>NC_086451.1:221411497-222803997 GCF_028390025.1 Pseudophryne corroboree | reverse complement strand
CTTATACAGAGGTGTCATCCTTTTGTGGGTATGGGGTAGGGCTTATAGCCACTGACTTAATGTTTTGGTAAATAAGGGTTGCAGTGAAAGTGATGCCAGTTTTACTCTAAACGCCTGGCAGACTCTCTGCTATGTCAGGGGACATTCCTCCAAGGCAGATGGAGTTGCCATAGGCACAGACGCCTCTACACAGAGACGGAGATCAGAGGTGAATAGCTGCCCACTAGATTAAAAAGCACTTTGAAAAAGATCATGAAATGAGAGAAGTCAATTATATCTAAGGCATCAGAATCCTTTTGGAATGTAAGATGCTTTGTGTACAGATGAAAATAAACAGTAAATAAATAGTATTTTACAAATAAGTCACTATAATCACACATGAACAAATCTGTAACTCACTAAATTTACAGTACATAGGAAGTATTTATTCTTACAGATTATACATACACAATTTTTTCTAGACCCTGCTGTACGTTTAAACTACCTGCAATGTCCACTCTTACTATTTATTAATATTTAATTTTAAAGCTGTAGTGTACAGTATTCCTCAGCACATTTTTATTCAGAACAAACACAGTAATAAAAAAAGACATGATAAAGGGCCCTGATCATAGGCTTACATTCTGTAGGGCAATAGGAGATTGATACATGAGGTTACTGTAAATGCCACATATTTTATATTGTTGTAGCTACTGTAGGTTGCAAGGGTAAAAAGTGATACACAAAAGTTGCTCAATTAATTTACTGGCCCACAACAGGTGCATGTAAGGGAGGGGTTAACCTAGACAAGAAAAAACAATTCCCTCAGCACACTGCAATGAGCCAGCAAAAGAGACTTTCATCTTACATGTTAATAGTATGCAGATTTACATATTTTTGCAAATATATAGTAAGCCACCAGCCAAAACAAGGCATATCTGCCCTGGTGGTCCTACACTTCATGATAATAGCACCTACTTTTGTCATACTTACCTACTTGGGAAGCGGTGAAAATACAGCTAGTCATATCCCGGCAGTCACAATGCCAACGCTGGGATCCCGACTAGTGGTGAAATGCCGTCACCAGAATACTGGCGACACAGGCTATTCTCCTTGTGTGGGCGTCCACAACACCCATACAGGGAGAATAGAACCTGTGGCGTGCACAGCAAGCCACTGTGGCCGCAGCGTAGTGAGCGCAGCGTGGCGAGAGCAGTGAGCCCGCAAGAGGTTTTCTATCACTCGCCCTGCTGATGGCATTACGGTGGACAGGATCCCGCTGTCGGGATCATGACACCCGGGATCCCGTCTGCCAGCATTTCATACCAATCTCACCTACTCTCCTGGAATTCATGGGAGATATTTGATTTTATAAGAGTCTTTCGGGCTTTTCGGGTTCACCCATCCTGCATTCCGCCACTTCCTAGTGAAGTGGCAAGATAGGGACAAAATGCCAAAAATTGCACGTCTGTACATGAATCACCATCATTTTAACCCTTTCCCTTCCCAGAGGATCCACAATTTGCTAGAGTTCCATGAAGGGGGCGGGCCTAATGATATGGGTGCCCAGTCCCACACCCGAAGTGCCCAGCTGCTGTTCCTCTCTAGTCATCTCCCAGAAAGGGTAATGAAAAGTGGCAAGTATACTTTGAAACATACATTTATATATTTCTAATTGAGAGCCAACTCATCTGGAGGTATCCCAGAATCCTCCAATATGGCACAACAAGGATCAGCATATTCTTCAGCTATGTATCCCTTAAAGAACAGTGATAACCAGAATGGAAGTTGCACAATCAATTTATTGGCCAATCGCAGATGCATGTAAGGGAATTTGTTTTTGTTTTTTTGTCTAGATCAGGGGCGGATTGGGATCGAAAACCAGCCCGGGAAATTTATGGAAGCAGTCCTAATAGGGGTGGGGTCTGTTGAGGGGGTGGAGTCTGTCAAGTGGGCTGGATTACTGCTCAGAAGGACAGACCACATGTACGCAAGGAAAGTGCGAGCCTGAGGCGACATTTTAGGGGTGTGGCTTCATGGGGAAGGGGTGTGGCCACATAATAGTGCCAATTCACATCACACCACACAGTAGTGCCACTTATACACATTGCACCAGGTAGAACCTCCTATACACACTGCGCCAGGTAGAGCATGTTATACATATTTTGCGCCAGATAGAGCATGTTCTACACTTTGTGCCAGGTAGAGCACAGTATATACTTTGCGCCAGGCAGAGCACATTATACAGATTGCACCAGGTAAAGCACATTATACACTTTGCGCCAGGCAGAGCACATTATACACATTGCACCAGGTAAAGCACTTTTTTACACATTGCACGAGGTACAGCACGTTATACACTTTGCACCAGGCAGAGCACATTCTACACATTGCACCAGGTAAAGCATATTATACACACTGCACCAGGTAAAGCACATTATAGACATTGCACCAGCAGGGCCGGTTGTAGACCTTGTGGCGCCCATGGCAAAAGTTTCCTTTGGCGCCCGGCGCCCCCTACATGGAAAATAGGCTTAGTGCACGCCATAGGCGCGTGGCAAAAAATGGGGCATGGCTTCATGGGGAAGGGGTGTGGTCACAGTTATGCCCCCTGTAGCTGTGCCGCCTGTAGCTGTGCCCTCAGTAGTTGTGCTCTCAGTACTGTGCCCTCAGTAGTTGTGCCCCCAGTACTGTGCCCCCTGTTGCTGTTTCCTCAGTAGTTGTGCCCTCAGTACTGTGCCCCCTGTAGCTGTGCCCTCAGTAGTTGTGCCCCCAGTACTGTGCCCCCTGTAGCAGTGCCCCCTGTAGCTGTACCGCTTACCAAAAAAAATAAAAATAAAAAATACTCACCATCCCCACTCCTGCTTTCCGACTGCTTTTGCCCTCCGTCTCCGGCCGCCGGCGCTGCTCCTGTCCTCGGATCTATGGGAGAGACGTCATGACGTCTCTCCCATAGCACCGCATAGACACTAGAGGTCAATTATGACCTCTAGCGTCTATGGCCGCTCCCACAATGCTGTGCTGTGTGTGATGACGTCATTGCGCATTGCATGGAAACGAACATAGGGGGTCATTCCGACCCTTTCGCACACAGCAGTTCTTCGCTGCGGTGCGAACGGGTCTGGAATGCGCATGTGCGGCGTGCGCATTGCCCGGCGACAGGGGTCGCCGGGCAACGATGCTGGATATGAAGAAAGCGGTCGCAGTGGCGACCGCAAGAAGATTGACAGAAGGAAGGCGTTCCGGGGCATCACCTGTCCGTTGGCGGCCGTTTTCAGGGAGTGGTAAGGAAAACGCAGGCGTGTCCAGGCAAACGGAGGGCGGATGTCTGACGTCAAAGCCTGGAGGAACGTTGCTGGATCCGTCGCACAGGGTAAGTAGATCCAGCCTTACTCCTAGGTTGCCGGAAACTGTTTTAGCATAGCAGGGCTGCACAAGCGATCGCAGCCCTGCTAAGCTAAAATACACTCCCCCATAGGCGTGGATTAGTTGATCGCACCAGCAGCAAAAAGTTGCTGGCTGCGATCAACTCATAACGACCCCCATAGAAACAACCTGCCGGGCACAGTGGATCTTGCCACGGACACAGTGGATCTTGCCACAGGCACAGCAGATCTTGCCACGGTGGCATCCTTGGGACGGCGGCGGCGCCCTCAGGACAGCGGCGCCCAGGGCAAAAATCCTGTTTGCCCATGGCAAGATCCGCTACTGTGTACCAGGTAAAGCACATTATACACATTGCACCAGGCAGAGCATGTTATACACATTGCACCAGGTAGAGCATGTTATACACATTGCACCAGGTAGAGCACGTTATACACTTGGCGCCAGGTAGAGCATGTTATACACTTTGCACCAGGTAGAGCACTTTATACACATTGCACCAGGTAGAGCACGTTATACAATTATACATAACGTGAGCCCTCTCGTTTTTTTATGACTTCCACTGTTTGAGCACAAAGTGGTCATTGCCACCCTACACACAAACACATACACACACAGGTCACCTACACACAAACACAGGGGTCAGTGCCAACCTACACACACAGGTTACCTACACACAAACACAGGGGTCAGTGCCACCCTACACACAAACACACACACAGGTCAACTGCACACAAACACAGGGGTCAGTGCCACCCGACAAACACAGGTCACCTACACACAAACACAGGGGGTCAGTGACAGCCTACACACACACACAGGTCACCTATACACAAACATTCAGGTTAGTGACAGCCTACACACACACACACACACACACACACACACACACACACACACACACACGTCACTTACACAATCAGGGGTCAGTGCCAGCCTACCCACAAACATACACACTGAGGTCACCTACACACACATATAGGGTTCAGTTCCAGCCTACACACACATACACACAGAGGTCACCTACACACACTCACATAGGGGTCAGTGCCAGCCTACACGCACACAGGTCACCTACAAACACACACACACACATACACACATGTCACCTACACACATATACACAGAGGTCAGTGACAGACACCCCCCCCCCCCAAATGATCAGTGACAGCCCACAAAAATACCACACAGGACAGTACTATCAGCCTACACACAGTGTCAGCCTATGGAGCTGCTAGGCTTACCTTGCGACCGCCCACTCCTTCTCCTCCTCCAGTCTCTGAGCTCCTAGCTGCCCCGGGCCATCAAACTCCCCAGCAAAGCTGCTATCCACGCCAGCTCCCCCATCACGCCGCCTCCTGGATGTCACAGTGTACAGTTCCCAACATGCAGGGAGTGGGGAGGAGAGAAGGGGAGGGATCCGCTGCTGCTTCCATGGCCGTTGGAGAGGGAGCTGTGCTGTAAGCTCTCCACGGTGGCTTGCAGGCTGTGCTGGGCTAATGCTGCCGCGATCGGAGCTAAGCTCCGATCGTGGCAGTCGGCCAGGATGGGGGGTGATGGCGGCCACTGAGGGGACGCCCAGGCCAGCCAAACGGAATCTGATCCGGCGTCCCAATCCGCCGATGGTCTAGATTAACTTCTCCCTTACATGCACCTGTGATAGGATTGACTTTTTTTCAGTACAATATCATAATAATTCACAATAATATTGCATGTCATTTCTTTTTACTACATATACAGGTTGAGTATCCCTTATCTAAAATTCAAAATCAAACATTTTTGGTTCCCCTACTGAGATATTGACACATATATATGTATATTATATTATATATCTATATATCTATATATACACATAATATATAATATATAGGTCATTATCTCAGTAGAGGACCCAAAAATGTGGGATTTTGAATTGTACATATACTGTATAAATAATAAAGTAATATATTTTTATAATAAACCTATTTTCTATATAATACAGGCTGACGTATTTTGGATGTATTTGTGTGTTCTGTGTGTAAAATATTAATTTCTGTACTGCACAAGGACATAAAAAGACTCGTGTCCATAGATAGACTCGGTCTCATATTGCACTTAGGTTTACGGAGGCAGAATGGGTGTGGGAAGAGGCCAATACGTTTCAGTTAATACAGTAAGGGCATGTTCATGAAAATGCAACCAAGATAGGGTTAGAAAACACAAGAATATTTGTCTCTTGCTCAACCTATGCTTCAAAATATGATGAGGATGAGGATGATAACGACAATAGGCAGCAACTTTTTGGACTACTCCCACTGTTAGTATATAAATCTTTAGAGCAGTTGCTAAATTATCTGAAGTGGAGCCAATATATTTGCATTAGTTAAATAGTAATTTGTATTTAAGAAGATCATTTAATTTTTAAACGGAAATGTAACAGATTTTGTATTTAATTGAATTCTCTTTTGTACTTTCATTTTATATTTGTGTCTATGTTTAATTGTATTGTATTGTATGATTAAGGTGTCTTTAGTATATTTTTATAATACTGACCCAAACCTATAGTCTCTTATGTATGTAATGCTTCATTTTTCATTACAGTATTATATAGTGTACAAATTGGACAATGTGACTTTAACATGTATTACTAACACTGTCATGCCACATAGGTGGCATGACAGTGTTAGCCTGGGCATATACTACTGTATATTACTAAAAACACAGCGCTTGCAAACCACCAAAACTGTTTGATTATATATATATTAAAAAACACCCACAAGGGATTCCTGCGTCTCCCACCGGTGGTACTGTACCACCAAAGATAATCTATATAGGAAAAATAGTATGCACTATCAAGGGAGCGCTGGAATCTTATTGGATTTTAAATATATTTAATTTATTTGTACTCCAATTAACAACATAAAACATAAAACCATATATATGTATAAATGCATGTATAAAAATACTCTAATCCACATACAATAACTCATAAAAAATTGCCCTTAGAGTTCATTTGTAAATAATGTCCATAAAGTATCTTTTATATATATGTATACTTAGTCCAATTGTTACTCTTGGACAGCCGTCTCTTTAAGAATGCCGGGATACAAGGTGCAGTCATTAATTTTGGCCACTTGATCAAATTGATAAAGTTGACAGGGGGAGAGCGCTGTGTATTCAACCGTCCACAGCGGTATGCTACGACCCCGATTTGTATATTGCCATATTAAATTTCTTTAGCCGGAATAAGGATATAAGATGATAATTTCAATCACTTATGAGCTTTTTGCCGCTGACAGGGGGAGTCCGCTGTATTAGATTTTGACTGCAGCGATACACTCCACCCCTGTGCTGTCTAGCCGCAATAGTTGTCACAGGTTACTCACGGCTGTAGCGGCTTTAGAATGAACAGGGTGCGGACCTCCTTAGCTCGGTCCCGCTGTAGCCTTTACCCTGTTTGGAGACTTTCCGGCAGTCAGAGAAGGTAGGTAGTAACGGGCAGCAAGATGCAGGTGCTGGTGCCTTCCTAGAGGCTGCCCGTTACTACATACCTTCTCTGACTGCCTTGATAGTGCATACTATTTTTCCTATATAGCATATACTACTGATTTCTCTGGTGTAACCTGGCGCATTTACTACTATTTTATCCTGGTGTAAACATGGCGCACATCTTGAGTTGCATCTGACTCAGTATACATACTGTATACGTATAATTGTGTATTTTTTTTTATTTATTTTTTACCACAGTTTACTCCTGTGTTATTATAGTAAAATGTACATGACCAATTAGGAGAAGCTCTGTGAATGTGTGTAAGTAAGGATGCTTTATTTATTTTTTTATTCATTTAAATATTCTGCAGTCCTCAAAGAAACTCTTGAGATACAGGTGCATCTACCATCATTTAACAGTAGAGATATCGTAAATGCTGGGATAGATACGTAAAATAACAGAATTAATAAATGTTGAAATTTGTGTACACATGCATGAGGTTGTAGCAGAGTTTTTGTACACATCAGTGGATGCCCTAAGACAACGAATAGCCTAGTTGCTTAACCAGTGCAGTGGTTTATTGAAGGAATAATGGGTACAGCAGTACTCACTGTTATATACACTGGGTGGTTGGGTTCAGTTATATGGTAGGGGACAGGATTTGCTTCTGTTTGTGCACATAAGTTATAATTGCCAGCCATCAGCACTCAGGCTGTCAGTGAGCCCGCTGATGGTTTTCATACTGGGCTACCGGGCTCTTGGGTGGCAGGGACATATAGAAAAGCGCCAGTGCAGCGACATGCATAATGATGGCAATACAGTATGGGCCACAGGGACTGGACAAAGTGATGGGGTAAAAGGAAGGGGGAGGGTTTAGGTGGCCTGTTTATTGTTTTCCTGCGTAAAATAAGCAGTTGGAGCATACACTTTAAAAAGCAATAATTGCACTGTGGCCCCATTATTTCTGTCCTTGATACTTGGGCTCCCCCTGAACCTCGGGGCCTTGCACAAGTGTCCCCTTTGTCCTCCCCTGTCGCCGGGTCTGGCTGGAACATAATCTGGATGGACAGGTAATCATAGATCTCACTAGATCTAATTGGAAGACTACTGTCTCCCACTGTGGCACTCTAACACAGTGAAATGATGGCACCGAGCATGGGCAGTACTTAGGTAGGTGACCATCTTTTTAAGGAATGAAGCCTCCCTAGAGGAACAATATGGAGTTTTTGCGCCGAGTGGAGCGCATTCTTCTTTTAACAACAATAAACCTTATTGTTGAGTACTCCAGTGAAAAGTTCTTAGGATTCTATTTTCTTCATAAAATAAAATGCATTAGTGAGTGTGTATTAGTCGATGTGTATTAGTGAGTGTGCATTAGTGAGTGTGTACTGGTGAGTGTGCCTTAGTGTGTATTAGTGAGTGTTTTCCACTTAAACTTGTTGCAAGTTTGATGAGCAGCCAAAGATCACACAGTAGCTCTAGCTTAGGTTTTTCTACCGAAGACAGAGAGAGATGTGTGCACATTGTGTTAGGCTGGGTGCACAGTGCCAAGTAGGAGGGCAGAGGTTCAGAAATGCCATGGGAAAACAGCTACATATGGATAAAATTTACATACACCAAAACATGAAAGTCTTTTTTTAACCTGGAAACTGTTACGCATATGTGGAAGATTTGAAGAAAATGGCGCAAATGACTGCACTAAATTCCTGTTTGTGGGAACAGTCAGTCTATCAGTTGCATTTGGATAAAATGGACAATTAATCACATTTTCTTGGACTTCGAAGTTCATATCACAAACAGGCTTCCAGACTTCCACCAAAACTATGCAAGCCCCTGATTTCAATTTAACAGAAATGAGCTCAGTAAAAATAGCACACTGAAGAGATAATATTTTTCAGAAAGCACAGTTGGTTATTTTGAGTTGTTTCATTGGCAATTACTAGATGTAGGAACTTGCAAATCTGTGGTATTTGTATGTAAAGTGGCAGATCTATTACTAGAACAATTCTCATAATTAGGCTACAAATGAACACCTCTAACGTCAAAGCAGAATGAAAATGCTAATTGATTTGAAGGGAAATCAGTAATTTAATTCCTTATTACTGGTAGCAGAGAGAGAGAAGATATGCTTTACAGATTATTATCATCATCATCATCATCATCATCATCAGGAAAATAGAGTTTAGTACAAAAATCACCAACAAGAACAATATAAAAAAAAATCTAGGGCAAAATCAAAATATTCAACAAACATAACGGATAAATATTAGAAAAAAATGTATCTTGGGACTAGAAGTATTTTGGATTTTGCATTTTTTCAGAATTTAGAATATTTGTATACCATAAACACTAAATGCATTTATGTTTCATACATACCACATAATAACCGGGCTAATTGATCCCCAGAGACTCTTCAATTAGCAACAAAGGCAGCCCGCAGACTGCAGTTAACAGGGATTTTCTTTCGGGTCTGGGGAGACCCAGAAAATAAATCTGCAATAACTTGCCTGTTTTTGAATGCTACAAACCCGTAAACACATATGTCCGGGAACTTATCCCGGATTCTATGTGTTAATGCTCGAAAACAGTTAATTTAACAGGTGAGAAAAAGGGTCTCTAATTGAATAGCCCCAGGTGTTTTAGTCCGAGGCTACTTCCCTTTTTGACACCTGTTAGATTAACAGTACTAATTCAATTCCCCCTATAGCCTGAAGGTAATTTTATGCAATATTTGTAATAATATTGTGCATTAAACAACTTTTGTGTATATTTACGAAAATGTATTTATGTTTCATTGTAAGGCTCTTAGTGGATACATATAAGGCCTGACATAAAAGTGTTACCATAATCATAATATTAGCGGTATACTGCAATTTCATTATATCTTCAGCTGTTATCGATTGTGAATTAACTCATCACTCCTTCTCATCAACAGGTAAATTGAGCAATCACTACTCCTTCTGGATGTGAATGAAATAGGTTTCTAATGCATAGCACTGTTTATATTGTATAGGTAAATTGAACAATCACTACTCCCATTGAATCTGAATGAAATAGGATTCTATTGCATAGCACTGTTTATATTGCATAGGTACAGTAAATTAAATAGTTTATTTTCCTCTTCTTTATTAAGTTTCAGTTGTCTGCCATGCCGGTATGTAATGCTTGTTTGTCTAAGCTAATTTATTGCTTGGGCATTTAAATGGAAATGTGCTTTGAAGAGTTTGTTATCATTTCATTTACATGGCACATTTCACTAATTAAAGATCTTTGTAAGGCTGTTAGTGCTTACAAATAAGTGCTGACATAAAAGTGTTATCATAATCATAATATTAGCATTATGCCAGTGTTAAATTGAAGGTAAACTTAAGGGAAACATACTACAAACCAACACTAATACAACTGGCCTGCATTAATGCCACACAAGTATGTAATTCATTCTCATGCTGCAAAATCTACTACGCATCTCATGCATATCATCGTTTTAAAACTATGAAAAGTCATCTCCATTCTGCAAGGTACATTTCTCTCTCATGCAAACTCGTATATTGTATGTTTTTAAAGTTTTTTTTATGTAATGTCTTGCTTGCAATTGGTATTGCCTCTGTGGGGAAGTTGTTTAGTGAGTCATAGTTTATTGTTGCATGCTGCCTGGTGTTTATGCAAACACAGTACTAATTATCTCCTTTGATCATAATGTGCCTATATTGGTCAAGTGTAGCCTGTTCTAAACAGCCTTACTATATCTTTAGATTTAGTGAGGTACAGCCATGTTGTAAAGAACAAAATGGGATTTGTGAATAGTAAAAAAAAAAAAAAAAAGTGACCAAACATTGGACAATATCACCAAACAGGTAATTTCAACTTTAGACTTTACCTTCTTTTATGTACTGTCTAAACATGGCTTGGAATAACAGATGCACAGACAAAATGCTTAAAGCTATGTGTGCAAATGCTAGGAGATTAGGAAATAAAATTCCAAAGATAATTGCTATACTGACAAGGGATGATTTGGATATTGTGGCTTTTACAGAGTCATGGTGCAATGAAAATCATGGATTATACAACCAATCATTGAATTATGCAACAGTTAACTGGATAAAAACCAGGTTACAGCTGGGGCATTTTAACAGAGGAGGGGGCCCATGTGCACATCCTCGGGGGAACCCTCTTCTGTATGTCGCAATAGTCTCTGGCATTGTGCCAGAGTCTACTGCACATGCACAGGTTTCCAGAAACATGGCACTCGCCATGTTCCGGAGACCAATTTGGCTACTGCGCATGCATGGTGGCCACTTTGTAAGCAATTTTTGCAGCGAATGCAGCGCCAGTTGCTGGAATCCAGAAAGATAAGTATTAAAAATGGGTGCAGTGTGTGCGGTGTGGGCTACCACTGTACCTTTATAGAAACGCCTATGGGTTACAGGAAAGGAAACTGACAGTTGTAGTAAATGGAGTGCATTCTATGGAGGGAAATGTTACCAGTGGAGTACCCCAGGGACCTGTACTTGGACCATTGCTCTATAATATCTTTGTTGGTGACATTTCAAATGGTATTGAAGGGAAAGTATGCCTTTTTGTATATGAATCAAAGATATGCAACAGTTTAGACACACTGGGAGGGGTAAAATAAATGACTAATGATCTACCGTAGGTGGACTTGAAGAATGGTCAAGAATGTGACAACTACAGTTTAATGCTAAAAAATGCTAAATCATGCACTTGGGTCTCAAAAACCCAAAGGCTAAATATAATATTAAAGATACTATAATGGAAACTGCTGAGGAGGAAAGGGATTAAGGAGTCACTATTTCAAGTGACTTAAAGGTAGGGAAGCAATGCAACAAAGCAATGAGAAAGGCAAGTCAGATGCTTGGTTGCATAGGGAGAGGAATTAGCAGCGCCATAACTAGATATTTTGGTACCCTGTACCAGAAAGAGAATTGGTGCCCCCCACCCCACATTCAAAACAGGGATAGCGCGCAAATAAGGGGCATGACCACAGTACCAATAGTACCAATTCTCATTACACCACATTCATAACAGGGATAGCGTGCAAATAAGGGGCATGGCCACAGTACCAATAGTACCAATTCTCATTACACCGCACAGTAGTACCCATTATACACATTACACCTGACCACACTTAACACTCAGCAAAGCCACCCCAGGTAAAAGAGCTGGTGAGCGGCTGATACCAGGGCCCCGCAGTTGTAGGATGAAGGTTAAAAAATATAATTTTGTTTTTAAACCATTATGACTAAAAAAATTCTTATTTGAATAATAAAGGATTTATTTCTGAGATGACAATAGCATTAGTCCTTCTTAAATATACACTAACATGCTTCCCCATATATGGGGCATGGGAAAGCTATCACCCCTACAATGTCCTCCATTGACAATACTCGCTGGGGGACATTGCATTCTGAATGTAACATGGACAATTCAGAATCTTGGTAACAGGGACAATTCAGAATCTTTCAGAATCTTCTCCCTTTGATACATAGGCCCCTGAATCATGCACACAGTCAATATATAACTTGTGTTTGTGTGTGGTGGGGGGGAAGGGGTGTTATTGCAGACCAGTTTATATAATCTACAAAGGATATAATTATTAGTGATGTGCACCGGAAATTTTTTGGGTTTTGTGTTTTGGATTCGGGTCCGCGGCCGTTTTTTGGATTCGGAAGCGTTTTGGCAAAACCTCCCTGAAAATTTTTTGTCGGATTCGGGTGTGTTTTGGATAAAAAAAACCCCTCAAAAACAGCTTAAATCATAGAATTTGGGGGTCATTTTGATCCCATAGTATTATTAACCTCAATAACCATAATTTCCACTCATTTTCAGTCTATTATGAACACCTCACAATATTATTTTTAGTCCTAAAATTTGCACCAAGGTCGCTGGATGGCTAAGCTAAGCGACACAAGTGGCCGACACAAACACCTGGCCCATCTAGGAGTGGCACTGCAGTGTCAGACAGGATGGCACTTCAAAAAAATAGTCCCCAAACAGCACATGATGCAAAGAAAAAAAAGAGGTGCACCAAGGTCGCTGGATGGCTAAGCTAAGCGACACAAGTGGCCGACACAAACACCTGGCCCATCTAGGAGTGGCACTGCAGTGTCAGGCAGGATGGCACTTCAAAAAAATTGTCCCCAAACAGCACATGATGCAAAGAAAAAAAGAGGCGCACCAAGGTCACTGTGTGACTAAGTGTTAGGTTCCTGGTGCTCAGAACAAGGGAGATGTTATGAAGCGAGTCCAGAGCACCAGGACGTAATGCTGGGAAAGGGGAATGGAAAGGGAATAGCCCCTGGCGCCCTATCTTCGTTGTCTCGCCCGTGCTGTCAGTACACTCTTGCGAGACTATGGTTGCTTGAGCCCATGGCAGCCGCGTTTGAAGGGCGGATTACGTCTGCCCAACTTCGATGCCCCCTCAGGTCTTAATGAGAGACAAAGAGTGAGACAGGGTGATAACAAGGGGCCCTCTGACTAAACAACAAGGCCAGGGGCTACTAACAAACCTAAAACCAAAGTATGTGCGGCTTGCCGCCAAAGGAAAAGAACAACAAAGGAAATGCTGACCACACGCCGACACAATACTTTTGTGTACCGGCGGTGACAGCATAAGCAGAACCCTCTGCAAAACACCAGTGACAGAAATAATAAGGGAATACAGCGGCCTAGGCCGACGGACGCGGCAGTGCCGCTACTCACGGAACCGGTACGAATACTGGCAAACGGACAGGAACTCCCAATGCTGCTGACACAGACTCTCAGAACTGGAGGACAGGCAAAATCCCAAACGACAGACCGGTGGACACCAAGAAGCCAGAAACTTGACCAGGCACAGGCAAAGGCACTGGACCTCAGGACAGGAACGCCTCACGGCAGGACACGGGATCAGACATAGGAATCGACACAGGGACTGACACAGGAATCGACACAGGAAGCACAGGAACTAGCAGGAACCAAGCTCAGAACTCAAGCAGACTGGAAACCCAGAAATATCACCAGCGTCTGTGAATAGCACTGAGCCAGCATATAACAGAGAGGCCTAATTAATAATCTCATGCAGCTGCCCTGTTGCATGACTCCAAACTGACAAGATGCAATTAGCAGCCAGGTGATGCTGAACACATGGGAACAAGCTGCAATTACACAGACTCACCAGCGGCAGCAACCAAGAGTACTCTTAAACAGAGCAACGGGAAATCCTGGCCTGCAAAACAACTTATAAACATAAAATACCTAACTGACTTGCAAAACAGGAATGAGCCACAGCCGAGGCTCATAACAGTACCCCCCACTTGTGGAGGGGTCAAAGGACCCCAAAATACAGACTATCCTAAACAAGGGATACAAAAAAAACCTGACACACTGGTCTAACAGACACGAAAACAGAAACAAGCTGCAACCACAGCTTGTAACAGTGCCCTCCCCCTGACGGTGGCCACTTGACACAAGATAAGGAAAAAAATCTTTTTTTTTTTATATCAAGGCAAGAGTCAAAAATTATTTCTTTTTCTTCTTCTTTTTACAAAGCTCTTTAGGTCTGACCAAGGTAATTCCCCAAATATTGTCTGAACTGATGGTACCACCCAGCAAGGCTGCATTCAAATCAGAGACAGGTTTCTTACCCTTGGCAGCTGAACTTTCTGGCAAAGTAATATTATTATTATTAGAAGAAGAAGTCAGAAAAGCACATCCTGCAGTCAAAACAATGGGCTGGGACTCTTGTGCCGAGTTTACAGTATTTGGTGGACTCTCAGCAGACAAGACAGGTGACTTAGAGGAACCTGAACCAATTTCTTTGGAACCATATCTTTTAATAATTGCATCACTGAATGCTGGGGGATCCTGAAGAATGGGATCTTCAGCTTTCATTAGGCTGGTCGCCCACTCAAAAGGCTCTCCTCTAAAAGAATAAATCAGATAAAGCACAAGGTTCTCTGAAGTGATGCCCAGAAATGGTCTAGACAACATAATAAAGTAATAGTGTTTGTAAAGCGCCAGAAATTGGGCTAAGTCCCCATCAAAGATTATGTATGTTGAGATATCAGTCAGGATCTGTTTCCTTCCCATCTGACTGACTGGAGTGCTTTGCTAGGACCTGGTCACTATTGACCTTACTCGAGGCTGAGACTCTCTGAACCCCACCCGGGGCAGTGACTTTCTGAACCCCACCCGGGGCAGTGACTTTCTGAACCGCACCCAAGGCAGTGACTTTCTGAACCCCACCCGGGGCAGTGACTTTCTGAATCCCACCTGGGGCAGTGACTTTCGGGAACCCCGCTGGGGCAGTGGCCTCCGGGAACCCCGCTGGGGTAGTGGCCTCCGGGAACCCCGCAGGGGCAGTGGCCTCCGGGAACTCCGCTGGGGTCAGCACCTCGGATTCTTTTACTGAGACCGAGCCGTCGGCCTCCCCCACTGGGACCGAGCCATCGGCCTCCCTCTCTGAGTCGATAATTATCGAAACTTCTCCCGGGACTATGACTTCCGGGACTTTTGCTGAAGCTATAACCTTCAGCACCTCCACTAATGCTACGCCTCTTAAGTTCTTTCCTGGGGAAGCGACCTCTAGACCCTTCTTAGAGGCTGCGTCTCTTGAGACCCCACTTGGGGATATTCCTTCAAATATCCCTTCTGGGGTTTTGCTTCTCGAGTTCCCTTCTAGAACTATGGTTTTAGATACCCTTTCTGGGGTTGCGCTCTTCAAGTCCCTACCTGGGGTAACAGCTTCTGAGACCCCTTCTGGTATGGAAACCTGAGCTATAATATTTGATGTCCCTCTATAAGCTACAGCATCGGGTACCGCTCCAGCGCTCTGGGCATCGGGTACCGTTCCAGCACTCTGGGCATCGGGCACCGCTCCAGCACTCTGGGCATCGGGCACCGCTCCAGCACTCTGGGCATCGGGCACCGCACCAAGATCCTGAGCATCGGGCACCTCTCCAGGACCCTGGGCACCGGGCACCACTCCAGGACCCTGGGCAACGGACACCACTCCAGGACCCTGGGCAACGGGCACCACTCCAGGACCCTGGGCAATGGGCACCACTCCAGGACCCTGGGCAATGGGCACCACTCCAGGACCCTGGGCAACGGGCACCACTCCAGGAACCTGGGCAACGGGCACCACTCTAGGAACCTGGGCATCGGGCACCACTCCAGGGGCTTGCACGCTGCTTCAACAGGAACCTCAAGAGAGGAGAGAAACATTCTCTTTTGATTCCTGAATCTATAATGGGGCTCCCTTGCCCAAGGACCCCAATTATAGGACAGAGAGCTTTTTAGTGTGGGTTGTGTGACAAGTACCTCTGCCACAGTAGAGACAGGAGTAGGTCTTGTATCCTGACTCAACTTGGCCAGAGGGCAAGACTCGTCACCACACTTTGGCTTGCGCAACTCACAGGTCTGCAGATAGTGGCCTAAACCCCCACAATATAGGCATAAGTTTAAGTTTCTGCGACGCAGACTCTCCTCTTCTGAGAGCCTGGGCCGCAGAAAACTTTTAAACCTTTTCTCTTCAATTAAACCAGAGGATTCTCTTGTCACCATACTGTGAACAAGAGTCTCTTTAGAGATAGATGTACTCTCAACGACTTCTGGCAAGATGAGCAAGATTTTAGTCAGAAGGTTTTGCAGTTGCTTTAAGGATTGCTGCAAAACTTCTAGTCGCTCTGGTCTCAAAGCACTGAAAGCAGAGTTCAGGGCTGAGAGAGATGCCTACAGGGCTTGCATAGTAGACATAGGAGGATTTAAAACTAGACAAGACAAGACAAGGCAAGACTAGACAAGGCAAGACTAGACAAGGCAAGACTAGACAAGGCAGGACTAGACAAGGCAGGACTAGATTTTTGCTAAACAAAACAAGACTGTTTTTTTTTTTGTTTTGTTTTTAAACACCGGACTGGATTCTAAACACCGAACTGGATTCTAAACACCGGACTGGATTCTAAACACCGGACTGGATTCTGCACACTGAATTCTAGACAGGACTGGATTCTAAACACCGGATTGGATTCTGCACACTGAATTCTAGACAAGACTGGATTCTAAACACCGGATTGGATTCTGCACACTGAATTCTAGACAGGACTGGATTCTAGACTAGACACTGGACTGGGCCAAAAAAGAAAAAAAGTTTTATTTCTTTTTTGTGGTATGGTTGGTGATAATGTTAGGTTCCTGGTGCTCAGAACAAGGGAGATGTTATGAAGCGAGTCCAGAGCACCAGGACGTAATGCTGGGAAAGGGGAATGGAAAGGGTATAGCCCCTGGCGCCCTATCTCCGTTGTCTCGCCCGTGCTGTCAGTACACTCTTGCGAGACTATGGTTGCTTGAGCCCATGGCAGCCGCGTTTGAAGGGCGGATTACGTCTGCCCAACTTCGATGCCCCCTCAGGTCTTAATGAGAGACAAAGAGTGAGACAGGGTGATAACAAGGGGCCCTCTGACTAAACAACAAGGCCAGGGGCTACTAACAAACCTAAAACCAAAGTATGTGCGGCTTGCCGCCAAAGGAAAAGAACAACAAAGGAAATGCTGACCACACGCCGACACAATACTTTTGTGTACCGGCGGTGACAGCATAAGCAGAACCCTCTGCAAAACACCAGTGACAGAAATAATAAGGGAATACAGCGGCCTAGGCCGACGGACGCGGCAGTGCCGCTACTCACGGAACCGGAACGAATACTGGCAAACGGACAGGAACTCCCAATGCTGCTGACACAGACTCTCAGAACTGGAGGACAGGCAGAATCCCAAACGACAGACCGGTGGACACCAAGAAGCCAGAAACTTGACCAGGCACAGGAAAAGGCACTGGACCTCAGGACAGGAACGCCTCACGGCAGGACACGGGATCAGACATAGGAATCGACACAGGGACTGACACAGGAATCGACACAGGAAGCTCAGGAACTAGCAGGAACCAAGCTCAGAACTCAAGCAGACTGGAAACCCAGAAATATCACCAGCGTCTGTGAATAGCACTGAGCCAGCATATAACAGAGAGGCCTAATTAATAATCTCATGCAGCTGAACTGTTGCATGACTCCAAACTGACAAGATGCAATTAGCAGCCAGGTGAGGCTGAACACATGGGAACAAGCTGCAATTACACAGACTCAACAGCGGCAGCAACCAAGAGTACTCTTAAACAGAGCAACGGGAAATCCTGGCCTGCGAAACAACTTATAAACATAAAATACCTAACTGACATGCAAAACAGGAATGAGCCACAGCCGTGGCTCATAACACTAAGCTAAGCGACACAAGTGGCCGACACAAACACCTGGCCCATCTAGGAGTGGCACTGCAGTGTCAGGCAGGATGGCACTTCAAAAAAATTGTCCCCAAACAGCACATGATGCAAAGAAAAAAAGAGGTGTACCAAGGTCGCTGGATGGCTAAGCTAAGCGACACAAGTGGCCGACACAAACACCTGGCCCATCTAGGAGTGGCACTGCAGTGTCAGGCAGGATGGCACTTCAAAAAAATTGTCCCCAAACAGCACATGATGCAAAGAAAAATGAAAGAAAAAAAAGAGGTGCAAGATGGAATTGTCCTTGGGCCCTCCCACCCACCCTTATGTTGTATAAACAGGACATGCACACTTTAACGAACCCATCATTTCAGCGACAGGGTCTGCCACACAACTGTGACTGAAATGACTGTTTGGTTTGGGCCCCCACCAAAAAAGAAGCAATCAATCACTCCTTGCACAAACTGGCTCTACAGAGGCAAGATGTCCACCTCATCATCATCTTCCGATTCCTCACCCCTTTCACTGCGTACATCCCCCTCCTCACAGATTATTAATTCGTCCCCACTGGAATCCACCATCTCAGGTCCCTGTATACTTTCTGGAGGCAATTGCTGGTGAATGTTTCCACGGAGGAATTGATTATAATTCAATTTGATGAACATCATCTTCTCCACATTTTCTGGAAGTAACCTCGTACGCCGATTGCTGAAAAGGTGAGCGGCTGCACTAAACACTCTTTCGGAGTACACACTGGAGGGTGGGCAACTTAGGTAAAATGCAGCCAGTTTGTGCAAGGGCCTCCAAATTGCCTCTTTTTCCTGCCAGTATATGTACGGACTGTCTGACGTGCCTACTTGGATGCGGTCACTCATATAATCCACCACCATTCTTTCAATGGTGACAGAATCATATGCAGTGACAGTAGACGACATGTCAGTAATAGTTGCCAGGTCCTTCAGTCCGGACCAGATGTCAGCACTCGCTCCAGACTGCCCTGCATCACCGACAGCGGGTGGGCTCGGAATTCTTAGCCTTTTCCTCGCACCCCCAGTTGCGGGAGAATGTGAAGTAGGAGCTGTGGACGGGTCACGTTCCGCTTGACTTGACAATTTTCTCACCAGCAGGTCTTTGAACCTCTGCAGACTTGTGTCTGCCGGAAAGAGAGATACAACGTAGGTTTTAAATCTAGGATCGAGCACAGTAGCCAAAATGTAGTGCTCTGATTTCAACAGATTGACCACCCGTGAATCCTGGTTAAGCGAATTAAGGGCTCCATCCACAAGTCCCACATGCCTAGAGGAATCACTCTATTTTAGCTCCTCCTTCAATGTCTACAGCTTATTCTGCAAAAGCCTGATGAGGGGTATGACCTGACTCAGGCTGGCAGTGTCTGAACTGACTTCACGTGTGGCAAGTTCAAAGGGTTGCAGAACCTTGCACAACGTTGAAATCATTCTCCACTGCGCTTGAGTCAGGTGCATTCCCCCTCCTTTGCCTATATAGTGGGCGGATGTATAGGCTTGAATGGCCTTTTGCTACTCCTCCATCCTCTGAAGCATATAGAGGGTTGAATTCCACCTCGTTACCACCTCTTGCTTCAGATGATGGCAGGGCAGGTTCAGGACTGTTTGGTGGTGCTCCAGTCTTTGGCACGCGGTGGCTGAATTCCAAAAGTGGCCCGCAATTCAACGGGCCACCGACAGCATCTCTTGCACGCCCCTGTCGCTTTTTAAATAATTCTGCACCACCAAATTCAAGGTATGTGCAAAACATGGGATGTGCTGGAATTTGCCCAGATGTAATGCACGCACAATATTGCTGGCGTTGTCCGATGTCACAAATCCCCAGGAGAGTACAATTGGGGTAAGCCATTCTGCGATGATGTTCCTCAGTTTCCTTAAGAGGTTGTCAGCTGTGTGCCTCTTATGGAAAGCGGTGATACAAAGCGTAGCCTGCCTAGGAACGAGTTGGCGTTTGCGAGATGCTGCTACTGGTGCCGCCGCTGCTGTACTTGCTGCGGGAGGCAATACATCTACTCAGTGGGCTGTCACAGTCATATAGTCCTGAGTCTGCCCTGCTCCACTTGTCCACATGTCCGTGGTTAAGTGGACATTGGGTACAACTGCATTTTTTAGGACACTGGTGACTCTTTTTCTGACGTCTGTGTACATTTTCGGTATCGCCTGCCTAGAGAAATGGAACCTAGATGGTATTTGGTACCGGGGACACAGTACCTCAATCAAGTCTCTAGTTGCCTCTGAATTAATGGTGGATACCGGAACCACGTTTCTCACCACCCAGGCTGCCAAGGCCTCAGTTATCCGCTGTGCAGCAGGATGACTGCTGTGATATTTCATCTTCCTCGCAAAGGACTGTTGGACAGTCAATTGCTTACTGGAAGTAGTACAAGTGGTCTTCCGACTTCCCCTCTGGGATGCCGATCGACTCCCAGCAGCAACAGCAGCGCCAGCAGCAGTAGGCGTTACACTCAAGGATGAATCGGAGGAATCCCAGGCAGGAGAGGACTCGTCAGACTTGCCAGTGACATGGCCTGCAGGACTATTGGCTTTCCTGTGTAAGGTGGAAATTGACACTGAGGGAGTTGGTGGTGTGGTTTGCAGAAGCTTGGTTACAACAAGAGGAATGGATTTAATGGTCAGTGGACTACTTCCGCTGTCATCCAAAGTTTTTGAACTTGTCACTGACTTATGATGAATGCGCTGCAGGTGACGTATAAGGGAGGATGTTCCGAGGTGGTTAACGTCCTTACCCCTACTTATTACAGCTTGACAAAGGCAACACACGGCTTGACACCTGTTGTCCGCATTTGTGTTTAAATAATTCCACACCGAAGAGGTGATTTTTTTTGTATTTTGACCAGGCATGTCAATGGCCTTATTCGTCCCACGGACAACAGGTGTCTCCCCGGGTGCCTGACTTAAACAAACCACTTCACCATCAGAATCCTCCTTGTCAATTTCCTCCCCAGCGCCAGCAACACCCATATCCTCATCCTGGTGTACTTCAACAGTGACATCTTCAATTTGACTATCAGGAACTGGACTGCGGGTGCTCCTTCCAGCACTTGCAGGGGGCGTGCAAATGGTGGAAGGCGCAAACTCTTCCCGTCCAGTGTTGGGAAGGTCAGGCATCGCAACCGACACAATTGGACTCTCCTTGGGGATTTGTGATTTAGAAGAACGCACAGTTCTTTGCTGTGCTTTTGCCAGCTTAAGTCTTTTCACTTTTTGCCACTCCGTGTCGTAAATGGCATATTGCCAAGTTTACGCTTCTCATCAGACGCTTTAAATTTTGATTTTTGGGTCATTTTACTGAACTTTTGTTTTTTGGATTTAACATGCTCTCTACTATGACATTGGGCATCGGCCTTGGCAGACGACGTTGATGGCATTTCATCGTCTTGGCCATGACTAGTGGCAGCAGCTTCAGCACGAGGTGGAAGTGGATCTTGATCTTTCCCTATTTTAACCTCCACATTTTTGTTCTCCATTTTTTAATGTGTGGATTTATATGCCAGTATCAATAGCAATGGCCTACTACTATATATACTGCGCACAACTGAAATGCACCACAGGTATGGATGGATAGTATACTTGACGACACAGAGGTAGGTAGAGCAGTGGCCTACTGTACCGTACTGCTATATATTATATACTGGTGGTCAGCAAACTGTGCAAAACTTAAATGCACCACAGGTATGGATGGATAGTATACTTGACGACACAGAGGTACGTACAGCAGTGGCCTACTGTACCGTAATGCTATATATTATATACTGGTGGTCAGCAAACTGTGCAAAACTTAAATGCACCACAGGTATGGATGGATAGTATACTTGACGACACAGAGGTAGGTACAGCAGTGGCCTACTGTACCGTAATGCTATATATTATATACTGGTGGTCAGCAAACTGTGCAAAACTTAAATGCACCACAGGTATGGATGGATAGTATACTTGACGACACAGAGGTACGTACAGCAGTGGCCTACTGTACCGTAATGCTATATATTATATACTGGTGGTCAGCAAACTGTGCAAAACTTAAATGCACCACAGGTGTGGATGGATAGTATACTTGACGACACAGAGGTTGGTACAGCAGTGGCCTTCTGTACCGTACTCCTATATATTATATACTGGTGGTCAGCAAAATTATGCACTGTACTCCTACTATATACTACAATGCAGCACATTGATAATGTCAAATATTACCTTTAAACATGAAGCTATATACTAATACCGTGGAGCCGTTATGGCCGCTAGACCACGTGCACGTGCTACGCACTTTGTACGCTATTTGCGTACAGAGTCCAGCACGTGGTACGCACTTGGCGTACACACGCTGCGCTGAGTGTACGGATCACACACAGCGGGCGCACACACAGTGGATAACCTTTTAAACCTTGCTAATGAAACACAGTGAGAATATACTTATACTCTAAACCTTAATAACCAAGTACCAAAAAGATGTAACGATTAGAACCTTCTAAGCAATGTGTATGGTGTTTGAACAATTGAGTCACTAAGAAAAGCCCTTAGCAATAAACAGTGAAAACACAAGACCTGGTTTGGATTTAAAACCGCAGCAGTTCTAACACTGCCGTGGATTATTTAGAGAAAAAGGGGAAACACAATACAAGTTATACACTGCAAACTAACAGGGAAATCTAAACAGAATAACAGAATATACATGAACAATAGCGAACGATCGCAAACAAGAGCGAACAGAATGAGAACACAATGAGAACAAATGGCGAACAAAATGGTAACAAAATGGCTACAGAGAATAATACATACGTGGGGATGATTCGCAAGCGCGTCCTGGATCCAGCCCTCAGCATTCAGAGAGAAAGCCTTCAGAGAGAGTGAGTGACTGGACAGGCAATGGTGGTCTTTATATACACAACATACATTCATAACAAAATGGTCCCTACAATCTAATTGTTCATTGGACACAGGAATGTGTCTCCACATTATAGCAAAGGTCATAGGTGGATTTGAATAGGTGAGCTGTGTCTTTCTCCAACTGCTCTGGTGGGAGGTATCCTCAGGATTCCCGCCGCATGTGTAATTTACAGCAAATACAATTAATGTTCATAAACTACTTTTGTACATAACTATACGCAGGAGCGAGCGATCCTATCCTATCTAGCATCGGAATGTTACTCATAAAATACCCTACAGCTGGATACTAATCACCACCTTTCAACCTTTGTCTGACCCTTCCTATCATGCAAAGAGGAATCTCTCTGTCCAGGAACAGTTTAAACTAAACATACTTACTGACATTGTCTAGGGGAATATTTACTAAAATATACGCTATTTGGGTTAAATATGCTATGATCGAGTCGCACGCTAGATGCTCACAAACTCTACCATAAATGCACATACACCGCGCGTGATCGCCGAAGCGATCTTACGCAAATTGCGGATATGTGCACGCATGGCAGAGCGTGTGCACGTGCAGCGGGCATGTGCATGAGGGGTTAGTACAAGGCATATGTATCAGGATATTTTTCGACTTTGACAACAGATATGGAGTGTTTTTCAGGCAGACAACGTATACTGGTGGTCACTGGTCAGCAAAACTCTGCACTGTACTCCTCCTATATAATATACTGGTGGTCCCCAGTCCCCACAATAAAGCAGTGTGAGCACAGATATATGCAGCACACTGAGCACAGATATGGAGTGTTTTTCAGGCAGACAATGTATACTGGTGGTCACTGTCAGCAAAACTCTGCACTGTACTCCTCCTATATAATACAGCTGCTCCACAGTCCCCACAATTAAGCAGTGTGAGCACAGATATATGCAGCACACTGAGCACAGATAAGGAGCATTTTTTTCAGGCAGAGAACGGATAAAACTGGTGGTCACTGATCAGCAAAACTCTGCACTGTACTCCTCTTATATTATACAGCTGCTCCCCAGTCCCCACAATTAAGCAATAAGCAAGCACAAATATTTGCATCAACAATAAACGGAGAGGACTCCAGCCACGTCCTCTCCCTAACATTTCCAATGCACGAGTGAAAATGGCGGCGACGCGTGGCTGCTTATATAGAATCCGAATCTCGCGAGAATCCGACAGCGGGATGATGACGTTCTGGCGCGCTCGGGTTAATTGAGCCATACGGTAGAATCCGAGTATGCCTCGGACCCGTGTAAAATGGGTGAAGTTCGGGGGGGTTCGGTTTCCGAGGAACCGAACCCGCTCATCACTAACAATTATTGGTTATTACAGATCATAATTTTTGAATACTGTAGCTTAAGGCAAAGTACTAATGGTGTTTGTCAGGCATCTGTTCTCTGTTTTGTCAGAGCTGCATTAAACTGTAGTGAATGTTACATAGACATTATCTGGGTCATTGATTTATTTTGCGAATTAACTAATTTTACATACAACGCTTATGACAGATGATGGAATGTCACATGACTGTATGACAATACAGAAAGTAGCAATCCTGATCTGTTGTAGCATTCACTATGCAATGCGTTCTGTAGTCTGAATTCAGCTCCGATGTAACAGACTACGGGCTTGGTTCTGATTTAGGAGTAAAGCAAAAATAGCAAGTAACATTGGGGGTAATTCAGAGTTGATCACAGCAGGAAAGTTGTTAGCAGTTGGGCAAAACCATGTGCACTGCAGGTGTGGCAGATATAACATTTGCAGAGAGAGTTAGATTTGGGTGGGTTATTTTGATTCTGTGCACGGTAAATACTGGCTGCTTTATTTTTACACTGCAATTTAGATTTCAGTTTGAAAACACCCCACCCAAATCTAACTCTCTCTGCACGTTATATCTGCCCCTGCAGTGTGAATGGTTTTGCCCAACTGCTAACAAATTCGCTGCTGCGATCAACTCTGAATTAGGCCCATTGTATCTGGAACAAACCATGTAGCAATGCAAGGGGAGCAAATACATTTATATTTTTTTCTCTGCAGGTAAATACTAGCTGGTTTTAAATGTAGCCCACAAATGTTAGCTTTATTTGTATACTGCAATTTAGATTTCAGTTTGGACACACCCGGCCCAAATCTAAAGGCCCATACACATTAGACGATGTCGCTCTGTGAGCGACATCGTCTAACGTTTCCCCCTCCCGGGCCGGCCGGTCGGCGGCCGCCTGTACGCACTGAGCGATATGACCGCTCATATCGCTCAGTGACGTCACGCCCCCGCCAGCCCTGCATGAAGGTCGTGGACGACAGTCCACATCCTTCATGCATGCCCTACCGACAGCGATGATCGTTGCTGACCCGCGGGGCCGCGCATCGGTCATCGCTGGTGGCATACACACTTAACGATAAAATGAGCGACGTCGCTCAAGGAGGGGGAAAATGAGCGACGTCGCTCATTATATCGTTAAGTGTGTATGGACCTTTACTCTCTCTGCACATATTAGATCTGCCCCCCCCCCCCCCCCCCCTGCAGTGCAGCATGGTTTTGCCCAGGAGCACAGTTACTAGTTTTTTTTTTTTTGCTTTACTTCCAAATCAAAATCAGGCCCTATGAGAATAAGATAAGCTTGTATCCAACCTAAGCAACTACACGCAACAAGAGTTGTGAGCTGGACACTTGTACTGGTTTTCTACATTGCAAATTGATTACTTTTATGATCATTAAACAAAACAAAACAGTGTTTATGTAGAATAGTAAATGGGCTGACATACAATTCTCTCCTCTCTCAAAATAATGTAAGTAATTCGAAGTACTATATACAATGAATGCACCAGAGATACAGTCTGTCAGCTAATAAGCTGATAAGTATAATAATACTGTATAAGCCAGTGGTCAATGGCATCCATATGGGAAAAGAAAAAAGAAAAAAAAAAAAAAAAAGTAAAGTATTTCATTTTGCTAACATCTATGTCTTTTAGAAAATAAACTCAGAACTTCTTGGTGCTGTTTGTTAAGGTTGTAGATGATAGACAATTAGCAGCCACTATACTGTCTGGTATCTTCTTAGCCTACAGTATATTAAAATAAATGATCCTAATCAGTATAGTATTTTATGTGGTTGGTGAAGATTGTACTTCTCAGAGCAGTCACTGTATCATCACCACTTATACGACTTTGCAAGCAGCTCACCAGAGCCTGCATAGTTTGCCATGCATTGGAACTGACAAACGTTTTCCACCCAATCCAATTTTTTGAAATGTTAAATCATTTGGATGGGAATCAGGGTACATCATCAAGATCTACTTTGTTTCTTTATGGGCTCAGCTTCTGCTCAGGGCCCCCAACACCCCTCATGCAACACCACTCCTGACCAGGGCCCGACTGATCTATTTTACTGGCCCTGAATACTGGAGAAAGATTACTGGGATCATTTTGTACTGCAACTGGGATCTGTAGGTGGTGGGTGAGAAAACAAAACATGAATAAGACTATAAATTGTGGAGTGGGATAGAACTGTGGAGTAGAATAAAACATATTGTGAGTGGCAGAAAAATGTAAATAGTAATATAACAGAAACATGTGTGTAAATGGTGTATATTAATAAAGTGAGTTTAGGTATATAGGGGGTAATTCCAAGTTGATCACAGCAGGATTTTTGTTAGCAGTTGGGCAAAACCATGTGCACTGCAGGGGAGGCAGATTTAACATGTGCAGAGAGAGTTAGATTTGGGTGGGGTGTGTTCAATCTGCAATCTAATTTGCAGTGTAAAAATAAAGCAGCCAGTATTTACCCTGCACAGAAATAAAATGACCCACCCAAATCTTACTCTTTCTGCACATGTTATATCTGCCTCCCCTGCAGTGCACATGGTTTTGTCCAACTGCTAAAAAAATTCCTGCTGCGATCAACTTGGAATTACCCCCATAATTAGGTGAATTAGTGTATAAATAATGATAGATATAGGAATGTTTGATGAATGATATGCATGTTCCTCAGAGGAGGTGCTGGGGTATGGCCTCTTTGTTGGATCTGCAGTGGCGGCTTGCATGACCTCATGGGTCACACATCCAGCTGATGGTGTCGCAGGTGATCCAATGCTATTCCTGTTTATCAATGTGACATACAGTATGTGCAATCCAGTACATATGATTTCCATCTGATGTACCAGAGTGCCTTTATAGCATCTGCCTCCAGTATCTCCTACTGCCACTGTTATACCAAAGAACCTGCAATTTCCAGCTGCCTCTGGGAGCACCTTCAGTCACTGCTATCATTTAGTGCCTGTTCTCACCACCAGTCTCTGGTGTATCATCTGGCCGCTCCCGGCTTACCATCTGCTCTTTACTTTCTAAGATACACATACCATTTTGTGTCCATACAGGCCATCAGTTACACCCTATATAGACTGCCATGGCAAATATCAACAATACTATCCTCCTTACTGGGGCACTACACACAGCCTAGAAATCCTAAGGGCAGCATTATTTATTTTTATTTTAATGCTATTATTATTATTATTATTATTATTATTATTATTATTTTTGCAACCATAACAGTCAGTCACACTGTTAGGAGCCCAGAGCACCTAATACAGGGGTAGCATTAACCCTTGATGCACAGTGTACACTACCATTTTTTGTCATTGCCTATATTGTAGCCCATTTATTTTTCGTTTAATGCCATTATATATATATTTTTTTTCAACCATAACATTAATCCTCTTATTTAATTTTTGGTGAAGGTGAAAAAATAGAAAAAAGAAAAAAAAATTATACAACTTGTGTATTCAGTAAAGCCCAGCAGGTGCCGTGCCCCACTGCATTATTAAATATAAGTACTGAGTTAATATGGATCATGATCATTTGATAGAAAACTAGGAGCAGTTACCAAGTACTGGTGCTGTGGCTGTTGACAGTGATGATGATCGTGATATTAGTAGTTCAAAAAATATCACCTCTAATACAGGGAAAGTTTACTGCTAAAAAAAACAAAATTGCCAGCATGCTATTCACCACACGCAGTGACAAGGAAAGGCTCAGACCTAGGCCTTTGCTTTCTGCAACTATCAGTGAGGGATCTTCTTCTGCCTCTCATGATGTTGCAAGACCTTCTCACTCAGAGCCTAGGAAAGGAATAAAAAAAATTAAAACCGGAAAAAACCCACTAAGGCAGTAGAACAAACTGTGTGTTCAGAGACATCTCAAATCTCTGAGGAGAGTCTAAGTGTGTCCACAAGTGCTATGTGTGAGGCTGACCTTTCTGATAGTATACTCAAAGAGAAGCCTCCTCCACTATTTCTGCACTTTCAGCAAATGTGGGGATGAGCAACACACGTCAACATGCTAACATAGAAATTGAGGATGCTACCGTGAAGTGCAACATGATGGGGAAATATTTGTGTAGTTGATGCCAATGATAATGAGAAAGTTGATGATGAGGATGTTGTGTAAGTCAGGCACCAGTGGAAGCAGTGCTTCCTCATGATAAGAAAAAGGCCATTGTCACGTCTGGGCATAAGCCAAATACAAGCAAACAATGGTAGTTGCTCGGTCATTCCTGGAGATAATTATGTATCAGGTGCTGGAAAGGGGGAGGGGTCACATACAAACAACAGAGAGGGGGGGTGCAAATCCCTACCGCTAAATTTCCCTTCAGCACACTAAAAATTACCTGTAACCATACCTGAACCGATCTGGTAATAGAGATTCAGAGAATTAGTCACATGTTTGCAAACACATGTTTAGCTGCTGAGCCACTTCATAGCTTCTCCGATATCAGCAGTCCTAACACTACTTAATAGCAGTGCCCACATAGGGCCATGTAATTTGTCACAGTAGGCCTCATGATAAAGGCTATTACTAAAACACATCCAGACAGAGAGCTAACTTACCCGGGAGCCACCCCCAGAATCTCCTATTGGCACTACAAGGAACAGCATGACTTCCAAATACTGCTCCCATTCAATGCCTCTCGCACACAAGCAGACAATCAATGGTTGTTGCTCGGTCATTCCTGGAGATAATTATGTATCAGGTGCTGGAAAGGGGGAGGGGTCACAGACAAACAACAGAGAGGGGGGGGTGCAAATCTCCACCTCTAAATTTTCCTTCAGCACACTAAAAATTACCTGTAATCATACCTGAACCTATCTGGTAATAATCTGGATGTGTTTTAGTAATAGCCTTTATCATGAGGCCTACTGTGACAAATTACATGGCCCTATGTGGGCACTGCTATTATGTAGTGTTAGGACTGCTGATATCGGAGAAGCCGTGAAGTGGCTCAGCAGCTAAACATGTGTTTGCAAACACGTGTGACTCATTCTCTGAATTTCTATTACCAGATAGGTTCAAGTATGGTTATAGGTCATTTTTAGTGTGCTGAAGGGAAATTTAGCGGTGGGGATTTGCACACCGCCCCCCTCCCCCCTCTCTGTCTGTTATAAGCCCAATATATCCAACTCTTATGTGTGGTTATATTTTTATCCAAACCCTGACAATAGTTGTCAAGCCATACAGATGGGTCTATGTTTATCTTGATCTTTAATAGGATTAACTGAGACTGGGCAGTCGGATTTAATCCCCTGCTGTAATGACTTAATACTCTGCTGTATTGTTCTCTGTATTGTATTGCAGCTGAGAACAATAGAAGAAGGGTTTATATTAATAAACCATGTTGTGCCTAGGTGCAGCAAACTAGCCAAGATAACCGTGGACCCATCTGTATGTAGCATTTCTAAAGACACAGTAAGAGGTAGGGACATTAACAATCTAGGAACCTCCTCCCTGTTACATAATTTGCAGTAAGTTCATGAAATTTTTTTGACAAAATCAGAAACTTTTGTTAAAAAATATAACAACAAGCAGTCCAGCATCAGCTAACTCCCTTCTCTTAGCTAGATCCCAGCACCTGCAATCTCCACCGCCAACAGCTTTATCATCAATATTCTTACTAATGATTGGAGTTAGGCCTGCATCCAATTTGAAAAGGCTGACTCCTCCACTATCCGGGATTCCTCAGAAGAATTCTTCAGTGCTAGGCCTGCTGCTGCTGGGGGTGTATCTTCATCCCAGTAAGGTACCAAGAAGTCTACTAGTAATACTAAAAAATAATGAAAAAATAAATGACTGTGAAACTGTCCTTGCAACAGAAAGAAAATATGAAAGCTGTCATCCAGTAGCACAGTGGATCACTGACACCATGACAGCCATGCTAGTATTAGATCTGTGCCCAATATCTGCCATTAATGCAATATGTTTTAGACAGTTAATTGGCCAACAAAATACCAGTGTACCCACTGTCCACTTAAAAAAAGATATGTGTACAAGTGGAACTGGGCAAACTAAAGATTACATGTCTGTGACAGTTCACTAGGTGGGTGAATCACCTTAAGCAGCTGGAACAACAGCAGCATCTAATAAACAAAGCCAGTTCATTCAGAGGCAGGCTACTCTCTGTAGTATCAAGTTCACTAATAGGCATACAGTACCACTGACAACCTCATAGAAAAAATAGAGGATGCATTGCAAAATTGTTTACCCCACTTGGACACTACTCAGGATTTGTGATTTTTGATAACACTACAAATATTGTGAGAGGATTGCAGCTGGGTGAATTCAAACACGTCCCATGTTTTGCTCACACAATCAACTTGGTGGTAGGGAGTTTTTTTAAGAAAAAATGACAGGGGAGTGCAGGAGATGCTGTGTCCTGAAAATTTCAGGACATTTTCAGCATTCAGCAGCTGCATGCAGAAGATTGCAGCACCTGCCTCCAACTGAAGCAAGAGATAGTAACACAGTGAAATTCCATCCATTACATGCTTCAGCAGATGGAGGAACAGCAAAAAGCTATCCAAACCTATACAACAAGCCTTGACATTGGGAGATGGTGAATGTACCTTAGTCCAGCACAGTGGAGAATACTTTCCGTGTTGTGCAAGGTGCTAAATCCATTTGATAAAGTTACCTGTGAAGTGAGGTTAGACACTGCCAGATTGAGTTAGGTGATTCCCCTAATTAGAATTTTGAAAAAGCAGCTCAAGAAATTGAAGGAGGAGATGAAACAAAACAATTCAGCTAATTATGTCATGCTTGTAGATCAAGGGGCTAATTCAGGTTGGATCGCAAATTGCGATCCAACATGAATTTTTACGATTGCCCCGCGGGCACATGCGCAGCACCCGTCCTGCACATGCGCCTGCACTTTCTGCGGGGTGGTGCAGAAAATGCGATCGCCTCTGCCTGTCAATCAGGCAGAGGCGGTTGTGGGGTGGGGGATCGGGCAATGCTCCATTTCCAGGGAGGAGATGGAGCGTTGTGGGAGCAGTGCGGAGCGGACGGGGGCAGAGTCGGCCGAACAGGGGCGTGTCGTGGGTGTGATCACGGTGGCTGCATAATGTCACACACAGCCGCCGTGATCAGGGAGAAGGCGGCGGGTCTCTTGCGGGTGCAGCCAAGCTGCATCGGCAGGAGGCTTCCAGTATTTCTGCTAACAAGCAGAAATTGCGATCACTCGCAATTTCTGCTTGTTGAAGAGGGGAGGCTCTGGTCAGCATGCTGGGCGGCCTTGCCCAGTGATGGGCGGCCCCCAGCATGCTAGGTAAAGGATAGCAAATTCTGCTGATTAGCAGAATTTGCTATCCTTACTGAATTAGCCCCGAGTCCTTTATTTGCTCCACCAGGATCCAATAGTTTAAGTTGTACATTGTGTCTTTCTTTCCAACTGACCCAGATCTTTAGAGATGCAAAGAGCTCTTAGTGAGCTAGTTGTCAGCTCAAGTAGCACATGAAACAACAATGGGGCTGATACAGACCTGATTCCTAGGCTGCGTTTTCTCACAGCCTGTGATCAGATCTGACTTGCGCATGCGTATGCACCGTACTGTGCAGTCGCGAGGGACCCCAGCAAAGGGGTTCGCCGGTCAGCGAGGGGATGGTGCAAAAATTCAGAATGCACCAGCGATCGCATGGAGATTGACAGGAACAGGGCGACGTTTGTGGGTGGCAACTGACAAATGCAGGTGTGTCCAAGTGTTGGAAGGGAGGGTGTCTGACGTCAATTCCAGTCACGGACAGGCTGAAGTGATCGTAGCGGCTGAGTAAGTCCTGGGCTGTGCAGATACTGCACAAAATCAGTTGTGCAGCTCTGCTATACATGAGATCATGCACTTGCACAGCTAAAATACACTCCCCTGTAGGCGGTGACTATCCGCAAAAATCGCTGCCCAGCGATCAGGTCTGAAATACGCCAATGTCTCCTCCTTAAGTTCCTCTGGTAACTGCTGCCTGGAAAAAAATGAGCTTTCCCGAAAAACCCACTGGTGATGCAGATTTGTCAACACAACATTTTGACATCTGATCTGATCTAAAAGAATTGCCCTAAATTAGCGACACCTCTATTGTAACTCCATGTGAATGGTGGAGGATTATTTTAATGACAGTGTACAAATAGGCATGTCAGACAGTCCCTTTGACTACTGGAAGGAAAAAAAAGGCAATTTGGAGGCCTTTGTACAAACTTGCTTTGCATTACTTTAGCTGCCCATCCTCCAGTGTGTACTCAGAAAGAGTTTTTTGCACAGATGGGAACCTTGTCAGCGATCGGCATAGGAGGCTACTTCTTTAAAATATGGAAAAGATGATGTTCATCAAAATGAGCTACAAATTCCATGAGGAAGACTTTTACCGGCAATTACGACAAAGTACAGAGACTTATATAACGGTGGACTGTAGAAAACATTGAAAGCACTGTTAGCTTAGCTGCCTTAAGCCTATCATTGACAACAAGACTGCTAGCTGTCTAAAGCCCATTGGTAGTTTGTTTTGTGGGGCCCAGACAAACCAAGCACTTTAGCCACAAAAGTGACAGTCCCTGTCACTGAAGTGCTTGATTTGTTAAATTCAGGGTCCGACGGCCAGTTATGCATGGCACAAAGCCACGTACAGTGCCAAGCTGTGAGGACTATGTCTCAATCCAGCTCCTGCCCTGATACTGTCCGCCACCGCTGATTGAGTTAGTGAGTGTGATTACAATACTGCGGCTTCTGCTGCCCACATACATGCCATGCACTGTTGAAATGATACTGCTCTGACTGCCAGCTGCCTCTTTGAGTGTGGCAGCCTGTCGCTGGCACTCGGTCTGTCCAGAGGAGAAGATTCAGTCAGCAGGCACAGTCACACACACACACACACACACACACACACACACACACACACACACACACACACACACTGCACTGTGAAAGATTGTCAGTAATTGCATGCAGGGGTGGATTGGGCATCTTCTGAGATAGGGGATATCTGTCTGAGGGGAGTCTACCATGCTGGGGGAGATATGTGAATAGTTGCAGATCTGTGCTAGGGGATATTTTGTGCTAGGGGGATATCTGTGCGATGGAATCTGCATGAGGAGATCTGCATGTAATGATAAATTATTGTAGTTCATGAAGTTTAGGACAAGTTCAGTAGGTCAACAAGGTGATGCAGTATATGTAGGAAACTGGAGAATCTATTCATCGCTAAATGCTAAGCATATAAAAATGTATCCCTAGTGTTTTTTTGTTTTTAATGGCAATAGAGGCCAAATTATGTTCTAATACCATTCCTTAGTTACCATATATATTCCAACAGCAAAGATCATTTTAAGTCATAATTTTTCCAGGGATTAAAGTGGAATGTATTTAAGTTTCACTGGGCACAGCTTCATGAGCTGCAAGGTAAAGTTCACGAGAAAACGGCAAAATTGTGGGCTCACCCACAGGGAAAACACAACACAGTTTACTCCGAATTAGTGAAAAAGTGAGTTTTTCCACATGGTAATCTCGATTTTGGGCACGGATAAAGGCTATTTAATTAAATAATCTTACCCTGCATCATGAGGATATTAGCCAGCAGTTATCCAAGGGGTTTATTAATTGAATATCCCTCTATGCAGTGTTGGACTGGGGCATGTAGGGCCCACCGGGGGAATGCAGTGGTAGGGGCCCATGTTAGGGGTGTGGCCAGTCTGCAGAGGGGGTGTGGCCTGCAACCTCATTGGTTTGACTAACCATTAGAGAGTGCAACGACTAGGCTGCTTCATAAATATATACAGTAAATTCATCTGCTGCATGCATGATAATGTACCAGATTAATAACAGATTAATAACAACAATGCACTGTAGAAAATACACCATAGTACAGTATAAGGTAACATATGTATGATGTATAATTCAAGTGCACCGTCTGGAACCTGATCCTTAGAGCAGGAGGTGGGGGCCCAGGCAGTGGGGCCCAACGGTGGTTTCCCCTGTACTCCTGTGGGCCAGTCCAAGCCTGCCTCTATGTTTTGTGTATATAATGTAATGGTACTTTATTTTTTGTATTATGACATGTAAACTTTGCCCTGGCCAGTTTAGAAAAAAATAGGGAAGATTTATTAACCATTCTAATGAGAGCAAAAGGATGTGTTGCCCATAGCAATTAATCAGATTCAAGCTACAGTATCATTTATCTAGTGCATTCTATAAAATGTTAGCTATACTCTGATTGGTTGTATTGGCAAGGTCTCCACTTTTCCACTTTAAAAGATTTGGTAAATCTCCCCCTTATGTTTCCAATATGCTGTAGAAAAATGTGGGCACAGTGTCATATTTTTCTCGTTATGTGGATGCGACTGTGATATGACAGTAATGACCCACTAGTAGAAAAGAGAAGTGGGTACTGCCCCAGTCTCGAAATGCATTGGCATTGACATTGGCATAGACACTAGCACCCTGACCCTGTGCTACCTTTGACTGATCTGTGGAACCTTTGTATTATATACCAGAATGCTTAGGAGCCATAGCAGGGTACATCCGGGCTACTCTGTTAACACCACCCGAGGATCCTTCACCAGCATTTCAGCATGATACACTCTACTGATCGTTTATTATATTTTTTATATATTACCTTCTACATTGATATACATTGCTTTGTGGATCCTTCATACCACACACTGTAATGCACAGGAGCCATAGCAGGGTACACTTGGGTTACTCTGCTAATACCACCTGCGGCTCCCTAACCATAATTCCGGTATGATCAACTTGTTTTCTAATTATTATTTTAGACATTGTTTATACTATTGTTATGAGTTTATATTATACTGCATTTGTTGTGCATTAGTAAATTAGTCCTTTACATTACTGTATGGATCTCACACTTCCATCTAGCATCCATTTTTATTTGTCTGCTGTCTGGGTGTGCTGAGGGGAAACTTCTTATGTAAGTATAGGCTTGCTATGTATCCAATAAAGAGGATGCGGTTATGTTTCCGGCAGTCAGGATCCCAGCGGTCAAGATCCCGACGCAGGAATCCCGACTGCTTAACAAACCGGTACGCGGGATACCGACGGACAGGCTCTATTCCCACTCATGTCCACGACACCCATAGAGTGGGAATAGAACCTCGCTCCCGCAGCGAGCCTGCAAGGGGCTACGTTGCACTCCCCACCATGTCGGCATTCCAGCGGTAAGGATCCCAGTGCCGGTATGCTGAGTGCCAGGATTCTTACCGCCGGTCAACCTGAACAAAGTACCTGTCAGGTTCTCATTCCCTACACGTGTTACTATATAAGTGCTAGAGAGAGCATTGCCAGTAGTAATAAAATGTATAAAAATGTGTGCTACAAAACTATTATTTATTTATAGAGTAAATAGTCTAGGTTCAAGTGATAAAATTTAATGGGCAATGGTTTTATCGAGTTACTGAACATTATCTTCTCTTAGAAGAAAAATGTTTTGATCTTGAAACAAATTAATAAATAAAAAATCTATTTACACAATGAATGCTGCTAAAGGAGAAGTTTATTTAGGTCAAGCACAGTGACGCTGTATATATTGTCACAGAAATGTCAATATACAGTGTTAGGGTCTAATTATCATTTTACTATATGGCAGGGACGTAAATAACAAACTGTATCGCTGCTGGGGATGGCAGTAAGTAGCGCAATCTTGGTTAGCAACAGAAAAATCTATGATTGCTCTAGTTTATAACCTCTTATTAAATTGAGAGAAACTGAGATAAGCCATTTCTCTGGTGAAAACGATTATGTCACCTTCATAACAGAGACAACACAAGGGAGAATCCAATTATCTTCCGAAGCTCCATAGGCGCCTTACGCAATGTGGTATACGCAGGCCCGCCATCAGGGGGGTGCTGCGGGCACAGATGTCCAGGGCCCGGCCTCTATGACAGGAGGAGAGGGCCCGGGCCGCTCATGCCGCCGTCCGCCACCGCGATGCTACGCCCACTTTTCATTACCGAGTTCTCGCACTGTCAAAGGAGGGGGAGAGGACGCTGCAAGCTTCTATTGTAAACGTCCCTCCCAAAATGGCCGCCACCTCAGAGGAGACAGTTATTAAAGATACTAGAGGAGGCGCCTCTAGTATCTTTAATAACTGTCTCCTCTGAGGAGGCGGCCATTTTGGCAGAGACTTTTCAATCAAAGCTTGCAGCGTCCTCTCCCCTCTCCCGTGACAGTGCCAGATCTCGGTCATGAACAGGGGAGGGAGCTACACGAAATGGAGGGGGCGGAGCTACACGGGACCAGGCTGCTACAGCTCCGGCCAGCCTGTGATAGTTAAGTTGAGGGAGAGTGAGTGGGAGAAAGTGTGTGTGTGTGTGTGTGTATATGTATGTATGTATGTATGTGTGTACATATACATCCAGAGCCGGCCATAGGCATAGGCAAACTAGACAATTGCCTAGGGCATTTGATATGCCTTGGGGCATCATCAGCTTCTGCTGATTAAAATGATATGCGACATGCCTATATTCTGTATGTAGCATTTTATATGCAGATACAGCCACAGTCTCACACAGTATATAGGCATGCTGCATATCAGTTTAATCAGCAGAAGCTGCTTGTGCATCCTAGCCACATAGCAATGCAAATAAGATGCATTTTCATTAAAAAAAGGTGCCCGACGTTAGCATTGATGCAAGATTTGTGAGGACACATCTGTATCCTAGCAGAGGCAGAGGTCACAGTGTTAGTGGCAGTGTGAGTGCTGTGTGCATGTGAGTGGGTTGGTTGTACAGTAGTGTTCAGAATATGTGTAAGGAGCATTATGTGTGTCATGTAAAAATGCATTAATAATGTGCAACATATGTGTAAAGGGCCACTATGTGTGTCATTATGTGTATAAGGGCATTAATAATGTGCGGCATATGTGTAAGGGACATTATGTGTAAAAGGGCATTAATAAAGGTTGTCATAATGTGTAAGGTGCATTATGTTTATATTGTGTATAAATGCATTACTAATGTGTGGCATTATGTGTATAAGGTGCTCTACTATGTGGCATTGCAAATAGAAAGGGCACTACTGTGTCATCTAATGTGAATAAAGAGCAATAAGGTGTGGTGTAATGTGAATAAGGAGCAATTCAGTGTGATGTAATGTGAATAAGGGGCTCTACTGTGAGGAGTAACGTTTATAAGGTAAAGTGATACTACTGTGGGATGTAATATGAATTATGGACACTATCGCAAGATAAAATATTAATAAAGTTGCAGTACTGTGTGGCGTAATTGGAATTGGGGTTACTATTGTGTGGCCATGTCCCTTCCCAGCAAGAAGATGCCCCTTTTTGGGCTGTGCGTCAAATGTGCGAACTGTTCCTATTTAAAATATAGGGGGTACAAGGACTGCTATGGGTGAGGGGTGATGGTGCTGGGAAAGAGGTGCAAGGTCAGAGGCAGAACCAGCGGTGGTGCTAGGGGGCACCAGCCAAAATCTTGCCTAGGGCATCATATTGGTTAGGGCCGGCTCTGTATATACTGTATCTATTTTTTTTTGGGGGGGGGGACCTTTCTATTTTGCTAGTCCTGGGCCCCAGAATTTCTGATGGCGGCCCGGGGTATACGCTCTAACACGTAAATACTGTAGAGCCACCGACTGACTTCTGCTCACACCTTGTGGCTAATTGAATTCCTCCCAGAGCATTAACATCTATAAAATATACTTACGTATCACACCATTACACCAGCAAATTACATTTTGTGCATTGTGATGAAATACTGTACAATTATCTGATATATGTGGTTTGGTGGAAAAAGATGTTCTTGCTACAGCATAAAAGTGAATACTCAATTACCCTCATAATGGCTCAAATACAGCTATTTTGTTTTACAAGTCCCTCTGTATGTCAATAGGAATTAATGCAGTGAAAAATACGGAACAGAATTGTTTCTAAATCATCATATTTATTAAGGAAATAATATATATTGCATGTGTTTAACAACAATTGAACTGAACATATAACAGAAATCAACATAATGCTTACTGGAGCCATAAATATAATTTATTTTACTGCCATTTATCATGATAAATAAAAAATAACTTTTGTGCCACAAATTATTTTATCATTGAAATAAACTGTAAACAAACACTTTTAGTCAAAATTGTAATCGACAAAATTAACACTAACCTACTATAGCTTTAGTGATAAGTCAGCATACTGAGGAATAATGATAATTTCTATTTTCCTGATATTGTACATATTAAATTCTGGGTTGCTTCCTCAATAAGGGACCTATTTATCAATACTGCCCATTTTTTGGGGCAATGGAAAATCTTCTTCATGCAATTTTACCAAAAACACTTTGCCTGGGCATCCGCTTTGCCAGCCAGTCCAGGTCCCCTACATGCATGCATGAATTTTCTTTGACAGGTCACACATGTGCTCTGACCTAGACTAGAAATAAATGAATTAATATAAAAATATATATCTATAAAACACTGTGCAAAAGTTTTAGGCAGGTGTGGAAAAAATGCTACAAAGTAAGAATGTTTTCAACATTAGAAGTGTTAATAGTTTATTTTTAGCAATTAACAAAATGCAAAGTGAATGAACAGAAGAGAAATCGACATCAAATCAATATTTGGTATGACCACCCTTTACCTTCAAAACAGCATTAATTCTTCTATGTGCACTTGCACACACTTTTTGAAGGAACTCAGCAGGGAGGTTGTTCCAAATATCGGGGGTCATTCTGAGTTGTTCGCTCGTTATTTTTTTTTCGCAACGGAGCGATTAGTCGCTACTGCGCATGCGCAACGTCCGCAGTGTGACTGCGCCAGGTAAATTTGCTATGCAGTTAGGAATTTTACTCACGGCATTACGAGGTTTTTTCTTCGTTCTGGTGTTCGTAATGTGATTGACAGGAAGTGGGTGTTTCTGGGCGGAAACTGGCCGTTTTATGGGTGTGTGCGAAAAAACGCTACCGTTTCTGGGAAAAACGCGGGAGTGGCTGGAGAAACGGAGGAGTGTCTGGGTGAACGCTGGGTGTGTTTCTGACATCAAACCAGGAACGACAAGCACTGAACTGATCGCACTGGCAGAGTAAGTCTCGAGCTACTCAGAAACTGCACAGAGAAGTATTTTCGCAATATTGCGAATCTATTGTTCGCAATTTTGATAAGCTAAGATTCACTCCCAGTAGGCGACGGCTTAGCGTGTGCAATGCTGCTAAAAGCAGCTTGCGAGCGAACAACTCGGAATGACCCCCATCTTGTAGAACTAACGACAGGGCTTTTGTGGATGTAGGCTTGCTTAAATCCTTCTGTCTCTTCATGTAATCCCAGACAGACTGCTTGTTCTTCTTTACGCTGAAGATAGTTCTTAATGACATTGGCTGAATGTTTGGGATCGTTGTCCTGCTGCAGAATAAATTTGGAGCCAATAAGTGGCCTCTCTGATGGTATTGCATGATGGATAAGTACCGGCCTTTACTTCTCAGTATTGCAGACCATAGATACAGTGGTCGGTCAAGGTAACTTAGTGCATCAGGGGAAAGACAGTAGACACATCATACTTACTTCCCTTCAAAATCGGAAGATGTCCAGCTGTGCCATTAGCTCACAACTGGCAGAAACCAGTGGAACTTAGGTATACTCATCTACTGTTTGGCAAAGTCAGGGCAGAAGAGGTCTTCATGGAAGAATTGCGGCCAAAAAGACATATCTTGGATGTGGAAGTGACTCAACTATGCACGAAAACATAGGAACTGGGGTGCAGCCTGGACCATGCTCTATCACGGCACGCGCTTCTCCTGCCTGCCGCCCTGCCCCTCAGTCTGGTCTCCGGCAGTGACGGCGGAGTGTATAACTCAAATCAGGTGCCGGTTTGTTAGACAATCAGATCTCGCGGACCGGCGCCTGATTTGAGATATACACGCTGCCGTCACCGCCGGAGACCAGACTGAGGGACAGAGCGGCAGGCAGGAGAAGCGCGCGCTGCGCTCTCCACACACAAAACAGCAAAACAATGAGCAGCACTGTGGGGGCATATGTGGCACTGTGGGGGCATATCTGGCACTGTGGGCACATGGCACTGTGGGGCCATATCTGTATCTGGCACTGTGGGGTCATATGTGGCCCTGTGGGGGCATATCTGGCTCTGTGGGCATATGGCACTGTGGGGTCATATCTGTATCTGGCACTGTGGGGTCATATCTGGCACTGTGGGGGCATATCTGGCACTGTGGGCACATGGCACTGTGGGGGCATATCTGTATCTGGCACTGTGGGGTCATATGTGGCACTGTGGGGGCATATCCAGCACTGTGGGCACATGGCAATGTGGGGGCATATATGGCACTGTGGGGTCATATATGGCACTGTGGGGGCATATCTGGCACTGTGGGCACATGGCACTGTGGGGGCATATCTGTATCTGGGACTGTGGGGGCATATCTGGCACTGTGGGGGCATATCTGGCACTGTGGGCACATGGCACTGTGGGGGCATATCTGTATCTGGCACTGTGGGGGCATATGTGGCACTGTGGGGGCATATCGAGCACAGTGGGCACATGGCACCCACTATCTCCCTGTGACCCCAGCCTCCTCAGTCACCCACTATCTCCATCACCTCTACCACCCAGTCACGCACTTTCTCCCTGTCACTGACAATCTCCCTGGACCCCTGGGGGTACTATTGTGTGGCCACGCCCCTTCCATGTGAGACCACACCTCTTTTAAAATTTGATCCCATCAAGGAGCGCTAAATTTTAAATTCGCTTACCAAAAAAATTAAGCCCGGGCCGGCCCTGTTGATGTGTAAAAGTTTTTACAATTCTATGGTGTGAACTGTTTTGAGAAAATGTATCAACAATGCATACTGTATGTGATAATATTACAGATTTCAGCAAATGAACAAAACATTGTTACATGAGTACGATGCTCTTGTCCAATGATTTTGCACAAAAGCATGAAAAATACAGTTTATAAATTGAAATGTGCAATCATTTTTACAGGTGAATCATTTACACCCATGTACAGTTAACTCCTAGCTCATATTACCCACTAATCGCAGCAAATGCTGGTTGTTTACCACGATTAGCATGGCCGCGTATGTGCACATGCACTGCGCACACACCTGTGATCCATAGGTGCGTGTGTTCCGGTGAGTGATCGCAAGCGGGCGCGGCAAGTCACAATCACAATGCGGCTGCACATGCGACCCATTTACGGCAATGATGAGCCAGACAAATCTGTACATGACTAACTGAACCACCCTCTTAATGTGATACATTCTATTACTGAACATACAGAAATGTATGCACTGCACAGTCTACTTCATACTTACTGACATTTCTGCTGCAGGGTACACTGGGCTCCACAGGGAATAACATCGGGGTGTAGAGTAGTATCTTGATCCGAGGTACCAACAGACTCAGAGCTTTGACCTTCTTCCCAGAATGCCTAGCGCTGCCTCCTCTATAACCCCGCCTCCGTGCACAGGAGCTCAGTTTTGTAGTTGGTGCCATGCAGTAAGCAGGCATACAAGAGAGCTTTTCTAAACGAAGATAGAAGACTTCAAGGGCTGCAGCAGTGATAGATGTCAGTCTGACATCATACCTCCCAACTTTTCTGATAAGTGAAGAGGGACATCTGCTGAAATTAGGGGGTGTGGTCTATCGAAAAGGGGGCGTGGCCTTACAGCAAGTGCCTCTATCTCAAGCCACGCCCCCGTTTTCATCATTATGGGGGCATGGACAACGCTGAGAGAGCTGCTGGCCATGCCCCCTGTCCCTCTCTGCCACGAATAGATGCTGTGTGCATGCGCACAGCATCTGTTCACCGCTGCTCTAATCAGAGCAGCGAGTGACAGGGGGGAATCTCCCAACAGCCCCCCCACCCGCGGGACACTGCGACCCGCGGGTGGGACAGCGGGACAGGCCGTGAAAAACGGGACTGTCCCGCCAAAATCGGGACAGTTGGGAGGTATGTGACATCTCCTGCTGCAGCTCAATCACCTCCCCCAGCGGCGCTGTATACTCCCGCGTCCTGGTTGCTGGGTACTTACAGCGGAGGCTCCAGTTTGCTCTCCGTTAGTCACACACTCGCCGCAGTTCTCCTGGTTCGCGTGGCCGCACTCGGGGAGGAGGTAAGTGGGTCCACTAGATGGGTCCCGCTGAAATCGCGGTCCGGCGCGGCCGGTGGGAGGCGGGCCACACGTGCTGGTGTGGACACTTTGGTCGAGCAGGGACTCCACTAAACCACCAGGGCAAGGGCACAGGTCGGTTTTTTCCTCATAAAAAACGTTTTTATTACAGCCCATAGTACCAGTGGTGAGGTCCAGCAGGGGAATAAGGCTTGGACCTGTAGCTCCCCCCCAGCCCCAGGGCGCCATTTACAGTAATGTTCCCGCCCTGGAGCTGCATATATTTCTCTACCTCACTCCCAGTCAGTGTTTGGGCGCCATTACACAGGCAGCACTGTTCCTGGGACTGTTTGGGCAAATCCTCCTTTGTAAAGCCACCTGCATGTCAGCGCTGTGCATTTTACAAGACACTTAAGTATTCTACATGTCTGTTGACAGTGTTAGTTAAGACATACCTCCCAACATGACCCTCTCCAGGAGGGACAGAATGCTCTGCTGCTGGACTTCCTTCTTAATTTATGATTACCATCACCTGTACTGAAACACCTTTCTTAGCCATTAACCTGTTCAACACAGGTGCCGGCAATCATAAATTAAGAGAAAAGTCCAGGAGCAGAGCATTGTGTCCCTCCTGGAGAGGGTCATGTTGGGAGGTATGGTTAAGAAACAGTGCATTTGGTCAGGGTTATATAGTACAAGTACCCTGTGATATACATCCAGTATTTACTGTGCATTGATATATCTACTAATTATATAGCTATACTGAGAATTACTTTGTATTGCTAGTCCAGTGCAGTTTTATTGCATGTCATAATTTCTGCATTGTACATTGTGACTATATGTGTGTGCATGTAGCTGCTGTGTGACCTTCATTTCATGTCTGTCACTCCTACCCCTTTTCCACCTGTAGCACGGGTCAAAGCTGGGGGCCTGACACGGCTGCGACCCGTGCTACAGCCCCCTTTCCCACAGCACTCACCAACCCGGCATATTGCCGGGTTGGTGACGCTGCTAGTGACGTGGCAGGGGCGGCGCTGGGAGATCACATGATCTGGAACAAGGGGAGGCTTACAGAGAAGACAAAAGATGACCCTGGTAGGGAGCACTCTTATCTGAGGTAACAAAAAATTAATTTATTAGAACAATCATAAAATATTTATATAATTTATAATTTTTTGTTACCTCAGATAAGAGTGCTCCCTACCAGGGTCATCTTTTGTCTTCTCTGTAAGCCTCCCCTTGTTCCAATATATGTTTCTATACCCTTGGGAGCACCACTGACCGTCAAAATCCTAGTTACCAATATACCAACCGGTGTAGGTATACTATTGACCAATTAAGGGAAAGAATATCCCGAGAGTGTCAGTTTTTTCTGAGGTAACAATACAATTTACAGTTTTTTCCTGTGCGGCCGTCCACAAACCTCCCTTTTTTACTAGATCACATGATCTCCCAGCGCCGCCCTTCCATACACAGTGAACGGGAGCCGTGTCGCATCGACACGGCTTCCGTTCACGCTACACAGCTTACCGGGTTGAACACGTGTTAAACCCGGCAAGCTACCCAGGTTGGATTCCCAGATCAAGTGATCTGGGAATTTGCAGGGGGGTCCATTTCCACTAGGAAAAAACACGGGTAAATGCGCGCCCCCGCGCATTTACCCGTGTTTTTAAAGCTAGTGGAAAAGGGATATCAGATTGCTATCACTATATTCTATGACCTGAGGGGGCTCAGTGCGTCAGGTTTATTATCTGATATAGGTGTTTCACAAGATATACTCATTGTGTATGTTTCTTTGTGATCTTTAGTCACCATATGCCTCTTGAATTCCCTGTTTGCGGAATATATAAGCTGCACAGGGGGTGCTTGTCAGGTATATTGCTGCTGATATTGTACTGTGTTGCCTGAGATTGTGCTTTTGGCTGTGTCAGCTACAGGGGGCAACAGAGCTGGAGCTGATCCCACAGTGTGTGGCGGTGACGCTGCAGGCATGTTTGAGGAAAACTTGGCAGCAGAGAGTTCAGGTTCTGGGGGTTACCTACCCCCCAGTGGAATAGTAGCAACGGGGGTTCAAAATGACCCACCTTGGGCTACATTTTCCTTGTTATTAACTACGCTTGTAACTAAACTTTTGCCTCCTATGGGACCTCCTGTGCCGGTACAACCGATTATGGTCCCTGCAGTTAATACGCCCTGGGCAGATCAAATCTCCAGTCAGTTACAGCAATTAAACCAGTCACTGACTAAAAAGAAATCTGACTCTCGCCCGCCTAAGACTAAGGGGTCATCTAAACGGGCCATTACTTCCTCACATTCTACCACTGTCCCAGACACCTCATCTGATACGGATGGTGTTTATACTGACCCCTCAGATTCTGATAGTTCTGATGGGGAGGCTGGTTCACAGGTAGATGTTCCTGACTTGTTGGAGGCGATCAGGATGATTCTTCAGATCACTGATGACGCAGAGCCTGATGCCGTTCCTAAGAAACCGGACATACGTCAGGAATTCTGGGAAACTCCAGGTAAGAAATTCACACCTCACAAGAAGATGCTGGCTCGCTATCCTCTTGCTGCGGAACAAAGTATCCCAGGGTGGGGGGCCGACTTCTAGGGTTTACCCAGGAATGGTTGAAGACCACTTCTGATGCCTTGGGTACGGGAAGTCATCACTCGAGGTTACGCCGTATCCTTCAAGAAACGTCCCCCTCATCGATTTTGCCTGACAGACGTCCCTTCGGATCAGGGGAGGGCAAACACTCTTCATTCGGTGAAAATTGGAAACCACCTTAGACAGCGCTCACTTCAGATCTTTTACAAACCATAATTGTAACCATACATAAGAGTTAATACTCATAGGCTGGGAGATAGTCCTTGGATGTTCCTCACTGGTCTGATTAACAGGATATACACGATTTCTTCTCAGTCCCGCATAACTTGATTTCTCGAGTTAAAGGGAAAAAAACAAAGGGAAACAAGATTGTAGTGAACCCTGAAGGTGAAAATCTCTTCTCCCCTTTTATCCGCCCCCGAAATGAATCAAACAGGGTGGGTCCGTCACCCTATTCTCCTTAAACAGGAGAGGGAATATTCTGATTGTTCTTTATACTTTTTTCCAGAAAGGGTGTATCTCTCCTTTAGGGGTCCACCACAGTGAAGGATAAGCAGGTAGGGTACCAGCCCGTACCTAACTTACTAATGGAGAACCTGTACAAATCCCATAAAGGTATCTTTTCATCAAATCTTTGGAGGGATGAAATGATATGAGGCATACCCGAATTACTATTTTTCAAGAGTAGTCTTCCACATAAAGGTATCTTTATTTCCACTCTCTTCCTTTCTGCACTTCTATCGCCTGGTGGTTATTCCAGTCTCTATCAATGAGGATAGCAAGACAGAGAGGGGAACAGGAATTATAGTAGGTTTGGAGACGGGGATTCTCCTTATCCCTTTATTTCTCCAACCCCTTAATAGGTCAAAAAGGGTGGGTCCGTCACCTTATCTCTCAGAAGGGTGTGAATCTCCTTTAGAAAGGTCCACCACAGTGAAGGATATAAAAGTATGGTGTCAAACCGTACCTTACTTACTATAATAAAAACTGTATAAATCTCATAAAGGTATCTTTTCACTAAACCTTAGGGGAATGAACTAGCATCCAGCGTACCCAACTTACTATATCTTGTGTGTCGTCTTCCACATAAAGGTATCTTTTTCTAACCACTAATTTTCTTCCTTCTCCTACTCCTCCCTCCTGGTCACGCTGCCTCTTTCCTCCTGTGCCTACTTCGTCTGTGTGAGCTGCCTTTATCAGCCCTCCCTGCAGAACAGAGCAGTTGTCTGTTGGCTATTGATGTCCGCTTTACTCTTGAAAAATAGTAAGTCGGGTACGCCTCATATCATTTCATCCCTCCAAAGATTTGATGAAAAGATACCTTTATGGGATTTGTACAGGTTCTCAATTAGTAAGTTAGGTACGGGCTGGTGCCCTACCTGCTTATCCTTCACTGTGGTGGACCCCTAAAGGAGAGAGACACCCTTTCTGGAAAAAAAGTATAAAGAGCAATCAGAATATTCCCTCTCCTGTTTAAGGAGAATAGGGTGACGGACCCACCCTGTTTGATTAATTTCGGGGGCGGATAAAAGGGGAGAAGAGATTTTCACCTTCAGGGTTCACTACAATCTTGTTTCCCTTTGTTTTTTCCCTTTACCTCGAGAAATCAAGTTATGCGGGACTGAGAAGAAATCGTGTATATCCTGTTAATCAGACCAGTGAGGAACATCCAAGGACTATCTCCCAGACTATGAGTATGAACTCTTATGTATGGTTACAATTATGGTTTGTAAAAGATCTGAAGTGAGCACTGTCTAAGGTGGTTTCCAATTTTGATTGTAAAAGTTTCTATTTTTCTGGTGTGTGTGGTGATACACCAAGTGATACGACCATAGACTGCTGCTCCTAGAGTGCGCATTAGAATTCTCTTTTAATTTTTAACTCTTCATTCGGTGGTACTGTCCCTCCTGGACACAGGAGTGGTAGTACAAGTGCCTCTGGCTCAGAGAGGCAAGGGGTACTATTCTCCGCTGTTCCTAGTCCCGAAACCGAATGGGTCTTCCCGGCCCATTCTCAACCTCAAGTCCTTGAACAGATTTGTCAAGGTTTCCAAGTTTAATATGGAAACCCTTCGCTCTATTGTTCTGGCCTTGGAACCTGGGGATTATATGGTCTCTCTGGACATACAGGATGCTTACCTGCATAATCCTATTGCAATGTCGCATCAGCAGTACCTGAGGTTTGCTGTGGCCAACCTCCATTACCAATTTTGGGCGTTACCTTTTGGTTTGACCACGGCTCCGTGAGTCTTCACCAAGCTCATGGTGGTAATGACGGCTGTACTCCGCCGTCAAGGGGTCAGGATCCTACCGTATCTGGATGACTTGTTGATCCTGGCAAATTCCCCAGAAGTTCTCCTACGCCATCTGGATCTGACTATCCAGTTTCTGCAAGCCCACGGGTGGCTCATCAACTGGAAGAAATATTCCCTGGTCCCTTCGCAGAGCATGGTGCACCTGGGAGTGTTGTTGGACACCCACAACCAGCGGTTGTTCTTGTCTCAGGAGAGGGTCCTGAAGCTTCAGGACAAGATTCAATACTTCCTATCTCGTCCGCAAGTGTCAATACATTAGGCGATGCAAGTGCTAGGTCTCATGCTGTCGGCTTTCGACATGGTGGAGAACGCTCAATTCCATTCACGCCCTCTGCGGAAACTGATTCTTGCCAAATGGGATGGCCTGCCTCACCGGATCAGGTCTCACATGATCTCCTTGTCTCTGGAGGTCCGTCTGTCACTGAGCTGGTGGCTGCAGGACTGACGTTTGAGTGGGGGTCGTCCCTTATGGATCTCCAACTGGGTCCTTCTGACGACGGATACCAGTCTGAGAGGCTGGGGTGCGGCGTTGGAGTAACACTCCCTTCAGGGTCGGTGGACCAAGGAGGAATCTCGACTCCCAATAAACATTCTGGAACTGCGGGCGGTGTTCAACGCGCTGAACCTGGCCCAACATCTAATTCAGAACAGACCTGTTCAGGTACAGTCGGACAACGCCACCGCAGTGGCGTACATAAATCATCAAGGTGGCACTCGAAGCCGCATGGCAATGAGGGAAGTATCCAGGATTCTTCAATGAGCGGAACGCCATCTACAAGCTATATCGGTGGTGTTCATTCCGGGGGTCCTCAACTGGGAAGCAGACTTTCTCAGTCATCAGGACGTGCACGCCGGGGAGTGGAGCCTCCATCCAGAAGTATTTCAACTCCTCGTGGACAAGTGGGGAACTCCGGATGTAGATCTGATGGCGTCTCGACACAACCACAAGGTTCCAGTCTTCGGAGCCAAAACAAGGGATCCTCAAGCAGCGTTCGTGGATGCACTGGCTATCCAGTGTCTCTACTGCCCAGAGTAATAAGGAAGTTCAAACAAGAAGGAGGCATACTGCTTCTGATTGCTCCCGCGTGGCCCAGGCGGAATTGGTTCTCAGACCTCCATGGCCTCTCACTAGGGTGTCCCCTTCTACTTCCACAATGACCAGACCTCCTCGTTCAGGGCCCTTGTGTCTACCAGGATCTGGCCCGACTGGCTTTGATGGCGTGGCTCTTGAAGCTTCCGTACTGAGGGCCAAAGGTTTTCCGGAGGCAGTCATTCAAACTATGTTGAAGGCCCATAAACCGGCTTCTGCTCCGATTTACCATAGGGTCTGGAATTCTTACTTTGCTTGGTGCGCAAATAACAATCATGACGCTTACAAGTTTAGTACAGCCAAACTTTTGGCTTTTCTACAGCAAGGCCTGGACTTAGGTCTTCGTCTAGTCTCCCTCAAGGTTCCTATTTCTGCCTTGTCGGTATGGTTTCAGAGAAAAATTGCATCTCTGCCTGATGTTCAAACCTTCACTAAGGGTGTGTTGCGCATTCGGCCTCCTTATGTCCCACCTGTGGCCCCTTGGGATTTGTCGGTGGTCTTGGAGGCCTTGCAAGAATTTCCATTTGAGCCTCTTGCATCCGCGGATCTTAAGTGGCTTTCCCTTAAGGTCTTGTTTCTGCTAGACATTGCCTCTGCTAGACGTGTTTCAGACCTGGGTGCCTTATCCTGTAAGTCCCCCTATCTGATTTTTCACTGTGATCGGGCAGTTCTTAGAACACGCCCTGGTTACCTACCTAAGGTGGTGTCTTCCTTCCACCTTAACCAGGAGATTGTGGTTCCTGCCTTTAATTCTCCGGAGTTGTCTTCTGGAGTGTGGCCTTTGGATGTGGTACGGGCTCTCCGTACCTAGGTGAAGAGAACTGCTTCCATCCTGAAGTCTGAATCTCTCTTCGTATTGTTTGGTTTTCACAAACGTAGCTGGCCTGCTAATAAGCAGACCTTGGCCAGATGGATTAGAATGGTGATTGCACATGCTTATGTACAGGCTGGTCTTCCAGCTCCTGCTACCATTAAGGCCCATTCTACTCGGTCTGTTGGACCTTCTTGGGCGCCGGGTTCTTGTGCCCGTTACAGTGCGTCTGCTCCCATAGGGAACTGCTTTAGGACATCCCTGATGTTATTCCCTGTGGAGCCCAGTGTACCCCGCAGCAGAAAACAAGATTTATGGTAAGAACTTACCGTTGTTAAATCTCTTTCTGCGAGGTACACTGGGCTCCACAGGGCGCCCACCCTGACGCACTTAGCTTCTTTGGGTTGGTATGGCATTAGCCGCTGACACCCTCTCCTGTCGTTAGTGTGTGGTGTATGTGGCTACTAACGATTGTCATCTCTTTTACCTGCTACTGCATTGGACTGGTTAACAAAAACTGAGCTCCTGTGCACGGAGGCAGGGTTATAGAGGAGGCGGCGCTAGGCATTCTGGGAAGAAGTTCAAAGCTTTGAGCCTGTTGGTGCCTCGGAACAAGATCCTACTCTACACCCCGATGATACTTCCTGTGGAGCCCAGTGTACCTCGCAGAAAGATATTTAACAACGGTAAGTTCTTACCATAAATCTTGTTTTTAAATCTCCTCTCTGAGAGATGCCCGTAGAGAAGAAGCAGGTGGGTGGCAACAAGGGCGGGGCTGAGATAATTACATAATTAAGCCCCGCCTACTCACCAGGAAAAGTTCACAATTGGTTAATATTTGCATATGGGGCGGAGCTAAAATGACACAATTAGCATATAATTAGCATATAATTGCGTCATTCGGCTCCGGCCCCTCCACCAGTCCGCGATTTTGCTGTGTTTTTCTCCACATTCTGCCCACTTCACTAGGAAGTGGGCAAAATGCGGGAGGTGTGCCCACTCTTCCGGGGCTGCGGGGGACTACTCGAAAAACCGGGTGTCTCCCGCAGAATAGGTAAGTATGGTCTACTTTAAATAGTAAAGATTATTATTTTTATTTGTAATAAATGCATAGGAACATAAAATGCATACTCTCCAACTGTACCTTTTTAATAGGTACAGGACCTTTTTTTTTTATGGTCTGTACCAATTTTTGCCTCTCCAAACTTCCATTGAAAGTATAGAAAAAGGGGCGTGACCACGCCCCCTTTACCCGCGGCCACGCCCCTATTTGTACCGATTTTTCGGTGTAAGATGTTGGAGGGTATGAAAATGTAGCTTTTAATATCATTAATATAAAACCTGCCAAATAAATTTACCCCAAAGTTTCATTGATAACAATCCCAGCAGACATTCTAAACTCTTTTTGGGGGTAGCTGTAAAATTGTAACTACAATAGTTAATTTCTGTTTCTCATACATTGGGGTAAATTTACTAATTTGGGAGGTTTTTTTAGAACTGGTGTTGTTGCCCATAGTAACCAAGCAGATTCTATCTATTATCTTCTAGAAGCAGCTAGTAAATGTTAAGTAGAATCTGGTTGCTATGAGCAACATCACCAGGTCTAAAAAACTCCCACCTTAGTAAATTTACCCCATTATCTAGACAAATTCATCAGTGTTGTTAAAGTATGTGGATATGAAAGTTCTGCTTTAAATAAGCCTGATTAGGATTTTACTTTTTAACATAAGGCTTTGATTATTCACCTCTTTATACAGTACGTCTAATAATACTGGGCTATAAAAAATGTGTGAAAGCTGAACACTTAATCCAAACCATGACGGCAACACATCTCCCTACTTTATGCATTTAATGTGTACTAGTCAGTGTTTGTGATAAAATTACTGCTTTATTGAATGATTTGTTCCAATCAGTTTTCCTTTTATATAGTATGTCTGGTCAGTGGCGTAAGTTCGCCCCAGTCGCCCGGAGGCATGATAAAATGCTGGTGCCCCCCCCTATACATATAGGAATATATATATATATATATATATATATATATATATATAAAAATAAAATGAAGAAGTGGCACTCACGGGACTTGATTGATAAAAATAAGACTCAGGACACGGCGGTCTCAGATGAAAGATCTTTCAGCTGAGACCGCCGTGTCCTGAGTCTTATTTTTATCAATCAAGTCCCGTGAGTGCCACTTCATTGATTTAGCTACAAGGTCCCACAAACCTGTTAGGAGGCACCTGGGCATTAACTGGAGGAGGAGAGAGTGCCGGCACTTTTATATATATATATATATATATATATATATATACACACACACACACACACACCATATGTAGATATCTGGTACTTGGGGTGAACAGTAGCAGCGTACTCACAATAGTACTTTCACAATAGTAGTATAGATACGGGATGCGGTCAAGATGCCGCCGGCCGGAATCCCGGCGGTCGAAATACCGACGCCGGAATCCCAACCGCCACAATCCCGACATATTCTCCCTTCGTGGATGTCCACGACACCCATAGAGGGAGAATATAATAGTGTGCCGAGCGTAGCGAGCCCGCAAGGGGCTGCGTTCCGCTCGCCACCCCTGTCGGGATTGTGTGGTCGGGATTCCGGCGTCGGTATTTCGACCGCCGGGATTCCGGCCGGCGGCATTTAGTACTGATCCCATAGATACACATACCTCTTTCACTTACACAAACCTCTTTCAATTAAACAGACACACACATGCCTCTTTCAATTACACACACACACACATGCATCTTTCACTTACACACACACGCCTTTCACTTACACACACGCATCTTTCACTTACACACACATGCATGTCTTTTACTTACACACACTTACATGCCTCTCACGTAAACCCACACTCACATGCCTCTTTCACTTACACACATATGCATCTTTCAATTACACACACACAATTACACACACACACGCCTTTTTCAATTACACACACACACACACACACAATTACACACACACATGCCTCTTTCACTTAAACAGACACACCCATGCCTCTTTCAATTACACACACACAATTACACACACACACACATACCACGCCTCATTCAATTACACACACACACTCACATGCCTTTCACTTACACACTCACATGCCTTTCACTTACATACACACACGCCTATTTCAATTACACACAAACACAGTTACACACCCACAATTACACACACATGCCTCTTTCAATTAAACAGACACACACATGCCTCTTTCAACTACACACACAATTACACACACACACACACACCACGCCTCATTTAATTACACACACAATTACACACACACACACACACACACACACACACACACACAATTACACACACACACCTCATTTAATTACACACACAATTACACACACACACTTACACACAATTACACACACCACGCCTCATTTAATTACACACACACACACACACACACACACACACACACACACACACACGTCTTTTTCACTTAAACACACAACTTTCGTTAAAACACACAGACACACACACACCTCCCTTAAAATTATCAACACACATAAACAGTCAGTGTTGCCAATATTTATTAAAGATACCCCCAGTAATCAACCCCATACACACACATACACCACACACACACCACACACAGTGCAGCAGCATGAGGCAGGTGGTGCCAGTGCCTACCTTCGGCTAGCAGCAGGATGGAGGAAGAGAGAGCTATAGACGGCCAGCTCTTCTGGAAGTGCCTGTGATCAGCTGTGCGCTGGAGCTCCCCCTAGCTGCAGCCAGCTGCCAGCTCGTCTCTGTGGATACGAGGAGGCAGCTGCTGCAGCCGTGTCACGACACTGACACCGATCCTCCATCCACATTTGGCAGAGCGGCGATTGATTGTCGGGCAGTGGGAGGCAATGGAGGACAGGTGCCCCCTTGAGGTCAGGAGCCCGGCGGCAGCCGACTCCACTGCCTCCCACAGTTCCGCCACTGTGTCTGGTCCAGACAGAATCCAAGGCCTGGAACACTGCACTGCTATCCTGCTATAACAGGATGTCAGTTACTCAATACTCTGCTCTCAGTGACACAGAGACACAGGCAGAGATGCTGCGCAGAGTTCAAGGGGGGCTGTGGGGGATCTGTGATCATTAACAGAACTTCCACAGGGAGTTTGGTTACTAAAAACTGTCTGTTGGACTGACAGCCGAACAAACAATGCCACTCAAATCAAGAAAGGGGATTAGTTACCACAGATTGTAAAGTGCAGCACAAACATTGGGTTTGTATATAAATGGGATGGTTTATAACATGGGCCCACCAGTTCTTTAGTAATATTGAGAATCACAGAACTCAGTGCTGGGTGGCAGAGGGTTTGATGTACTTGGGAGACGAGTAAAAACTGCAGAACTATACAATAAAATGTTTAGCCACAAAATTTGGTGCATTTTGTCAGTGGAATTTTCCGTAAGTGTTCCCATTCCTAACCCTGCCGTACCACCCCGCAGAATGAACTGATCATGGTTTCTAGGCCAGCTGTATTTGTGGATTAAAAAGTTTGTGAAATGTAAGCATTCTCATACAACAGAATAGCATTGCATGGATTTGCAGCAAATTCTACTTGCATACGGGCCAAATGCTTCTGTGTTCCCTGAAACAATCTGATTGCTAACATTGGCCAGGCTGAGGCATGAAGTGGCAGCGGAAAAATCACTCTGTCCAACATCATAAGGATTCACAGTTGCAAGCAATCACATGAAAAGGACTTTGGTTATTTTCTCCTTGACAAATGTTGCCTGAAAACAAAGCAAATAAAAGGCAAGATTTGACATTGTAATTACTTGGGAAGGAAGTATGCTGCTTATTATGGAACACAATTTGAATTGATCTTCTCCTTACATCATTTCTAAAGGAATGTTTTGAAATGCCAAAAATATCTGCCCTTTCATTTCATTACATTTGAGGGCTTGGGAGGTGTACATTTTCCTTCTTGCCCCAGGTGCAGACATTTCTAGTCACAGCTCTGGGCTATTGTATTAATTATTAGCACACAGTAGCCAGTGAACTTATGGCTGTGGGTAAGGTATTGTTATTTAACAAGGCTTATTTCTTCGTCCTATTGGCACCTCTATTGTACCTTGTTTTAAGCTACAGCTACACTGATTTGATGGCTGCAACCAATGACATGCTGTCTTGAGCAGGCACAGCTAACAAAAGATGCAATCTGCTGCATACAGCGGTTGCGAAAACACATGGATCCAGGAATTTATCCCGATGCGTTGTTTGGAAAAACAGGTGCAAAATAAACAGGGAGTAATTAATATACCCTGAAAACAAATGGTGGAAAGACAGGAATTTACCACAAAAATGGATTGGGGGTAATTAAATTCCACCCAAAGTGTCAATACAGTCTTGATCTAAACGCTAATAGCTAAAAATTAAAAGGACAGAAGAAATTGGATAGATCCTGACTTGTTTGCTTGCGACCTGCTTCTGTTTAGTCATTTCATTGCAAGCGACACTGCTTCTTAAGGGGGGTACTGACTGGAGAGATGTGTGCTGAGCGATCTTAACACAGACCGCTCAGCACACATCTCCCCCCCCCCCGCTCAGCACATCGCGATGTGCTGATCGAGGGGGACGGACGGACGGGGGGCCGCTCACTTCACCCAGCGGTGAAGTGAGCGACCCGCTAGATTGAGCCTGCATGCAGGCTCAATCTAGCACCAGCGATAGCGCCGCGCGGGGCCACGCCACGCACCGCTATCGCTGGGGGGCATACACACGGCAGATCCGTGCTTAAAATCTAAGCAATCTACTCAGATTGCTTAGATTTTAAACACGGATCTCTCTGTGTGTACCCTCCTTTAGAGTTAACTATAGATAACACCACATTATAGTAGTGGTTCCCAAACTGGGCTCTAAGGGGTACATTTACTAAGATGGGAGTTCTACGTAAGATGGGATGTTGCCTATAGCAAGCTATCAGATTACAGGTATTATCTTCCTGAAGGTGCTAGATAAATGAGAAGTAGAATCTGATTGGTTACTATGGGTAACATCCATTCTTAAATAGAACTCCCATCTCAGTAACTTTACCCCTAACAGTCCCTAAAGCTGGGTACACAATGAGACGATATTGGCAACATTTTTAGTTTTTGGCCAAAACAGAATGACAAATAGGGCATAACGGTTAGTGTGCACGCCCGATTTGCAGGTGCCCGCGGTCGCTAGCGACGTCTTTCAGTCGGCCCTGCTGCATGGGCAACTGGGCGACAATGCTTGTGACCTAGTATATGTAAATGAAAGACAGAGCGATATGTCACTGTGTCCTTCAGTACTGGTTCTGGTGTGTACCCAGGATCCGATGTATATCCTTAAAACCTGGACTGTTCATGTACCTTTAGAATCTGGTTAGGGGTATAGGATGATAACACCAGAACTTCAAACTCCCATTTTGCATCTGTCCAAATTACCAGAGACAAATCACGGCTTTAACAATTTGTCTCTGTAAATTTGTTCCCTCTGGAAATATTTACCATCTGTGTGTCACATGCTGGGGATCCCAGAGTCCTCTTAGTTTGGGGTACCGGCTTCAGGCTCCAGCTCTCTCTAATGGGTACGGGTGTCTAGTGAGGGGGAAAGAGGGGGGGGGGGATTCCTACCATTTGCCAACCTCTGCTTCTCTTGGATCAGCTCCCTCTGATAAAGCAAGGTGGAACGTGGAAATATAGTCTTCTTTAAAATTAAGGACCTAATTTCAGACCTGATCGCAACAGCAACATTTTTCTCTAATGGGCAAAACCATGTGCAGTGCAGGTGGGGCAGATGTAACATGTGCAGAGAGAGTTAGATTTGGGTGGAGTGTGTTCAAACTGAAGTGCAATATGGTTTTGGCCAACTGCTAACTTTTTTGGTTTTCTAACAAACCCGAATAAGACCCATAATGCAGATAGTGAATGATGCCAATTTCAGCTGCTAATTTAAAACTACAATCTGATTTATTAAAGTTCTCTTGCCAGAAGAGTGTCTTTGAATCAAATAAGAGCCTATCCCAGCACAGAGTATGTTTTGCTCATATGTTTGTAAATCTAGTCATAAGGACACAGAGACATGTGAGTTCACTGCCATGCTGTTTAGTCCATCACCAACTCCAGACACACTGCATGCTGGACCACCCACTTCCCAGCATCCCCCTGGTCCTAGGGACCATCACTGAAGATTCAGGCTTACACAGATTAGTAAAGGAGTGTCTACAAATATTAAGCATTCTAATACACTGACATCACATCCTCTTTTCTTTAAAGATAAGCCCTATACGCTTCAATGCAAAAATTAACAACGTCATATTAAGAACATCATCTAACACGTTTCAATGAGTTTCTCAGGTCTGCGTATTTCCCTTTTGGGTCTTTCATACACAGTCTGTGTTTCATCGACCATGTTGGACCTTTCAAGAATCGTGGTTGGTTCACCATTATCAGTATCATCATACATGTCAGATGAAGGGTATTCTTCAGTCATGTTGTCTTCATTATGGTTAGGTTGAGATCTTAAATCCACCCGATTTCTTCCTACTTCCGTTCCACACTCAGTACGTATAGTATAAGATCTTGGTGCTACTTGTGCTTGCACAATACCTTTCTGCACCCAAATACCTTTCTCGTGATCTCTGAGACGGACTAGGTCACCCAATTTTAGATCAGATAAGCTTTTTGTTCGTCTGTCATGGACAACTTCGACAACTGTAAGGTCACTGCGGTACATCCAATAATCATGGATAGACAGCGGGCACGAATGTTTTTCTGCTGGCCAACCTTTCACAATGGTATCTTTCAACACTTTCATTGTGTCATCTGTCTCAGTTTCTTTCCTAATCTGTTCTTGTCTTGCAAGAGACACTGGTAGAGAAGCTACGATCAAATTAACATAGGCTTCTATCTCTTCATCCATCAGACTTTTGGAACCTTCACTTTTGTCCACAGCACGAGAAAGTGTATCAGCAATGTACATGTATTTGCCGGGACAGTAAAGCAAGTGTACATCATATTTCTGTAGTCTGATAAACATTCGTTGAATTCTCATGGGACAGTTATGTAATGATTTAGTCATGATAGCTACCAATGGCTTGTGGTCAGTTTCCACTGTAAATGTTTGACCATACACAAACTGATGAAATCGCTCACATGCATATGTGACTACTAGAAGTTCTTTTTCTATCTGAGCATACCTTGTTTCAGCAATTGTCAGTGCTCTTGATGCATAGATTACTGGTTGCCATGTATCCTCCTGTTCTTGTAAAGGCACTGAGCCTAGGCCAAATTGCGAAACATCAGCTGAAATTCTTATTCTTTTCGCAGGATCAAAGAATTTTAGCACTGGTTGCTCTGTAATGATCTGTTTCAAGTTTTGCCAACTTTCTTCTTGTTCATGTGACCACATCCACTCGTTATCTTTGTCCAACAACCATCTAAGAGAGGCTGTTCGTTCAGAGAGTTGAGAAATGAACTTTCCTAAGTAATCATTCCTAGGAATCTTCTGACGTCGTCTTTGTTGTTAGGAAGTTCCATGTTCACTGTGGCTGATATTTTCCTTGGGTCTGGTTTTACACCTTGATCCGAGACCACGTCGCCCATAAAGGTAAGTGTATTCACGCCAAATTCACATTTGTCCTTGTTTAGCTTTAGATTCACTTTCTTGACACGTTCCATTACTTGTCTCAATCTAGAATCATGTTCTTCCTTTGTAGATCCCCAGACAATAATGTCATCCATCATTGTTTCAACACCTGGAATATGTTCAAAAATCATGTGTATCTTTTTGTGATATACTTCTGGAGCAGACAATATTCCATATGGTAGACAAAGAAATCTGTATCGACCTTCTGGTGTATTAAATGTACAAAGCTTTGAGCTGGCCTCATCTATCTTCATTTGCCAGAATCCCGAAGATGCATCCAATTTACTGAACCATTTTGCTCCCGCAAATTGTGACATGATTTCATCTCTGGTTGGTAGTTTGAAATGTTTTCGTTTAATAGCTTTGTTTAAATCTCTGGGGTCTAGACATATTCTGAGTTGTCCATTTTTTTTTCAACAATTACTAAGGAGCTTACCCATTCAGTAGGCTCATCAACTTTTTGTATCACACCCAAGGCTTCCATGTGATTTAACTGTTGTTTCAGTTTTTCTCTCAGCGCAAATGGCACTTTTCTACAGGGGTGTATCACTGAAGAAACTTGCGTGTCTATATTTATTTTATGCTCTCCAGGCAAACAACCTAGACCTTCAAACAAGTCTCTGTATTCTGTAAACATCGATTTGCAGTCATCTTCTAATTGTGATGTCACCATAAAAACTTTCTTTAGCAAGCTTAGTTTCTCACAGGAACTTAATCCTAGAATCGGTTGCACATTTTTATCCACAATCAGTAGAGATGTTTTAAACTGTTGTCCCTTATATTTCAGTGTCACTAAGCATGTACCTTTCACAGGAATTTCCTCCCCAGTGTACCCTGTAACTTTCACTTTGGCTGGATTAATTTTAGGTTTTACTCTAAAAGTCTTATAGTCTTGAAACGATATTAAATTCACCTGCGCGCCAGTATCAAGCTTAAAGGGAATGACAATCTCATTCACAGTTAAAGGGACAATCCATTCTTTCTTATCTGCACTGCAAAGATCAATGCAATCCACAAAGAATTCCTCTGTTTGTTTAACAGCATGCACCTTGATGTTTTCACTTTTCATTTGCAGCATTTGGCAAAGTATTTAAGTCTACCACATTTCATGCAGATTTAACCATAAGCAGGGCACATTTTAGGATTGTGAGCATTTCCACATCTACTACACATTTCCTTATTAGACTGGCTTAGACTGCTTCATTCTTGAGAATGGAGGTTTGCTTGGCTCTGTTTTCTGCACTACATGGACAGCAGCAGCAACTTCCTTGTGTAACTTTTTGGCTTGAAATCTAGTTATTTCTCCAGATCTGCACATAGTCACTGCCTTTTCTAGTGTTAGGTCTTGCTCTCTCAGCAGTCTCTCTCTGAGTCCATTATCAGGTATTCCACAGACAATACGATCTCTAATCAGTGAATCCTTTAACTCACCAAACTCACATGTTTTACTGAGTGATTGCAGCTCTGTAACATACTGATCAAATCCATCTCCAGACTTCTGGTCACATGTGAAAAGTATATATCTTTCGTATGTCACATTTTTCCTTTTCACAAAGTAATCTTCAAACTTTTGCATTATAGAAGATAGCACCATATCCTGCCCCTCATCAAACTGAAAACTGTTATAAATGTCCAGCACATCCTCTCCTATCACATGGAGGAAAATAGATGCCTTCGTTTTGTCAGTTTCTGTACCAGCTCCACATGCAGCAAGATATATATTAAACCTTTGCTTAAATCTTTTCCAGTTTTCAGACAAGTTACCAGACATCAGCATGCCGGTTGGAGGAGCCAGTTTATCCATGGTTACTCACTGTTTGAAGAGAGGAGCACATGGCAGGCTTTGCAGACACTGAGTATCACAGCCTTACAGACTTCTGCAAGGTTCTTTCACACTCTGAGAGCACTAGCAGTCCAAGTTAAACTTCTACTGACACCATGTTTTGTTCATATGTTTGTAAATCCAGTCATAAGGACACAGAGAAATGTGAGTTCACTGCTGTGCTGTTTATTCCATCACCAATGCCAGACACACTGCACACTGGACCACCCACTTCCCAGCATCCCCCTGGTCCTAGGGACCATCACTGAAGATTCAGGTTTACACAGATTAGTAAGGGAGTGTCTACAAATATTAAGTATTCTAATACACTAACATCACAGAGTATACTAAAGTGGTAACTTACTACAGTGGCATCACAAGGGAGGTGCGGGGGGTGCGGGCCGCAACCAGGTGTCACCCGCTGATGAGTGACACCAAAATGATGGCTCCTGCTCAGTGACAGGAGCCGAGTGCTGCACTGTTACATTATGTGCAGCACACGGCTCCTGTCACTGAGCAGGAGCCGGCACTGCACAAAAAGCACGCACCTCCCGAACCCCCCAAGTGATGGAAAAAGGGGGTTGGGAAGCAAAGTCCCGCCCCTCCCATGAATCCACGCCCCTCTGTGAAGCCACACCCCTTTTCTACACCACACCGGGTGTACAAGGCGTAAGTGACTCCTCTGTCTTACTATATGCTGTTACTTCACTGCATGGTTTGACCTATCTTGCCTATTGTAGAAGTATAGGCTGTCAAGAGGTATCTGAAGAGCCCTCTCCCTGAAAAACAAAATGTTACCTATTTGCTACAATATGTTCCGCTATCAAAATATAGTGTCTGCTATCTGGCCAAGCTCTGAAAAGCTAAGCTCTTTGGAGCTAGGTACAGTGACCATTTTTGCAGTTCCCATGGAATGCTATAGGGACTGCTTTTGCAACTGAAAACAGAAGGACTGCAGCAGATTTCTATGATCTCTGTGACGGTACCTTCGTTATAAATAATCCTGATAATGTAGTAATTCTCTGAAAACAGAAGTTTTTGGAGGTTTGACTGAAAACCTTGTTTAACAAAAAGGCCCCTGATAGTTACACCTTTACCCAGGGCCATAACTAGGGATATGCAAGCGGTGCATCTGGATGGCAGGGCACCGCAGCCCAAATCGCTCCTTTGGATGCTCGAGGTGTGCAGACTGCAGCGTGAAACAGAGCCCAGCTGTTCAGTGCTTAACGGCTCAGGCAACCCCATCCCTTCTGCATGATGTCATGCACTCAGGGGTATGATCAACACAGGGAGCTAGTAAACCCTGTTATTGCGCTGCCTTTACCATACCTTTAGCTATGAATTAAACAGAAAAGACGAATAAGGCCTCGGAATCAGGCTTGGACTGGCTTACAAAGGTATATAGGAAACCCCCGGTGGACCTCACTGCCTAGAATCCTCACCTCCTACTCTAGGGACCAGGTTCCAGACTGTGCATTAGAGTTATACATAACTACACAGGACTATGGTGTATTCTTTGCAGTGCATTGCTGTTATTAATTTGGTACATTATCATGCATGCACTAGCAGTATTTATTATATATAGGGCGGCGGCACCTAGCAGTATTTATTATATATAGGGCGGCGGCACTCATTGCATGAAATGAAAACAGTAGCCAGAGATATAGCCAACGTTTCAATGTTAGATGTCACATTTTCGTCAGGGCGCATATATATATATATATATATATATATATTTATCAAGGGGCCCCAGCCCATGCACTCTTTAATAGCCCCTCTGGAGACTGGCCACACCACTAAACGTGGGCCCCTCCCACTACATTCCCCGTTGGGCCCTTCATGCCTCAGTCTGACACTGCTCGGAATACTCACCTGTGCTTATGGATGCGGGCCTGTCTGATACAGTAAGAATGAATCCATAAATTTGTACTGTATATTGCGGCGGCTGTCATTTCTTCTTTTGTCTCACGTTCATAATAAATCTCATCTAAGTTTGAGACTCCAGAAACCACTCAGATTCTTGATCTGCACTGAATCTCAAAAAAACACTAAAACATGATTTATAAGCTTTTTATATTTCAAGCAGACATCTTATAAAATATTGCTGTGTCACAGCAGCCTTCACGCAGAGACCTTAACGTGTTAACAAGGTAGGAAGAATTTATAACGCTTATTTTTTGCACATGTCTGGAAAAGAAGGAGAGCCGTTTCATCTTCATGTGCTCATAGCCCCGGAAGACAAGGAAGGGTGATGTCTTAACACTCAGGCGCAGAGAATGTTTCTGCTGCTGAGCTTCAGTTACCAAATTGCAGAGTTCTTGGAAAAATGGCTTTCTGGAAACATTTATACAAGGCAAGCTCTGAAAACCAAGTGCTGATCCTGGATAAATCCAGGCACTTTCCCAGGGTTTAGAGAGAATATCTCCCCATGTGGAACTAGTTTGGTTTCAACTGTTTAGTGGCTACTTCACTGTAATGACAAACAAACGGCTTGGAAGCCACTGGGAGACAGGTAGGCTGCGGCCAGCTGTATACAATGAAGTTGTGATTTTTACTTTAAGAAACAGCATGCCTCCATCTGTAAACCACAGGGCCCCCAAAACACCCGCATAACCTGAGCTAACACCCCCTTGTGGATTTCTTGCATCCTATATGTATTCAATCTGACTTAAAATCCTCATAATACCTCACTGTAACTTAATTTAAAAAGATTGATTTCATACAGAATAATACATACGTGTAAGAAAGGTTTACAACCTGACAACTGTATTTCCTGCCTCTGTCTCTGTTCTCCTCTTTTCTGTAGAGGCTCTGGATCTTACATGTGTGTAGTGGCATATGAGTTCAATTATAACTATAATGTAGTGTTACACCACTGGCACCCCATGGACAGCTTTATATGCAGGCTTAGAAAAAGAAAGTATCTGTATTTTTGGTCGGTATGGCTTACTGCATATTAGAAACTTTTTTTAACGTAAAAACCCTACTTATTTTATGGATGCCATATATCATATATCTGACAATTGAAGAGGTTATCTTCTGTCAAGAATATAGCCATGGAAAACAATTACTTCTATTTTGTTGAAAACATAATTGATTTTGGTTAGAATTCTCTTGGACTCCTTTCTGTTTATCTCATTTGCCTCAATTGATTTGCTTTCATCTACTAGTGTTATCGCTTTATCATTGTCTGTATCTAGCTACTTTCCTGTCTCATCTCTTTCTTCTATTCTGCCCTCTCTAGAATGAGAGACATTTTCAAACTGTACCACAGAATATTTGCATCATTCCTCATTTGGGTTTGGAATTTGCAGGTTTCTCTGGTGGAATTTGGGATTAAATGTTTCATCTAGAATCACCTATAATTTTTGTTTACTACCATTTCTGTTCCATAAAGAACTCTCCCTTATTGGGTCCGTTCTGCATCATGACTTACATTCTGTTTGGCACTATAATGGTCTCAGTCACACTAACCGCTGGTGTGGTTAGGCAAAGGATTTATAGCTCTATTCATCATCACAATGGTTATCGTTGTGAAAAGTCCAATTTTGTATCACCACAAGGTACCTGTAGCTGCCAGAGACAACCACAGATCACCAAGGATTACCCTTATGATATATAGGGTGTAGAAAAAAAAGTCTTTACATTGAATTACAAAGAATTAAGGTTAAAAAAGGGTTGAGATTGCCTAAAGGATAAAATAAAAAAGGGGCAGACTAGATGGGCCAAGTGGTTCTTATCTGCCGTCAAATTCTATGTTTCTATGTTTCTATGTTTCTATATTGACAAAATCTCACAGAAAAAAGACGTTAAAAATGAAAAGGATAGAAAACAATGAAAAGAGGAAGAGTCGGAAAGAAAAAAATTGAGAGAAGGGTCCAATCATCTTACCTTAAAGTAGGAGAAAACATTTTTCACTTACATTTGTAGTATCGGCAGGGGCGTCACTTGGAGGGTGACACCCGGGTGTGGCACCACCTCCTGCGTGACACCACTGAGTATCAGTGCTATTAATTGTAATGATAAAGCAGGAGGTACAGTATTACTGATATCTCTTGCTTATCTTGCAGCCATAATGTGGCACACAGCCTCATACACTAGTATAGGGACCTTCATTCATCAGACGTTTTTGATTTTTTTAATTGAAGTAACTTACGCCATCTGTCCCAGTTGCAAAGAGGGATCTGTATGCACCCCTCTCTGCCCCTGTTACCCCACTATCAGTGCGCAAATATGAACTCTGTTCATGCATGCACAGTAACACTGTCAGGTCAGACCCGGCAATACAAAATTCTGCTTCTACTAATTAGTAGAGATGTGCACCGGAAATTTTCCGGGTTTTGTGTTTTGGTTTTGGATTCGGTTCCGCTGCCGTGTTTTGGATTCGGACGCATTTTGGCAAAACCTCCCTGAAAATTTTTTGTCGGATTCGGGTGTGTTTTGGATTCGGGTGTTTTTTTTACAAAAAACCCTCAAAAACAGTTTAAATCATAGATTTGGGGGGTAATTTTGATCCCATAGTATTATTAACCTCAATAACCACAATTTCCACTCATTTCCAGTATATTCTGAACACCTCACAATATTATTTTTAGTCCTAAAATGTGCACCAAGGTCGCTGTGTGACTAAGCTAAGCGACCCAAGTGGCCGGCACAAACACGTGGCCCATCTAGGAGTGGCACTGCAGTGTCAGACAGGATGGCACTTAAAAAAAATAGCCCCAAACATCACATGATGCAAAGATAAATAAATAAAAAAAGAGGTGCAAGATGGAATTGTCCTTGGGCCCTCCCACCCACCCTTATGTTGTATAAACAGGACATGCACACTTTAACAAACCCATCATTTCAGCGACAGGGTCTGCCACACGACTGTGGCTTAAATGACTGGTTGGTTTGGGCCCCCACCAAAAAAGGAGCAATCTCTCCTTGCACTAATTGGCTCTACAGAGGCAAGATGTCCACCTCCTCCTCATCCTCCGATTCATCACCCTTTTCACTGCGTACATCCCCCTCCTCAGAGAGTATTAATTCGTCCCCACTGGAATCCACCACCTCAGGTCCCTGTATACTTTATGGAGGCAATTGATGGTGAATGTCTCCACGGAGGAATTGATTATAATTCATTTTGATAAACATCCTCTTCTCCACATTTTGTGGAAGTAACCTCGTACGCCAATCACTGACAAGGTGACCGGCTGCACTAAACACTCTTTCGGAGTACACACTGGAGGGGGGGGCAACTTAGGAAAAATAAAGCCAGTTTGTGCAAGGGCCTCCAAATTCCCTCTTTTCCTGCCAGTATACGTACGGATTGTCTGACGTGCCTACTTGGATGCGGTCACTCATATAATCCTACACCATTCTTTCAATGGTGACAGAATGATATGCAGTGACAGTAGACGACATGTCAGTAATCGTTGGCAGGTCCTTCAGTCCGGACCAGATGTCAGCACTCACTCCAGACTGCCCTGCATCACCGCCAGCGGGCGGGCTAGGAATTCTTAGCCTTTTCCTCGCAGCCCCAGTTGCGGGAGAATGTGAAGGAGAAGCTGTTGGCGGGTCACGTTCCGCTTGACTTGACAAGTGTCTCACCATCAGGTTTTTGAACATCTTCAGACTTTTGTCTGCGGAAAGAGAGATATAATGTTGGCTTTAAACCTCGGATCGAGCATGGTGGCCAAAATGTAGTGCTCTGATTTCAACAGATTGACCACCCGTGAATCCTGGTTAAGTGAAATAAGGGCTCCATCCACAAGTCCCACATGCCTAGCGGAATCGCTCCATTTTAGCTCCTCCTTCAATCTCTCCAGCTTCTTCTGCAAAAGCCTCATGAGGGGTATGACCTGACTCAGGCTGGCAGTGTCTGAACTGACTTCACGTGTGGCAAGATCAAAGGGTTGCAGAACCTTGCACAACGTTGAAATCATTCTCCACTGCGCTTGAGTCAGGTGCATTCCCCCTCCTTTGCCTATATCGTAGGTAGATGTATAGGCTTGAATGGCCTTTTGCTGCTCCTCCATCCTCTGAAGCATAGAGAGGGTTTAATTCCACCTCGTTACCACCTCTTACTTCAGCTGATGGCGGGGCAGGTTCAGGAGTGTTTGCTGGTGCTCCAGTCTTCGGCACGCGGTGGCTGAATGCCGAAAGTGGCCCGCAATTCTTCGGGCCACCAACAGCATCTCTTGCACGACCCTGTCGTTTTTTTAAAAATTCTGCACCACCAAATTCAATGTATGTGCAAAACATGGGACATGATGGAATTTGCCCACATGTAATGCATGCACAATATTGGTGGCGTTGTCCGATGTCACAAATCCCCAGGAGAGTCCAATTGGGGTAAGCCATTCTGCGATGATATTCCTCAGTTTCCGTAAGAGGTTGTCAGCTGTGTGCCTATTAAGGAAAGCGGTGATACAAAGCGTAGCCTGCCTAGGAACGAGTTGGCGTTTGCGAGATGCTGCTACTGGTGCCACCGCTGCTGTTCTTGCTGCGGGAGGCAATACATCTACCCAGTGGGCTGTCACAGTCATATAGTCCTGAGTCTGCCCTGCTCCACTTGTCCACATGTCCGTGGTTAAGTGGACATTGGGTGCAACTGCATTTTTTACGACACTGGTGACTCTTCTTCTGACGTCTGTGTACATTCTCGGTATCGCCTGCCTAGAGAAATGGAACCTAGGAGCAATTCTCTAATTCCCTGTGAATTATACCGGACACACGTTTAACACCACTGCAGCTGCTAAGACCTGAGTTACCCGCTTTGCAGCAGGATGACTGCTGTGATATTTCATCTTCCTCACAAAGGACTGTTGGACAGTCAATTGCTTACTGGAAGCAGCACAAGTGGTCTTCCGACTTCCCCTCTGGGATGGCGATCGACTCCCAGCAGCAACAACAGCAGCACCAGCAGCAGTAGGCGTTACACTCAAGGATGCATCGGAGGAATCCCAGGCAGGAGAGGACTCGTCAGACTTGCCAGTGACATGGCCTGCAGGACTATTGGCTTTCCTGTCTAAGGAGGAAATTGACACTGAGGGAGTTGGTGGTGTGGTTTGCAGGAGCTTGGTTACAAGAAGAAGGGATTTAGTTGTCAGTGGACTGCTTCCGCTGTCACCCAAAGTTTTTGAACTTGTCAATGACTTCTGATGAATGCGCTCCAGGTGACGTAAAAGGGAGGATGTTCCTAGGTGGTTAACGTCCTTACCCCTACTTATTACATCTTGTCAAAGGCAACACACGGCTTGACACCTGTTGTCCGCATTTCTGTTAAAATAATTCCACACCAAAGAGGTGATTTTTTTTGTAATTTGACCAGGTATGTCAATGGCCATATTCGTCCCACAGACAACAGGTGTCTTCCCGGGTGCCTGACTTAAACAAACCACCTCACCATCAGAATCCTCCTTGTCAATTTCCTCCTCAGCGCCAGGCACACCCATATCCTCATCCTGGTGTACTTCAACAGTGACATCTTCAATTTGACTATCAGGAACTGGACTGCGGGTGCTCCTTCCAGCACTTGCAGGGGGCGTGCAAATGGTGGAAGGCGCCACCTCTCCCCGCCCAGTGTTGGGAAGGTTAGGCATCGCAACCAACACAATTGGACTCTCCTTGGGGATTTGTGATTTAGAAGAACGCACAGTTCTTTGCTGTGCTTTTGCCAGCTTAAGTCTTTTCATTTTTCTAGCGGGAGGATGAGTGCTTCCATCCTCATGTGAAGCTGAACCACTAGCCATGAATATAGGCCAGGGCCTCAGCGGTTCCGTGCCACTCCGTGTCGTGAATGGCATATTGGCAAGTTTACGCTTCTCCTCAGACGCTTTTAATTTTGATTTTTGGGTCATTTTACTGAACTTTTGTTTTTTGGATTTTACATGCTCTCTACTATGACATTGGGCATCGGCCTTCGCAGACGGCGTTGATGGCATTTCATGGTCTCGGCCATGACTAGTGGCATCAGCTTCAGCACGCGGTGGAAGTGGATCTTGATCTTTCCCTATTTTACCCTCAACATTTTTGTTCTCCATTATTTAATGTGTGGAATTAAATGCCAGTAATATATCAATAGCAATGGCCTACTGTACCGTACTGCTATATAGATATATATATATATATATATATATATACTGGTGGTCAGCAAAATTCTGCACTGTCCTCCTACTATATACTTCGCACAACTACAATGCAGCACAGATATGGATAGTATATTTGACGACACAGAGGTAGAGCAATGGATTACTGTACCGTACTGCTATATATATATATATATATATATACTGGTGGTCAGCAAAATTCTGCACTGTCCTCCTACTATATACTGCGCACAACTACAATGCAGCACAGATATGGATAGTATACTTGACGACAGAGATAGAGCAATGGACTACTGTATCGTACTGATATATATATATATATATATATATATATATATACACTGGTGGTCAGCAAAATTCTGCACTGTCCTCCTTCTATATACTGTGCACAACTACAATGCAGCACAGATATGGATAGTATACTTGACGACACAGAGGTAGAGCAATGGACTACTGTACCGTACTGCTATATATATATATCAAGTCCACGGTGCGGCACTCATGCTAAATTCTGAATTAAACGGACCAGAGACCTGCTATATATAAACTGGTGGTCAGCAAAATTCTGCACTGTCCTCCTACTATATACTGCACACAACTACAATGCAGCACAGATATGGATAGTATACTTGACGACACAGAGGTAGAGCAATGGACTACTGTACCGTACTGCTATATATATATATATATATATATATATATATATATATACACTGGTGGTCAACAAAATTCTGCAGTCCTCCTTCTATATACTGTGCACAACTACAATGCAGCACAGATATGGATAGTATACTTGACGACACAGAGGTAGAGCAATGGACTACTGTACCGTACTGCTATATATATATATATATACTGGTGGTCAGCAAAATTCTGCACTGTCCTCCTACTATATACTGCGCACAACTACAATGCAGCACAGATATGGATAGTATACTTGATGACACAGAGATAGAGCAATGGACTACTGTACCGTACTGCTATATATAAACTGGTGGTCAGCAAAATTCTGCACTGTCCTCCTACTATATACTGCACACAACTACAATGCAGCACAGATATGGATAGTATACTTGACGACACAGAGGTAGAGCAATGGACTACTGTACCGTACTGCTATATATATATATATATATATATATACATACACTGGTGGTCAGCAAAATTCTGCACTGTCCTCCATCTATATACTGTGCACATCTACAATGCAGCACAGATTTGGATAGTATACTTGATGACACAGAGGTAGAGCAATGGACTACTGTACCGTACTGCTATATATATATATATATATATATACTGATGATCAGCAAAATTCTACACTGTCCTCCTACTATATACTGCGCACAACTACAATGCAGCACAGATATGGATAGTATACTTGACGACACAGAGGTAGAGCAATGGACTACTGTAACGTACTGCTATATATATACTGGTGGTCAGCAAAATTCTGCACTGTCCTCCTACTATATACTACAATGCAGCACAGTTATGGAGCATTTTCAGGCAGAGAACATAGATATTTGCAGCACACTGAGCACAGATATTTGCAGCACACTGAGCACAGATATTTGCAGCACACTGAACACAGAAACTGAGAGAACGCAGCCACGTCCTCTCGCTATCATCTCCAATGCACTAGTGAAAATGGCGGCGATGCGCGGCTCTTTATATGCAATACGAATCTCGCGAGAATATAACAGCGGGATGATGACGTTCGGGCGCGTTCGTGTTAACCGAGCAAGGCGGGAAGATCCGAGGCTGGCTCGGACCCGTGTAAACTAGTGATGTGCACCGGCAATTTTTCGGGTTTTGTGTTTTGGTTTTGGGTTCGGTTCCGCGGCCGTGTTTTGGGTTCGAACGCATTTTGGCAAAACCTCACCGAAATTTTTTTGTCGGATTCGGGTGTGTTTTGGATTCGGGTGTTTTTTTCAAAAAACCCTAAAAAACAGCTTAAATCATAGAATTTGGGGGTCATTTTGATCCCATAGTATTATTAACCTCAATAACCATAATTTACACTCATTTTCAGTCTATTCTGAACACCTCACACCTCACAATATTATTTTTAGTCCTACAATTTGCACCGAGGTCGCTGGATGACTAAGCTAAGTGACCCAAGTGGCCGACACAAACACCTGGCCCATCTAGGAGTGGCACTGCAGTGTCACGCAGGATGGCCCTTCAAAAAAATACTCCCCAAACAGCACATGACGCAAAGAAAAAAAGAGGCGCAATGAGGTAGCTGTGTGACTAAGATAAGCGACCCAAGTGGCCGACACAAACACCTGGCCCATCTAGGAGTGGCACTGCAGTGTCACGCAGGATGGCCCTTCAAAAAAATACTCCCCAAACAGCACATGACGCAAAGAAAAAAAGAGGCGCAATGAGGTAGCTGTGTGACTAAGATAAGCGACCCAAGTGGCCGACACAAACACCTGGCCCATCTAGGAGTGGCACTGCAGTGTCACGCAGGATGGCCCTTCAAAAAAATACTCCCCAAACAGCACATGACGCAAAGAAAAAAAGAGGCGCAATGAGGTAGCTGTGTGACTAAGATAAGCGACCCAAGTGGCCGACACAAACACCTGGCCCATCTAGGAGTGGCACTGCAGTGTCACGCAGGATGGCCCTTCAAAAAAATACTCCCCAAACAGCACATGACGCAAAGAAAAAAAGAGGTGCAATGAGGTAGCTGTGTGACTAAGATAAGCGACCCAAGTGGCCGACACAAACACCTGGCCCATCTAGGAGTGGCACTGCAGTGTCACGCAGGATGGCCCTTCAAAAAAATACTCCCCAAACAGCACATGATGCAAAGAAAAAAAGAGGTGCAATGAGGTAGCTGTGTGACTAAGCTAAGCGACCCTAGTGGCCGACACAAACACCTGGCCCATCTAGGAGTGGCACTGCAGTGTCACGCAGGATGGCCCTTCAAAAAAATACTCCCCAAACAGCACATGACGCAAAGAAAAAAAGAGGCGCAATGAGGTACCTGTGTGACTAAGCTAAGCGACCCTAGTGGCCGACACAAACACCTGGCCCATCTAGGAGTGGCACTGCAGTGTCACGCAGGATGGCCCTTCAAAAAAATACTCCCCAAACAGCACATGACGCAAAGAAAAAAAGAGGCGCAATGAGGTAGCTGTGTGACTAAGATAAGCGACCCAAGTGGCCGTCACAAACACCTGGCCCATCTAGGAGTGTCACTGCAGTGTCACGCAGGATGGCCCTTCAAAAAAATACTCCCCAAACAGCACATGACGCAAAGAAAAAAAGAGGCGCAATGAGGTAGCTGTGTGACTAAGCTAAGCGACCCTAGTGGCCGACACAAACACCTGGCCCATCTAGGAGTGGCACTGCAGTGTCACGCAGGAAGGCCCTTCAAAAAAATACTCCCCAAACAGCACATGACGCAAAGAAAAAAAGAGGCGCAATGAGGTAGCTGTGTGACTAAGCTAAGCGACCCAAGTGGCCGACACAAACACCTGGCCCATCTAGGAGTGGCACTGCAGTGTCACGCAGGATGGCCCTTCAAAAAAATACTCCCCAAACAGCACATGACGCAAAGAAAAAAAGAGGCGCAATGAGGTAGCTGTGTGACTAAGCTAAGCGACCCTAGTGGCCGACACAAACACCTGGCCCATCTAGGAGTGGCACTGCAGTGTCACGCAGGATGGCCCTTCAAAAAAATACTCCCCAAACAGCACATGACGCAAAGAAAAAAAGAGGCGCAATGAGGTAGCTGTGTGACTAAGCTAAGCGACCCAAGTGGCCGACACAAACACCTGGCCCATCTAGGAGTGGCACTGCAGTGTCACGCAGGATGGCCCTTCAAAAAAATACTCCCCAAACAGCACATGACGCAAAGAAAAAAAGAGGCGCAATGAGGTAGCTGTGTGACTAAGCTAAGTGACCCTAATGGCCGACACAAACACCTGGCCCATCTAGGAGTGGCACTGCAGTGTCACGCAGGATGGCCCTTCAAAAAAAATACTCCCCAAACAGCGCATGACGCAAAGAAAAAAAGAGGCGCAATGAGGTAGCTGTGTGACTAAGAAAAGCGACCCAAGTGGCCGACACAAACACCTGGCCCATCTAGGAGTGGCACTGCAGTGTCACGCAGGATAGCCCTTCAAAAAAATACTCCCCAAACAGCACATGACGCAAAGAAAAATGAAAGAAAAAAGAGGTGCAAGATGGAATTGTCCTTGGGCCCTCCCACCCACCCTTATGTTGTATAAACAGGACATGCACACTTTAACGAACCCATCATTTCAGCGACAGGGTCTGCCACACGACTGTGACTGAAATGACTGGTTGGTTTGGGCCCCCACCAAAAAAGAAGCAATCAATCTCTCCTTGCACAAACTGGCTCTACGGAGGCAAGATGTCCACCTCATTATCATCGTCCGATTCATCACCCCTTTCACTGTGTACATCCCCCTCCTCACAGATTATTAATTCGTCCCCACTGGAATCCACCATCTCAGGTCCCCGTATACTTTCTGGAGGCAATTGCTGCTGGTGAATGTCTCCACGGAGGAATTGATTATAATTCATTTTAATGAACATAATCTTCTCCACATTTTCTGGAAGTAACCTCGTACGCCGATTGCTGACAAGGTGAGCGGCGGCACTAAACACTCTTTCGGAGTACAGACTGGAGGGAGGGCAACTTAGGTAGAATAAAGCCAGTTTCTGCAAGGGCCTCCAAACTGCCTCTTTTTCCTGCCAGTATACGTACGGACTGTCTGACGTGCCTACTTGGATGCGGTCACTCATATAATCCTCCACCATTCTTTCAATGGTGACAGAATCATATGCAGTGACAGTAGACGACATGTCAGTAATCGTTGGCAGGTCCTTCAGTCCAGACCAGATGTCAGCACTCGCTCCAGACTGCCCTGCATCACCGCCAGCGGGTGGGCTCGGAATTCTTAGCCTTTTCCTCGCACCCCCAGTTGCAGGAGAATGTGAAGGAGGAGCTGTTGACGGGTCGCGTTCCGCTTGACTTGACAATTTTCTCACCAGCAGGTCTTTGAACCTCTGCAGACTTGTGTCTGCCGGAAAGAGAGATACAACGTAGGTTTTAAATCTAGGATCGAGCACGGTGGCCAAAATGTAGTGCTCTGATTTCAACAGATTGACCACCCGTGAATCCTGGTTAAGCGAATGAAGGGCTCCATCCACAAGTCCCACATGCCTAGCGGAATCGCTCTGTTTTAGCTCCTCCTTCAATGCCTCCAGCTTCTTCTGCAAAAGCCTGATGATGGGAATGAACTGACTCAGGCTGGCAGTGTCTGAACTGACTTCACGTGTGGCAAGTTCAAAAGGTTGCAGAACCTTGCACAACGTTGAAATCATTCTCCACTGCGCTTGAGACAGGTGCATTCCACCTCCTTTGCCTATATCGTGGGCATATGTATAGGCTTGAATGGCCTTTTGCTGCTTCCCCATCCTCTGAAGCATATAGAGGGTTGAATTCCACCTCGTTACCACCTCTTGCTTCAGATGATGGCAGGGCAGGTTCAGGTGTTTTTGGTGGTGCTCCAGTCTTCTGTACGCGGTGCCTGTACGCTGAAAGTGGCCCGCAATTCTTCTGGCCACCGACAGCATCTCTTGCACGCCCCTGTCGTTATTTAAATAATTCTGCACCACCAAATTCAAGGTATGTGCAAAACATGGGACGTGCTGGAATTTGCCCAGATGTAATGCACGCACAATATTGCTGGCGTTGTCCGATGCCACAAATCCCCAGGAGAGTCCAATTGGGGTAAGCCATTCTGCGATGATCTTCCTCAGTTGCCGTAAGAGGTTTTCAGCTGTGTGCGTATTCTGGAAAGCGGTGATACAAAGCGTAGCCTGCCTAGGAACGAGTTGGCGTTTGCGAGATGCTGCTACTGGTGCCGCCGCTGCTGTTCTTGCAGCGGGAGGCAATACATCTACCCAGTGGGCTGTCACAGTCATGTAGTCCTGAGTCTGCCCTGCTCCACTTGTCCACATGTCCGTGGTTAAGTGGACATTGGGTACAACTGCATTTTTTAGGACACTGTTGACTCTTTTTCTGACATCTGTGTACATTCTCGGTATCGCCTGCCTAGAAAAATGGAACCTAGATGGTATTTGGTACCGGGGACACAGTACCTCAATCAAGTCTATAGTTGGCTCTGAAGTAACGATGGATACCGGAAGCACGTTTCTCACCGCCCAGACTGCCAAGGCCTCAGTTATCCGCTTTGCAGCAGGATGACTGCTGTGATATTTCATCTTCCTCACAAAGGACTGTTGGACAGTTAATTGCTTACTGGAAGTAGTACAAGTGGTCTTCCGACTTCCCCTCTGGGATGACCATCGACTCCCAGCAGCAACAACAGCAGCGCCAGCAGCAGTAGGCGTTACACTCAAGGATGCATCGGAGGAATCCCAGGCAGGAGAGGACTCGTCAGACTTGCCAGTGACATGGCCTGCAGGACTATTGGCTTTCCTGGGTAAGGAGGAAATTGACACTGAGGGAGTTGGTGGTGTGGTTTGCGTGAGCTTGGTTACAAGAGGAAGTGATTTACTGGTCAGTGGACTGCTTCCGCTGTCGCCCAAAGTTTTTGAACTTGTCACTGACTTATGATGAATGCGCTGCAGGTGACGTATAAGGGAGGATGTTCCGAGGTGGTTAACGTCCTTACCCCTACTTATTACAGCTTGACAAAGGCAACACACGGCTTGACACCTGTTGTCCGCATTTGTTATGAAATAATTCCACACCGAAGAGCTGATTTTTTTTGTATTTTGACAAGGCATGTCAATGGCCATATTCCTCCCACGGACAACAGGTGTCTCCCCGGGTGCCTGACTTAAACAAACCACCTCACCATCAGAATCCTCCTTGTCAATTTCCTCCCCAGCGCCAGCAGCACCCATATCCTCATCCTGGTGTACTTCAACACTGACATCTTCAATTTGACTATCAGGAACTGGACTGCGGGTGCTCCTTCCAGCACTTGCAGGGAGCGTGCAAATGGTGGAAGGCGCAAGCTCTTCCCGTCCAGTATTGGGAAGGTCAGGCATCGCAACCGACACAATTGGACTCTCCTTGGGGATTTGTGATTTAGAAGAACGCACAGTTCTTTGCTGTGCTTTTGCCAGCTTAAGTCTTTTCATTTTTCTAGCGAGAGGCTGAGTGCTTCCATCCTCATGTGAAGCTGAACCACTAGCCATGAACATAGGCCAGGGCCTCAGCCGTTCCTTGCCACTCCGTGTCGTGAATGGCATATTGGCAAGTTTACGCTTCTCCTCAGACGCTTTTAATTTTGATTTTTGGGTCATTTTTTTACTGATCTTTTGTGTTTTGGATTTTACATGCTCTGTACTATGACATTGGGCATCGGCCTTGGCAGACGACGTTGATGGCATTTCATCGTCTCGGCCATGACTAGTGGCAGCAGCTTCAGCACGAGGTGGAAGTGGATCTTGATCTTTCCCTATTTTTTTAACCTCCACATTTTTGTTCTCCATATTTTGCGCACAACTAAAAGCCACCACAGGTATACAATGTAGATGGATGGATACTATAGTATTATTACTTATGGACGACGAGTGACGACACAGAGGTAGGTACAGCCGTGGCCTACCGTACTGCTATATATATAATATATACAGAATAATAATAACGGAGATGGTGGACACTGTCAGCAGACTGCTAAACTAGTATGAAGAAAAAAAAGCCACCACAGGTATACAATATAGATGGATGGATAGTATAGTATTATTACTTATGGACGACGAGTGATGACACAGAGGTAGGTACAGCCGTGGCCTACCGTACTGCTATATATATAATATATACAGAATAATAATAACGGACCTGGTGGACACTGTCAGCAGACTGCTAAACTAGTATGAAGAAAAAAAAGCCACCACAGGTATACAATGTAGATGGATGGATAGTATAGTATTATTACTTATGGACGATGAGTGACGACACAGAGGTAGGTACAGCCGTGGCCTACCGTACTGCTATATATATAATATATACAGAATAATAATAACGGACCTGGTGGACACTGTCAGCAGACTGCTAAACTAGTATGAAGAAAAAAAAGCCACCACAGGTATACAATGTAGATGGATGGATAGTATACTATTATTACTTATGGATGACGAGTGACGGCACAGAGGTAGGTACAGCCGTGGCCTACCGTACTGCTATATATATAATATATACAGAAAAATAATAACGGACCTGGTGGACACTGTCAGCAGACTGCTAAACTAGTATGAAGAAAAAAAAGCCACCACAAGTATACAATGTAGATGGATGGATAGTATAGTATTATTACTTATGGACGACGAGTGACGACACAGAGGTAGGTACAGCCGTGGCCTACCGTACTGCTATATATATAATATATACAGAATAATAATAACGGACCTGGTGGACACTGTCAGCAGACTGCTAAACTAGTATGAAGAAAAAAAAGCCACCACAGGTATAAAATGTAGATGGATGGATAGTATACTATTATTACTTATGGACGACAAGTGACGACACAGAGGTAGGTACAGCCGTGGCCTACCGTACTGCTATATATATAATATATACAGAATAATAATAACGGACCTGGTGGACACTGTCAGCAGACTGCTAAACTAGTATGAAGAAAAAAAAGCCACCACAGGTATACAATGTAGATGGATGGATAGTATACTATTATTACTTATGGACGACGAGTGACGACACAGAGGTAGGTACAGCCGTGGCCTACCGTACTGCTATATATATAATATATACAGAATAATAATAACGGACCTGGTGGACACTGTCAGCAGACTGCTAAACTAGTATGAAGAAAAAAAAGCCACCACAGGTATACAATGTAGATGGATGGATAGTATACTATTATTACTTATGGATGACGAGTGACGGCACAGAGGTAGGTACAGCCGTGGCCTACCGTACTGCTATATATATAATATATACAGAAAAATAATAACGGACCTGGTGGACACTGTCAGCAGACTGCTAAACTAGTATGAAGAAAAAAAAGCCACCACAAGTATACAATGTAGATGGATGGATAGTATAGTATTATTACTTATGGACGACGAGTGACGACACAGAGGTAGGTACAGCCGTGGCCTACCGTACTGCTATATATATAATATATACAGAATAATAATAACGGACCTGGTGGACACTGTCAGCAGACTGCTAAACTAGTATGAAGAAAAAAAAGCTACCACAGGTATACAATGTAGATGGATGGATAGTATACTATTATTACTTATGGACGACGAGTGACGACACAGAGGTAGGTACAGCCGTGGCCTACCGTACTGCTATATATATAATATACTGTATAATAAATGGACCTGGTGGACACTGTCAGCAGACTGCTAAACTACTAGTATAAATAAAAAAAGCCACCACAGGAGTGTTTTTCAGGCAGACAAACATATACTGGACTGGTGGTCACTGTCAGCAAAACTGTGCACTGTACTCCTGCTATAACTGCTCCCCAGTCCCCACAATTAGGCAGTGTGAGCAGTGCACTCAGCACAGATATATCATGCAGCACACTGAGCACAGATATGGTATGGAGCGTTTTTTTCAGGCAGAGAACGTATTAAACTGGTGGTCACAATCCCTACTATCAGCAAAACCCTGCACTGTACTCCTAACAGCTGCTCCCCGTCCCCAATCCTCCCCACAATTATAACAATGTCACTCTTAGTCTTTTCTATTATGACTATAACGGAGAGGACGCCAGCCACGTCCTCTCCCTATCAATCTCAATGCACGTGTGAAAATGGCGGCGACGTGCGGCTGCTTATATAGAATCCGAATCTCGCGAGAATCCGACAGCGGGATGATGACGTTCGGGCGCGCTCGGTTTACCCGAGCCACACGGGAGAATCCGAGCACGGCTCGGACCCGTGTAAAAAGGCTGAAGTTCGGGGGGGGTTCGGTTTCCGAGAAACCGAACCCGCTCATCACTAGTGTAAACCACGTGAAGTTCGGGGGGGGGGGGTCGGATCTTGAGGAACCGAACCCGCTCATCTCTACTAATTAGTGTTAGAATTGGCAGCGGTAGAGATTCTGGGTAGACAGCTGCTTTTTACAGCAGCTTTCCCCGTACCAGAGGAATTTTAAATTGCTCCCATAATATGTGTCCACCACTGCAATTCTCAGAGAATTCGATACTTAGGAGTCTATTCACTAAGCCTTGGATGGCGATAAAGTGGAAAAAAGTCCCAACTAACCAGCTCCTGTCATTTTTCAAACACAGCCTGTGACATAACAGCTGTTTGGCTGATACTTTATATCTGTCCACTCCATCCAAGGCTTAGTAAATAGACCCTTATTACATTGGGGCACTATCATGAATATGATTTACAGTCAGTGTCGGACTGGGGCATGAAGGGCCCACCGGGCAATGCAGTGGTAGGGGCCCATACTTAGGGGTGTGACCAGTTCTAGAGGGGTGTGGCCAGTCACCACAGAGGCTTGGTTAATCATTGGTGAGTGTATAGTCTAGGCCCATTGATAAATATATATAGTAAATACTGCTAGTGCATGCATAATAATGTACCAGATTAATATCAGCAATGCACTATAGAGAATCCACCATATTCCTGTGCAATATAAGGTAATAATGTATAATGTATAATTTTTGCAGTCTAGAAACAGATCCCTAGAGCAATGGTTCTCAAACTCTGTCCTCAGGACCCCACATGGTTCATGTTTTCCATGTCACCCAGCAGGTGCACTGTGTATCACCAACTGTCACATTTAAAAAATCTACAGGTGACCTGCAAAACATGAACCGTGTGGGGTCCTGAGGACCTAGTTTGAGAACCTGTGCCCTAGAGGATGATGTGCGTCCCCAGGCCCACCGGGGGTTTCCCCTGCACCTCTGTGGGCCAGTCCAAGCCTGCCTACAGTATAAGAAGAGAATAAAGGAATGAGACAGAAAAAGACAAAGGGAAATGATCACACACACACACACACACACACATATGCGCACGCATACACATACGTGTAGGCAGTGGCTTTCATGTGGTAAACCTGGACCTTATAACATCTGTGGAAAAATGTTGTCCCAAAGCGCAACTAATTATGCTGCGCTATATAAGAAATTGCTAATAAATAATAATAAATAATCCATTACTTTACTGAGTTGATTTTGTTACTGTGAAGATTCATCATATATTCAAGAGTCCCCTGGCATGACATTACATTCTGCATTAAAATTTTGTGTCATTTTTTCCTTTGAAAATTTGTATTTCCTTCTGATTTCCAACAGTCGCTGGTGGACTGTCAGGAGTTCATAGCAAGTCTGGTAAAACTAATATGCTGCTGGTAATATTGGGGCTATATGGCACACGTTACCACAGGTTTCTGTTTCATTTGGTATTGTGGTATAATGTGCACCATAATATCAGAATAGTGTGTTGGATGGTAGATAATTGTAAGTCATGTAACAGAGTGCATATCATTTTTCTTCATTGTTCTGCTATTCATTATTCATAAACTTTTGTTCTAACTAGTAAGAACATCTTGCTCCATTTATTCTTCTACATCTTTTACACCATCTGGCATTAAGTCACAGTCCTATCTGAAATTAACCCCCTGCAGCTTACCATGTTCTTGTCATAGTAGTCTATTTAATCTATGCATTATAGGCAAATAGATTTTATATTTTTTCTCTAGAGATGTCTCATCATTTCTATTTGACCCACAATATAGCTGCCTATAGCTGTGTGAAAGGTGACTGATTATTTATTCATATTTAAATTATAATATTATTGAAAACTGCCAGGTAGATCGCAAAACCAAATTAGAATCCAGCAGTATTTGCAAACATAACAAAAGAAATATAGGGCCTAATTCAGACCTGATTGCTGCTGTGCGTTTTCGCACAGCGTGCGATCGGGTCTGTACTGCGCATACGTATGCGCCGGCGCATTGGACGACTGCACCGGGCATCGGTGCATACCGATGGGATGGGCGTAAAAAGCGATTGCAAGGTGACTGACAGGAAGAGGCCATTTGTGGGTGGCAACTGACCGTTTTCAGGGAATGTCCGGAGAAACGCAGGAGGGACCAGACATTTGAAGGGAGGGTTTCTGACGTCAGCTCCGGCTCCGATCATCACACTGGAAGAGTAAGTCCTGGGCTGTGCAGAGACTGCACAAACTCCTGTTTGTGCAGCTCTCCTGCACATGCGATCGCACCCCTGCACAGCGATTTCCCCCTCCCCCTGTAGGCGGCGACTACCTGATCGTAGGGATGCAAAAAACGCACCCTAGCGATCAGGTCGGAATTAGGCCCATGGTTTCTGTGATGGTGAGTACCATAACAAAAATCATTAACATTATGAGATAGCTCAAGCCTTGGGAGCCCTGTATAATTGGTCATGACTTTGTTGTACAGAATGATTTATTATTCAATTTGACAATATTGCCCATAATTTGATATGGCTGAGGATGTGAATGGTCTCAGTAAGCAGCCTGCAGGGATCCATGAAATAGTTGTTAATGGAGTTTTATTGTTGCTCATGAAGTCACATAAGTGCTGTTCCATTTGGTGGTCTCCACACTTTCAGCCTGTGTAATGGTAATATAATATGGTAATATACAGATTTCACCTGTAAAGAATTGATCATGTTCTGGCTCTTCTAGAATCGATTACAGTGAGAAAATATTTTGAAGTCCAGCAGCATAGTGCATTGCACATCAGTAGCAGTTGTGGGATAGATTCAGAGATGGACACAGTAGCACAGCCGCTGGGTCTTTGTATGCAGGGACAGTCAAGCTGCGTCAGTCTTGGCCCCTTGATAATGAGACAAGCAGGCCCCATATTTTGCAAATGCCCATCACCACCCCGTCCACGCCCCCAAATAGCTTATGATCTCACAAAGTGAGATCTGCACATGCGCAGATATCACACCATCACTGATGTGCGAAAATCATTGTGTTTGTGTACATCTGTGAAATAGGCCCTGTATGCTGGGGAAACAGGGAAGGATCTCAGCCTTGGGTATAACAGCTGGAGAGAAAACTGCAAAATACCTAATCCACTACTATTATTATTATCAACACCACCACTTTCAACTAGTGATGATTATGGCAATGTATGCAAACTGTATCTCTCCCGTTACTCTGCCTCCTCCCCAGCATCATTGTTAATTTATGAACCAGAACCTTTCAAAAGCCTTTTACAATTGAATACAGATACACTGATTTCCTAGAAACTGTTTGCCTGGCACCTCTTTTGATCCAGACACATCAGTTTGCAGGGGAGGGGGGATTTAGGCTGCTCAGGGGAGTTAGTATGCGGGAGGGTTAGAATTAGAGTTAGGGTTAGAGTAAGGCAGGAGAGGGGAGTTAGGCTGTGGGTGTGGGGGGGGGGAGCAGACAAGGGTGGAATCAGTGGTGTACCTGTATATCCCTACATGTAAGTAGTTGTATTTCTTCTGCATGATTGCTGCTTTCTAGAAACTACACCTCCCAGAAGGCTGTGTGCTATCAGCCAGATGTGGCCACTCCTCCCAGTGTCAGCTGCAGGAGCAGGTTACCACCAGGGCCGTAACTACGTGTGTGCCAAGTGGGCCTGGCACACAGCGCAGTTCCCCTGAGGGCGCACGGCCAGCGGCATGTAATGAGTCAAATTGATTCATTACATGCCGCCTCTGAAGTTTGCGCCGTGCGCCGCCGCCGCACTGGGGAGGAGAGCTGCAGCGCCGGACAGCGGAGAAGGAGGAGGAGGGAGGGGGACTGGAGCCACAGCAGCGCTATTTCATTGGTAGTAAGCGCCACTGAAGCAGCCCCCTCTCCTTCCACATTGGCTGCCCGGCGCTGCTGTGGATGCTGGGATGCGGTTCCTCCATCCCAGCATCCACAGCAGCGCCGGGCAGCCAATACGGAAGGAGAGGGGACAGCTGCAGCGGCGCTTACTACCAATGAACTAGCGCTGCTGTGGCTGCAGTCCCCCTCCCTCCTCCTCCTTCTCAACTGCCTGCACCGAGGGAGCTGCACGAGAAGCCTGAGTGCCAGCAGGGAGATGGTAAGTATCTCTCTCTCTCTCTGGGACACCGTCTGCCATAATGTGTAAAAAGGGGGCCTGGCTGCCGCAATGTGTAAAAGGGGGGCCTGGCTGCCACAATGTGTAAAAAGGGGGACTGCCTACCGCAATGTGTAAAAAGGGGGACTGGCTGCCGTAATGTGTAAAAAGGGGGACTGGCTGCCGTAATGTGTAAAAAGGGGGACTGGCTGCCACAATGTGTAAAAAGGGGGCCTGGCTGCAGCAATGTGTAAAAGGGGGGCCTGGCTGCCGCAATGTGTAAAAAGGGGGACTGGCTGCTGCAATGTGTAAAAAGGGGGACTGGCTGCCACAATGTGTAAAAAGAGGGACTGCCTACCGCAATGTGTAAAAAGGGGGACTGGCTGCCGTAATGTGTAAAAAGGGGGACTGGCTGCCGTAATGTGTAAAAAGGGGGACTGGCTGCCACAATGTGTAAAAAGGGGGACACCGTCTGCCGTAATATGTAAAAAGGGGGCCTGGCTGACGCAATGTGTAAAAAGGGGGCCTGGCTGACGCAATGTGTAAAAACGGGGACACCGTCTGCCGTAATGTGTAAAAATGGGGACGCTGTCTGCTGTAATGTGTAAAAAGGGGACGCTGTCTGCCGTAATGTTAAAAAAGGGGACGCTGTCTGCTGTAATGTGTAAAAAAGGGGGACGCTGTCTGCTGTAATGTGTAAAAAGGGGAACTGTCTGCTGTAATGTGTAAAAAGGGGGACGCTGTCTGCTGTAATGTATAAAAGGGGCTCTACCTGGTGTAGTGGCGCTACTGTGCAGTGTAATTTGAATAATGGAGACTACTGTGCACCGTAGTATGAATTGCTATTATTTTGTGGCCACGCCCCTTCCCTATGAAGCCACGCCCCTATATATTTTTGGCGCGCCTACGGCGCACACTGCCCCTATCTTACATGGGAGGGGCACGCCAATGTCATCTCTTGCACACAACGCTAAAATGCCTAGTTACGGCACTGGTTACCACTAATAGTCTGGCAAAATGGATAATCTGGCTGAAACCAAGGGTGCCTGTAAATCTGTGGTGTATCTGTATTTGCACACTTTTATGTTAGATTTCTGATAACTTTGTTGTAGGTTACACAATGATATGCAGTTTTTCCATGCAAGTGACACCAGTAAAACCTCCTGCCTTCTGACTACAGTACATGCTGCTGTTATTGGTGTTTCTGGCTATGCATCATTAGCAACCTTTCATTAAGGCATTGTAACCTCTTAGGTATGCGGTCAGCATACCGATGGACAGGATCCCAGCTGTCACAAAACCGACACCGGGATCCCGCCAGGGGCACAATACCGTCGCCGGAATACCGGCGAGGTAGGTAATTCCCCCTCTGTGAGTGTCCATGACACCCATAGAGGGAGAATAGAACCTGTGGCGAGCAAAGCTCGCTGCCTAGCCCACAATTGGGCTTCTTTGTTCTTGTTCCCCCTGCCGGCATTCTAATGACCGGTATCCTGACCACCATCACATACTGATTCCACCTCTTATTTTCAGATGTGGTTTCTTGTAAAGAAATAGGGGTTTTGTCTCATGTTTTTTTTCAATGCTACCAATGCATAAATCACCATTTTGCTACATTTGGATAATTTTCGTCTTTTTTATCCACATTATGGATAGATGGGTTTCTGGTGCAGCTGTTCAAAGTGTTAGTTGATGATTTCTCTTGACATCTATTGTGTTTTCATGTTATGGCTCTTATTTTCTGTTTTGCCATGTTTAATTAATATAATATTTTAAAGAATAGATAAAAGGATAAATCATGCAAAGGCTGAAACAGTTAGCAAATACTGAAGCCACAATTATTACAAAACAATGATGATTACGAAATGGCACAGTACAAGTCAGAGCTATTCCGATAGCAAACATTAGATGTTAGCCACGAGCTAGTGATCAAAAATGAATAAATAGTACTACTAAAAAAAATTCTGGCATACTAAATCAAGGCTAATTGTTACAATATGAGTTTCTATTATTGTACTTTCCTGAAATTACAGTGCTTTCTAGTGCTTTGAAAACAATATAGGAGTGATAATGACCAACAAATTGCCATTGACCATAGACACCCCTTATATTTTTGTGGAAGACAATGTTTTACTACGTATATCCAATTAATCATTTAACTACCCATATTCAACTGGAGGTCTTCATGTAAAAATCTTGTTTATATAGTCCTGACTCCTGAAGATACTTTCTGGCTAATCCCAACATACTGACCTGTTTCTTTCCTCTCCCTCACAATGTAATGCTAATCACTGCACTTCCCCAGCCCTCCTCTGTGTAGGCTCTGTCGAAGTAAAAAAAAAGAACATTCAAACTACACACATTATGAGTCGCTATACTTGCAAATACGCGCAGCGAGCACAGCAATATATGGTAACACACACATTTACACAGACATGCAACAGAGATGGATTCGACACTTATTTCATGCAGTACATAATTATAATAATATCAAGCGTCAAACATCATGATGATTTAAAATTATATAATGAAGTAATGTCATGTATGTGTATTATTTGAATGAAACCAGATACACCTGTCATATTTGGTATTAAAGCAAGCAGATTCATGTGTAGATTCATTTGATACTTGTTATTAAGTTGTAGGACATTGCAACAAATAGTTATGATTAAATGTATGAAAGCTAAAAATCACTCTTATTAGGACAATGAACAGGAAACTCAGGCCAGCCCCTTTGGACATCCCCAAGGCTGAACCTGTTCAGCACACGAATAGACTAGTGACTCATCATGAATGAGAAAGTCCCCTCCCCCAAAAACTAGATAACACATTGCTGATCACACAGGAGTCAGTTGCTGTTTTGTCTCGGAGGATGATGGAGTTGCTTCTACACCAGTTCCTGCATGGTTTTACAGAGAGAGAGAGAGAGAGAGAGAGTTTTATGGAGAGACGAATTTATATAACTTAAGGATAATGGTATTGTATGCTGGCCTGTAACTGTAACTGTATGTTTTAACTGCTTACTGTGTGAGTTGTAATCATGTAATTATGTCTATACTGTACATTGTGATATATACTGAATACATATCCTTTTAATAACAAATATATACATCAATGAGCTTTGGAACTCAGATAATGTGTGGGTGTATTGTTTTCTCTTATGGGATGCAGTGTTTTGCGATGTACAGTGCACATTCATGGCAAATGGTAATAAGATGTGCAGGCGTCTACAATATATATTAGAGCGGGCATTTTAAATATTTGTAAGGAAACAATTTGGCATTCACAGATGGGTGCTCGTCCGGGATATCATGGTCTTAATGATGCACTGTACATTATAAATGCAACGCTGTGGTCGATCAGCTTGTGGTGGATGCATCATAAAGCTGAGAAAATCATATCCGTGTGTATTGTTGTGATATCAGTAAGCCAATGATATGAAATTTCAAGGGACAATGCGTTTCTCATAATATTTAAGATGCTAAAATGTATTTTTATTGTTGCAAAACAAAGTTCAAATAAGTCATATTGTGTTTGATTCAGATTGGATTGTTTATCTGTTAAGTAGGTTTAAAAGTACATTTAAAAGTTGCTGCATAGCCTTGATATAGTTTTTTTTAACTCAGGCCTAAAATAACTTCTGATGGTTGTATAATGTGTGATTTCTTTGTGACAAAGGAAGCCGCATGGTCTTTCCTCCATTTTGCACTAACCACATGGCCTGTCCACCATTTTGTGTAAACCTCATGGATGTGGAAGGGGGAAGAGCAGTGGCCATTTTAGGAAGGTCATTTTCTAAATAGCTGATTTTCAGTCTACTCAGAACAATCAGTTTCCTTGGTCACATCAAGCACCATTTATGAGTTACCAATGCATTTATTTAACCCATGCCGCAGTCAATTACAAATAGTTTCAATTGGGCCTAGTGAGAGAGTAAGGTATCCGGACTCCAGGTCGACAACAAAAAGGTCGACACACCTTAGGTTGACGCCAATTGGTTGACACACCTTAGGTCGACGTCGACAAAAGGTCGACATGGACAAAAGGTCGAAAGGAACAAGGTCGACATGAGTTTTTCACATTTTTTTTCTTTTTTGGAACCTTTTCATATTTAACGATCCACGTGGACTACGATTGGAATGGTAATCTGTGTCGAGCGGAGCGAAGGCACCATGCCCGAAGCATGGCGAGCGAAGCGAGCCATGCGAGGGGATGCGGTGCTCTAATTGGGGTTACCGGTCACTCTACGAAGAAAACGACACCAAAAAACCATTAAAAACTCATGTCGACCTTTTTCCATGTCGACCTTGTTCCTGTCGTCCTTTTGTCCATGTCGACTTAAGATGTGTCGACCAATTGGCATCGACCTAATGTGTGTCGACCTTTTTGTTGTCGACCTGGAGTCCCAGACCCGAGAGTAAATGGTGAGATAAATGCTTGGCTTGGTGTAAGAAATTGCACACACAAAAATAAATAAATAAATGAATACTTTTTTTTTCTTTTTTTCTTTCTTCTTCTTTCCCAGTATTTAGTTAACTCTCTGTTTGCTATAAGATAGGCATTGAAATGCCAATTAACTGGTTCAACCACTTTTACAGGCAGGCAAAAGCACATACCTTTGATATGCAAATAAGAGGTAAGGTGTCTCATAGGAGACCAGTGAATGGTACATATATATAATATTATTATAATTATGTGTATATTTATATCAGTGTATGTTCTGGAAGATAGTTATCCAATCTGAATCATATCATTTAAATTATAGATTATTGCAGTCATTATAGATCTGTGTGAAATAGGATACATTTGTTACTATATAGGTAAATTTGAAATAACAGTATTTTAAGGAAGTAAGTGTGAAGACACAAACGCAGGTATGCATAAAAGTTTATACAGAACAAGTTGTGTCTAGTGGGCAATAGTAATTAGTATTGTTCACATTTATAGAGCTGTGTGATTTGTTTTATTGCAGACGCAGGGTTTTGTACACATGTCTCGGACAAAGTACAGGACTGTGCACGCAGCGTAAGAGTCACGCACGGTCGCGTGTTTACGCAAAGTGCGTTAGAGTGCGCGCGCTAAGTACAAATTACACTATAGTGCCGTTTAGTTCAAAGGTGGGACAGTAGCCAGGCTACAATAGCACAAAATTACCCGGTTTCTAAAGCAGATTAGTATAAAACTTTTGTTTAAACTGTATTGCCTCTGGGGGTAAAGATGCCAATCTGAATGAATTAAAATTTTCTGTACAGAAAAACAAAGTGTATTTGAGTGAGCGAATGTAGGAGTGATTGGATTTGAACCCCGGAATTCGGGATCCCGTCGTGTGGTACACCAAGTAAGTGGAGGCTTGGTGGCGTGAGGCGGCTGACTCATGTTAGCATAGGATTTGGAATATGTAAGTCATGAGGTGACTTACACAGGAGCATGGTAGGGAATTGTGAATTATGAACTGTATGACCCATGTAGTTTTTTGATACGCTCCGGCTGAGGTTTCGCAGCTTGTGATTCGATTCCAGTGGTCGTACGGCGGATAGGTAACAAGTACCTATACGCTGTGCGATTGGACCGCGCGTTTGTGGGTGCGATATATAGCGCAACTTGATACCCCTTTTACGAGCTTTTGCATGAAATCGCAGTATCATTAGCGCTGTATACAGCATAAGCAAGCGTGATTTGTGTATAAAAAGTGCATAGGGAGTTTTCACTGGTCTCTCTCAGGAAAATCTCCAATGACAGATAATTTACTGGAAAGGGTAAGTTATTCCTAAAAACTTCAAGTAAATATAGGTCAATAGGGTCCCTAAGTTGGGTACATTGCCTTTGCTATCGACAGTGTATGGTAGTACTGGCCAACGTTGGCGAGAGAGGGTGAAAGCGCTCGGAGAACTTTCACCGTTGCCTTATATTGGATATTTTGTTGTTTGTGGGAAAAGGCCCACAATTATTTAGCCAGGGTTCAGGCTGAATAGCCGCTGCCCAAGGGGTCAGCGAGGTTTATTATGTGTGGGAAATATGGTCCACACACTGAAGTTTATTGTGACGAATGGGTACGTATGACTGACAAAGATAGGGTACCATACCCTAAGGTGGGCAGCTTTGAACCAGAGGTACTGCAGAATGTAAGCAGTAAAATATGTCTGATAAAATCCAGAAAACAAAGGGTCAGACATACAAAGTGTTTAAACCTGTGGCAGCAAGAGGGGTTGGTGAGTTTGATCCTCAGGTATTGCAGGTGGTATGTCTAACCAAAGTCATATAAGACAAAATGGAAATATAAGACTATTTGAACTTATAGCAACAATAAACAAGTAGAAATAAAAAAAAAGAATGCAAGTACACCGCCATATGTTGATGTGGAAGCAGTTACGGCCAGCATACAAACTATAGAAAATAATAAAAATATGAAAAATATGACTGTAACCTATATATGTACTAATGAATGTTGAAGTTTTATTTAGGAGGAGAAGGTGACCTGATTGTTTTCAGACATTTCTCATGCACCCAGAGGAGTATCCAACCGGTAAAAGAAAAGCAGTAGCCTGTGGGGGAAGTGGCTGAGACCAGTGGAACAGGTAAGTATGGTATTATTCGTGTACATATATAGTAAAACCCCCCAAAAAATAAAAAAATAAAATAAAGAAAGTAACGTCAGAAATGGAGAAAAACCTGTCCGCACATTAGTATTTGCCAGTAGGAAAGCGGACAGAGACAAGGTAACCCCCGGGCATTTCTTTCAGTTACCATATAAGAAGCATTCATTCCTAGTAATGCCCCTAGTCAAGATGAGCTCGGAAATGTTTGTTGGACCATGTACAGACCCTTAATACGGGATGAGAAGGATTGAATGAATACTTCGCATGACCTAGAAGCTTGTTAAACTTTTTTTTTTTTTTTTTTTATCTCTTGCAGTAATAGAAAACTGGATAAGATCACTGGTAAACACTAATTCGGCAAATGGGAGGTGGCTGTCTCTGTGCAAATGGACGGGCTCAATAAGGCATTGAGTGTCAGGGTGCAGACTTCTTTGCAAAATTGGAAAGGGGTCACAGTAGCTAATCTTAGATAGTGTGCTATTGAACATCACAAGAATAGTGCTAGGCACAGAGAACAACAGGTGGAGAGGTTGAGGACGGTAAGTATACTGGCACATACAGGAAAGACCCATCAGTCCAAACCCCAGATCCCTAATGGTCAATAATATGTTACACTTGTAGGAAGGAAGGGCATTTTGCCAGAGATTGTAGGAGTAGTAGGACACATAGTCAATATAGATCCCCTAGACAGAAAACACAAGCCACATTATTAAACACATAGACGGGACCAAGGGACATATAGTAAGGAATCATAAGCCATATAGAAAACACAGATTCGGCTAATGGGAAGAACAAAATAAATGCAACATTATCCTTTGACAAAACTTGCTGGGGTTAAGATGGGGCCTCTAAACTTTTGCTACTTTTTCCTAGCAGAAATGGCCCCTGATTAACTTAATTTTGTTAGATATGATATACATATACTGTGCTCCCGCTCAGGAAGTACAAAGTATGTTAGACACCCGCGAAGACTAATGTCGCATTCTACTGTACTAGATGCATGTCAATCACAGGTAGAGGAAATTATCTCACAGATACCGGGTTCCCTATGAACTTAGGATGGACAGGACACTGGATTGATGGCTGGGATAGTCCCAGTAGAGATAAGACACACAGAATTTTTTTTTTAAGGGGAGTAGACCAAGTAGAGAATCACTTCCCCGTAGTGCCCAATCCAGTTGTCAAATTTTTATAAAATCTTCTTCACCTCTACAAACTCATCTGTCACCAACCTCTATTCTGTTTTTCTACAGTTTCCCGTTCATCTTTTGCGTTCACACAGGGTGGTACAATACATGGACCCAAGTACAGTTCAAACTCCACATGCCTAGGTCCTTCAGAGTTCTGCCCAAACCCAGTATATCTCAACAGCACGATAACACCAGTATTACTGCAGTGTGCCTTGTCAGGCACAAAGGGTGGAGAATGGGAATACTGGTGAAGGGAAATTTTGTATAGACACTGATATGCCTGTTGGTGAATGGCAAACCTGACATTTTCTTTTTCATTTTCTTCTTCTTTCTCTCCTCTAGAGATGTTTCTTTTTTCTTTTTTCTTTTTTTTTTTTTTAGTTATGCTCATGGTACTCTACATTGCAAACACACAATAGTAAATTAAGATACAAAAATTTGTGTTCCCTACAGGAAAAGGCAGTCTGGAGGACAAAGGGGTATGGCCAGGAGTCCTCAGGACTGTGGATAGGTGGACATGGTAAGCCAGTAGCCCCCAGAGCATACCTTCCAAGTCTAGCTGAGGTGGCACACGGTCTGACTCTGAAGGAGGGTATGTGCAGGCTGATGAGAGACTGCTGGTGTGTGCCAGGATTATATTCTCATGCAGGTAAGAGAGCAATGACCTGTCTTGCTTGCTTGAGGAAGAATATTGGTAAAACAATACCAACAGAGCCATCCCATATTCCTCCTGCAGACGGATCTTTTCAGGAAATACAAATCGACATCGTACAGTTAACACCCTTTAGGAATTATGGTTATGTATTGGTGTGCACTGATGTTTTCTCAAACAGGGTAGAGGCATTTCCTGCCACCACGGATGCTGCTGTGTTTACCGCAAAGAAAAATTGCGCAGAAATTTCTTTAGCCAGTAAGCGTTCCATGCCCCAAAACAGATGTACTACAGCCCCATCTGGCGACTTGGACGATCTGTTTTGGGGGATGGAACGCTTACTGGCTAAAGAAATAAAAACATGGTGGGACATTAAAGGGCTGGAACACTACATCGAAGTAAACAGAATACCAAGAGGACTGAGAATCCTGAAACAGCCCACCCTTGGAAACACAGATCCTGAGTTTATTGAGGAGTGGGACTCCATCTGTCACGATCCGGGTATCTGGACGCCATTACTTACCCTTCAGATGCCTCCTAAGGCTGGCTCAGCGTTCCAGGACCGGATCCCGCTGTTCCTGAGTTTCCACATGCAGAATGTCAGAGTGGTGATTTCATCAGCCGCGGCCTCCGCTGTGCCCGCGTGGTTAAATGTGCGCTTGTCAGCCTGGCGTCTCCTGTCTCCTGTGGCCGGCGTCGCCATTACTGTTTCAATTCTCACATGGATTACAAACCAAACTTCCCTCCAAGTGTCTGCATGGGCGCAGCCATCTTGGATTTTGTCATCTGATCATTTCCACCAATCTGCTGTCTGTATTGTTGATTTGCATAATTGCCTAGCCAACCCCTTCCTTGCTGCAGGTATAAGTAAGCTGTGCCTGAGCAAGGAAGGCGTCAGTGCTTTGGTTGTCTAACCTAGTTCCAGTTTGTCTCTCTCCTGTGGTTGTCTTCCAGGTTCCAGCTCCTGTCTCCAGACTTCTGCTATAGAGACCCGCACCAGCATTCCATCTGCGGTGTAGCCTGACTCTCCGATCCATTCTGGACTCACCTGTTTCCAGTTACAACAATCACCTGCTTCCAGCCCAGCTTCCAGCAGTGTACAGCTTCTCTTAAAGGGCCGGTGTCCTTTCTGCAGTTTACCACTCTCCACCGGTATTATTATTTCACCGCTCTCAAACTCCAAACTTCATTATCAATCACCTGCTTCCAGCCCAGCTTCCAGCAGTGTACAGCTTCTCTTAAAGGGCCGGTGTCCTTTCTGCAGTTTACCACTCTCCACCGGTATTATTATTTCACCGCTCTCAAACTCCAAACTTCATTATTATTTCATCGCTCTCAAGTTCGTTTATTATTTAACTGGTTCCAGCCAGTACCAACTCCGTACCAACAACAGTCTGGTTCCAGCCAGTATCCACAGCAGCCGTTTTATCTTCAGCAGCCCAGCCTTTCCTTGAACACCAGCTGCTACGATCCTGGGTTCTCTCCATTGCTACAGTCAGGCCTGGTAAGGACTTTCCAACTAGAAGATTATAAGAACTGTCTCACACTACCAGTGCCTGTGGCCCTTGCCACCCTGTAGTACCCAGGAATTGTATTTATCCTCTGTTGACTTTTAGGTTTCCTTTGCTGCTGCTGTGTTACGGAGTTTGTCATAATAAACATCATTGACTTTTATCCTGGTTGTCGTGGTCACGCCTTCGGGCAGTTATTCTACATGTTACTTACATGTCTAGGGGTCTGATACAACCTCCCAGGTTCCGTTACATCTCAGCCCCTACAACTGAGGCTGCCTCCCGTCAGCTCAGGCCCTCAGTTGTGACACCATCTTACATACACGCTCCATTAACTTAATTAAACTTTTAATAAGTGAAAGGAGGAGAAGCGCAACGGCATTAGAAAAAGATATCAAAGAAAAAGAAGCCGAACTAGAACCCCACAAAAACAAGGAGGACTATCGGGTGAACGAGAATGTTCTCAATAAAAAGCTTGAACACATCGAAGAGGAGGTCATACGAGGAAAGGAGAAAAAATTTCTCAGAGATAAAGGGACTATGAGCAAGGGAATACAAAGAATTGGAGCAGATTCAAGACGTATGAGAAACAGCAGAAGACAGACCAAAGATACCAATGGAAGACGATACCGCAGAAAATAAGACCTCCACGGAGAGACGACTCACCAAGAACACTGTATACTAGAACATCAAATAGGTTCACTGCCTTGAACCGACTAAAATCCAGCAATGATCAAGATTTTTTATTCTCAAGACAAGGAGCAAGATTAAAAGATCCTCCCAGGAGTACAATCTACGAGAACGTCAAACATGCCTCCCCACTCAAAAGAAGGTTTGCAGAAGTAGAGGAAAACGGCGGTGTAGGAGGGAAAGAATTCAAAAAGAGGAACCTGTAAGCAGCAACACAGTGGGGAAAGGAATCTTTAATCTATTCACACACAAACTCACCAACCCAGAACAATCTCTACTTAGCAAAGGATTATCCTTTGCACCCTCAGAAGGATTGAATAAGTTTGACACCTTCATCGATCTCAATAAGTTTGTGCGCAAACTTACCCTAAAAAGAAATTTTTTTGAAAAAAGAAAACGCTGTTATTTCAAACTATGAAGCAAATTCCAGATCTGGACTTAAACCAAAAAGCAAATACTACCCAGTGGAATCTAAAGGAAACAATATAAGCATATTTTATGAATTAGTGAAAAAAGACCTATGTGAAACAGAACCCATACCAGTCACAAACAAGAATCTACATAACAGGGAGATTGAAACACTGAAAAACCTCCAAAAAAATAAACACATCGTAATAAAACCGGCTGATAAAGGGGGGGGGGGATTGGTTATCATGGATCGGGACAAGTATGTCCAAGAAGCACAGAGACTTTTAGGAGACTCTTCTCCTATGCCACACTACCTGATGATCCAAAAGACACGTTCATAGATGAACTTAGATCACTACTCCTACAGGGCCTGAGAAGTGATGTCATCACGAAAGATGAATTCTCCTTTTTAATGCAATCCAATCCCACGACCCCCATATTTTATTTCTTACCCAAGATCCATTAAAGCCCATCTAATCCACCGGGGAGACCTATCGTCGCAGGGATAGACTCCCTTACGTCTAATTTATCAAAATATGTGGACATTTTCCTAAACCCATATGTCAGGAAGCTACCATCGTTTCTCCTAGATACTACTATGGTATTGAACGAGATGAAGAAGATAGAATGGAAAGACTCATATTTATGGATAACCATTGATGTCCAGTCATTATATACCTGTATTGAGCATCAGAAAGGAATTGAAGCAAGCAGAGAATACTTGAATCAAGGTCTCTCCCTTACCTAAACCCATAGGAATTTTATCTGTGAACTAATGAAGTTTATTTTAAGCCGGAAATATTTTAAATTTTTAGATAAATTTTATCTGCAACGGTGCGGTACCGCTATGGGCACTATTTTTGCACTAAGTTTCGCTAATTTATTTATGGGACAATGGGAGGAGAAGCATATGTATACCATTCAATACTTCAAGGAATATGTCGTCATGTACAAAAGATATATTGATGACATTCTGATCATCTGGGATGGAAGCACTGAGACATTTATGGACTTTTTTAAACTTTTACAAATCAATGATTTTAACCTGTCTTTTACCTGTAACATCAACAAAAGCTCTATTGAATTCCTGGACCTAATTCTAACTGGAGAAGAAGGGGTGGTCACCACTAAAAACTATATTAAAGACGTCGACAAGAACAGCTATCTCCATTACAAGAGCAGTCATTCAAAAAAATGGAAGAATAACATACCCTACTCGCAATTTCATAGAATTAGGAGAAACTGCAATAAGACTGAAGACTGCGACGAACAACTAGAAATTTACAGAAAAAGATTTGAAGAAAAAAGGTACCCCAAAGCTATACTGGATGAAGCCATTGGGAGGACAAGAAATCTTGAGAGGGATAATCTGCTCACATACAAAGAGAAGACAGAAAAGAATGAATCCATGTCCTTTGTAACAACATACAGCAGCCATGAGCACGTCATCAGGACTTCATTAAGAACTCATTGGGATATACTCCTGATGGACTCGATCCTCAAAGATATCCTCCCCACTCAACCAGGACTGATCTTTCGAAAATCAAGAAACTTAAAAGACATTCTCGCACCCAGCATGCTACGGGAACTACCACCTGAAAACAACCACCACTCTCTCCCGAAATGTATTGGAGCATATAAATGTGGACATTGCAATATTTGCAAGTTCCTTAATCCCAACAGGAGAACTTTTAGTGACACCGAATGCACCCAGGAATTCAAGATTAAGGAGTTCATGAACTGTAATAGTTAATCGGTCATCTACCTTCTAGAATGTACCTGCCACAAAAAATATGTGGGGAAAACAAAAAGAACATTGAAAATCAGGATACAGGAGCATGTACGCAGTATCAAAAACAAACTAGAGACTCATTTATTGTACAGACATTTCAAGCTTGATCATAACTCCAACCCAGAAGAGTTATCCTTTAAAGCCATAGAACACGTGACGAGTGGCGAAAGGGGCGGAGATCTAGCAAAGAAGCTTTCCTAGAGAGAGATGTATTGGATCTTCCAATTGAAAACCACGCATCCCTTGGGTTTTAATGAAGGTTATGAAATCGCACCGTTCCTGTGAAAGAAGTTCCTTCGCCTGAATATTCTGGTTTTTATTCTTTCTCCTTCTCTATCTTCTAGGCACTAAGCACCTTATGGAATATAACTAAACCTCAATATAAAAACATGTATGATATAGTATGCCAATATGTTTCAATAAAACCCGATTACTGTGTGATTGAGTCACTCCGCCACGAGATACAGTCATACCACACTGGTCGACGCCCAATCTCGCCTGATCTTGGAAGCTAAGCAGTGTAGGGCCCAACTAGTACCAAGTGGGGCACTACTTGTGAAGACTGGGTACTGTACATAGTGGGCCATGATGGGCTCATAGCAGTTCTGTTATACTTAATATTTACACACGAGTAGTCCATCGGTTCACATTTTTTATTTCACCATGATAATTTAATTAAAGACTACTAATAAATTCCTAACAGTATCCGACAATCAGTCATACACATGGGCACTAATTATACACGTAACACTAATAGTAAAATATGACTGATTCTAGTTTCCACTGGTTCACTTACTATCCTTATATACCACTCTTTTTTAGTCCTATCAAGACAAATGCACTTTGAGCACATTGGTATATAGTATTGATGGACATCTCTTTATTTCGATTCCCAAATAGGCACTTTTTAACCACTGTGTTCCCCCCCCCCCCCCCGTTCTATAATCTCTTTAACTACCTTATTTAATAGAGACTAGTAATCAAATCTCTTCATGTTTCCTTTAGCACCACTCCCTGTTCAATAATAACCTGTCTCATGTACCTTTAGTCAGTTTTACTTGGCAGCTAATATGTTGGAGAAAGGCAGTATTTATATATATATATATATATAATCCGTTTTTAATACCTTCATTCCAATATCAAGTAATTTATATACCAGTAACAAAGGGCATAATGCTTATACATAAAGCTCTGTTTATCTTCCTTTATAATAGCATCTTCTCCTAAGTATTTTGAATGTCATTGCTATAATACACCAGCAAGTCCTAACTGTGCACTAATATTTATATGTTTATATTTATATTTTTGTTCTATGTGAGCTGCGTTCTAAAACATCCTAGAATTATGTCCTTGGCTACGAGGCTTCTCAAAAATGGCCGCCGCAATGACTGACAGCCCATTGTACCCTATAAATGAGTGAGAACTGCCGGGTCCCACCGCGACAGGAAGCATGGCACATCCAACACAACGTACCAGCCGGAAGTGGGGCAACATAACACCTAGATCCAGACGCGGACACCGGAAGTGCGGCGAGGTGCGCATGCGCACTTCGACGAAGCGGACGCAGGAAGTGGGGCGGAAGTGATGTCGGACACGCCCCCGGACTATTTTGGACAATAGAATAGATTCTAATACTCGTTTTTGTACTAAAATAAGCTTTTTAGAACTGTGGACATATTATCTATTCCTGACATAAGCTTATATATAAGTTTACTGTAATATTAAGAATTTGCAGCCCCAACAGGAAGTGATGTCACAATCACTTATCCTTAATGGTACCAGCTATAAATAGGGACCTTGATCAGTAGCCCCTTGCCCCTTGATGAAGTCTGATGGACGAAACGCGTTGGGTGTACCTCAATTGATCCTTCATTTCTTAAGATAAGCACTATTTTCTTATCCTAAAAGTATTTACGCTTTTAGTTTTTTATTGTCAGTATTTTGTACATTTTTAAGCTTTACTTTTATGTAGTTCTATTAACATCTTATGCCTATGATTTTTTAGCCCGCCTTTTTAAAATTATCTCTTGTATAAATAAATATATTGTTATTTTTTATAAAGAAACATATCCAGCTAGATTCTTCATATTTATTTTTTATCCATTAGACACTGTCGGTCGCTAATACCCCTATCCCCTTTTTAATATCCTTGACTGCAAGGTAGCTTATCCCTGCCCAATTTCTTAGGGGTCAGCTGACACCTTATATTTTTAAAGGAGTGTCTAAAGTTTGGTATTTTTTAAACCTTAAATATTTACTCTACACACATACACCTGTGGCGCCATACTCTCACTACCCCATATATATATATATATATATATATATATATATATATATATATTAAACAGGTATATATATATATATTAAACAGGTATATATATATATATATATATATATATATATAAATAGATAGATAGATAGATAGATAGATAGATAGAAAAATATAAAACACAGCACCTCGCTTTGGGTGTTGTAATCAATTATACAATAAAAGTATGAGTGGCTGCACATTCACACAGATATATATATATATATATATATATATGTGTGTGTGTGTGTACTGTGGTGCCATCCCCTTTAGATACATACATTAAGGGATTCCCAGGGAATGATTGACACGTAGCCCCCTCCAGTGGCAGGAACCAGGCGGCACTCTACGGATTTTATAAGCAAAGTGTATTCGATTAAATAAAGGCATAGATGTACACCAACAATGTTAGTGTAAATCTGTGCCTTTACTTAATTGAATACTCTTTGTTTGCTTATAAAATCCATTGAGTGCCGCCTGGTTCCTGCCACTGGACGGGGGGATGCGCCAGTCATTCCCCAGGGAACCCCTGAATGTGTATCTATATTATAGATAAAGAGATAGTGTTTCACTTCTTGCATTGGTGTTGCCTATAAAGGTAAGATATGGCTCTGTTAACTGTATCCTGATAAAGGTTTGTAAATAAAACTGAAAAGTTGATTAAGTGCTTGGTGCAAGTCACCTGAATATACACTATTGATTGTTTGGACAGCCCTGTGAGTGCTTCCTCACCTACCTACTCTGATGAAGGATTAAACTCCGAAACGTTAGTACTGTGCTGGTGGTAGTGCAGTGTTTTTATTTGTATGTATAAGTTCAGTGAATGCCACCTCTAACAAATTGCCTGTCTAACCTCTTTAGGATGTCACCGAGGCTGTTGTAACGTATATCAGGAGTTCTGCTGCTGCAGTTTTATATCTATATATGTATAAGTGTGTAACATGCTCTACCTGGCGCATAGTGTATAACATGCTCTACCTGGTGTAATCTGTATAACGTGCTCTGCCTGGTGCAATGTGTATAATATGCTATACCTGGTGCATTGTGTATAATGTGCTCTACCTGGTGCAATCTGTATAACGTGCTCTGCCTGGTGCAATGTGTATAATGTGCTCTACCTGGTGCAATGTGTATAACGTGCTCTGCCTGGTGCAATATCTATATAATGTGCTTAACCTGGTACAATGTGTATAATGTGCTCTGCCTGGTGCAATGTGTATAATGTGCTTTACCTGGTGCAATGTCTATAACGGGCTTTACCTGGTGCAATGTGTATAATGTGCTCTGCCTGGTGCAATGTGTATAACGTGCTTTACCTGGTGCAATGTGTATGATGTTCTTTACCTGGTGCAATGTTTATAATGTAATCTGCCTGGTGCAAAGTGTATAATGTGCTCTACCTGGCGCATAGTGTATAATGTGCTCTACCTGGTGCAATGTGTATTATGTGCTTTACCTGGTGCAATGTGTATAATGTTCTTTACCTGATGCAATGTGTATAATGTGATCTGCCTGGTGCAAAGTGTATACCGTGCTCTACCTTGCACATAGTGTATAACGTGCTCTACCTGGTGCAATGTGTATAATGTGCTTTACCTGGTGCAATGTGTATAATGTGCTTTACCTGGTCCAGTGTGTATAATGTGCTTTACCTGGTCCAATGTGTAAAATGTGCTCTACCTGGTGCAAAGTGTATACCATGCTCTACCTGGCGCAAAGTGTAGATGTGCTCTATCTGGCGCAATATGTATAACATGCGCTACATGGCACAGTGTGTATAGGAGGTTCTACCTGGTGCAATGTGTATAAGCAGCACTATTGTGTGGTGTAATGTAAATTGGCACTATTATTTGGCCACGTCCCTTTCCCACGAAGCCATGCCCCTAAAATTTGCTGCGCGCCTGAGTCGTGTACTTTCCATACCTGAATATAGTCAGGCCTTCTGACCAGTAATCCCGCCTACTTGACAGACTCCACCCCCTCAACAGACCTCACCCCTATTAGGAATGCTTTCATAAATTTCCCGGGCTGGTTTTCGATTCCAATCCGCCCCTGTGGATAGCATAGAATACTGAATTTATAAATATAACTTATCTATTGTTGGACTTAAGAATTCATCATAATCAAATCATAAACAACACCTATTTACTTTACAACTAAATCGAAAATAAATACTCAGTCTCTGAGTGGCATTCTAAGGCCACAGCTTTTGTTTCCTTATTAAATATATAAATGATTGGGTGGCCAAAAAAGTATTTAAACTGCCAGCTCTAGCCAGAACCCAAATGAACAAATGGGAGCCAACATATGCTCAAAATGCAACCACAGTTGCGAAAGCCCCACCCTCCTTTATCCACTTACTTGACATGGCTGTAAAAGAGGATATTTGTTCTGCACATGTGCAGAATGGATTTCTTCCTGCTGCTGCCTGCTCCAACCACCTGGGAGTGATGTTGCAGTCTGTGACCACTGACATCACTCCTGTAATTTCACTCCATAATCAAATGTGTGAGTGGGGCTTTGACTAGGGATCTATTACCCCTTGTGGATCTGTTAACACTCAGGGGTGGGAGGTACAATTACAATGGGAGCCCATGAAAATGCGGCATGCGAGACACCCCTAGGAATATTTTTTCCAATAACATCTCCTATATAATTGCCCAGATCTGTCACTCAGTGACTGTGTGGCTAACGCTGGGCATGGCTAGGAGCTCTCATTGGGTTAGCAGCAGGTCTATCACACCCAGTCCACAGCTGATTGGGCGAGAAACGCCCTCCCACACAGGTTACATCCAATGGGAGGCTCTGTCCTTTGGCTGCTGTGTGCTGTGTGTTCTCAGAGCAAGATTAACAGTGGGACTGATGGAGCTGCAGCTCCAGCTCCACACCCCAAAATAGGTCCACTGCATCTGCAGCAACATACCCTCCAACAATTTACACATAAAAATCGCTACAAATTTGAAAAGGGGCGTGCCCACGGGTACAGGGGCGTGGCCACGCCCCTTTCCCTATGGTTGGTTCTATATCGGAGGGGCTGAAGGGACCTTGTGACGTATTGAGGGGAGGAGCTACGTCACCAGGGGGAGGAGCTACGGGCGAACAGGGTACCCGAAAAGTACGCTCGCCACGCTTCGGGCACGGTGGCTCGCTCCGCTCCGCTTCGCTCACCACCTAATTACTAAAGGTAATAGTTGGTGGCGTGGATAGTAGAGGAACTATCCCGCTGGCCTAGCTCCTCCCCCTTGCGTTGTAACTCCTCCCCCTTACGGAAAAGGTCCCTTAGCCCACTTGATTCTAGCATCTACCCTTTCCCTATACTTTCAATGGAAGTTTGGAGAGCCAAACATCAGTACAGACCTTAAAAAAAAGGTACTGTACCTGCCAAAAAGGTACAGCTGGAGGGTATGCCACTGCATCTGCAGCAAGTCTCTGTGCTGTAGATAGGGGGAAAAAAAAACCTTTTACTGCAGTGTCCTATGGGGGTCATTCTGACCTGATCGCTCGCTGAGTTCATCGCAGTGCAGTGATCAGGTCAGAACTGCACATGCGCCAGCACATGGCTGACAGTCAACGGCTGTCGTTGCCTAGCGATCACCTTTGCCTGATTGACAGGCAGAGGCGGTCGCTGGGCGGGAGGGGGCGGCACGGCGGTGTTTGCTCACCGTTTTGTGGCCGCGGTCCGGCCAACGCAGGCGTGGCCGAACCGTGAGGTGGGCGTGCCGCAGCGGCTGTGTGATATCACACGCAGCCGCTGAGACCCAGGCAGCAACGAGTAACTTCCGGCCAGCCGCAGGAGCTGCGCTTGCTGGGAGTTACTCTTAAAGTACAAAAGCATCGCCGCTGTGCGGGGGGGGGGGGGGCACGACCTGACATGTGGGCGGACTTGCCCTGTGCTGGGCGTCCCCCCGCATGTCAGTGTAAGTGATCGTAGCTGTGCTTAATTTAGCACAGCTACGGTCAGGTCAGAATGACCTGCTATGTCCTGCTGCCAGTCCGCCTGCCCCCTCCGGCATCAACAATCCCCACTCCCTAACCACGGCGCACGTGAAACAAAAGCTGCTGCGGCCACCGGCATAGATGTGTATGAAGCGGCGCAGTGGAAGGCTTTCATAGCCCTCCCAGCGCCGCATACTCTCTGAGCCCCGGATCATCCTCTGCGCGTGATGTCATAGAAGTGCCTCCCCGTCACAGCCGCGCACAGATCTCCAGAGGCCCTGACTACGCAACACAGCACCTGGCCGGCCGGCCTGGATGCCCCGAGATGGCTAATGTAACGGATAGAGTGGGTAATATCGCAGAGGGTAATGTCTGGACACTGACGCTAACAATAGTGATTGGCTGCTGTGCGAGTCTCCGGGAGAGCTACTGCCAAAGGGAGTACAGCAGCCTAGCTGCTTCCATTAGGAGAAGCATAACCTGCTCCTCCCCCACTCGCAGTACCTCCGGGCCCCATCTGCGGCACCCGCACACACCCCCTCCACCACCGACGGTGACTCCGGATCCACTCCCCCACCTGCAGCACTCCTGCACCCACCCCACCCGCGGCACCCCCGCACCCGGGGTGGCTCCGGACCCACCCGCGGCACCTGCCCTCCCCACCACCGCACCAGCCCCTCCCCCACCTGCACCACCCTCACAACCAACCCTCCCCCACCCGCGGCACCCCCGGCACCCCTCCCCCATCCACGTCTTCCCCGCACCTGCCACTCCGCCAAACCACAGCACCTACTAGGTGATTCATCAGGCCCTGCGTGCGCTATTCAAGCCATTGCAAGGGGCTATGACCCCTTAACCATCGCACGCCCTTTGTCTGTGCAATATTTAAATATTCACACAATTACTGTATGATTGGAGGTAATACTCAATATAATACAACTATTGCACGCCACAAGAGCGTGCAAGGGTTAAGGGGGCGTAGCCCCTCATGACGGTGTAAGGAGCGCCCGTAGGGCATTTATATACATTTAAAAAAAATACATTTAATACATTTAGTAAAATGTAAAAATAATAATAATTTCTAAGTGATTTTGGGGAGGGAAAAAGTAGCCTGTTAAGTGGTTAATTAGAGTCAACAAAAGAAACCTGAAACCAGCACTAATTATATATTATCACTTGTAATTCAAAGATGGGGGGTAATTCCAAGTTGATCGCAGCAGGAAATGTTTTAGCAGTTGGGCAAAACCATGTGCACTGCAGGGGAGGCAGATATAACATGTGCAGAAAGAGGTAGATTTTCAACTTGGAATTACCCCCATTGTTCAGAAACTTCCAAGCAGTGTAGTATCACGGAGATTCCTCTCACACATTTGACTGACACTTATCTTGATATGAATGTGGGTCAGAATTCTCCTGTATCTTTACTGGATATTGAAATTCAGATAAACTTCACCCGCTTTCCCTTTTTGCAGACATTTACCTGAATGTTCTGCCATGAGTGCACATAAAGGTATCTTTTATCCACCTTTCTCACAGACACAGATTGGTATGTGTCGGAAGCAGGGTCAGCAGAAATGGATATTAAAAGTTCTTTTTAGATAGGTAAAAAGAGTTTTTCATAAAAATAACATAACAATCCCAGAAACTTAATGTTCAAACAGTGTCACAGGTGTCCGCTTCCTGAGGCAGGTAAGATAGTGCAGCTGATATCAATCCTGGCTGCAGTCAGGGAGAAATGTATCATCCACAGGTTGTTGCTCTAACCGGTTCTTATCATAGCTCCTCGTGCACCTGAATAATGGGAGACAGCTTCAATATGTTTCAGGGAGATCTCCCCATTTGTCAAGAAGTGCCGTTCATCACCTGTGTAGCGTATTTTATTCCTGAAACACCTAGCTTACATGACTAATCAGAGGCAGTGATTCTCTAACATATATCTAATTGTCAATTTAACATTTAAGACATTTAAAAATATAACTAACACTTAATAGAAACTCATCCATCATATTCAAACATTTGGGATACTATATGAAGAATTCAATGTGCAATATATATTTATAGGGATGCAATCAATTTACCGGCTGTTGGGATCCCAGTGGTCAGGATTCTAACGCTGGAAACCCGACAACCGACAATACCAACAGACGGAATCTGGGCACATAGGGATTATTCTCACTCATGGGTGTCCACGACACCCATAGAGTGATAATAGAACCTGTGTCAAGCGTTGCAAGCCACTGAGCCCAAAAGAGGACTCGTACCACTCGCCGCTGCCGACGTTCTGGCGGACGGGATGTCGGTGTCGGGATCTTGACAGCTGGCAAATAGCATGTATTTCATCTATAGATGCAGCGATTTCTGTCATCACCAGGATAAAACTATCCCCTAAGATTTTAGAGTGTATGAAACAGGTATTAGTTCAAAGTAATTAAATGCCTGGGATCATTTCTATTTATCATATTTATCACATACCAATACATGTCAGTGAGAAAGGTGGATAAAAGATACATTTATGCGCACTCGTGGCAGAACTGCAAAAAGGGAAAGCGGGTGGAGTCTATCTGAATGTTGATATCCAGTAAAGATACCTTGATATGAATGTGGGTCAGAATTATCCTATATGTGTCAGTCTAATGTGTGAGAGGAATATCCATGATACTAAACAGCGTGGAAGTTTCTGAACAATCTTTGAATTACAAGTGATAATATAATTAGCGCTGGTCATGGGTTTCTTTTGTTGACATGTACAGTATATCTATATAGGAGAGTCTGGGTGTACTTCTTTACTTGGAATCCAGCAGCATAATTTTAGTGAGCGCAAGGCTGCTCCATTCTTTGTCTAATTTGGCTTAATATGGAGTTAAGATCAACTTCTAGGAAAGTGCCAATGTTCCCCTTTTACAACACAGATAACTCGCCAGGTAAAAGGGAAGATGCCCCGCAATATCTATACCTCAATGGCCTCTAAGGAGCAATGCTTTTTGGCTGAACTGCATCTTATCTGCAAGGAAAAAGTTAAGACTGCAGATTAACAAAATAAATTAGAAAGGCAGAAAATGGGGCATGGTGGGATGGGATCATTCCAAAAGAAAAAAGAAGTCACCTCCTAAAACCTAGGCTATTTATCTATACTATAATCACACCTCCTCACAAGCCTGTGAAAGGTTTATATAACAAGTACTGTATATAAACACAGGTGCTACTAAGGAGCTTGTTTCAATAAAGGAGGTAGTTACTCTCTGTCGAAGTCAAAAATATTACATACACACAACATACAAACTCCAAACAGATGGGTCCCTGTGCGTGAGCATACACACAGCATGCACAGCGATATATGGTAGCATACACATTCACACAGACAAGCCACAAAGATATATTCAACACATATTTCATACAACACATAAATTAAACATGTCAAGCACCAGACATTATAATGTATTTATATAAGAGAGTTATAACATCATATACATATGTATTATTGGAACGGAACAAGTTAAACATGTCATGCTTGGTGTCAAAATGATCAGGAGAAGGTGTGTGTTAATTTGATAGCTATGGTTAGATTGTAGCACATTAAAACGATTAGTTATGATTACATGTATGAATATGAAGCCACATTCTAAAGTGAACAAAAGAATCTCCTGAAAGAAACCAGTGGCTAACACCTATAATTACATCATCAAATTGGACGTTGCTTGCATATGAACTGACCAATAACATATCATGAACAAGAGATCTCCCTCCCCTGGACCAATAACAGAAGATTCAGTCCCAGGCATGTACCTCCCCCAATACACAGTATATAGGTATTTCCCCTCACCCAGGAAGCTCTGTTTTGTTAGTTGCTGTTGGTGCAGATTCAAAGATGGAGAGAACGGTGAATTGAGCAAATAGGGTGAAGTATGCTGGCTGTAGCTGTAATGGATTCTTTTGTAACTACAACTGCTTCTTGTGTAATTGTAACTCTGTAACCATATATATATATATATATATATATATATATTTATTATAACTGAATGATATACTGTATATATGTTATATTGTATGCATACCCTTTTAATATCAAATATATACATCTCTGAGCATTGGACCTCAGCCAATAATGTGTGCGTGTACTTGCTTTCTCTTAAGGGATGTAGTGTTTGCAACGTACAGTGCACTTTTATCATATATGGTAATAAGATGCGCCATGCGTCCGCAGCATATATTAACGCTGGCATTTGAAATGTTTATTTAGAAATAATTAGAAATTTATATCTCCCAAATCAGACTTAGTAATTTAGTTAAAAACATATGTTTTTATAGAAAAAGTAATCACAATTTAATATAACACATAAATTTGTTACAAGCAAACAATATTCAATAATATAAAATATAGTTTATATGATGCTGATGGGTTTTGGACATCCAATATTACTCAATTATATGAGCAATGCATTAGATCTTTGCTTGGAGGCTTTTATAGAATGCGCTTCAATGAACACGCTAATATCCCGCTAGGGGCAATAGTCCAGCTATATGCAATATTACCGGTAGTATGCTGAGTGGGTAAAGTCCATTTAGTGATGGTCCAGGGCTGTTGGGCATTAACCGCAATCGCTGGCAAGGGTTTTTGAGCGTGTTGTCCTTTTAAAGTCCAGGCAGTGCCCTCAAAGTATAGCCCGCTGGTTTGAGTCACCTGATATGTTTTGCTGCTCTAGGCAGCTTTATCAAAGCCATTTGGATTGGGACTATTTTCTAATGGATTTTTACACTGTGCTATACACAGTGTACCTACATGCTAAATGTTAATAATATATTTTTTGTATAATTGAGCAAAACATATTGTAAAGTGGAAGCACAATTATTTTTGAATCATAGAAAGAAGTTTGTGAATTGGTGCAAATAATTTGGTGTCATTCAATGAAATTAGTTGTGATATAAAATAAAAATCTATTCTTTTTTTTTATCCCAGAAGCTAAAAAAATTCCATTCAAAAGTTAAAGCTAATGTCATTAAAACATGAATGCACCATTTAATTTTAAACTGAATTGTGTAACATAAATTACGTTTAATAGAATATTCCACAAATAGACTGTCTGCAAAGGATGTGTTAATCAGTCCAGGAAGTCAATTAAAAAGAAAGAGAAGCTGTATTGGCAGTCAGTCGGAAAGTGTAAAGCCTGCTATCTCTCTCCTGGCTTTTCTATTCATTGGTTCCTGAAGTTTGTACCTTAACTAATGCTCCAGTCAATTAATTTCCTTAATATTATCACAATACTTTGCTACACTGTTTATCTCTGGGAGAAAATGCGTGACGTGATGTAAAGCAGTCATACAGTGACACCTCAGCTCAGAGTGATGATATTTCATAAATATGTAATTACAATAAGGTAATTTTCTCATAACTGCATTTTCATACCCCAGTTGTGTCTATGAAACTGTCATACTGTACAACTAGTTTACGTGCCCATCAAACACCTGCAGATTTTACACTGCAAACATGCATCATACATGTAAACTAATTGTGTACAACAATGCTGCCACAATGTACAGTATGCATGTTGTGTCAGTGGACCTTTCAGCTCTACAATCAACATAAATCCATGGTTACAGAATCCAGTAATACTGTAACAACAGCTCATGGCTCCATTCTCATCCACCTATCCGTGACACCAACCAAGACAGATAATAAGCAGGGGGTAGAGAAATCTGCCACTGAAGAAGACTTCTAACACAGGTCAATATTTTTTCATGATAGAACAGATTATACTGTATGTTTAGGTTACTCCTTATGTAGTGCCCCATAGACTGCCACCTTCATTACTTCTAAAGTGCTCTCTTAGATACAGTATTTCGCCTAGCTATATATTTAGCAACAAAAAAAATTTACTAATGGAATTTGGTAGTCATTGTCCTAGCTCTATACACGGACTATAAATGTGAAATGTGAACTTACAAATTCAGCGGCTTATGCACAGTTAGGAACAAATAAAAAATAAAAACGAACAATAAAAAACCCTAAACCATGCTGCACTGCACGTGGGGCAGATGTAACATGTGCAAAGAGAGTTAGATTTGGGTGGGGTGTGTTACAAACTGAAATTTAAACTGCAGCCGGGCAGCCTGAGGGGGAAATCACTTCCCGGAAAACCGACTTTGTAAAAAGTAAAAATTTTTTCGGTAGTAATGATTTTATGATTGGGCAATGAGAGTTTAAAACTAAAAATTTGTCATTATGAATATGCCCCATAGTCTGCAGAGAGATGCAGGGAAAATGCAGTCACTTAGCAGGCACTAGGGTATGTAGTATGAAGATGAGTGCAGTAATACGTGCATAGTAGGAAGGCCAATCCCGGGATCATCGGGATCCCGGGATTTAGGCCCAAAAACATCTGGGATTCAATCCCGGAAATTGGAAACTCCAAACCCGGGGATTTCGGGATCAGACGGCCCTTTGATTTTGCAATGCCAAGCAGCGTTGAGCTCCCTCTGCGCAGCGTGACGTGGAGTCACAGGTCACGCTGCACAGCCAGACGTCACCCGTAGGAAGTGTCCCACCCTCCTTCCCACTGGTGTTGGATGGTAAGTATGGGAGCGGAGTGGGGCGGGGGGGAGGGGGCGGCCACGCAGGAAATAATCCAATCCCAGGATTGAAAAAATGGCCTGGGATTGTCCACCCTAGTGCACAGTCTGTACCTGAATTTAAATACCTGATTGAAACAATATTTTCAGATAAGTAAATATTCATATTAACATTCAGTGTTTTTTCCACATCATTTATGGTATCCAGATGATAGACCTACAATGTCTAGTTAGACAATCGGTCAACACCATATGGTCGACATGCATTAGGTCGACATGTACAAAAGGTCGAGAGATGAAAGGTTGACAGTGGTTAAGATTGACAGGTACAAAAGGTCAAAAAGTTCAAAAGGTCGACATGATAGTGGTAGACACACAAATGGGGTTTTTGGGGGTTTCCCAACATTTGCTTGATTTACTATCCACGTGGACTACAATTGGGAATAGTAACCTTGCCCAAAGTGCAGCTGTAGACCTTAACTATTGTTGACCTTTCATCTGTTGACCCTTTGTGCCTGTCTATGTAGACAGTTTAGATCTTCTATACCACACCATGATTTATAGGCCAGGTTACTGTACCTAACGATAGGCAGATGTGGCCAAACAGGACAGGTGTGTTAGCTACACATTTAGATTCCACAAGCACTTAAATAATCATTCAACAAACATTGAATAGCACTATGTGAACTCTGTGATACTACAGTATTCTGCATGAGAAGGAATTTACACTGTAGCAGCAACAATGACCCCCATACATGTAGCATTTCCACCAATGCTGTCTTGCTTCAGCCATCCACTCCGAAGGTGACACAAGCAAATGCTTATAAAGACCAAGAAACACTTGTCTAAAAGAGTCATTAAGAGCCTTCACCCGTCCTGCGTAACCACAGTTGTCAGGTGAACCAGAGAACCCTATAAAAGTAAACTCATTCACAGTGTAAGGCTGTGCTTAGGTCATTGCGGTATAGCCAGACATACTTTAGATATATGAGAAATTCATATCAAGAAAAAAAAAAAAAAAATATATATATATATATATATATATATACATTTTACACTACTTTAGAAAAAGTGCTGCTTATTTTAACCTCTCAGGTTCAAGAGAGCTCTGAAATCCATTGCAAGCCACAGGTGCTTCCAGGTTTTAGGTGAGGCCATGTTACATTCAATAGACCTTGACAGAAAGCAGCTGGGAAAAGCAAGTCTAATGTGAGACTGGGGATTTGTGTTTATTCTGAGTCTCTGGAAACTTGCAAGCTAAATTCAATGCACAAAATGTGAAAGGTGGCTTTCAGTGCCAGGCAGAGGGTAAATTCAACATCCTGTTATGAGTAAGCATCCATGTATAAATTACATCCTGCCTACAGCCACACAGCAGCAGATCGGCCAGTCGGTGGGGCTCTTGGCATCACCTTGGGTAACCAGTCTTCACCAGAAATCTCACACATCTCTGCCTGCAACACTTTACTAAATGACAGCACCCGGTGGCAGAGGTGAGGATAAATTTAGGGCTTACTGTCAAGGGTGATCACATCTCGGTACCTTGCAGAGCCGTCATTTGATACTTTTATCACAACCATTTGACACATTGCAGCTCAATAACCGGAAATACATTGCTAATTTCATTTCACTATTTAGCAATAACGTTATTTCTGAAATAAATATTTAAGAAAAATTACTATGTAACTGGGATTTCCTGAAGCACCACTAATAATAACTTGTACTATCCAAATGGCCCTATATTCATAGGGGTTGGGTACAGAATCACGACAGTGAACATCCCATCGCTCACAATACCGGCAGCTGAATCCTGCAGTCAAAATCCTTATTTTACAAATCCAATTACCTGTACTGAAATAGCTAAGTGATGTTAAACATCAATGAATTAATTCAGGTCAGGTATCGGCATTTAGAGGTTGTATAAGCAGAAACAGAATAATCGTATTGGTAGGCAGGTAAGTAGAAAACTTCCACTACGTATGAATCTGCTGTGGTGTCAAATGTTCCACCTAATTTATTATTGTACTGAAGATTCCTCTACTGAGCTGAATTATTTAATGACTGGTACTACTGTATGTGATGCGAACACAGCCAGGAGTGCATTTTAACAGCAGTGTAGGCCCCTAGGCAAAGCAATGCACTGGGGCCCCTACACATCCTCCAACAGTGGGGGTGGGGGGTGCTATCAGTGGCAGCTTTGATGTCCTGCGGGCGGTAGGGGGTGCTCTATCGTCCGCTCAGCATGTTTCTGTTAATTATTTCTATTAATTACACCTCTACTGCACAGATGGTGAGAGATGGGGCGGGAGGGTGAACACTACATTGTAGAAGGGGGCATTGGGTTGAATGAAGGGGCCCCTGGTACATAACTTCCAGGGTGGTAGGGGGTGTTTAATACACAGGGGAGGGGTGGATAGTGGAGTGGGCTTTCAATGGGATAAAAAACTAGAGCGTCCCACCTTTAAGGAGGTACTGGGGACTTGGGGATCAGAGTTCAGGAGCCAGAGCAATCCACCACAGAAAATATAAAACTGCATACCAAGCGTGTGGAGCTAGAGCAGGGACAAGATGCTGGAAGGCTAATGTCTCTGGTTCTGGGCATAGTAGAGACAAGCTGCCAGTGTCCTCCAAAAGAGGAGAATCCCAGCTTTTGGAGTATACCTACAGAAAAACTCTTAGACAGAACTCAAAATATCTGGCTGGGAAGAGCAATTAACAGGCTTAGATGGGGACCACTGCTTTGAAGTCGGATATCTATGGTTCCCCCAGGGCCGATTTAGAAAAATCTGGTATACCTGGAAAAAGGGAACCCTCAGCTACCAGCCTTATACCCCCCAGGGCCATTAGGCAACTGCCCATTGAGCCCATACAAAAAGACGGCCTTTAGTGTGTTACCTGGCCAGATCACATCACATACAGTATGGTGCCTAATTTAGACCTGATCACTGCTGTGCGTTCTGTCCGAACTGCGCATGCGCCGCAGTGCATTGGCGCATGCCAGTCAGCCCATGGCCATTTCAGCCCCGCGATCGCCTCTGCATGATTGACAGGAAGAGGCGGTCGCTGGGCAGGAGGGGGCGGGCTGGCAGCGTTTGGAAGCCGTTTTAGGGGCACGTTTCTGGCAACGCAGGCGTACCTGGACCGTGCAGGGTGCGGGCCGTGGTGGCTGCGTGACGTCACATGCAGCTGCTGTGACCCAGACAGCGATGAGTAGCTCCCTGCCAGCATGCAGGCGCTGCGCTGGTAGGGTTGTAATTGTCAAGTACAAAAGCATCGCCGCTGTGCGATGCTTTTGTACTTGTGCGGCATGTCTGAGTGCGCATGTCTGAGTAACTGATCGTATCCGTGCAAAATTTGGCACGGAATTAGGCCCATAGCTGGCAAGCCCTGCTGTGTCCTCTTCTGTTATGGAGGAAATACATTCTGCATGACTTGCGTCTGCTGCTGCAGCCCCCTGGATGTGATGTCATGGTCCATGAACACCAACATCACTCCCGAAATCCTGCTCCAGAATGGCTTGTGAGTGGCATTCCAGGGAGCATGCACCTGAACTAAACATGCTGGTAGAGGAACATAGGGGTTAATTCAGAGTTGATCGCAGCAGCAAATTTGTTAGCAGTTGGGCAAAACCATGTGCACTGCAGGGGGGGCGGGGGGGGCAGATGATTTGGGTTTGTTATATTGTTTCTGTGCAGGGTAAATACTGGCTGCTTTATTTTTACACTGCAATTTAGATTTCAGTTTGAACACATCCCACCCAAATCTAACTCTCTCTGCACATGTTATATCTGCCCCCCTACAGTGCTCATGGTTTTACCCAATTGCTAACAAATTTGCTGCTGCGATCAACTCTGAATTTGGCCCATAGTTCCCTTCCAGCACATCTATGCTGATCTTTGCGTTTGCAGAAATCATCTGCAGCAGGGAGGACAGATAATCAGTCCCCCCTGCCTCACGCTTTGCTGTGCTATCTTCAAAGAGGTGAGGGGCAGGGCTATAACATGGGAGAGGGGGGCTGTAAATGGGGGGTATCATGTGGACTAGGGAGAGTCATGCTGCCCCATAAAAAATTTTTTTGGGAGGGGGGAGATATATTAATAATTAAAAAAAATATATTGTAACACATAGGGAGGGGGAGTACTTAACTGGGGCCCACTGACACTGGGGATGGGGATCCGGATTATGGGTTGAGAAGACAGTCAATGGGTCAACCCTATATGATTGATATGCATTAGGTCGACATTGACAAAAGGTCGACCTATGGAACAACAGGTTCAAATGGTCGACATGACAATGGTCTACACACATATGGTCGACACGTGGTTCTTTCTCATGTTTTTGGACTTTTTCCAACCTTGACTATCCATGTCACAAATCCTAACCTTTAGTAACCATGTGTTGAGTGAAGTTCTTCACCAAAGTGTCAACCAAATACATATAGTTTTTTTGCCCTGCTACTACTCAGGAAGCCCCAAACCACTGCTGTAAAGCTGGTCCAAGCAGCTTCCTCCTTCTGAGCGAGCATCTTTGGGAATTCCTTGCACTGCGGGATCTTTTTAATCTGTGGTCCTACAAAAGCACCGGCTTTGACCTTTGCCTCAGACCGCTTAGGGAAGAAATATTGAAGGTAGTTTATGGCTGCCGAATCCTTATCTACGGCCCTAACAAATTGTTTCATAAGGCGTTATTCATCCCCACAAAGAACTCTGCTCTCTATTGCCCGTGTAATCTGTTGTAGTGCGCCTTGGTGTCCCTGCTGTCCCAAGGCAGATACAGCAGGGATGCAGCTGAATACTCTGTCCTGGTGGCACTTGTGATATACGTACAGCTGATCCCCAGAGAGCTTATCGTTCCTGCAGACTCCCGGCAATTAGAAGCAGCATCAGTGTTATTGGGCTTCCCTCTGGCAGAGTTGAACTGTTCTGCAGCCCCCACATTGCAACCACACTGAAGTATCAGAAATGTCCTAGAAAATTTGAACATTTCAAAATATCACTGTCAAGGTCGCAAAAGCTTAGTTTGTTGGGAATAATTTACATTTTCTATACTCTTGGGGCATAGGCAGTGGCACTGCAGGTCCTGTGCCTGCACTCACATCACATAGTGCAAGGGGGAGCTGGTTAGCACATACAGATGTGTCCCTGTCTGTCTCTGCCCGCGATGCATGGCAGTCTAGCGTTTCTTAGTAGGGGCATGCTTACACACACTCCCACTACCAGCATTAAACAAGAAGCGGGGAAAGTGCACAGAGAGAGCCGGCACAGGGTTACTACAGCAGGGTGAGACAGCAACAGTAGTGGATGCACACTCCCTGCGATTAATATCAGATGAAGGGGAAATCTGTGGCTGCAGGAGGCTGCGCCATGCCGCGCTATGTAGCCTCCCGCAGCAAGGATTTATAGGGACCCATCTATATAAACATACATGCATAGATGTATGATATATATGTGCTGGCTGCAGGTACTCAGGGATTGACAGCTGCTGCACCCCAGGCTGAGACAGAGAGTGACACCTAATGCTGAGTCCCAGGTTCGCACGGCGGCTGTGATACACAGCGCTGTCGTTCCAGGACAAAACAAGCCAGCACGTACTGTATATTACATATATCTTAAGATGTATGTTTATATGTGCTAAATCACCCCCTCCCCGTCCTCCCTGCATTATGTAGTTGGTGCTGGCTGCCGCTGGGCATAGGCAATTAGGAGATAACACTTCAAACACAAGGACAAACAGAAAACATAAAATCTGTTGCATAGTGAAATAATTTCACAAGTGAAAAAGTTGCACATGCAATGAATTTAATAAGTAATGTTGCATTCACCCTGTATTGGGTAATCGTTTGGCATGCGGTCAGTTAGAGATAGCAACATGTTAGTTCAGCTCTATGCCTTATGTCCTACATAACTGTGTTTTTCTAAATATAATGCATCTAAAGTTTTAGGAAACAAATATTGTCCCCTGGCTCAACTATAGCAAAATACTCCTATCTACGATGCTGAAGTTAGCTTCTTATTCGAGCTCCAGCTTCTTATTCAGAAAATTTAGTTTTGCAAGGGTTAATGAGTCTTGGGTCACAAATTTTACCCATGAAATCAACAGAGAGTCGTCACTTACATATGACCCACTTGTATTTTGCTTGGCCCAACGCTGGTTTGGGCATGAAATACACTGGCAAAGCGGGCACAAACACCATAATTTACCATTTTGAATAAGTAGCTGTAGTTTTGCAAGGGTTAACCAGTCTTGGGCCACAAATTTGACACCTGAAATAAACAGAATGTGGTCACTTACATATGACCCAGTTGTATTTTGCTTGGCCAAACGCTGTTTTGTGCATGAAATACACTGGCAAAGTGGGCACACACACCATAATTTACCATTTTCAATAAGTAGCTGTAGATTTGCAAGAGTTAACTAGTCTTGGGCCACAAATTTGACCCCCAAAAACAACAGAGGGTGGTCACTTGCATGTGACCCACTTGTATTTTGCCTGGACCAACGCTGGTTTGGGCATGAAATACACTGGCAAAGTGGGCACAAACACCATAATTTACCATTTTGAATAAGTAGCTGTAGTTTTGCAAGGGTTAACCAGTCTTGGGCCACAAATTTGACACCTGAAATCAACAGAGGGTGGTCACTTACATATGACCCACTTGTATATTGCTTGGCCCAACGCTGGTTTGGGCATGAAATACACTGGCAAAGTGGGCACAAACACCATAATTTACCATTTTTAATAAGTAGCTGTAGTTTTGCAAGGGTTAACCAGTCTTGGGCCACAAATTTGAAACTTGAAATCAACAGAGGGTGGTCACTTACATTTGACTCACTTGTATTTTGCCTGGCCCAACGCTGTTTTGGGCATGCAATACACTGGCAAAGTGGGCACAAACACCATTATATAAATTGACATTTTGAATAAGTAGCTGTAGTTTTGCAAGGGTTAACCAGTCTTGGGCCACAAATTTGACACCTGAAATCAACAGAATGTGGTCACTTACATATGACCCAGTTGTATTTTGCTTGGCCCAACGTGGTTTTGGGTATGAAATACACTGGCAAAGTGGGCACACACACCATATTTTACCATTTTGAAAAAGTAGCTGTAGTTTTGCAAGGGTTGACTAGGCTTGGGCCACAAATTTGACCCCCAAAAACAACAAAGGGTGGTCACTTGCATGTGACCCACTTTTATTTTGCCTGGCCCAACACTGTTTTGGGCATGAAATACACTGGCAAAGTGGGCACACACACCATATTTTACCATTTTGAATAAGTAGCTGTAGTTTTGCAAGGGTTAACTAGGCTTGGGCCACAAATTTGACCCCCAAAAACAACAGAGGGTGGTCACTTGCATGTGACCCACTTGTATTTTGCCTGGACCAACGCTGGTTTGGGCATGAAATACACTGGCAAAGTGGGCACAAACACCATAATTTACCATTTTGAATAAGTAGCTGTAGTTTTGCAAGGGTTAACCTGTCTTGGGCCACAAATTTGACCCCCAAAAACAACAGAGGGTGGTCACTTGCATGTGACCCACTTGTATTTTGCTTGGCCCAACGCTGGTTTGGGCATGAAAAACACTGGCAAAGTGGGCACAAACACCATAATTTACCATTTTGAATAAGTAGCTGTAGTTTTGCAAGGGTTAACCTGTCTTGGGCCACAAATCTGACCCCCAAAAACAACAGAGGGTGGTCACTTGCATGTGATCCACTTGTATTTTGCTTGGCCCAACGCTGGTTTGGGCATGAAAAACACTAGCAAAGTGGGCACAAACACCATTATATAAATTGACATTTTGAATAAGTAGCTGTAGTTTTGCAAGGGTTAACCAGTCTTGGGCCACAAATTTGACACCTGAAATCAACAGAATGTGGTCACTTACATATGACCCGGTTGTATTTTGCTTGGCCCAACGCGGTTTTGGGTATGTAATACACTGGCAAAGTGGGCACACACACCATATTTTACCATTTTGAATAAGTAGCTGTAGTTTTGCAAGGGTTAACTAGGCTTGGGCCACAAATTTGACCCCCAAAAACTACAGAGGGTGGTCACTTGCATGTGACCCACTTGTATTTTGCCTGGCCCAACACTGTTTTGGGCATGAAATACACTGGCAAAGTGGGCACACACACCATAATTTACCATTTTGAATAAGTAGCTGTAGTTTTGCAAGGGTTAACCAGTCTTGGGCCACAAATTTGAAACTTGAAATCAACAGAGGGTGGTCACTTACATTTTACCCACTTGTATTTTGCCTGGCCCAACGCTGTTTTGGGCATGAAATACACTGGCAAAGTGGGCACAAACACCATTATATAAATTGACATTTTGAATAAGTAGCTGTAGTTTTGCAAGGGTTAACTAGTCTTGGGCCACAAATTTGACACCTGAAATCAACAGAATGTGGTCACTTACATATGACCCAGTTGTATTTTGCTTGGCCCAACGCGGTTTTGGGTATGAAATACACTGGCAAAGTGGGCACACACACCATATTTTACCATTTTGAATAAGTAGCTGTAGTTTTGCAAGGGTTAACTAGGCTTGGGTCACAAATTTCACCCCCAAAAACTACAGAGGGTGGTCACTTGCATGTGACCCACTTGTATTTTGCCTGGCCCAACACTGTTTTGGGCATGAAATACACTGGCAAAGTGGGCACACACACCATATTTTACCATTTTGAATAAGTAGCTGTAGTTTTGCAAGGGTTAACTAGGGTTGGGCCACAAATTTGACCCCCAAAAACAACAGAGGGTGGTCACTTGCATGTGACTCACTTGTACTTTGCCTGGCCCAACGCTGGTTTGGGCATGAAATACACTGGCAAAGTGGGCACAAACACCATAATTTACCATTTTGAATAAGTAGCTGTAGTTTTGCAAGGGTTAACCAGTCTTGGGCCAGACATTTGACACCTGAAATCAACAGAGGGTGGTCACTACATATGACCCACTTGTATTTTGCTTGGCCCAACGCTGTTTTGGGCATGAAATACACTGGCAAAGTGGGCACACACACCATATTTTACCATTTTGAATAAGTAGCTGTAGTTTTGCAAGGGTTAACTAGTCTTGGGTCACAAATTTGACCCCTAAAAACAACAGAGGGTGGTCACTTGCATGTGACCCACTTGTATTTTGCCTGGCCCAACACTGTTTTGGGCATGAAATACACTGGCAAAGTGGGCACAAACACCATAATTTACCATTTTGAATAAGTAGCTGTAGTTTTGCAAGGGTTAACCAGTTTTGGGCCACAAACTTGACACCTGAAATCAACAGAGGGTGGTCACTTACATATGACCCACTTGTATTTTGCTTGGCCCAACGCTGCTTTGGGCATGAAATACACTGGCAAAGTGGGCACAAACACCATTTTATAAATGCCATTTTGAATAAGTAGCTGTAGTTTTGCAAGGGTTAACTAGTCTTGTGCCACAAATTTGACCCCAAAAAAACAACAGAGGGTGGTCACTTGCATATGACCCACTTGTATTTTGCCTGGCCCAACGCTGGTTTGGGCATGAAATACACTGGCAACGTGGGCACAAACACCATAATTTATCATTTTGAATAAGTAGCTGTAGTTTTGCAAGGGTTAACCAGTCTTGGGCCACAAATTTGACACCTGAAATCAACAGAGGGTGGTCACTTACATATGACCCACTTGTATTTTGCCTGGCCCAATGCTGGTTTGGGCATGAAATACACTGGCAAAGTGGGCACACACACACACACACACACACACACACACACACAAACACACACACACACACACACACACACACACACACACACACACACACACACACCATATTTTACCATTTTGAATAAGTAGCTGTAGTTTTGCAAGGGTTAACTAGTTGTTGTTTGTACATTTTTCCTACCTTGTATCTGTCTGTTTTTACCCAGTTTTGTTTTTTCACAGTTGTTTACAATTGTAAAGTTCAACGGAGTTTGCTGTGCTATATAAGAATCTGATAATAATAAGGAGATTTATTTTCAGAACTTAACTTTGTTAAATCTCTTGCTGTGAGGTACACTGGATTCCGCAGGGAATAACATCGGGGTGTAGAGTAGGATATTGATCCGAGGCACCAACAGGCTAAAGCTTTGACTGTTCCCAGGATGCCTTGCACCACCTCCTCTATAACCCCGCCTGCATGCACAGGAGCTCAGTTTTGTTAACCAGTCCATTGCAGTAGCAGGTAAAAGATACGACAACAGTTAGTAGCCACATACACCACATTCTCACAACAGGAGAAGGTACCAGCGGCTAATGCCATACAACCAGTGGGGGGATTCAGCCGGTTCGCACCGGTTCTGCAGAACCGATACCTAATGTCAGGTATGCTTCTGAGAACCGTTTGCTGCCCCACCACCCGCCACAGATAGGATCTCTTACCGAACTGTTCTGCTGCTTATCTCTCTATTTTTTTCTCCAGCTATCTTCCGATCACATGCAAACAAAAAGGGATTGGCACTGCGCTAACAGAAAGGTGCACTTACTTTACTATAAATGCTGCTCAGGAAAGGAATGCGGAATCACTACCTAATTCCGCTGTTCAAACTAGAAATACAAGTAGCTTTATTCCCAGCGCAAAATCAGTAAAGATGAGTGACACGTGTATAATAAAAGATACTTTATTCTAGAAGAAAATTTCATAAGTATATATATCTTATAATATTTAGTTTAGGTGCAAGAGTCCTCTGTAATTATCTATGAATAATATACAATGAAAAGCACCATATGGCAGGAACTGTATATGAAATATAAGAATTATAAATGTCAATAAAACACCTATTACCGGTAAACACACAGACAGACTACATAAAACACATAGAACACAAATAAAGTGCTAAAAGCCCAGATGTTCACAGTCTGTTAACGTGAGCTGTGCATGTATATAGCTCAGTGGAACGTATGGATAATCAGAGAAAGTGCACTATTTTAGCGGCTTATCCTCTCTGTTATGGCTTAAGATTTTTCTTTGAAGGGGCAACTTCCAGTAGGCAATACGTAGGTGTAGGATCATAAGTCCATATTTGGCTCAATCAGTCTTATCAAGGTATATATTGGCAGATATAAACGAAAAAAAAATAATTGCATGTACTATTGGCCTCCAAGGTTTAGAGATACCTTAGCATTCACTGCGGCCAAAGTCCTTTGCTGCTGGAGTAGGGATCCCAGGTATGTTGTCCCCCTAAGGTAGGTGAGTATGGAGTACGCCGGCGGAGATCCTGCGTGAGCCGTTCCTCAGCGCTGAGCTGCAATGTGCAGGATCGATTAGATCTGTAATCGACGCGTTTCGCCTTCAGTAAGGCTTCCTCAGGATAGCAGATAAATCCACCCAGGCATCATCCCATCTATTTAAGGGGGTTTACACATAGCGGCGTTGTGTCGCACTTCCGGTATGACGTGTGTTCCATAGTAGTTCCATATCCTGGATTTGCGTTCCAAAGCTGGTATTTATGTCGTAGTTCCAGTATAACATGCGTTCCACAGTAATTCCATATCCTAGATTTGCGTTCCAACCCAGTGTTTGACTTCCGGTATCGCATATGGCGTTATATATAATGTGTGGACATGGAAATTCTCCTTCAGTCAACATTCTAATGGTGGTATATTAGTCTAAAAATACTATTTACCTAGTTATATTATCTTTTCTATAGGTGTTACTACACATAAAGGACAAAACAAACATACAAACAAACAATACTAAATATAAAATATGAAATATTCATCCATAAATCAAAAAAGAAAATAATTTTTTTAAATTTAAAAAGAAATATAATAAAAAATATGATATTCAAATGAAAGTGTTATGATGTAATTTCTAGCACTACATAGAGACATAAAACTCTATTCTTTTTTATATATATATATATCTTATCATAAAAAAGTGAACACTCTATGACTGATATTCAATAAGTGGATCATTTGGAGGGTAAGTGTTAAAGGAGAATAATTCAGAGGATCTTATTTCTTATATAATTTTGTTTTATGTTAAAAAAGGATTAAGGTCGAAATCGATGTTCAGACCTTTAGGTATTAACGTTCCCATTTAGTAAATTAATTTGGTTTCTTCTTTTATAAGGTGTTCTTCTAATTTGCCCCCTCTCCAAGGTGTGGTGATTTTCTTCACACCTATAAATTGTAACATGTGTGGATTCGCGTTGTGTTTCTCCTGAAAGTGTATAGGGATACTGTGGTCCTTTTTTTTATTTTTTATATTGCAGAGGTGTTCCTGAATTCTAATGTGAAGTTTGCGCTTCGTCTGGCCTATGTACTGTAGGCCACAGGGACAATGGAGTAGATAATCAACTCCAGTGCTTACACAGCTGATCCGTTCCTTGATCTTAAAATCAATACCGTTCGAGAATGAGGTAACTGATTCGACAATTCTGATAGAGTTGGATCTGGTTTTCCTACAGGCTGTGCAGGTACCGCACCTCGAGAAACCTTTTCGCCCTTCTTCTTTCCTATTGGTTGTTTTTTGATGGCTATGCACCAAGATAGACTTCAAAGTTGGTGCTCTTTTGTATACAAAACGTGGTCTGGGTGGTAATACTTCTTTGAGAACCTCATCTGATAGCAAAATGTGCCAATGCTTCCGGATGCTATATTCAATCTCCTTATTTTGAGACGAAAAAGTAGAAATGAAAAGGGCATCTTCCATTTGGCTGGATTTTTGTTGTTTGTATTTTAAGAGTTCTGTACGTGGTACTTGCTTGATGTTATGTTTCGCCTCTTGTAGGACTGCCTCATTGTAATTTTTCTCTTCAAAATTCTTGATAAGATCTTCAACTTGGGCATTGTAATCAGTTTCCTTGGAGCAATTCCTTTTTAGCCGTCTCATTTCTCCTCCCGGGATGTTGCGTATCCAATTTCTATGATGGTTACTTTTTGCGTTTAGATATCCATTACGGTCAGTCGGTTTTATGTAGGTTTTGGTTTCTAATTTATTGTTTTCCACATATATTGTTAGATCTAAAAAATGAATGGATTCTTCACTGATGGTGCTTGTGAATTCTAGGTTTACTGTGTTTGTATTGATTTCCTTAAAGAACTGTTCCAATTCGTTCCTCTCACCTTTCCATACTATAATAATATCGTCGATGTATCGTGCCCAAAGACGTAATTTATCATAAGAATTTAATTTATTATATGCGAATTTATTTTTGGCGGAATGGGAGATGAGAAATATATGGCAGAACAATAAATACATAGATAAATTACGTCTTTGGGCACGATACATCGACGATATTATTATAGTATGGAAATTATAGTAGTAAAATTAGAGGCACACTGCTCCTGTGTACTGTTTAAAATAAAGGGATGCTACTGATAAAACAACATTACACTGGCCCTGTATGCTGTAAAAATTCAGGGGTGCAGTTGTTAAAAATTATAAGCACACTGGTCCTCTATGCTGTAAAAATATAGGGGTGCTGCTGTCAAAATAACATTACACTTGCCATGTATGCTGTAAAATTTGGGGGTTCAGTTGTTAAAATGTAAAAGCACACTGGTCCTGTATGCTGTAAAAATATAGGGGTGCTGCTGATAAAATAACATTACAATGACCATGTATGCTGTAAAAATTCAGTGGTGCAGTAAAAATTAAAAGCAAAATGGTCTTGTATGTTGTAAAAATATGGGGTGCTGATGTTAAAATAACATTACACTGGCCCTGTATGCTGTACAAATTCAGGGGTGCAGTTGTTAAAAATTAAAAGCACACTGGTCCTGTATGCTCTAAAAATATAGAGGTGCTTCTGTTAAAATAACATTACACTGGCCCTCTATGCTGTAATAATTCAGTGGTGCAGTTATAAATTAAAAGCACACTGGTCATGTATGCTGTCAAAATATAAGGGTGCTGCTGTTAAAAAAACATTACATTGGCCCTGTATGCTGTAAAAATTCAAGGTTGCAGTTGTTAAAAATTAAAATCACACTGGTCCTGTATGCTGTAAAATATAGAGATGCTGCTATTAAAATAACATCACACTGGCCCTCTATGCTCTAAAAATTCAGAGGTGCAGTTGTTAAAAATTAAAAATATAGAGGTGCTGCTGTTAAAATAACATTATACTGGCCCTCTATACTGTAAAAATTCAGTGGTGCAGTTATAAATTAAAAGCACACTGGTCCTGTATGCTGTCAAAATATAAGGGTGCTGCTGTTAAAAAACATTGCATTGGCCCTGTATGCTGTAAAAATTCAAGGTTGCAGTTGTTAAAAATTAAAAGCACACTGGTCCTGTATGATGTAAAATATAGGGGTGCTGCTGTTAAAATAACATTACACTGGCCCTGTATGCTGTAAAAATTCAAGGGTGCAGTTGTTAAAAATTAGAGGCATACTGCTCCTGTATACTGTTTAAAATAAAGGGATGCTACTGATAAAACAACATTACACTGGCCCAGTATGCTGTAAAAATTCAGGGGTGCAGCTGTTAAAAATTATAAGCACACTGGTCCTCCATGCTGTAAAAATATAGGGGTGCTGCTGTTAAAATAACATTACACTTGCCATGTATGCTGTAAAAAAAATTTGGTTCAGTTGTTAACATTTAAAAGCACACTGGTCATGTATGCTGTAAAAATATAGGGGTGCTGCTGATAAAATAACATTACAATGACCCTGTATGCTATAAAAATTCAGTGGTGCAGTAAAAATTAAAAGCAAAATGGTCTTGTATGTTGTAAAAATATAGGGGTGCTGATGTTAAAATAACATTACACTGGCCCTGTATGCTGTATAAATACAAGGGTGAAGTTGTTAATAATTAAAAGCACACTGGTCTTGTATGCTGTAAAAATTCAGGGGTGCAGTTGTTAAAAATTAAAAGCACACTGGTCCTGTATGCTCTAAAAATATAGAGGTGCTACCGTTAAAATAACATTACACTGGGCCTCTATGCTGTAATAATTCAGTGGTGCAGTTATAAATTAAAAGCACACTGTTCCTGTATACTGTTTTAAATATAGGGGTGCTACTGTTAAAATAGCATTACACTGGCCCTGTATGCTGTACAAATTCAAGGGTGAAGTTGTTAATAATTAAAAGCACACTGGTCCTTTATGCTGTAAAAATTCAGAGGTGCAGTTGTTAAAAATAAAAAATACAGAGGTGCTGCTGTTAAAATAACATTACACTGGCCCTCTGCTGCAAAAATTCCGTGGTGTAGTTATAAATTAAAAGCACACTGGTCCTGTATGCTGTCAAAATATAAAGGTGCTGCTGTTAAAAAAAAAACATTACATTGACCGTGTATGCTGTAATAATTCAAGGTTGTAGTTGTTAAAAATTAAAATCACACTGGTCCTGTATGCTGTAAAATATAGAGATGCTGCTATTAAAATAACATTACACTGGCCCTGTATGCTATAAAAATTCAAGGATGCAGTTGTTAAAAAATAAAAGCACACTGGTCCTGTCTGATGTAAAATATAGGGGTGCTGCTGTTAAAATAACATTACACTGGCCCTGTATGCTGTAAAAATTCAAGGGTGCAGTTGTTAAAAATTAGAGGCACCCTGCTCCTGTGTACTGTTTAAAATAAAGGGATGCTACTGATAAAACAACATTACACTGGCCCTGTATGCTGTAAAAATTCAGGGGTGCAGTTGTTAAAAATTATAAGCACACTGGTCCTCTATGCTGTAAAATATAGGGGTGCTGCTGTTAAAATAACATTACACTTGCCATGTATGCTGTAAAAATGTGGGGGTTCAGTTGTTAAAATTTAAAAGCAAACTGGTCCTGTATGCTGTAAAAATATAGGGGTGCTGCTGATAAAATAGCATTACAATGACCATGTATGCTGTAAAAATTCAGTGGTGCAGTAAAAATTAAAAGCAAAATGGTCTTGTATGTTGTAAAAATATAGGGGTGCTGATGTTAAAATAACATTACACTGGCCCTGTTTGCTGTACAAATTCAAGGGTGAAGTTGTTAATAATTAAAAGCACACTGATCCTGTAAAAATTCAGAGGTGCAGTTTACCTAAAGTAGGAGTGCAGCAAAGAAGGCTAATAAGATATTAGCATGCATAAAACAGGGAATATATGCAAGGGACGAGAGTATTATACTCCCATTATATAAATCACTAGTGAGGCCACATCTTCAATACTGTGTGCAATTTTGGGCACCATATTACAAAAAGGATATCCTGGAGATAGAAAAGATTCAGAGGCGGGTGACCAAACTAATCAAGGGCATAGAGACGCTGGAATACGAGGAAAGGCTTGCAAGGCTAGGCATGTTTACATTGGAAAAGAGGAGACTAGGAGGGGACATGATCAACATCTACAAATATATAAGGGGTCAATACACAGAGCTTGGGAGGGACCTGTTTTCTATAAGATCAGCACAGAGAACACGTGGTCACTTGCTTAGGTTAGAAGAGAGGAGTTTCCACACATTGAGGTGAAAAGGTTTTTTCACAGTAAGGACAATACGTGTTTGGAATTCCCTGCCTGAGAGAGTAGTAACTGCGGACTCAGTAAACACCTTTAAGAATGGGTTAGATAAATTCCTATTGGATAAAGATATTCAGGGTTATGGTGCGTAGGCACGCATTATAGTTAATTTAACTAGTCCTAACATAAAAATAACTAGTCTTATAATAAGACTGCATAGACCACAAATAGGTTGAACTTGATGGACAATTGTCTTTTTTCAACCTTAGTTACTATGTTACTATGTTACTAAAAAAAGACCAACAGAAACCAAAGTGTCTGGCGCTAGATTATTTTGTACTTTTTCTCTTATTAAAGAGAAAAGAAAGAACAACCTATAATCGGCTGCCTTCCCAACGTGGACCTGGATATCCACCCGATATGCAATATGCAACCAAGAGAAAATATAGGAGAAGGCGCACAGATATATGGAAAAACCGACTGCTGTTTTGATGCAAATTATAAATTTATTAATAATTTAAAAATATATTCTTAAAATACACACAATTGTAAAAGATTTTGGTACATTTACCACAAGACCAACAGACAATAAAACTGTTAATTCCGCACAATGTTAATTATTCCACACAGACTGATGGTTCAATTAATACATTACTCCTTCAGGAGCTCACTTAACCACATGTACCTAAAAAAAAAATGGTGATTATACTCCTCCAGCAAATATAATCAGATTCCATGCACATATAAATTTAAATGATTTTTTAGTCCCAAGCAAAATCTGTTAGTTGTGCAGAGAAAGATGGAAAACTTAATTACATGCACCTTAGATGATTTAGAGAATTAGTAAACAAGTTCTCCTTCAGCTGATATTTTAGTCCCAAAAGAAAAAAGCTGTTAGTTAGGCAGAATTTAAATTATGAACCAGAAGGCTTAATTGCATGCACCTTAATAGATGAGATAGTTCTCCTTCAAATTACTTTACTTTCATGCGCACATGAGGTCATAACATGAATTCAAATGCCAGCTGAATAATGGTTTATGTTGAATAAATGACTGAGTTCAGAGCATGCATGCACCATTTGAAGAAAGGTATAGCTGGTGTGTGAAATGGTAACCGATACTTCACCCGTATGTGAGTCTCAGGAGCGCTCCTGTGTTTGAAAAAGACCCGTGTGTCCTCCTAGTTGTTCCTCCTGCTTGGTTCCCAGTGGCAGGGGTCCCGATGTCTGATGCAGGGGATGGAGGGCTTGTAGCTAACCACGCGGTCGTGTAAGTCACAGCAGCTGTGGGATGGTGGAAACGTCGGTGTGTGTCGCGTGCTGCGACTTCCGGTTTCGGGCTTCCGGCTTCCGGATTCTTGCGTTCCACCTGCGGTTCACTTGAGAATGAGTCACCTGACGCGTTTCTCCGCCCACAAAGATGGCGGTTTCATCAGAGGATGATACGTTCATTCTCCTGGTCTCTTTTTATCCCCTCCAAGGGCTCCCAATTGCACAATTAGTGTTAACTCTTCATTTCCCTTAAACTAAGGTGCATTCCTATTTAACCTTGTTAGCATTATTTTTATAACACAGCAATAGTTAATATATACATTATTAGCTCATTAATACATCTTTACTAGTATTTAAAAAATACAAACAGTACATATTATTATTAATATTGAGGTGCCTGTCAATTGATTATAAAATTAAATAAAAAATAAAAATAAAAGTAAATATAAATATAAAGGAATATAATTTTCATTTATTTATATAGCCATCCAAAACCATTCACTACCTGATAACTATAAACAAATATGCACATGTGTGTACACACATAAAGAGCATGTATACAACATGTGCATAGAACGATAAATAGATTAGAGAAAATTTATCTTGTATACATTTTTCAATTATTATTGATAATTCATATTTGTTTGGCAGATACTTTTTATAAATAAAAAAAAAATACATATAATTATATTTAGCAAAAAAAACCCATAGAGTCAATGAACAAACAAATAAATATAGATATTATATAGCTCAAGCAGATATATGTGTATATATATAGATAGAGAGACATGAATGTATGTCTGGGGAAGAAACAGGCATACATTCAGTTAACTCAAAAAGAGACAGAGGACTTATATAAAAACAGAGGACTTATATAAAGAGAAAAAGAGATTCAAAATCGAAATTTGGTATTTCTTGTTTGATCTTTGGTATTCACCATTAGACACTCGATAGTCTTTATTTATATTTTTATTATTTATATTTATTTATTTTCATTTCCATTACCTATTTCCAGTATTATTGTCATTTTTATTATTTTTATTTTTATTTCTATTTTCATTTATATTTGTAATTTTTTATTTTTAATTTTTAATATTGTCATTATCATTATAATGATTATTAGTATTATTATTATTATTATAATAATATGTATGGGGGAGAACATCATGATTCTTATATACTATTAAGTTCAATGCTCTCATTCATCCCTAATGGTTCTAATGTCTTCAGTCGGAATATCCAATAGGCTTCCCTTCTGCATAGCAGATTGAATCTATCCCCCCCTCTTTCGGTCAATCTAACTTGTTCAATTATACATATATTCATGTTTTTTAGCTCCCCTTGTTGACAATGGTTCATGTGTCTTGAAACACTATGTAAATCACTTTTCTTCAGAATATTGCGTCTATGTTCTAAGAACCGTGTTTTAAATTTCCTAATGGTGCGACCAACGTATTGCTGGCCACACCCACAGGTGAGTAAATACACAACATAGGAGGACTCACAATTAGTGAAGTCCTCCATGTGATGTACTTCTCCTGTGATGGTGGACTTAAAGCTGGTGACTTTCCTAGTGCTAACATAGTCACAAGTGAGACACCTGCTTTTGGCACATTTGAAGAAACCCTTCGGTCTTTCTAATATCCAATTCTTAATACTTGAACTTTTTTCTATCTTATCAGTCTCTTGTTTGGGTTTTCTCTTCCCGAACAGACTAGGGGCTAGTTTCGATTGTAATGTATCCGACTTCCTATAAACTACTCTCAAATTGGTGTCAGATCCTACATTTAATACGGTGTCTGCTTTCAGTATAGCTGAATTCTGATTAATAATTCTCCTGATATCTGCAGCATGAGTATTGTACTGTGTCACAAAAACCAAAGTATCCCCACTTTCCTTTCTTCCTTCTCCTTTACTTTGACCACTCGTTTTATTGATACCTTTATCTTTAGTTTTATAATTGTGGTTATTCTCACAATCACTAATATTATATTTATTTAGTTTTTTTGTGTTTTTTGTAAGTAATACACATCTATCTTTCTTATTAGTATCCTCCAATGCATTCTTTAAGATATGAGGAGGATAACCTTGATCTTCAAAAGCTTCATATACTAATTTGACCTGTTCTTGGTATGTGTTTTGACTGGAACAATTTCTTTTGATCCTATAAAATTGGCTTTTGGGGACATTGTCCCGCCAAGCACGTAGATGACTGCTATCATACCTATTAATAATAATATGTACTGTTTGTATTTTTTAAATACTAGTAAAGATGTATTAATGAGCTGCTAATAATGTATATATTAACTATTGCTGTGTTATAAAAATAATGCTAACAAGGTTAAATAGGAATGCACCTTAGTTTAAGGGAAATGAAGAGTTAACACTAATTGTCCAATTGGGAGCCCTTGGAGGGGATAAAAAGAGACCAGGAGAATGAACGTATCATCCTCTGATGAAACCGCCATCTTTGTGGGCGGAGAAACGCGTCAGGTGACTCATTCTCAAGTGAACCGCAGGTGGAACGCAAGAATCCGGAAGCCCGAAACCGGAAGTCGCAGCACGCGACACACACCGGCGTTTCCACCATCCCACAGCTGCTGTGACTTACACGACCGCGTGGTTAGCTACAAGCCCTCCATCCCCTGCATCAGACATCGGGACCCCTGCCACTGGGAACCAAGCAGGAGGAACAACTAGGAGGACACACGGGTCTTTTTCAAACACAGGAGCGCTCCTGAGACTCACATACGGGTGAAGTATCGGTTACCATTTCACACACCAGCTATACCTTTCTTCAAATGGTGCATGCATGCTCTGAACTCAGTCATTTATTCAACATAAACCATTATTCAGCTGGCATTTGAATTCATGTTATGACCTCATGTGCGCATGAAAGTAAAGTAATTTGAAGGAGAACTATCTCATCTATTAAGGTGCATGCAATTAAGCCTTCTGGTTCATAATTTAAATTCTGCCTAACTAACAGCTTTTTTCTTTTGGGACTAAAATATCAGCTGAAGGAGAACTTGTTTACTAATTCTCTAAATCATCTAAGGTGCATGTAATTAAGTTTTCCATCTTTCTCTGCACAACTAACAGCTTTTTGCTTGGGACAAAGTAAAGAGTGGTCAAAGTAAAGGAGAAGGAAGAAAGGAAAGTGGGGATACTTTGGTTTTTGTGACACAGTACAATACTCATGCTGCAGATATCAGGAGAATTATTAATCAGAATTCAGCTATACTGAAAGCAGACACCGTATTAAATGTAGGATCTGACACCAATTTGAGAGTAGTTTATAGGAAGTCGGATACATTACAATCGAAACTAGCCCCTAGTCTGTTCGGGAAGAGAAAACCCAAACAAGAGACTGATAAGATAGAAAAAAGTTCAAGTATTAAGAATTGGATATTAGAAAGACCGAAGGGTTTCTTCAAATGTGCCAAAAGCAGGTGTCTCACTTGTGACTATGTTAGCACTAGGAAAGTCACCAGCTTTAAGTCCACCATCACAGGAGAAGTACATCACATGGAGGACTTCACTAATTGTGAGTCCTCCTATGTTGTGTATTTACTCACCTGTGGGTGTGGCCAGCAATACGTTGGTCGCACCATTAGGAAATTTAAAACACGGTTCTTAGAACATAGACGCAATATTCTGAAGAAAAGTGATTTACATAGTGTTTCAAGACACATGAACCATTGTCAACAAGGGGAGCTAAAAAACATGAATATATGTATAATTGAACAAGTTAGATTGACCGAAAGAGGGGGGCATAGATTCAATCTGCTATGCAGAAGGGAAGCCTATTGGATATTCCGACTGAAGACATTAGAACCATTAGGGATGAATGAGAGCATTGAACTTAATAGTATATAAGAATCATGATGTTCTCCCCCATACATATTATTATAATAATAATACTAATAATCATTATAATGATAATGACAATATTAAAAATTAAAAATTAAAAATTACAAATATAAATGAAAATAGAAATAAAAATAAAAATAATAAAAATGACAATAATACTGGAAATAGGTAATGGAAATGAAAATAAATAAATATAAATAATAAAAATATAAATAAAGACTATCGAGTGTCTAATGGTGAATACCAAAGATCAAACAAGAAATACCAAATTTCGATTTTGAATCTCTTTTTCTCTTTATATAAGTCCTCTGTTTTTATATAAGTCCTCTGTCTCTTTTTGAGTTAACTGAATGTATGCCTGTTTCTTCCCCAGACATACATTCATGTCTCTCTATCTATATATATACACATATATCTGCTTGAGCTATATAATATCTATATTTATTTGTTTGTTCATTGACTCTATGGGTTTTTTTTGCTAAATATAATTATATGTATTTTTTTTTATTTATAAAAAGTATCTGCCAAACAAATATGAATTATCAATAATAATTGAAAAATGTATACAAGAGAATTTTTCTCTAATCTATTTATCGTTCTATGCACATGTTGTATACATGCTCTTTATGTGTGTACACACATGTGCATATTTGTTTATAGTTATCAGGTAGTGAATGGTTTTGGATGGCTATATAAATAAATGAAAATTATATTCCTTTATATTTATATTTACTTTTATTTTTATTTTTTATTTAATTTTATAATTAATTGACAGGCACCTCAATATTAATAATAATAATATGTACTGTTTGTATTTTTTAAATACTAGTAAAGATGTATTAATGAGCTAATAATGTATATATTAACTATTGCTGTGTTATAAAAATAATGCTAACAAGGTTAAATAGGAATGCACCTTAGTTTAAGGGAAATGAAGAGTTAACACTAATTGTCCAATTGGGAGCCCTTGGAGGGGATAAAAAGAGACCAGGAGAATGAACGTATCATCCTCTGATGAAACCGCCATCTTTGTGGGCGGAGAAACGCGTCAGGTGACTCATTCTCAAGTGAACCGCAGGTGGAACGCAAGAATCCGGAAGCCGGAAGCCCGAAACCGGAAGTCGCAGCACGCGACACACACCGGCGTTTCCACCATCCCACAGCTGCTGTGACTTACACGACCGCGTGGTTAGCTACAAGCCCTCCATCCCCTGCATCAGACATCGGGACCCCTGCCACTGGGAACCAAGCAGGAGGAACAACTAGGAGGACACACGGGTCTTTTTCAAACACAGGAGCGCTCCTGAGACTCACATACGGGTGAAGTATCGGTTACCATTTCACACACCAGCTATACCTTTCTTCAAATGGTGCATGCATGCTCTGAACTCAGTCATTTATTCAACATAAACCATTATTCAGCTGGCATTTGAATTCATGTTATGACCTCATGTGCGCATGAAAGTAAAGTAATTTGAAGGAGAACTATCTCATCTATTAAGGTGCATGCAATTAAGCCTTCTGGTTCATAATTTAAATTCTGCCTAACTAACAGCTTTTTTCTTTTGGGACTAAAATATCAGCTGAAGGAGAACTTGTTTACTAATTCTCTAAATCATCTAAGGTGCATGTAATTAAGTTTTCCATCTTTCCCTGCACAACTAACAGCTTTTTGCTTGGGACTAAAAAATCATTTAAATTTATATGTGCATGGAATCTGATTATATTTGCTGGAGGAGTATAATCACCATTTTTTTTTTAGGTACATGTGGTTAAGTGAGCTCCTGAAGGAGTAATGTATTAATTGAACCATCAGTCTGTGTCGAATAATTAACATTGTGCGGAATTAACAGTTTTATTGTCTGTTGGTCTTGTGGTAAATGTACCAAAATCTTTTACAATTGTGTGTATTTTAAGAATATATTTTTAAATTATTAATAAATTTATAATTTGCATCAAAACAGCAGTCGGTTTTTCCATATATCTGTGCGCCTTCTCCTATATTTTCTCTTGGTTACTATGTTACTAAGTTAAGAAAAGGGAGGGGTATAAGAAGAAAGAAACAGTTCACTAAATAAGCCTGAAGAGGCTTAGGTGTTACCAATTAAAAAGCGAGTGTGTATGCTGTGTATTTTTGATGTATTTTCACTTTTGTTGCTTTTATGTCGGTGGACTCTTACCACAATTACTAGAATTAAGCTCATAGTGCTACATTTTGACAAAGGAGAAATATAAATCTCATGCAAGATCTTTTTGAATCATGTTCAAACACGGGACTGGCTGGGAAGGCCAGACCTTTTCTATGTAGTATGGAATGGAAAAAATTTGAAAATGAAAATTTGCACAAAAATTAAGTATTGTTATTGTACAATTCACAAACTGTATTATGATTATGACTGGTTCTATGGGAAGCCACTGAAAAAACTAGGATAAAGGATAGGGTGTGGCTCTTGCTCCAGCTGGACCTCTCAAATGGGGAGTAAGACAGGATCCGAAAGCTGAGGTACTTCCCCAGTTCAATTTGATCCCCTTCCACGCCCTACGCTCCTTTTTTACATGACTCACTATATGTTTGCAAAAGGCAGGGATGGGGAACCTTTGGCCCTCCAGCTGTTGTTGAACTACACATTATGGCATGCTTTGCAATAGTTTTAGCATGGCCAAATAGCAAAATTGTAGCAGGGCATGCTAGGATGTGGATTTTAACAACAGCTGGAGGGCCAAAGATTCCCCACCCCTGGCATAAGGAGCATGTTAAAAGTCACAGAAGTTATCTAGACAAACTTGTAAATTTTTATCACTTTAGTTCTTTCGTATATTGTTCATTTAATTTTTGTAAATAGAATATAAATGTCATTGATACAGGATGCCGTACCTCATGGATGTATAATGGAATGTAATGTATCACACATAGTTTAATGACACCCATATTTAAATTAATTTAATGGAACATAGGTGGGCTTAACACCCCAGTAAAGCGTAAGAAAGTAATTGATTGCCTAAAAAGGATTCCAGCACATATGTATAACTAGGTGACTCATCGCGCCCTACGGGCGTTCTTCACACTGTCGCAAAGGGCTATGCCCCCTTAACCTCTGCATGCATTTCTGGCGTTCAATATTTGTATTATATGGAGTATTACCTGCATTCCTAATTTTGTTAGTGGTTAAATATTGCACGATGAAAGGGCGTCCGATGAGGAAGGGGCGTAGCCCCTTGCGACGGGGAGTGAGGGCCGCGGATGGGGGAGAGTGTACGGAAGTGCTGCGGGTGGGGGAGGGGCAGATGCGGGGCTGTTGTGGATAGGGGACGGTTTCCAGAGGCACTGCAGGTGAGGAAGGGGTGGGTCCCGTAGGTGGTGTAGGGGGGTCTGGAGGTGCACGCGTGGGTGAGGGGCGGGGTGCTGCAGGTGGTGGAGGAGCATGTGCAGGGATGCGGTGGATGGGGGAGGGGGTCCGGAGGCACTGTGGGTGGTAGAGAGGCATGTGCAGGGGTACCGCAGGAGAGGTAGGGGGTCCGGAGGCGCCATGGGTGGGGGAGAGGTGGGTGCAGTGGTTTTGTGGATGGGGAGGGTGATGAACATATTGGCGTCACACTGTCCTCCTTCTCCATGTTCTCCCCCGCCCCCTGCAATTTCTCTTATACGCTTATCTGCCACTCCTTGCTGCACTCTCGGCTATTGGGAACATAATAGAAATATATATCTACACCCCTCCCTGGGCACCTCCCTGCACACCCGTCTGTATAATTTGCCTCCCCATTGGTCGCTCCCCTCAACTTTTCTCTTTCAGCATGGGGCCAGCAGCAAGCAGTGATGTCAGGGCCAGGCCTGGTAGGGCAGGTGCGCTGCAAGCGGTCGGATTCGCTTTGTGGTGTGAGACCCATTGGGAGTGACGTCACTGCGCCCACTTTTACGTCAGAGGCCTCTACCGGGAGATTCAGATTGCATAGCGCACATCAAACCACCATCCGTGGCACTCTGCTGCTCCCTCTCTCCACATGCAGACATCGTCACACTACCTCCCCCCAAAAGACAATTTAATCCTTTGTGACAACCACCCCACCCCAACTGCCATACAGTGGGAAATACAGCCTCTGCCTCCCTCACCACAGCTCACAGCCATGGACAGCACCCTGCCCACCCAAGACAATGCTGGCATGGTGACACACTAACTTACCCCCGGCCAACTGCCAGCTCCACCTGTCTGAAGCCCTCTCTCCCCCGCAGAATACTGAAGCATATAGCAAAGTCTCAGTCCAGTCCTCACCTCACCACATGCTGTCCTCAGGACACACTACTCTACTCCCCGGCAGCAGGTGGCACGTTCTCCACCCCCCAGCCGCGGACAGCACACTGAGAGGAACTCTCTCCCCATCTCCTGTAAGCTCAGCCGCAGAAGGGGGAGGCTGTAATAGCTGCTGCAGGCGCTGGGTGGGAGAGCGGGTCCCGGGAAGCTGCAGCCGCCAGGTGAGAGAGCGGCGGGAGGGGCGGGGGAGCTCCGTGAGAGCCGCACAGTGTGTCGGGCGGGTGAGCTCACATGGCGCGCCACAGAGGAAAGTCCGGGAGAGTGTGTGGGGGTCCTTAATGTGTGTGCCCCTGCTATAATCCGGCTCTGCCCTCCATAGAGTAGACTGTATGTGTAGTGTCACACACTGTACTCTGACTGCATTTAGGGGTTTGGCCACATCTGTGACTGTGACTCCGCCCAGCACTGTGACTCCACCCAGCGTTAGACACACAGGCACAGAGTCACAGATCTGGGCTAATATATAGGAGATTTGGAGGATTTTTGAAAGTAATTGAAGAAAAAATGGGAGGAATTCCAGGAGGAAAATAAGGAACATAGGGACAACCCGATTTTATTTTGGGAAACATCTAAAACAGTACTTAGAGGCCATATCATATCCTATATCCATAATTCCATAAGGAAGAATAAACAAAAATTAAATTCCCTTAATTATAGTGTGGCAGAGAGCTTTAGGGTACATATATGGTCCATTTAGGGTATATATACGGATTGTCCGATGCTACCCTCAAGATATATAAACAGAGAAGGCAACTGCTGTACTTGAAAGTTATCTGTTGGTTCAGGCAAAGGAATCCTTAGATTATACAATTAATAGATTGTATAGATGGGGGAATGGGGTGGGTAGACTCTTAGCCTCTATGGCAAGGCCCCATAAAGCTAGAAACCATATAACAGCTATATAGGACCCAGAAAATGAGTAGTTGATAACTAACAACACAGAAATAACTAGTATATTCCATAAATTCTATTCTAAATTGTATACATCTGATGCAGAGGAGGATTTATTGATGGATTATTTGTTAGCACAGTCACACATCCCTAAATTATCCCAAGTACACAAAGAGACACTCAATTGTTACATTAAATTGAAGGCGCTACAAGAACTGCTCTCATCTCTACAATTGAAAAAATGCCCCAGCCCTGATGGGCTTTCGGCAAAATACCTTAAATATGACAACCAGAGATTATCCCCATACTAGCTGACCCGTGTCAACATATACATAAATATGGTCCACATTATCCAACATTCAATTCAGCATTTACAACACTCATACTAAAGGTGGGTAGAAAACCCCAAAAGGAGTCTTCCTATTAACCTATCACATTGCTGAACTTGGACTGCAACATTTTGGCCAAGATAATGGAGAGCAGACTACAATCTCTCTGCTCTTGTTTATTGACAGATCATCGACTGTTTGTGGCTTGAATACACTCAGTCAAAGGAATCAGAACTGCAATTGCTGCTATTTTATAGTCCCAGCAATTAACCTCCAAATCTAAATCCAGTATACAGTATTACTCAGTCTGGATGCCAATAAAGCCTTTAATACTACAGTATATCATGGCCCTTTATGTGTAACATTTTAAAAACAAGGGAATTTGGTGAAAGGTTTTTAAACATTATCCATTTCCTACACAAATCCCCATATACTTCCCTAGTTGTTAATGGTAATTTTAGGCAAAAAGTAAAAATGAATAGAGGCACATGTCAGGGATGCCCACTTTTCCTGCTCAGTCTGGTGCTGGATCCTATGCTTCACCATTTGCAGGACTGGCCGGACTTAGGATGCATTGTGGTAGGACAGAGGGAAATTAAAATAACAGGTTTTACTGATGATTTGCTGCTTTACCTAATAAACCTGAGGTCCTCCCTAATTCCTCTAATGCAGAAGTTTACAGAATTTGGCAAAGCTTCCGGCTTTACAGTTAATATAGATAAGTCTGTGGCATTGTATTTGAAGCTGGAATGCAGGAAACCAGCATGGGCAGTAGATCTATCCATCAGGTGTGCTCCCAAATTTATAACGTACTTTAGGGTAAAACTTCAGAAATATATAAATCTACTATATAGTATGAATATAAAATCAGCCATAAAGGAATGTTAAAGATAACTCACAGGTTTGGGAGGCCTCCCTATTTACATATTGGGGCGTGTTAATCTGATAAAAATGGTATCTGTCCCTTATTCTGACTCTTATACCCGCTGCAGTCACTTCCTGTAGTTTTAACGCACAGTGATGTGCAGGAGATTAATTCTCTATTTTGTAGATTTATATGGGAAGGGAAAAGTACATCTACCTTCCCTACCTGGATAATCCCAACTTCAAGGACAGGGAAGCGACTTTCCCCTTTAATTTATGGAAAAAGGAGGGTTTGTATAAGGTGGGGCAACTCTAGTTCAGTCTAGAAAGCCAATACTTTTATAAAAGTAAGTGCAGAATTTGAACCGATTATTTCTATTAATCTAACATTTATTCAAGCACAGTACTATGCAAGCAGGGTAAGTCCAGTACTTGGTGTGAATGACTTGGGGATCAAATTTGACAAAGTCCTTTCTCAGAGCAATCCAAACCAAAAGGCAATATCATCACATTCTTAAGAATTTTAGTGGACTATAAGGAATTAATGACAGGGCCAGGAAAATGGAAGGAAAACGTTTCTAATGTCTCAGTGGAAATATTGCTTGGTGCCATGAAAGACTCGTTGAGACTTCTTCCAGCTCTGACCTATGGGGAAATGTTTCTTAAAAGATTTCATAGGGCCTATCTCTCTCCACAGAGACTTTGGGAAATGGGACTATCAATATCACCTAAATGTTTAAAATGTAGATTTGATAGGGCAGACCTTTACCAAAGCTATTGGGACTGTCCTTCCATAAAGAGATCCTGGAGGAGAATTGGCATATCTATATGTTCCCATTTCGAAAGCTATTTCCATATTTCGGATGAGTGGGCCATTTTCAGTATAGTCCCTAAGGGATGGAGGGGTACAGGAAGAAGAAAAAAAATATTGTTGGCTACTTTAGCAGCTGCAAGAAAAACAATATTTTAAATGTTGACCTAACCATCAATTCCCACAATGTGTCCACATACACCTTTTCAATTTTGCTCAATTTGGCATACCATGCATAGCATGGCTAAGCTTTTTTCTACGAGTTGCGAGTGAATTAATTATAAAAATGTGCACCTGGGCATTCTTCGTGGGGGTTTTTTTTGGGGGGGGAGAGGGGGGTTAGGGTTTTTTTCATCTTTTCATTTTGGATTGGTTTTGCCAAAACCGTCCTTGTGTGTTTTGGTTCTAATTTTTTTTAAATTAAATTATAGAAACAGTTAAAATCACAGAATTTGTGGTTGTTTTTGTTTCTACAGTATTATTAACCTCAGTAACATTAATTTCCACTCATTTCCAGTCTATTTTGAACACCTCACAGCTCACAATATTATTTAGTTTAGGCCAAAAGGTTGCACCTACGTAGCTGAATGACTAAGCTAGGCGACAGAAGTGGGTCGTACAAACACCTTGCACATCTAGGAGTGGCACTGCAGTGGCAGACAGGATGGCAGTTTTATAAACTATGTGTCAGGAATCGACTCACCACAGTGACATCTGTCCGTCGGTGCGGACTCCGTCCGGGGTTCCTACGTTCTGCTGTCATCCGTACCTCTGCCGCCAGACGTCATCCTGGGCCTAGGAACGCTCCTGTGACAGCGGGTGTGTGAGCACGCCGCGTTCCCGCCGGGCCGCGGCATGGGCGCCACCATGACAGTCTCCATCGGTCAGAGTACGGCGGCCAATCCGGTGCTTGGCCGCACCTCCTTTTCCCACTCCAACCAATGCCTGCACACCAGGGGGTATATCAGGAGCTGCAGGGTGAGCCTGTGGTTATCCTGAACTTTGTGTCACTCCTGCGACCCATGTGTCTGGATCTGGTACCTGTTCCTCTGTGTTCCTGGTTACCTACCTACACCTCCGTGTTCCTGGTTACCTACCTGTGACTTTGTGCTCCTGGTTATCCTCCTACAACTCCGTGGAACTACAAGCCTCAGCAACACCTGCTTCTGTTTACAGGCTTCACACTAATCACCAACCCAGTGTGCTTCAGCCTAGCAGTAGAGACTCGCTCCAGGTGCATTCCATCTCCTCACCTGTGATGCAGCTTGCTTGCTGCTTGTGTCCCATCACCTGCACTGTGAACGTTGCCAGTCTCCTGCCTCTGCTACCAGGTTTGCTGTATGTTACCATCTCTGCTGGCTCCATGTTTTAAACTGCTCTGGTTCCCATACCAGATTATCATCTATCAAGTTATCATTCATCAGTTGTCATTCATCAGTTATCATTTATCCATTGTCATATCTCTGTTGCCATAGACTTTCAGCTTCACGCTGTACCATTGACATTGCATTCCTTATTGTTTATTTCTGCTGCCTTTTGTGAACTTTGTGTTGAATAAACATCATTGCGCCCATGCGCAGAAACTTAATCCAGCCTCCTCACTTTCTCCCTCCTACCTCCACTGACCCACTAGCGCCCCCTCCGGGGACACAAACAAAACCTAGTCTGACAGTAAGTTCAGGATCGATGGACTCGGACGGTGGTCGGAGTGTGGGGTCAGAGGCCTTACAAAATCTGGTCTCCCGCTTGGATGGTCAAGAGGCTGTGCAGCAGCAGATGTTTCAGTTCCTGCAAGGGATGTCCTCCCGGATTGATACACTACAGCAGACCCTGCCTAGTGTGCTTGCTACTTCAGTTCCAGTTGCTCCAGCGCCTGCAAGTGTTGTGAGTTCTTCTGTGCCGGCTGCATCAGCTCCAGTGTCACGCTTGCACCTGCCCGTGCCTAGCAAGTATGATGGCAGCCCAAAGTTATGTCGCGGGTTTCTTAACCAATGTGAAATCCAGTTCGAATTATTATCACACAATTTCCCCACGCCAAGATCCAAGGTTGCCTACATCATCTCACTACTCTCTGGTTCTGCCTTGAGTTGGGTGTCTCCTCTGTGGGAACGTGCTGATCCTCTGATGAACAACTACGCTGAATTCGTGTCAACCTTCAAACGAATCTTTGATGAACCGGGTCATGCAACATCAGCCTCTGCAGATCTTATTCAACTTCGTCAAGGTACCCGTAGTATGGGACAGTATGTCATCCAGTTCCAGACGTTAGCCGCAGAGATTCAGTGGAACAATCAAGCCCTGGTAGCAGCCTTCTGGCATGGACTTTCAGATCGGATCAAGGATGAACTGGCAACCCGTGATCTTCCTGAGCAAATGTCTGATTTAATTTCCCTGTGCATCAAGTTGGACTCTCGCATTCGCGAACGCAACAGTGAACGTGCTCGTAGTGAGCCGCGCAGGTCAAGAATGGTACCATCTGTACAATTTCAGCCTCCACCTTCTGATGAGCCTATGCAAATAAATAGGTCCCGCCTAACTCCTGAGGAGCGGTCAAGAAGACTTCGTGAGAGACTGTGTCTTTACTGTGCGGCTGCAGGTCACCAGATTAATTCTTGTACAGTGCATTCGGGAAACGCCAGATCCTGACTTGTAAAGGAGGAGTCAAGTTGGGATCTTCTAGACAAGCTCCTTCAAATCAAGACCTTATCCTTCCCGTGACTTTAGAAACTTCGGTTGGTCTTCAATCTGCATCTGCGTTAGTGGACTGTGGAGCCGCAGGAAACTTCATCACTCAAGCTGCGGTAGATAAGTTTTGTTTGCCTGTCTGTGAACTCATACCCAGTCTACATTACCGCTGTAGATGGTAGCCGAATCTCCAAGGGGAATATCTCTCACCAAACTGTACCAGTAGTTCTGGGAGTTGGGTTCCTGCACTCAGAATTAATAAAGTTCTTAGTTATTCCTCAGGCAACCCAAGAGGTCGTTTTGGGTATGCCCTGGCTCCAACTACATAAACCACAGATTGATTGGTCTACTTTACAACTTACTTCCTGGGGTTCACATTGCCGCCAGGCCTGTTTAGCCCAAGTTTGTCCTATCAAGTCTACTGAAGTTAAAACCCAGTCAAGTCTTCCTGCGGCTTACCAAGATTTCTCTGACGTCTTCAGTGAAAAAGCCGCTGACGTTCTGCCGCCCCATAGAGAGTGGGATTGCCCCATTGACCTCATTCCCGGCAAGAAACCACCTAGGGGGCGTACCTATCCATTGTCCGTTCCTGAAACTGAAGCGATGAGCAACTACATCAGGGAGAACTTACAGAAAGGATTTATCCGTCCCTCATCTTCACCCGCTGGTGCGGGCTTCTTCTTTGTTAAGAAAAAGGATGGGGGATTACGTCCATGCATCGACTACCGGGGTCTCAATGACATTACCATCAAAAATAGCTATCCATTACCACTCATCACCGAATTGTTTGACAGAGTTAAGGGAGCCCGCATCTTCACTAAGTTAGATCTCCGCGGTGCCTACAACCTCATCAGAATCCGGAGTGGTGACGAATGGAAGACAGCTTTTAACACTCGAGATGGTCATTACGAGTACCTGGTAATGCCATTCGGGTTAAGTAATGCCCCAGCAGTGTTCCAGCACTTTGTGAACGAAATCTTCCGTGACGTTCTGTACAAGTATCTTGTGGTTTATCTGGATGATATCCTCATCTTCTCCCAAGACCTCTCCTCTCATCGTCTACAAGTCCGTGAAGTCCTCCGACGTCTTCGTGAGAACCGGCTCTACGGTAAACGGTCCAAGTGCACCTTTGAAGTTTCCTCTATACCCTTCCTGGGGTATATCATTTCCGGATCGGATCTCCAGATGGACCCGACGAAGTTGGAAGCCATTGCCAATTGGTCCATTCCAAATTCTCTCAAGTCTATTCAGCGATTCCTGGGATTCGCCAATTACGTTAGGAAGTTTATCCGAGGATTCTCAACTCTCATCGCTCCTATTACCAACTTAACTCGGAAAGGGGCAGATCATTCCAACTGGTCAGAAGAAGCTTTAGCGGCATTCCAAAAGATCAAGCTGGCCTTTATGTCTGCTCCAGTTCTGTCTCAACCAGATGTAAACAAGCCATTCGAGTTGGAGGTGGATGCCTCTACGGTAGGAGTTGGAGCTGTTCTTTCCCAGAAGGGAACTGATGGGAAGATTCACCCTTGTGGATTCTATTCTCGTAAATTCCTCTCTGCAGAAGCTAACTATTCCATTGGAGATCAAGAACTACTAGCGATCAAGCTGGCCCTTGAGGAATGGAGGTATCTCCTGGAAGGGGCCAAATATCCGTTCAACATCTATACGGATCATAAGAATCTGCTTTATTTAAAGGCAGCCCAGTGCCTTAATCCTCGCCAGTCCCGGTGGGCTATGTTTTTCTCTCGTTTTAACTTTAAGCTTCATTTCCGCCCAGGTTCTCAGAATATTAAAGCTGACGCCTTATCCCGATCTATGGAGTCCGAAGAGGAAACGTCTGACTCAGTTCCGCATTCCATCCTGAGTCCAGTGGTATTTGCCGCATCTCAAGTTTCTCCTGCTCCTCCTCCTGGTAAGACTTTTGTTTCCCCAGAACTCCGTCCCAAGTTGTTGTCTTGGGCTCATCAATCCAAGTTCACTGGACATCCTGGTATCCTGAAAACCTTCAAGTTCCTCTCTGAGACGTACTGGTGGCCGAAGATGAAAGCTGACATCAAAGATTTCGTGGCATCCTGTCCTAAGTGTGCGCAGCACAAGACTCCTCGTCAGTCTCCAGCAGGTCAGTTACAACCATTATCTGTTCCCAGTCGCCCCTGGTCACATCTGTCCATGGATTTTATCTCCGACCTGCCCCCTTCTCAAGGATATAATACCATCTGGGTTGTGGTGGATAGATTTACCAAAATGGCCCATTTCGTTCCTCTCCAGGGTCTCCCTTCTGCCCCAAAACTCGCCCAAATCTTCCTACGGGAGATTTTCCGTCTACATGGACTACCCTCGGAAATAATATCCGACCGAGGTGTTCAGTTTGTAGCGAGGTTTTGGAGAGCCCTCTGTTCTGCCATGCAAGTTAAACTGAAGTTCTCGTCAGCTTACCACCCTCAGACGAATGGGCAGACAGAGAGGGTAAACCAGGAATTGGAAAACTTTTTAAGACTTTATGTTTCATCTTCTCAAGATGACTGGTTGGATCTGCTCCCGTGGGCCGAATTTGCCCACAACTTCCGCTACCACACCGCTACTGAGACAATTCCATTCTTTGCTGTATATGGACAACATCCTCGTGTTCCAGATTTCCAAGAACTCCCTCACATTGATGTTCCTGCTGCCACTGCTGTCCTGAGTCAGTTTTCTTCAACCTGGAGGAAGATTCATGCTTCACTCAAGAAGGCCTCCAGCCGGTATAAATTCTTTGCTGACCGCAAAAGACGAGCAGTTCCTAGCCTGAAACCTGGTGACAAGGTTTGGCTTTCTACTCGGAACCTCCGTCTTAGAGTCCCGTCGATGAAATTCGCACCACGTTTCATCGGTCCCTTTTCTATTGACAGAGTCATCAGTCCTGTGGCCTACAAGCTTAAGTTACCACCTTCTCTACGAATACCTAATGCCTTTCATGTCTCTCTCCTCAGACCATTAGTCCTGAATCGCTTCCAAAGAGCTCTTCCAGTCGGCCCCAAAATTCGAACTCAGCGGGGCGTGGAGTTCGAGATAGAGAAGATTCTGGATTCCCGTTGCCGGTACGGTCGTCTACAATATCTTATCGACTGGTCCGGTTATGGTCCGGAGGAGAGAAGTTGGGTGAATTCGTCAGATGTCCATGCTCCAAGGTTGGTCCGTGTCTTCCACAGCACTCATCCTTCCAAGCCACGTGGGTGTTCAGTGCCCACCCATAAAGGAGGGGGTACTGTCAGGAATCGACTCACCACAGTGACATCTGTCCGTCGGTGCGGACTCCGTCCGGGGTTCCTACGTTCTGCTGTCATCCGCACCTCTGCCGCCAGACGTCATCCTGGGCCTAGGAACGCTCCTGTGACAGCGGGTGTGTGAGCACGCCGCGTTCCCGCCGGGCCGCGGCATGGGCGCCGCCATGACAGTCTCCATCGGTCAGAGTACGGCGGCCAATCCGGTGCTTGGCCGCACCTCCTTTTCCCACTCCAACCAATGCCTGCACACCAGGGGGTATATCAGGAGCTGCAGGGTGAGCCTGTGGTTATCCTGAACTTTGTGTCACTCCTGCGACCCATGTGTCTGGATCTGGTACCTGTTCCTCCGTGTTCCTGGTTACCTACCTACACCTCCGTGTTCCTGGTTACCTACCTGTGACTTTGTGCTCCTGGTTATCCTCCTACAGCTCCGTGGAACTACAAGCCTCAGCAACACCTGCTTCTGTTTACAGGCTTCACACTAATCACCAACCCAGTGTGCTTCAGCCTAGCAGTAGAGACTCGCTCCAGGTGCATTCCATCTCCTCACCTGTGATGCAGCTTGCTTGCTGCTTGTGCCTCATCACCTGCACTGTGAACGTTGCCAGTCTCCTGCCTCTGCTACCAGGTTTGCTGTATGTTACCATCTCTGCTGGCTCCATGTTTTAAACTGCTCTGGTTCCCATACCAGATTATCATCTATCAAGTTATCATTCATCAGTTGTCATTCATCAGTTATCATTTATCCATTGTCATATCTCTGTTGCCATAGACTTTCAGCTTCACGCTGTACCATTGACATTGCATTCCTTATTGTTTATTTCTGCTGCCTTTTGTGAACTTTGTGTTGAATAAACATCATTGCGCCCATGCGCAGAAACTTAATCCAGCCTCCTCATTTTTTCCCTCCTACCTCCACTGACCCACTAGCGCCCCCTCCGGGGACACAAACAAAACCTAGTCTGACACTATGCCCAAAAAATGCTCCAAAGAGCACATAACGCAAAGAAATAGGGTGTAAGATGAAATTGTCCTTGGGTCATCCCACCCACCCTTATGTTGTATATATTAAACAGGACATGTACAGTTTAACAAACCAAACATTTTAGCGACAGGGACCGTCACTTGTGGCTGAAATTATTGGTTTGTTTGGCCCCCCAAAACAATTTTTTAGAAGAACTTCCTGTGAGGATGTTGATGAGGAGCTATTAATTGCATTATATCTTGTAATCTTGATATAAATTTCATGTTTTCGCCGCAAATGACGCATCATGGAGCAGGTGCCCAGGCCCGGCGCTAACTGCTCAGCAAAGGGATGTAAAGCAGGTAGGCGCCAGGCTAGGAGAGGCGGTCTCCCTGATCTGTATCCCTGTGCTGAGTTCCCCTGCTGATGCCGGCTGCTGCGCATGTCACACTCTATGACAGGCAGCGGCGCCGGCATCATTAAACCTCCTCTCCCCCTCCCATGTCACACACTCACCTCACAGTGCAGTGTGCAAGGCGGATCTAAAAGGGGGCAGAGCTACATGGGAATAAGGGGCGAAGCTACACGGGGCCAGGCTGCTGCCTGCAACACAGAAGGACAACTTGGCAGACTTCTTTATGTAAGTGGCTGGAATGGAAAGAGTGAGTGAAATGGTGTGTGAGTGTATATGTATACCGTATCTGTGTGTGTGTGTGTGTGTGTGTGTATACAGTATCTGTGTATATATGTATGTGTGTATGTGTGATTGTACTGTATGTGTGTAATGTATGTACAGTATGTGTGTGTATGTATATGTGTATGTGGTGTATGTGTGACTGTGCAGCATAATGTGTGTAAGCGTCACTGCTACAGGGGACGTCACGTGTGCAAGCATCTCTGGTACAGGGGGCGTTACGTGTTTAAGCGTCACGGGTACATGTGATATTGCGTGTGTAAGCGTCACTGGTACAGGGGGCGGTACGTGTGTAAGCGTAATTGGTACAGGGGGTGTTACGTGTGTAAGTGTCATTGGTACAGGGGGCGTTAGGCGTGTAAGCGTCACTGGTACAGGGGGCGTTGCGTGTGTTCTTGTCACTGGTACAGGGGGCGTTACGTGTGTAAGCGTCACTGGTACAGGGGGCATTACGTGTGTAAGCATCACTGATACAGGGGGCATTGCGTGTGTAACCATCACTGGTACAGGGGGCGTTACGTGTGTAAGCATCACTGGTACAGGGGGCGTTGCGTGTGTAATCATCACTGGTACAGGGGACTTTACATGTGTAAGCATCACTGCTACAGGGTGTGTTATGTGTGTAAGCATCACTGCTGCAGGGGGTGTTACGTGTGTAAGCATCACTGCTACAGGGTGTGTTATGTGTGTAAGCATCACTGCTGCAGGGGGTGTTACGTGTGTAAGCGTCACTGGTACAGGGGGTGTTACGTGTGTAAACATCACTACTGCAGGGGGCATTATGTTTAAAAGCATTATGTGCACTGTCCCTTTGTAAAGTATAGAAGGGGCGCAAAGTTATAGTTTGCAGGGGGACGGCGAAGCTCTGGCCCTGGAGGTGCCTATATGGCTAACGTTCCTACCTCTACTAAATTTGGCCGCACAAATGGAGCAGATGCTTTCATAAACATTGTCAGGATTGGAGTACAAGAGACGCACTCCCATTGGTTAAGGCCCTCTCAGATCAAAGGGACTCCACTAGACCTCTTTCCTGCAACAGGAGCTCCCAATCAGCAGGGAGACCACAAAACAGCTCTGTGCCATTACTAGGGCACGAGAAGAAGGATTCCCTCTTTGGCAATCTCTGTACTAAGCTGGCCGGTGGGGTCACTGAGATTTGATTAACAGCCCAATTTGATTAACATGCTGCATTATCAATGCAAGTGCTGCTTTAGACTGAATTCAGTGGCACGTCATACTTATGAGGTACCACAGATGACTGTGAGGTTACTAATGATAACTGTGTCCAATTGGTCCCACATGTAAAAAACAAATACATAAATTCAAATATATGAACACAGCAGGAGCAGTGCTTAACACTTTACACTGCAAGGAATATTGTTTTTTTTATGAAATAAAGACTGATTTATGAACAGCTGGTAAAGGGGAAGTCTGCACATATAGGGGTAAATGCAGGGATGGACTGGGGGCCGAAAATGGCCTTGGCATGTGTGTGCACGCCCACGTCTTTGGCGCACGCATGTACATGCCAGGGGCGTGCGGGCATTAAAGATGGGTGTGCCGCGAGTCAGGCGGGCGTGGACTCGTGGCACAAATCCATTTCTATGAAGTCAGCAGGGGAGGCGGAGGAGTGGCCAGAGCAGAGAGCCGGAGGCTGCGCTAAGCACAGTCTTCCCGGCTCTCTGCCTGACAGGATCGGCCCACCAGCCCATCGGCCCTTCTGCAGTCCTGCCCTGGGTAAGTGTATGAAGCCGTGATAAGAGTGGAGAAGTGAGCCAGCGAAGAAGTAGCCCATGGCAACCAATCAGCTTTGAAGTAACATTTATAATTTGCATACTATCAAATTATGAAGAGCAGCTGACTGGTTGCCATGGGAAACTTCTCCACTGGCTCACTTCTCCACTTTTATCACTGCTTCATACATTTCTCCAGTAGTTTTAAGTATTGAAATGAGAGGGAAAAAAAATATTATATATATATATATATATATATATATATATATATATATATATATATTTGTTGAGCAATTCAGAAGCTCCAAGTCACTTGGGTACTTATTAGCTGCACAGCCTGGCCATTCATTTCAATATATTTCCATTGTGTACTGTGATTTTTAGCATTTTTTCTTCTGTCCGTGAAGACATGCCTCCGGTCACAATCCAGTCTCATCTCAGCCAAGTACGATAAGGGGAGGCAGTTTCAGCAATGGGGAGGGAGTCACATCTTGAGTTTTGCAGATGTGACAGACTGTGCATTGATCGCAGAGAAGCAACTTAAAAAAAATTGTGAATAAATTTTAATATAATTCTGAATAAGGTCCTAAGAGTGGTACAGTCAAAGGAGAAGTTAACATGAGACGTGGTCCAATAGTAAGGTGAATTAGGTGATGACTTGTTTACCATATACTACTGTGGCTGGCATAAGTACAAGCGGTCTCCAGGTTATATTTACTAAAGGTCAAGATTTCGGTTGTTTTACTGTCGGTTTTACAAACCAACTACTTACAAAAGTCAAACTATTTACAAAAGTACAAAAACCGTCTTTAGAACACTTTGGAAAATTGGACATTGCTTTGCACTGTAATCATTGTGTAGACTACAATCCCCATGTAGCTTCTTTTTGTGCATACCTGAGCTACTGTTGGATGCAGAAGCAGGACCGAATATATCAGCATAGACATGTTTTCCAAATTATGAGAAAATAAAGCATCATCCTTTTTAAACAATGAACTACTGCAATATTAGAATGAATAATTACTTCAACTACTGTAATCATGTAGTTATGTCAACCAATCAATAGTTGTGTAATAAAATTGAAGAATCTACGTATTCAATGATACCTAGAGGGAAATCTACTAAGCGGCGGCTTGCAAAAAATTTCTCAGGAAATTTGAAATAGCAATATTATTCCAAACAAAATGTGCTGTGTAATTGAGTCTGAATTACTACATCCTATAGACCAATGGTTCCCAAATGTGGTCGTCAAGACATCCTAACAGTTCAGGTTTTAAGGATATCCATGCTTGTGCACAGATGGTATAATCAAACCGACTGAGGTAAGTCACTTGTGCTTTAGCATGGATATCTTTAACACCTGGACTGTTAGAGTAAACTCTTGTGACAGTAGACAGACAGTCAGGGACGGATCTAGACTTTTCTTTTAGGGGGGTGGTTTATTTATTCCTGACTCCTCCCCTACACTCATTACTCCTCCCACTTCCCATCCCAACTGTCCATTAATGATCTAAAGAGCATATAAAGCATTGCCAGGCTGCACATGTACTTCTTATGTAGCACACACACACCGGTCACATGTAACTACTAACACACCGATGGGCGGCACACACTGCCCAAGGTGCGGGTGACGGCATGTGATGATGGCAGATGGGGCTAGGGGCTCCGGGGACATAGAGGATGGGGAGGGATGTCAGTGCAGCAACACACCATCACCTGGCAGCAGCCCCCACCTCTTGTGGCCCCAGCAGCGCAGGCAGCCAGCATGACCCCCGTCCATGCCTGTGGGGCTGGCATTGCTGCAGCGTGCCAGGTTTTAGTACGGGTAGCCGAATGCTGTGGAGGGGGATGCTGCTGCTATGAAGGATCCACCTTCAGGTGAGAGATGCTGGGCTGTGCTGGCTGCTGCAGGCGCTGACGGCGGGGGAGTCAGGGGAGGAAGATGAGCGATGCCAGCAGAGGGAGATCGCTGCTGCACTGGATCGCTGCCACCCAGACAGAGCGGCTTACCCCCATTTCCTGCAGTGACTGGGCCCATAATGGAGGAGCTGCTAGCGCACAGCCCCTGTCTGAACAGCACCAGCAGCGGCTGGAACTGCTCATCCAGCTCGTTCTCCCCACTGTGCGCTTAAGACAGCTTGCCCCGCTACCTTGGGATCTACCTCATGCCGCTGCTGGACCTGGTGGCTGTGGCTGGCAATGTGGCCGCCGTCACCATCATGTAAGTGTGTATGGCTATGACTGTTAGGGGGGGCGTTTGCTCCGTTTGCGCCCCCCCTGGATCCGGCCCTGCAGACAGTAAGCTCTTGTGAGCAGAGTGTTTATTCTCTTTTTATGATGCCTTGTACTTTTGTTAATATAAGTTTTACAAAGTACTGTAATGCTGCTAACTAATACTAGCAAATGTATGCTGTGCAAGTGACAGTTTTCATTTTTTAAGCAGAGCAGAGTAGTCTAAGAAATGCCAGCCATACAGCAGCCAAGACGATGTTTCCTATGCTGCAACCTCTAAATTCTATTTTAAAGGTTACATCCCAGGTAGCGTAGGAGAAGAGAGCCAGAAGAGTGAGTGTTCAGGAACGAAGGTGGGGAGGGAGAAGCACGGACAAAGGCACAGTAGAAGAGGGGAGGGGAGAAAGGCAGACAGAAATAGCAGAGAGGGAGTCTGGCACATATGCAGCTAACAGAGGAGAGAGGTTACATGCAGCTTGCTGAATAATTCCAGCCAAAACATAATTAAAATGCAGACAGGAATGGATCCACATGAAACAGAGCACAGAACGGAGATTGTAGCACAGTGCTTGCTTGCCACCTATAGTCCTTTTACAGGATCAGAGTCTCTATGATATAATCCAGACTGTAATCACAGGGGTACAGCTGGATGATGGAATTTTAGGGGAAACTCTTGGCCACGGAGGAAGTGTTGAAATGTTCTAGTAATGAGAAAACAAGACTCTTTTTAACTCATTTCTGCCTGGTCACAAGGTCCATTCCTGTGTACCACTAGGGAGAATTATTTAACCAAATACTGTTGCTTTTGGTTTCAGACATCTATGTAGAACGGATCTCCTCTTCTTATCTGGAATACCTATAACAAAGACTTTCTGCTGAAATTTATTCATTCCAGACACAGACAAAACTGTCACACGTCAAAAATGAGTTTTACCAGTATGTAAATGTGAGGTAAAATACTGAGATTTGGCTAAAATATATGGCACATTCTTGAAAACTTTTCCTAAATCTTTGATGTGGGTTCATTGAAAAAACCTGCAGTGACATCATTTTGCACATTAGTGTTTCTTATGGATCTGAATCAGAAGTGGTTCACTGATGATAGATTTTAAAGTGCCTTAACTGTCTTGGATTATTATTTCATACTTACCTATTCTCCATTAAAGTCCGTAAGAATTCTTAATTTCAGGGTGCTCCCTTGGGTTTTGGCTTTGCCAAAACCAAAACACAATGATGAATTATTAGCAATACAAAAAAAAAAACAAGAGGGTCCGCGCACAGTACAGATGGAGCAACGCTAATCGTGGCTCCGTCTCTGCCACTGCGTTCCCACCAAGGCACGCCTATCGCATGGTCTGGGATGCGTGTGCGTGTGAGACGATCAGAGGCGTATCTAGGGCAGGGCGAGCAGGGCACTTGCCGTGGGCGCCATAACAGGTCTGACAGAGGGGGGTGCAGCTGGCCAATGGCTGTGTTCCCTGTGCAGTGTCTGCGCTGGACTCTCCCACTACTCCGTCTCCACCTCCGAGTTGTACTGCCCAGGTGGTGTGGGACTGGGTAGCCACGCCCGCGATGCATTTGCTGGGAAAATAGGTATAGGCAAGTGCGGGGATGGGGAAGTATCCACCAGAGCCAGCATCAGTGGATGGGCGGGATGTCCGGACCACGGAGGCTTCTGCACCATATTGGTGTGTGTGTTTGCGCTGCCGCAGGCCCTGGCGGAAGGAGGGGGGCGGGGGCGGCGGCAGTGCTCCTGCGGGTGTGAGTGACACCAGAGTGAGTGGCAGCGGTGTCCGCGGGCTGGGTATATTTGCTGATTCAGGCGTGCAGCAGCAGCAACTGCCGGATCACACCACCCAGCACACGCTCCTTTCCTCTTGACACCACCTCCTCACTCACTGCTGCGGAAGTATGCTGCCGCAGTTCCCGACTCCCGCTCTTCCTCCACGGCATCCAACAATGCAGGCTGCATTGACTGGGAGATTAGAGCAAGGAGCGGAATTCCTTACTGAGAAGGTGGTTAATGTTACATTGTCCATGCTCTGTCTCTACCTGCTGTCTCTCTCTGACTCTGCTGTCTTTCTCTCTGACTCTCTCTCTCTGTCTTTCTATGGCCCTCATTCCGAGTTCATCGCTCGCTAGCTGCTTTTAACAGCAGTGCACACACTAAGCCGCCACCCTCTGGGAGTGTATTTTAGTTTAGCATAGTTGCTAATGAAAGATTAGCAGAACTGCTCGAAAATCTATTCCTGCAGTTTCTGAGAAGCTCCAGACCTACTCCTAGATTGCGATCACTGCAGACTGTTTGATTCCTGGTTTGACGTCACATAAACGCCCTGCGTTCTGCCAGCCACTCCCCCGTTTCCCCAGGCACACCTGCATTTTTACCTGACATGCCTGCGTTTTTTAGCACACTCCCGGAAAACGGCAAGTTACCACCCAGAAACACCCACTTCCAGTCAATCACTCACCGATCAACAGAGCGACTGAAAAGCGTCGCTCGGCCCTGTGTAAAATTGCATAGTTTTGTGTGAAAGTACTTGGCGCGTGCGCCCTGCGGCCCATACACATGCGCAGAACAGCCCATTTTTAGCTTGATTGCTATGCTGCGAAAAACGTCAGCGAGCGATCAACTCGGAATGACCACCAATGTCCCTGCTGTCTGCCACTTTGTATCCCTGTTGTCTCTCTCAGTCCCTGCTGCCTCACTCTGTCCCAACTGCCTCTCTCTGTCCCCGCTGCCTCTCTCTCTCTGTCCCTGCTGTCTCACTCTGTCCCCACTGCCTCTCTCTCTCTGTCCCTGATGTCTTTCTCTGTCCCCGCTGCCTCTCTCTCTGTACCTGATGTCTCTCTCTGTCTCCGCTGCCTCCCTCGCTCTGTCCCTGATGTGTCTCTCTCTATCCCCGCTGCCTCTCTCTTCCTGCCCCTGATGTGTCTCTCTCTGTCCCCGCTGCCTCTCTCTGCCCCTGATGTCTTTCTCTGTCCCCACTGCCTCTCTCTCTGTCCCTGATGTCTCACTCTGTCCTCGCTGCCTCTCTCTGTCCCTGATGTCTCTCTCTGTCCCCGCTGCATCTCTCTCTGTCCTTGATGTCTCTGTCCCTGCTGCCTCTCTCTCTATGTCCCTGATGTCTCTCTCTGTCCCCGCTGCCTCTCTCTCTGTCCCTGATGTCTCACTATGTACCTGCTACCTCTCTCTCTGTCCCTGATATCTCTCTCTGTCCCCGCTGCCTCTCTCTCTGTCCCTGATGTCTCACTCTGTCCCCGCTGCCTCTCTCTGTCCCTGATGTATCACTCTGTCCCCGCTGCCTCTCTCTGTTCTCTGTCCCTGATTTCTCTCTCTGTCTCCGCTGCCTCTCTCTCTCTGTCCGTGATGTCTCTCTCTGTCCCCGCTGCCTCCATCACCCTGTCCCTGATGTGTCTTTCTCTATCCCTGCTGCCGCTCTCTTCCTGCCCCTGATGTGTCTATCTCTGTCCCCGCTGCCTCTCTCTGTCCCTGATGTCTTTCTCTGTCCCCGCTGCCTCTCTCTCTGTCCCTGATGTCTCACTTTGTCCCCGCTGCCCCTCTCTGTCCCTGATGTCTTTCTCTGTCCCCGCTGCCTCTCTCTCTCTGTCCCTGATGTCTCTCTCTCTGTCCCTGATGTCTCTCTCTGTCCCTGATGTCTCTCTCTGTCCCCGCTGCCTCTCTCTCTGTCCTTTATGTCTCTGTACCTGCTGCCTCTCTCTCTATGTCCCTGATGTCTCTCTCTGTCCCCGCTGCCTCTCTCTCTGTCACTGATGTCTCACTCTGTACCTGCTGCCTCTCTCTCTGTCCCTGATGTCTCTCTCTGTCCCTGATGTCTCTCTTTGTCCCCGCTGCCTCTGTCTGTCCCTGATGTCTTTCTCTGTCCCTGCTGCCTCTCTCTATGTCCCTGATGTCTCACTCTGTCCCCGCTGCCTCTCTCTGTCCCTGATGTATCACTCTGTCCCCGCTGCCTCTCTCTGTTCTCTGTCCCTGATTTCTCTCTCTGTCCCCGCTGCCTCTCTCTGTCCGTGATGTCTCTCTCTGTCCCCGCTGCCTCCATAGCCCTGTCCCTGATGTGTCTCTCTCTATCCCTGCTGCCTCTCTCTTCCTGCCCCTGATGTGTATATCTCTGTCCCCGCTGCATCTCTCTGTCCCTGATGTCTTTCTCTGTCCCCGCTGCCTCTCTCTCTGTCCCTGATGTCTCTTTGTCCCCGCTGCCCCTCTCTGTCCCTGATGTCTTTCTCTGTCCCCGCTGCCTCTCTCTCTCTGACCCTGATGTCTCACTCTGTCCCCACTGCCTCTCTCTGTCCCTGATGTCTCTCTCTGTCCCCCTGCCACTCTCTCTGTCCTTGATGTCTCTTTCTGTCCCTGATGTCTCACTCTGTCCCCGCTGCCTATCTCTTACCCTTATGTCTCACTCTGTCCCCGCTGCCTCTCTCTGTTCTCTGTCCCTGATGTCTCTCTCTGTCCCTGCTGCCTCTCTCTCTGTCCTTGATGTCTCTCTCTGTCCCCGCTGCCTCCCTCGCCCTGTCCCTGATGTGTCTCTCTCTGTCCCCGCCCCTCTCTCTTCCTGCCCCTGATGTGTCTCTCTCTGTCCCCGCTGCCTCTCTCTGTCCCTGATGTCTTTCTCTGTCCCCGCTGCTTCTCTCTCTCTGTCCCTGATGTCTCACTCTGTCCCCGCCTCCTCTCTCTGTCCCTGATGTGTCTCTCTCTGTCACCGCTGCCTCACTCTCTGTCCCTGATGTCTCACTCTGTCCCCGCTGCCTCTCTCTCTGTCCCTGATGTCTCTCTGTCCCCGCTGCCTCTCTCTGTCCCTGATGTCTTTCTCTGTCCCCGCTGCCTCTCTCTCTGTCCCTGATGTCTCCCTCTGTCCCTGCTGCCTCTCGCGGTCGATGTCTCTCTCTGTCCCCCCACCTTTCTCTCTCTGTCCTTGATGTCTCTCTCTGTCCCCGCTGCCTCTCTCTCTGTCCCTGATGTCTCACTCTGTCCCCGATGCCTCTCTCTCTGTCCGCGATGCCTCTCTCTCTCTGTCCCTGATGTCTCTCTCTGTCCCCGCTGCCTCTCTCTGTCCCTGATGTCTTTCTCTGTCCCCGCTGCCTCTCTCTCTCTGTCCCTAATGTCTCACTCTGTCCCCGCTGCCTCTCTCTGTCCCTGATGTCTTTCTCTGTCCCCGCTGGCTGCCTCTCTCTATCCCTGATGTCTCTCTCTGTCCCCGCTGCCTGTCTCTCTCTGTCCTTGATCCCTCTCTCTGTCCCCGCTGCCTCTCTCTCTGTCCCTGATGTCTCACTCTGTCCCCGCTGCCTCTTTCTCTGTCCCCGCTGCCTCTCTCTTTCTGTCCCCGCTGCCTCTCTCTCTGTGTCCCCGCTGCCTCTCTCTTCCTGCCCCTGATGTGTCTCTCTCTCTGTCCCTGCTGCCTCTCTCTGTCCCTGCTGCCTCTCTCTCCCTGCTGCCTCTCTCTCTCTCTCTGTACCTGATGTCTCTCTCTGTCCCCCCTGCCTCTCTCTCTCTCTCTCTGTCCCTGATGTCTCACTCTGTCCCCCCTGACTCTCTCTCTGTCCCTGATGTCTCTCTCTGTCCCAACCAGAGGCATAACTAGGGCGGGGTGAGCAGCGCATGTGACATAGGTGTCATGGCAGGTCCAGTAGAAGGGTCCGCTGCCAGCCAGGGACTGTGCACCAGACTACCCATCGCCGATCCACCATGTTCACCCAGTCAGGGTTCTGCCTCCCCTGTGGGGCAATGTGTATCTGGCAATGTGGGGCAATTGTGTATCTGGCACTGTGTACTGTGTAAAAAGGGGACTCTGCCTGTGTAAAAAGGGGACTCTGCCTGCGTACTGTGTAAAAAGGGGACTCTGCCTGCGTACTGTGTAAAAAGGGGACTCTACTGCCATAATGTGCAAAAATTTAATGAAGGTGTGCTGAGAGACGACACAAGGGGTAGGTGATAGTGTGCCGAGAGGTGACACAGGGGGTAGGTGATAGTCATGTTGGCACACCCCATTTTCAGTGGCCATGCCCCTTCTGGTATGTGGCCACGCCCATTTTTTGGACGTGCGCCTTTTGGGAGGGGGGGGGGGGGGGCGCCACTCTTTATCTTGCCCTGGGCTCTGAAAACCCTAGTTACACCTCTGGAGATGTGCACACGCCCCATTCACTGCAATGGGAGCGTCTCTGTGCACTCCCGCAGCGTGGCTAGGTGCCGGATAGCCTAGCCATGACGGGAATGCACGTTTGCGATGGAGTCACATTAGATGAGCACGGCTCCATCTGTAAGTGACTTTTTATTGTCACAAAGTCTGTATAGTGTGTACATGTATAGCTACTGGTACATAAGTGATGCACCTTTGCTATACTGAGAAAAGAAAAGTATCTACAATACACAATAAATGTGTGAAAAACTAGAACAAGTGTCTTTGGTATTAGTCTTATTTGGTGCTGTTTACCCATGAACCCTAAATTAGGGGGTGATATTGAGTTTAACATAAAAGATGGCTGTTGCATGTATAGAAATATGGGTCTATATACTTACATTAAATTTATTTTTACCCAAAATAAAATGCATCTTGAAGGGACATCCTTAAATTACATGTGCAAGTCCTCACTGTACTAAAATTGTACATGAACATTCCTAATCCATCTGTCAAAGGGCAAGGGTCTGCCAGCGTTACATATGTACAATGAATTGGAGACATGCCACGCAAATGGACTTTTTCTGTATCACCCCCTTATAGTCTAAATATTGCTCACAATCTAGATAATGCCTCGTGCTGTTAAGAATATTTTGTTATTTCAACTAAAATGTTTGTATTTTTTATGATTTAAGATAAAAGAAACAGTTTTTTACTTAAATCTTGTTCCTTTCTGCGTGGTAAAAGAAAAGATAAAATAAAAGATAAAATAAGTTATGTACTATGGAGAGCGATACTAGATTCAGGCAGAGGAAAATGTACACATTTAACATGCACATCTTCCTACTTAGGCTCTTTTGACAAACTTCCACTCCCATGATGCTGTGCAGGAAGACTGGCTCAGCTGGGGGCCATAGGAGGGGCAGGCGTAAAGATTGCGGAGAGCAGAATGACGTCCCATGAGGGACAGAGTGGAGAAAGTGTTCCCTTTAAAGCCCAGCTGAGGATTAGATGTGTTAAAGAGAACCAGCTGAGAGCTCTTTGCTAATGAGAAGCGCCAGTAACAAGCTGACCCTGTGAAGTTTACAGGAAATAACAGAACAAGTTTAGGCCAAGCGTAATTGTTGTATGCAGTTTTCATGTTATTGGGGTCCCGGGGCTTACCAGGTGGAGGCTGGATTCAGGCTAGCTGAGGCAGGTGTCTGTGATATCCAGTGGGAGACATTGAAGACAAGATGTAGAAAGGAGATGATTTTACACATAATTATAAGCAGGAAGGCCTAACCAGCCATAATATTAAAATATACACAATAGCATAAGGAAACAGAAAGCTATGTCCCAAAATGCTGGCAATCTAATGGGTGACTCGCTTGCAGCACCAGCTGGTGTTAGAGAGATGTTTTGCAGAACTCGTTGCTGAGAACAAATGTAATTTACTGTTCTGCAGAAACTTGCCTGCCTATACTTTATCTGTTTATCTCTCTTTCCATAACAAGATCAGTAGTTTTAGAGTCTATGGTATAAGTAAGTGACATCAAGATGCGGCATACTGTATATGTAACACTTGATGGCACAGACCCTCCAACTTGAATTTACCACATAATTTACTATCGCAGTCCTATCGTATGGATTAATTAACTGTTGCTGTTACATCACTTAATTCAACCAGCTCAGATGACTGCAATCAGTTACTAATCCAACTTAGATGATTGCAATAGCAAATTGTGTAGTAAATTTGGGAACAGAGCATTTTGTACTGGGTGGATTTTTGAGACTGTGATGGTCAGAGGCTGACTGGGAACTTAAAGTTGCCCAGGAAGAATTCCAGGGCCCCCTTGCCCCATGCATACCTTCTAACATGACCTATTCCAGGAGGGACAAAATGCTCTATTCCTGGACTTCCATTTTTATTTATGATTGCCCTCATCTGTGTTGAACTAGTTAATGATATGAAAGGTGTTTCACAACAGGTGATGTCAATCATAAATTAAAAGGGAAGTCCAGGAACAGCACATTTTGTGCCTCCTGGAATGGGCCATGTTGGGGGAGGTATCCGGTCTCTAGGTCGACCACACTTAGGTTGACAATGTCTAGGTCGACCACTATTGGTCGACAGTAACTAGGTCGACAGGGTCTTTAGGTCGACATGTTCTAGGTCGACATGTCAAAAGGTCGACATGAGTTTTTCACATTTTTTTTGAACTTTTTCATACTCAACGATCCACGTGGACTAAGATTGGGAATAGTAACCTGTGCCGAGCGCAGCAGTAGCGGAGTGAGGCACCTTGCCCGAAGCATGGCGAGTGAAGCGTACCATACAAGGGTACACAATGCACTAATTGGGGTTCCCGGTCACTGTACGGAGAAAACGACACCAATTTTTAAAAAAAAAAACTCATATCGACCTTTTGACCTGTCGACCTAGAAACCCTGTCAACCTAGTTACTGTCGACCTAGACACTGTTGAACTAAGTGTGGTCGACCTTCTATACCACACCCGTTGGGGGATATACCCATGGGCCTGTGCACCGAACACCCTGCGCCTATTATGGATATGCTATTGCTCTCTGAGCGGAACCTAATCATTTTGGGTTTCAGTGGGCCAGAAAAGTGTCATCCTGCATGGAAAATAAAGTATATGGCCCCAACTGATTATGATTGTGTGCTTGCCTATTGCCAACATAACTGAACAAATGCAATTAAATGCAACTTGCAAACAACAAAAACTCGCAGGAATAAAGTTGACATTTAAAAAAGATGTTATCTTGCTCAGAAAAGTATAACTCTTTGCTCTGTAGGATATGAAGGCACAGAGCAACTGTAAGCCATGGGTTTATTATGTAATAAGCAACGTAATTGGTTCAGATAAATTACATTCCTATAGAATCCAGATCTTGCAGCAGAAGTATAATAAATCTGTGGACCGGGTAGAGCTCAAATAAAACACTTACTGGATTTGCTGTAAATGCTTTAACCAACAATACGTAAACAATATAACAACCTGGCTGGTAGAGTCCAAACAATTTGTCACATTTTATGCAAACAAATATACTCTGTATAGTAATATACTTACAGGCACGACATACTTGCTTGAAGTGACAATGTCAGAGCAGAAATCAACCACCTAAATGAATAAATAAATAAATTATATATATATATATATATATACACACACACACACCCACATACCCCACTGTGACCTAGCATAGGTCCAGGTAGATATATTGTACGTAGAGTTAAAGGGGCGCTCGCCAGAGCATCAAGAGACAATGTTATTTTTTAATGTATGGTAATCGTCAAGACACAGTATATATATATATATATATATATATATATATATATATATATATATATATATACATACATACATACATACATACATACATACATACACACATACACTATCTACCTGGAACTTATTTCAACATTTTAAGATCCAGGAAGAGTTTGTGATGTTTGTCTAGTTCTTAAACTTTTCCCTCCCAAGTGATTTAAAGAACGCCAACAGGCTGGAAAGAGTTAAAAAATTTCCACCTCACACAAAAAAACAAATTCATGCAGGTCCCAGTGCGGCTATAACCGATCACAAGGAGTATCTGACAATGCTGAGCTCAGCTCTGAAATCCAGCTACACCTGAGGCTGTCCTGTGGGAGGCTGAGTCATAATGATGTGCTAAACTCACACAGGCAGAAGCCAGTAACGGAGCAGAAACAGAGGTACAGGGGAGACGGTCGTCTTGGGAACGCCACAACTGTTAGTTGACTATCCATCTTTTTACTGTAATATTCTACTTTTGTTGGTTACACTTTAGAATTTTACAGTACATCTGCCGAACACCTTCAGTTGAAAAGAAGTGTCATAGAAAAGCTGTGACTATGTCAGCTCTGTGCTTGCCACTGAAGTACCATCATTTATTTTTCATAGTAGTGTTTTTCAGTTGAGTTCCCCAAGACCTGAAAATGAACTCAAGACCTGAAAATCACTTGTCCGCTGAGAACTCGCTGACATGGGTTACTGTGCCATAACAACTTGAAAACCCACAGTTTTATCTGAACAAATGTGCTCTTAGGCTCCTCCAGAATACTTCATATGTCTACTTAACATAAACACACTGTACTGCCGTTGTGTCTGCTTAGTGACTATTGCAAATAGATTTCTACAGCAAAAATAGATAGATAGATAGATAGATAGATAGATAGATAGATAGATAGATAGATAGATAGATAGATAGATAGATAGAAGACTCCGTATATTTCAGGTGTGGTATGAAATGACGACATTCATAATGTTGATATGAGAATGGATACATGGTAATAATGTTGACATTCACTGTTCAGCATTCATCATGTACAGTACAGTAGACACTGATGGAATATTGACATGTTAGAATGTTGACATATTGTCCCTGGTGGACCAGCGGTGACTTACCTGTTACTGACAACTGCAGTGGCTCCAGGACGGCTTTCAGGTCCCGGCAGTCATGCGGCTGTTGATTCCAGCAGAGTCATCTGGTCTTCCAGCATTCCAGTAAGTATTCTTCCCCTATCCCTTACCCTTACTCTAATGTCCAATCTTAACACATCCCCTCCCCCGGGCCTAACAATTGCAACCCCACCCCAACCCTGCAGCATAACCCTAACCTCCCCCAAGTATCTAATCTTAATCCTACCACCTAATCCTAAAGTCAACATTTTAACAATGTCAACTACATAAATGTTGACATTTTAAATACTGACTTAATGACTACATCCCATTGTTTTCATACGGGTCATGTCATTGAGATTTACATGTAAAGATTTAATATTTTTAATAATGCAAATTTAAAATGGCAGCTTTTCTCCAACCCCACAAGTGACTATTATCTACGTCTGGGGGAAATAAAACAAATGGTTCTTCTCAATGCTGACATAAAGCAATACACAGTAAGTATTTCTGTTGGTGTTGATTATTGGCCTTAATTCCTACACCCTGTGGTAACTAGCCCCATCTCGCCCATTATTGGACCACCTGTCATTTTTGGAATACGGCTCATTATTGATTAACATTCATTATTGGACCACCTCTCATTATTGGACCACCTGTCATTATTGGGCCACCTCTCATTTTTGGACCACCTCTCTTTATTGGGCCACCTGTCATTATTTGACCACTTCTCATTATTGGACCACCTGTCATTATTGTACTACAGCTCATTATTGAATAACATCCATTTTTGGACCACCTGTCATTATTTGGCCACCTCTCATTATTGGACCACCTATCATTATTAGGCCACTGCTCATTATTGGATCACCATTCATTATTGGATCACCTTTTTTTTAACATTCAGGCCTGATTTAGATATAGATGCAATGTTTATACATTTTTTGCCACTTTGCAAATCATCTGCCTATGTGCCGTGATGGTCTTGCAAACAAGGTCTCAGTGAAAATGTATTCACAAAGTCATTGACAGTCATGGAGTGCTTGTGGGAGGTTACGGGGGTGGCCACTCAAATGGAGGCATGTCAGCAGAGCCATAACAAAACTTTTTGGTGCCCTGTGCCAGAAAGAGAATTGGCGCCCCTGCCTTCCTCCCCATTTTTCAAATAGGGACATAAGGGACATGCTCTCGTGGGGAAGGGGCATGACAGAACTGATCCCAGAGAAAGCCCATGCTATGATACCTATAATTATATATATATATATATATATATATATATACACTGCTCAAAAAAATAAAGGGAACACTAAAATAACATCCTAGATTTGAGTGAATGAAATATTATTATTAAATACTTTGTTCTTTACATAGTTGAATGTGCTGACAACAAAATCACACAAAAATTATCAATGGAAATCAAATTTATTAACCCATGGAGGTCTGGATTTGGAGTCACACTCAAAATGAAAGTGGAAAAACACACTACAGGCTGATCCAACTTTGATGTAATGTCCTTAAAACAAGTCAAAATGAGGCTCAGTAGTGTGTGTGGCCTCCACGTGCCTGTATGACCTCCCTACAATGCCTGGGCATGCTCCTGATGAGGTGGCGGATGGTCTCCTGAGGGATCTCCTCCCAGACCTGGACTAAAGCATCCGCCAACTCCTGGACAGTCTGTGGTCATGCTGGAGGATGTTGCAGGCAGCAGAACGTTCTCCTCGGCGTCTCCAGACTCTGTCACGTCTGTCACATGTGCTCAGTGAGAACCTGCTTTCATCTGTGAAGAGCACAGGGCGCCAGTGGCGAATTTGCCAATCTTGGTGTTCTCTGGCAAATGCCAAACGTCCTGCACGGAGTTGGGCTGTAAGCACAACCCCCACCTGTGGACGTCGGGCCCTCATACCACCCTCATGGAGTCTGTTTCTGATCGTTTGAGTAGACACATGCACATTTGTGGCTTGCTGGAGGTCATTTTGCAGGGCTCTGGCAGTGCTCCTCCTGTTCCTCCTTGCACAAAGGCGGAGGTAGCGGTCCTGCTGCTGGGTTTTTGCCCTCCTACGGCCTCCTCCACGTCTCCTGATGTACTGGCCTGTCTCCTGGTAGCGCCTCCATGCTCTGGACACTACGCTGACAGACACAGCAAACCTTCTTGCCACAGCTCGCATTGATGTGCCATCCTGGATGAGCTGCACTACCTGAGCCACTTGTGTGGGTTGTAAGGAGGTCATACAGGCACGTGGAGGCCACACACACTACTGAGCCTCATTTTGACTTGTTTTAAGGGCATTACATCAAAGTTGGATCAGCCTGTAGTGTGTTTTTCCACTTTAATTTTGAGTGTGACTCCAAATTCAGACCTCCATGGGTTAATAAATTTTATTTCCATTGATAATTTTTGTGTGATTCTGTTGTCAGCACATTCAACTATGTAAAGAACAAAGTATTTAATAAGAATATTTCATTCATTCAGATCTAGGAGGTGTTATTTTAGTGTTCCCTTTATTTTTTTGAGCAGTGTATATATATATATATATATATATATATATGTAGCAGAAGCAGGTGGCACTCGGATATATCAAACTCCAACAGCAGGTTAGATATCAAAGTTTCGAAATGTATTCATCATCAGGATATACAAACAGTAATTAAAATGATCCTTAAATACCTAACACCACCACGTGAAATCACTCCACAGCGCGGGTTCCGGTATGACGCGCCAACTAATTGCGTCATCATCCCTTTCCCATAGCCATGGCAATCTAAAACAAACAGAACAGAATGACGGACATGACACAAAATATCAACATTGTAGCAGAGACAAAATAATCATTTAAAAATCACGAAATAGACCAATCAGCAGAATATATCGCAAACTCACTAAATTATAATTATTTGCATTGAAGCCGAGAACAAGTACAGGAGGCACTCATCACACATATAGAACATCTCCATAACCAATACTTGAAATAAACAATATAAACCAACACCCAGTTTATACTGACATTTATAAAAAACAATGCAAACCATGGGTCTCATTTAACCCCCGTGGTGCCAGGGTTCCTAACTCATAGATCCATTTAGTCTCCTTACGAGAGTAAATGATGATGCAATTAGTGGGCACCGTCATAGCGGAACCCGCGCTGTGGAGTGATTTCACGAGGTGGTGTAAGGAACAGTATTTAAGGATCATTTTAATTACTGTTTGTATAACCTGATGACGAATAAATTTTGAAACGTTGATATCTAACCTGCTGTTGGAGTTTGATATATTCGAGTGCTGCCTGTTCTGCTATAGTTGGACCTTTCCTAAAGGGTACCTAGGAGGGCACCGGAGTAAGCTGACGTGGTTATATTGGGAGTGCTGCTTCAATTTCGTTTGTATGTGGATCCTTTGGTGGCAGGACCTGGTGATTCTATAAGTGAGCACCCATACTCTATATCATTTGGCTTTACTTGCTACGTGACAGTAGTAATTGTTTTTAAGAAGTGTAATGGCTGAACTTAACACTGTGGTGACGACGGACATGGCTGATACTGTGAACCTAGCCCTGATGACACAGGGATCTATGTTAACGTTTTCGGAAGCGGAGGCTGAGTCCATATTATTTGACCAACATTTGATGGATGAGACCGAAGCGCAACCTGTGGAATACCTGTACAAAGAATGGGTACGGTTAAAACAAAAGGAGGTTGACTACCTCTATCATGGGATCACTTTGAGTGACTACTATAAAGATAAAAAAAATCCCAAGGGGCTTTAGAATTAGGAATTTCCCTACAATTGGACGTTTTAACACCACTTTCTGTAAACGCTGGATTGCGATCCTCAACAAATGCAGCTTTGATCTGCTTTTGCTGGTGGTAGAGGAGTCGGCACGTGAGTTGGCGGTGACTCGAGATAAGCTCAGTGTTATGATTCCAGCACTCCTGACCAAAGGAGATTTTATGACAAGGACCAGAGCGCTGGAATGGAATGCAGGTAACGGGAGCAGGAAAGACTAGTTGCCCCTGGCGCCCTAACTCTATTGTCTCACCCGTGCTATCGGAAATCCCCTGCGAGACTATGGTTTCTTGAGCCCCTGGCAGCCACGTTTGAAGGGCGGATTATGTCTGCCCAACTCCGGTGCCCCCCGGTCTTAGTGAGAGACAAAGGGAAATCCGAGGCAGGATGATAACAAGAGGACCTCTGACTGACAACAGGCCAGGGGCAACAAGCTAACTAACAAAACTTGAAGTATGTGCGGAAACCCGCCAGGGAAAAGGACAACCAAAATCCACTTGTCCAATACTCCTACCCAGCACCGCTGGATACCAGAGTGGACCTGTGGAAGCGGAACCCTCCGCGAAATGCTCCAAAACACAAATAATAAATAATAAAGCAGACAAGCCGCAACACACGGCAAAGCCGCGACTCACGAACACCACTGGATGTTATACGGTGATTAGTCAGGACTCCAGGAATAAGATGACAACTTCCGAGTTCAGGACTTCCGAATACTGGAATGACCGGATACAGCAAGACTGGAAACAGACTCTCAGCAAACAGAGACAGCATGCAGGAAGCTATTACCGGCGTCTGTGAGAAGTCCTGAGAGTGCATATGAACAGGATTCCTCCAATCCGGTGCTGACAGGGCTAATTACCTACATGCCATGCAGCTGCCTTGCTGCACGGCCAGGAAACAGGTGTAGACTCATTAAACCCTGGACCCAGCAACGGGGAACGCAGTCCGTCAGTGGCGTCCCCGTTGCTAGGGTCCGTGCGGCTCAGTGCGCCCGGCGTCCAGCGTTGCCAGGGAGCCGGCGGCTGTCCGCGTACGGCGTCCCTGGTTGCTAGGTGCCGGGCCGCACCGACGAGCGGACCCCGGCGCCTAACAGTACCCCCCCTTGAGGAGGGGTCAAGGAACCCCTAAAGCCAGGCTTCCCAGGAAATTCCAGAAAAAATGCCCTCTTGAGCCTTGGGGCATGAAGATCCTTATCCAGGACCCAGGACCTTTCCTCTGGACCATAACCTCTCCAGTGAACCAGAAAATAAAGCCGGCCCCTGGACAACTTGGAATCGAGAACCTTCTCCACCAGGAACTCCTGTTGTCCCTGTACGTCCACTGGAGATCTTCCCTGAGAGATCTTCCGAGGAAATTTACTGGAAGAAATGTATGGCTTCAACAGGGAGCAATGAAACGTATTACCAATCCGAAGAGATTTTGGTAAACGTAACCGGAAAGCAACTGGGTTAACTTTTTTAATGATATGAAATGGTCCAATAAATTTGGGTCCCAACCTAGCTGAAGATTGTCGAAGTCTAATGTTACGAGTCGACAACCATACCCTATCTCCCACCTTAAAATTGCAAGGACGTCGGAGCCGGTCAGAAAAATTTTTCTCTCGAAAGGCCGCTTTTCTGAGAGCAAGGTGCACTTTTTTCCAAATGGCTCTGAGATGGGAGGTTAAGGTTAGTGAGGAAACTGAGGAATGTTGAAAAAAAGAATTAGCTCTGGGGTGAAAACCAAAAACTGAAAAGAATGGAGACACGTTGGTGGAGGAATGACAAGAATTATTGTAAGCAAACTCCGCCAATGGAAGAAACTCGGACCAATCATTCTGGAGTTTGGCTGAGTACAAACGCAAATACTGTTTCAATGATTGGTTAACTCGCTCGGTTTGCCCGTTGGACTGTGGGTGGTAACCGGATGTTAATGACAATCTCATCTTTAATGAAGCACAAAAACACTTCCAGAATTGTGCAATGAATTGTGGACCCCGATCAGAAACAATATCAGTGGGCAACCCATGAAGTCTGAAAATATGGCGGAGAAACAAAACTGCCAATCCTTGGGCAGATGGCAGTCGGGGAAGGGCAATGAAATGAGCCATCTTGCTAAAACGGTCCACTACCACCCAAATGACTCTGCATCCAGCTGAAAGGGGAAGGTCCACCACAAAATCCATGGAAATATGAGACCATGGCCTGAGAGGGACATTTAAGGGCATAAGTTGCCCGATAGGCAAGGAACGGGGAACCTTTTGCTGTGCACAAACCTGACATGAAGAAACAAACTCCTTAACGTCTTTAGAAAGACCAGGCCACCATACCGAGCGGGAGACTAACTCCAATGTCTTAGAGATCCCTGGATGCCCGGAAACTTTGTTATCATGGAACTCAGTCAAAACAGTAGCTCTCAAGAACTCAGGGACGTAAAGACGACCAGCAGGAGTATTTCCAGGAGCTTGGTGTTGAAGCTGTTTTAACTGGGTAAATAAATCTTGTGTGAGGCCTGCCCAAATGACTGAAGATGGAAGTATGGGAGTAACAGGACTGTTATCATGAACCGGAAGAAAACTGCGTGACAGAGCATCTGCCTTGGTATTCTTGGAACCTGGCCTGAAAGTTATAATAAATTTGAAACGGGTAAAGAACAAAGCCCAACGAACCTGCCGGGCATTCAGCCGCTTAGCTGATTCGATGTATTGCAGATTCTTATGGTCAGTCAATACTGAAATGGTATGTGTTGCTCCCTCCAGCCAATGCCTCCACTCCTCGAAAGCCCATTTTATTGCCAGTAATTCCCGGTTACCAACGTCATAGTTGGATTCAGCGGAGGAGAATTTCCTGGACATAAAGGCACAAGGATGTAGTTCCAGAGACTCTGGATCCTTTTGAGATAGTATAGCCCCTACTCCAACCTCCGAGGCATCAACCTCCACAACGAAGGGCAATCCTGGATTGGGATGTCTGAGGACTGGAGCCGAGACAAAAGCTTGTTTCAAGGCCTGAAAGGACAACTCCGCTTCACGCGACCAGTTGGTAGGATCCTCTCCTTTCTTTGTCAGGGCCACAATGGGAGCAACCAGGTCGGAAAAAGAATGAATGAACCTCCTGTAATAATTCGCAAACCCTAAAAAGCGCTGAATTGCTTTTAAATTGGTGGGTTGCGCCCAACTAAGGATGGCCTGGAGCTTCTTTGGTTCCATGAAAAATCCCCGAGGGGAAATAATGTACCCTAAAAAAGATACCTCCGTGACATGAAACTCACATTTTTCCAGTTTGGCATATAGATGATTCTCACGTAACTTTTGAAGAACCTGACGCACCTGGGTAACATGTTGTTCAATAGAGTCAGAATAAATCAGGATGTCGTCTAAGTAAACGACCACGAATTTCCCTAGGAAGTCACGGAGCACATCGTTAATGAGGTCCTGGAAAACTGCTGGAGCGTTAGACAAGCCGAACGGCATCACTAGGTACTCGTAGTGACCCGACTGAGTACTGAAGGCTGTCTTCCACTCATCTCCGGACCTGATTCGGATGAGGTTATACGCTCCTCTTAGGTCAATTTTGGAAAAAATCACAGCCGAACGCAGCTGATCAAAGAGGACAGAAATCAGCGGCAGAGGATAAGTATTTTTAACTGAGATTTTATTTAGGGCTCTATAGTCAATGCAAGGTCTGAGCGAGCCATCCTTTTTCTCCACAAAGAAGAAGCCAGCACTTAAAGGAGATTTAGATGGCCTAATAAATCCTTTCCCTAGGCTCTCTTTAACATAGTCATTCATGGCCGCAGTTTCTGGCCCGGATAAAGCATATAACCTTCCCTTTGGCAATGCGGCACCAGGAATTAGCTCAATGGCGCAATCATAAGGCCGATGGGGAGGCAGAATGTCTGCATTGCCCTTGGAGAACACATCAGCAAACTCCTGGTACTCCACGGGAATGAGTTCAGGAATGGCAGCAGCTATTCTGACTGGAAACGAAATACATTCCTTATCACAGAAGGCACCCCATTGAGAAATCTCCCCTGACCGCCAATCAATGTTGGGATTGTGAAAGGCCAGCCAAGGGTGACCCAGAACCACTGGAACTGCTTGGCAATGGGTAAGGAAGAACTCGATTTTTTCAGAATGAAGAGCTCCTACCGTAAGTAGTACAGGGGGTGTACAGAGGGAAATAACCCCATTGGACAGTGGACTCCCATCTAAGCCATGCATGGTGACACACCTACCCAAAGATAACTGAGGAATGCCTAAGGCCTTAGCCCAAGTTAAATCCATAAAGTTTCCTGCGGCTCCACTGTCGACAAAAGCCGACACCGAGGAACTGAGGCTGCCAAAGGAAACCTTAGCTGGGACTAAAAGGGAGTTATTCGAGGAGATAAGCTGCAGACCTAGGTGAACCCCCTCACAATTCACCTGGTCAAGGCGTTTCCCGACTTATTCGGACAATTACGAGCAAAATGTCCCTTACCCCCACAGTACAAACAAAGACCAGAGTTTTGCCTTCTGGCTCTCTCTTCAGGAGACAACCGGGAGAGACCCATCTGCATGGGCTCCTCTATGTCCTCAGGGATGGAATATACACATGGAGATGACCTGACCGATGCTCCTTTTTCAGCCTTCCGCTCTCTGAGACGACGATCAATCTTAATAGAAAGCTCCATGAGTTTATCGAGAGTCTCAGGAGCGGGATACTGGAGGAGACTGTCTTTAATAGATTCTGATAAGCCGAGGCGAAACTGACTGCGCAGGGCTGGGTCATTCCAGCCACAGTCGTTCGACCACCGGCGAAACTCTGTACAATAAACCTCTGCAGGATTCCTACCCTGTCTGAGAGCGCGCAACTGACCTTCAGCGGATGCCTCGCTATCAGGGTCATCATATAATAGTCCTAAAGACCCAAAAAAAGCGTCTACTGACAATAACACCGGATCATCTGCTTTTAAACCAAATGCCCAAGTCTGGGGATCCCCCTGGAGCAAAGAAATAATAATCCCGACCCGCTGAGATTCAGTACCCGAGGAGATCGGTCTTAAACGAAAATAAAGTTTACAGGATTCTTTAAAATTAAAAAACTCTTTTCTATCACCAGAAAAACGGTCAGGCAAATGCATTTTTGGTTCAGAAACTACCCTCGGGGAAGTTAGTAAAAGATCTTCCTGCGACTTCACCCGAAGGGAAAGATCCTGAACCATCTGAGTAAGTTCTTGAATCTGACTAAGAGCTGACCAGGATTTGGTCCTAACCCTGTTGGATTCATGAGGCCGACAATTTACAAAAACTGAATAAGAAAAAATTAAACTCCGTTTAATTTTAAGTTTTGGTATGGCCGGTAATAATGTTATGATTCCAGCACTCCTGACCAAAGGAGATTTTATGACAAGGACCAGAGCGCTGGAATGGAATGCAGGTAATGGGAGCAGGAAAGAATAGTTGCCCCTGGCGCCCTAACTCTATTGTCTCACCCGTGCTATCGGAAATCCCCTGCGAGACTATGGTTTCTTGAGCCCCTGGCAGCCACGTTTGAAGGGCGGATTATATCTGCCCAACTCCGGTGCCCCCCGGTCTTAGTGAGAGACAAAGGGAAATCCGAGGCAGGATGATAACAAGAGGACCTCTGGCTGACAACAGGCCAGGGGCAACAAGCTAACTAACAAAACTTGAAGTATGTGCGGAAACCCGCCAGGGAAAAGGACAACCAAAATCCACTTGTCCAATACTCCTACCCAGCACTGCTGGATACCAGAGTGGACCTGTGGAAGCGGAACCCTCCGCGAAATGCTCCAAAACACAAATAATAAATAATAAAGCTGACAAGCCGCAACACACGGCAAAGCCGCGACTCACGAACACCACTGGATGTTATACGGTGATTAGTCAGGACTCCAGGAATAAGATGACAACTTCCGAGTTCAGGACTTCCGAATACTGGAATGACCGGATACAGCAAGACTGGAAACAGACTCTCAGCAAACAGAGACAGCATGCAGGAAGCTATTACCGGCGTCTGTGAGAAGTCCTGAGAGTGCATATGAACAGGAGTCCTCCAATCCGGTGCTGACAGGGCTAATTACCTACATGCCGTGCAGCTGCCTTGCTGCACGGCCAGGAAACAGGTGTAGACTCATTAAACCCTGGACCCAGCAACGGGGAACGCGGTCTGTCAGTGGCGTCCCCGTTGCTAGGGTCCGTGCGGCTCAGTGCGCCCGGCGTCCAGCGTTGCCAGGGAGCCGGCAGCTGTCCGCGTACGGCGTCCCTGGTTGCTTGGCGCCGGGCCGCACCGACGAGCGAACCCCGGCGCCTAACACTCAGTGCATTTGAATTAAAGAATAAAGTGGTATTTGATGAAGACTCTGGTGTTAATTGGGGGTGGTCTTCTGTTTGCCGGCGGTCGGGCTCCCGGCGCTCAGTATACCGGCGCCGGGAGCCCGACAGCCGGCATACCGACAATTATTTTCCCTCGTGGGGGTCCACGACCCCCATAGAGGGAGAATAAAATAGTGTGGCGCGCGTAGCGCGCCACCGTGCCCGTAGCGTGGCGAGCGCAGCGAGCCCGCAAGGGGCTCATTTGCGCTCGCCAAGCTGTCGGTAAGCCGGCGGTCGGGCTCCCGGCGCCGGGATGCTGGTCGCCGGGAGCCCGACCGCCGGCCAGCCGTAGTGAACCCGTTAATTGGACTGAGAAACTTTCTGCTCATATTGCATAATACAAAAGGCTTCTTATTAACTTTAAGAAACAGAAATTGGTCAAAGTTACTAATGACTATGAACAGAACCGTGCCTATCAGTGGGCAAGTGGTAATAGACGGGACCGACCACAGTCGTTTAGACAGAGGAATTATAAACAGCTGTAGCAGTTGGAGTCATCTCAGTAAATGGCTTGTAACAGCAATAGTGATTCTGAAGGTATATTGGGGGCTCATACATCAGCTGGCTCCCATTTAGGGGTGCGAACCCGCAGAGGTCACCGCGGGTCAGGGCGCGGACAAGGAGAGGTGGACAATGTAAGAGGCAGAGGCCGCGGGCGAGTAGGGAGGCCTCCTCGCCAACAAAGGACTTAATTCTTAATTTATCTTCTCACCCTTTCACCGATATAGAAATTGATGTTTTGAGCATGAATTTGTCATATGTTCCTACAGTGCGTTTCAATAGCCTGCGATGGGAAGTGGAGAAATATACGTTAAATCGTAAATTAAAACAACATGAATTCTTTAAGGGTAATAAGACAATGCCCTCTGTACATAAGAATGACGGTATTCCCCCACAATTATGCTGGTTATTGAAACGCTTTAATTTCGAGCCTAATTCCAACAATGATGCAATTAAAACGTTTAGCAGGATGCTTAATGCTTCTATTGTATCAGATAACTCTTCTTTTTCTAAACATGATGGCTTTTACAATTTATCTAAATCGGAATTTGATGCTTTAAAGGATTTGTGTAAATACACGGATATTGTAATACGCGCGGGGCCATTGTCGTACAAGATTTGACAACTTTTATCAATGAGTTGGACCGGCAATTATGTGATAATAAGGTTTATCGATTGCTAGAATGTGATCCTACAGATATGTTTTCTTCAAGGATAAAACAGAGATTAAAATCAGCAGTAGATACGGGTTTGATATCAGAAAAATTGATGGCAGCATTGATAGTAAAGCATCCTACTGTTCCTATATTATACTCTTTGCCAAAGATTCATAAGAATTTGGATTTTTCTCCTGGTTGACCCATTATTACTGCGTGTAATGGGCTGTTCCAGTGTATTTCTACTTATCTAGATGCGATATTGCAACCATGTATCGTGGAGCATCCCCAATATTTGCTAGATACAACTAGTTTCTTGAATAAACTTGAAAGTTTAGGGGTTGTTTCTGATGATAGTTTTTTATGTAGTATTGACATCACTAGCTTATATACTGTGATACTGTGATAACGAGTTGGGACTGGCAGCAGTCCAGAGACTAATATCATCACATCCAGCATATGCGGGTCCTGACATAGATCTTTTTATTGACCTGTTGGAAATGGTTTTGACATGTAACTATTTCTTGTTCAATGGTAGTTATTACCTTCAAATTGCTGGGTGTGCGATGGGGTCCCCTGTGGCCCCATCGAACGTGAATTCATTCATGTTTATGGTTGAGCAAGAAATATTCTTTAATAACCCTTTGTTTTCTGACAGTATCAGATTATTTGTGAGGTATATAGATGATCTTTTTGTTGTTTGGTCAGGGACTGAACTGAGTTTTAAGGATCTTATTGCTAAACATAATTCTTCTAATCATCCTATGAACTTCACCTACACTATTGACGCTACTAAGGTTAACTACTTGGACGTTCAGGTCTCACTGTGTCGAGGTGAGATCTACACTGAATTGTTTAGTAAACCGACAGATAGAGTGACGTTATTACATGCCCGTAGTTTTCATCCGAAATCTATGAAGTTTGGACTACCTTACTCACAATTCATTCGTGCAGTACGGATTTGTAAGGAAGGAAACTAACAAAGCGATAGAACATATTGATTTGATGATTGAAAAGTTTGTTTCCAAGGTTATGACTTGGGCCAATTGTTAATTGCAAAGGAGAAAGCATTAAGGTGTCCGCGTGCTGAACTTTTGATAAAAAAATCCCAAAAGACTAAAAAACAAGTGCTACCATGGGTTAATCATTATAACAACAGGAGTGGTGAGATCACTAAGTCTGTGAAACATAGAAACATAGAAACATAGAATTTGTCGGCAGATAAGAACCACTTGGCCCATCTAGTCTGCCCCTTATTTTTTTTTTTTTTATATTATTTTTTATCACTAACCTTATTTGATCCTTATTTCTTTGTAAGGATATCCTTATGTCTATCCCATGCATGTTTAAATTGCTCTACTGTCTTAGCCTCTACCACCTCTGATGGGAGGCTATTCCACTTGTCCACTACCCTTTCTGTGAAATAATTTTTCCGCAAATTTCCCCTGAACCTCCCCCCCTCCAGTCTCAGTGCATGTCCTCGTGTCCTATTGCTTCTCTTCATTTGGAGAATGTTTCCCTCCTGGACTTTGTTAAAACCCTTCATATATTTGAAAGTTTCTATCATGTCTCCCCTTTCCCTTCTCTGCTCCAAACTATACATATTGAGATTTCTTAGTCTTTCTGGGTATGTTTTGTGATGTAGGCCATGCACCATTTTAGTTGCCCTCTTTGTACAGTTTCTAATGTATTAATATCCTTTAGAAGATATGGCCTCCAGAACTGAATACAGTATTCTAGATGAGGCCGTACCAATGACCTATACAGTGGCATTATTACTTCTTTCTTTCTGCTGCTGATTCCTCTCCCAATGCAGCCAAGTATCTGACTAGCCTTCCTCATTGCCTTGTTACATTGCTTACCTGCTTTTAAGTCATCTGAAATAGTGACTCCTAGATCCCTTTCCTCCTCAGTAGTTTCCAGTATAGTGCCATTAATACTGTATTTAGCTTTAGGATTTTTGAGACCCAAGTGCATGATTTTGCATTTTTTGGCATTAAACTGTAATTGCCAGACTCTTGACCATTCCTCTAGTCTACCTAGATCCTCAATCATTTGTTTTACCCCACCTGGTGTGTCTACCCTGTTGCATACCTTTGTGTCATCTGCAAAAAGGCATACTTTCCCTTTAATGCCATTTGCAATGTCACCAATAAAGATATTAAAAAGCACTGGTCCAAGTACAGATCCCTGGGGTACTCCACTGGTAACATTTCCCTCCTGTGAATGCACTCCATTTACCACAACTCTCTGTTTTCTATCCTTCAACCAAGATCTTATCCATTCAATAATCCTAATATCCAATCCCAAACTTTCAAGTTTATTTAGCAGTCTGCGATGTGGAACTGTGTCAAAAGCCTTACTAAAGTCTAGATAAGCTATATCCATGGCTCCACCTTTATCCATCACTTTAGTCACACAATCAAAAAAGTCAATAAGATTTGTTTGACATGATCTCCCCCCAGTGAATCCATGCTGTTTGGGATCCTGTAAATTGCCGGATTTGAGATAATCTACAACTCTTTCTTTTAAGAGTGTTTCCATCAATTTCCCTACTACTGATGTAAGACTCACTGGTCTGTAGTTGTTTGCCTCTTCCTTGCTTCCACTTTTGTGCAGTGGGACTACGTTTGCTCTTTTCCAGTCCCCTGGAATTTCTCCTGTAGCTAATGACTGGTTGAATAATTCTGTCAATGGTGCTACCAGCACCTCTTTAAGTTCTTTTAGTATCCTTGGATGTATCCCATCTGGCCCCATAGATTTGTCCACTTTCAGCTTTGAGAGTTCTGTTAGGACCTTCTCCTCTGTAAATGTACTTGTTTCATTTTCCTGAATATCCCTGCAACTTAACTGTGGCCCCTTTCCCTCTCTTTCAGTAGTAAATACTGTGCAAAAATAATCATTAAGATGATCTGCTATTAAATTGTCTCCTTCAACAAGACTCCCAGTGTCCGTCTTTAGTTTTGTAATTCCGCCTTTTGTTTTTCTCTTTTCGCTTATATACCTAAAAAAAGTTTTGCCTCCTTTACCCACTGACTGGGCCATTTTCTCCTCAGCTTGTGCCTTTGCACATCTGATTACCTTCTTTGTCTCCTTCTGTCTAACAAGATATATCTTTTTGTCTTCATTATTTTGTGTCTGCTTATATTTCCTAAAAGCCATCTTTTTTGCTCTCACAATATTTGCTACTTCTTTTGCAAACCACACTGGCTTCCTTTTCCTTGTGTTTTTCCTAACAGTTTTGATACAAAGGTCTGTTGCCTTCAATATTGCACATTTGAATGTTTCCCATCTCTCCTGCACTGTTTCCAAGTTCCTCCACTCTGCCAAAGAATCACTTACACATTTTCCCATCCCTACAAAATCAGCCTTCCTAAAATCCAACACCTTTGTTTTTGTATGGGACGAGTCAGTCTCTGTCTAAATGCTGAACCATACTGCTTGATGATCACTGGATCCCAGGTTTTCACCCACTTTTACGTCCGATAATCTGTCTCCATTTGTAAGTATTAAGTCTAATATTGCGTCTTTCCGAGTGGGCTCCCTCACCAATTGGTGGAGGGATGCTCCCTGAAGGGAATTTAAAATGTTCCTACTTCTAGTGGAACTAGCAACAGACACCTCCCAGTTTACATCAGGAAGATTAAAGTCTCCCATGATTATTACCTCTCCTTTTAATGCCATTTTAGTTATGTCCTGCAATAGGTTCTTGTCAAGTTCCTCTTCCTGACCTGGTGGCCTGTACATCACGCCAATACGAATAATCAACTTTTCCCCTGTTTCTATGGTCACCCAAAGGGCCTCAGTTTTTTCTTCAATACTTTGTATTAATGTAGTATTTATGGCATTTTTTACATACATTGCTACCCCTCCTCCGATTTTTCCAATTCTGTCCTTCCTAAATAAAGTATATCCCGGTATAGCTATGTCCCAGTCATGATTTTCATTGTACCATGACTCTGTAATTGCCACAATGTCTAGATCATCCCTTGTCATTATTGCAGTTAGTTCTGGGATTTTATTTCCTAAGCTCCTAGCATTTGCACACATAGCTTTTAGAGTTTTGTTTGTGCTTTTTCTGTTCCTAGCTATGTTCTTCTCTCTGCCTATTTTTATTTGGTTTTGATCTGAATTATCTTCTGTTGCTGTGGATATGCTTCCTATTCCCTTTGCCTGCAGAAACAATACCTCTGTGTTGGGGGAGCAGATTTCTTTATTCCTATTTAGCTCACTGCCCCCCTTTGTTAGTTTAAATAGTTCTTGATGAAGCATCCAAACTGTTCAGTTAGTATTCTCGTTCCCCTTGAAGATGGGTGCAGGCCGTCACTTTTGTATAAGCTCCTATCTTGCCAGATGATGTGACTATGGCCTATAAATCCAAATCTCTCCTCATTGCACCATGTCCTTAGCCAAATATTGAAGTTTCTGATGCAATGAGTTCTGTCTTCCCCTCTGTGTACTGGCAATACTTCTGAAAAAGATACAGTGGTTGCCACCTGCTTCAGAGCAGTCCCTAACTTCCTAAATTCATCTTTTACAGCCATGAGTTCAGCATTTGCCAGGTCATTTGTCCCTAGGTGGACAATGACATCCACCTCCCCATCTTTTCTTGCTGCCTTCACAATTCTTAGCATGCGCTCTTTATCCCTTGGAACTGTGTCTCCAGGTAAGCACCTTACTTGTTTCTCTACTTCATTTGCTTTTCCCAGATGTATTCCTCTAATAATGGAATCTCCCAAGAGAAGTGCAGTCCTTTTTGGAGATGCAATTTTCCTGTTCCATTTCCTGTTCCTATAGTTGGTAGATGTCCCCATATCCTCCTGTTCTGTAGTGCCTCTATTAGTTGTATCTTCCAGCCCTGCAAGAGTAGCATACGAGTTTTGCAGTGTCACCGCTTGCGGGAGGTGTCTGTGTCCCTCTGGAAATCTCTGCCCTTGAGAGCCCACAGTAGTCCAGGCAGAATGTCTTCTGGTGGCTCTCTGAGGCAGTGGAGGCTTCAAAGACACAGACATCATACAAATCTCAGCATGCAGTTTTGCTATCTCCTCCTTCAGCAGAGAAAATTGCTCACAGATTGGACAGCAGCTGAGTCTCCACGCTGCCTCTTTCCAAACAAATGCTTTACATCCATTGCACTGCACAAGGCCAAACATTGTATCAGATGTGAATGGTATTGCAAATTTGTGTGTTACTTGGTGTATTTTAAAACTCACCTGTTGCTGTATTCTAACTCACTTAATAAGCCAAGCCTCACTTTATAATGCACGCCTCTCACAAAGAGCACGCTCTCTGAGTCTGGTCACTGTTTATATAGTTTCTCAGGTAGCTGTTCTATTCAGCCCCTCCTCCTAATCACTTCACACCTAGATTCAGCCACTCCTCCTCCTAGTTTCTCTTCACGCTCTAAGAAAGCACAAGTGAAAGCACAGAGACAAACACAGCCAAAATCAGTGAAACACTGATGGCCGATTGTGAGCAGTGATGTTGATTTGAATTTGAATCAAACAAATATATTAAGCCTTGCTTTACGCGTGGTAAAAGTATTAGAGATTGGGTAATGAGAACGGACATCACTTGGTTGCAGTCGGCCCAGAGTGAACAGAATTTCTTATCATTACAGAAGGGTTGTTATTGCTGACTCAATTGCGTGACATGTCGATCATTAACTACAGGTAAATGGTTTTGCCAAACACATAGTGGGGTGAGATATACGATAGCACATAGGGTGACATGTACCACTAAATTTATTATATATCTTTTAACATGCCCTTGTGGCATGTGTTATGTGGGCAAAACGGATAGGACCCTGAGAGAGCGCATTGCCAATCATAAATCTGCAATTAGGGCAGCGTTGGTGTCCAGCAGTAGTGACCAGCCAGTTGTGCGTCACTTTCTGCAGGCAGGACATAGCATCTCAGTGATGCATTATATTATTATTGATCATGAACCACAACAACTAAGAGGAGGTAATAGATCTTTACATCTCCTTCGTAAGGAGACTAAATGGATCTATGAGTTAGGAACCCTGGCACCACGGGGGTTAAATGAGACCCTTGGTTTGTATTGTTTTTTTTTATAAATGTCAGTATAAACTGGGTGTTGGTTTATATTGTTCATTTCAAGCATTGGTTATGGAGATGTTCTATATGTGTGATGAGTGCCTCCTGTACTTGTTCTCAGCTTCTATGCAAATAATTATAAATCAGTGAGTTTGCGATATATTCTGCTGATTTTTATATTTTGTGATTTTTAAATGATCTTTTTGTCTCTGCTACAATGATGATATTTTGTGTCATGTCATGTTGGAGTTGGATATATCCGAGTGCTGCCTGCTTCTGCTATAGTTGGACCTTTGCTAAAGGGTATCTAGGAGGGCACCGGAGTACGCTGATGTGGTCATATTGGGAGTGCTGCTTCAATTTCGTATATATATATATATATATATATATGTACGGTGGGAGTAGACCATAACGACAGTGACGATAATGACACGTGGCTAGATAGTTGCTTAAGTGAGGATGTAGTCCGGGAGAGACTATGCAAAATTAAGATAAATAAATAACCGGGCCCAGATGGACTTCATCCAAGGGTTCTTATGGAGCTTAAGTCACAACTAGCAAGACCCCTATACTTGATCTTCTATAGTTCAATTCGATCAGGCATGGTACCAAAAGATTGGTGTATAGCGGAGGTAGTGCCATTATTTAAAAAGGGAAGTAAAAAATCATCCTGGTAACTACAGACCAATTAGTTTGACATCTATAGTGGGGAAAATATTGAAAGGAATTTTAAGAGATAGCATAGAGGATTATCTGCAGACTGCTAAAATTATTAGCATAAACCAACATGGGTTTGTGAGGGACAGATCATGCCAAACTAACTTACAGTAATTAGTTTCTACGAGGAAGTGAGCGACAATCTTGACCAGGGGAAAGCTGTGGATGTGGTCTATTTAGATTTTGCAAAAGCCTTCGATACAGTGCCGCATAGGAGACTGATTGTCAAATTAATGGAGCTTGGTTTAGGAAAATCTATTTGTACATGGATAAGTAATTAGCTGGATAACAGGGAAAAGTGAGTAGTGGTCAATGGGATGTTTCTAGCTGGGCAACAGTAGTCAGCGGGATACCACAAGGGTCCGTACTAGGGCCACTATTGTTCAATATATTTATTAATGACCTAGGAACAGGCCTGGAAAGCACAGTGTCAATCTTTGCTGCTGATACTAAATAGTGTAGGGTAATTAATTCGGAAATTGAAGTGGAGTCTCTACAGAATGACATATTTAAGCATGAAATTTGGGCATCCAAATGGAGAATGAGGTTTAATATAGAAAAATGCAAAGTTATGCATTTTGGGACAAAGCATAAACTAGCATCCTACACATTAAATGGGGAAAATCTAATGGTAACATTAGTGGAAAAATACTTAGGGGTACTAATAGATAATAAGCTTAATAACAGTACACAATGTCAAAGTGCAACAAAGAAGGCAAGTAAGGTTCTAGCGTGCATAAAACGAGGAACTGAGGCAAGGGACGAGAGTGTAATCCTGCCACTATACAAATCATTGGTACGTCCGCACCTGGAATATTGTGTTCAGTTTTGGGCACCGCATTATAAAAAAGATATCTGGGAAATCGAAAGAGTTCAAAGGCGAGCTACTAAATTGATTAAAGGGCTAGAGGCACTGGATTACAAAGAAAGACTTACTAGGTTGAATATGTATACTCTGGAAAAGAGGCATCTAAGAGGAGACATTATTAATACTGTATCTTCAAATATGTAAAGGGACAATACAAGAAGTTATCAAGAGATATGTTAATAAAAAAAACCTCTGTATAGGACACGTGGGCACTCGCTGAGGATAGAGGAGAAAAAATTCTGCATACAATGTAGGAAAGGGTTCTTCACAGTTAGGGCAATAAAGATTTGGAAATCCCTGCAGAGAAGGTGGTAATGGCGGACTCGGTAAATACTTTCAAAAATGGATTGGATACATTTCTAACAAAAAAAGATATCCAAGGTTACAGCATTTAAAAAAATAAAAAATTGACATTGACAAACTAGGAGGTACAGGAATTCTAGTTGTTAATTAATCCTTTACTTCAGCAGGGACATGATAGTGAGGTCAGCTTAATACAGAATACAGGTTGAACCCGATGGGCATTTTGCCTCTTTTCAACCTCATTAACTATGTTACTATGTTATGTAGTACTATGTACTATACACACGCATTTATAGAACACAGCAAGAAAATTAATTTAGCCACAAATCCTCTTTAAACCACATTCATGCATTTAAGCTCATTATTATTCAGTTACAATACCCTTTATTAAACAGCACATTTCAATATATTGCCATATCCAGGATTCAAACCCATAAACTGTTGCATTCCAGTCAAACACCCTACTCATTGAGCTATTTGATCCTGCATAAAAACAATGAGATTTCTAAATATATGAAGCTACTTGCACTTTGTAAAAAACTAATCAGCATTGAAATTGAGCAGATCTATGTATTGTGCAGCCAAACAACCAATTCCTTGTAGCCACACATTATGTAAATCTACTCAGCTGCAATGCTGATAATTTTTTCACAAAGTACAAGGTAAGCTTCAAATAGTTAGAATTCTCTAGCTTAGAATTCTCTAGTTCTCTATGTAAGGGCAAATAGCTCATTAAATGGAGTGACTGACTGCAATGCCACAGGTGATGGGTTCGAGTCCCGGTAATCTCGGACAGTGTGACTGAATAACGAAGAGCTCTCCAGTTAAGTTAATGAATGTTGTATAGGTATTAGCGACAGAAGGGGTTGGGGAATGAGACAGGGGAGGTCAGGGAATGCTGGGCTTTAAATAGGGTGGAAACTACAAGTGAAAATAATTAAAACAGATAATTGACTAGTGCCGCCAACAGCGCCCTCTACCATGCAGCGCTATGTGCGGTGGCACACTCTGCACATACCTAGATACAGCACTACATGTCAGGGTCAGTGTTTCTCAAACGGTTCTGCCAAGAGATGAACAGCGAAAATAATTTATTGGTGGTTCTAAATTCATATGTACAAATTAAAATTTTTATGGTGACACTGGTCACTAACCATTATGTTTCTGACAGTTGGCAGACAATCGACTATTGCGGGATATGGTCAAGATGCTTGCTGTCGAGATCCTGTTAGTCGGAATTCCAACACCAGTATCCGACAGCTGTCAGAATGGCAATGCCGGACACAGATGCCGGAATCCTGCTGAACAGTGGGCGGGTTAGGGCCAGGGGGGATTGTTGGTTTAGGTAATACCGAGGAGGTTAGGGTTAGGCTGCAGAAAGAGTGGCTTAGGGATATCACCACTGGGGGGGGTCAGGTTTAGGCACTAAGGGGGGAGGGTTAGGCTGCGGGGAAGGGAAGGGAAGGTTAGGTTTAGAAACCACTAGGAGGAGGTTAGGGTCAGACACTAATGAGAGAGGTTAAGGCTAGGCTGCGGAAACGGAGGGTTAGCGGGTAGGGGAGAGGGGCAATACTCTTCACATAAGGGTGTCTTTAGATCGCCCCAGGAAACAGCTGTCCAGTCTAATGTATGGTCCAAAAACCAGATGTTTAATATTAAAAGATGATATACAATAAAATCACGAAGTGTGCAGCTCAGCAAGAACAACACAGGGAGTCTGGTCGGGAGCTGGTCTCCACTCGTGGCTGGGTCCGGCTGCAGTCACAGACAGGGTATAGATGATATGCGCCGCTCACTCTAACTGTTATGCACACCAGTGCCTGCAGGAATGTACTGGTGTCTGAACTGTTATGCACACCAGTGCCTGCAGGAATGTACTGGTGTCTGAACGGATAGGGATGCAAAACAAATGAACTCACAGACAGACTGGGGAATATGACATTACGTACACAGAAGGTGATAGGGTAACAAAATAAACACAAAGTGAACAGAGAAGCCCAGAGGCTAAGAAACTGGGTGTCTCCCTATTATTAGGAATGCTCAGATGAAAAAAGCAAGATGTTGTGTTTTAATACGTAGAGAACCCGAAATGCTGTTGCTAAGGGCAACAGCAAAACCCTAAAGGGTTACCAACGGGTGTGGCAGTAAACTCCTTGGTCAGAGATGGAATGATAGACACAAGGAGAGTCTCCACAATCCTAATCATCACTTGCAGTGCACAGGTTCAGCTTACTGCCACTAAACTGAATACCTGAACACCTTGCACAGTGAGACAGGATTTAGGCAGGCAGTCTGAGAATACAGCCGCAAACCTGCTAAGTTCACAGAGTAGCAAAAGAACCCCAGCAGGTTAAACGACTGACTCCAGTCTTACTGCTAGGTCTGGATTGGCAGAGTGTAGTACCAAATCCCCAGGCCTATTTGCAGTAAGCAACAACAAATACAAAGCTACACAGTACTGGCTAACTTTCAGGAACTGACTAACCAACAAAGATTCAGCAGCATCTGCTTAACCTGAGAAGAGGCCTTATAAAGCAGGTGCTGTCCACGCCCCACTCAGACCTCACAGACTGTGAGCACAAAAACCAGCACCGGATCCCCTGCTGTGCACAGAGCCTGTAACCACTGCACAGCAAAAGACCCGAACCGGAGTATCAGCTGCGCTCAGGTTACTCCACTAGCACTTGTCTCCCGGTTGCCATGACGACGTGGCAGCACAGGGCAGGAGACCCTAACAGTACCCCCCCTCTGACGAGGGGTCAAAGAACCCCTACCACCGGGTTTATCGGGGAACTGCGAGAAGAAAGAGCGTATCAGTCTGGGGGCATGAAGATCACAACTGCGCACCCACGACCGCTCCTCCGGGCCATACCCCTTCCAGTGCACCAAAAATGACAGCCGACCCCGAACCATCTTGGAGTCAAGAATCCTTTCAACAACAAACTCCTTCTGGCCACGTATCAGAAGAGGAGAAGGTCTTCCACTGGAAGAAGGATTACTAATCGCCCGTTTTAAAAGGGAACAATGAAATGTTTTATTGATACCCAAAGAACGGGGCAGGTCTAACTGAAATGCCACCGGATTGATTACCCTGGTGATCTTATAAGGGCCGATGAACCGGGGGCCTAACTTATGAGATGGCTGTCTCAACTTCAAATTCTTGGTAGACAACCAGACGAAGTCTCCTAATTTGAAGCTGCAGGGTCTTTTCCGCTTATCAAAAACCCTTTTGGTCTCTAATGACACAGACACAAGGGCTTTCTTCACTTTCCTCCAAATACCTCTAAGGACAGAAACCACAGAGGAACCACCAGGCGTGGAGTCCAGGGGGTCAAAAGAATTGGCCTTAGGATGATGCCCATACACACAAAGGAAGGGAGAGATCCCTGTAGCAGAGTGAGCCGCGTTGTTATAGGCAAACTCCGCCATGAACAGATGAGCAACCCAGTCAGTCTGACACTTGGAGACATAACACCTGAGGAACTGCTCCAAGGACTGGTTCACCCTTTCAGTCTGCCCATTAGACTGCGGATGGTAGCCTGACGACAAGCTGACAGAAATCTGGAGATCGGAACAAAATGCCCTCCAGAATTTGGCCACAAACTGGGATCCGCGGTCAGAGACCACATCAAGTGGCAACCCGTGGAGACGCACAACATGCAGCATAAATAATTCAGACAGGCGTCTGGCCGATGACAGCCCAACCAGTGGAACGAAGTGCGCCATCTTCGAAAACCTGTCAACGACAACCCAGGTGGCTGTCATCCCCGAGGATTTGGGCAAGTCCACCACAAAATCCATTGAAATGTGGGTCCATGGCTTAGATGGGATAGAGAGTGGATGTAATGGGCCAACAGGAACCCCTCTAGGAGTCTTATTTCGAGCACAGATGTCACATGCCCGAACCCACTGATCCACATCCTTAGCCACTGAGGGCCACCACACCGCCCTAGATAGCAACTCCCGAGTTCTGGCAATACCCGGGTGACCTGCCGACTTCTTGGCATGGAATTCCAGGAACACTCGCTGTCTTAACCTAGGAGGCACAAACAAAAGACCTACCGAAAGGTCTGGAAGAGCCTGCTCCTGTGCTCTAAGGACTAATGACAAGAGGTCCTGGGTAATGCCCACTTTAATACATGATGGGGACACAATGGGCAACGGCTCCTCGGTGGTCTCCTGGATTGGAGCAAAACTCAGCGAGAGCGCATCAGCCTTGATGTTTTTTGACCCAGGGCGATATGTTATCAAAAAATTAAAGCGAGCAAAAAACAAAGCCCATCGTGCCTGCCTGGCATTGAGACGCTTCGCTGACTCTAAATATGCCAGATTCTTATGGTCGGTGAGAATTGAGACCACAAACTTAGCCCCCTCAAGCCAGTGTCTCCACTCCTCGAGTGCATCCTTAATAGCCAACAATTCCCGGTTACCCACGTCATAATTCATCTCGGCAGGCGAAAATTTATGGGAAAAGTAAGCACAGGGATGAAGGCGATTATCAGACACTCCCATCTGAGAGAGCACTGCCCCAATACCCATCTCAGAGGCATCCACCTCCACCACAAAAGGACGCTATGGATCTGGGTGTCGCAGCACCTTGGCCGAGACAAATGCCCTTTTGAGACGGACAAAAGCCGCTTTAGCCTCACAAGACCAGTGAGCAACATCCGCCCCTTTCTTAGTGAGTGCCACCAAGGGCGCCACTATAGACGAAAATCCAGCGATAAATCGTCTATAAAAATTTGCAAAGCCCAGGAAACGCTGAAGCGCCTTCAAACTAGTGGGCCGCACCCAATCCAGGACTGCCTGTACCTTGGAACCCTCCATTTGGAAACCTTCTGGGGAGATAATATATCCTAGATATGCGATTTGCTGAACTTCAAATACGCACTTCTCCAGCTTCGCCCCAAGCCGGTGGTCTCTGAGTTTCTGGAGGACTAAGCGTACATGCTTCCGATGTTCCTCCAGGGAATGGGAGAAGATTAGGATGTCATCTAAGTATACAACTAAGAATCTATCCAAATATTCCCTGAGTACATCGTTCATGAAATCCTGGAAGACTGCCGGGGCATTACAGAGCCCAAAAGGCATCACCAAATATTCATAATGCCCTGAGTGGGTATTAAAGGCAGTCTTCCATTCATCCCCCTCTCTTATTCGGATTAGATTGTACGCCCCGCGTAGGTCAATCTTAGAAAAAATGGTGGCAGTACGAAGCTGGTCAAACAAGACCGAAATGAGAGGAAGTGGGTATGAGTTTTTAATCGTGATACGGTTCAATTCCCTGAAGTCGATGCAGGGTCGCAACGAACCGTCCTTTTTACCCAAGAAGAAGAACCCCGACCCAACTGGAGACTGTGAAGGTCTGATAAATTCCTTAGCCAAGTTCTCCTGAATGTACTCTGCCATAGCCTGAGTCTCAGGACGTGACAGGGAGTACAACCTGCTCTTGGGAAGCTTAGCATTTGGCAACAAATCAATGGCACAGTCATAGGGGCGATGGGGAGGTAGTACCTCTGCAACTTTTTTGGAGAACACGTCCGCAAAATCTGCATAACACCCTGGCAATCCTGGCAAACTTAGCTGCAAGAGCCTGACTGGAAGGCTCAAGCAACTCCTGAAACAATCAGTACCCCAACTAAGAATCTCCCCAGAGACCCAGTCAAATTGAGGATTGTGGGCCCTTAACCAGGGTAACCCCAACACCAATGGGGCAAAAGTACAGACAGTCACATAAAAGGACAATTTTTCAGAGTGTGTGGCTCCAATAAACAAAGAAATCTGGCTAGTGCAAGAGGTAATTTTACCTTGGGATAAAGGTTCCCCGTTTAACCCACAAATCTCAATTTCCGATGCCAAGGGTACTAAGGGATCAGAGTGTTTCAGGGCGAATTGGCGGTCCATAAAAACCCCGTCGGCCCCACTGTCCACAAAGGCCTCAGTCTTGACAGTTTGACCGAGGATCTTCAAGGTCACCGGAATGATAAAAGTCTTCTTGGGAAATTCTGACTTCTGGCCTGACAGGATATTTCCCATCACCCTCAGGCCCTGAAGTTTTCCGGCTTTTCTGGGCATGATACTACCACATGACCTTTATTCCCACAGTACAAACACAACCCCTGCTGTCTCCTCCGCGTCTTCTCACGCGAGGAGAGGCGGGTAGCCCCAATCTGCATAGGCTCCTCGGAAAATTCCTCAGAGTCTGAGGTTCCCTTGGGAAAGAAGGAAACCTCGGTCTCCCTTTCAAGCCTACGCTCTCTCAGCCGCCTATCCACCCGGATGGATAACTGCATGAGCTGATCCAAACTATCAGGCAAGGGATATTGTACCAGTTGGTCTTTTATCTGGTTAGAAAGACCTCTTCGGTACTGGTGTCTCAGGGCTGGGTCATTCCACTGGGTATCATGGGCCAACCTCCGAAACTCCGTACAGTAAACCTCAACTGGCCTTCGCCCTTGCTTAAGGATCGAAATCTGAGCCTCGGCTGAGGCCGTCTTGTCAGGGTCATCATACAACATGCCCAGTGCCGTAAAAAAAGCATCAACAATTTTAAGCGACGGACAGTCAGGCTGCAACCCATATGCCCAGACCTGTGGGTCTCCTTGTAGCAAGGAAATCACTATGCCCACCCGCTGAATCTCCGACCCTGAAGACTGAGGCCTAAGCCGGAAGTACAGCTTGCAGCTCTCCTTGAAACAAAAGAACTGCGAGCGATCTCCAGAAAAACGATCCGGGAGATTTACTTTCGGCTCCTTAACCCCTGAAGGTGCTGCTGCTGCGGGAGTTCCGCCAGTGGCCTGGGAGGTGTGCATTTTAATGGACAAATCATTAAATTGTCGAGTCAGGACCTGTACCTGATCGACCACCTGTTGCAACGTATTTTGAGGGGTATGCTCCATATTCCCACAAAATTTCAACAGGAGTATTAGGCTGCTGAATATGTTATGCACACCAGTGCCTGCAGGAATGTACTGGTGTCTGAACTGTTATGCACACCAGTGCCTGCAGGAATGTACTGGTGTCTGAACGGATAGGGATGCAAAACAAATGAACTCACAGACAGACTGGGGAATATGACATTACGTACACAGAAGGTGATAGGGTAACAAAATAAACACAAAGTGAACAGAGAAGCCCAGAGGCTAAGAAACTGGGTGTCTCCCTATTATTAGGAATGCTCAGATGAAAAAAGCAAGATGTTGTGTTTTAATACGTAGAGAACCCGAAATGCTGTTGCTAAGGGCAACAGCAAAACCCTAAAGGGTTACCAACGGGTGTGGCAGTAAACTCCTTGGTCAGAGATGGAATGATAGACACAAGGAGAGTCTCCACAATCCTAATCATCACTTGCAGTGCACAGGTTCAGCTTACTGCCACTAAACTGAATACCTGAACACCTTGCACAGTGAGACAGGATTTAGGCAGGCAGTCTGAGAATACAGCCGCAAACCTGCTAAGTTCACAGAGTAGCAAAAGAACCCCAGCAGGTTAAACGACTGACTCCAGTCTTACTGCTAGGTCTGGATTGGCAGAGTGTAGTACCAAATTTCCAGGCCTATTTGCAGTAAGCAACAACAAATACAAAGCTACACAGTACTGGCTAACTTTCAGGAACTGACTAACCAACAAAGATTCAGCAGCATCTGCTTAACCTGAGAAGAGGCCTTATAAAGCAGGTGCTGTCCACGCCCCACTCAGACCTCACAGACTGTGAGCACAAAAACCAGCACCGGATCCCCTGCCGTGCACAGAGCCTGTAACCACTGCACAGCAAAAGACCCGAACCGGAGTATCAGCTGCGCTCAGGTTACTCCGCTAGCACTTGTCTCCCGGTTGCCATGACGATGTGGCAGCACAGGGCAGGAGACCCTAACACTAACACTGGTGAAGTTTGTTGCTGAAGCTGGTTACACGTAATGACAGGTCTCTAATATGTTTCAGGGATATCTATCCCCTTTATCAAAGAGTGCCGCTTGCTGCAACAGTTCAGGTTTATAAAGGTCAGGTCTCCAAGTCATGTGATCACTCTGTCCATTCACAATATGCACACCTGACCAGGCGTAAAATTAGCAATCAGCTATGTTTAACTGCAATACCTGCAGTGGCGTAACTCCCACCCCCGCAGCCACTGCGGAGGCTTGGAGGCGCAGCGCTGCGGTGCCACCACTGATTCAGAGCAGATTGACATGCGGACTAGCCGTCCGCATGTCAATCTGCTAAATGTCCCCTCCAAAATGGCCACCGCCATGGAGGAGACATGCTAGAGGTCATACTTGACCTCTAGCGTCTAGGAAGTGCCGGGACCCGTGGGAGCACATAGCGCTGGCCGCGGCACCCTGCAGCCCTGCCACCTTGCAACCCAGGCGCGGCGGTGGCTGCAGCAATGGGAGGATCGGGCAGCGGTGCCCGTGGCTCACTACAACCTTCAGCGGCAGCGGGAAAGGGAGATCGGGCAGCATTGCCTGCGGCTCACTAAACAGCGGGGGGCGGGTTGGGCAGCATTACTTCCTAGCAACAACTAACAAGCATGACACCCAGTGCATGAAATCCCTGGCAACAAGCATTACCCCCTGGCAATGAGCTTGAAACCCAGCGCATGAAACCTCTGGCAACAAGCATAACACCCAGCGCATGAAACCTCTGGCAACGAGCATAACACCCAGCGTATGAAACCCCTGGCAACGAGCATGAAACCCTGAGCATGAAAACCCCTGGCACCGTGCATGGAACCAAGATCATGAAACCCTTGGCAATGATCAGGTAATTTAAAAGTAATTAGAAGCCTTACTGTAGGGCTTAATGTGTAATGGGCATTGCGATGTGTGGCATAATGTATCACGGACATTGTGGTATGTGGTATAATGTATAACGGGCATTGCGGTGTGTGTCATAATGTGTCACAGGCATGACGGTGTGTGGTATACTGTGTCATGGGCATTGTATGTGGTATAATGTCTTAGGGGCATTGCAGTGTGTGGTATAATGTATAACGGGCTTTGCGGTGTGTGTCATAATGTGTCACAGGCATGACAGTGTGTGGTATACTGTATCACGGGCATTGTATGTGGTATAATGTCTCAGGGGCATTGTCAGGGCCGAAACTAGGATTTTTGTCACCCGGGGCAAGGTAGTCATTTGGCGCCCCCCCCCCCGCCCTCCCCAAAAAATAAAATAAATAAAAAATTAAAAAATAATATATATATATAGCAAAAGAGGATGGAGAAGAACAAGCGCCTATGGTGCAGTAAGTTCTTTAAAGTGTTATAGTGACACTTGAGAAAATATAAATGCGTACCAGATGAATTCTTTAAACCACGTCTAATAGTAAGATTCCAGTCAGGATATTTCTCACCAACATCACCATCTATAAATCAGAGAAGACGGAATCGCCGCATAGCGTAATACTTCTGGATAAAGAATAATGTCCCCACAAACACCCAATTATGCGTACCAGATTTAAATGCAGAGTCAGCATAGACATCTAGTGGTCTCGTATCCAAAGAACTCTCATCACATCCAGTACATGGGATTGTTGTAGTATCAGTCAAACGACTAGAAAATTTATTCAAAATATAGGCTATAAAACATCATACAAATGAACAATAAGATAAGTTAAAAAATAGTCAGTATAGCTTAGCTTAGCAGCCGGGTAAGATTCTGCTCAGGTCTCAACGCGTTTCGCCAATCAAGGCTTCCTCAGGAGATCAGAGTACAGTCCAAAGCAAAGTCTATTTAAAGGTGGCTGAGTCAATTTGACCCTCAGCCACCTTTAAATAGACTTTGCTTTGGACTGTACTCTGATCTCCTGAGGAAGCCTTGATTGGCGAAACGCGTTGAGACCTGAGCAGAATCTTACCCGGCTGCTAAGCTAAGCTATACTGACTATTTTTTAACTTATCTTATTGTTCATTTGTATGATGTTTTATAGCCTATATTTTGAATAAATGTTCTAGTCGTTTGACTGATACTACAACAATCCCATGTACTGGATGTGATGAGAGTTCTTTGGATACGAGACCACTAGATGTCTATGCTGACTCTGCATTTAAATCTGGTACGCATAATTGGGTGTTTGTGGGGACATTATTCTTTATCCAGAAGTATTACGCTATGCGGCGATTCCGTCTTCTCTGATTTATAGATGGTGATGTTGGTGAGAAATATCCTGACTGGAATCTTACTATTAGACGTGGTTTAAAGAATTCATCTGGTACGCATTTATATTTTCTCAAGTGTCACTATAACACTTTAAAGAACTTACTGCACCATAGGCGCTTGTTCTTCTCCATCCTCTTTTGCTACAGAATTTATGCCATATACCTTTGGTACACTGAGGAACCAAGCTGCCACCCTGAAGAGTGGAAGGTGCTGACAGAGACTTATTGAAGCTTACAAAAACTGTGATATCAGCCAGTTGCGGCTATTACATTAGCAAATTTATTATATTGTTCTGATAAATATATCATTGTATTGTCGATTCCTAAAGAAGCGCACGAGTCTATACATTTTTTTCTGTTTAATATATATATATATATAAATAAATAAATATATATATATATATATATATATATATATTTCAGAACTTTTTGACATGAAAAATTGCCTTAGCAATTTTAGCAGGGACCTGCATGTGTGTGTGGTAGGTGCACACATACCTCCCATTCTGCAGGATCTCTCTCCTCCCGTCCGGCTCTCCGGCTTTCCTGTTGGTGGCAGGTGCATCCTTGGCTCTGCAAAAACTTCGCTACACAGCGGACATCTGCAAATCCGTTCGCAACTCACTCACCATCTAATGATTTTTCCAGTCTGTGCAGCCCAGGACTTACTCCTACAGTGCGATACAAACAGGCTGATCATGCCGGAGCTGACATCATACACCCTCCCTGAAAACGCTTGGGAACCCCTGCGTTATTCCTGACACTCTCAGAAAAAGTCCAGTTACTACCACCAAATGTCCGCTTTCTGTCAATCAGCATGCGTTCACCTAGTGATTATAAAGGACGCAGGATTTTTTTTTTAGCTGTTTGGCGTCGCGTCTCCACATTACGATCCATACGCATGCGCAGTCATTTAGTAATCGGCCGCTGCACAACAGCGATCAGGTCTGTATTAGGCAAACAGTACATTACACCATTTTCTCCATTGTTGTTAAGGGCAACTCTACTTAAACCTGTGCGCCAGTTTTGATAAATATGATAAATATCCCCAAATGTTGTAATGCACAGGGTGGATTTAATAGTGGACAGTACTATATAGTGGGTGTGGGTTCACAAGCTGGATCCATATTAAATTTAGCGGCATATGCAGATGCACAGTCACACATGTAAATTCTCACATACACACAGCCATATGCACACACAGCCACATATGTAAAGACACACAAGTGCGCGCACACACACACACACACAGCCACATATACAAATCCACACATGCACACATACAGCCACATATACAAATCCACACATGCACACACACAGCCACATATATACACAGCCATATATACAGAGCCACACATGCGCGCGCATACACACACAGCCACATACGTACACAGCCATATGCACACACACATACTAAGAAACTTATGTTCTCTTCTTGCCCACCTGTCCTGATCCAGACTGCACACCCCGTCAATATCCTCTGCCAGAAAGCTCACCTATAGTATGTTCCTCGCACCCTGCTCATCACGGGCAGGAGACAGGCGGGAGGAGAAGCCTTCAGGCAGGAGACGGGCAGCGGAGCTGGGGAGAGATCAGAGGTTTCCGGGCGGGAGAAGGGCAGCCAGCGGGTGGTTGAAAATAAAGATGTTCAGGCGGGAGTCGGGCAGCGGGGGTGAGGAGAAATGAGAGGCGTTCGGGTGGGTGACGGGCAGCGGGACTGTGAGAGGCGGAAGCACAGATTGTCCGCCACTGACTGCAGAGAGGAAATTGAAAGTAAACTACAGCTCCCGAGGGCTGCTGGGAGCTGTAGTTTATTTTCAGTTTACTCACAGACGAGACGCGGCTCTGAACTGATACCATTGCCGCATTGCCGCATAGGGAGAGCTGCATGTGTGGGGGTCTCGACGCCCCCTCCAATCCAGAGCCCAGGTCACCTGCCCCCCTAGCCCCCCCCTAGTTGCGGCTCTGGCATTGTAGTGTGTAGCATAATGTATAACAGGCATTGTGATGCGTGGTGTAATGTGTCACAGGCATTACAGTGTGTATCATAATGTGTCACAGGCATTATGGTGTGTGGTATAATGTCTCAGGGACACTGCAGAGTGTGGCATAATTTATAACGGGTATTGCGGTGTGGCATAATGTGTCACAGGCATTATTGTGTGTGGCATAATGTCTAAGGGCCATTGCAGTGTTTTGCATAATGTGTGAGGGGCATGGAATAATGACAAGTAATGTAAGGGGCATGAATCAGGATTATTTTTTTTCCTGTGGTCGCCAGTGTCTCGGCGTGCAGGTTGCAAAACTGGGGTAGTCTTTTCCTGCAACGCCACGCCCCTTTCAGCAAAGCCACATCATTTTAATGAAGCCAAACCCCTTTTTTGGTGCGCGCAAATTCTTCACTTTGCTAGTGCCAATTATATGGGGAGGGGGTCGCCAGAGATTTTTTTGGCTTGGGGGAGAAAAATTTCTAGTTACGCCACTGAATACCTGGCTAATAAACACATCCATTTCCCTAATACTGCATAATTGGATAAATATTTTCAATCACATAGATATAAAAATATATATATAAAAAATACAAGTACATAGCAGGCATAAAAAAGTATTTATAAATATATACAATATATAAGGCTGAATTAAGTATGAGGCTAAATAAGAATCCTTTTTTTTGTGTTTTTACTGATTGACTGGATATGACAGCCTTTTTACTAGGCGGATTAAACTAGATGGTGTGTTGTTGTCAATCAAAGGGTTTATCCAATTAGGGCTAAGGGGATGTTGACGTTGTAGAAGTTTTTGAGCACGCCCTCCCACCCAAAACCTTGTTTGTCACTGCTTTTGATTGCTTCTTTTTCCCATTCAGGGAATGCGCAGCAGGGTGGGAGAGCGCTGCATCTCAGTGACTTTCTGTGATGCAAGAGATCGTTGTGGGGCACCTACCCTCTAATGACTTGACAAGTTTGTCCTGCTCTGTGCGGGGGACCTGGTCGCTTCTAGTGCGGGAGCGTTCAGACTGTGTCCGAGAGGTTAGGTGAGCCCCCATGACGTTACTGCCTCAGTAGTCGTCTCCCAAGAATGGGTATAACGGATAAGGCTGGAGCTGAGTTTACAGTGTCTCCTGGCCACCTTTTTCCTCGTAGGTTAATTAAATATAATTGAATAAAAAGCTGTGACCTTTAAGCCAAGCTGTTACTGTGTCTGTGTTGTTATTTCAGTTAGAAATAAGTTTTACATTTTATTAAGGGGTTTATAATTTGTGGTTATTGTTACATTGAATTCATGTTCGGGTCATTAATTAATTGGTTAATAGGTTGAATGTGTTTCAGTATTACAAGGTTTGAAGGGTTAATAAGGAATAAACCAATGGAGCTCTTATTTAAAGTCAGATCCCGGTTACATAATTTCTCAGTGAAAAGTGAGCGTGGACGTGTCGTGTGCAGGTTATTTTCTTCTCATAGCCATAGAGAAAGCAGAGAGCGCTGCAAAGTCAGTGGATTGTGCAGGCTTATAGACTTAACACCAGTGTCATTTGTTACATTGTGCTATGCATCTGGTGATTTCATATTTCAAATATTAAAAGATATCGTAAGAGGCCATTTAATAAGTCACTAAAATCTGTTTCTTTTTCCTTAACCGCAGGCTTAAATCAATGTGCAAGGCTGATGTAAAGTATATATTATTTTAATGATAACCTGCTGGGTTATGAAGCTGTTAGTCAGTTCTGGAGTGGATGAAGCAGAGGGGCGGCACACAGGGGTTCCTGCTTAGAGAGGTCATGTGACTGCCTGGGTCTGATCCTCTCACCATACTCATATATTACTTTCAGTAATGCTGTTTAGAAAGGCAAGGGGGATAAAGCTAAGAATATTACATCATTTCAGGCCAAAAAATAGCAGGTTCATTGGAGGATTTGTTTTGTCTTTTACCATTAAATCTATCTCATCCCTAATATATTTCACTGGTGATTTACCCTTAGCTATTTCATTGCTGTGTGAAATGTTTTTCCAAGTTTTCCATCTTATACCTTCTAATTGTGAAGACAGATACAGTTTGATAGTTAAGTCCAATGATCGGGACATTCATCCCAATTTGCAATGTAGGGTTGGAAAGCATTCCACCACTATCTGCATTTTATTTTTTGCTAAAAACACAGATTACAATGGGGGTCATTCAGAGTTGATCGCAGCTGTGCAGCACACCCACTGAAGCACACTGAAGCACACCCACAAGTGCTTGAACTACAGTTATTGTGTGGGTGCCCACTTTAGGATGCACCTTATTTTGTAGGTCTACTTGTCAATGTGTATTGTTGAAACTAGAGATGTGCGGCGGGCACTTTTCGTGTTTTGTGTTTTGGGTCTAATTCCCTGCTCGTGTTTTGGTTTTGGCTTGGTTTTGCCAAAACCACCCTTTCGTGTTTTGATTTTGGTTTTGGATCTGGATGATTTTTGGAGAAAAAAACCCATAAAAACAGCTAAAATCACATAACTTGGGGGTAAGTTTGATCCTACGGTAATATTAACCTCAATAACATTAATTTCCACTCATTTCCAGTCTATTCTGAACACCTCACAATATTGTTTTTAGGCCTAAAAGTTGCACTGAGGTCGCCGTATGACTAAGCTAAGCGACACAAGTGTGCGGCACAAACACCTGGCCCATCTAGGAGTGGCACTGCAGTTACAGACAGGATGGCACTTAAAAAAATAGTCCCCAAACAGCACATGATGCAAAGAAAAAAAGAGGTGCAATGAGGTAGCTGGATGACTAAGCTAAGCGACACAAGTGTGTGGCACAAACACCTGGCCCATCTGGACGTGCTGGAATTTGCCCAGATGTAATACACGCACAATATTGGTGGCATAGGATAGCGTACCCTAAACCAAACACACACACACGGCAAAGCCAGTCATATTAATTTGGATAATAATAACCCTTTTATTTGAAGCTATTATAATAATATGCAGCACAGGCGAGCGTACCCCTACACCACACAGGGCAAACCCTGTAAAAATTATTTGTATAATAATGTATACAACCCTTTTATTTGGAGTAAATAATATACAGCACAGGACACCACCACAGGACTTATGGCAGCACAAGACTCCACCACAGGACTGATGCAGCAGAAGACAGCACCACTGGACTGGACTTATACGGTAGTACTCCTGGACTTATATGGCAATACCCCCGGACTTGTACGGCAGTGTCAGACAGGATGGCACTTTAAAAAACTAGTCCCCAAACAGCACATGATGCAAAGAAGAAAAAGAGGTGCAAAATGGAATTGTCCTTGGGCCATCCCACCCACCCTTATGTTGTATAAACAGGACATGCTCACTTTAACAAACCAATCATTTCAGTGACAGGGTCTGCCACACAACTGTGGCTGAAATGACTGGTTTGTTTGGGCCCCCACCAAAAAAGAAGCAATCAATCTCTCCTTGCACAAACTGTCTCTACAGAGGCAAGATGTCGACATCATCCTCATCCTCCGATACCTCACCCCTTTCACTGTGTACATCCTTCTCCACACAGAGTATTAATTAGTCCCCACTGGAATCCACCATCACAGGTCCCTGTGTACTTTCTGCAGGCAATTGCTGGTAAAGGTCTTCCCGGAGGAATTTATAATTCATTTTGATGAATATCATCTTCTTCACATTTTAAGGAAGTAACCTCCTACGCCGATCGCTGACAAGGTTACCAGCTGCACTAAACATTCTTTAGGAGTACACACTGGAGGGGGGGGGGGGGCAACTTAGGTAAAATAAAGCCAGTTTGTGCAAGAGCATCCAAATTTCCTCTTTTTCCTGCCAGTATACGTACGGACTGTCTGACATGTCTACTTTGATTCTGTTACTCATATAATCCTCCACCATTCTTTCAATGGAGATAGAATCATATGCAGTGACAGCAGACATGTCAGTAACCGGCAACTTCTTCAGTCCGGACCAGATGTTAGCACTTGCTCCTGACTGCCCTGCATCACCGCCAGCGGGTGGGCTCGGAAATGTTATCCTTTTCCTCGCAACTCCAGTTGGGAGGAGCTGTTAACGGGTCACGTTCCGCTTGAGTTGACAATTTTCTCACCAGCAGGTCTTTGAACCTCCTTGTAAAGCTGAAATTATTATCCTGCACCGGATACTTAATGTCTGAGAAACATCATTTACTAACACCAGCTACTCTTAATATTAAGGATAATCCTATCTGAATCAAAAATGGGCTGCAGGTGCTCCTGGAATTATGAAAAAATCATATTCAAAAAATATTGTGGGGACTAGCCCCAAAGAAAATTCCTTTTTTGGAGCACTCTTTTGAAATGAATGATAATATAGTATATAGAGAATTAATGAGTTGTATTAAAACTTAACTTTTATTTCTCACCTATCTAAAATAAGAGTATTCAGGATATCCACTCAAGTGATTATCACTTATATTCGGTGATTATCCCTATCTCCCATGATGTCAAAAGAATATTTAAATGCACAAATACGTTCATATTGTTACTATTTTTATAATTTTCCTAAAACTTACAAGTAAATTGCAGAACACTATGGTTGCTAATGGAAACAATATGTGTTTAGTATGTGTCTTTACGACTGTCAATCATTATTGAAATAGACTTACAAGTAAATTGCAAAACACTATGGTTGCTAATGGAATAAGTAAACACACCATGTAACCCTGCACATGCCATCTAGTTAAATTGCAGAGGAAAAAAGTTTAATACATATCATACAGTGGCCTTTGATTTAAAGCCTCTTCCTAACCACAATTTGCATATTACCCATCACTATCTCAGCTCTGCGTTTCTTATAAGCATTTTCTCAATCATTTCTCAATCATTGTTTAAGTGAACTTACAAGCAAATTGCAGAACACTATGGTTGCTAATGGAAACAATACGTGTTTAGTATGTATCTTTAAGACTGTCAATCATTGTTTAAGTAAACACTCCATGTAACCATGCACATGCCATCTAACTAGATTGCAGAAGAAAAAAGTTAAATACATATCAAACAGTGGCCTTTGATTTAGAGCATCTTCCTAACCACAATTTACATATTACCCATCACTATCTCAGCTCTGCGATTCTCATAAACATTTTCTCGGCATCAATGAAACTAAGTTGCATAATGGCAAATTACTGCAAAGCTGAATGATTTTCAAAACACTCTGACTACTAGTGAAAACAGTACATGTTTTACATGTGTCTTAGAGACTGACAGTCATCATTGAGGCGGACATCATGCATATGTACCTAAATTCCAGTATATACATATCATATGGTAACACTTGATAAGAAATATATATACTTCCTAAACCTTTTCTTTACAATTCACATATTGCATATCCAGACCCTCCAACATGACCCGCCCCACTAGGTACAAAATGCTCTGTTCCTGGACTTCCCTCTTAATTTATGATTTCCATCCTCTCTGTTGAACTAGTTAAATGGATTAATATACAGAAAGAGAAGACAACTCCTTTTTATGGGGCACTCATACTAGTAATCTAAAACGTAACTTTTATTGAAATTGGACTCACATTAACATACAACATGAAACATTTAATCAATAAAAATAATTTGTGGTATGACTGGCTAAGCCTCTAAAACTATCTCCATGTGACGTCCTTCTCACTGTATAAATATAACTGTCCCAATTAAATCCAAATGTCCACAATATTAAGTTCTACTGCTTTAAATGATTGTTTGTAGGGAACATGTCCTGTGGAAAACTTCCAGATCCAAAATTATCCAAAGTATTTTACTGAGGTATAACCATACACCCTATATGTCATAGACAATTAAATGTCATACTGTTGTTGATAATCCCTTAGTATGACTGTGAATTTAAAGCAACTAGCACGATGCACCTATTATGAATACGTGTTGTGGCCAAACTTTCGGTCAATTGATGGTATGTATCTAATAAGCAGGTAAACTTAATAGGGCATTTGTGGAAGAATTATATATTTAGGAGAGGGAAAGTGGAAGAGAAGAAAAAGGTCAGAAGGAAGATGGGGAGAAATAGGTGACTAAATGCCTTGTTTCTGCTTTTGGAGATCTGCTTAAAAAGCATCGAATCTTCAATGAGAGAACCACCTGGAGCATATGCACCACTCCCAAGACCTGTATCTGCTGTTAACTTGATCTGCCCAATTAAGGGCAAAGTTAATGAGAGTGCAGGGGAGAGGTCCCTAGCCAGTGTATAATACCTAAATTGCTGACTACTTGTAAGCCCTTTATTAGTATAAATCACAACCTTTATTTGTAATATCACCTTGTGTAGATTCACAATAAATTATGTGGCATCTATGAAAAACACTCAAAAGGAAAAAGAAGCAGAGTTGCTTATGTAGTTATATATAGCATAGCTATTGGGTGAGATAGTTTCTATGACATACAGATTTCATATGCAATAAAGACCAGGATGTCTACTGTCCTCAAACATGTCTGTTGACATCAAATTAAGGATGAGAGAGTCCTTTTAGGTGTTTGTGCAATATGAAAATAGTGTGCTTCTGCTGTCGTTATCTCAAAAAATGAGTTAAGCCGATGAGAGAGCACCGAAATAATTGGAAAGAAAAAGAAAAGGAAAAAAGATAAATCATAAAATTAATATAAGTGTATTCCTAAGAGTGTATTCACTGCAGGTCTTGTTACATATAGAATAGCCTAGTATCTAACCAATTTCACCCCCACATATAATTTACATTTCAAAACAATTGCAAAGGGTAAATGTTCCCAATAAAATGTAGGTTAATCGGTTAGAAACACAATTTTTTGTGTGATATATTTGATACAAGCATAATGATAATATCACAGTTGCGTCTGGTATAAGAAATTTGCATCATATTTGCAAAAGTAACAGAATTGCATCATGTTTGCAAACGGCATCATGCATATGTACGTCACCAATTAGCACATTTAAAAATAGGAAATTATATTCCCTTATTACTGTCTAATTAATTTTGTCATTTCCATTGTACAGTTGGGAAATAAAATACCTAGATTCATGTGCCAATTACTGCTAATAGATATTAAATTAAGATAAAGATCGTTACTTATCTGCTGTATATTCTCCTCGATAATTCATTGGTATACATGTCACCTCATATGGAATCAATCGAATAGTTATTCTTCCCGTCCAACTCCTTTATACGGGAGGAGATGGAAGCTGTTTGTCACTGATGGGTATTAACTGTAATCTTCCATAACACTCTTCACCATAACGTTAACCCCTATAAGGGCCATGGGAGTGAATGACCGTCGCTCCAACACATTCAAAACGGGTCTAGTAGCGGCAAATCACTGTTCACATGCAGTCCGGTCAGCATAGAAACTTGCTGCTGACAGTGTGCGGCTCATCACAGATCAAAGGATCCGTATTGCCGGGCAGTATATGGGACCGCTGTTGGTAGCGTACGGCTCACCTTTAACTTGACAAATCTTTGTCGGGTGACAGTGTATAACAGACATTAGTCTCGGCGCGCGGTTCTCCTTAGCTTGTGAGACCGTTTATACGGATCACCTCAGGATACCAAGTCCATGTCAGATGATAACATGTAGAACCGCTGCGAGCGGCGTGCGGCTCACCGCTATTGCCGGGTCAGTGCAGGGAGACAGCAGAGGCAATCGGGTGACGTCCACGTGCACCGTGTGACCGACGTGCACGTTTCACCTGGGCGGCTTCGTCAGGGATTGTGAAACTCTACCTGCTGGTCCCCATATTTACCTGAATAGGTATAGCTCACTTAGCCAATCATGGCAGACCTTCGGTCTGCTACAATAAAACTGGCCAGGCTGCATTCTGGGATACGTAGTTTTATCTCATGTCCGTGTCTTTTTAATTCATATAAATATAGGTGTATTGTTTAACCCAGACCGCCAAATAGAGCGCGGATTAGAATGTGAATAAGTATATAGTGTGGCTAAATAGAATGTAATATATATATATATATATATATATATATATATATATATAAAAAACATATATATATATATATATATATATAATAGCAATACGAACCGTCACTCCGTGCTGGAACAATGACTGGTAGGTGCCTTCAGGAGAAATGATGAATAGCAGAAGACAGGACTGCGGCACTCAAATCGAAAAATGAAAGTTTTTTACTGAAGCATATAAGAAATTGCAAAGATGCCTATACAGGGCCGACGTTTTGGTGCTCCAAGCACCATTTTCAAGGCAGGCATAACATTCTAAATAAAGGTAGCTAACATTACACACATACATGAATTTCTTACCTAAATAGGCGACCCGCCATCACGCCGTTGGAGAGCCGGGGCCGGCGTCCGCTTCCGCCCGCCGCAGCTGCTTCCGCGTCACATCCGGTGACGTCAGCTGGCTTCCGTTGCGGTTGTCATGGCAACGCGTCCCGTAGCCGTGGCAACACGTCAAAGCACCAAGCAACCTGTGTGGAGCCGCTGAGTAATCTCCCCGGCCCTCCTAACGGCGATCTATCAATGAACACATAGTGGGGGGTTACACAATGCATACATGGCACAGATAAATTTAAAACAAAGATGGATAGCAGACTTTTATGTGCACCAGATGCGCTAGGCATGGGCAACTGCACCAGTTCTCAAGAAAACTACGACTACAGGAGTTTTTCCCAAACTCTGAACCCCTAACACAGAATTCACCTCAACAGGTGTTTCTGGCAAAACGCAGCACTTCCACATTTGACCCAGCATCCTCTAACAGTTCCATTAAGACTTTCACGCGACTCATGGAAGATTCTGTCCAGAAGTTTGTTCAGGCACAACCAAAATTACACTATAACTTAAGCAGGCAAGAACATCAGGCCTTACGCAATTTGTCAGAGTACCGTGACATTATTGTGCGCCCCGCTGACAAGGGGGGCGCTATTGTCATTCAAAATCTAGACGACTACAAGGCTGAGATTGAAAGACAACTTGCCGACCGGGAGGTGTACCAACTACTGGCGGGTGACCCCACGATTCAATATCAGACAGAATTACAGGACATTTTAAAGGAAGCAAATCTGCGGGGCATTTTGGACCCCAAGCTCATGAAGGCTTTACAACAACCTTTTCCGATCAGCCCTGTCCTGTACACTGTTCCAAAAATTCATAAAAATCTACTTCATCCACCCGGCCGTCCGATCATCTCGGCACACAATTGTATCACCCCATTTCAATGTATTTAGACTGCATCTTGCAACCTCATGTCATTAGCCAACCGACTCTCATTAAGGACACAACTGACTTTTTACAACATCTATTAGCAATTGGCAACATTCCGGAGGGGAGTATACTGTGTACACTGGATATCAACAGCCTGTACACATCTATCCCACACCTTCAGGGCCTTGCGGCATCCAAGTCATTCTATGAATCTCAACAAATTGATGACTTGGATATTGATTTATTTATGCAATTATTGGAATTAACCCTGACTCGCAACTACTTTATCTACAACGGACGTTTCTATAGACAACTATCTGGATGTGCCATGGGAAGCCACGTGGCACCCAGCTATGCAAACATCTTTATGTTCCAGGAAGAGTCCCAAATGTTTTTTAACAAGTACAAGCGTCACATCATTACCTACATGCGTTATATTGACGACTTGTTCATCATCTGGACGGGGTGGGAGGAGCTGTTGGACAATATGATTAAAGATATTAACCACCGCGACTCGACCATAAAAGTCACTCACCAGTATAGCCACTCAGCCATTCATTACTTGGACGTATTAGTGACGCTCGAATCTGGTCAAATACACACCGAGGTGTACTCCAAGCCAACTGATAGAAACACGCTACTGCTTGCATCAAGTCACCATCCCAAATCACTTAAAAAGGGCTTGCCCAAATTACAGATGATGAGGGTAGCAAGAATTGCGGATAATCCTGCCACTGCAGTCCAAGGTATTGATGCCACAATTGACAAGTTTCTATCTAGAGGCTATAGCTGGAACCTTTTGAAAAAACAAAAGGACGAGGTGATGGCCATGAGTCGCAATGAGCTATTACGCCCTAGGACACGCACTAACGAAGCAGTCATTCCGTGGAGGATGGCTTTTACTACCTCCAGCCAAGTCGTCCAAAGAGCAAGTCGGGCATTGTGGCCCATAGTAGCAACGGACAAAGAAACAACATGCTTCAGACAAAAGCGCCCCATGGCATGCTTTACCAGGGGCAAAAACATCAGAGACATGGTGGTCCACACGGACATTACGGGCTTTAAACAAACGCAAGTGCAACCCCATTTCATGACAAAACCAGCAGGTTGCTACAAGTGCCTTAAGTGCACCACCTGTACCCACATGATCACTGGCAGTTCATTTAAACACCCACACACGGATCGGAGCTTCAAGATCAAACATGTTTTTTCCTGCTTATCTACGCATGTGGTGTACATCATCATTTGCCCCTGCAATATGTATTACGTGGGGAAGACCACCCGTACTATTCGAGAACGCATGGCTTTACACCGTTCATCAATCAATAAAGCACTTAAATCTCAGGTGGCAGACGAACCGGTGGCTCGTCACTTTCTTGCGGAAGGACATTCACATTGAAGTGCGCAACCCCTGTTTTAGAGAACTGTAACAATTTGGTCTAACAGCGACATTCCTTTATCTAGTATATATGCATGCCGGATAACACGCGGCTGTAATTTGGTCATATTGTGTGTTTTCCTCTCTTTCTCTCGCTTTTTCTACCCTTTCTTCATCCCTCATGGCACAATCTATTACATGATGCAGTTACAGTGAATGGTCTCAGGTATGCCCATGCCTAGCGCATCTGGTGCACATAAAAGTCTGCTATCCGTCTTTGTTTTAAATTTATCTGTGCCATGTATGCATTGTGTAACCCCCCACTATGTGTTCATTGATAGATCGCCGTTAGGAGGGCCGGGGAGATTACTCAGCGGCTTCACACAGGTTGCTTGGTGCTTTGACGCGTTGCCACGGCTACGGGACGCGTTGCCATGACAACAGCAACGGAAGCCAGCTGACGTCACCGGATGTGACGTGGAAGCAGCTGCGGCGGGCGGAAGCGGACGCCGACCCCGGCTCTCCAACGGCGTGATGGCGGGTCGCCTATTTAGGTAAGAAATTCATGTATGTGTGTAATGTTAGCTACCTTTATTTAGAATGTTATGCCTGCCTTGAAAACGGTGCTTGGAGCACCGAAACGTCGGCCCTGTATAGGCATCTTTGCAATTTCTTATATGCTTCAGTAAAAAACTTTCATTTTTCGATTTGAGCGCCGCAGTCCTGTCTTCTGCTATATATATATATATATATATATATATATATATATATATAAAAAAATATATATATACAGAAAAGAATAAAAAAGAAAACAAATAGGGAAAATACCAAAATTATTAACACAAAAATTATTATTTTATACAAAAATTAACTAATTAATTACGTATATACATATATATGGCCATGCTGGCCAAGTATATTAAATTAGAAGAACAACTCTACAATAATTAAATGAGAATTTTTTGAACTAGTTAAATGATAGGAAAGCTGTTTCTTCACAGGTGATGGCAATAATAAATTAAGAGGGAAGTCCAGAAACAGAGCATTTTGTACCTAGTGGGGCGGGTCATGTTGGAGGGTATGCATATCACTTTATCAGCTCTGCAATGTTCCTGAGCACATTCTCAGCTCAGGTGAAACTAAGTTGCAAAATGACTGATTTGTTGCAAAGCTTGATTACTCTCCAAATGTTTCTAAATCAAACCACACGTAATCTCACAGTTTCTTATGGAGAAACTTTGTAACCATCACATAAAGTATATTCCCATAACACATATAATAAACTATTAGCATTGTAGAACAGGATTTTGTTAAACGGACATTTCCCCCTTATTCTATTAAAATAAAAGAACATATGTAACCGCAATTCATCACATGCAAGACCATATATCCGGACTTTATCACATATGGTATGCGGTGAGGGACAAATGTCACCTTATCTTTCACTGTTATACCAGTGTGATCTGTTCTAAGAAACATTTAATAAGCTGCAGACTTAGGTGCACCTCTAATAATTTTTTCCTTTAAGGCCTTCATTTGTTTTTATCATTTTTTCAGCTATTATGAGGAATATGGAGAGAAAAAGTACAATCCAATATACAGTTACCCCCATCTGCTGCCCTGCCTCATCAGAAGAGCGGAAGAAGGGTGAGAGTAGGGATACTGTTGAATTGATAGAAAAAAAGCCACAGTATCCCTCGTGTCTCCGTCTCTGGTGTTAGAGCAGTCCTGTTGCTATAGGCATTGCAGGGCTGCAATGCGCTGCGGGGACCGATGGGATACCTGTGAAATAAGAGGAGTGTGTGGACCTGGTATACCAGTGTGTATTATCTGTTGCCAAAATTGCTAAAGATCCCTTGTATAATTTAGTATAAAAATGTACTTTGTAAGTGTGATCCGTAGCTAATTACCACCCGAGAGCACATGAAATAGTAGCTGTCCTGAAAGTCATGGGAGACACTGAGACCCATGGGCATTGAAATATATAAGAAGCGCTGCACCCTGTATATGAAATGCTGCTACTTCATTGCCCAATCTTAAGTCACGTATTTCGTGGTGGTCAGCGCGCTCTAAAGGGTGTGCCAGGGATTGGATTGATTGGAGAGGTGGATGGTGGTGTGTGAAGTGATGTGTTCTCTGTGTATCTATTTGTAGGGGATGTGGTAATGATCACTCGATGTAAATGAAATATAGGATTTTATTTGGATGTAATAGGATTAATATTCCATAGTCAATAATGAATGTCCCAGGTTGGTTCACCACTTATCAGGTGTGTCTTGCAGACTACCCTTTCTATGAGTATACCCTCCTATTGGTATACTGATGGAGCTACAGCTCAGGTAAATGTTAGGTATGCCCTAGGGGCCACCTTTACCATAGGTGTGGATGGTCCTATGTATCCTCTGATGCTGTGTCTATTGTTAGGTTTGTGGTTAAGTTTATGGTGTGACTAGTGCGGCGTCCCGCCTGTCAGACCCTTCCGTGTGTGGCAACGAGTGGCGTGGTCATATACTGTGTAATGAAACTTACCGCCGGGGGCAGGTGCTACCTGCCGCCGGTGACCAGTTCTTAGCCGTCCTCAAGCCTGTGTTCCTCGATGTATCCTCTCTGGGTGTCCTCCGTGTCTCAGAAGCCGCGCACCTTGTCTGTAAATGCCGGTCTCCTAAACTCCCGTCCCGTCCTCTGACTTCCTGGTTCGCGCGTCACGTGCCGGGTCACGTGAGCGCGATGTGTGCGGAAGCGTCTCCTTCTCCAGCCGGAGAGAGGAGAATGTATGTGGCAATGTCGGTAGTAAAGTCTGTGGGTCCCAACGCGTTTCAGCACTGATGCCTTTTTCTAGACAAGGCATTTACATGCCTTGTCATATGACCACGCCACTCGTTGCCACACACGGAAGGGTCTGACAGGCGGGACGCCGCACTAGTCACACCATAAACTTAACCACAAACCTAACAATAGACACAGCATCAGAGGATACATAGGACCATCCACACCTATGGTAAAGGTGGCCCCTAGGGCATACCTAACATTTACCTGAGCTGTAGCTCCATCAGTATACCAATAGGAGGGTATACTCATAGAAAGGGTAGTCTGCAAGACACACCTGATAAGTGGTGAACCAACCTGGGACATTCATTATTGACTATGGAATATTAATCCTATTACATCCAAATAAAATCCTATATTTCATTTACATCGAGTGATCATTACCACATCCCCTACAAATAGATACACAGAGAACACATCACTTCACACACCACCATCCACCTCTCCAATCAATCCAATCCCTGGCACACCCTTTAGAGCGCGCTGACCACCACGAAATACGCAATTGTAACAGGAGGTGGGACACCTCCAGGTCAGCTGCACACTCAGCCACCATCCCCCAATGTGAGCGCAGCCTTCAACCATATTTAATCCCAATCTTAAGTCACCCTGTCCATTCATCAGCAGTCAATAGTCATATTGCAGACAGCGTTTTTAACATGCCACCGGACAAAAAGTAATATTCCTCTCATGTAGTGATTTCACGTGCCTCCTAGTCAGATACCCTGATTCCAGATGACACTTAACAAGACTGGTTACCAGTTTCACATGCCTCCCAATGGAATGCACTGGTTTTAAATAGCGCTGCACATAGCTGGTTACCACATCTCATGGGAAGTTTCATATGCCGTCCAACCTCTCCAATAAATGTATCTCTGGTGGCGATTCCAGCTGCCGCCTTCCACGGCTGATTCGCCAGATCCCGAGTAGCGGCTTCACATGCCGCCCGACACAGCGTCCTCCTGCAGAGAGGAGCTGATTAGTGGAGCACAACGTCTCAGCTGAACGTACGTTTCACAAACGTGCTTGATCACAAGCCGGATATATGGTCTTGCATGTGATGAATTGCGGTTACATAAGTTCTTTTATTTTAAAAGAATAAGGGGGAAATGTCCGTTTAACAAAATCCTGTTCTACAATGCTAATAGTTTATTATATGTGTTATGGGAATATACTTTATGTGATGGTTACAAAGTTTCTCCATAAGAAACTGTGAGATTACGTGTGGTTTGATTTAGAAACATTTGGAGAGTAATCAAGCTTTGCAACAAATCTGTCATTTTGCAACTTAGTTTCACCTGAGCTGAGAATGTGCTCAGGAACATTGCAGAGCTGATAAAGTGATATGCAATATGTGAATTATAAAGAAAAGGTTTAGGATGTATATATATTTCTTATCAAGTGTTACCATATGATATGTATATACTGGAATTTAGGTACATATGCATGATGTCCGCCTCAATGATGACTGTCAGTCTCTAAGACACATGTATAACATGTACTGTTTTCACTAGTAGTCAGAGTGTTTTGAAAATCATTCAGCTTTGCAGTAATTTGCCATTATGCAACTTAGTTTCATTGATGCCGAGAAAATGTTTATGAGAATCGCAGAGCTGAGATAGTGATGGGTAATACGGAAATTGTGGTTAGGAAGATGCTCTAAATCAAAGGCCACTGTTTGATATGTATTTAACTTTTTTCCTCTGCAATCTAATTAGATGGCATGTGCATGGTTACATGGAGTGTTTACTTAAACAATGATTGACAGTCTTAAAGATACATACTAAACACGTATTGTTTCCATTAGCAACCATAGTGTTCTGCAATTTGCTTGTAAGTTCACTTAAACAATGATTGAGAAAATGCTTATAAGAAACGCAGAGCTGAGATAGTGATGGGTAATATACAAATTGTGGTTAGAAAGAGGCTTTAAATCAAAGGCCACTGTATGATATGTATTAAACTTTTTTCCTCTGCAATTTAACTAGATGGCATGTGCAGGGTTACATGGTGTGTTTACTTATTCCATTAGCAACCATAGTGTTTTGCAATTTACTTGTAAGTCTATTTCAATAATGATTGACAGTCGTAAAGACACATACTAAACACATATTGGCCCTCATTCCGAGTTGGTCGCTAAGAGTCTTCGCAACGCAAATGTACGAAATGTAAGTATCTGCGCATGCGCAAATGCGTGATTACGCATGCGCGAGTACATACGTACGACAACTGTGCAAAATTACTCAGAAAAAAAAAAGCCGTAACTGGCAAACGAAAACGAGGAGTGGCGTGGGCGTGGCGGAGGCGAGACTTCGCAATGCTCCGACATGGGCGTGAAAGTGGGCGTACAGTGTGGGAGTATGCAACTCGCAATGGGCGTGTTTTTTGCAAATAAACATTGTCGCTGTTAAAACTAACATAGGAAACCGTAGCAACATTCACGCAGCAGCCGAGTAGGTCTGCAGTTACTCTACATTTGCGAAGTACTGGTACAAGTGTGTATGCAGTAATTAGCAGTTAATTGGATAGCACATTCATCTGATGTCCAATTACTTGTTAATTAATGAGCAGATGAAAGTTACCAACCAGCAATTGTCTGAACACACATTACATGTTTATTCTACTCACATATAAATCTCACACACTGCCAAATAAGGGTGTGATTTTTGTTGAAGTTGTTGTGTAAGCATTTTTTAAACTTGATTTAATGTGTGTAAGACTCCCAAATACAAACAAGTGAAAATATTTGTGAAAGTGTTTGAAATCTGCAACTTTTTTGACAAATAAACCAACACCCACATAATGCAGCATACACTTTAATTTAGTCTTAAAAGTCACAATAATATTTGATTATAATATCTGACAATGTTTGAAATGATGTCCTGTTGACCATAGATATTTATAAAAAGCGTCGTGTCTGTTTACTTAATATGGACATTAAAGTGTGGTGCAAAGCATACCTTTTTTTGGTGTTTTTACCAATTTTTAAGGAGAATTTGCAGATTGGTCTACAAGTGTCTATATGCTGACCTAATCTTTCTAGAACTGCATTACCTTGAAGAAACTGCTCAAATTTTTTAAATATCTTTTTTATTACTATAATAATATTTCACAACATTTAAACAACATGGCTCCACGTGAGTCGCACAGGCAGAGATGGACCAAGCAGCAAGCAGATGGCACTGACAATCATTAGATAGCAGAACTCAGTACTCTGCAAAATTCTGCTTCTGACAAAAGTATATTTTTTAAGCATAAATAAAACATGACACACCCTGCCACACACAAATTTTAAACCAAATGAGAAAGAATTAGGATCCACCACACAAACACAACAATACATAGCACACTAGTAAGAGGAAGATGGCTCTGGTGTTTATACACATAAACTCACAGGCTACAATACATCCAAACAGAAAGAATACATTTCACTAAGAGGGAGTTATCCATTCTGGCCACACAAGCCAACTCCAAAAATACATAGAGGCAACATCAAAAACATGGGTGCTGCCCATCTGGAGAGACATCATTTTCTTCTTTTTCTCCCCGCCTGAGGCTGTTCTTCTTTGGAAGGTCTGCGGAGCGACCTTCGTTGGGCCTGCCCAGTGGGCTGTTCTTCCTGGGCAGGGGCAGGGGAGGGAGCCGATGTGGGTGGCTCTCTGCCACTGTGGGCAAGGGAGACAGCGATGGCCTGGAGCCCTTGCAAGATGTTATTTGCAAGGCTTTGGAATGAGGAGGCAAGTTGTTCTTGGCCCTGCCTGATCTCTGCCAGACCTTGGCAGAGTTGAGCAACACCTTGCTCAACACAGGTTCGGTGCTCAGTGAGCCGGACAGCTATCTGGCTTACCTCCCGGATGACCCCGTCTTGAAACCGATTTAGGCTCTCACCATACCTAGCGATTTCAAGCAGGATCTCCGGGATAGCAGAGGGTTGGGTGGGGGGGCCAGTAGGAACCTGCAGAGGTGGGATTTGTTGGCCCACACTGCCAGACTCACTAGGTCCCTCCACCTCAGCCTCAACCACATAACCGTCCTGTGACTCAAACGGATCACCCCCCTGTGCTGTGTTTTGTGGCAAGCAAATAGAAGAATGTGTGGGAAAAAAGTTGGATACAAAATTAGTTTATTATTATAAATACTGTCAAAATTACAGACAACTAAATGTGTAAACTTACCTTCCAAGTCATGTCCCGTCAGGATCTCAGGCAGGTCCGTGTCCATATGAGACACCCCTTGGCCCTCCTCATAACTGACACAGGGCATCGCCATCTCCTCCAAGTCAGTATACTCCACAGCGACAGGTGCTCCTCCACCTGTAGCCCTTGAGGCATTCCACTCCGCAGCCCTCTTTGCCTTCAGGCGGGATTTGAAGTCGGCCCACCTACATATGTATTGTGAAAGAGGGACAAAGTAGAGTCTTATTATTTGTCTAAGCTAATATATAGGACACGTGTTCTGCTTGTGTTTGCTAGACATAACATCACATGTAACTACATTTTTTAGTCAACTTATCACTGAAAAATGACTGTCAATATGCACTTACCGTCGTCTCACTTCCTGTGATGTTCTGACGACAGAGCCAACTTCATTCACAGATTTTGTGATGTCTCTCCAGATGCGATCTTTTGAAGCCGCCCCCATGTTTTTTGGCCCTCTATGGATTTTGGACATGGCCTGCGTGACCAAGACACGCAACTCCCTCTTAGTGAATGCAGGCTGTCTTTTCTTCCGTCTGGAGGTAGCCTGTGAGGTTTCTTCTTGTTGGTCATCACCATCTTCCTCCTCACTAGCAGCTTCTGTCTGTTGTGTTTGTGTGGCTAAAGCCAATTCTCCCTCAGTTTGGTCACTATGTGTGTGTGGCAGGGTATCCCCAGTCAATTGTTGTGGTTCAGAAGCAGACATTTGCAGAGTACTAGGTCCTGCCTCTTCAACATCCGCAGAGGCGTATTCCAACATGCGCCTTTGGCAATCTAGGCGTCTTTTCCGCAATGCCATCTCCTGCTCTGCAATGCGGTCCATCTCTGCTGCGATTTGCTCACGAGAAGCCATGTTTGTGATGACGTGTGTACGCCGAGGTGTGTGCTTATATACCTACGTGCGTAGCGTTAATTCACACAGGTGTACACTGTTAATCTGGTTAATGATTGCACTGCTTATTTAAGGGCCTACTTTGCACGCTGTGAGTGTAGGTAGTTTGGAGTTTCTTTCACTTGAGTTTGTTGGCTTGTGCGTGAAGGTGCTATAGGAATTTTCAGAGTGAGTAATTGTCAAGCATACATTTGTCCTTTCGTTTGCGTTTAGAATATAGTCAGTGTAGCATTTTGTCTGCGAATTTTCGTTTGTGAGTATTCTGGAATTCGTCTTGTTGTTCATTTTTTGATTTAAAAGTGTTAATTTTATGTTGATTGTTTGTTATTCTTTTTTACACATATATATTTTGCTAGTCCATTTTTGCAAATAAACCTGTGCTTCATTGCTTTTACTGACATTTTTGTTCTCTTGTAGGAGAATTGTTTTGGGTGACATAACCCTAGTCTATTTTGTTTATTTTGTGTGCTATATAACACAAATAGTTCCTTGCTTTATTTTGGATCAGGTAAGTTCCCTGGGCCTGTGTGAGTGCCTGTTTGGTTTATTGGTCTGTATGTTGTTTTTGACTGTCATATTTGCTCTCTTGTAGGAGATTTGTTTTGGGTGACGTAACCCTAGTCTATTTTGTTTATTTTGTGTGCTATATAACACAAATAGTTCCTTGCTTTATTTTGGATCAGGTAAGTTCCCTGGGCCTGTGTGGGTGCCTGTTTGGTTTATTGGTCTGTATGTTGTTTTTGACTGTCATATTTGCTCTCTTGTAGGAAATTTGTTTTGGGTGACGTAACCCTAGTCTATTTTGTTTATTTTGTGTGCTATATAACACAAATAGTTCCTTGCTTTATTTTGGATCAGGTAAGTTCCCTGGGCCTGTGTGGGTGCCTGTTTGGTTTATTGGTCTGTATGTTGTTTTTGACTGTCATATTTGCTCTCTTGTAGGAGATTTGTTTTGGGTGACGTAACCCTAGTCTATTTTGTTTATTTTGTGTGCTATATAACACAAATAGTTCCTTGCTTTATTTTGGATCAGGTAAGTTCCCTGGGCCTGTGTGGGTGCCTGTTTGGTTTATTGGTCTGTATGTTGTTTTTGACTGTCATATTTGCTCTCTTGTAGGAGATTTGTTTTGGGTGACGTAACCCTAGTCTATTTTGTTTATTTTGTGTGCTATATAACACAAATAGTTCCTTGCTTTATTTTGGATCAGGTAAGTTCCCTGGGCCTGTGTTGGTGCCTGTTTGTGTTTGTTCAAAGTGTTTTGATTATGTTTGTTTTCCATCTTGATAATAAATGTTATGTTTTTTACCGGGATTGATCAGCAAAGTAGTGTTGTTCTTGGCTGGACTAGCTACTAAAGGGCTAACTTTTTGTTTGTTTTATTTAAATGTTTTTAACCAATTATTCATAATTTTGTAGTAGGTGTTTGTGATGTGTTTGATGTTCTGTTTTTTTAAATAATAGTATTTTTAACAATTACAATTTAACATATGTAGCTTTCATTATAAAAATAATGTTGTTTTTCTTTTTTTTTATAATATTCTTTTTGGTCCTGAATTGAACCCAGAAAAAATGTCTTACGCTCCTGCAGTAAGTTGACACCCCCTTTTTTTACAAATTTTTTGCTTGCATATTTTTTGGACTTTGTTTTTGTCTTATTCAACTTTTTTTTTTTTTTATAAAAGTGTGTGATGTCTATATTTATCGCAGCAGAAGCCCTACCTCCCCGACCCACGCCAGCACTCCCACCCCAACCGCCAGTCCCACAACCACAACCGGCTCCTCATCAACCAAGGCAACGGAGGCGTGCTAGGCCACCAATTTTCCGACCCCGTGTCCTACTTTTTGGGATGCCAGATGATGTGGTTGTACGTAGATACAGGCTGCCACCACATCTAATCCTAGACACTCTCTCCATAATAGAGAGTGATCTGGAGTCTGAAATTCGGTATCCTACAGCAATACCACCATTGACACAATTCCTTGCTGTGTTACATTTTTTGGCAACAGGGTCTTACCAGCATGTGGTTGGAGACCTGGGTGGCATGTCGCAGGGCCAGTTCAGTAAGGTCCTGCGGCGTGTCTGCCAGGCTTTCCTCAAGCGTGTGAAGCAATTTATTGCTATGCCTTTGGATGTTGGTGCCCTAGATGTGGTGAAGCGGCAATTTGCGGAAGGTGGTAGTCGCTTCCCACATGTTATTGGGGTTGTGGATGGCACACATGTAGCTATTCAGCCACCAAAACATAATGAAGAAATTTATAGAAACAGGAAACTGTTTCATTCTCTGAATGTAATGGTTGTTTGTGGGCCATCCCTCCAGATCCTTTCCCTGAACGCAAAGTTTACTGGAAGTTCCCATGATGCGTATGTCATTAGACAATCAGGGATATGGCACAGATTAAGATCAAGTCAACGAGCAGACATGTGGTTATTGGGTGAGTTGTTGCACATATTTCTTACAATTTAATTTTTTTTTCTCAAAATTTACTATTTCTAATTTTGGTTTTTCCTCAAACAGGAGACCGTGGATATCCTTGCACCCCCTGGCTCATGACTCCTTACCGTAATCCCAGGCCAGGACCACAGACGGCATTTAACTCCGCGCTTACTGCCACTAGGCAGCTGGTGGAGCGCACAATTGGGGTCCTTAAAGGGCGGTTTCGTGTGCTCCACCGCACTGGTGGCGACATCATGTATTCGCCGGAGATGGCAAGTAAACTAGTGGTTCTGTGCGCAATACTACACAATATCGCGGTAAGGAGTAGCGTAGAGCTTCCTCAGACAGAGGAATTGCCTGATGAGGAGCCAGGGGTTGTTCGACACTTCGGTGGGGGGAGTGTTACACGGAGGGGGAGCCAAGTCAGGGCAAGCATTGTTGCTGAATATTTCAGGTATAGTGTTTTTATATTATCTTTTTTATCCAAATTAAAATCACAGTATGCTTATGTATTATTTGTAATGTTGACATTTTGTTTGATATTGTAAGGTCATTGTGTAATGCTTTTGGTGTGTTGGAATGTGTATTTTTTTTGATACTAAAAATCCGTTAACACGTTAAGCTTTCAATTTTAGATTTGAAATGTAAAAAATGTGATGATGCTAAATAGTGTCCTTATTTGTTTTATATCCTAAAATCCTGATTATTTAAACAAACACACAAACAAATGAAATTGAATGTTGCCCACTTTGTGACTGTCCAGCTGAATGATCACACAAACTGTGGTGAGTACACAGATATTTGTAGGAATTTTTTCCAAACTGTGTGTCTCTGTGTCTGTGTTTGTGGTTTTTTTTTTTTTTTGCTAAAAATTTTGCTAATGCGAATGCGTATTTCCGCTCGTGCGAAATAACACTCTGCTCTTCACAGCATTGCAAAGATCAATAAAGTTATTAGAAATGACAACATAGATTTTTGACCAATCACATGCTAACAGACACTATAAATATATGCCCAAATAAGGAAAACGCCATTGCCATGATGCGTGCTGCACCTTTCACCAGGCGGGAGCTCCGCGTCCTGGTTGCGGTGATGGACCGCCGCGTAGGCCGCGTTGGGCGCTTCATCCCAAATCGGGTTAAGCGCGAGGCCTATGCGGAGGTCCGCCGCCTGCTGCGGACTCGCGTCCGCAGCAGGCGGACAATCATCCAACTAGCGCGGAGATGGAGTGATCTCCGCAGGAGGACGCCAGAGCTGTTGGCAGAGATCCGCCAGCAAATACGGGCTATGCATGCACGCAGTAAGTTACATTACATAAGATTCTTAGCAAAAATTTAAGAAATTTACACTAAGTGGTAGGCTAATTGCAACGCTGATTGTCCATTTTTATAACATAGGACAGTGTGTGTGGTTAGGGCAAACAGTACTGACTGTAGCAAAGTGTCACCAAACAAGTGCATGTTTTCCAGAATTAATAACCTGGCAGGAAACTGTACCCAAATACTTGATCAGTGCTGTCTATATAATAAGGTGCCTTGAATAGTTATCTGGTGATGTTGCCTAGACCAATCAATATGACTCAATGGAATAGATTAAGGAATGAGCTTCAAAGTAAAAGTTTTGACTCATTTTGTTTGCTGTGGGCAACATGATGATGTTTTTAAAATGTGTATTTTTAAGAAAAACAAACCACAGTCTTTTACATGGAACAGAACAGTGATTTTTCAAATTGTTTAGTATGTAATTTAACATGCAAAATAATTTTTTTCACAAATATCATTATAGGACGAGAACAACGGCAGACCTCTCAGCCCCCTTCCCCTTCCCAGTCCCCCTCCCCTTCTCACTCCCCCTCCCCTTCTCACTCCCCCTCCCCTTCTCACTCCCCCTCCCCTTCTCAGTCCTCCTCAGCTTCGCAGTCCTCCTCAGCTTCCCAGTCCCCCTCAGCTACCCAGTCCCCCTCAGCTTCCCAGTCCCCCTCAGCTTCCCAGTCCCCCTCAGCTTCCCAGGCCCACTCCACTTTCCACTCCCCTTCTCACACCACCTCTCTATCTCTTTCTGTGACCCCTTCTCCTCCTTCCCATACCCCTTCTCCTTCAACTTCAAACTCACCTTCTCAGCCCCCCTCACCCTCTATTGGCTTAACTTTCTCTCCGCCTCCCTCGCCCTCTCAATCAGACCCACCCTCTGAAATTACATCCCCAATCCAGCCTCCTTCCCCCATCCCTCCTCCTTCCCCCAATCCCTCCTCCTTCCCCAATCCCTCCTCCTTCCCCCATCCAGCCGCCTTCCCCACCCAGTGAGTGGGCAGAAGAAGCCCCTGCTGAATTAACTGTCAACCATCATGTTGCAGAGGAAAGTAAGTGTTTTAACATGTTCTCCAAAAATGATTACCTACTTACACTTACAATGCCAAAACATGCAGTGTTGTACTGTTGGAATTCTTGTACCAAGGACAAATCTTTGTGTTATTCTTCATGGTCTACATGTTGTATTTACATTTTTGTGAGTGTCATTATATGTACAGTGTTTATGTGTGCAATGTTTTGTGTGTCCACTCTAGGTCGACACTCATTAGGTCGACAGGGTTGCCAGGACAACAGGGTTTATATGTGTTAGGTTTTCAGGGAAACAGTTAGACCTGAGTGGAGTTTAGTATGTTGTTGGTCTTTTACACTTGTGCCTGTGTAGTCTTAATATTTGCACTTACAAATCACATGCTTCACTTTGTTATGCAGCCTAATGACACACTGATTTGTGGTGTGAAAGTTACACTCACAAAATGATTATTGGCTAAAGTCAAACCTGTTTGACCTTATTTAGTAAGGTCAGCTTTCAGGGAGTGTGGGCATGCTAGGATCTGTTGTCCTTCTGAAGATGTTGATATGCAGTGTGATGATGCAGGACCAAACACATAAAAAAAATCATAAATACACTCCAGATGTAAATGAATGCCAACATGGTGTAACATTGACGAAGATGGTAGTTATCTTTAACATGGGATGTCGCCCATAGCAACCAATAAGATTATACTTTACAATTAGGGAACCACTTCTACAAGATAATATTCTTATTTTTCCTTGTTTGCTATGGGCAACGCTCCATCTTAAATATAACTCACATAGTAGTAAATGTACCCCATGGTCTCGAAAACGGGAAAAATTTATTAAAAAAACCCAGAGCAGGCTTGTGTGTTTTTCTGCTAATGATTGTACCATAAAACAGCCATGATGTAGTAACTTTGCCATTAAGCAGGCCTGTCCAAACAGCGGACCTCCAACTGTTGAGAAACTACACATCCCAGCATGCCCTGACACAGCTTTGGCTTTCCCTGGCCCCAAAACTGAGTCAAGGCATGCTGGTATATGTAGTTTCACACCAGCTTGAGGGATGCAGTTTGGACATGCCTGCATTAAAGTGTGCTTTGTGCCTTGCTTGTATAATAAGTAATGTGAGTAAGTTATTAATGTTTATGTTATCTCTTAATTTCAAATGTTGCCGTTGGAGATCCCACATCTTTTGCGGACATTATTGCCAACATGAGGATACATCTCCAGGCCTTGCTGGGTCTTGTTGACCAAATGCAAACGTTGTTTTAATTTTTGTTTAAAAAAAAAAAAAAAATATGTTTATATTATAAAAAAACCAAAAAAATAAAAAAAATAAAAATTTGTTTTCAAGTTAAGCGGGTGTTTATTATTTATTAATGCAATGAAGGAACTGCAGAATGACGAACAGACATTTATTACCTTAAACATTTCATACATCTAACGTAAGTTTGTTTAAAATGTAAAAAAGACATATGTTGTTATTGTCTAAATAAACATGCAAACACCTTCATTCACATACTAAAACTCTACTTAAAAAATAAAAATAAAAACATTAGACCAAGCACATTGCAAACATCTATATTTATATTAAAATTCTAAAATAATTTAGGTACAATTATGGCTACAAAGTGTTCTTCAGGTATTTTAAAAAGACTTAATTGATCTTGAACATTACAATTCATTTCATTAATTGGATTTGTAATTGAGGAGGGCTTGTGGACTTTTAATTGGAAGGTGTTATTCCACTTAATAGTAAAAAAAAACCATTGTGGTGCCCGCAAAAGTGAGCACTTTTAATGATAAATGTGTAAATATACTACAACTTAGTATTTTTACGATGAAGTATGTGTTAATGCGATGGTTTCGCATTGCTGCGATGTTTTCGCATTGCTGCGATGTCATTTGGCGTACGCCCACTTTGTGTAATACTGCGTACGAAAGAGCAAAAATACGTTGGGGGCGGATGTTCGCAAATTTACTACACTAACGCAACTTTGCAAATATGTTGTGCGAACGAAAAACTGAGCGATCAACTCGGAATGAGGGCCATTGTTTCCATTAGCAGCCATAGTGTTCTGCAATTTACTTGTAAGTTTTAGGAAAATTATAAAAATAGTAACAATATGAACGTATTTGTGCATTTAAATATTCTTTTGACATCATGGGAGATAGGGATAATCACCGAATATAAGTGATAATCACTTGAGTGGATATCCTGAATACTCTTATTTTAGATAGGTGAGAAATAAAAGTTACGTTTTAATACAACTCATTAATTCTCTATATACTATATTATCATTCATTTCAAAAAAGTGCTCCAAAAAAGGAATTTTCTTTGGGGCTAGTCCCCACAATATTTTTTGAATATGGTCTTTGAACCTCTGCAGACTTGTGTCTGCTGGAAAGAGAGATACAACGTAGGCTTTAAACCTAAGATCGAGCACGGTGGCCAAAATGTAGTGCTCTGATTTCAACAGATTGACCACCCTTGAATCCTGGCAAAGCGAATGAAGGGCTCCATCCACAAGTCCCACATACTTTGCGGAATCGCTCCGTCTTAGCTCCTCCTTCAATTTCTCCAGCTGCTTCTGCAAAAGCCTGATGAGGGGAATGACCTGACTCAAGCTGGCAGTGTCTGAACTGACTTCACGTGTGGCAAGTTCGAAGGGTTGGAGAACCTTGCACAAGATGGAAATCATTCTCCACTGCGTTTGAGTCAGGTGCATTCTCCCTTCTTTGCCAATATCGTAGGTGGATGTATAGGCTTGAATGGCCTTTTGCTGCTCCTCCATCCTCTGAAGCATATAGAGTGTTGAATTCAACCTCATTACCACCTCTTGCTTGAGGTGATGGCAGGGCAGGTTCAGGCATGTTTGATGGTGCTCCAGTCTTCGGCACGTGGTGGCTGAATGCCGAAAGTGGCCCGCAATTTTACGGGCCACCGACAGCATCTCCTGCATGCCCCTGTAATTTAAAAAAAAATTCTGCACCACCAAATGAATTGTATGTGCAAAACAAAGGACATGCTGGGATTTTCCCAGATGTAATGCACGCACAATATTGGTGGCGTTGTCCGATATCACAAATCCCCAGGAGAGGTTAATTGGGGTAAGCCATTCTGCGATGATGTCCCTCAGTTTCCGTAATAGGTTGTCAGCTGTGTGCCTCTTATGGAAAGCGGTGAGACATAGCGTAGCCTGCCTAGGAACAAGTTGGTGTTTGCGAGATGCTGCTACTGGTGCCGCTGCTGTTGTTGCTGCGGGAGGCCATTCATCTACCCAGTGGGCTGTCACAGTCATATAGTCCTTAGTCTGCCCTGTTCAACTTGTCCACATGTCCGTGGTTAAGTGGACAGTGGGTACAACTACATTTTGTAGGACACTGAGGACACTTTTTCTGACATCTTTGTACATTCTCGGTATCACCTGCCTAGAGAAGTGGAAACTAGATGGGATTTAATACCGGGGACACAGTACCCCAAAAAATTCTCTAAGTCCCACTGAACTAATGGCGGATACCAGATGCACTTCTAACACCAACATAGCTGTCAAGGCCTCAGTTATCCATTTTGCAAAAGGATGACTGCTGTCATATTTCATCTTCCTCACAAAGGACTGTTGGACAGTCAATTGCTTACTGGAAGTAGTACAAGTGGTCTTCCGACTTCCCCTCTGGGATGACGATCGACTGCCAGCAGCAACAACAGCAGTGGCAGCAACAGCAGGTGTACCACTCAAGGATCCTCCGGAGGAATCTCGGTTAGGAGAGGACTCCTCAGTATTGACAGTGACATGGCCTGCAGGACTACTGACGTTCCTGACTGAGGAGGAAGTTGATGTTGAGGGAGTTGGTGGTGTGGGTTGCAGGAGCTTGGGTACAAGAGGAAGAAGGTATTTAGGTGTCAGTGGACTGCTTTGCTCTTACCCAAAGTTTCACAACTTGACACTGACTTCTGATGAATGCACAGCAGGTGACGTATAAGGGAGGATGTTCCTAGGTGGTTAACATCCTTACCCCTACTTATTACAGATTGACAGAGGCAACACCCGGCTTGACACATGTTGTCTGGATTTGTGGAGAAATAATTCCACACCGAAGAGGTGGCTTTTTTGGTATTTTGCCCAGGCACCACAATGGGTTTATTCATCCCACGGACAACAGGTGTCCCCCCCCCCCCCCCCCGGTGCCTCATTTAAACAAACCACATCACCATCAGAATCCTCATCATCAACTTCCTCCTCAGCACCAGCAACACCCATATCTTCATCCTGGTGTACTTCAACAGTGACATCTTCAATTTGAATATCAGAAACTGGATTCTGTGGGTGCTACTCCCAGCACTTGCAGAGGGTGTGCAAATGGTGGAAGGAGCCACCTCTTCCCATCCAGTGTTGGGAAGGTGAGGCATCGCAACCACCAACATACTTGGACTCTCCTTGGGGATTTGTGATACCATCTTAGAATGCACAGTTCTTTGCTGTGCTTTTGCCAGCTTAACTCTTATCATTTTTCTAGCGGGAGGATGAGGGCTTCCATCGTCATGTGAAGCTGAACCACTAGTCATGAACATAGGCCAGGGTCTAAGCCGTTCCTTGCCACTCCGTGTCGTAAATGGCATACTGGCAAGTTTACGTTTCTCCTCAGACCATTTCACGGCAGTATCACTGGAATTATATGGCAGTATCACTGGAATTATATAGCAGTATCACTGGAATTAAACGGCAATACCATTGGATTTATACGGCAGTACCACTGGACTGGATTTGTACAGCAGTATCACTAGACTTATACGCCAGTACCACTGGAATTATACGGCAGTATCAATGGAATTATACGGCAGTATCACTGGAATTATACGGCAGTACCACTGGACTGGATTTATACGGCAGTACCACTGGACATATACGGCAGTATCACAGGAATTATATGGCAGTACCACTGGATATATACGGCAGTATCACTGGAATTATATGGCAGTACCACTGGACATATATGGCAGTATCACTGGATTTATACAGCAGTACTGCTGGACATATACGGCAGTATCACTGGACATATACGGCAGTAGCACTGAACATATACAGCAGCACAGGGACACCACCACTGGACTGATGCAGGACAACACAGCACCACTGCAATGCACTGTGCTTAGACAGCAGCACTGGACATATGGCAGCTGAGGACACCACGACTGTGACTGGACTGATGCAGCACAAAACACTACCACTGTACTGATGCAGCATAACACAGCACCACTGCAATAGACTGGACTTATACAGCAGCACTTGACATGTGGCAGGAGAGGACACCACCACTGTGACTGGACTGATGCAGCACAATACACCACCACTGAACTGATGCAGCACAACACAGCACCACTGAACTGGACTTATACAGCAGCACTGGACATATGGCAGCAGAGGACACCACCACTGTGACTGGACTGATGCAGCACAAGACACTACCACTGTACTGATGCAGGACACTGAGGACAGAGACACGTCCTCTCACTACACTCTCCCAATGCCGGATTGAAAATGGTGATGACGAGCGGCTCCTTAAATCGAATCCAAACCACGCGAGAATCCGACAGCGGGATGATGAACCCGAGCCTGATCGGATCCGGGCTCGGGTAGTGAAGTTCGGGGGTGTTCGGTTCTCAGGTAACAGAACCCACTCATCTCTAGCTAAAAAGGTTGCTTTTAATACAAAAGTGACACACTTATGGTGGGTACACACTATGCGATACGTTCTATGAGCGATATTACATAGTTTTTTCCCCTCCCGGGCTGGGCCACCATCATAGTGCATACACACTATGCGATATCGCAAGCGATACTGCATAGTGATATCATGCCGCGGCCGGCCCGAACATGCAGCATCTGACAATATAGTCAAACTGAGCTGCATGTACTGGTGACAGCAGGATGTCATTAGCAAACCCGGGAGCGCGCATCGACTATCGCTGGCAGCATACACACTGGGCGATATTGTAAACAATATCGATCAGGAGGGTAAAAATTAGCAATATTGTTTACAAAATCGCGTAGTGTGTACCCACTATTAGTATCAATCATTATAACCAATCTGACTGGTGAGAGCATGAGAGAAACTAGTCTGGTTGGTTATAAACTATCAATTAAATACATTGGGGGGAATTAAATTGTTTGAAAAGTAGATTGGGTGTCTGTTTTTCCCCGTCTATTAGATAGGAAAAAACAGACACCCAACTGACTTTTCAAACAACTGAATACCCCCCAAAGTATCAAAATCTGCATTATAAATAGAATGTAGTGCTACAATCATATTGTTTACATTTGCGAGGTAAGGTAAAGGTAAAGTAAAGTAATGTAACCTGCCTGGGGTAGGGACTGATGTGAATGAATAAAAGTTCTGTACCCTCTTCAGTAAGGATTGCAAATTCTGCCATTTGTTTGCATGCTGAGGACCGCCCATCACAGGGCAAAGCTGCCCAACATGCTACCCGCCGCCCCTCCGACTACGGTGAATTGCAGACACACTGCAATTTCAGCGTGTTCGCAGAAAGTAAGGAAGCCTCCTGCTAGCGCAGCCTGGCTGCGATGGCAGGAGGGCCGCTCGGACCCTGATCACACCCACGCTACGCCCCTCGTTCATACCCCCATTTCCCTGACGTCGCCCCCACAACGCATCATCTCCACCTAGGAAACGGAGCATTGCCGTTTCCCCTGCAAACGCCTCTGCGTGATGCAGAGGCAATTGCATTTACTGTGGGGCACCCACAGTAAATGCAGGTGCATGCACAGGATGGGCCCTGCGCATGTGCCCGCATCATCATCATCATATTGCGGTTGGATTGCGAGTTGCGATCCTACCTGAATAGGGTCCTATGTTGTGTAAAACGTACTGATGCCATCTGAATAAGTGTTAACAATAATAATGGTCTAATTTGTCACAAATTTCAAATTAAGATGGTTGCCTTCACGTACTGTACTTTTAGGCCATCATCACGGTGATGGGTTGTAACATGTTACTATATGGGACATTTACTAAGCAGTGATAAGAGCAGAGAAGTGAGCCAGTGGAGAAGTTGTCCCATCAACCAATCAGCAGCTCTGTATAATTTTAAAGTATGCAAATTACAGATGTTACTTCAGTGCTGATTGGTTGCATGGGCACTTCTCCACTCTTATCACTGCTTAGTAAATGTCCCCCTAAGTCCAGCAAGGATTAGCTATTTGTGTCCTAGCTGTTGTGTTTACTAGGAGAAGCTGCCCTGCCTGACCAGACCATCATATACATGTACAGCAAATAACAGACTCAGTGATGGCTCGCTGGCTTATCAGCATTGATCTGGCTGACCTTGCCCATACATCTATTCCTTCAAGGATCTGGATGCAGATTGGCATTAATCCACCTGCCAAGTAAATAATGACAAGCAGGATTATCTAATGCCATCCCCGGAGAGCTACAACCATCCAGGAAGACAAACGTGAGCCACCGCTGTTAGATATGGAAGCAGAGTAGAAGAGTGAAAGAAAACAATTAGCATTTTGAAGGAATTTAGTATTTCAGAAGCAAAGACTAAATAAGTGATAGAAGTATTAACTGCATTATATCCCTACTGAGCCACACATCAGCGGTGTCAGCCAGGATGGTAACTACCCTGTAAGATAAGACTGTCAGTAGATGCGACATCAGTTGTGTTGTTCGTTACCATTTCATAGTGGGTTTTCAAAGATAAGCCATACTTTGCTGTGCTCAATGGATTTGTTGTGACAACACTAAAGACAAAACACAAATTTATGCAGAAAAATAGATTTTTCTCTTCTAGTTTGGCTGTGCTGGGCGCTGATTTATACAGTCCAAACCACATTAAACAAGGATTTTACATGTGTGGGAATACTTAGGATGCATATTACATATTTACTGTACAATGGATCATTTCATTAGCATAAAATAGCATAACCTCTAATTATAGACATGTTAGCACATTTTATATTGAAATTTGACATATTTTTCTTAAAAGACAAAACATTTAAACTGAAATTTTTTATTTATGCAGCAAGAAAATAAAGGACAATGAAATTCTTAAAATTATTTCTGTAATATAGAAAAAAACACAGTTTGTTTCCCCCAGCACCCTGAATGATAGCAGTAACCAGATATAAATCCCATACAATATCTTAGAATTCAGAAATCTCGGTTACATATATCTGCGCAAATGTATGTGTAAGCCCCCAAGCCGCGTCAAGGCCTCTCTGTATATATATTGGGGGTCCCTAGCGCTATATCTAGGTGCAGGGTGTGGCACCCCAAAAAAATCAGCATAAGCCAGACAGTCCAGGGCAGCATACCAGTGAAAAAAACTATAATGTTAATAGATTAGTGTTTAAGAAGCCGAAGCTATAGGGAAAGTGATACAAAAATCAGATGTCATTAAAATAAGAAATATTGTTAAAGAAATTAGTATGTGATAAGTGTTAATGTAAGGGTATGCCACACTAAAGCCATCCAGCTCCGCCAATTCAGGGGCACCACATCCCACACCTCCACAACCCCAATCTGGGTCTATGTTTAACCAGCAAGGAGCCACATGATAATGGATCCCTGCTACAATATATCTAAGCTAATATCTACCCAACTTGGAGCAACCCCATAATGCTCCATCTGGCATGTCAGGACCTGCATCTCCTCCTAATGCAAGCTCCTCTCTACCTCTCTTGTAGCAGGGAGCCATTATCATGTGGCTCCTTGCTGGTTAAACATAGACCCAGATTGGGGTTGTGGAGGTGTGGGATGTGGTGCCCCTGAATTGGCGGAGCTGGATGGCTTTAGTGTGGCATACCCTTACATTAACACTTATCACATACTAATTTCTTTAACACTATTTCTTATTTTAATTACATCTGATTTTTGTATCACTTTCTCTATAGCTTCGGCTTTTTAAACACTAATCTATTAACATTATAGTTTTTTTCACTGGTATGCTGCCCCGGGCTGTCTGGCTTATGCTGATTTTTTTTGGGGTGCCACACCCTGCACCTAGATATAGCGCTAGGGACCCCCAATATATATACAGAGAGGCCTTGACGTGGCTTGGGGGCTTACACATACATTTGTGCAGATATATGTAACCGAGATCTCTGAATTCTAAGATATTGTATGGGATTTATATCTGGTTACTGCTATCATTCAGGGTGCTGGGGGAAACAAACTGTGTTTTTTTCTTGCTTAGAAATACCCCTCCCTTTCAAGCACCTGAATGATATCACTAAGCTAACTGAGCATCCACCACTATGTTTGCCTATTTCTGTAATATGTCTATTTGCCCAAGAAATATGGATGTTTTAGTTTTTTTATGAAGTCATAAAAATAAAGCTATTTAGGAGATTCTGTGACTCCAAGAAGCAGTTTTCTGGCTTTGTATTGTTTAAAAATGCAGTTCTATTGGGTAAAAGCAGCGACGGACTGGGGCCTTGATTCGGCCCTGGCATTTGTGAAGGCCCATGCGTCACGGGGGGGGGGGGCACGTGCACACGTCACAGGGGGCGCGCTGCACGACGCATGGGGGCGTGCCATGAGTTACGGGGCGTGGACTCGCGGCACGCCCCCATTTCCTTGGAGACCATGGAACCAGAGAGCCGGAGGCTGCACTGCATGCGCCCTTCCCGGCTCTCTGAGCGACCGATTCGGCCCACCTGCCCATCGGCCCTTCTGGCCATGGGTAAAAGGCATTACAGTATGTAGTACAGGGGCATTTCAAGAGAGGAGGGAACCTGCATGCAGCCTCTGCTGCAGTCTCCCTTCTCAACTTTACGCTAATAACAAGTTTTAATCCCCACACAATTTAATATGTCAAGCAATGTGTACATACATTATATATTAAAACAAATGTAACATAATATGCTAAGCAATACATAAAAAGTGTAAAATACCACAGTACAGGTTGAGTATCCCTTATCCAAAATGCTTGGGACCAGAGGTATTTTGGATATCGGATTTTTACGTATTTTGGAATAATTGCATACCATAATGAGATATCATGGTGATGGGACCTAAATCTAAGCACAGAATGCATTTATGTTTTATATGCACCTTATACACACAGCCTGAAGGTCATTTTACCCAATATTTTTTATAACTTTGTGCATTAAACAAAGTGTGTCTACATTCACACAATTCATTTATGTTTCATATACACCTTACATACACAGTCTGAAGGTCATTTAATACAATATTTTTAATAACTGTGAGTATTAAACAAAGTTTGTGTACATTGAGCCATCAGAAAACAAAAGTTTCACTATCTCACTCTCGCTCAAAAAAGTCCGTATTTCGGAATATTCCGTATTTCGGATATTTGGATATGGGATACTCAACCTGTATTATATATGAATTAACATGCCCAGTAAGATACCCCTGTGCTGTGCCCAGACAGATGCCTTGGATGTGCATAGCAGGATGTATCATGATATCCTTAGCTGTTACTATAAACCCAGAGTGTGTTGCCTCTTTTATGACATGCAACCTTCTTAAGAATCTGTTCCAGGCAGGGTCTTTTTCAAAACTTTGTGGCAGATGTATGAAAGTGCGCTGTGGTTTCTCTTGGCCACAGCGCACGGCGCTGCAATTAGTGGATCACTTTAATGTATGAATGGCATGTTAACGCCATGTGTAGTGCTCGCTGCGCGCCCCTGCTGCTTACCACATCCCCATTGTCCTGATGGCAGACGATGACAGGGAGGCAATGTATTATTGCCTTTGTAGGCAGTGTTCGCCTCCTAACTCTGCTAAGCTGCATCGCCACCCTCGGCCTGGCGTTGCTAGCATTCCCTTATTCATCTATCCTGTAGGTTTTTTTTTCTTATTGTCCTCCATAAAACGTTAATGTTTGTGGACCCCCTCCTCAATGAATGGCACAGCACAGTGTCCTCCCAGCCTATTCTCAGATACGCCGGGTCATGCCTACAGGGTTCACTGGGAGCTGGGGTGACGGCGCAAGTGCATAACAACAGCAGACTGTGATAACAGTTTGGCTGATGGGGAAGACGCACATCACCGGACAGGTGGCATTATGCCCTCCCATAACAGTTGTGGCCAGCATAATGCATTCCAGCGAAGGGACAGGGCACATCACCATGATAATGCTGTGATGTGGGAGCCGACACATAACGTCCGGTTGGACATTTTTCATACATTTGTCCTGACGCCCCCCCCCCCCCCCCCCAACAAACACTCACAATCTGGCCCTTAGTGGTGAAAAGACACCCATCCCATACACCCAGCAAACAGCAGAGCCATTGTGCGATGCGCTCGCATATTTGTGCGGGGAGGGGGGGCAGGCCCCGGCATGCGAGGTGTACTTTCCCCTGCCTGTCACTGTAATGGGTCTTATTGTAAGCAAATATTAATCCATGGTTCTTGGCGTTACCCAAAGAGCACCCATAGCAGATTCAGTAGAAAGTGACAGGACCATTTTTGTAGTTTATTAGATTCTACCGACTGGAGGTGCAATCCAAATTTTTATCCAATTGTCCGTTTTATCCAGTTGTCCGTATGGGCGTTCTTGTTCACGCAACGCAAGCTGCGCATCGATAATGACGTCATTATGTCAACCCCCTTTTTATCCCCTTAGTGGAGGTTTATTAAAATTCTAATTACGTAGTTTTCCTATTTCCCACCTGCAGAATTCCTATGTTTAATGTAATCTTCCTAACATATCGGGAAGTAAGAGAATTACTGATGAGTCAGTCAGTGAGTGAGTGACGGCTTTTGCATTTATGTATATAGATAGCATCCCATAGTCAGATCCTAAGTTACTGAACCCCCTCTACTGAGAATCCCACTCTGTTTTGAAAGCCTTGGTTGTGTAGTCACTTCTCAAAAGTTGAAAGGTCAATCGCCAAGTTGATTCCTGGGTCAATCTCTTTTTCTCTTGGGTATCGTCACAAACACTAACACGGTTTGTAACTGACTGACTTCAGTAGACCATTAGTATCATACTCTGGGTTTGCTTAAACAGATGCTATTTACTAAAGTACCTCAGAAAGACCTAATTTAGCCATGTTACACATGCTGGAAATTCCAGAGCTTATCCTCTAGGTACAGAAACCACTAGGCAAACTCTTAAAATATAACTGCCTGAATTGCAAGGCTTTTCTGCACACAGAACGAAAGTGCAATTATCCTAATTAATTGAAATAATTAAGATCACAGCTGGGGAGCTACTGAAAGCTACAACAGCTGTCTTCATTGCCATGCACAGAATAGAAATATCAACCTTGAAGCTTCATGTCAGTGTTCTTTGTATGGGGATGACACTGAATTGGGGTCAAAACTTGGCAGTGGCTATTTTTCTAATAAGGTAAACATTATACTACGTCATGCTATCAGCCTATAACACAGAAGTAAAACAAATAAATGATGAGTATCTGCTAAAGTGTTGGAGGTGGAGGTTTAGTGTATGATGAGAGATGGAATGTACATTTACAAGGATCTGGAGGAGAGGCGTGTAAGCAATGCAGGACCTGCTGCCAGACTCGGGGCTAGATTTATCAAAGTTTGAAGAGAGATAAAGAGGAGGGAGATAAAGTACCAACCAATAAGCTCCTAACTGCTATTTCACAGACTGTGTTTGAAAAGTAACAGTTAGGTGCTGATTGATTGGAAATTTATATCTCTCTACTTTATCACTCTCCAAGCTTTAATAAATCTACCCCTCAGTGTCCCAAGACTTCAGTTTATTCCCTGTGACTGCTTGGTGGACAGACCCTGCACCTTTTAGTAGCATGGACTCACCAATTAGCAGACTTTTCCATCCGGTACGAAAGAGTAGGTGGTGAATGCTGGTTATTGTAATAAATATCTACTAAAACTTAGAGATACTGCAAAGAAAGTGTGGGTTTGGAGAGCAGCCTTTATGGACCACATGGGGACACACTGCAAGAGACATAATGATATGATCCCTGACAAAGTACTGTTACACATAGATATGTAATGTGTGTGCTATGGATCCCCCAACTCCCAGCATTGACTTCATCAGGACACCTTCGGTTCACAGCATGGAACTCAGTGGCTTGAGCCAGAGGCATCACAAGGTAGGTGAAGGGGGTGCCTGCCGCACCAGGGTATCACCCAGGGCCGGATCTAGGGGGGGGGGGCGAAGGGGGTGACCGCCCCCCCTAACACAGTCATAGCTTCGTCCACTTTTGAGCAGAAGAGAGCTCTCCGGGGAGAGACTGAGGCAGAACGATGTGCTGCAGCTTATACCACAGCAGCACAGAGGAGCCAGGAGAGCTAGGGTTACAGAGCATTTGCCCCTCACTTGCTGGTGTGTGGGTACTAGGACTAATAAATACAATTACCCCATAGCACAGTCACATGCACATAGAACAATCACAAAGCTCTATCTCAGTCTCACTCAAAAAGTTCAGTCAGAATTGAGAGAGGAGAAGTTAGGATTGCAGATGGGAGGAGTTGGGACTGTAGAGGGAGGAGTCAGGATTAAACAGTAAACCGCCCCCCCCTAAAGAAAAGTCTAGATCCGTCCCTGGTATCACCTGCCAAGGGGTGACACCAAAGTGCTGGCCAGGGCCGTCTTAAGAGCAGTGTAAGCCCCTGGGCAAAGCAATGCACCTGGGCCCCTACCCATCCTCCAGTGGTAGGGGTGAGAGTTGCTACCAATGGCAGATTTGATGTCCTGCAGGTGGTAGGGGATGTTCTATCTTTTGCTCAGCATGTAGGACCTGGAGCAGTAATTTCTACTAATTACTCCTTTACTGCACATATGGTGGCAGATGGGGTGGGAGGGAGAACACTAAATTGTATAAGGGGGCATTGGGGTGAATGAAGGGGCCCCGGTACATGACTTCCAGGGTGGTAGTGGGTGTTTAATACACAGGGGAGGGGTGGATAATTGAGTGGGCTTAATATTCATCATTTTCTGGTGGGAGGGCAGCTTGCTTGACTGCAGATATCTCCAGTTTCTGGAATAGGTTTCGTAGCTTTCAATGGGTTAAACAAAACTAGAGAGTCCTACTTTTCAGGAAGTATTGGGGACCAGGGTTCAGGAGCAATCCACCAACGAAAATATAAAACTGCATACAAGCTGTGTGAAGCTGGAGCAGGGATCAGCTGCTTGAAGATTGATATATCTGGTTCTGGGCATAGTAGAGACAAGCTGCAAGTGTCCACTGAAAGGGGAGTGTCCCAGATTTTGGAGTATAACCTCAGAAAAACTCCAAGTCAGACAGAACCTGAGATATCTGGCTGGGAAGAGCAATTAACAGGCTTGGATGGGGACCACTGCTTTGTAGTTGGAAGTCTCTGGTTCCCTAGGGCCGATTTTCAAAAATCTGGTACCGCTGGAAAAAGGGGAACCTAAGCTATCAGCCTAAGTCCCCTATACTCCTGGGTTTTTTGGGCAACTGCCCATTGAGCCCATACGAAAAGATGGCCCTGGTGCTGGCTCCTGCTTAGTGACAAGAGCCGGGTGCTGCACTGTAACACTCGTACATGCAGCAACTCGACTCCTGTTACCATACCTCCCAATATGACCCTCTCCAGGAGGGACAAGATGCTCTGCTTCTGGACTTTTTTCTTAATATATGATTGCCGGCACCTGTTTTCAACAGGTTAAAGGATAAGAAAGGTGTTTCAGCACAGGTGATGGCAATCATAAATTAAGGGGGAAGTCCAGGAGCAGAGCATTCTGTCCCTCCTGGAGATGGTTATGTTGGGAGGTATGCTGTTACCATGTAGAAACCAGCACTGCAGACACAGACATCTCTTGGAAGCTTAGCCCCACCCCCACCCTGTGAAGACATGTCCCATCAGCATAGCCATGCCCCCTTCTGCGGCTGCCGCACTGGGTGTCTATTTGGTGAGTGACACCTCTGGCTGGAGCCAACAGCAGGGAAAAGGACCCACCAGTGCAAGAAGAAGCCAAGGAGGATTGGAGGGAAGTATTAGATAAAGGGTAGGGCTAGTTAGGCTCACCAAGCCTTGTCTCATATTTACAGTATCCGGCTGCTGTTTAGCCAGTCTCAACCATTTCATAAAACAGCTTAAACATTGTTTCTATGCAAGGTCATTTCTCTGGCAATCAAATGTAACATTTTAACTCGTATAGGTTTCATATGATTTTCTTATTGCATACATTATAGCGCTTGTCTATTTGCTTAAAATGTGTGCTGTATATTCTTGACTAAAGCAGGTAGACATATCCTAGCGCAGGTCTTCATTTTTTTATCCATTGTACATCATGTATATAATGAGGAAGACATAGTAGCAAATGATGTCAAGTGTGGATACAGGAATCATAGGGGAGCACAGCATCAGTGACAGCATATGTTGCTTGTTTGTCTGACTATGTCAGGTTAGCAGCTACTGACCCTTCCATTGCCTGCAAGAAGTTTGGTCTTCAGTTCAAAAAATCCTGAATGTATGTGACCCATTATGCATGCTCTCAGTGTTTACAGTTAGGACCATCCTACTATCGGAAGTACCTTGAAAGCGAAGGGTAACCCACCATATATTTGCTAATGTGTACAACTGATGCTTCTTAGTTTTATTAATACTTTAGAAGCAGTTTTAATTCGTATTTTATTGGTAGCAACTGAATGCTGCTAGATTATGGGTTTTTCTTTTGTCTTTTGTAAAAGAGCATGATGATAGGTACTGAGAGAGATGAGGGTCAGCTGAACGCACACAGTATAAGAAGATGTGTGGTCATAGAAATACCACTTCTGCAATAAATGTCTTGTCTATGCATCAGGCAAAATAGATTCCATTGAAGGTATGATTGCAAGAATAATCAACGGCAGATAATTTTTTGCTTGATGAAAAGTCTGCTGAGATTTAAAGTATCTGCCTCTGTAGGGACATATCCAATTAGATGCAGGGTTTACCACGTGGGTAAAAGTTTAGGGTTTAAATGCTGGAAATGATTTGTGTGCAGGTGTTGATATTGTAGAGTTATATAGGCACACAGCAATAGAAGACAAAGTATGAAAAGCCTAGTTACTTAACCAGTGATGTTGATTTCTTGATAGATAGCAGGTACAGCTGTCCTCACTGTTACATGTACACTGTTGATGGAGTGGAACTTGAGTGGAGTGGGGTTTCATACAGCCCACCAGCCAGTGAGTATATGCTGCAAATGTGTAGAGGCGCAGGGATTATTATTATTATTACCAGTTATTTATATAGCGCACACATATTCTGCAGTGCTTTACAGAGAATATTTGGCCATTCACATCAGTCCTTGCCCAGTGGAGCTTACAATCTATAGTCCCTACCACACATACAAGCACACAAATACACACACTAGGGTTCATTTTATTAGAAGCCAATTAACCTACCTGTATATTTTTGGATTGTGGGAGGAACCGGAGTACCCAGAGGAACCCCACACAAGTACACAGAGAATATACAAATTTCACACAGTTAGGGCCATGGTGGGAATGGAACCTACAATCTCAGAGTCAGGCTCGGGTTTTCCCACCTGACTCGGAAAATAGAACGAGGCAAATCGTCATCATCCCGCTGTCGGATTCTCATGGGTTTGGATTCCATATAAGGAGTGTCGCCGCCATTTTCACTCCGGCATTGGAGAGTGTAGAGAGGGGATGTGTCCTCAGTGTCCTGCATCAGTCCAGTGGTGGTGTCTTGTGCTGCATCAGTCCAGACACAGTGTTGGTGTCCTCTGCTGCCATATGTCCAGTGTTGCTGTATAAGTCCAGTCCAGTGGTGCTATATTGTGCTGCATCAGTACAGTGGTGGTGTATTGTGCTGCATCAGTCCAGTCACAGTAGTAGTGTCCTCTGCTGCCATACGTCCAGTGCTGCTGTATAAGTCCAGGCCATTGCAGTGGTGCTGTGTTATCCTGCATCAGTCCAGTGGTGGTGTCCCTGTGCTGCTGTATATGTCCAGTGGTACTGCCGTATATGTCCACTGAAACTGCTGTATATGTCCAGTGATACTGCCGCATCAGTCCAGCGGTACTGCCGTATAAATCCAGTGATACTGCCGTTTAAATCCAGTAATACTGCCGTATATGTCTAGTGGTACTGCCATATGATTCCAGTGGTACTGCCGTATAATTCCAGTGATACTGCCATATAATTCCAGTGGTACTGGCGTATAATTCCAGCGGTACTGGTGTATAAATCCAGTCCAGTGATAGTGCCGTATATGTCCAGTGGTACTACCGTATAATTCCAGTGGTACTGCCATATAATTCCAGTGGTACTGCCATATAATTCCAGTGGTACTGGCATATAATTCCAGTGGTACTGGCGTATAAATCCAGTCCAGTGATACTGTCGAATATGTCCAGTGACACTGCCGTATAATTCCAGTGGTACTGCCGTATAATTCCAGTGATACTGCCGTATAATTCCAGTGGTATTGGCGTTCAATTACAGCGGTACTGGCGTATAACTCCAGTTCAGTGATACTGCCGTATATGTCCAGCTGTACTGCCGTATAAATCCAGCGATACTGCCAGATATGTCCAGTGAAACTGCCGTATATGTCCACTGGTACTGCCGTATAAATCCAGTGGTACTGGAATATAAATCCAGTGATACGGCCGTATAAATCCAGTCCAGTGGTACTGCCGTATAAGTCCAGTGATACTGCCATATAATTCGAGTGTTACTGCCATGTAATTCCAGTGGTACTGCTGTATAAATCCATTGACACTGCCGTATAAATTCAGTCCAGTGGAACTGCGGTATAATTCCAGTGGTACTGCGTATAAGTCCATTGTTACTGCCGTATAAATCCAGTCCAGTGGTACTGCCATATAATTCTAGTGGTACTGGTGTATAAGTCCAGTGATACGGCCGTATAAATCCAGTCCAGTGGTACTGCCGTATAAGTCCAGTGATACTGCCATATAATTCGAGTGATACTGCCATGTAATTCCAGTGGTACTGCTGTATAAGTCCATTGATACTGCCGTATAAATTCAGTCCAGTGGAACTGCGGTATAATTCCAGTGGTACTGCGTATAAGTCCAGTGATACTGCCGTATAAATCCAGCCCAGTGGTACTGCCTTATAAATCCAGTGGTACTGCCTCATCATTCCAGTGATACTGCCATATAATTCCTGTGATACTGCCGTATAATTCCAGTGGTACTGGCGCATAATTCCAGTGATACTGCTATATACTTCCAGTGATACTGTCGTATAATTCCAGTGGTACTAGTGTATAAGTCCAGTGATACTGCCGTATAAATCCAGTCCAGTGGTACTGCCGTATAATTCCAGTGATACTGCCATATAATTCCAGTGATACTGCTGTATAATTCCAGTGATACTGCCGTATAATTCAAGTGGTACTGCCGTATAACTCCAGTCCAGTGGTGCTGCCATATAAGTTCAGTGGTGCTGTCCTGTGCTGTATATGATTTACTCCAAACAAAGGGGTTATTAATATTTATTCCAAATAATTTTCACAGGGTTTGCCCTTTGAGATGTAGACGTACGCTCTCCTGTACCGCATATTGGGGGTCATTCCGAGTTGATCGTAGCTGTGCTAAATTTAGCACAGCTACGATCATTTACACTGTCATGCGGGGGGACACCCAGCACAGGGCTAGCCCGCCCCGCATTTCAGTGCCGGTTCCCCCGCAGAAGTGCAATGGCATCGCACAGCGGCAATGCCTTTGCACTTCAAGAGTAGCTCCTGGCCAGCGCAGCTTGGGCGTGCTAGCCTGGAGCTACTCCTCGCTCCCCGGCCCGCAGCGGCTGCGTATGACGTCATGCAGCTGCTGCGGCTCGCCCCCCATTCGGTCCGCCCTTGCCTGTGTTGGCCGAACCACGCCTACGAAATGGCAGCCAAACGTCACCGTTTCGCCCCCTCCCGCCCAGCGACTGCCTCTGCCTGTCAATCAGGCAGAGGCGATCGCAGCCCTGCCACGGCCTTCGGCCGTCTGGCATGCGCCGGCGCACTACGGCGCTGGCGCATGTGCAGTAGGGACCCGTTCACTCGGCTGTGAAAAACAGCAGCGAGCGAACGGGTCAGAATGACCCCCATTGTTATATAACTCCAGAAAAATAATGGAGAACAAAAATTTGGAGGATAAAATAGGGAAAGATCAAGAACCACTTCCTCCTAGTGCTGAAGCTGCTGCCACTAGTCATGACATAGACGATGAAATGCCATCAACATCGTCTGCCAAGTCCTAAGCCCAATGTGAAAGTAGAGGGCATGTAAAATCCAAAAAGCTAAAGTTCAGTAAAAAGACCCCAAAAAATAAATTGAAATGGTCTGAGGAGAAACGTAAACTTGCCAATATGCCATTTATGACACGGAGTGGCAAGGAACGGCTAAGGCCCTGGCCTATGTTCATAACTAGTGGTTCAGCTTCACAGGATGATGGAAGCCCTCATCCTCCTGCTAAAAAATGATAAGAGTTAAGCTGGCAAAAGCACAGCAAAGAACTGTGCGTTCTAAGATGGTATCACAAATCCCCATGGAGAATCCAAGTGTGTCGGTGGTTGCGATGCCTGACCATCCCAACACTGGATGGGAAGAGGTGGCTCCTACCACCATTTGCACGCCTTCTGTAAGTGCTGGAAGTAGCACCCACAGTCCAGTTTCTGATATTCAAATTGAAGATGTCACTGTTGAAGTACACCAGGATGAGGATATGGGCGTTGCTGGCGCTGAGGAGTAAGTTGACGATGAGGATTGTGATGGTGATGTGGTTTGTTTAAATCAGGCACCGGGGGAGACACCTGTTGTCCGTGGGATGAATAAGCCCATTGTGATGCCTGGGCAAAATACCAAAAAAGACACCTCTTTGGTGTGAAATTATTTCTCTTCAAATCCAGACAACAGGTGTCAAGCCATGTTTTGTCAATGTCAACTTCCTCCTCAGTCAGGAACGTCAGTAGTCCTGCAGGCCATGTCACTGGCAAGACTGAGAATTCCTCTCCTAACCGGGATTCCTCTGGAGGATCCTTGAGTGGTACGCCTGCTGTTGCTGCCGCTGCTGTTATTGCTGCTGGGAGTCGATCGTCATCCCAGAGGGGAAGTCGGAAGTCCACTTGTACTACTTCCAATAAGCAACTGACTGTCCAACAGTCCTTTGTGAGCAAGATGAAATATGACAGCAGACATCCTTTTGCAAAGCGGATAACTGAGGCCTTGACAACTATGTTGGTGTGTTAGACGTGCATCCGGTTTCCGCCATTAGTTCAGTGGGACTTAGAAAATTGATGGAGGTAGTGTCCCTCCGGTACCAAATCTCATCTAGGTTCCACTTCACTGGGCAGGCGATACTGAGAATGTACAGAGACGTCAGAAAAAGTCTCCTCAGTGTCCTAAAAAATGCAGTTGTACCCACTGTACACTTAACCACGGACATGTGGACAAGTGGAACAGGGCAGACTAAGGACTATATGACTGTGACAGCCCACTGGGTAGATGTATGGCCTCCCGCAATAAAAACAGCAGCGGCACCAGTAGCAGCATCTCGCAAACGCCAACTCGTTCCTAGGCTATGTGTCACTGCTTTCAGTAAGAGGCACACCACTGACAACCTCTTACGGAAACTGAGGGACATCATCGCACAATGGCTTACCCCAATTAGACTCTGCTGGGGATTTGTGATATCGGACAACGCCACCATAATTGTGTGTGCATTACATCTAGGAAAATTCCAGGACGTCCCATGTTTTGCACATAAAATTAATATGGTGGTGCAGTTTTTTTTTTAAATCACAGGGGCGTGCAGGAGATGCTGTCGGTGGCCCAAAAAATTGCGGGCCACTTTCGACATTCAGCCACCACGTGCCGAAGACTGGAGCACCAGCAAATACTCATGAACCTGCCCTGCCATCACCTGAAGCAAGAGGTGGTAACGAGGTAGAATTTAACACTCTATATGCTTCAGAGGATGGAGGAGCAGCAAAAGGCCATTCAAGCCTATACATCCACCTATGATATAGGCAAAGGAGGGGGAATTCACCTGAGTCAAGCGCAGTGGCGAATGATTTCCGCCTTGTGCAAGGTTCTCCAACCCTTCGAACTTGCCACACGTGAAGTCATTTCAGACACTGCCAGCTTGAGTCAGGTCATTCCCCTCATCAGGCTTTTGAAGAAGCAGCTGGAGAAATTGAAGGAGGAGCTAAGATGGAGCGATTCCGCTAAGTATGTGGGACTTGTGGCTGAAGCCCTTCATTCGCTTTGCCAGGATTCAAGGGTGGTCAATCTGTTGAAATCAGAGCACTACATTTTGGCCACCGTGCTAGATCTTAGGTTAAAGCCTATGTTGTATCTCTGTTTCCAGCAGACACAAGTCTGCAGAGGTTCAAAGACCTGCTGATGAGAAAATTGTCAACTCAAGAAGAATGTGACCCGTCAACAGCTCCTCTTTCATGTTCTCCCACAACTGGGGCTGCAAGGAAAAGGATAACATTTCCTAGCCCACCTGCTGGCAGTGATGCAGGGCAGTCAGAAGCGAGTGCTGACATCTGGTCCGGACTGAAGGACCTGCCAACGATTACTGACATGTCTATTGTCACTGCATATGATTCTGTCACCATTGAAAGAATGGTGGATGATTATATGAGTGACCGCATCCAAGTAGGCATGTCAGACAGTCCGTATGTATACTGGCAGAAAAAAGAGGCAATTTGGATGCCCTTGCACAAACTGGCTTAATCTTACCTAAGTTGCCCTCCCACCAGTGTGTACTCCGAAAAAGTGTTTAGTGCAGCCGGTAACCTTGTCAGCGATCAGCGTAGGAGGTTACTTCCTCAAAATGTGGAGAAGATGATGTTCATCAAAATTAATTATAAATTCCTGCAGGAAGACCTTTACCAGCAATTGCCTCCAGAAAGTACACAGGGACCTGTGATGGTGGATTCCAGTGGGAACAAATTAATACTCTGTGAGGAGGAGGAGGATGTACACACTGAAAGGGGTGAGGAATCGGAGTATGAGGATGAGGTCGACATCCTGCCTCAGTAGAGCCAGTTTGTGCAAGGAGAGATTGATTGCTTCTTTTTTGGTGGGGGCTCAAACAAACCAGTAATTTCAGCCACAGTCGTGTGGCAGACCCAGTCGCTGAAATGATTGGTTTGTTAAAGTGTGCACGTCCTGTTTATACAACATAAGCAGGGCCGGATTGGCCATAGAAGTCACCGGGAGTCTCCCCAGGGGGCCGATTGGGCCGTGGGGCCGCCTGTTCTACGCGGCCCCGCCCCCCTCTGCATTACCAGGCAGGCACAATACCTGCATAATGTAATACAGTCTGCGGCCGCTGTCAGGAGAGCCGGCCCCGCAAATCACCATCTCATGCTGCCCCCCCCTTCCCCTCAACAGCTTATGCCTGTGTGCGGCCACGCCCCATCCCCCCCCGCACGGCACGTCACCAGTCACCTAGTCATCAGTCACCTAGCTGCTTCGGCCAATGGCCGCTATCAGGGGAGCCGGGCCCCCCCCCATGTCATCTGCTTATGCCTTGCTGCAGCGGCAGCTATCAGGAGAGCCGGCCACGCCCCCCTCCACATACTCTGCTTATGCCTTGCTGCGGCCACAGAACCGGCCCCGCCCCCCCTCTATGTCACTTGCTTCATTGTGGGCAATGCAGCGGCCGTTTTCTAGTCAGCGGCCCCGCCCCCAACCGGCTGACCTTAAGAGGAGGTCCGCGCGCCAAGCGCCACAGACGTAATCAGTGCGGACCTTGCAGGAAGAGAAGGTGCGGCCGCTGTGGGTGCACACATTCTACAGTAGGAGAGGTGAGGTGGTATGACTTGTGTACAGTGCTCTGGAGGTGTGAGGTGTAATTTTATGGGTGAGGTGTAATTTTGTGTTTGGGAGGTAAGGTGTAATTTTGTGTAGGGGGGTGAGGTGTAATTTTGTGTAGGGGGGTGAGGTGAAATTTTGTGCTTGGGGGAGTGAGGTGTAATTTTATGTTTGGGGGTGTGAGATGTCATTTTATGGGTGCAAGGTGTAATTTTGTGTCTTGGGGAGTGAGGTGTAATTTTGTGTCTTGGGGTGTCGGGTGTAATTTAATAGGTGTCGGGTGTAATTTTATGTCTGGGGATGTGAGGTATTATTTTATGTCTGGGGATGTGAGGTATAATTTTATGTCTATGGGTGTGAGCTGTAATTTTATGGGTTTGAGATGTAATTTTGTGTCTTGGGGAGTGAGGTGTAATTTTGTGTCTTGGGGAGTGAGGTGTAATTTTATGTCTTGGGGTGTCGGGTGTAATTTTATAGGTGTCGGGTGTAATTTAGTGTCTTGGGGTGTGAAGTGTAATTTAGTATCTTGGGGTGTGAGGTGTAATTTAATGTCCTGGGGTGTGAGGTGTAATTTTGTGTCTTGGGGTGTGAGGTGTAATTTTGTATCTTGGGGTGTGAGGTGTAGTTTTATGAGTGTTGGGTGTAATTTTATGTCTGGGGGTGTGAGGTGTAATTTTATGTCTGGGGGTGTGAGGTGTAGTTTTATGGGTGTCGGGTGTAATTTTATGTCTGGGGGTGTGAGGTGTAGTTTTATGGGTGTCGGGTGTAATTTTATAGGTGTCGGGTGTAATTTTATGTCTGGGGTGAGGTGTAAATTTATGTCTGGGGTGTGAGGTGTAATTTTGTTTCTGGGGGTGTGAGGTGTAAATTTATGGGTGTGAGGTATCATTTTATGGGTGTGAGGTGTAATTTTGTGTCTTGGGGTGTGAGGTGTAATTTTATAGGTGTCAGGTGTAATTTTGTGTCTGGGGGTGTGAGGTGTAATTTTATGTATGGGGGTGTGAGGTGTACTTTTGTGTCTGGGGGTTTAGATGTCTGCGGCTAACCGCAAAGTTAATTGATGTCACCCACAAGAGTGACCTCAATTAACCTCCCGATTATCCGCAGACCGCAATTTTCCCACCATTGACTATAATGGAGGACCGCTCCGTCTGATTGACAGGCCAGGAGCGCTCAGCCAATCAGGAGAGTGCTATGGCGTAACGCTCCCTGATTTGCTGCCAGGTCCTCTAGTGACAGGAGTCACAGTGGGGTCCCGGCATTCAGGGAAAGGGGATCCATGTGTAAACATGGATCCCCTTTAGTGCATTGGACCAGGTTTCTCGCTTTTTTATTTTTTTGGTGCAGTGTGCCTCAGTGCTCTCTACCTGGTGCAATGTGTCTCAGTGCTTTCTACCTGGTGCAATGTGTCTCAGTGCTTTCTACCTGGTGCAGTGTGTCTCAGTGCTCTCTACCTGGTGCAGTGTGTCTCAGTGCTCTCTACCTGGTGCAGTGTGCCTCAGTGCTCTCTACCTGGTGCAATGTGCCTCAGTGCTCTCTCCCTTGTGCAATGTGTCTCAGTGCTTTCTCCCTGGTGCAATGTGTCTCAGTGCTCTCTACCTGGTGCAGTGTGTCTCAGTGCTCTCTACCTGGTGCAGTGTGTCTCAGTGCTCTCTACCTGGTGCAATGTGCCTCAGTGCTCTCTACCTGGTGCAATGTGTCTCTGTGCTCTCTACCTGGTGCAATGTGTTGCAGTACTCTCTACCTGGTGCAATGTGTCTCAGTGCTCTCTACCTGGTGCAGTGTGTCTCAGTGCTCTCTACCTGGTGCAGTGTGTCTCAGTGCTCTCTACCTGTGCAATGTGTCTTAGTACTCTCTACCTGGTGCAATGTGTCTCTGTGCTCTCTACCTGGTGCAGTGTGTCTCAGTGCTCTCTACCTGGTGCAGTGTGTCTCAGTGCTCTCTACCTGGTGCAATGTGTCTTAGTACTCTCTACCTGGTGCAATGTGTCTCTGTGCTCTCTACCTGGTGCAATGTGTCGCAGTACTCTCTACCTGGTGCAATGTGTCGCAGTACTCTCTACCTGGTGCAATGTGCCTCAGTGCTCTCTACCTGGTGCAGTGTGTCTCAGTGCTCTCTACCTGGTGCAGTGTGCCTCAGTGCTCTCTACCTGGTGCAGTGTGTCTCAGTGCTCTACCTGGTGCAATGTGTCTCTGTGCTCTCTACCTGGTGCAGTGTGCCTCAGTGCTCTCTACCTGGTGCAGTGTGTCTCAGTGCTCTCTACCTGGCGCAATGTGTATAACATGCTCTATCTGGCGCAATATGTATAACGTGCTCTACTTGTCGCAGTGTGTATAGGAGTTTCTACCTGGTGCATTGTGTATTAGGTGCACTACTGTGTGGTGTAATGAATTGCCACTGTTATGTGGCCACGCCCCTTCCACATGAAACAACGCCCCTAAATTTTTGACGTGCGCCTTCGGCGCGCACTGTCCATACTTTGTCCTGTGGGAATGGGAGCACCAAGCATTATAGTATGTACTGTACGTAATTTTGCCCTTCTAACTTAAAAAGTGCCCTTCCGAATGAAAAATGTGCCCTCCCTGTGATCAGCACCCTGCCCTAAAAATCCTAGAGTGAACACTAACATGATATGCCTTTTGTTGGTGTAACTCCGCCTACATTATATTTTGAAGCAGTAATCCCGCCTACTTTTGTATTGGTCCCGCCTACAGTTGATTTGATGCCGCCCACAAGGCCACTTCTAGAATTTTTTCCAGGGCCACTTTTATCTCCCAATCCGTCCCTGAACATAAGGGTAGGTGGGAGGGCTGAAGGACAATTCCATCTTGCACCTCTTTTTCTTCTTTGCATCATGTGCTGTTTGGGGACTAGTTTTTTAAAGTGCCATCCTGTCTGACACTGCCATACAAGTCCAGGGGTACTGCCGTATAAGTCCAGTCCAGTGGTGCTGTCTTGTGCTGCATCAGTCCAGTGGTGGTGTCCTGTGCTGTATATTATTTACTCCAAATAAAGGGGTTATATACATTACTTATATTATTATCCAAATAATTTTTACAGGGTTTGCCCTGTGTGGTGTAGGGGTACGCTCGCCTGTGCTGTATATTATTATAATAGCTTCATATAAAAGGGTTATTATTATCCAAATTAATTTTACAGGCTTTGCCGTGTGTGTGTGTGTGTGTGTGTGTGTGTGTGTGTGTGTGTGTGTGTGTGTGGTGTAGGGGTATGCTCTCCTGTGCCACCAATATTGTGCGTGTATTACATCTGGGCAAATTCCAGCATGTCCAGATGGGCCAGGTGTTTGTGCCGCACACTTGTGTCGCTTAGCTTAGTCATACAGCTACCTCATTGCTCCTCTTTTTCTTCTTTGCATGATGTGCTGTTTGGGGCCATATTTTTTTTAGTGCCATCATGTCTGCAACTGCAGTGCCACTCCTAGATAGGCCAGGTGTTTGTGCCGCACACTTGTGTCACTTAGGTTAGTCACACAGCTACCTCATTGCACCTCTTTTTCTTCTTTGCATCATGTGCTGTTTGGGGCCTATTTTTTAAATCTGCCATCCTGTCTGACACTGCAGTGCCACTCCTAGATGGGCCAGGTGTTTGTGCCGCCCACTTGTGTCGCTTAGCTTAGTCACCCAGCCACCCTGGTGCAACCTTTTGACCTAAAAACAATATTGTGAGGTGTGAGGTGTTCAGAATAGACTGGAAATGAGTGGAAATGAATGTTATTGAGGTTAATAATACAGTAGGATCAAAATTACCCCCAGATTATGTGATTTTAGCTGTTTTTATGATTTTTTCAAAAATCATCCAGATCCAAAACCAAAACGAAAACACGAAAGGGTTGTTTTGGCAAAACCAATCCAGATCCAAAACACGAGCATGGAACCAGAACCAAAACCAAAATGCAAAACACGAAAAGTGCCCGCCGCACATCTCTAAATAGGATACATACGAGGTCCCGGCAGACGGGTTGGTGGCTGTCACTATACTGACAGCAGCATCCTGTCTTTCAGAAACATGGCAGCAAATCCCCTCACGGGCTCGCATCGCTCACCGCACATCTGGCCTGGTGGCATGCTTCACTCGCCACAGGTTTTATTCCCACTCAGTTGGTGTCGTGGACCCACCAACTGTGTGGGAATACTGAGCATTCTGGGTGTCGGTATTTCACCAACTGACGGTACTCTGGCGTCGGTCTCCTGAATGCCAGGATCCCGATAGCATGTGTATTGACTGCATTCCCATGCAATCTATAATATGCAACTATTGTGCTACTCACTCTGTCTACCTATAATACAGTGACAACTATTTCCTGAACTCTGAACTTCAGTTCAGCATGCAGTACTTTAGGAAGGAAAATGCATAACTTAGAGAATGGAAAGAATAGAAATGTGTCACTGGCAGAAGGAATAGGCGTGGAGAAGCAGATGTGCAATGATGAGTATAGAGGGAGGCACCACTGCGAGCAGAAGATATTAAATCTATAGATCAGTATCACAGAGTCTGCTCTTTGCCTTTTTAAGCTGAATTAGCATTTTAAACTCGGAGTTGTATTGCCAGTGATTAAGCAGTTAGCTATACGTTATATCCAGAAATCTGCAATTTTGACTTGAACGGCCGCTCATAAAGCAGCTTTAAGGGCAATCGTCTGCCTGTGTGTGTGCCAGGCTATTTTGTCTCTCAGCATCCATCTGCTCCCCGCCTCACAGAGCAACAGCCATATGCAGAGTTCCAGTGCAGACAGCCGCTCATATGCTTCAATGCTGCATGTCAACAAGGGAAGGTTGATACATCTCTTTTCTGCAATACTTTGAAATATGTAAGTGAAAATTGAATTGTAAAAGCACATAGAAAACATTTGCAATGTAGAGTTTGGAGATGTAAGCATGTTCTATAGCAGGTGTGAGCTGGGACAGGTGGCAAGGGAGCATCTGCTCCCAGGGCTGCTACAAACCTTGTGAGTTAGAGCTGTAGGTGCACCCAGCAAGCACATGCCACTGTGTGCACATGGATTTGGCTGCAGGTGGGAGTTCATGAGGCAAGGTAAGGTATAAAAATAAATTAGGTTATGTCAGAGAGTGGAAAGGCCAAGTTTGAGAAGCTGCAGGTGGGACAGAGATGGGAAATCACAAGGTTAAAGAACTGTCCGTTATGTTGGGTGACAGATGATGTCTACTGGTACAGACCAAATGAGGAAGTAAGATAGAGGAGATTAAAGATAGTAATATCAGTAGAAGTATCAATGGAGATTTTGAAATATTTTACTACAAGAGTGAGTGATAGGAAACAAGCCAGAAGGTGAGGTTGTGGAAGAATTGGGTTTGGGGACAATAGATGACAGCAGTGCAGAGGTAAGATGCAAAGAAGACGCATCATATGTTCCTCTAAAGAGGAGAAGAGGAAGAGTTCAGGTGGGAATGACAAGGAAGATGTAATTAGTAGGATGCCTACTCTGCCACATTGTTGGTCACCTGGTCGAGGAGAACGGGTGGAGAAATCCCTATAAGAGAAAACTGCATCAGACAGAGGGAGCCAGGTTTCAGTAATGACCTGAAGACTGAAGGAGAGAGAAAAACAGGTCATAAATGTTTGCAAGTTTGTGGTTAACCAATCTATTATTACAGAGAGCATAGTTAATGGGGAGGAGGAAAAGTGAGAGAGAAGAAGATCTATGATAATAGAGAAATGACAGTAAATGAGAATGTGAAAAGGTTTTTAGTACATCATAGTGACTAACAGAAATGAGCACATACAGATATGAGTGTGGGTGTGGGATACGTAGCTTGAATACTGTAGGAAGGAGGTCAGGTAACAAACCGCAACAAAACAGAGGTAAAAACATAGTGATAAAGCAGATTTAGGAAGCATGGTTTGTAGTTCAATAGGGAGTATTCAGATAGTACACAAAGTACAACCATGAGTTGGAGGGATGTTGTCCTCCAGTTAGAGTGTTTCTATCTGCCTGTAACAAACACACACTATACCAGTGGTTCCCAAACTTTTTTGATTCACGGCGCCCAAGAGTATCAGATTTTTTTTCACGGCACCCCTAGGCCAAAAGATTCTTATTGAGAAATTCAGAAAACAATATTAAATTGAGTTATGCAGGCTACACTGGCCTGTGTATGAAAGAAAGGATGAGAAGGTTATCCAGTGTCTCCTGCACTATAGCCTGTGTTTTAATCATCATACATTTGATCGCATCCCTCCCTCCCCCCCACCCCCAGTGGATAGCCTTTATTACATATAGTATTTTCTGCGTTTTATGCTTTGCTTTACATTGGACAAACGCCTAGAAATTAGCGTCAATACATCTATCTCTTTCTGTATTCAGGGTTGGAGTAACTGGCATCACTATTGGTGCCGACTTGCACCAGTTCTATCATTGATGAAAGAGAAATCAGATGGATCACTGCATAAACAAAACTCTAAATAACTCACAATTCCATCTACATGCCCATGGAACACCCACAGCACACTAATCATACTGTATATGTGAACACCCATTGGTCATCAGTTACACCCAGCTAAGCCATAAGTGGAGATGCATAAGTCTGAATCACCCATAGTTCTCAAAGTTGTGCATGCATGCTCCCACATATAGGTGTTGCACTTAGATATTGTTGCCCGCAATGCGTTCGCAGGACAGCATACAACCCTGAATCAGGCCCAAAATGCTACTAATGTGCACAATATGTATGTCATTGCCATACTGTATGGTGTCTTATGCATAGCAAAACAAATATATCAGGTATAACAATATTATTATTTTTTATTCACGTTAATATGTCCTTTTGCACCATATCGTACATGTTGAATATATTGTATGTTGCACTATGGGCTGTGGTTTGCATTTCCCATTAGTTAAACTTTGTATAGTAGTGTGAAGAGATGAACACGACGCCCAAATAGAAGCTTACAGCAGGCATTCCCAACGTCTGTCCTCAAGGCACATTAACAGTGCAGGTTTTAGTCATATCCAGATGGTTAAATCAAAATAACTGAAGATCTAATTAAGTCACCTGTGCTCAAACATTGCTATCATTAAAACCTGGACTGTTAGTGTGCCTTGACGACTGAGGTTGGGAATGCATGGCTTACAGGGTCGGACTGATCTACACGGGTACAGTAGAATGTTTCGGTGGGCCCCACTGCTTGAGGGCCCTATAAATTCTCTAATGTCAGGTTCTAGGCTGTGTACTCAAATTATACATTGTTGCTCTATTAGAGGACGCGTTACTTGGTAAAGCAGGAACATGGATGAATATGGGTGCTTGCCAGTGACGTGCGGTGGGGTGAGGCAGGTGAGGCAAAGCCTTTCCTGTCATACTAACGTTTGTGCCAGAGTTTTGGCTGTATAAAGTGTATGAAAAATACAAAGAATATGTTTCAAATATCTTCCTTGTATTATTCTAATCATTTTTATAGCCAAAACTCTGGAGTAAAAAGTCTGCTAATCTTTTCCGCACATCTCTAATCAAAACTCACCAAAGTTCCAGGAGTTTATACTGCTGCACCTGTGTATGATGCCCAGAAGTACCCTTTGGCTCATACATTGCATGTAAATTTGGCTCTGGTGCTAGACAGCTAAGCCATTTAGCTCACCGCACGTCCCTGGTGCTTGCAGTGCTTAAAGTGGTCATGGAGAGGTGGTGGACCCCCCCCCCCTCCCCACAGCGCCCAAGCAATAAAGGTATTGCCCCACCAAAAGGGGCATGGTCACACAATAGTAATAATGGCCACAGTAGTAGCACCCCTAAGCAGAAAAAATGTCTTATAGGTACTGTGTGCACGCGCCAAAGGCGCGTGCGCCAAGAAATGGGTGTGGCCAAATGCCACATGGGGTGTGGCCAATGAAAATGGGGGCATGATACACATATGGGGGGCAGATACACATATGACCCCAATAGTGCCAGATACACGTTGCCCCACAGTGCCAGATAGACATTGCCCAACAGTGCTAGATATACAGTACATTGCCCCACAGTGCCATATACACAAATGCCCCCAGAGTGCCAGATATACATTGCCTCACAGTGCCAGATATGGCCCCAGTGCCAGATACATATATGCCCCCAGTGCCAGATATGCCCCCAGTGCCAGATACAGAAATGCCCCAGTGCCAGATACACATGTCCCCACAGTGCCAGATATGCCCCCAGTGCCAGATACAGTATTGCCCCCAAGTGCCAGATACAGAAATGCCCCCCAGTGCCAGATACACATGTTCCCCCAGTGCCAGTTATGCCCCCAGTGCCAGATACAGAAATGCCCCCACAGTGCCAGTTATGAACCCAGTGCCAGATATGCCCCCAGTGCCAGATACAGAAATGCCCCCAGTGCCAGATACATATATGCCCCCAGTGCCAGATACACATGTCCCCACAGTACCAGATATGCCCCCAGTGCCACATATAGAAATGCTCCCAGTGCCAGATATGCCCCCAGTGCCACATACAGAAATGCTCCCAGTGCAAGATACAGAAATGCCCCTAGTGCCAGATACACATATCCCCCCAGTGCCAGATATGCCCCCAGTGCCAGATACAGAAATGCCCCCACAGTGCCAGATATGAACCCAGTGCCAGATATGCCCCCAGTGCCAGATACAGAGATGCCCCCAGTGCCAGATACAGAAATGCCCCCAGTGCCAGATACATATATGCCCCCAGTGCCAGATATGCTCCCAGTGCCAGATAAAGAAATGCCCCAAATTCCAGATACACATGTCCCCACAGTACCAGATATGCCCCCAGTGCCAGATACAGAAATGCCCCCAGTGCCAGATACAGAAATGCCCCCAGTGCCAGATACACATATCCCCCCAGTGCCAGATATGCCCCCAGTGCCAGATACAGAAATGCCCCCACAGTGCCAGATATGCCCCCAGTGCCAGATACAGAGATGCCCCCAGTGCCAGATATGCCACCAGTGCCAGATATAGAGATGCCCCAGTGCTAGATATGCCCCCAGTGCCAGATACATAAATGCCCCCAGTGCCAGATACACATGTCCCCGCAGTGCCAGATATGCCCCCAGTGCCAGGTACACATGTCCCCCCTGCTGCTTACTGCGCTGCTGCTGTCCTGTGTGTGAGGGAAGGAGAGCGCAGCGTGCACCTCTCCTGCCCCTCAGTCTCCGGCGGTAGTACGGGTGTCTACCTTAAATTTGGCACCGGTCCGTGAGCCAATCAAAGCTCGTGGTCCAGCAGCCAATCAGGAGCCTTGGCTGCCGGTCCGCGAGCTCTGATTGGCTCACGGGCCGGCGCCAAATTGAAGGTAGACACTGAGGGGCAGGAGAGGTGCACGCTGCACTCTCCTCCCCTCACAGCAGCAGCGCGGTGAGCAGCAGCGGAGGGAGGGAGCGGTGGCTGGGAGGCGATCGAGCCGCATGCGGAGGTTGAAAGAGCCGCATGCGGCTCGAGAGCCGTGGGTTGGCCACCGCTGGTCTAGTTGGTGAGTGCAATGAGCGGCGGCCCGGCGGCGGTGGGTACGGCATACCTACGGCTAAATTCTTAAGGGTACGCCGTGCCCGCCCACTTGCACCACTGCCCCTAATACACATAATGCCCATAGTAGCACCCTGTAACACACAATGCTCACAGCAGTAGCGCCCCTTATACAATGCCCACAGTAGTAGTGCTTCTTATGCAATGTTAAATGTACTGTTAGTGCCCACAGTTGTAGTGCCCCTTACATAGAGCCCATAGTAGTGGTGCCGCTTATGCAATACCCCAGTAGTAGTGTCCCTTATGTCCCCAGGAGTGATGCCCCTTATGAAGTGCCCCCTTTACAATGCCCTAATTAGTAGTGCCCACATTAGTAATGCCCTTAATGGTAATGCCCTTGTGTAGTATTGCCCCCCAGTAGTAATGTTGCCTGTAGTAATGCCCCCAGTCATTTAGCCCCAGTAGTTATGCCCCCATTAGTTTAGCCCCCAGTGGTAATGCCCCTACAGTTATGACCCCAGTAGTTTACCCCCCCCCCTTAGTTTAGCCTCCCAGTGGTAATGCTCCCAGTAGTTTAGCCCCTGTAGTTTAGTCCTCATGTAGTTTGCCCTATGTAGTTTAGCCCCCAGTGGTAATGCCCCCTGTAGTTCAGCCCCTGCAGTTATGCCCCCAGTAGTAATGTCCCCAGTAGTTTAGCCCATGTAGTTTAGCCACATGTAGTTTGCCCCCAAGTAGTAATGCCCCTAGTAGTTTAGCCCCTGTAGTTATGCCCCCAGTAGTTTAGACCCCAGTAGTTTAGCCCCCTTGTAGTTTAGCCCCCAGTAGTAATGCCCCCCTGTAGTTTAGCCCCTGTAGTTATGCCCCCAGTAGTTTTTCCCCAAATAGTAAAGCCCACCAGTAGTAATGCCCCTGTAGTTATGCCCCCAGTAGTAATGCTGTGTAGTTTTGCCCCCAGTAGTAATGTGCCCCTGTAGTTTGCCCGCAGTAATTTGCCCCTTGTAGTTTTCCCCCAGTAGCTTGCCCCCTTGTAGTTTGCCCCCAGTAGTTTGCCCCTTTGTAGCTTGCCCCCTTGTAGTTTGCCCCCAGTAGCTTGCTCCCTTGTAGTTTGCCCCCAGTAGCTTGCCCCCTTGTAGTTTGCCCCCTTGTAGCTTATACCATACTCACCAAGCCCTGCTCCCACGTCCAACAGCTGTGGTCCTTCCAGTGTCTGCTCCTCGGCACTATGGGAGAGACATCATGACGTCTCTTCCATAACGCACACTGACAGAGCCAGAAGCCAGAGCTCAGTAGTGAGCTCCTGCCGCCGGCTTCCGCTGTGGAGAGGGAGCTGGGCGCCCGCTGGTAACACAATCTCAGCAGGCGCCTGGCATTTCCCGGCGGCGGCGGGCACACATCGGGTTAGGTGAGCTGGAGGAGGTGGAACTGCATTCCGCCCCGTTCCTGCTCACTTTAACCCATGGGTGCTTGGTTTATTTTTATAGAAACTACACCAAGATTTTCCCTCCTGCCAATCAAAATTAGTGGTTGAGCTAACAAATACAATGTTTTTTGTGTGTGAAAATAAAGTTTAAAATCTAGCATATTGCAATCTAAGATTGTAGTTCTAAAAAAAAAAAAAAAAGTCACCAATACTTAAGTCATCCCAATGGTAATAAATCTGATAACTGAGCCTTTTAATAAAAATAAATTGCATTTATTTGGCCTTTACTAAATCTAATGCAGTTAGTTGAACCCCTCTCACTGAAACATTGGATAGATGAGGACTGATAATATCCCTTAAACATACTGTAACATAGCAGGGGGTATGGGCTTTCTCATGGGGCACAGGGAGGGAATGGGGTGCTCATGAAGGAACAAGGTTGAAGGGATGGGGGAGGGAGCTCAGGGTGCAAGAGGAAGGTCAGGGGGCACAAGGTTGGAGGGGATGCTCAAGGGCACATAGGATTGGTGGGGGATGCTCAAGGGGACACAGTGTTGGGAAGGATTCTCAAGGGTTCACCAAGGTTGAGGAGGATGCTCAGTGGAGCACAGAGGAGCTGAGGGTGGGGTAGACAGGTGGGGGGCCTCTTTGGGCAGAGCGGCCCCCTAGGTTCGGCAGTAAGCAGGAGCCCCCACTGGGTGCCCATGTTGTGTCAGTGAGGCAAAATGGCCGGTGACAGAGGAGACAGGCCACCCCCAGATCCCCCAAATCTCCTGTCAGCCCACCCCCGCTTTCTCACTTCAGGCTCAGCAGCAGGTTCTCCTTGGGTGGACACACATCTTGACAGGCTCGGAACTCTGCAGAGAATGTTGGAGCAGAGGAGATCGGAAATTGCTTGCTCCTTTCTCCCGGGGTGCGTCACAGCATGGATGTCGGTGCCAGTGGGTGGGAGGCAGTGATATCTTGGCACCTCCAGCACTCAATGTGCTGCCACTAGCTGCTGGAGCTTTCTAGAGTTCCTGCTGACTGACAGTAACCCCTCGTGGTTTCTGTCACTTTTGTCTGTTGCATCCAATTATTGGCCGCTACCATGGTAATGGGCCACTAGTTTGCCACTTTTTGACTGAGATACAGCCATTCTCAGCCAACCAGTGGCCTGTTACCATGGTAGTGGCCGCTGATTGTATCCGACGGACAAAAGTGAGACAATCCAAAACACAAAATGCATAATTTTTGGATCCAAGTCAGGCATAAAGACCCCAGCCGGGACTCGAATCTGCTCGTGACTGGAAAGTTCGGGTGGGTTTGGTCTCCAGGAAACCGAACCTGCTCATCTCTATTTATTATTACTAGAGATGAGCGGGTTCGGTTCTCAGAGAACCGAACCCCCCCCCCCCCCTTCCCGAACTTTGGCTTCCGAGTCCGGATTTGAGCCAGGCTCGGATCTTCCCTCTTGACTCGGAAACCCGAACTCGGCAAAACGTCATCATCCCGCTGTCGGATTCTCGCGGGATTTGGATTCCAAATAAGGAGCCACGCGTCGTGGCCATTTTCACTCCTGTCTCGGAGAGTGTAGTGAGAGGACGTGTCTCCGTCCCCAGTGTCTGTGTGGGGGCGGGAAAGTGGCGTGGCTAGTCTACTTACTGCTGTCTTGTGCTGCACAGTCCAGTCCAGTGTAGTCAGTGTCTTATGCTGCATCAGTCCAGCCAGTCACAGTGTTGGTGTCCTCTGCTGCTATATGTCCCCAGTGCTGCTGGCTGCTGTATAAGTCCCTTGCATTTTAGCTGTGTTGTCTTGCATCAGACCAGGGGTAGTGTCTTGTGCAGCATCAGTCCAGTGACCAGTCACAGTGGTGGTGTCCTCTGCTGCCATATATCCAGTGTTACTGACGTATAATTCCTGTGATACTGGCGTATAATTCCTGTGACATTGCCGTATAATTCTCTGAATACTGGCGTATAATTCCTGTGACATTGCCGTATAATTCTTGGAATACTGGCGTATAATTCCTGTGATATTGCCGTATAATTCTCTGAATACTGGTGTATAATTCCTGTGACATTGCTGTATAATTCTCGGAATACTGGCGTATAATTCCTGTGATATTGCCATATAATTCCCGTGATACTGGCGTATAATTCCTGTGACATTGCCGTATAATTCTCTGAATACTGGCGTATAATTCTCTGAATACTGGCGTATAATTCCTGTGACATTGCCGTATAATTCTCTGAATACTGGCGTATAATTCCTGTGATATTGGCATATAATTCTCTGAATACTGGCGTATAATTCCTGTGACATTGCCGTATAATCAGGGGCGTCGGAACAAGGGGGGCAAGGGGGCAGCTTGCTCCCCCCAAATATAACAGAGGCGCAGGGGAGCCGGTGCTGCTCGCTCAGCAAGGGTATACAAAGCAGGGAGGCGCTCTCCCTGCTTTGCTACCCTGCTGCCCCTGTCAAACTGGATGACAGCTAGTGGCAGCGCTGGCCCCGTGTAGCGCCGATCCCTCTCCCAGTGTGCGGCCTCTGCCCACACACTGCTACGCTGCTGCCGCCGTCTTCCCCTGCTGCCGAGACGTTTTTTTTGGGGCATGGCCTAATCGCGGGAGGCCTGGTCACGCCCCTTTATGGAAAAAGTGGTGGGGGAATCTGTGCAGTGCCTGACCCCTGACTGAGTCCCCAGCCCTGGCTCAGCCCCTCAGCCAGGGTCAATTCGAGGGAGGGAATGTGATCAGTGTGATCACCCCCCCCCCACACACCAACCTATACAGGAAAAGGCAGGGTCTGAGAAAGAACAGCAGCCTCTCTGCCTCACTGCAGCACAGCACACTGCAGCATGTGCTGTGCTGCCAACATGAGAGCTTATGCTGCTGCCCAGTAAGGAGGGAGAGGGGTGGGAGTGCAGTGCACCAGGACCCCCGGCAGATCCCTCTATCAGTCCCAGGTCTGGGTAATTAGTGCCTGCTCCCCCCCCCTCCTCTCGGCATCACTGATGACATAGGATGGAGCCGCTGCTGCTGGAGTAACGGAGCCTGCGAGACACCGGTGGCGGAGAAGAGAGCGGAAAGTCAGCGCCTGAGCCGGGACCTCCTGCAGGTACTGGGGCCACACTGTGGAGGGAACGAAGGCTGTACTTGGCATAGGGGGTTATTCAGAGATGAAAGCAGATTGCTGCATACGCAGCCAGATCTGCATTCATCCCTGCACATGCTGAGGGCCGACCAGCACAGGGCAAGGCCGCCTCCCGATGCATCCGCAATTAGATTGCGGACACATCTGATCTAAGGTTGTGTTGGCTGGCTGCGCTGTCAGGCGGTCAGCAGACTTTTTTTGGGGGGGAACGTCTGTGTGTGACGTCATGCAGCTGCCCCAAAAATGGTCCCGGCCTGCCCCCGTTTTTCCGTCACCACCCTGCCTTAATCCCGCTACGCTGTCACCTGTCAATCACATTGTGGTTGCATCCATCGGAGAAGCAACCACAATGTGTATGGCCTCACGCCCACTGCGCAGTTTGCTGCCACCAACAAACTGCGCTGCGGGTCGCTTTTGCGGCGCGGTCTGAATGACCCCTATAATGTGTAAAATGGGCTGTACCTGCCAAAATGTGTATAATGGGCTGTACCTGGCAAATGTATATAATGGGCTCTAGCTGGATAACATGTATAAGGGACTCTACCTGGCATAAGTGTATAAGCAGCTCTATATGGCATAACATGTATAAGGTGCTCTACTGTGGCGTAACGTGTATAAGAGGCTTTTGCTCTGGCATAACTTGTATAAGCGGCTCTCCTGTGTGGCGTAACATGTATAAGGGTACTACTGTGCAGTGTAATGTGAATAACGGAAACTTCTGTGCGGTGTAATGTGACTAACGGACACTACTGTACAGGGTAATGTGAATTGGTACTATTCTTTGGCCCTATATTATTTTTGCGCACCTTCGGCGCACACTGTCCCTGTTTTCAGCATGGCGGGTACCAAAGGAAACTTTCGCCCTAAGCTCCTCAAGGTCTAGAACTGGCCCTGTCATCGATTTTTTTTTTTAAACTATCTATCTAGCTCAAATGCAAGATGCCCCCAATTCAATACAGAGGAGGTGGCGCTGAAACATACCTTTGCTCAGGGCACCATGGCACCTAGCTATACCTCTGATAAGGAGCACTACTGTATGTGGGTATGGGGGGTCATTCCGAGTTGTTCGCTCGTTATTTTTTTCTCGCAACGGAGCGATTAGTCGCTAATGCGCATGCGCGATGTCCGCAGTGCGACTGCGCCAAGTAAATTTGCTATGCAGTTAGGTATTTTACTCACGGCATTACGAGGTTTTTTCTTCGTTCTGGTGATCGTAATGTGATTGACAGGAAGTGGGTGTTTTTGGGCGGAAACTGTCCGTTTTATGGGTGTGTGCGAAAAAACGCTACCGTTTCTGGGAAAAACGCGGGAGTGGCTGGAGAAACGGAGGAGTGTCTGGGCGAACGCTAGGTGTGTCAGACCAGGAACGAAACTGACTGAACTGATCGCAGATGCCGAGTAAGTGTGGAGCTACTCAGAAACTGCTAAGAAGTGTCTATTCGCAATTTTGCTAATCTTTCGTTCGCAATTTTGATAAGCTAAGATTCACTCCCAGTAGGCGGCGGCTTAGCGTGTGCAAAGCTGCTAAAAGCAGCTTGCGAGCGAACAACTCGGAATGAGGGCCATTGTGTATAAGGGATAGTACTGTGTGGCGTAACATGTATAAGGGGCATTACTGTGTGACGTAATGTGAATAAGGGGCACTATTTTGTGGCATAATATAAATCAGGTGCACTACGTTTGGGGTAATGCGAATAAGATTGTAATACTGTGTGGCATAATTTGAATTGCCTGCAGATCCACGCGGGTGGCATCTCCTTTAAAAACAGCCTGCTACCGCAGGGTGCTGTGTCCTCCTATCTTCGTTCGTTGTGTCCTAGCCACCGCCGGCTGTCTCTTCTTCACAGGTGCATTACTGGGAGGAGGCGTGGCTATGGTCCCGGGATGTCCCAGCCTGGCCACGCCTCCTCCCAGTAATGCATCTGTGAAGGAGAGACAGCCAGCGGCGGCTAGGACACAACGAAGATAGGAGGACACAGCACCCTGCGGTAGCAGGCTGTTTTTCTCATACGTCCTAGAGGATGCTGGGGACTCCGTAAGGACCATGGGGTATAGACGGGATCCGCAGGAGACATGGGCACACTATAAGACTTTGAATGGGTGTGAACTGGCTCCTCCCTCTATGCCCCTCCTCCAGACTCCAGTTAGATTTTGTGCCCAGGAGAGACTGGACACACACTAGGGGAGCTCTACTGAGTTTCTCTGAAAAGACTTTATGTTAGGTTTTTAATTTTCAGAAAGACCTGCTGGCTACATGCTCTCTGCTTCGTGGGACCGAGGTGAGAGAAGTCAGACCTACTTCTTCTGAGTTAAGGGCTCTGCTTCTTAGGCTACTGGACACCATTAGCTCCAGAGGGTTCGATCACTTGGTGTGCCTAGCTGCTTGTTCCCAGAGCTGCGCCTTCACCCCCCTCACAGAAGCCAGAAGAAAGAAGCCGGGTGAGTATTAGAAGAACAGAAGACTTCAGTGACGGCAGAAGACTTCAGAGTTGCAGAGGTACCGCGCAGTGGTCGCGCTGCGCGCCATTGCTCCCACACACCAACGGCACTACAAGGGTGCAGGGTGCAGGGGGGGGGGGGGGGGCGCCCTGGGCAGCAATATACCTCTCTAATGAGCCTGGCTAAACATGTATACAGTGCATAGGCACTGTATACGGACCCCGCCAGTATAAAATGCTAAAATAATAGCGTGATTGAAGCGCGTCGAGAAGGGGGCGTGGCTTAGCCCTCACAACATGATACAGCACCATTTTCTCCACAGTCCCCGCCAAAGCACCGTGTACAGTAGCAGTGTAAACCGAAGGGGGCCACAGTGGTTTAGTGCAATATAGAATAAAATATAGCACTATATTATATAATGGGCGTGCATTGAGTTGTGCATAAGTGTCTGTGTTTTCCCTGTCAGATACCCACTATAGCTTTTTAGTACATGTGTCGACATGTGTGAGTGCTCTGTCGCAAACAGTTATGGGAATGTGTAGTTGTATGCTTTTAAAAAAAGTAAACACTGTATGGGAGACACAGTAGTATGTGGGTGACCCTGTTGGCACCGACTGTTATTACTGGGTGTAAATTAACATGCTGTAACTAACTTATACCTGTATATATATTTATATGTATATGACATGTATGGTACGGTTCCATGGGCCTGTAGCTCGAGCACAGACATGGTAGTATTTGTGGGGGAGTGATATTAAAATTATATATGTATACTTCTCTCGGACCCCTCGGGGTCGCAAGAATGTTATTTTGCCTGGTTACTACTCCCTGCTGTCGACGAATACTATGTTTTATGTCGACCATAAGGTTTCCTGGTTAGATCCACAACTTATGCATTCAGTACATGGTCATACACATTCAGAACACATTGATGTCACTAGGGACCCGGCGGTTCCGGACAAACTGCTTATATGTATGATATATTTATATATATAGGATATGTGTGTATATGTGTATTACAATATGTATATTCATATTACGATTTCTAATGAATGCTGAAGTAAAAGTATTCCTTCTCATGTGCTGGTTGCTCTGTTGATAAAGCTCTAGGTCGGCCATGACGAGTTGGTCTCGGTTCCTCACGAGGAGTCTGAGCGTTTATTCTTTTCCCGCCGCGGATAGAATACAGTGAAAGTCAACTCCTGGTCTGCACGGGGCCCTGTCACAAAGGATCATATACAGGAAGCTAAGTGATATTTTATTTATATGCTTTGAAGATATTTGCATTACATGCGCATGGGGGAGTGCTTGTATTCGGAAATGGTCGGTTACCTTGGCATCCGACAGAATTACCCTAGAGAGAGAGGGGATGTTTCTTATGTTGGGTTTTCTCTATAACATTGCGGCAGGCTGCCGTGCGACTACAGGAGGTATGGCCAAGGGAATGCTGAGGCTGACTCCGAGAGATACTGGAGTATTTTCCCTGTGACGGTGTAATCGCTGCTTGGGGATGCCTTAGTTAAGTTACTCTCGGCGGATACCACTGGTAAGTCTACCTTTGTGTGATAGGTTCCCTCACAACGGTTGGTGATGCATTCTTTTGTGGGATGCAGTCATTTTAACCGGTTGGATACCGTTCTTTTTTCCCTTTCTTTGCAGATAGTGGAAGGTGAAAAAGTAAGAGCTCTGCAGCCTTTTTAGGTTTGCAGAAGCGGATATCGTTTTCTGTTTCTGCCACATCCACCGCATGTCGCTGGGTCTATCTTGCTGTTGCCCACACCGTTGGGATTTCGTCTAATACTCTTCAGTAAGTCCGGGAATGGACTTGGACCTGTGAGTTAATAATAGAATCCAAAGGGGGACATACTGGAGTTTACAGATGATTCCCCTCACTGATTTTTCAAATAGATCTTACCGATTCTCCTCTGGAAGGGGAAGTAGTATGCGACGCCATACCAGAGTTGCGTCAGGTTCAGGACATTGTCCTGCTATCCCTGTTAGAAAAAAAAAAAGAAACATAGATTTCTACTTAAGAAGTTGAACTACAGGATGGAACCTCTCAGGCCAGGGAGCTCCAACACGTAAAGAGAGAAAGGGGTTTAAATACGTTTTTCTCCGCATTAAGCTTACCTGGGTTGCCATCCAGGATTGTCTTTGCCGTTTCACCGGAGTGATGGCAGTATGATGGTTTTCCTTCAATAGTAAGAGCCATTATTATTATTCTGTACTGAGACGCTCTCATGACTACGGCGAGGTCAAGAAACAAGTGGCGCAAATCGTTGTTTCTCTCTGACTGTTCTTCAGCACAGTGAATGGCTGTTGTTCCCAACGACGCAGATGTCGGAGGTGGGTATCAGAGTAGATACTGAACGGTTGACGTTTTGTTTTTTCCTGTGGAAAGATGTCTGCGGATCCAGAGTCGGATCAGGTTTGCAGTGACAACCCATCAATATGTTCCATTGATGGAGAAGATGGGTGCGGCCTAAGGGGCCTTTTTCGGTGAGCAGGTCAAATGCCAGAGTGGTTTTCATGGGACCAGTTGGACATGTGGTCTGGGTCTCACCTGCACATGCACCGGAATATAATCCTAAGGACCAGGATATCGCTCCTGTGGTGTCTGCACAGTTCTCACCTCCTAGGGGGATGAAGGTTCAGGATCCAGGATTAGATCCTGGTGTCCATGCATGCAGATCTCCAAGGCTGGGGAGCAGTCTTTCCGTGGGAAGTTTTTCCAGGGGAAAAGGTCAAGCTGGGAAGCTTGTCTGCAATAAGCTTTCTTGAATTAAGAGCTATTTTCAACGAACATATTCTTCGTGATCTGCCCATCTCAATTCTGTCGGATGACTTGACAGCAGTGGTGTAAGTCAGCCGCTAGGGCGGAACAAGGAGCAAAGCGACAATGGTTTTCCGCTGGGCGGAAAGGCAGGTAAACGCTATATTAGCAGTCTTCGTTCTGGATGTAGACGATGGAGAAATAGATTTCCTCTGCAGACGCGATCTCCATCAAGGAGAAATGCAGTCGTCATCGAGAAGTTTTCACAGAAGTGACAAGTCTTTGAGGAGAGCCTCAATTGGACATGATGGCGTCTCGCCTCAACGAGAGACCTCAGGGATGTTGTTCCAGGTCAAGGGACACTCAAGCTATGGCAGTGGACGCCCTCGTGGCACCTTGGGTGTTTTCAGCCGGTCTATGTGTCCCCTCCACTTTCACTATTTCCGAAGGTGATAAACATAAGAAGAACAAAGGTTCAGGGGATCCTCATTGTTCTGGTCTAGTCAAGGAGGGCTTGGTATCCAGATCTTCAAGACTTACTCATAGAAGATCCATAGCCTTTTCTTCTACGAGAGGACCTGTTGCAGCAGGGACCGAGCGTGTATCAAGACTTACTGCGGCTGCGTTTGACGGCATGGCGTTTGTACGCCATATCCTAGCCGAAAGGGTATTTCCGGCAAAGTCATTTCCACTTTGCTTCAAGCTAGGAAAGGAGTAACGGTGAAGCTTTACCTCCATATTTGGAGGAAGTATGTGTCTTGGTGTGAATCCTAGAAGCCTCGTACGGAAGAATTTCAGCTGGGTCGGTTGTCTCCATTCTTTGCAAGCAGAGGTGGATGCAGGCCTAAAGTTAAGCTTCATTTCAGTGCAGTTTTCGGCCTTATAAATTTTCTTTCAAAAAATGAATTGGCCACCTTTCCGGAAGTTCAGACTTTTGTGAAAGGAGTGCTGCACATTCAACCTCCATTTGTGCCCCAACTGACATCGTGGGACCTTAACGTGGTGTTGCAGTTTCTGATGTCACACTGTTGGAACCTTTATGAAAGGTTGTGTTAAAAATTTCTCTCTTGGAGAGTGGTCATGCTATTGGCCTTGGCGTCCGCATGGCGGGTGTTGGAAGTAGCGGCTTTGTCTCACAAGAGCCCCTATTTGATCTTCCATGTGGATAGAGCGGAATTGAGAACTCAGAAAATAGTTCTGCCAAAAGTGGTTTCTGTATTTCACAGAAACCAGCCTATTTTGATGCCTGTGGTTACTTAAGCATTGGCTGATTCAAAGTCTCTCGAGGTAGTCAGGGCTTTGAATATTTACAGTATGTCGCCAGATTGGCTCAGATTGGGGAAACAGAGGCTCTATTTATCCTGTATGCTCCCAGCAAAATTGGGGCACCTGCTTCTATGCAGTCTGTTACACGCTGGATCTGTGATACGATTCGACATGCTCGTTCTACGGCTGGATTGCCGTTACCAAAGTTGGTGGGGACTCCTTCTACTAGGAAGATGGGCTCTTCTTGGGCGGATGCCCGAGGAGTCTCGGCGGTTCATCTTTGCAGAGCGGCTACTTGGTCGGGTTCAAACACTTTTGCTAAGTTCTACAAGTTTGATACCCTGGCTGATGAGGACCTCATGTTTGCTCAATCGGTGCTGCAGAGTCGTCCGCAATCTCCCACCCGGTCTGGAGCTTTGGTATAAACCCCATGGTCCTTACGGAGTCCCCAGCATCCTCTAGGACGTATGAGAAAATAGGATTTTAATACCTACCGGTAAATCCTTTTCTCTTAGTCCGTAGAGGATGCTGGGCGCCCGTCCCAGTGCGTACTGTATCTGCGGTAATTTGTCATGGTTACACTCTTGTGGTGTTTCTTTTCAGTCAGGCTGTTACTGACGTTGTTCATGGCATGCGGTATCTTGTTATTGGTTGTGTTGACACACAGGTTGTGTTACATATTCTCGCAGCATATGGCTGTATATTTTTCATGCCGTTGGCTGGTGTTCTATTGAATGCCACGTTCTGCGGCGTGTTTGAGGTGTGAGCTAGTATGACACTCACCGTGTTTAAACAATAAATTCTCTCCTCGAAATGTCCGTCTCCCTGGGCACAGTTCTCTAACTGGAGTCTGGAGGAGGGGCATAAAGGGAGGAGCCAGTTCACACCCATTCAAAGTCTTATAGTGTGCCCATGTCTCCTGCGGATCCCGGATCCCGCCACACCCCCTTTAAGCATCGGTCCCCACTACTGCATTCTCCTGGTGGGCCCTTCTAATGCCATTCTTAAGGGCCCCATACACTAACGCGACATGTCCGACTGTCATGCCACAGGCAATCACCCCGGCAGACTCCCAGGCTGCAGGATCGCCCAAGATAGATTATATGCTGTCCTTTTGCATACGATGTATCTTGTGCGATCCCAGCCATGCCTGCGGGGTTGGACATGATCGTTAGTGCAGCACAGTCAATCTGAATGATCCGATCCGATGCTCACGGGAACGCGCATCGGATCGGATCAGAAACACCTCCAAAATGCCTGATTTCATCCAATATATCGGGCCGAATGCCCGAAATCGGGCAATATCGTTCTAGTGTATGGGGCCCTTTACTCTGGCAGGTTGCCTTGGTTGAGTGGTTCTGCTTATTGGATTTCTATGTGAAATGTATCCATCTCCATACTAACATGTAGTTCCATAGATAAACTAGGTAGATTGGACATCCCTTGACATTTAAGATTAGCAGTGTTATTTCATCATATTAGCAGCCCCTATAGGATTACAGACATTCTGTACAATAGGTTTAGTACCTTAAACAGTGATACATTCACTCGTGTTCAAATCTATTTGTGAGTTTGTGGAAACAGTTACTGTTCAGCATTGCGTGGCCATTATTTATAGATTTTGGTAAACTCTCAGAATGCATTGTACTGTACATTGGTTATGACAAATACAATTACCAGAAAATGTCTGGAAATTGACCAAATTTGTTGAGCAAACTTCTTCATGTTTTTCCCTCCTATGTAAGAGAATTAGCTTATCTTAAAAAATGCCTGCAGTGCATTGATCTATTGTTCAGCACCATTAGCCGTTGCACATACGCCTACCACAAGTTATTTGCTTACTGAAATTATGGTTTTTGCAGACATGAAAAGAGTTAACAGTTTTTGCATCAAACAATCATATCATTAGTCAGCTTTGCCTTGGGGATCACACTCATTACATCCCCCCCTAATAACTTGAATGTGTCTGTGATCTATAGAGTGAGGCTTTGCACAAGCAAATCTCAACCAGATGTCTACGCTTTGCCCCAATTAAAGTAGAAAGGGGGAGGTTCGGCAATTTATTAACTGGAAATGATGGAGCTCATGCTGCAATTGGGACATAACCTTATGAATTAGTATTATTTGAATTAAACTAGTATTTTGGATGGTAAATTAATTTAAAACACACTAGAAACAGGCCAAAAAGAAAATCATTACAGAGTGTAGTCTTTAAATGCGTTCTGTATAAGTGTGTACACAGTGTAACAACAGAAAATGGGCCAGATTCATATTTGTAAGTAAAACAAAAAAAAAAGCAAGCAATTGAGCAAAACCATATTGTACTGCAGATGGGTAGATGTAATACTGTATGTGCAGCAGTGACGTGCGTTGAGGCAAGACAGGTGAGGCAGAGCCTTTCCTGTCATACTTTAGTATACAGCAGAATATTTTCTGTATAAAGTATATGAAAAATACAAAGAATATACAGTATTATTATTATCATTGTTATTATTATTCTAATTATTTTTATAGACAAAACTCTGGAGTAAAAAGTCTATGACAGGGGAGGCAGTTCCTCACCTGTCTATCTTTTCCACACATCTCTGATCAAAACTCACCAAATTCCCAGCAGTATATACGCAACATCTTTGTATAATACCCACATGAACCCTCTGGCTCATATACATAGGCGTGCGCACGGGAGGTGCCTAGTGCGCACAGGCACACCCTAATGTCCGGCACCACCCTCAAATCCGCACCTCCCCCCCCACCTCTTGCTGCTCTGCGGGTTGATTCATAGCTGCCGCGACTGAAGCACAGCTGCTATCAGGCAGCACTCACAGCTGTGTCTGTGCAGCTGGTCTGATGACCCTCGTGCTGCCGGTGTTATACTACAGCAAGTGAGCGACCCTGCCAGCACAGCACACACTTCGGCAGTCTCAAACTGCCTTACAGTGGCTGCAACCTTCCTTGGGAGCAGCCAACCTTCCACAGATCTCTTCCCACAGCGTAGGCTTATATCAGCACTGCATAGCCCTCCTCTTCCTGCTCCTCCAGTCACTGCCTGTCCCGCCTCCCGACCTCACACAGCTCTGCCTGTCCTGGCTCCCTGTCCTATAGAGAAGCAAGAAAGCCAGGTACTGTTTAGAATGATGGTGCTGTGTCATGTACTGGGGGTAATATGGGGGCGGTATCCTGTGTGTACTGGGGTTAATATGGGGAAAGGGTGGTGTGCCGAGTACTGGGGGTAATATGTGGAGGTATCCTGTGTTTACTGGGGTTAATATGGGGAAAGGATGGTGTGCTATGTACTGGGGGTAATATGGGAGAGGTATCCTGTGTGTACTGGGGTTAATATGGGGAAAGGGTGGTGTGCTATGTACTGGGGGTAATATGGGAGAGGTATCCTGTGTGTACTGGGGTTAATATGGGGAAAGGGTGGTGTGCCATGTACTGGGGGTAATATGTGGCGGTATCCTGTGTGTACTAGGGTTAATATGGGAAAAGGGTGCTGTGCTATGTACTGGGGGTAATATGTGGAGGTATCCTGTATGTACTGGGGTTAATATGGGAAAAGGGTGCTGTGCCATGTACTGGGGGTAATATGTGGAGGTATCTTGTGTGTACTGGGGTTAATATGAGGAAAGGGTGCTGTGCTATGTACTGGGGGTAATATGTGGGAGGTATCATGTGTGCACTGGAGTTAATATGGGGAAAGGGTGGTGTGCTACAGTATGTACTGGGGGTAATATGGTGTAGGTATCCTGTGTGTACTAGGGTTAATATGGGAAAGGGTGCTGTGCAATGTACTGGGGGTAATATGTGGAGGTATCCTGTGTGCACTGGGGTTAATATAGGGAAAGGGTGCTGTGCCATGTACTGGGGGTAATATATGGAGGTATCCTGTGTGCACTGGGGTTAATATGGGGAAAGGGTGATGTGCCATGTACTGGGGGTAATATGTGGAGGTATCCTGTGTGTACTAGGGTTAGTATGGGGAAAGGGTGCTGTGCCATGTACTGGGGGTAATATGTGGAGGTATCTTGTGTGTACTGGGGTTAATATGAGGAAAGGGTGCTGTGCTATGTACTGGGGGTAATATGTGGGAGGTATCATGTGTGCACTGGAGTTAATATTGGGAAAGGGTGTTGTGCTACAGTATGTACTGGGGGTAATATGGTGTAGGTATCCTGTGTGTACTAGGGTTAATATGGGAGAGGGTGCTGTGCCATGTACTGGGGGTAATATGTGGAGGTATCCTGTGTGCACTGGGGTTAATATAGGGAAAGGGTGCTGTGCCATGTACTGGGGTAATATATGGAGGTATCCTGTGTGCACTGGGGTTAATATGGGGAAAGGGTGATGTGCCATGTACTGGGGTTAATATGTGGAGGTATCCTGTGTGTACTAGGGTTAGTATGGGGAAAGAGTGCTGTGCTATATACTGTGGGTAATATGTGGGAGGTATCCTGTGTGCACTGAGGTTAATATGGGGAAAGGATGGTGTGCTATGTACTGGGGGTAATATGGGCTAGGTATCCTGTATGTACTGGGGTTAATATGGGGAAAGGGTGCTGTGCCATGTACTGGGGGTAATATGGGGTAGGGGACTGTGCCTACTGCAGTGTAATACAGAGGCACTATGGGGGGTCATTCCGAGTTGATCGTAGCTCTGCTAAATTTAGCACAGCTACGATCATGTTCCCAGACATGCGGAGGGACGCCCAGCACAGGGCTAACCCGCCCCGCATGTCTGTCCGCCCCCCCTCCGCACAAGTACAAAAGCATCGCACGGCGGCGATGCTTTTGTACTTGTTGAGTAACTCCTGGCCAGCGCAGCTCCTGCGGCTGACCGGGAGTTGCTCGTCGCTGCACCTGGTCGCAGCGGCTGTGTGTGACGTCATGCAGCCCCTGCGGCCCGCCCCCCGCACGGTCCAGGAATGCCTGCGTTGGCCGGACCGCGCCCCCAAAATGGCTGCCACACACCGCCGTGCCGCCCCCTCCCGCCCTGCGACCGCCTCTGCCTGTCAATCAGGCAGAGGCAATCACTAGGGAACGACGGCCCACTGCGGCGGCACATACGCAGTTCCGACCCGATCGCTGTGCTGCGAACAACTGCAGCGAGCGATCGGGTCGGAATGACCCCCTATGTGTACTGATGGCAAGATGGGGAGGATCATTTGTGTACTAGCGTGCAATATGGGTGAGGGTGTGTGTGAATACCGTGTAATATTGGGGTGTCGTGTGTACTGGGGTTAATATGGGGGAGGGGTGGTGTGTACTGGGATAATATTGGGTAAGGGCTGTGCATACTGCAGTGTTTTATGGGAGTGCTATATGTACAGGTAGTAACATGGGGGTGATGTGCGTAGGGGCCGGGTGGCGGTTTGAGTTAGGCTCCAGAGGGAGGGTTTACCTGCCGGAGGGGACATTAGGGTTAAGTACTAGGGGGATGGTTAGGATTAGGCTATGGGAGAGAATGGTTAAATTTAGGCTGTGGGAGGGGACTGTTAGGGTGAGGCACCAGGTGGAGGGTTAGGATTAGATTTGGGCTGAAAAAGCATTAAAAAATGACAATCATTTCTGTCGTTACAGAACGACCAGATACTTTATTCCTATGGTTGTAGCCTAACTATTTAGAAAGGTCTAGATCCAAGTGGTCAGAAGGACCAGGTCCTTTACCCCACTTGAATTTTAAATCAACACTGTCTCATTGTACACATGATATATTCATGGCCAGGACACATAAGCAGCAGTACACTCACTGTACATATATACAGTATATATATATATATATATATATATATACACATATATATATACACAAATATATATATATATATATATATATATATATATATACATACATACAGAAAGCAGTCTACGGCACTCCTGACTCCATTATACTTGCAATTTGTTCAAAACAGCCGGTGCCCTCCAAGGGTAACAGTTGCACTGTGACCTATAACATAGGACTTGGTACGGTGGCACTCACGACATAAGAAAGATAGACAGCCAGACTATGCCGTGAGTGCCGCCGTACAAAGTCCTATATATATATTAGAGATGAGCGGGTTCGGTTCCTCGGATTCCAAACCCCCCCGGACTTCACCCATTTTACACGGTTCCGAGGCGGACTCGAATCTTCCCGCCTTGCTCGGTTAACCCGAGCGCGCCCGCACGTCATCATTCCCCTGTCGGATTCTCGCGAGATTCGTATTCTATATAAGGAGCCGCGCAACGCCGCCAGGGCCGGATTAACAATGGGGCGGATGGAGCTGCTGCTCCAGGCCCCCATCAAAATAGGCCCACAGGATCTATTGCGCTGCTGCTGCTGCTGCTACAGCAGCAGCAGCCTGCACTGACCGCTCGAGGCCCCCCCTGCCCTCCGACAAAAGGCTGTAACCCCCCCTTCCATCCCTGTACCATCAGCAGCACAAATGCCTCCGCACAACAACTTCATGTCCTTACACATTGCGGCGCAGTGGAAGGCTTCACTAGCCCTCCCTGCGCTGCACACGCAATGACGCGGCGCCTCCTCTAAGCCGCCTGACGTCACAAATGTGCTGCCCCGCACCGGGAAGCACTGGTGGCTTTGACGATAAAACGCTCCGTGAAGGCGGCCGGGACCTGGCAGGCTGACTGATTCTCTTGAGGGGAGATGTCAGCCCTGCTGACTGCTGCACAGCTTTTGTAATAACGGAGGCACTGACATACCATATATGTATATATACCATATATATATATATATATACAGGTTGAGTATCCCATATCCAAATATTCCGAAATATGGAATATTCCGAAATACGGACTTTTTTGAGTGAGAGTGAGATAGTGAAACCTTTGTTTTTGATGACTCAATGTACTCAAACTTTGTTTAATACACAAAGTTATTAAAAATATTGTATTAAATGACCTTCAGGCTGTGTTTATAAGGTGTATATGAAACATACATGAATTGTGTGAATGTACACACACTTTGTTTAATGTACAAAGTTATAAAAAATATTGGGTAAAATGACCTTCAGGCTGTGTGTATAAGGTGTATATGAAACATAAATGCATTCTGTGCTTAGATTTAGGTCCCATCACCATGATATCTCATTATGGTATGCAATTATTCCAAAATACGGAAAAATCCGATATCCAAAATACCTCTGTTCCCAAGCATTTTGGATAAGGGAGACTCAACCTGTATATATATATATATATATATATATATATATATATATATATATATATACATTATGTGTATATATATATATGTATCTCCTATATAATAGCCCTATTCTGTGACCTTGTGATTCATTTGCTAACGCTGGGCGGAGTTACAACAGTGGGCGGAGTTAGTCAAATGAGTCACAGAGATCTGGCCAAATCTACAGGAGACTAGGAGCAGAAGCAGATAGCATGGGCATTGGGCATGGCACAGGCAGGGGTGCAGACCTCCCAGCTTTCTGCAGGAGCTTTATCCAGGCAGAAGGAGGGAAACACACTCGGCGAAAAGGGGGCGTGGCTTCACGGGAGGGCCCCGTTTTCGTCAGTGAGGGAGCATGCCCAGCACTCTGTGAGCTGCTGGCATGCTCCCAGGGGCTGATTATGAGTCCGGGGGGCCCAGGGCACTTGTGACAGGGGAGCCCTATCTCATTGCTGTGCCTGCTGTGGGTTAGGGGCGTGGCCTAATCGCGGCCCGTGTGGCCACGCCCCCTTATGCAAATTTCGATTTTTATTTTTTTTGATGGGATTTTGGCCCCTCAGCTAGGGCTAAATCCAGAGGAGGTGGTCGCTCCCCCCTACACACCCGCACAGGGAGAAGAAATCAGGGAGACTGCTGCCTCCCTGCAACACCACAGACCTGCCAATATGCAGCAGCGTGTGCTGACTGTAGCACAAATGCTGCCACTGTTGCTGGCAGGACGGGGGGGGGGGAGATTCTGAGCTGGAACAGAGCTACTCCAGCCGGGGGGCCCCCTAAAACTGTGGGGCCAACAGTACGTATCCCCTGCCCCCCCCACCTTAATCCGGCTCTGCGGCTGGAACCCCCCCATTAATCCGTACCCCCTGAAGCCCCCTCTCCCTCTGTCTCCACTATTCACCGCTGCTCTGCTAAGCAGAACAGCGAGTACAGGAGCTTTCCAACTGCCCCCCCCCACACCGCCGGACACTGCGACCCGCGGGTGGGACAGCGGGACAGACCCCAAAAAATGGGACTGTCCCGCGAAAATCGGGACATTTGGGAGGTATGGGGGTGTGTGAGGGGTATGTCATACAGACAGACGGGCACCGGCTCACTGTGTGCTTGACCCCCCACATCGGCATACTCAGCAGGGTCTCTCTGGTGCGGAGGAGCGTCACTTTCTAGCACACTCCACACTTCTTAGCTGCAGTTTAGTGGGGCACCTGCCGCTGTGCAGGTTCCGTACTGCCTCTGTTATCTCCAGCCCCGGCAACCCCACCGCTAGCTGCAGCACTGCCACCCGCAGTGAGGTGCGCCCAGCTCCTTCACACACTTTAGCTGGCGGGTAGTGCTACAGAAATCCGAGCTGCTTGCAGGCTCTGACCCACTCCTCCCTCCAGCCGCAGCGTCTCCTGGGAGCTAACCAGTCACTCCCAGTCTCCCCTTACCACAGTGCCCGGAAGCCGTGAGGTCCGCGCCACGTGCATGCTATGACCCCCTCCTCCCTCCAGCCGCAGCGTCTCCTGGGGGCTAACCAGTCATTTCCAGTCTCACCTTACCACAGTGCCCGGCAGCTGCGCGAGGTCTGCGGTGTGTGACTGAGGAGGGGGGGAGGGATGCGGACGGGCAGAGGAAGCAGGAATCCAGCCTGAGAGAGTCAGCCATGCCAAGTCTCCAGCAGCAGCAGATCCCAACAGGTTGGAGTGGAACAGCAGCAGCCAGCAGCAGTGACTCCGGTAAGACACATCTGTCTGTCACCACTGTTTTGTCCCTAATACCAATCTCTCCCGTGCCCTGTGTTCTGTCATGTCCCTGTCACCCCTGGCCTTGCCCTGCCACCCTTATCCTGGCCCTTTCACCCTTATCCTGGCCCTTTCACCCTTATCCTGGCCCTGTCACCCTTATCCTGTCCCTATCATTTCTGTCCTGGCCCCGTCACCCCTGTCCTGGCCCCGTCACCCCTGTCCTGGCACCGTCACCCCTGTTCTGACCCTGTCACCCCTGTCCTGGCCCCGTCAACCCTGTACTGACCCTGTCACCCCTGTCCTGGCCCTGTTACTGCATACCCTCCAACTACCTTTTATGGCATATACAGTACCCGCAGCGCCTCCAGACCTCTCCCCAATGCACCACACCTCCGCACCTTCCCCTCCACCACATGCGGCACTCCACCCCTCCCCCACATGCTGTGCCTCCAGACCCCCTACACCACCCGTGGCTCCCACTCCTCCACCCCTTCACCACCCACAGCACCTCCAGGCCCCTTCCACCATTCACCCCCCTTATATGTCTCCCCCCACACCTGCCCCCCTCCACCCGCAGCATCTGCAGACACCCTCCTCCATCAGCGGTCCCCCCCTCCCCCACCCCTCCCCCACCAATGGCACCCCCGCACCTGCCCCTCCACTACCTGCAGCACCTCTGGACCTCCTTTCCCATCCGCCGCAACACCCGTACCTGCCCCTACCCTACCCATGGTGCCTGCGGTCCCCTACCGCACCCCCGGCACTCCCGTCCCTTCCCATCCCACAGCACCTCCGGAATCCTTCATCCATCCACAACATCCCCACACCTGCCCCTCTCCCACCCGTGGCACCCCTGCCCCTCCCCCACCTTCAGTGCCTCCGGACCCCTCCCCCATCTGCATCCCCCACTCCTCTGCCCCTCCCCCACGCGCAGCACCTCCCGAACCTTCCCCATCCGGGCCCCACCCCCACTTCTGCCTCCCCTCCACCCGCAGCATCTACAGACACCATCCGCAGTCCCCCCCGCACCCGCTACATTCTGTACATCGTGCCCTGCAGGTGCTGTTCACGCCGTCGCAAGGGGCTGCGCCTCCTTCACCATCGCACGCCCTTTCATTGTGCAATATTTAACCACTAACAAAGGAATGCAGGTAATACTCCATATAATACAAATATTAAACCCCAGAAAGGCATGCAAGGGTTAAGGGGGCGTAGCCCCTTGCGACGGTGTGAAGAGCGCCCGTAGGGCGCGATGAAGCACCTAGTATATATATATACACATACACACACACATATATGTACAGTGCGTATATATATATATATATACACACACACACACACACACACACACATATACATACACACACACGCGCACACACACACTGGTCGAAGTGGGCCGGTATGTAGTGTGCAGGCCATAGGTGTGCGCACAGGCATCCCCGCCAATTAATGTCCCTTCCTGCTGCCAATTAATGTCATCCCCCTAAAGGCGCCCTGTCAGGTCTCGTTCTTGAGGAGACGGAGGAGCAGGACACGGCAGGAGCTCTAGTCACACTTGCTCCCGCTATCTGTCTTAGCGCCGCGGCTCCTGTGTGAGGCTGCTGCCACCGTCCACGGAGGGAGCGACAGCGGCTGGGAATTATGGGGAGCAGTGTCCACGAATGGAATGACAGCAGCCGGGACCCGGAAGCTACGGGGAGCAGGTGACATTCTTGTTTAACTTAGCGAGCAAGAGCGAGTACCTTTCACTACCATCCTGCCCCCCTGTTCCGCACCACTGCTCCTATCCTATTTCGCACCACTGCTCCTATCCTGTTTCGCACCACTGCTCCCATCCTGCCCCGCACCACTCCTCCCATCCTGCCCCCCTGCTCCGCACCACTGCTCCCATCCTGCCCCCCTGCCCCGCACCACTGTTCCTATCCTGCCCCCTCTGCTCCGCACCACTCCGCACCTCCTTGCACCCCCGCTGCCCTCTGCCTCTTCCTCTGCTACACCGCCACCACCCTCAGCCGCCCCGACACCACCCTCAGTCCTCTGCACCTCCGCCCATGCCAACCGCAGCCTCCTCATGCACCGCCCAGCAGACCACAGCATCCTCAGCACCGGCGCTGTTAAATAGGTAATCTTACCCTGCTACCTTTCTTTCTCCCTAGTCCCTACTGTATATCCTTGCTGTCCCTCTCTCTGTCACTCTTCCTATCCCTATGTCCCTGCTGTCACTTTCCCTGTCTCTCGGTCTCACTCCCTGTCCCTACGTCCCTGCTGTCACTTTCCCTGTCTCTCTGTCACTCTCCCTGTCCCTGCTGTCACTTTTCCTGTCACTCTCCCTGTCCCTATGTCCCTGCTGTCACTCTCCCTGTCCCTATGTCCCTGCTGTCACTCTCCCTGAATTGTGTCTCAGTCCATGCGGCATAATGTGAATTTTGGCTCATACCGTGTACTATAATGTGAATTTTGGCTCATACCGTGTACTATAATGTGAATTTTGGCTCATACCGTGTGCTATAATGTGAAAGTCAGCTCATACCGTGTGCTATAATGTGAATTTCGGCTCTTTCTATGTCTATAATGTAAATTTCTGCTCATTCCGTGAGCTGTAATGTGAATTTTGGCTCATTCTGTGTGCTATAATGTCAATTTCGGCTCATACCGTGTGCTATAATGTGAATTTCGGCTCATTCTGTGTGCTATAATGTGAGTATCGGCTTATACCGTGTGGTATAATGTGAATTTCGGCTCATACTGTGTGGTATAATTGTGAAAGGGGCATTAGTACTAGATAGTATAAGGGGTCCTACTATTGTGGTGCATAATGTGTATAATGGGTATATGGTGTGGTACATTACACTTAAGAACACGCCCCCTTGAAGATCAAGTGTCTGAGTGTTTTGTCAAATATGCAGTGCCGATGTTTAAAGTCACAGCATGGGGCATTGAAATGGCACGGCAACTTAGGACTTCCAAACGTGATTTTAAGATCTCGATGTGTCGGTGTACTAGAGCCCTGTCTTCAGTACATACTGTACATGTGTGCACTGTGTATATATACAGTATGTGTGTGTGTGTGTGTGTGTGTGTGTGTGTGTGTATGTATGTTTGTATAGGACTGCAGGGAAGGGACCCGGCAGATGAAACTCAGTGCAGCAGGTAATGGCATCCCCAATTTGCCGCAGCTCATGCTGGCTTATCGGGGCAAATAGGACACCCCCAGGCAATATCATTACCTATGATAATGTGCCGCAGGTGATTGAATTTCCCCTATAGTGAGGGGCTTCCAATTGTTTCTTGCATGCCCATAAGTAATGGCAGCCCAACAGAGCTATTCAATTGTAATGCAAATGGAAATGAGTTCTGCGGTTGCCTATTGCTTATCACGCCCAAAAGCACTGAGTTTAACGGCGTAAAGTATCTAAACCTGTCTAAACTATTGGGCATGCTGCCGAAACAACAGTTTGGCCGCTCCAACAATTCTTTGCAGATTTCTGCTCGCCACCTCAAAATGCTGCAGTCACCTCAGAAATCATGCAGTCATGGCAAGAAAATGTAATAATTCCATTGGGCGCCTATTACTTTTACTTTCTCTCTCTCTCTCTCTCTCTCTCTCTCTCTCTCTCTCTCTCGCTATATAGATAGATTTTTCTATTTTTCCAACACGCATACACACACACACACACACACACACACACACACACATATGTATGTAAATACAGCACTGATCACGCACCCATATCAGCAACCATCACAACCCCATACCCCCTGCTGAAGCACTCAATAGGCCCTTCAAAAATTTCAGCTCCAGGCCCATGAGGACCTTAATCTGGCACTGGTCACCGCCATTTTCACTCGTGCATTGGAGATGATAGGGAGAGGACGTGTGCAGCGTTCTCTCAGTTGTGTTCAGTGTGCTGCAAATATCTGTGCTCAGTGTGCTGCAAATATCTGTGCTCAGTGTGCTTGCAAATATCTGTGCTCAGTGTGCTGAAAATATCTACGTTCTCTGCCTGAAAAACGCTCCATATCTGTGCTCAGTGTGCTACAAATATCTTGCTCAGTGTGCTGAAAATATCTACGTTCTCTGCCTGAAAAACGCTCCATATCTGTGCTCAGTGTGCTGCAAATATCTGTACTCGGTGTGCTTTATTGTGGGGACTGGGGACCACCAGTATTATATAGTAGGAGGACAGTGCAGAGTTTTGCTGACCAGTGACCACCAGTATTATACGTTCTCTGCCTGAAAAACGCTCCATATCTGTGCTGCATTGTAGTATATAGTAGGAGGACAGTGCAGAATTTTGCTGACCAGTGACCACCAGTATTATATCAGTACGGTACAGTAGTCCACTGCTCTACCTACCTCTGTGTCGTCAAGTATACTATCCATCCATACCTGTGGTGCATTTTAGTTGATGTGCACAGTAGTAGGAGGACAGTGCATAATTTTGCTGACCACCAGTATATAATATATAGCAGTACGGGACAGTAGTCCACTGCTCTAACTACCTCTGTGTCGTCAAGTATACTATCCATCCATACCTGTGGTGCATTTTAGTTGTTGTGCGCAGTAGTAGGAGGACAGTGCATAATTTTGCTGACCACCAGTATATAATATATAGCAGTACGGTACAGTAGTCCACTGCCCTACCTACCTCTGTGTCGTCAAGTATACTATCCATCCATACCTGTGGTGCATTTTAGTTGTGCGCAGTAGTAGGAGGACAGTGCATAATTTTGCTGACCACCAGTATATAATATATAGCAGTACGGTACAGTAGGCCACTGCTCTACCTACCTCTGTGTCATCAAGTATACTATCCATCCATACCTGTGGTGCATTTTAGTTGTTGTGCGCAGTAGTAGGAGGACAGTGCATAATTTTGCTGACCACCAGTATATATATATATATATATATATATATATATTTATTTATCTCTGCATCATGTGCTGTTTGGGGACTATTTTTTGAAGTGCCATCCTGTCTGACACTGCAGTGCTACTCCTAGATGGGCCAGGTGTTTGTGTCGGCCACTTGGGTCGCTTAGCTTAGCCATCCAGCGACCTTGGTGCACCTCTTTTTTTCTTTGCATCATGTGCTGTTTGGGGACAATTTTTTGAAGTGCCATCCTGTCTGACACTGCAGTGCCACTCCTAGATGGGCCAGGTGTTTGTGCCGGCCACTTGGGTCGCTTAGCTTAGTCATGCAGCGACCTCGGTGCAAATTTTAGGACTAAAAATAATATTGTGAGGTGTGAGGTGTTCAGAATAGACTGGAAATGAGTGGAAATTATGGTTATTGAGGTTAATAATACTATGGGATCAAAATGACCCCCAAATTCTATGATTTAAGCTGTTTTTGTGGGTTTTTTGTAAAAAAACACCCAAATCCAAAACACACCCGAATCCGACAAACATTTTTCAGGGAGGTTTTGACAAAACGCGTCCGAATCCAAAACACGGCTGCGGAACCGAATCCAAAACCAAAACACAAAACCCGAAAAATGTCCGGTGCACATCACTAATATATATACACTGCTCAAAAAAATAAAGGGAACACTAAAATAACACATCCTAGATCTGAATGAATGAAATATTCTTATTAAATACTTTGTTCTTTACATAGTTGAATGTGCTGACAACAAAATCACACAAAAATTATCAATGGAAATCAAATGTATTAACCCATGGAGGTCTGGATTTGGAGTCACACTCACAATTAAAGTGGAAAAACACACTACAGGCTGATCCAACTTTGTAATGTCCTTAAAACAAGTCAAAATGAGGCTCAGTAGTGTGTGTGGCCTCCACGTGCCTATATGACCTGCCTACAATGCCTGGGCATGCTCCTGATGAGGTGGTGGATGTTCTCCTGAGGGATCTCCTCCCAGACCTGGACAAAAGCATCCGCCAACTCCTGGACAGTCTGTGGTGCAACGTGGCGTTGGTGGATGGAGCGAGACATGATGTCCCAGATGTGCTCAATTGGATTCAGGTCTGGGGAACGAGCGGGCCAGTCCATAGCATCAATGCCTTCGTCTTGCAGGAACTGCTGACACACTCAAGCCACATGAGGTCTAGCATTGTCTTGCATTAGGAGGAACCCAGGGCCAACCGCACCAGCATATGGTCTCACAAGGGCTCTGAGGATCTCATCTCGGTACCTAATGGCAGTCAGGCTACCTCTGGCGAGCACATGGAGGGCTGTGCGGCACCCAAAGAAATGCCACCCCACACCATTACTGACCCACTGCCAAACCGGTCATGCTGGAGGATGTTGTAGGCAGCAGAACGTTCTCCTTGGCGTCTCCAGACTCTGTCACGTCTGTCACATGTGCTCAGTGAGAACCTGCTTTCATCTGTGAAGAGCACAGGGCACCAGTGGCGAATTTGCCAATCTTGGTGTTCTCTGGCAAATGCCAAACGTCCTGGATGGTGTTGGGCTGTAAACACAACCCCCACCTGTGGACGTCGGGCCCTCTAACCACCCTCATGGAGTCTGTTTCTGATCGTTTGAGTAGACACATGCACATTTGTGGCTTGCTGGAGGTCATTTTGCAGGGCTCTGGCAGTGCTCCTCCTGTTCCTCCTTGCACATAGGCGGAGTTAGCGGTCCTGCTGCTGGGTTGTTGCCCTCCTACGGCCTCCTCCACGTCTCCTGATGTACTGGCCTGTCTCCTGGTAGCGCTTCCATGCTCTGGACACTACGCTGACAGACACATTAAACCTTCGTGCCACAGATCGCATTGATGTGCCATCCTGGATGAGCTGCACAACCTGAGCCACTTGTGTGGGTTGTAGACTCCGTCTCATGTTACCACTAGAGTGAAAGCACCGACAGCTTTCAAAAGTGACCAAAACATCAGCCAGAAAGCATAGGAGCTGAGAAGTGGTCTGTGGTCACCACCTGCAGAACAACTCCTTTATTGGGGGTGTCTTGCTAATTTCCTATAATTCCCACCTGTTGTCTATTCCATTTGCACAACAGCATGTGAAATTGATTATCAATCAGTGTTGCTTCCTAAGTGGGCAGTTTGATTTCACAGAAGTGTGACTGACTTGGAGTTACATTGTGTTAAGTGTTCCCTTTATTTTTTTGAGCCGTGTATATATGTATGTATGTCTGTGTGTGTGTGTGTGTGTGTGTGTCCATAGGTTCTGCACTCACATCTCCATAAGCAACAATGGGGTGTGATAATGCTGATTTATCCTTAGGAATGAAAGCTATACCTTAAACACACCTTAAATACACTTTACCATGAAGCCGCTGCGGCCGCTGTACTTAATACACACTCTACGTACTTTGTACGCTATTAACGTACAAAGTCCCGTGCTGTGTACGGACTTAGCGTACAAACGCCGCGCTGATGGTGCAAAGTACACACAGCGCGTACACACCCAATGAACACACTTTAAACCTTATACAGCAATGTGATGCGTTACTAATACACTTTAAACCTTATACAGCAATGCGATAGCAATTCACCTTTAAACCTTAGCTGGGAAAGGAAGACACAACACCGGTTTGTAATTTACCGCTGGGTTCCGACACCACAGCGTATTATTGCTGAAAGGGGGTTACAATACAAACAATACTATACAATATAACAGAGTAAATGGCTACAGTCAATGTTACATACGTGAGTGGATTCGCCGCGCTACCCAGTCTGGTCCTCCGTCATCTGATAGATAACGTTGTGAGTCTTGTCTCTGACCAGGCCTGCAGCAGGCTCTCTTTATACCATTCATCCAAAACTTAACACAATGGATACTGTAATCTCTTTGTCCATTGGACACAGGGATGGTCATTTACAGTACAGGAGAGGACATAGGTCGGTTTGAATAGGTGGGCGATGTCTGTTCCAACTGCTCTTGTGGGTGGTCTCCTCTGGATTCCCGCCGCATACATAATGTACAGTAAATACAGTTTATATCTATATTCTGCTCCTGCGCATAACTATCCGCAGGAACATGCGATCATCCTCAAACCAACAACGGAATGTTACCCTTAAAATAACCTACAGCTGGATACCAAACACCACCTTATAACCTTGTTCTGTCCCCTCCTATTCTGTAAAGGTGAATCCCTTTGTTCTGTTACCATTTAAACTGCTGTTACTTTCTGATGTGGTGCAGGGAGACTATGTGTACATTGTGCACTATTTGGATTAAATATGTAATGTGTTTTGATAGCCTTCCATGCGTTCACAAACTCTACCGTAAATACTTATACCTCGCGCTAATGCACAGGACCGCGGGAGCGACCATACGCAAATTGCGGATATGCGCACGCACAGCAAAACAAGTACACGCGCGGAGGCCATCTGTGTGTAGTTTGTACGTTATGTGTGTACTGCAATATTTTTCGACTTTGACAGTCCACCCTTTGGCAGTCACCAATAACTGCCACTATCTAATCAATAAACAGAAAAATATCTACACAATATCTACAGAAGTTTGGATGGTCGGGGGAGAGTTGTAGCTGGGAAATGTATGACCTAGTGGGATAGTAGACTTCATGTATGTATGAATCCATGTCTGAGGGGCATGTATCATCGTGCCGTATATGTTCTAAATAAGCTTAGAGGTATTGCGAAGTATACATTAAATCCTTCTCATCCCGTATCAAGGGTCTGTAAATGGGCCAACAAACACTATCGTGCTCTTTTCGGCTTCTTGTTAAAACAAATGGGGTGCACATTTAGTTGATGATACATGGAGGGGGAAACATAAGTGAGTGCTAGTATATGTGGATATCACCTGTCGACTATGTATGCTATTAACTGAAGGTTGCAGAGATGAAGATAAGACATATAAATAAAATACATTCACATAAACATTTTGGGTAGGGCTGATGTCTTTTTCCGGATGGATGCATCTGGGCAGAGGGGGAGACAAAAGAAAAACGGGTGAAAGAAACAGGCCATGAAATTCATTTGCAATCCTTATCATAACACTGTCTCTATTGAGGGGTCATAAATTAAATCTGCTGCTATAACAGCGCCCTCGCTCCTTAGACTCATCAACTTTGTGCCGTGCTTGCGCCGCATCAGAATTCGAACACACCTAAATATCAAACCAATAATTATGACGACTCCCAGGATACAAAGGAGAAACTTCCCTACACTCATAATAACATTTTGAGCCCACTCTCCTAAACCTGAGAACCAATTTCGTGGGTTCAACTATGAGACCCAGCCGGTCAGTTCATTACTCACAGTCGCCAAGGTAAGGTTGTGTTTCCTCCTGAACTCCCACTTCAACTGCAAGATATCGTCCATCTTTTGATCGATGATCTCCGTTGGGTCGTCAGTACTGTTCGTAATATAAGTACAACACTTCACCCCATATTGAGTTGCCAGAGTAACACAGTACCCACTTGTCATGGCTGTGATATAATTTAGGACCATCCTGCTGAATCAGTTCCTTCTTGTAAGCTTGTAACTCCCCTTCCCGTATACCTGAAGGTGTCGTCATACATCTCAGTGATATTATCTATCAAGTTCGCTAGCGCATGGATATACCTATAATTTATAATTCCTCTGGCAGTACGGGTGATGTCTAATGTAAACAGGAATTGAATCCCGGTGGATTTGTTGATCAAATCAGAGGCTGCATGCTCTGTCCTATCTATGAGGTGTCTCTTGATGATGTGTTCATAGTGAGTATGAGTATAAGGAGCCTGAGCACTGCGGTGAACGTCTTTCATCTTATCATGGGTTATGGTCATGACCTCTGGTAGTACTCTCCCAATATAACACAATCCCTCTGAGTTCGGGGCAAGCAACTTGTACGCCTTCCTCCCACATATGAAATAGGCATCATCTGGGAGAACATAGGAGACAAAATATGACATCACCATATTACAAACTTTCCAAGTAAAGAAACCTATCCCTAGTTCTCCCATCTGCTCAGTACAAGTATCGGGCTGGATGATATGGGCACAATACCCTGGCGATACTTTTCCAACCCACATGGTCTTGCTTCCACGAGTATACCTATAGCGACAATACCTCCCACTGTTGGCTATTTGGCGTACAAGTTCAGAGTCTATGGGTATCCTATCAGCTCTGTGTGAAAAGGTCAATGTCTGGTTATTCCACGTCACTTCCCAATTTCCCGGTTTTCGGCAATTGGAAATATTAAAACATAATAAGGATCTGTCTACATGATACTGGTGGAGCTTCAAACTAGGGGGCCTAGAAATATTGAATTTCTTGTCCACCGGTCTCCCACCCCGTAATTCGAGTACCTCATCTATTGCTAAGGAGTATGGTACTAATCCTGACTTGCTCTGATCTTGAGGTACCTGTGAGCACACCCAGCATTCTGTCTGGTTTAAGACCTTACCCACTAGTGAGTGGTAATCACTCAACGGATGACGGTCCATGTCGATATTAAGGTTGGACTGACATCTCTGGATGCACCCATCCTCAACTATATTCTCACAATTCCTACAAATACAATATTCATCAGACAATAACCCCTCACAGTGCCTCCGAGCTCCCTGGCTACCAGAGCGCTTACTGATGCCTGCCTTTACCAAAATGATGTGCTGATCCTGAGATCCTACAAATTCATACTTGCCATCAGAACACATTCCAGATCCCTGCTCGACCTCTCTGGGACCCTCACCAAAACGCACTGTCCTTATCAAAACCAGAATTACTAATAGAACCCGAAACACAGTCTCTTGTGATCGATCCATTTCGTTAGGGGAAAGGAGGAAAATAAGAAGGAGAAAAGAAAGGAAAAATGCAGGGGGAGGTGAAAAAAAAAAAGAAAGTGGTACGACAACCGTTCTAGCTCTTGTTACTCTCTGTGCTCAGATGCCCTTCAACAGTCCTGTCTCTCAACTTTCCTGGAACAGACACTCCAGTGATACGAGATTCTCTACACTCTGCTCTTTGTCATGAGTTCTCTCCGGGTCAGCGACCTTCTTGCAGTGGGACGAGTGGATCCAAGTCTCTCTTTCGGCGACCTTCAATGCTGTTGTGCTGGTTAACAAGTCTTGATATGGTCCTTCCCACCTGTCTATGAGGCAACCTGAGCGTAAGAAATTTCAAATCATCACATAATCCCCAGGTTCAATGTCATGACAATTACTGTTCGGTAGGTCAGGAATCACCAGCTTTAAATTTCTTTGTTGATTTCTCAGCTGCTGGCTCATCCCAACCAAATATTTCACAGTCACTTCATTATTACATTTCAAATCATCCTGGGGGTCTATCATTACATGAGGTTGTCGACCAAAAAGAATTTCAAAGGGTGATAGGTTAAGGGGAGACCTGGGAGTGGTTCTGATGCTGTACAACACTAGTGGCAAAGCTTCTGGCCACGACAATCCAGTTTCAACCATTAATTTGCTCAGCTTGTTCTTAATAGTGCCATTCACTCTCTCCACCTTTGCACTCGCCTGTGGACGGTACGAAGTATGCAGCTTGCTATTAATTCCCATCAGCTTGCACATGACCTCAAAGACTTCACCTGTAAAATGGGTACCCCTATCACTTTCAATTATTCTAGGGATACCATATCTACACACAAATTCCTGCACAATTTTCTTTGCAGTGAACGTAGCAGTATTTGTGGCAGCAGGGAACGCTTCTACCCAGTTAGAAAATACGTCAATACAAACTAACACATATTTTAAATTCCTACAGGGTGGTAACTGTATGAAATCGATTTGTATTACCTGAAAAGGTCCGTCTGTCGGAGGGATATGGGATGGCTATGTTGGTATTGACTTTACAATATTCTTCCTCAAGCAAGTAAAACATGTAATTGCTCTCTTACCTGCATGAGAAGAGAATCCTGGCGCACACCAGTAGGCTCTCACCAGCTTACACTTACCCTCTTTACCCAGATGAGTCAGACTGTGTGCCGCCTCAGCTAAGCTTGTAAGATATGCTCTGGGGGCCACTGGCTTACCTTGTCCACCTGTCCACAGTCCCGAGGATTCCTGGCCATATCCCTTCGACCTCCAGACTGCCTTTTCCTGTAATGAACACAAATCTTGCATTTCAATTAATTGTTGTGTGTTGATCGTGTTAAATGTCATCAGTGGTGTGATGTTCGTTTGTATAGGGGTGCTGGCTGCTGATTTAGCAGCTTCGTCTGCCCGGCTGTTACCAAGTGAAATTGGGTCTTGGTTGTAAGTATGTGCTTTGCACTTGATAACAGCCACTCTGTCTGGTTCTTGTATCGCTGTAAGAAGTCTTTTTATGTGGGACGCATGTGCTACAGGTGTGCCAGCTGCCGTCATGAAATTTCTGAGGCGCCATAGGGCCCCGAAATCATGCACCACTCCAAAGGCATACCTAGAATCTGTGTATATATTAGCTGACTTACCCTTGGACAATTCACACGCTCTGGTTAGGGCGACCAACTCAGCAACTTGTGCTGAGTGCGGTGGGCCCAGGGGTTCAGCTTCTATGATACCTCTGTCATCTACAACTGCATATCCAGTACACAGGTCCCACGAGTCCGTTTGTCTGTGGCAACTACCATCAGTGTAGAAGGTAAAGTCTACCCCTTCCTGTGGGCTGTCACTGATGTCAGGTCTCGCGGTGAAAGTCTGATTCAGGTATTCCATACAATCATGCGTATCAGTGTCTGCACTAAATCCTCTTTCACCATCATTCTCATCCTCCACCCTATGTGCCTGTCCAGGCACACTTGGCAAGTAATTTGCAGGATTTAGTGAGCTGCATCTCTTAATGGTGATGTTTACAGGGGCCATCAGTGATAATTCCCACTTTGTAAACCGAGCAGATGAGACATGTCTGGTTTGGGCGGAGCTCAGTAAGGCTGATACTGCATGAGGTGTATGAATGGTCAGGTTGTGTCCTAACACTACGTCCTCGCTTTTACTTACTAGCAAAGCTATCGCTGCAACGCTTTGCAAGCATGTGGGGAGAGACTACGCTACGGTGTCCAACTGTCCACTGTAGTAAGCTACCGGCCTGCTGCGCACCCTGCACTTTCTGTACCATATAATTCAAAGGGCTTCCCATAATCTGGCATACCTAATGCAGGTGCCTCTGATAGGCACTGTTTGAGTCTCTCAAAGGCCAGTTCGGACTCATCTGTGTGCGAGACCCGTTCTGGTTTGTTTGAAGAGACCATTTCTTGCAAAGGTAAAGCCAGTATAGAGAACCCTGGAATCCAGTTTCGGCAGTACCCACACATTCCAAGGAAAGTATGGATCTGTTGCTGCGTTTGTGGCAGAGTCATGTCGCGAATCGCCTGTATTCTAGCGGTGAGGTGTCTAAGTCCTTGAGTTAAGCAATGTCCCAAATATTTTACCCTGGTCTGGCACAACTGCAACTTATCCTTTGAAACCTTGTGTCCCGTTTGGGAAAGATGAAACAGAAGCTGTTTCGTGTCTTTCAAGGACGATTCTAGTGAGTCAGAACACAACAATAAGTCATCGACATACTGTATTAGCACTGATCCACTCTTAGGTTGAAAGGATTGTAAACAGTCATGCAAAGCCTGGGAGAAAATACTCGGGCTGTCAATGAAACCTTGGGGCAGATGAGTCCAGGTGTACTGTACTTCCCTGTATGTAAAAGCAAAAATATATTGGCTGTCAGGGTGCAGAGGGCCAGAAAAGAAGGCAGACAGAGGTCGATGACAGTGAAGAATTTTGCAGTAGGGGGAATTTGCATGAGGATGACAGCTGGATTAGGCACTACGGGGAATTGGCTCCCAACTATCTTGTTTATCCCCCTTAGATCCTGCACTAGCCTGTAACCCCTCCCCCCACTCTTTTTCACAGGGAAGATGGGACTATTGGCAGTGCTGGACGTCCTGACTAGGATGCCCTGTTGTAGCAACCGCTCTATGACGGGGTACACTCCTAATTCTACATCTGGCTTCAGAGGATACTGAGGGATTTTTGGAGCTATCCTACCATCTTTTACTTGCACTGCTACTGGAGCTACATTCGCCATCAATCCAGTGTCTTGTCCATCTTTGGTCCAAAGGGAACCCGGTATTTGTGAGATCATTTCCTCTACCTTTGATGGACACTTGTCTATAACAGTAGAATGTGACAATAGCCTTTGAGGGGTGTCTAGTATATCTTGTACTTCTTGAGCGTGGTTCCCAGGTATATCCAAGAAGACACCCTCAGGAGTACAGTATATGACACACCGCATTTTACACAATAAATCTCTCCCGAGTAGATTAGTCGGAGCCGATGCAGCCAACAGGAAAGAATGTTTAGTTTGCAAGGGCCCTATCGTAATCTCTGCAGGTCTACTCAAAGGGTATTGTTGCACAGTTCCTGTTACTCCCATTGCCAAAATTGTTTTACCCGTGGTTTTTATACCTACTGTCGAGTTTAACACTGACCTGGCCGCCCCTGTGTCTACAAGAAAAGATAATGGTACACCAGCTACATCAACCGTGACCTCAGGTTCACTACCAAGGCTAGCAATTAACTTCACTGGCTGCAGACTACAGGTGTGGCCCAACCCCTATTGTGTGGTGAGACCCTCCCGCAGCGCATTGGCAGCTACAATATGTGAGGGGGGTAGCTGTGAGTTTTCGGAGGCCTGCCAGTCTCTCCTTGGTGGTTACCTCCTTGTTTCCCCTGCATGTGGCTCATAATCTCTCCTATATGGTCCCTGATCCCAATTATGTGAATTGTAGTGAGGTCCGTATTCTGGTCTAGGGGGTCGGTTTACGTTATGTGTACCTTTATTCCTACAATCCTGGGCAAAATGTCCTTCCTTTTTACAAGCGTAGCATACTCTAGGTCTTTTCCAGTCAACAGGGGTCTGGGTTTTTGGCTGATGGGGTTTTGCCGTAAGGGCCTGTATACTTACCGTCATCAGCTTTTCCCCCTATGACTCCCTGTGCTTACTGATGTTCCTATCATGCTCGACAGCGGACTCTCTCAATGCAGCCACCGAGATACCTCTCCAGTTTGGTAGAGAGGTCTGTACCCTTGTTCTCAGTGCCTCCTTCAACCCGTCCATTAATACTGAAACAGCTACCTCCCTGTGATGTACATTGTCTCTAATGTCCTCAATCCCAGTGTATCTAGCCATTTCCTGCAGTGCTCGATGGAAATATTCGCGGGGTCAATATTTGAGAGTAAACATACCCGTAGCACTGTTCGCCAATCTTTGTTCGTGGGTTCGTTGGCGTTACCTAACTCTTTAATGAACCTCTGGCATGCAACTAGATCTTTTCTGGGATCGGGAAATTCTGGCATAATTGACCTTAACTCTGCCCGGGACCAAGGACAATGCATGGCAATGTTCCTGATGGGAGTGACTCCCTGAGCGTCAGTCTTCCCATTGGGGACTGCAATCACCCTGACAGGATTTAACTCAATTACATCATTCTGGTTTGATTCTACAATGTGAGGTGCTATTGTCTCTGCATAATGTATGGTACCGTACTTACCTGTGGATACGACCTCACTTATCACTCCGCTAGGGGACCTGACTACTGCTCTTGTTGGTTGGCCCGTGCCCACCTGAGTGTCTTGTATGGTGGCTGCTAGAGAGAGTGCCGATATCGTGCTGGGCTCATCTTCCTGCTCGCAGTCCTGGGGAAAATTTTAAATGGGATACAACTGGCAAGGGTTAGCATTAGTACATTTATCAATTACTCTCCTATCCTGTACCAATGTACCATTGTCTGTAGCCACTTTCTCCCCTACAATATATGGTGGTGGTGCGGTCGCCATTGCTTTCCCGCTAGGTTTGGAACCTGCTGCACGAGCTAATTCCCTTTGCATATCCCCCTCCTGTTGCCATAAATTTAAACAATCTGTATGTTTAATCCTTTGTTTCTTGGATTTTATCAGACATATCCTTAACCTTAAGTTCAGTAATACCTCTGGTTCATAGCTGCCCACCCTAGGGAATGGTACCCTATCATTGTTAGTCATACATACCCACTCATTGCATAAAACTTCTGTGTGTGAACCATATTTTTCACACATGATAAACCTTGCTGAGCCTTTTGGCCACAATTCTGCCTGAACCCTGTCTAAACGTCTCTTACTTGAGCAACTGGCTCCCATATTTGTGGGTCTTTTCTAATAACTTAAAAAAATTCCCACAAACACCAAAATACTCAATATAAGTAGACGGTGGAGGTATCCCTGAGCGCCTTCCACTCGCTCTCGCCCACGCTGGCCAGTACAACGATACACTGTTGGTAGCGGATCACAATGTACCCAACTTAGGGCTCCTATCAGACCTTACAACACCGTAATTTCTTTCGGTGGAAGTTCTGTTTGGAATATTTTCCTGAGAGAGGCAGCGAAAAATTCCTTTTTGGTATCTTTCAACTGGAATTGTTTGTAGGGTGAAAAACAGAGAAATTAGATAACTATTCTTCACCCTTTCCAGTAAAGCCTACCAGGGAGATTTCCCGACATTATCAAAGATAAACCCCTTTGTCTTTACAATCACGTCTGCGTATGCTCTTCCACAGCGCATATGACACAATGGTATCACGTTGTGCTGTGCAGAACAAACGGACATGCGATGCAATAGCACAGCCTATAGATACTGGTTATCTATATGCCCTACAATTGCTGTAGACCACTTTAGCCTAGACCACTCCAGACCACTTTAGACCACTTCAGTTGTATAGGATCACTTCAGACCACTTCAGACCACATCAGTTCCTAATAACGCAGGGTAGCGAACCCTACGCCACCGGGCCTCTACTAACCCAGTGTTACCACTTCAGACCACTTCAGTTCTTGGGTTCAGTATCCACTCACTCCTGCGTTCGCTCACTCAAATACACTTTGTTTTTCTGTACAGAAAATTTGGATTCATTTAAGTTGGCAGCTTTACCCCCAGTGGCAATTTAAAAAAAAATTATTCATACCTAATTTTTTTTTTTAGAAACCGGGTAGTTTTGTGCTATTATAGCGTGGCTACTGTCCCACCTTTAAACTAAACGATCTATTGTGTAATTTGTACTTAGCGCCCGTACTCTTGCGCAATTTGCGTAAACACGCGATCGTGCGTGTCTCTTACAGTTCCGAGACACGTGTACAAAACCGTACGTCCGCAATAGCACAAATCATACAATTCTATAAATGTGAGCAATAAAACTACTATTGCCCACTAAACACAATCCACACTTGTTCCGTTTTAACCCTCTTACTACTGGGCCAGAACTGCGTTTTGTGATTTTACTCTTACTTCCTTAAATACTTATTTTATTTTTAACTATATAGCAACAAATGTCTCCGGTTTCACACAGGTCTAAATGAATCTATAAATCTGAATGTTATGGCAACAATGTGAGAGAGTATGCAAAGTATGGGTGCCGTGTACGCTTTTGGCGGCAAAAATTTTTTTCACAGATTTTAAATAGCTTTTTTCCTGTTTACCTTACGAGTTCTACCAGCATCTCCACAAACCATACAGAGCAGACGCCATCTAATCAGCAATCAAGTAAGGTTTTCAGTGCATCCATCGACCAGGAAAAGGATACGTAGGATACTTTCTGTCCACCCTTTGCTGATAGATGAAGTCTACTGTGACCTGTTAGGTAGTAAGTATGTGGAAAACCGGAGGAGCCCCAAATTGATAATGCTGATTTATCCTTAGGAATGAAAGCTACACCTTAAACACACCTTAAATACACTTTACCATGGAGCCGCTGCGGCCGCTGTACTTAATACACACTCTACTATTAGCGTACAAAGTCCCGTGCTGTGTACGGACTTAGCGTACAAATGCCGCGCTGACGGTACAAAGTACACACAGCGCGTACACACCCAATGAACACACTTTAAACCTTATACAGCAATGTGATGCGTTACTAATACACTTTAAACCTTATACAGCAATGCAATGCGATAGCAATTCACCTTTAAACCTTAGCAGGGAAAGGAAGACACAACACTGGTTTGTAATTTACCGCTGGGTTCCGACACCACAGCGTATTATTGCTGAAAGGGGGTTACAATACAAACAATACTATACAATATAACAGAGTAAATGGCTACAGTCAATGTTACATACGTGAGTGGATTCGCCGCGCTACCCAGTCTGGTCCTCCGTCATCTGATAGATAACGTTGTGAGTCTTGTCTCTGACAAGGCCTGCAGCAGGCTCTCTTTATACCATTCATCCAAAACTCAACACAATGGATACTGTAATCTCTTTGTCCATTGGACACAGGGATGGTCATTTACAGTACAGGAGAGGTCATAGGTCGGTTTGAATAGGTGGGCGATGTCTGTTCCAACTGCTCTTGTGGGTGGTCTCCTCTGGATTCCCGCCGCATACATAATGTACAGTAAATACAGTTTATATCTATATTCTGCTCCTGCGCATAACTATCCGCAGGAACATGCGATCTTCCTCAAACCAACACCGGAATGTTACCCTTAAAATACCCTACAGCTGGATACCAAACACCACCTTATAACCTTGTTCTGTCCCCTCCTATTCTGTAAAGGTGAATCCCTTTGTTCTGTTACAATTTAAACTGCTGTTACTTGCTGCTGTGGTGCAGGGAGACTATGTGTACATTGTGCACTATTTGGATTAAATATGTAATGTGTTTTAAAAGCCTTCCATACGTTCACAAACTCTACCGTAAATACTCATACCACGCGTTAATGCACAGGACCGCGGGAGCGACCATACGCAAATTGCGGATATGCGCACGCACAGCAGAACAAGTACACGCGCGGAGGCCATGTGTGTGTAGTTTGTACGTGATGTGTGTACTGCAATATTTTTCGACTTTGACAGGTGCCACACATCAAGCATAACAAATAGCGGGCTTAGAATAGCATAGTCCAAATTAGTGGGCACTTTCCAAACACTGCATCTTGTTTTAATAAGTTTTAAGTTAAATACATACAATTAAGACTGTCTGCAACTTCTGGGTCCTAGACGGACCTTTGTCAAGCATGTTTCCAACAGAGATCAATCAGGTTTTAGTCAAATCGTCCATACACAGCAGCATAGAACATGTTTGTCTTACCTGGTGGCCTCTTATGCTGTCCCCGCCATTCCTGCAAGTCTGGGATCCGGCATGCGCTCCAGCGTACGTGGAACACACAGCCGGATGTCCCAGTGATCCCCGGCGTGCATTCCAACACCCGTAGAATGCATGGCAGGAAGTACCGGCTATTCCTATTAAAGCTAAAGTCTATAGTCAAATTTACACATGTGAATATATACTCCGGTGTGCGCCCCCCAGTGTGTGGAGCACAATGGCTAGAACCAGGATGCGCTCCACACACTGGGGAGTGCACACCGGAGTATACACGCACATGTAAATTTGACTATATATATATATATATATATATATATATATATATACGCACATGTACTTCCACCACTTTGTATTAGTGGTTGTCGGGGGCCATGATATAGATTTTTGCTTTTGTCACACTGTGATTGTTGATTGTATGATGGTTTAATACTCATCTGCCAGCCTTCACTGTGCACTCTATTTAATCAAATGCCCTATTATTTAGTTTACATTGAGTGAAAATATGCAGTGCTAGACACGCCCAATAGGTGGTGCTAGACACGCTTAGTAGATGGTGTTAGTCACACCCAATAGGCGGTACTAGACACGCCCCTCCAATTATGCACCCCCTAATAAAATGTGCTGCGCACGCCTATGCTCATATGTAACACCCAGGTAAGTATGGTGTTAGTGTAGAGCAGTGGTCTCCAACCTTAATTGGGGTGTAAGCTACTTTCGGAAAATAAAACCTCTGAAAGAGCTACCCCCCTCCCCCCAACACGCGCGCCCTCCTGCGAAAAGTAGGTGTGGCCTCACAAAAGTGGGTGTGGTCTCACAAATACAAGTAATGTCCCCCAACATAATACCAGATACACAAGTAATGCCCCCCTGCAGTGCCAGATACACAAGTAATACCCCCAGCAGTGCCAGATACACAAGTATTGCCCCCCGAGCAGGGCCAGATACACAAGTAATGCCACCCCCAGCAGTGCCAGATACACAAGTAATAACCCCCCAGTGGCAAACGCAGGATTTGCATGGGGGGGTTTCCAGAACTGGGTGGAGCCAATTACGGGGGTGGGGACTGAGGTGACACAGTATATGCTGGGTCCGTAAAACTAGTGTGTCTGTGTGTATATATATATATATATGTATTTGTTCACCTTGACAAAGGGGCGTCCGCGCCACGAAACGTTGGACCACCCATTTTTGCTTATATGGATTAAAAGCATTTGCACTTTATTCTCGGCTATTGCAGTCTCTGAGTGCTGCTGATTGTTCTTTTGAAAACTTCTACATGCATGGTCCAGATGGCACCGGAGCACCATTGAATGTACATGGAGAGTGCCGATCCGAGCACCCACTATATATATATATATATACTGTATATATAAATACACACATATCTACACATATATAAACCGTATATACACCTATATATAATATATATATTTATATATATACTAGGTGCTTCATCGCGCCCTACGGGCGCTCTTCACACCGTTGCAAGGGGCTACGCCCCCTTAACCCTTGCATGCCTTTCTGGGGTTTAATATTTGTATTATATGGAGTATTACCTGCATTCCTTTGTTAGTGGTTAAATATTGCACAATGAAAGGGCGTGCGATGGTGAAGGAGGCGCAGCCCCTTGCGACGGCGTGAACAGCACCTGCAGGGCACGATGTACAGAATGTAGCGGGTGCGGGGGGGACTGCGGATGGTGTCTGTAGATGCTGCGGGTGGAGGGGAGGCAGAAGTGGGGGTGGGGCCCGGATGGGGAAGGTTCGGGAGGTGCTGCGCGTGGGGGAGGGGCAGAGGAGTGGGGGATGCAGATGGGGGAGGGGTCCGGAGGCACTGAAGGTGGGGGAGGGGCAGGGGTGCCACGGGTGGGAGAGGGGCAGGTGTGGGGATGTTGTGGATGGATGAAGGATTCCGGAGGTGCTGTGGGATGGGAAGGGACGGGAGTGCCGGGGGTGGGGTAGGGGACCGCAGGCACCATGGGTAGGGTAGGGGCAGGTACGGGTGTTGCGGTGGATGGGAAAGGAGGTCCGGAGGTGCTGCAGGTGGTGGAGGGGCAGGTGCGGGGGTGCCATTGGTGGGGGAGGGGTGGGGGAGGGGGGGACCGCTGATGGAGGAGGGTGTCTGCAGATGCTGCGGGTGGAGGGGGGCAGGTGTGGGGGGAGACATATAAGGGGGGTGAATGGTGGAAGGGGCCTGGAGGTGCTGTGGGTGGTGAAGGGGTGGAGGAGTGGGAGCCACGGGTGGTGTAGGGGGTCTGGAGGCACAGCATGTGGGGGAGGGGTGGAGTGCCGCATGTGGTGGAGGGGAAGGTGCGGAGGTGTGGTGCATTGGGGAGAGGTCTGGAGGCGCTGCGGGTACTGTATATGCCATAAAAGGTAGTTGGAGGGTATGCAGTAACAGGGCCAGGACAGGGGTGACAGGGTCAGTACAGGGTTGACGGGGCCAGGACAGGGGTGACAGGGTCAGAACAGGGGTGACGGTGCCAGGACAGGGGTGACGGGGCCAGGACAGGGGTGACGGGGCCAGGACAGAAATGATAGGGACAGGATAAGGGTGACAGGGCCAGGATAAGGGTGAAAGGGCCAGGATAAGGGTGAAAGGGCCAGGATAAGGGTGGCAGGGCAAGGCCAGGGGTGACAGGGACATGACAGAACACAGGGCACGGGAGAGATTGGTATTAGGGACAAAACAGTGGTGACAGACAGATGTGTCTTACCGGAGTCACTGCTGCTGGCTGCTGCTGTTCCACTCCAACCTGTTGGGATCTGCTGCTGCTGGAGACTTGGCATGGCTGACTCTCTCAGGCTGGATTCCTGCTTCCTCTGCCCGTCCGCATCCCTCCCCCCCTCCTCAGTCACACACCGCAGACCTCGCGCAGCTGCCGGGCACTGTGGTAAGGTGAGACTGGAAATGACTGGTTAGCCCCCAGGAGACGCTGCGGCTGGAGGGAGGAGGGGGTCATAGCATGCACGTGGCGCGGACCTCACGGCTTCCGGGCACTGTGGTAAGGGGAGACTGGGAGTGACTGGTTAGCTCCCAGGAGACGCTGCGGCTGGAGGGAGGAGTGGGTCAGAGCCTGCAAGCAGCTCGGATTTCTGTAGCACTACCCGCCAGCTAAAGTGTGTGAAGGAGCTGGGCGCACCTCACTGCGGGTGGCAGTGCTGCAGCTAGCGGTGGGGTTGCCGGGGCTGGAGATAACAGAGGCAGTACGGAACCTGCACAGCGGCAGGTGCCCCACTAAACTGCAGCTAAGAAGTGTGGAGTGTGCTAGAAAGTGACGCTCCTCCGCACCAGAGAGACCCTGCTGAGTATGCCGATGTGGGGGGTCAAGCACACAGTGAGCCGGTGCCCGTCTGTCTGTATGACATACCCCTCACACACCCCCATACCTCCCAAATGTCCCGATTTTCGCGGGACAGTCCCATTTTTTGGGGTCTGTCCCGCTGTCCCACCCGCGGGTCTCAGTGTCCGGCGGTGTGGGGGGGGGCAGTTGGAAAGCTCCTGTACTCGCTGTTCTGCTTAGCAGAGCAGCGGTGAATAGTGGAGACAGAGGGAGAGGGGGCTTCAGGGGGTACGGATTAATGGGGGGGTTCCAGCAGCAGAGCCGGATTAAGGTGGGGGGGGCAGGGGATACGTACCGTTGGCCCCACAGTTTTAGGGGGCCCCCCGGCTGGAGTAGCTCTGTTCCAGCTCAGAATCTCCCCCCCCCCGTCCTGCCAGCAACAGCGGCAGCATTTGTGCTACAGTCAGCACACGCTGCTGCATATTGGCAGGTCTGTGGTGTTGCAGGGAGGCAGCAGTCTCCCTGCTTTCTTCTCCCTGTGCGGGTGTGTAGGGGGGAGCGACCACCTCCTCTGGATTTAGCCCTAGCTGAGGGGCCAAAATCCCATCAAAAAAATAAAAATAAAAATCGAAATTTGCATAAGGGGGCGTGGCCACACGTGCCGCGATTAGGTCACGCCCCTAACCCACAGCAGGCACAGCAATGAGATAGGGCTCCCCTGTCACAAGTGCCCTGGGCCCCCCGGACTCATAATCAGCCCCTGGGAGCATGCCAGCAGCTCACAGAGTGCTGGGCATGCTCCCTCACTGACGAAAACGGGGCCCTCCCGTGAAGCCACGCCCCCTTTTCGCCGAGTGTGTTTCCCTCCTTCTGCCTGGATAAAGCTCCTGCAGAAAGCTGGGAGGTCTGCACCCCTGCCTGTGCCATGCCCAATGCCCATGCTATCTGCTTCTGCTCCTAGTCTCCTGTAGATTTGGCCAGATCTCTGTGACTCATTTGACTAACTCCGCCCACTGTTGTAACTCCGCCCAGCGTTAGCAAATGAATCACAAGGTCACAGAATAGGGCTATTATATAGGAGATAAATATATATACATAGCATATTAAACATGCATATATATATACATACAGTACACGTATATATAAACATGTATATATATCATATGTGTGTGTATTTATATGTATGTATATACATGTGCATATATATATGTATGCACATGGATACATACTGTATGTACTATAATTAAAATAAAGTAAACTTTTATTAAGCACTTACAAGTGCCACCAGGAAGACAGCAAGCTGCAGAGGACGCTAGACAGCCATTAATAATACTCATGCAGAAAAAAAAAAAAAAATTGGGTGGAGGGGGGTTTCTGGGTGCTCGGAAACCCCCCCTGGGTGCGCCACTGCCCCCCAGCAGTGCCAGATAAACAAGCAATGCTCCCCAGCAGTGCCAGATGCACAAGTAATGCCCCCCCCCAGCAGTGCCAGATATACAAGTAATGCCCCCCCAGCAGTGCCGGAGACACAAGTAATACCCCCCCAGCAGTGCCAGATACACAAGGAATGCTCCTCAGCAGTGCCAGATACACAAGAAATGGCCCTCAGCAGTGCCAGACAGACAAGGAATGCCCCTCAGCAGTGCCAAATACACAAATAGTAGTGTTGAGCAGGGGTACAGGATAGGAGGAAGAGGAGAGTGGAGCAGGGGGCAGGATGGGAGCAGTAGTGCGGAACAGGGGGCAGGATAGGAGGAGGAATAGTGCAGAGCAGGGGGGTAAGATAGAAGGAGTAGTGGTGCTGGGCAGGGTAGGAGTAGTGGTGCAGAGCAGGGGTGGTAGGATGGGAGTTGTGGTGTGGTGCAGAGGGGGCAGGATAGGAGCAGTAGTGCGGAACAGGGGGGCAGGATAGGAGGAGGAATAGTGCGGAGCAGGGGGGTAAGATAGAAGGAGTAGTGGTGCTGGGCAGGGTAGGAGTAGTGGTGCAGAGCAGGGATGGTAGGATGGGAGTAGCGGTGTGGCGCAGGGGCGGGGGCCAAGATGGGAGCAGTAGTGCAGAACAGGGGGCAGGATAGGAGGAGGAGTAGGGCGGAGCAGGGGGATAAGATAAAAGGAGTAGTGGTGCTGAGCAGGGCTGAGCCGGGCCTAGGCATAGGCAAACTAGGCAAATGCCTAGGACATTTGGAATGCCATGGGGCACAAGGAGCTTCTGCTGATTAAAATAATATGCGGCATGCCTATATTCCGTGTGTGACTGCGGCTGTGTCTGCATATGAAATGCTACGTTACAGTGTATTCATGGAAATCACGTAGCATTTCGTATGCAGATACAGCCACAGTTGCACAAAGAATATTAGCATGCCGCATATCATTTTAATCAGCAAAAGCTGCTTGTGCATCCTAGTCATGTAGCAATGCAAATAAGATGCATTTTTGGCATACAAAAGTGCCTGATGTTATCAGAGCTGGCCTAGAGCTACCAGCTGACTCACGCAAGGCATCTCCTGCTGCATGGTATATTGAGGCAAGATGTATGTGGACACATCTGTATCCCAGCAGAGGCAGAAGTCAAAGTGTTAGAGGCCATGTGAGTGCTGTGTGCGGGTGGGTTGGTTGTGCAGTCGTTTTTCAGCATATGTGTAAGGTACATTATGTGTGTCATTATGTGTATAAGTGCGCTAATAATGTGCGGCATATGTGAAATGGACATAAAGGGGGGAATTCAAATGTTTGAAAAGTCAGTTGGGTGTCTGTTTTTTCCTATCTAATAGACAGGAAAAAATAGACACCCAACCGACTTTTCAAACATTTGAATTTCCCCCTATGTGTGTCATTATGTGTATAAGGTCATTAATAATGTGCGGCATATATGTGTAAGGGACGTTATGTGCATAAGGGCATTAATAAAGGTTGGCATAATGTGTAAGACACATTATGTTTATAAGGACAATAATGTGTATCATATGTGTAAGGGGCATTATTGTGTGTATTATGTGTATAAAGGCATTACTAATGTGTGTCATTTTGTGGGTAAGGTGCTCTATTCTGTGGCATAACGTGAAGAAAGGGCACTACAGTGTGGTCTACTGTGAATAAAGAGCAATATGGTGTGATTTAATGTGAATAAGGGGCACTACTGTGATGAGTAGCGTATATAAGGTAAATTGGTACTACTGTGTGATGTAACGTGAATAAGGGACGCTATCACATTATATAATGTGAATAACGTTGCACTACTGTCTGGTGTAATTTGAATTGGGGGTACTGTTGTGTGGCCATGCCCCTTCCCAGCAAGAACATGCCCCTTTTTGGGCTGTGCGCCGAATGTGCGCACTGTTCCTATTTAAAATATAGGTGGAAAGAGCACCAAAATTAGGACTGCTATGGGTGAGTGGTGATGGTGCTGGGAAAGGAGTGCAGGGTCAGAGGCAGAATTTGTGCGGTGCTAGGGGGCACCAGACAAAATCTTGCCTAGGGCATCATATTGGTTAGGGCCGGCTCTGGGGCAGGGTAGGAGTAGTGGTGCAGAGCAGGGGTGGTAGGATGGGAGCAGTGGTGTGGCGCAGGGGGAGCAGGATGGGAGCAGTGGTGTGCATGGGGGGCAGGATGGGAGCAGTGGTGCGAAGCAGGGGGGGGCATGATGGGAGCAGTGGTGTGGCGAGGGAAGGGCAAGACTGTGGCAGTACAGGACAGACAGTAGGAGCGAGGGTACTTAGTTGAAAGCTCCCTGCCGTGTCCCGCTCCTCCGGCTCCTACTCGTGGCTCACGTCACGAGCCTCATCAACATAGCAGCTCTCCTGTGCACCAGCAATTCCGGAAGTGCAGCATCCAGGAGCCGACACAGAGCAACATGCCTCCAGGTGCAGTGTCGGACAGTCCATCAAAGGCATGCATGCAGTCCTGACCTGGCGTCGCGGGGGGGACAGTAATCGGCAGCAGGAATGTGTGAGTTGGAGGTGCCTGCGCGCACCAGGCACCCCCCCACCTCCCCCGTGCGCATGCCTACGCCCAGTGCTGACTTCTCCGGCCACGCAGCCATTTGAAATATGGTGCAGACCGGCAGCCAATCAGGAGCCGGCGCACAAGCTCTGATTGGCTGACAGCCGACACCATATTAATATGCACCAGCCGCCGCACGAGCTACCTAGGAAGTGGTGACAAGCGCGAGCGAGGGTTGGCGACCGCTGGTGTAGAGTATTGAATATATGCCTTACCAGAAATGATTGGTCTGTTGGCATGGGTTTTCTGCTTCTTCAGTAAGTGGTAACAAGGTTTCTGAATCTTACATTAAGCAATTGGACTCAATTAAAACAGTTTTCAGTTTTGAAATAAAATAATACAATACAATTTTCAATATCTCTTACAAAAGGCAAAATTAAGCAGTTTATTATGCTGGAACTTAAGTTGCTGGTCTGAAGTATCACACAGCACAAACAAATACAACCTGCAATGGATGCTTAAAACACTTTCATTTAGTTAGAATTAAATTATCCAAAGACAAACCAGACCCTTATTGTTCTAAGCCAATTTAAATGCAAAACACAAATACAATGTAAATAGTGTTTTACACAAAACAATGCATTAAAATATAACAAATTTCAACACTGGGGCCCCATATACTAATTATGGCCAGTTACACAGTTCTCGTTGGAGTACTCAGAAGTTTCTTATTACGTTTCCCAGTTTAGCAGGCTCAGGGCCTAAATGTACTCTACTTTACATACCGTATATACTCGAGTATAAGTCGACCCGAATATAAGCCGAGGCACCTAATTTTACCACAAAAACCTGGGAAAACTTATTGACTAGCGTATAAGCCTAGGGTGGGAAATGCAGCTCTAGCCGTACACAGCCCTCATACTGCCAGATATGCCCCCACAGTGCCAGATATGCCCTCATAGTGCTAGATATGCCCCCACAGTGCCAGATATGCCCTCATACTGCCAGATATTCCCCCACAGTGCCAGATATGCCCTCATAGTGCCAGATATGCTCCCACAGTGCCAGATATGCCCTCATACTGCCAGATATGCCCCCTCAGTGCCACATATGCCCCCCCTCCCCCAAGTGCCAAATATGCTCCCCCAGTGCCAGGTACAACTTACCCTCCCCGCTGTTTTGTGAAGGAGGGACACGGAGGGCACAGCGCGCGCCTCTTCTGTGTCCCTCCTGCGTCTCCGGCGGCAGGTCTGTTAAATGAAGTGCCGGTTCGTGAGCCAATCAGAGCTCACGAACGGGTACTTCCTTTAATAGACCCGCCAGAGACGCAGGAGGGACGCAGGAGAGGCGCGCGCTGTGCCCTCCGTGTCCCTCCTTCCCAGGCACTGACTCAAGTATAAGCCGAGGGGGCTTTTTCAGCATAAAAAAAAAGTGCTGAAATAGTCGGCTTATACTCGAGTAGATACGGTATATAAGGATAGCAGGGATAGGCTTCCAAAAGTTCCTGGGTCTCCTCCACAGGCAATAACAGCTGAATACTGTATCAATATGTTCCCTGAAATGCTGACACTTTATTAACTCTCCTTGTTCTGCACTAGTAGACTATAGAGCAATCCTGCCAGGTAGGGGAGGGTAAAGGGTCTCCTGTTGTTCGTCAACATAAGTAACAGATATTAGTAGTAGTGCCAGAGTGTCTCTCACTCAGTGTGCTGCCTATTTACTTTTGCCTGACTTTCAGCAGCCTTTAGGCAGTGCTTCCTGCTAATGTATCTCCCTGTCACAGTTACTGCCCTAGGAGAGTGTGATCTGTCCTTTTTGCTCCCCGGCTGCTGCTCTGAAGGAGGAGGCACTTCCTGACCCTCCTACACTGGGAGGTGAGTAGCTACATCACTGTCCTTAGATGCCAGAAGATGTCCCTAAACAAAGCCTCAATTGTCTCTGCTGCTGCCACCATCCACCGATTCTCACAGGGATATGTGTGGCTGATCACCGAGTCCCCTAGCTGCTGCTGTCAATCTCCTTTCCTTACAGTCACACTTCAGCTAATAGTGCTGCTCCACTCTTTGTTCTTTGTCCTTCTAAAATGGCCACCGCCTAACTGCCAACTGTCCCAGCCCCCAGCTGTTAACTGTCCCAGCGCATGCCAGCTACAACACAGAACATATCTTTAACCCTTTCCCTGCAGCAAGTCACAAAGCGTTCAGCCAGGTGCATTTTGTAGAGGGGGAAAAGGGCACAGAAGTTACATAAATATCCGTGGCAGCCCTGATGGGGTGCCACACATATATTATGTGTAAATCTGGGTCTGATACTAGTCAGTGCCTCCTGAGCCATTTACCTCACCACACGTTCCTGATGTGCAGAAAGATTTCGATTTGGGTTGGGTGTGTTCAAACTGAAATATAAACTGAAGTGTAAAAATCAAGCTAACATTTGTGGACTACATTTAAAAGTAGCCAGTATTTACCCTGCACAGAAAAAATAAAATATTTGCTCCCCTTGCATGGCAACATGATTTGTTCCAGACACATAGTTACTCTCTTGTTTTTTGTTTTTTTTTTGCTTTACCTACAAGCAAGAATCAGGCTCATTGCTTGTACAGATGGGCGTTAAACTGAATGAGGGCAAAGCACTATAAACAGCACCTGAGGTCCTGTCTGCCTTCTATTGGTGGACATTTACTATGAAGCTACAGTACAAGCCTTCAACCCCAGTTTGACAGCTGCCTAGCACTTTGGTGGAACTTGTGAGTAGTGGGCCTAGGCGCAGAGGATGACAGGGGGAGTAAGAGGGTGACAATGGAAGGCAAGGGGAGGCAGAGTGTGACAGCAGAATGCAGTGGGAGAGGGTGACAGGGGTACAAGCAAAGTGTCCTGTGTGGTGTGGAGAACAGGAGGCATGTACCTTGGTGTTGGTAGGAACACTGTGGCCTCTGCTCTGTCTATGACAGGGGCCCCAGCCCCTTGTGCTTTCCTCAGTTTGGCACTCATTCAGGCTGATGCTGACAGTGCCAGTTACACTGGGTGTGAGCTCCCTTTAATTCACAGACAGCAGTGAATCAGAAATAATGTACAGCGGTCTGTTAATTAGAGGCAGTATGTGGCTGTGATCATCAGCGCTGATGAGTGGCAGGACTTCTCTGTCCGGCACACACAAGGTCAGCCCTGCCTACATAAGGTAATGGGCAGTTCTTTACAACAGTGGGGACCACCCTGCTCCCTGCACGGGCCACTGGGTCAGCATTCAAAATGGTGTCTGCAGGAAGCGGGGGGGGGGGGGTGGTCTCTGCCAGGGGATAACTCATTGCTGGTCTGGGCAGCAGTGGGACCCATTGTCCTCAGGGGCCCTGGTGCAATTGCACCTGCTGCACTGGTGGTAGGTCTGCCTCTAGCCGAGCATTAGTACTCTGGACTGTTTGAAGACACAACTCCATAAGCTTCCAAACGCTTAGTCTATTCCACTCGTCACGTCATGGCACTGATCCTATCTAGTGTAACATGTGCACACCTAAACAAACACAGTGTAACTAATGATTTGTCTTATTTATGTAAATATAATGTTTCTTTTAAATAACAGCAGCATATAAGAAGATATAGCAAAATCTGCTGATTGTGGTAGGTCCAGCAGCTGTCAGCACTATATAGATTGCGGAAGACCATGGCATCATGAGTTAACCTGTAGGAGAGTAAGTCAATGGTTTCCTGTTCAAAGGTAGGGAACATCAGCCTGTAACATGTCAGTGGGCAGCACAATGTGTGTTAGGTAGAGATAAGGATCAGCTCTGATATTACCAGCTATGGTACCTGCCCCATCACTCACTCTACACTTACAGCCAGCTCTTTGATGAGGAGCTGTTGAGTTATTAACCATAGGAGCTGACACATTTTCACATGCTTGGGCATCATGCCATACCATCTGCACTAACAAACTCTGAATAACCTCCTCTTTGTGCAGAATCTAGAGTAAATGCCATTGCCACTCTTTTGGTATCAAGTAAATATATATATAAAATACATACATACATGCAAACGTGTGTGTCTGTGTGTGTGTGTGTGTGTGTGTGTGTGTGTGTGTGTGTGTATAGCTGTGTGTGTGCTATAGTGCCTATACCTGTGCAGAATGTCAATGTATTCTTCTCTTTTTTTATATTGTATAATGGAAAAAAATTATGAAAAAAAAAATATTTTCTAAAAATATATAGCACTATAGACTCAAGTAGGAAAAGTTACTATTCAGCAAATTGCAAAGTGCCTTAATGTTTTGTAAAACATTGAGCATCTGACTGAACAATCACACCACGTCTGATAGATCGAGGTTTGCAAAGTGCATGTGGTTAAGACTATACTGCATGATAAAACTGGAAGTTATACATCTGATTGTATACCATACATTCTACACCACCCCTGCATACTGCACATTTGGTCCAATCCTCTAGAGAAGGACCCCCAAAAAATTGGGTCTGCATGGACAGAGTCCCGGCTAAGTTGCACTAGCCCTTGCTTGGCACCCTTTACCATTGGGTACCAGGCTAATACTGCTACATAGTGCATGCACTGACAGCCTGTGAGTGTGATTGCATGATAACGCAAGTGTATATTAGCACATGTACCGCCACAAGGGTGCACTGTAAATATCCCTTGTAAATAAATAAAAAATGCTGCCCCCATAATCAATGAAGAATTGATGCCCTGTAATGAAATAAAAAACTGATGCCCCCATTGATTCATTTTCTTTATTACCACTTGAATATAATCAGGAGTGATGCTAAGTAGATTGGGCTAGGAGACATACTTGCAGACCCCTAGGAAGAGAGCAGTCAGATGGGAGATCCAGGAGGCATGGCGCAGCAAGCTGGCCAGTGCTGGTGCATGTATATTGCATCATCATGGCCCTGCCCCTTGCTGTACACATTGCCATGATTGTAAGGCGAAGGTGGGGCCACGATGATAAGATTGAATTGTATCATTAAGCCACCTTCCTGAGTGACTTGGGTTGCAGTAAGTGGCCTCCAGGACACTTGTCCACTTTTCCAAGTGTCCGGGAGTACCACCTGAGATTCAGGAGTCTCCTGGACTTTCCTGGAGAGTAAGCAAGTATGCTTATAAAGAATGTTTATATGTGGGCATTATTTTTCTCTTGACAGATGAGATACAGTAGGTCAGTCAGCAAAGATAAAATAGAGAACAATTGAGATTAGTAATGTTATGTACAGTATTGTGGTTAAAGTTAAAATCAGCTTTTTTGGAAGCACAAGTGATGGTTTAAACTAGAGATGTGCACCGGAAATTTTTCGGGTTTTGTGTTTTGGTTTTGGATTCGGTTCCACAGTCGTGTTTTGGATTCGGACGCGTTTTGGCAAAACCTCCCTGTAAATTTGTTGTCGGATTCGGGTTTGTTTTGGAAACAGCTTAAATCATAGAATTTGGGGGTAATTTTGATCCCATAGTATTATTAACCTCATTAACCATAATTTCCACTCATTTCCAGTCTATTCTGAACACCTCACAATATTATTTTTAGTCCTAAAATTTGCACGGAGGTCGCTGCATGACTAAGCTAAGCGACCCAAGAGGCCGGCACAAACACCTGGCCCATCTAGGAGTGGCACTGCAGTGTCAGGCAGGATGGCACTTAAAAAAATAGTCCCCAAACAGCACACGATGCAAAGAAAAAAAGAGGTGCACCAAGGTCGCTGGATGGCTAAGCTAAGTGACCCAAGTGGCCGGCACAAACACCTGGCCCATCTAGGAGTGGCACTGCAGTGTCAGACAGGATGGCACTTAAAAAAATTGGCCCCAAACAGCACATGATGCAAAGAAAAAAAGAGGTGCACCAAGGTCGCTGGATGGCGGTCACTGGATGGCTAAGCTAGGCGACCCAAGTGGCCGGCACAAACACCTGGCCCATCTAGGAGTGGCACTGCAGTGTCAGACAGGATGGCACTTAAAAAAATAGTTCCCAAACAGCACATGATGCAAAGAAAAAAAGAGGTGCACCAAGGTCGTTGGATGGCTAAGCTAAGTGACCCAAGTGGCTGGCACAAACACCTGGCCCATCTAGGAGTGGCACTGCAGTGTCAGACAGGATGGCACTTAAAAAAATTGGCCCCAAACAGCACATGATGCAAAGAAAAGAAAAAAAGAGGTGCACTGTGGTCGCTGGACGGCTAAGCTAAGCGACACAAACACTTCAATATCACAGGAATTATTCGTTCTAATCAATGGTATTATTGGTCCAAATCACTGAAAGAAAATTACAAAATCACAGGAATTATTCATCCTAATCAATGGTATTATTGGTCCAAATCACTGGAAGAAAATGACATAATCACTGGAAATATTCGTTCTAATCAATGGTATTATTGGTCCAAATCACTGGAAGAAAATGACAAAATCACTGGAATTATTCGTTCTAATCAGTGGTATTGAAGTTATCGATTCTTTTTTTTAATTTTTAATTTCCCCTATTTTTAATTTTCTCCTGCATAGCCCAGTAAAATGTTGCTATGTTAAGTATTGACTTGTGCCTTCTGGGGGTCCACTTCTTCACCAAACCCAACCAAATCTCATCCTAACCCTCTGTTCCACGTTCTCTATGTACCTCATCTGTGTCACCCATGTCTGTCTACCCCTCCCCTTTAGATTGTAAGCTCTCACTAGCAGGGCCCACTTCCCTCATGTGCTTATCCTTTGTCTTACTTTAATAATCTTCAACTGTACCACATCCAGCAGTCTTCTGCCACCTGATACTTATTCCAGTGTCATCTGCTGATGTAACTATGTTTAGTTACCCTGTACTTGTCCTATACTGTCATCAACTGTAAGTTGCTGTTTTCCTGTTTGATTATTTATGTACTCTGTAATTGGGTGCTGCAGAACCCTTGTGGCACCATATAAATAAAGGATAATAATAATATAGGGTGTATAATCCCCAGGTGTATCTCACACATCACACAGTACAGTATATAGGGTGTATAATCCCCAGGTGTATAACAAACATCGCACAGTACAGTATACATACTGGTCACAATAATGCAGCACAGAGATAGTATACTTGACACAGAGCTGCAAGATACACAGCAATGGCCTACTGTACTGTACTATATATGTATACTGCTGGTCACCAAAATGCTGCACTGTCCTACTATATACTGCTCACAATAATGCAGCACAGAGATAGTATACTTGACACAGAGCTGCAAGATACACAGCAATGGTCTACTGTACTGTACATTATATGTATACTGCTGGTCACCAAAATACTGCACTGTCCTACTATATACTGCTCACAATAATGCAGCACAGAGATAGTATACTTGACACAGAGCTGCAAGATACACAGCAATGGCCTACTGTACTGTACTAGTATAATACTGGTGGTCCCCAGTCCCGACAATGCAGCACGCTGAGCACAGATATTTGCAGCACACTGAGCACAGATTTCGGAGCTATTCAGGGAGAGAACGCAGCCACGTCCTCTCCGTTCAATCTCCAATGCACGAGTGGAAAATGGCGGTGACGCGCAGCTCTTTATATAGAATACGAATCTCGCGAGAATCCGACAGCGTGATGATGACGTTCGGCGGGAAAGCGGGGTGGCGAGTCTAGTGCTGTGTTGTGCTGCTCAGTCCGGACCAGTGTAGTCAGTGTCTAATGCTGCATCAGTCCAGCCAGTCACAGTGTTGGTGTCCTCTGCTGCTATATGTCCCCAGTGCTGCTGGCTGCTGTATAAGTTTCTTGCATTTTTGCTGGGTTGTCTTGCATCAGACCAGGGGTAGTGTCTTGTGCAGCATCAATCCAGTGACCAGTCACAGTGGTGGTGTTCTCTGCTGCCATATATCCAGTGTAGCTGTATAAATCCTTTTCAGTGGTGCTATGTTGTCCAGCATTAGACCAGGGGAAGTGTCTTGTGCAGCATCAGTCCAGTGACCAGTCACAGTGGTGGTGTCCTCTGCTGCCATATATCCAATGTTACTGCCGTATAATTCCCGTTATACTGCCATATAATTCCCGTGATACTGGCATATAATTCCTGTGATACTGGCGTATAATTCCTGTGACATTGCCTTACAATTCCCGTGATATTGCCATATAAATCTCGGAATACTGGCGTACAATTCCTGTGATACTGTCATATAATTCCCGTGATACTAGCGTATAATTCCTGTGATACTGCCATATAATTCCCATGATAGTGGCGTATAATTCCTGTGATACTGCCATATAATTCCCGTGATACTGGCGTATAATTCCTGTGATACTGCCATACAATTCCCACAATACTGGTGCATAATTCCTGTGATACTGCCATATAATTCCTGTGATACTGGCGTATAATTCCTGTGACATTGCCGTATAATTCCTGTGATATTGCCATTTAATTCTCGGAATACTGGCGTATAATTCCCGTGATACTGACGTATAATTCCTATGATATTGCCGTATAATTCTCAGAATACTGTCGTATAATTCCTGTGATACTGCTATATAATTCCCGTGATACTGGCATATAATTCCTGTGATACTGGCGTATAATTCCTGTGACATTGCCTTATAATTCCCGTGATATTGCCATATAAATCTCGGAATACTGGCGTACAATTCCTGTGATACTGTCATATAATTCCCGTGATACTGGCGTATAATTCCTGTGATACTGCCATATAATTCCCATGATAGTGGCGTATAATTCCTGTGATACTGCCATATAATTCCCGTGATACTGGCGTATAATTCCTGTGATACTGCCATACAATTCCCACAATACTGGTGTATAATTCCTGTGATACTGCCATATAATTCCCGTGATACTGGCGTATAATTCCTGTGACATTGCCTTATAATTCCTGTGATTTTGCCATTTAATTCTCGGAATACTGGCGTATAATTCCCGTGATACTGACGTATAATTCCTGTGATATTTCCGTATAATTCTCAGAATACTGGCGTATAATTCCTGTGATACTGCTATATAATTCCCGTGATACTGGCATATAATTCCTGTGATACTGGCGTATAATTCCTGTGACATTGCCTTATAATTCCCGTGATATTGCCATATAAATCTCGGAATACTGGCGTACAATTCCTGTGATACTGTCATATAATTCCCGTGATACTGGCGTATAATTCCTGTGATACTGGCGTATAATTCATGTGATACTGCCATATAATTCCCGTGATACTGGCGTATAATTTCTGTGATACTGCCATACAATTCCCGTGATACTGGTGTATAATTCCTGTGATACTGCCATATAATTCCCGTGATGCTGGCGTATAATTCCTGTGATACTGTTGTATAATTCCTGTGACATTGCCGTATAATTCCTGTGATATTGCCATATAATTATCGGAATACTGGTGTATAATTCCCGTGATACTGACGTATAATTCCTGTGATATTGCCGTATAATTCTCTGAATACTGGCGTATAATTCCTGTGATACTGCCATATAATTCCCGTGATACTGCATATAATTCCTGTGATACTGGCATATAATTCCTGTGACATTGCCTTATAATTCCCGTGATACTGCCATATAAGTCTCGGAACACTGGCGTACAATTCCTGTGATACTGTCATATAATTCCCGTGATACTGGCGTATAATTCCTGTGATACTGCCATATAATTCCCATGATACTGGCGTGTAATTCCTGTGATACTGCCATATAATTCCCGTGATACTGGCGTATAATTCCTGTGATACTGCCATACAATTCCCGTGATACTGGTGTATAATTCCTGTGATACTGCCATACAATTCCCGTGATACTGGTGTATAATTCCTGTGATACTGCCATATAATTCCCGTGATACTGGCGTTTAATTCCTGTGATACTGGCGTATAATTCCTGTGACATTGCCGTATCATTCCTGTGACATTGCCGTATCATTCCTGTGATATTGCCATATAATTCTCGGAATACTGGCGTATAATTCCCGTGAAACTGACGTATAATTCCTGTGATATTGCCGTATAATTCTCAGAATACTGGCGTATAATTCCTGTGATACTGCCATATAATTCCCGTGATACTGCTGTATAGTTCTAGTTATCCTGCCGTATAATTCCATATAATTCCGTATAAATCCAGTCCAGTGGTGCTGCCATATACGCTCAGGTTTGCTGTGCTGTGCTGTATATTATTTACTCCAAATAAAGGAGTTATTAATATTTAATCCAAATAATTTTTAGTGTTTGCCCTGTGAGGTGTAGGGGTACGCTCTCTTGTGCCGCATATTGTGTTATATAACTACAGAAAAATAATGGAGAACAAACATTTGGAGGATAAAATAGGGAAAGATCAAGAACCACTTCCTCCTAGTGCTGAAGCTGCTGCCACTAGCCATGACATAGACGATGAAATGCCATCAACGTCGTCTGCCAAGGCCGATGCCCATTTGGATAGTAGAGGGCATGTAAAATCCAAAAAGCCAAAGTTCAGTAAAAAGACCCAAAAAAAAGAAATTTAAATGGTCTGAGGAGAAACTTAAACTTTCCAATATGCCATTTACGACACGGAGTGGCAAGGAACGGCTGAGGCCCTGGCCTATGTTAATGACTAGTGGTTCAGCTTCACATGACACTTATGTTGGTGTTAGACGTGCGTCCGGTATCCGCCATTAGTGCATTTAGATTTAGACAGTGGGATTTAGACAATTGATGGAGGTATTGTGTCCCCGGTACCAAATCCCATCTAGATTCCACTTCACTAGACAGGCGATAGTGAGATTTTGCCATTTAATTCCAGTGATTTGGACATATAATTATTACAGTGATCTTGCCAATTAATTTCAGTGATTTGGATGTATAATTAATTATTAATTACAGTGATCTTGCCAATTAATTCCAGTGATTTGGACGTATAATTACAGTGATTTTGCCAATTATATCCAGTGATTTGGACGTATAATTACAATGATTTTGCCAATTAATTCCAGTGATTTGGACGTATAATTATTGATTACAGTGATCTTGCCAATTAATTCCAGTGATTTGGATGTATAATTACAGTGATTTTGCCAATTAATTCCAGTGATTTGGACGTATAATTAGTCATGTTAAACAGCCCTTGAGTAACGCAATGCCGTGGTGTAACTCGGTAGCAACGAGCGTCTTTTTGGCCACATTTTCCATTTAAATGCGTCTAAGTCGCATCACTGTGAGAATAGGATGCACATAATATGCGGCATGCCTATATTCTGCGTGTGACTTTGGCTATATCTGAATACAAAATGCTATGTATTTTCCTGGAAATCGAGGTAATGTAGCATTTCGTATGCAGATACAAGCACAGTTGCACACAGAATATAGGCATGCCGCACATCATTTTACTTAGCATAAACTGCTTGTGCGCCCTAGTCATATAGTGATGCAAATACGATGCAATTTCAGCAAAAAAGAAGCCCGACATTAGCAGAGCTGCCGGCTGATATATATATATATATATATATAATAGATAGATAGATCCACAGTTAGTTTGAACCTCTAATAATGTCTGTTTCTTTATAAATCTTCCAAACATTAAATTTTCATTTACATGCACGCTGTATGAAAGCAAAAATAATAAATAATAAATATCTAATAAAACAACAGCGATCCGGTCTGAATCAGTCCCATAGTGCCCACTAATGCTCTCTGTAGTATATTGCAGCAATCTGGGCCCTTACTATAACTTTTTTGGCCCCCAAACCCCCTCCCTCCTGTACAAGAGGGAGGAGGGCGAGAAGGAGTGAGAGAAAATGTCAGGGAGGGAGAGAGAAAGAGAGGGGAGCAATAGAGAGTGAGAAAGAGACAGTCAGGGAGAGAGAGACAGTGTCAGAGAGAGAGAGCAGAGCACCATATGCGGGCATAGATGGACAGATGGGGGAGGGGCACAGACAGACAAGCAGAGCACCGTATGGGGACATGGACGCCAGATGGGGGGAGGGGGGCCATAGACGGGCAAGCAGACCACCATATGGGGGCATAGACAGACAGTTGGGTGGAGGGGGCATAGATGGACAAGCAGAGCACCATATGGGGGCATAGATGGACAGATGGGGGCATAGACGGACCAGCAGTGCACCGTCTGGGGCATATACAGTGGAGGGGGGCTCACTTCTCCCTTCAACCAACCCGACCGCATAGCAGCACCATATTGGGGAGGGGGGTTAACTGCGAGACTGAACTGCTCACTTTCCCCTTCACCTACCAGAGGACAGCTTGCCCAGACCACACAGCAGCACCATATTGAGGGGGAGCTCCCCATCAGCGGGACTGCTTATTCTCCGATCCAATAACTGGGCTCCGTCAGCCGCGTTGGTCCCTCTGTCAGCTGCAGTGGTTCCTCCAGGCTCCATCAGTCACGCTGATCCCTCCAGGCTCTGTCAGCTGCATCAACATGCTTCTGGTCCTCCCGGACTTGTGAGATGATGACATCATCATCTTGTGAGTCTTTCTCATGATCAACAAGGAGGTTCGGGGATACATTGATGTCGGCTCTCCTCCCCTACCCCCTTCCCTCCTACCAAGAACTTGTAAGTCAATTTAACTCAATTGAATATAAAGAAAAATGTTTTTCCAAAAGGTACAGTGGGATTGCTTGCTGGGCCTTTGGGCCCCCCAAGCGGCCGGGCACCATAGCAGCTGCATCCCCTGCACCTTCTGTAGTTATGCCACTGGTGGCCACTAATGCTGTCTTTAGTATATGGTGGCCACTAATGCTGTCTGTAGTATGTGGCTGTCACTGATGCTGTCTGTAGTACATAGTCAAGTCACATTATTATGACCACCAGCTAATAGCCATAATAACTAGAGATGTGCGGCTGGCACTTTTCGTGTTTTGTGTTTTGGTTTTGGTTCTAATTCCACTTTTGTGTTTTGGTTTTGGCTTGGATTAGCTAAAACCATCCTTTCGTGTTTTGGTTTTGGTTTTGGATCGGGATGATTTTTGAAAAAAACATAAAAACAGCTAAAATCACAGATTTTGGGGGTAATGTTGCTCCTACGGTATTATTAACCTCAATAACATTCATTTCCAGTCTATTCTGTACACCTCACATCTCACAATATTGTTTTTAGGCCTAAAAGTTGCACCGAGGCGGCTGTATGACCAAGCTAAGCGACACAAGTGTGCGGCACAAACACCTGGCCCATCTAGGAGTGGCACTGCAGTTGCAGACAAGATGGCACTATTCAAAAACTAATCCCCATACAGCACATGATGCAAAGAAGAAAAAGAGGTCCACCGAGGCTGCTGTATTACTAAGCCAAGCGACACAAGTGTGCGGCACAAACACCTGGCCCATCTAGGAGTGGCACATCAGTGTCAGACAGGATGGCACTTTTCAAAAACTAGGTGCCAAACAGCACCTCATGCAAAGATGTAGAAAAGGTGCAATGAGGTAGCTGTATGACTAATCCAAGTGACACAAACAATTCCCACTGGAATTATACGTCTAAATCACTGGAATTAAATGGCAAAATCACTGGAATTATACATCCAAATCACTGTAATTATACGTCCAAATCACTGGAATTATACGGCAAAATCACTGTAAATATACGTCCAAATCACTGGAATTAAATAGCAAAATCACTGGAAGTATACGTCCAAATCACTGGAATTATACGGCCAAATCACTGGAATTAAATGGCAAAATCACTAGAATTATACGTCCAAATCACTGGAATTAAATGGCAAAATCACTGGAATTATACATCCAAATCACTGTAATTATACGTCCAAATGACTGGAATTTTACGGCAAAATCACTGTAATTATACGTCCAAATCACTGGAATTAAATATCAAAATCACTGGAAGTATACGTCCAAATCACTGGAATTATATGTCCAAATCACTGGAATTATACGTCCAAATCACTGGAATTAAATGGCAAAATCACTAGAATTATACGTCAAAATCACTGGAATTAAATGGCAAAATCACTGGAATTAAATGGCTAAATCACTGGAATTATATTGCAAAACTAGGTGATTCATCGCGCCCTATGGGCGCTCTTCACACCGTCGTTAGGGGCTACGCCCCGTTAACCGGGTGTAGCGGGGGGAGAGGTGGGTATGGGGGTGGAGTGGGGGGGTGTCACGGGTGGGGGAAGGGGCGGTTTGCCGGTGGGGTGCATTTGGGGGGGTGGTGGGTTTGAGGGTGCCACGGTTGCAGGGACAGGTGCTACAGGTAGGGGAGGGGTGGGGGTGCGGGAGCAGGGGTGCTGTGCGTAGGAGAGGGGCGGGGGTGCCATGGGTGGGGGGTTGGGAGCAGGGGTGATGTGGGTGTGGGAGGGCTGTGAGAGAAGCTGGTGTGGGAGTGCCGTGGATGGGGGAGGGGGTGTGCTGGGGGTGGAGGGACAGGTGCGGAGGGGGGGCAGGGGCTGGAGCAGTGGTGGTGCAGTTGGGAGGTGGGAGGCAGCTGCTGGAGTTCCGAGGGTTGGGGCGGTGGTGCGGGTGCAGGAGGGGTGGGTGCAGGATGGGGCAGTTGCGGTGGTGGTGCGGGTTGGGTGAAGGGTGCAGCAGGAGGGAGAGGTGGGTATGGGGGAGGGGCAGGGTTGCAGCGGGTGGGGGAGGGGCGGGGGGAGCTGCAGGTGTGGGAGCTACGGGTGGGGGCGTGAGTGCCGCGGGTGGGAGCGGATGTGGGGGATGCGTTGGGTGCCGCAGGGGGGGCCAGCGGGTGTTGGTGCTGTAGGTGGGGGAGGGGGCAGAGTGCCACAGGTGGTGCGGGTGTTGGTGCTGCGGGTGGGGGAGGGGGTGGAGTGCCACGGGTGGTGGGTGGATGCGGTGGGTGTCGCGGGTAAGTGGCGCGGGTGTTGGTGCTGCGGGTGGGAGTGCCGCGGGTGGGGGGCGAATGCGGTTGGTTGCCTTGGGTGTTGGTGCTACGGGTGGGGGAGGGGGCGGGAGTTCCGCGGGTGGGTGGCGCAGGTGTTTGTGCTCTGGGTGGGGGAGGGGACGGGAGTGCCACGGGTGGATTGTGCTACGGGTGGGGGCGGGAGCAGTGGCGCCACAACGTGGGTGCGGGGGGTGCGGCCCGCACCCGGGTGTTACCCTCTGAGGGGTGACACCAAAGTGCCGGCTCCTGTCACAGTCCAGAAGCCAGCACTGCAGATTCAGCAGTGTCCGGGTGAAGGCCGTATGCCCCAACCCACAATGTGCCGAAAACGGGGGTCGGGACGCGGGGCCCACGCCCCCTTCCGCGAAGCCACGCCCCCTTTCACCCGCGACCTTGGGTAAGTGACGGGTGGATGCCGCAGGTGGGGGGCAGATGCGGGTGGTTGCCGCGGGTGGGAGGGGGGGCGAGTTGTGCCGAAAACGGGGGTCGGGGCGCGGAGCCACGCCCCCTTCTGCGAAGCCACGCCCCCTTTTCACCCACGACCGCAAGTAAGTGACGGGTGGATGCCGCGGGTGGGGGGCAGATGCGGGTGGTTGCCGCGGGTGGGAGGGGGGGCGAGTTGTGCCGAAAACGGGGGTCGGGACGCAAAGTCACGCCCCCTTCCGCGAAGCCACGCCCCCTTTTCACCCGCGACCGCGGGTAAGTGACGGGTGGATGCCGCGGGTGGGAGAGGGAGCGAGATCAGCTGCCAGTGCTCAGCATGTCCCCCTGAACTCTGCAGCAGCCGCTAGTCTGTGAGGCGGGTAGTGTGAGTTCCGCTCACAGTCAGCGGCTGCTCTGTCACCAGAGAGAGTGTACGGGGAGAAGGGAGACATGGGACTGGGCGGAGATGGGGAGGGGACTGGGCGGAGAGAGGGAGGGGACTGTTCCTGGCCAGATCTGTGCCTGTGACTCCGCCCAGCGTTACGGGCACAGAGTCACAGACTTGGGCAAATATATAGGAGATCACTGGAATTATACTGCTAAATCACTGGAATTAAAAGGCAGTACCACTGGACATCTACGGAAGTGTCAGATAGGATGGCACTTTAAAAAATAGTCCCCGAACAGCACATCATGCCAAGGAGTAAAAGAGGGCAGTGAGGTAGCTGTATGACTAAGTTAAGCGACACAAGTGTGCGGCACAAACACCTGACCCATCTAGAGTTGGCACTGCAGTCCCACTGAACTAATGGTGGATACTGGAAGCATAGTTGTTATGGCCTCACTAATTGGCTTTGCAACAGGGTATATATATATATATATATATATATATATTTATATATATATATATATATAGATAATAAGCAAGGTGGCCCGGCACTCCCTTGTACCTTGTTGAAGTAATGGCTGCGGTGCCCTCCTGGTGACCGTGGTCACTATATACGTTGATTAGAAGAAGGCGGCACTCAGTCAGACTATCATTGGAAGATATGGGTCATTTATTTAGACCAAGTAGGCCGACATGTTTCGGGGTGAACCCCCGTCCTCAGGGCCAAATACAGCAAAAGAACAAAACACGTGGAATAACATACATAAATACCGACACCCATCAAACCTAAACATACTCACCTGTTCGTCGGCGCCGCCGCCAGCCACACCGCCAAGCTGGCTTCCGCATCATGAAATGATGACGTGCAGCGTCGCGAGGCGATGACGCGACGGGAGAGCCAGCCGAACAGGAGAGTAACCATGGCAACCGCCCAGCGCGTCCCGGAGGCGCCGCTGCAGCAATCATCCTATGGTAATGATACACCATAATGTGAAATACATTTGTTTAAAAAAACACATACAAGGTAATGGCAAGGGGTGGTCTTCTGTATACCGGCGGTCGGGCTCCCGGCGCTCAGTATACCGGCGCCGGGAGCCCGACCGCCGGCATACCGACACTTATTTTCCCTCGTGGGGGTCCACGACCCCCATAGAGGGAGAATAAAATAGTGTGGCGCGCGTAGCGCGCCACCGTGCCCGTAGCGTGGTGAGCGCAGCGAGCCCGCAAGGGGCTCATTTGCGCTCGCCACACTGTCGGTCAGCCGGCGGTCGGGCTCCCGGCGCCGGTATGCTGGGCGCCGGGAGCCCGACCGCCGGCCAGCCGTAGTGAACCCAATGGCAAGTAATGTTAAACACTTCTGGTATTGATGCATAAACATATAAGCACAGAACAATGTGAAGACATATGAAATCACTCAAACGAGCCCAGATGGGGCAACCTATTTAAAGAAAGCACTGGAGGCTCATGTTTTCATTTAACCCCCTGGGTGCTAGTGTACCCAGAGAGAAAATCCAACGTGTCTCCTTTTGCAGTAAACGTCTGCCTCTATCGCCACCTCTAATAGTGATGGGAACATGATCAATCAGGGTGGCACGTATGCTGGCTACCCCATGCTTGGCATGTAGACAATGCCGAGCAAATGGCTGCTCACTGCTGCCTTTTTCAAAAGCTTTTTTGATGGCACTACGATGTAGTGCCATCCTTTCTCTAAATTGCCGTATGGTCTTGCCGACATAGGCAAGACCACACGGACAAGTTAAGATATAAACAACATGCGTAGAGGTGCATGTGAGCCTGTGTCGTATCTTCAATTTTTTGCCTGAATGCGGGTGATTAAAGGTCATGCCTGAAACTAAGGTGTTACACGTTGCACAACCCAAGCACTTGTAACAACCGTTCTTAGCTCTCAAAAAGTGTTTAGTCTGCTTTTTAGTGTTGTAAGAAATATCTAGCTTCATTACCATATCGCCAATATTGCTACTGCGAGTGAAGCTCGCAGAAGGCGTGTGTCAGCTAGATCAGATAAAGCCTTATCAGTTTGAATGATGGGCCAAAGCTGTTTAGCCTTTTTAATAACCCTAGTAGAGGCTGTAGTGTACTTGCTTACCCAGGGTAAGCAATTGTCATCTTGTGTCTTAACCCTGGGGGCAAGTGTCTGTGCCCTGGTTAATTTAAGGACCTTATTCCTGGCTAACTCCAATTGTCCCAAAGGGTACCCTCGCTGGATGAACTTCTCCATCATGTTATTAAGTGCGAGTATGGTCTCTCCCGGGTCAGAGGTAATCCGCCTGACCCTTAGAAATTGCGAGTATGGGAGGCCCCTACGGAGTGATGGGGGGTGAAAGCTGTGGTAATTAAGTAAGCTATTTCTATCGGTCGGCTTGACAAAGATTGAAGTAGATAGCTTGCCCCCCGTATGTTTAATGGTAACATCCAAGAAGTTAATATGATCTAAGTTAATCTCAAATGTAAACTTAACAGGATGGTTACTAGAGTTAAATTGCTCAAGGAGTGCCACTAGCTGTTCACGAGGCCCCTGCCATAAGATCAGAAGATCGTCTATGTAGCGCCTGTAGTACCACAATTTAGTGGTCACCACTGGATCCACATAGAACATAGATTTCTCCACTACATACATGAACGCATTGGCGTACGATGGGGCCACTGCCGACCCCATCGCACAGCCAGCCACTTGCAGGTAAAAAATACCATTAAACAGAAAGTAATTCCTATGCAAGACTCTACTCAGTAATTGCAAAAAGAAGCTGAGGTCTGGGCCTGTGTATCGGTCATTATTTTCCAACAAGAGTCGTACAGCCTCCACACCTGCATCATGCGGGATGCAGGTGTAGAGGCTGGTGACATCCGCTCCGCAGAGCAACAAATCTTCAGGCACTGGGCTTAATTGCTCCAACTGTATGAGTAATGTGTTCGTATCCTTTAGATAAGAGGGTAACGCTTGGATACAGGGGTTAAGGAATGAGTCCAGGTAGACCGATATGGGGTGGAAGAGGGACCCCCGGGCAGAGACTATGGGGCGCCCCGGGGGGTCAACCAAGGTTTTATGTACCTTGGGCACCACATAGAACAATGGGGCCCTAGGGAATTCTACTATGAGAGCATCCCGCGTAGCTGTTTGGATGGTCTTTGCCTCACAAGCCTCAACTAATAGGCGGTCAAGTTCCTCCTTGTACTCTCATGTAGGGTCCTTGGATAATTGCTTATAGGTAGTAGTGTCCCTCAGTTGACGATTACACTCATCCATATATTTATTCAAGTCCTGAACCACTACCGCTCCTCCTTTATCCGCCTTGCGGATTACTATATCAGATCTTTGGGATAAATCTTGAAGAGTCCTTTGTTCAGACTTGGTGAGATTATGATGTATAACGTCCTCGGATGTTTTAGCCCCTTCTAGCTCTAGCATCCTGGTGAAAGTCCGTATTGAAGGGTTTAAAGTAGGTGGATCAAATAGAGACTTAGGTGCTATGCGTTGTAGCTGCGCCGGAATGTCCTTTGGCGCTTGGTTGGAGGGTTTACCATTAAAAAACTCCTTACGTCTGAGTGTCCTGTTAAGGCGATACACATCTATTTTCCATTCGAGGCTGTCTATGGGATAGGTGGGCACATATGACAAACCCTTGGCTAAAAGGCGGTATTCAGGGTTCGTCAACGGGACCGATGATAAATTGAATACAAGCTCCTTCATAGACGCTGCCGTCTTGGCGCGTAGGATCCTTTCGTTTTGGTGCGCCCGCCGCGTCCTCTTCCGCGAGCCGGGCCTGGGGTCTGATTGGATCGTGTCGTGGTGCCAGTGGGTGGTTGCCCTAAAGGGCCCGTCCCCTCAGTGCTAGTAGATGCCAATGGTGTTGATAAATCAGTATCACTGGCTGACGTACTCGTGTAGATTTGTTGTTCCCTTCTACGTCTTGACTGGAACCGTCTGTTGGTAGCCTGTTGTTCCTGATTGGATCTAGTACTCCCCAACCATGGGTAAACTAGTCTTTGTTCATAATCCCTCTTAACCTTTATGAGTTTATCACTCTTAAACCTCAGAAGATCCTGGCGATATTGTTCCATCTGCGTGGATAATTTATTTACCCAGTCGTTCTGTGTATCATGTCCGAGTGTTGTCTTATGTCGCTTTTCAAATGCTGTTAATTGCTCTGTTATAAGACCCAGCTCCCTCGTGGACTCCTCCACCACCAACAAGATTAAGTCCATGGAGCATTTATTAAGTATCGCAACCCACCTACGGCAGAACTGTGCATTGTACCTGCCTATTGTAGGTGAGTTGCGCACCCGGAAGCCTCGTGGTATAAGATTATTGCGATAGTAGTCGGACAATGATATCCCGTGATAGGTATAATCACATTCTTTCTGTTTGAGCTTCAGCCAGGCTTTAAAGAGTTCCTCATTTGTATCCTTGGCAGGTTCATCAGTCATGCTGCGTTTAACCAGAATTGCTTGTGCCTCTATGTCCGAAAAGCTGAGGCGGTCGCTGGCATCCTTGTACACCAGTTCCAAAGCAGCCTCCAGGTGTGGGTTCAGTTCTGCCATAATGCCGTTATAGAGGGTGTTCACTGTGCCACAATAATTAACCAGAGTGTTATAACATCCACTTGTGTAATGCTAAATCCGAAATTGGCTGATAAAAACAGATGTATGCTGTGGATCGTGTAGGTCCTGGGTAGTCTGTTGAAACCGGTATGTGGGTGCCTTGGAAGCAGGAATACTACACTGGTATATGGCAGTACCAAATGTGTAGTCCATACATTGATAATAAGCAAGGTGGCCCGGCACTCCCTTGTACCTTGTTGAAGTAATGGCTGCGGTGCCCTCCATTGTTCTGTGCTTATATGTTTATGCATCAATACCAGAAGTGTTTAACATTACTTGCCATTACCTTGTATGTGTTTTTTTAAACAAATGTATTTCACATTATGGTGTATCATTACCATAGGATGATTGCTGCAGCGGCGCCTCCGGGACGCGCTGGGCGGTTGCCATGGTTACTCTCCTGTTCGGCTGGCTCTCCCGTTCTCGTCATCGCCTCGCGACGCTGCACGTCATCATTTCATGATGCGGAAGCCAGCTTGGCGGTGTGGCTGGCGGCGGCGCCGACGAACAGGTGAGTATGTTTAGGTTTGATGGGTGTCGGTATTTATGTATGTTATTCCACGTGTTTTGTTCTTTTGCTGTATTTGGCCCTGAGGACGGGGGTTCACCCCGAAACATGTCGGCCTACTTGGTCTAAATAAATGACCCATATCTTCCAATGATAGTCTGACTGAGTGCCGCCTTCTTCTAATCAACGTATATAGTGACCACGGTCACCAGGAGGGCACCGCAGCCATTACTTCAACAAGGTACAAGGGAGTGCCGGGCCACCTTGCTTATTATCAATGTATGGACTACACATTTGGTACTGCCATATACCAGTGTAGTATTCCTGCTTCCAAGGCACCCACATACCGGTTTCAACAGACTACCCAGGACCTACACGATCCACAGCATACATCTGTTTTTATCAGCCAATTTCGGATTTAGCATTATACAAGTGGATGTTATAACACTCTGGTTAATTATTGTGGCACAGTGAACACCCTCTATAACGGCATTATGGCAGAACTGAACCCACACCTGGAGGCTGCTTTGGAACTGGTGTACAAGGATGCCAGCGACCGCCTCAGCTTTTCGGACATAGAGGCACAAGCAATTCTGGTTAAACGCAGCATGACTGATGAACCTGCCAAGGATACAAATGAGGAACTCTTTAAAGCCTGGCTGAAGCTCAAACAGAAAGAATGTGATTATACCTATCACGGGATATCATTGTCCGACTACTATCGCAATAATCTTATACCACGAGGCTTCCGGGTGCGCAACTCACCTACAATAGGCAGGTACAATGCACAGTTCTGCCGTAGGTGGGTTGCGATACTTAATAAATGCTCCATGGACTTAATCTTGTTGGTGGTGGAGGAGTCCACGAGGGAGCTGGGTCTTATAACAGAGCAATTAACAGCATTTGAAAAGCGACATAAGACAACACTCGGACATGATACACAGAACGACTGGGTAAATAAATTATCCACGCAGATGGAACAATATCGCCAGGATCTTCTGAGGTTTAAGAGTGATAAACTCATAAAGGTTAAGAGGGATTATGAACAAAGACTAGTCTACCCATGGTTGGGGAGTACTAGATCCAATCAGGAACAACAGGCTACCAACAGACGGTTCCAGTCAAGACGTAGAAGGGAACAACAAATCTACACGAGTACGTCAGCCAGTGATACTGATTTATCAACACCATTGGCATCTACTAGCACTGAGGGGGCGGGCCCTTTAGGGCAACCACCCACTGGCACCACGACACGATCCAATCAGACCCCAGGCCCGGCTCGCGGAAGAGGACGCGGCGGGCGCACCAAAACGAAAGGATCCTACGCGCTAAGACGGCAGCGTCTATGAAGGTGCTTGTATTCAATTTATCATCGGTCCCGTTGACGGACCCTGAATACCGCCTTTTAGCCAAGGGTTTGTCATATGTGCCCACCTATCCCATAGACAGCCTCGAATGGAAAATAGATGTGTATCGCCTTAACAGGACACTCAGACGTAAGGAGTTTTTTAATGGTAAACCCTCCAACCAAGCGCCAAAGGACATTCCGGCGCAGCTACAACGCATAGCCCCTAAGTCTCTATTTGATCCACCTACTTTAAACCCTTCAATACGGACTTTCACCAGGATGCTAGAGCTAGAAGGGGCTAAAACATCCGAGGACGTTATACATCATAATCTCACCAAGTCTGAACAAAGGACTCTTCAAGATTTATCCCAAAGATCTGATATAGTAATCCGCAAGGCGGATAAAGGAGGAGCGGTAGTGGTTCAGGACTTGAATAAATATATGGATGAGTGTAATCGTCAACTGAGGGACACTACTACCTATAAGCAATTATCCAAGGACCCTACATGAGAGTACAAGGAGGAACTTGACCGCCTATTAGTTGAGGCTTGTGAGGCAAAGACCATCCAAACAGCTACGCGGGATGCTCTCATAGTAGAATTCCCTAGGGCCCCATTGTTCTATGTGGTGCCCAAGGTACATAAAACCTTGGTTGACCCCCCGGGGCGCCCCATAGTCTCTGCCCGGGGGTCCCTCTTCCACCCCATATCGGTCTACCTGGACTCATTCCTTAACCCCTGTATCCAAGCGTTACCCTCTTATCTAAAGGATACGAACACATTACTCATACAGTTGGAGCAATTAAGCCCAGTGCCTGAAGATTTGTTGCTCTGCGGAGCGGATGTCACCAGCCTCTACACCTGCATCCCGCATGATGCAGGTGTGGAGGCTGTACGACTCTTGTTGGAAAATAATGACCGATACACAGGCCCAGACCTCAGCTTCTTTTTGCAATTACTGAGTAGAGTCTTGCATAGGAATTACTTTCTGTTTAATGGTATTTTTTACCTGCAAGTGGCTGGCTGTGCGATGGGGTCGGCAGTGGCCCCATCGTACGCCAATGCGTTCATGTATGTAGTGGAGAAATCTATGTTCTATGTGGATCCAGTGGTGACCACTAAATTGTGGTACTACAGGCGCTACATAGACGATCTTCTGATCTTATGGCAGGGGCCTCGTGAACAGCTAGTGGCACTCCTTGAGCAATTTAACTCTAGTAACCATCCTGTTAAGTTTACATTTGAGATTAACTTAGATCATATTAACTTCTTGGATGTTACCATTAAACATACGAGGGGCAAGCTATCTACTTCAATCTTTGTCAAGCCGACCGATAGAAATAGCTTACTTAATTACCACAGCTTTCACCCCCCATCACTCCGTAGGGGCCTCCCATACTCGCAATTTCTAAGGGTCAGGCGGATTACCTCTGACCCGGGAGAGACCATACTCGCACTTAATAACATGATGGAGAAGTTCATCCAGCGAGGGTACCCTTTGGGACAATTGGAGTTAGCCAGGAATAAGGTCCTTAAATTAACCAGGGCACAGACACTTGCCCCCAGGGTTAAGACACGAGATGACAATTGCTTACCCTGGGTAAGCAAGTACACTACAGCCTCTACTAGGGTTATTAAAAAGGCTAAACAGCTTTGGCCCATCATTCAAACTGATAAGGCTTTATCTGATCTAGCTGACACACGCCTTCTGCGAGCTTCACTCGCAGTAGCAATATTGGCGATATGGTAATGAAGCTAGATATTTCTTACAACACTAAAAAGCAGACTAAACACTTTTTGAGAGCTAAGAACGGTTGTTACAAGTGCTTGGGTTGTGCAACGTGTAACACCTTAGTTTCAGGCATGACCTTTAATCACCCGCATTCAGGCAAAAAATTGAAGATACGACACAGGCTCACATGCACCTCTATGCATGTTGTTTATATCTTAACTTGTCCGTGTGGTCTTGCCTATGTCGGCAAGACCATACGGCAATTTAGAGAAAGGATGGCACTACATCGTAGTGCCATCAAAAAAGCTTTTGAAAAAGGCAGCAGTAAGCAGCCATTTGCTCGGCATTGTCTACATGCCAAGCATGGGGTAGCCAGCATACGTGCCACCCTGATTGATCATGTTCCCATCACTATTAGAGGTGGCGATAGAGGCAGATGTTTACTGCAAAAGGAGAGACGTTGGATTTTCTCTCTGGGTACACTAGCACCCAGGGGGTTAAATGAAAACATGAGCCTCCAGTGCTTTCTTTAAATAGGTTTCCCCATCTGGGCTCGTTTGAGTGATTTCATTTGTCTTCACATTGTTCTGTGCTTATATGTTTATGCATCAATACCAGAAGTGTTTAACATTACTTGCCATTACCTTGTATGTGTTTTTTTAAACGAATGTATTTCACATTATGGTGTATCATTACCATAGGATGATTGCTGCAGCGGCGCCTCCGGGACGCGCTGGGCGGTTGCCATGGTTTCTCTCCTGTTCGGCTGGCTCTCCCGTCGCGTCATCGCCTCGCGACGCTGCACGTCATCATTTCATGATGCGGAAGCCAGCTTGGCGGTGTGGCTGGCGGCGGCGCCGACGAACAGGTGAGTATGTTTAGGTTTGATGGGTGTCGGTATTTATGTATGTTATTCCACTTGTTTTGTTCTTTTGCTGTATTTGGCCCTGAGGACGGGGGTTCACCCCGAAACATGTCGGCCTACTTGGTCTAAATAAATGACCCATATCTTCCAATGATAGTCTGACTGAGTGCCGCCTTCTTCTAATCAACGTATATATATATATATATATATATATATATATATATACGGCAGTATCACTGGACTGGAGTTATAAGCCAGTACCACTGGACTTATACGGCAGGATCAGTGGATTTATACGGCAGGATCACTGTAATTATACACCAGTACCGCTGTAATTATACGGCAGGATTACTGGAATTATACGGCAGGATCACTGGAATTAAATGGCAAAATCACTGGAATTATACTGCAAAATCACTGTAATAATACTGCAAAATCACTGGAATTATATGTCCAAATGACTGGAATTATATGTCCAAATCACTGGAATTAAATGGCAAAATCACTGGAATTAAATAGCAAAATCACTGTAATTATACATCCAAAACACTGGAATTAAATGGCAAAATCTCGGTATCGCCTGCCTAGTGAAGTGGAATCTAGATGGGATTTGGTATCGGGGACACAATACCTCCATCAATTGTCTAAATCCCAATGCACTAATGGCGAATACCGGACGCACGTCTAACACCAACATAAGTGTGAAGGCCTCAGTTATGAGGGCTTCCATCGTCATGTGAAGCTTAACCACTAGTCATGAACATAGGCCAGGGCCTCAGCCGTTCCTTGCCACTACGTGTCGTAAATGGCATTTTGGCAATTTTACATTTCTCCTCAGACCATTTAAATTTCTTTTTTTGGTTCTTTTTACTGAACTTTGGCTTTTTGGATTTTACATGCCCTCTACTATCACATTGGGCATCGGCCTTGGCAGACGACGTTGATGGCATTTCATTGTCTATGTGATGACTAGTGGCAGCAGCTTCAGCACTAGGAGGAAGTGGTTCTTGATCTTTCCCTATTTTATCCTTCAAATTTTTGTACTCCATTATTTTTTTGGAGTTATATAACACAATATGCGGCACAGGAATGACTATTGGCTGATGGCCAGGACACTACCACTGGTCTGATGCAGCACAACACAGCAACACTGTAAGGGACTTGTTGTTGTTGTTGTTGTTGTTGTTGTTGTTGTTGTTGTTGTTATTATTATTATAATATGGCAGCAGTGGACATATAGCAGCAGCGTATACCACTGTGACTTCCTGGTCACTGGAATGACTGATGGCCAGGACACTACCACTGGTCTGATGCAGCACAACACAGCAACAATGTAAGGGACTTGTTGTTGTTATTATTATTATTATTATTATTATTATACGGCAGCAGTGGACATATAGCAGCAGCGTATACCACTGTGACTTTAAATTAGAAAGCACTCAGCTACTTATAAGTATGGATGTGGAGTCACTCTATACATCAATTGACCATGAGAATGGCATCAAAGCGGTCAAATATTTCCTTGACATAGAAGCAACCAACGACTTCCATTCATTCTTACTTGATCTCCTTCACTTTGTATTGTATAACAATTTCTTTACTTTCAGTAATAATTTTTTTGTTCAAACAAGGGGCACGGCGATGGGAGCAGCTTGCGCCCCCACATACGCCAACTTGTTCATGGGCTGGTGGCAGCAAGAGTTCATCTTTCATGAGAAAAATGATCAACATACCACACAAATCTTGATGTGGCTGCGCTACATAGATGATATTCTCCTCATCTGGGATGGAGATGACGAGTCCTTCGAAGGGTTCATCCAGGACCTACACAAAAATTATTTGAACCTTAGGTTTACCTATGTGGCGATTAAGGACAGGGTCTCCTTCTTAGATTTGTCAATATACCGCACAGAAGAGGGCTATTTAGCCACAGAACTCTTCCGCAAACCCACATCCACTAACTCTCTACTCCACCGGCCCAGCTCCCATTTTCCACCAACAGTGAACATTATCCCCAAGGGAGAGTTCCTCAGATTGAAAAGGAACTGCTCTGATAAAGAGGTTTTCCATGTTCAAAGCGTGGAACTTACCAAAAGACTTAAGAACAGGGGATATAGTCACAGACAAATAAAGAAGGCTAGGAGAGAAGTTGAACAAATAGATAGGGAGATACTTATTTTTAAAGAGAAGAAGAATCGTAGGGATATGGAGATAAGATTTGTGGGCAACTTCTGCGCTGAGTGGCGGGAAATCAAACATATCATCCAGAGCCACTGGGCTATACTCCGTTCAGATGACGATCTAGAAAAAGCCTTGAAAGACAAAGTTTTCATGAGCTGGAAACGCTCACCTAACCTAAAAGATTGGTGAGAAGCCATTTCGAGGACAGACCTCCCAGGAAACTGTCTGCACGAGGGAGTTTCCCGTGCGGCACCTGTAAAGTCTGCAAACACATTCAACAACAAACCACAATAGAGGACAAGTACGGAATGGAGCATCTTATCTCAGACTTCTTTAACTATAGGACTGAGAACATTATTTATTGCATTACATGTACATGCAATATTTACTATGTGGGCATGACGTCCAGGATGCTTAAACAACGCATCCTGGAACACATCGGTACAATTAGGAATGCCGAACGGGACCAGAAAGCATTTAAGTCAATCACAACAGTGGCTAGACATTTTTGGACTAGAAGAAATTTATTTAGGGGTAAGAGGTGGTGACCTACAGAAAGAACTCCTTAGGAGGGAAAGCCAATGGATTTTCAAACTCGGCACCATATCCCCCTAAGGATTAAACGAGAATATAAATTATAGTGCATTTCTTACTACTTAATTATGTCAGAATCTGTACCTATTTTAATTTCTCCCTGATAGTTCCACTTGAAATTAATACAAGCTCTTTTCTTCTCTGTCTACTAATTTTTCTTGATATGAATATCTCTCTGTCTTCCATATATTTGTAATTAATAGTCCCTTCTAGAAACATACGTTCCAATTCAGATCCCGTTATTTATATCTATCATCAACCCTGTCTCTTCCTCCCAATTTTCTCCTGACTTACCACACCTACCTCCCTATCCTCTATAATGGTCAATCATCAGTAGTTCTAATATCCGAGTCAATTCTACCCCAACATGCATTTTTTGATCCCATATATCACATTTATAATGCGTTACAATATTATTTTATCTTGCTAACAATAATTTTCTTAATATTAACTATCTAATCATTAGTTTTCCTTTATATAAATTGGCCGCTAATTTATAAACTATTACAAATATTATTATTCTGTCGGTCAATAGGGCTCAAAACCTTTAAAACTTTCATTTTTCCAAGCCCTTGATTTTGATTGGTAATTGGACATTTCACTCACTGCACACTTTTGCTACGATTGGTTTACATACGTTTATAATCTGACAGCTATGAACGCTAGGCAGGCATATGGTGAACAAGCCCCTGAGAGGGTGAAACGTATGTTCAGCCCAGCTATTTCGCCACTAGAAGTCACTACCTGACTCCCGTTACACATACATGTGGAGCCAGTTATTTGGTATAGACGGAGACGCTGCCCGCCGTCCGCTGCCCGCACTTCCACTGATACTCCAGCCGCTGACACACTCCACAGAGAGATTACTTTAGGTATTTCTGTGTTCTCTCATCGTGTCGCAACCGTGCCTGTAGCCCTGCAATGATAAACTTATCATCAGGGTCCCAGAGCACCGGAGCGCACGAAAGCAGAAACACCCTTACCTTACTTCTACCTGCTACCGCCCACATTAACACTTTCACCTCCCATTCACTGCACTATTATGCGCACATGGGAAGGCAGTAGATGTTACCAGGGGTAATGGAGCGGGGCCTTTACTCTGTGTATATTAATTAATTGCCAGCACCTAATAATTTATCTTTGCCAAGCTTGGTTAACAATTTAGTTTACTACCTGTTCTTTGTTTATTGCCCTGATTGCCAGCATTTAAGGGTTTATATGAGAAATTGTTCAATGTTATTTGTGGTGTTACGGCTTGGATAAGTTTGTGTTCCATACGGCTGATATACAGGTTACTACAACTGCCCCTTTGTTATCTAAAGCGCTGCCGTATATGTTGTAAAGACAAGTGTCTCTAGAAAAGAGCCACAATAAGTGATTGCTTCATTGTAGCCACTTGTAACTTAATGGTTACATTTAACAATCACTGGGTACTGGAAAACTTTACATGCATAGGTTTACACAGCAACGGTTTTTGAGAGAATATCAAGCTATACCGCAAATGTATATTTAATTGTTACTACCAGGAGATTTATATCCTAAAATCCAGCTGGATCTACTGTGTCTTTCTTCTGCAGGAGATCCGTAATATATTAATGTGGAAAAGCTTACTCATACAGCAATTGCTCTGAGCAAATATACAGTTATATTAATTATGTCCAGGAGAGCTACAATCTGAACTCTGGCTGGATTCATTTTTTCTATTACAGGTGTGCTTTTCTCTACAGGGGATTCCTAATACTAATTTCGATCTTAATTATTTAGAAATCATCCAGACACATCTAAAGTGATCATTACTTTATTGAGACTATTGCAGTGAGAAATTAACAAGCCATGCGCAGGGCTTTGATTTACTTGTTTTAGTTAGGACAGCGTCCCACCTTTCTAATTTATAATACTGGTTAGTGGTCAGCAAAAAAAATTTTTTAGGACCACCATAGACCTTCTATATACATAATATTTTCACCCTTGGGAGCATTACAGTAGAAGATTTAAAGCATGTATCTTGCTTTCTAATGATAATTAATAATCTCTATCTCCCTCATTGTATGTTCATTAGATAATTTCCATAGGGGAAATTACAGTCACTTGACTTCAATTATACATATGCTTATATAATTATTTAATAAAAGTTAAATTTGAACCAATAGATACACATATTTAAATAAATGAGTGCACCCACAAAGAGGTAAACTCTTTCATCCCATGTTTCTTTCCCTGGGACAACTCTGTGATTAAATTGTCATAATTTTCCTCGGGGAGCACCGCCAACATTATTACCTTGACAGGGATTTCCCAATAAAAGTATCTATAATAGTTGGTTCGTACATACTTTTACACTTAACAATATTTATCTGTGGCAGTGCAGGATAATCATAATCTTTTCTTATACCACTGTGACAGCCTGGTCACTGGAATGACTGATGGCCAGGACACTACCACTGGTCTGATGCAGCACAACACAGCAACACTGTAAGGGACTTGTGGTTGTTATTATTATTATTATTATTATTATTATTATTATATGGCAGCAGTGGACATATAGCAGCAGCGTATACCACTGTGACTGCCTGGTCACTGGAATGACTGATGCACAGGACACTAGCACTGGTCTGATGCAGCACAACACAGCAACACTGTAAGGGACTTGTTGTTGTTATTATTATTATTATTATTTTCTGCTGCGGGGTACACTGGGCTCCACAAGGATTGGACAATGGGGTGTAGAGTAGGATCCCGATCCGAGGCACCAATAGGCTCAAAGCTTTGACTGTTCCCAGAATGCACAGCGCCGCCTCCTATATCACCCCGCCTCCCAGCACAGGAGCTCAGTTTTGTAAGTTGGTGCTGCAGTAAGCAGGCACTGAACAGAGGGGCTGCTCCAGGCAGCCCTAAGAAAAGCTTTTTATGAGGTAAAAAGTGAAGACTTCAAGGGCAGCAGCGGTTTTAAATGTCTTGTGACATTCACTGCTGCAGCTCCAGCTCTCCCCAGCAGCGCTGTACACTCCCGAGCCCTGGTTGCCGGGTACCTACAGCGGAGGCTCCGGTTTTCTTCGCGTTAGACACACACGGCTGGGGCTCTCCAGGATCGCGTGGCCGCGCTTCGGGAGGTGGTAAGTGGGTCCCGCTTGCGGGACCCGGTCTTTATCGCGATCCGGCGCGGTCAGTGGGAGATGGGCCGCGCACGCTGGCGGTGGACACAGTGGCAGTACAGGCGATCCCACTAGATCACCAGGGCATGGGCACAGGTCAGGTTTTCTCTCTAAACCAATTCTTATATCGCCCACAGTACCCGGTGGTTTTTTCCAGCAGAGGGGATAAGGCTTAGACCTGAATCTCCTCCCCCAGCCCCAGGGCGCTATTTCTAGCAAGTGTTCCCGCCCTGGAGCTGCATATCTGTCTTTTCCTCACTCCCTGTCAGTGTCTGCGGCGCCATTATCCCTCAGCTCACTGTTCCTGGGACTGCTTGGGCAAATCCTCCTATGTAAAGCCACCTGGTTGTCAGCACTGTGTCTTTATATGACACTTAAGTATTCTACCTGCCTTTTTAGTCAGTGTTAGTTAAGAAAGAGTGCACTTAGTCAGGGTTTTATAGTACAATTACCCTGTGATATACATCCAGTTCTTACTGTGTACTGTTATATCTATTGTTATATAGCTGTGTAAGCTAGTCCAGTGAAGTATTATTGTCAGTAATAACCTCTGCATTGTACAAACTGTTACTTTCTGTGTGTGCATTTGATAGCTGAGTGGTGTCCATTTCGTGTCTTTCACTCAACCTGCTATTCCTATATTCCATAACCTGAGGGGGCTTGGTGCGTCAGGTGTTATCTAATATAGGATTTTCACAAAGATATACTGTATTACGTATTTTTTTCTGTGATTTAGTCACCATATCTCTCCTTTATCTCTGCTAGTGCTGACTACACTGCGCAGGGGTTTGGGTTTAGAGGTATAGTGCTGCTGATAATTGTACTGTGTTAACCTCATACTGCAAGTTATATCATGTCTGCTTCTGAGGGTAATGGTTCTGGGGCTGAACACACTGCCGGTGTTGCTGACGCCACGGGGCCATATGAGGAGAATATAGCAGCTGTGGGCTCTGGTTCTGGGGGCTCCTTGCCCCCCAGTGGGACTGTGGCAATGGAGGCACATACTGACCCACCGTGGGCCGCTTTTTTACACGCTTCTGCATATGCTAGTTCATAAACTAACTCCCCCTATGGGACCTCCAATGCTGGTACAACCGTATGTGGTCCCTGCAGCTAACCCGCCGTGGGCGGACGATTTATCTGCTCAATTAAAGAAGTTGAACCAGTCCTTGACCACTAAAAAGTCTGACCAATGCTCGCCTAAGTCCAAGAGGTCCTCTAAGCGAGCGCTACTCTCCTCACAATCCACTGCTGTCACTGACACCTCGTCTGATGAAGACGGCACATATACTGACCCCTCAGGTTCTGACTCAGATACGGCTGATGGGGAGGGTAGTTCACATGTGGATGTTCCTGACCTTGTGAAGGCTATTAAGTTAATTCTGCAGATTACGGATGATCCCGAGCCATCCGTCCCTCCTAAGAAACCAGATAGGTTCAAGCGTCAGAAGGTGGTTAAGCAAGTTTTACCTCACTCTGACCACCTAGTGGATATATGTCAGGAACCCTGGGAAAACCCGGGTACAAAGTTTGTGCCTCAAAAGAAGATGCTGGCTTGCTATCCCCTCGCGCCGGAGCTGTCTAAAAATTGGGAAACGCCTCCTCCAGTGGACTCACATGTGGCTAGGATGGTGGTTTCCTCAGCTCTACCTGTCACTACCGTCATGTCTCTAAAAGAGCCTACGGATAAACGTGTGGTGGGTTGTCTGAAAGCGATTTACACCCTCACGGGTGCTGCACAAAGGCCCACTATTGCAGCTACATGGGCTGCAGAGGCTATTGAAGCATGGGCCTTGGAGTTAGAAGCTGAAATCTCATCTGACCATGCTAGACAATGCTTGTCATATATTGTCACAGCTTCTTGATATATTAAAGAGCCGGCTTCTGATACCGGTATCCTAGCAGCCAAGGCCTCTACTACGTCAGTCCTGGCTCGCCGGATATTGTGGCTGAGATCCTGGTCTGTGGATCTGGACTCTAGAAAAACCCTGGAGGTACTCCCTTTCAAGGGAGATATTTCTGTTTGGGGAGGACTTAAATAAGATTGTGGCTGACTTGGCTACTGCCAAAACTGCCTGTCTGCCTAATACCACTCCTTCTGTGTCGAAGGCTAAAGGTACGTCCTTTTGCCCCTTTCGTCCTTCAGGTAAAGCAAAAGGTCAGTACCATAAGCAGGCCCGCACTTCCAAACCTGGTAAGCCGAAGCCCAAAAGAGCCTGGGCTGCCCGTCAGCCAGCTGCCAAGACCGATAAGCCTGCTGCATGACGGGGCGGGCCTCCTCCTGGGGGATCCCAGGGTGGGGGGCCGGCTTCTAGGGTATACCCAGGAATGGTTGAAGACCACTTCAGATGCCTGGGTATGGGAAGTCGTCACTCGAGGTTACGCCATAGCCTTCAAATACCGATCCCCTCATCGATTTTGCCAGACAGACGTCCCTTTGGACCAGACAAAGGCAAAAACTCTACACTCGGTGGTACAGACCCTCCTGGATACAGGAGTCGTCGTACAGGTGCCTCTTGCTCAGAGGGACCAGGGGTACTATTCTCCGCTGTTTCTAGTCCCGAAACCGAATGGGTCCTCCCGGCCCATTTTCAACCTCAAGGCATTGAACAGGTTTGTGAAGGTTTCCAAGTTCCGTATGGAAACCCTTCGCTCTATAGTTCTGGCCTTGGAACCTGGAGACTACATGGTCTCCCTGGACATACAGGATGCTTACCTGCATATTCCTATAGCAGTGTCACATCAACAATACCTGAGGTTCGCTATTGGCAACCTACATTATCAGTTTCGGGCGTTACCTTTTGCTTTAACAACGGCTCCGCGAGTCTTCACCAAAGTTATTGCGGTGATGACGGTGGTACTCCGCCGTCAAGGGGTCAGGATACTGCCGTATCTGGACGACTTGTTAATCCTGGCAAATTCCCCAGATCTTCTCCTGCGTCATCTGGATATGACGGTTCGGTTTCTACAAGCCCACGGGTGGCTCATCAACTGGAAGAAATCCTCCCTGGTCCTTGCTCAGAGCATGGTGCACCTGGGGGCGTTGGTGGACACTCACAACCAGAGGTTGTTCTTGTCTCAGGAGAAAGTCCTGAAGATTCAGGACAGGATTCGTTGCTTCCTTTCTCGTCCGCAAGTGTCGATACATTCGGCAATGCAGGTGCTGGGCCTACTGGTATCAGCATTCGACATGGTGGAGTATGCTCAATTCCATTTTCGCCCCCTCCAGAGGTTGATTCTAGCCAAGTGGGATGGCCTGCCTCACCGGATCAGATCTCAAATGATCTTTTTGACTCCGGAGGTCCGTCTGTCGCTACACTGGTGGCTCCGGGACCAACAATTGTGCAGGGGTCGTCCCTTCTGGATATCCAACTGGGTCCTGTTGATGACAGATGCCAGTCTAAGAGGTTGGGGCGTGGTGCTGGAGCAACACTCCCTTCAGGGTCGGTGGACCAAGGAGTAATCTCTCCTCTCGATCAACATTCTGGAATTGCGGGCGGTCTTCAATGCATTGAACCTGGCCCAGCATTTAATTCAAAACAGTCCTGTTCAAGTACAGTCGGACAACGCCACCATAGTGGCTTACATAAATCATCAAGGCGGCACTCGAAGCCGTTTGGCAATGAAGGAAGTCTCACGGATTCTACGTTGGGCGGAACGCCATCTACAGGCCATATCGGCAATATTAATTCCGGGAGTCCTGAATTGGGAAGCGGACTTTCTCAGTCATCAGGACGTGCATGCCGGCGAGTGGGGCCTCCATCCAGAAGTGTTTCAACTCCTCGTGGAAAAGTGGGGTCTTCCAGACGTGGATCTGATGGCGTCTCGACACAATCACAAGGTTCCGGTCTTCGGAGCAAGGACAAGGGATCCTCAAGCAGCATTCGTGGATGCGCTGGCGGTGCCGTGGAGGTTTCACTCCTGCCCAGGGTAATTCGGAAGTTCAAGCAAGAAAAAGGAAATCTGCTTCTCATAGCTCCAGCGTGGCCCAGACGGCACTGGTTCTTAGACCTGCAGGGCCTATCGTCAGAGCGTCCAATTCCACTTCCACAATGCCCAGACCTCCTCGTTCAGGGCCCCTGTGTCTACCAGGACCTAGCCCGGCTGTCTTTGACGGCGTGGCTCTTGAAGCTTCCATCTTGAGGGCTAAGGGTTTTTCTGAAGAGGTCATTAAAACTATGTTGCGGGCCCGGAAACCGGCTTCTGCTTGGATTTACCATAGGGTCTGGCATTCGAACTTTGTTTGGTGCGAATCTAACAATTATGACGCTTCCAAGTTTAGTACAGCCAAGCTTTTGGCTTTTCTGCAGCAAGGCCTAGAGTTGGGCCTGCGTCTGGCCTCCCTAAAGGTTCATATTTCTGCCTTGTCGGTGTGGTTTCAGAGAAAAATTGCGACTTTGCCTGATGTTCATACTTTCACTCAGGGTGTGTTGCGTATCCAACCTCCCTATGTCCCGCCTGTGGCTCCTTGGGACTTGTCGTGGTTTTGGAGGCGTTGCAGGACCCTCCGTTTGAACCCCTCGGTTCAGCTGACCTTAAGTGGCTTTCCCTTAAGGTGGTGTTCTTGCTGGCTATTGCCTCTGCTAGAAGAGTGTCGGATCTGGGTGCTTGGAACCGGACTCGAATGGTGAAGTTCGGTACGGTTCGGTTCTCTGATAACCGAACCCGCTCATCTCTAATAATAACTGCTGTGTGCAGCATGGACAGTAGCTAGACGGGCTGAATTTTCAATTTGAACACATGCCTGGTAGCCCCCAGGTTCATTTTGACGGTGAGCTGCTCTAATGTAACGTGTCGGTTGGCCCTCACGCACCTTCCTAGCCGACGTTCACCTCTCACATCAATGGCACATGGTGGTCCGCAGTTTCCACAGCAGTTATTTGCAGTGTTGCCATTTGTCCAGTAACAATTCACCTTCGCTACAGCAGCACGCAAACACTTCCCAAACTGCACTGTTTCAGAAATACTGCCACCCTTGGGCCGAAAGATGATAATTATCCCTTTTTTGCAGGTCAGATAAATCGCCTTTTTTATCCATGACAGCAACGAGTGATTAGTGTGCAGATGGCCTATAGCACACCTTATATACCCATCAAGCCAGGGCATAACACGTGACATACTTCATGGGCTACATGTAGGAGGTAGTCATAATAATGTGACTCGACCATGTATATGGTGGCCCCTAATGCTATCTGTAGTATATTAGTATGTAGGTCACTAATGCTGCTGTGTAGAATATGGCTGTCACTGATACTATCTGTTGTATATGACGGTGGCTTATTTTGTCTACTATATGGTGGTTGCTAATGTTGTCTGTAGTATATGGTAGTCATTCATGCTGTCTGTAGTATATAGTGGCCGCTAATGCTGTCTGTAGTTTTAGGTGGTCACTGATGCTGTCTGTAGTATATGATGGTCACTAATGCTGTCAGTAGTATGCGGTGGTTACAAGTGCTGTCTGCAGTACAGTATATGGAGGGCAACTAATGCTGTCTGTAGTATATTACGTAGTATATATGTAATATATTCATATATGCAACTGTGCAAAACTGCTTCTGAACCGATTAGTGGATACCAGAGTCATAGCAGGAGAAAAACTCCCCTCCAAGCTTGTGATGTCATGACGCTAGGATGGGGGACGGGATTGCCAGTAACCAGAATGAAGGTAAGTGTCCAGAGCTAAGTGCGCCAGGCACTCGTACAGCTCCCTGTAGCTGTACAAGCTACTGGAAAACTTTACAAGTCTAGTGCAAGTGCCACACGGCAACAACTGTGCCACCCCTTAGTCCCTGCACACTGGGCAGCGGCACTGCTCTCCCATCCCCAGTTAGATGATTTGCACTCTAACATCATGTGAAATTGTTAGCAGCAAACACGTAAGTAACCTAAGTTTACTCTAAGGATTCAAAATGTCTTCACCACAAAATGAACAAGACTTGTCCCTAGTTTTATCCAGTGCTATTCTGAGTAAGTGGGACCTTTATGTCATCTTAAATAAGAGCCCACATGCTGTGAAATTGGAGCCATGAGGCTAATTAGCAAATAAGTAGAGCAAAAGACACTAAATAAAAAACACATCTTCAACATTTTCTCAGCAGTCCATTAATCTGTACACTACACAAAACTAAGCACTCATTAAATAAGGATGATAAGGTTATGTTTTCTCTCCACCCATGCCAGCTTCAAGTATAACTTGGCAGTAAAATGTTAAATCTAAAATCTTAAAATTTACATACAAACTAATCAAAATAAATCTGATATAAAACAGTAACTATAAAGAATCATAGATCTATACATTATTACAGTTGGAGATATTTAAGATAAGGCAGTAATTATGCATGTGTGTGTGTGTGTGTGTGTGTGTGTGTGTGTGTGTGTGTGTGTGTGTGTGTGTGGGGGGGGGGGGGTGTATCTTGTTGGTATTTGGCTTCCTGTTCAGTGTAATGTAATCTAGCTCTTGCAAATGTTCATGAAGTATTCTTTCTAATGTCTGGTATATAGTGATTAGTTAAATAATAAGTATAGTGGTTAATTATCAAGTTTTTTCAATCAAGAAGATCCATTCATATAAATATACATATCATATTATACGCAGATCTCATGTATCTCTCAGATAAGAGAGGATACTCACATGCCATTAATGATCAATTGGACAGCTTTGTATTATGTCACTTTCAACCTGGTATATAATCCCTAATGGCTAATTTTACTACCTACTGTAGTGTAGTCAAGATCATCCAATCTCCTATATAATAGCCCTATTCTGTGACCTTGTGATTCATTTGCTAACGCTGGGCGGAGTTACAACAGTGGGCGGAGTTAGTCAAATGAGTCACAGAGATCTGGCCAAATCTACAGGAGACTAGGAGCAGAAGCAGATAGCATGGGCATTGGGCATGGCACAGGCCGGGGTGCAGACCTCCCAGCTTTCTGCAGGAGCTTTATCCAGGCAGAAGGAGGGAAACACACTCGGCGAAAAGGGGGCGTGGCTTCACGGGAGGGCCCCATTTTCGTCAGTGAGGGAGCATGCCCAGCGCTCTGTGAGCTGCTGGCATGCTCCCAGGGGCTGATTATGAGTCCGGGGGGCCCAGGGCACTTGTGACAGGGGAGCCCTATCTCATTGCTGTGCCTGCTGTGGGTTAGGGGCGTGGCCTAATCGCGGCCCGTGTGGCCACGCCCCCTTATGCAAATTTCGATTTTTATTTTTATTTTTTTGATGGGATTTTGGCCCCTCAGCTAGGGCTAAATCCAGAGGAGGTGGTCGCTCCCCCCTACACACCCGCACAGGGAGAAGAAAGCAGGGAGACTGCTGCCTCCCTGCAACACCACAGACCTGCCAATATGCAGCAGCGTGTGCTGACTGTAGCACAAATGCTGCCGCTGTTGCTGGCAGGACAGGGGGGGGGGAGCTTCTGAGCTGGAACAGAGCTACTCCAGCCGGGGGGCCCCTAAAACTGTGGGGCCAACGGTACGTATCCCCTGCCCCCCCCCCCACCTTAATCCGGCTCTGCTGCTGGAACCCCCCCATTAATCCGTACCCCCTGAAGCCCCCTTTCCCTCTGTCTCCACTATTCACCGCTGCTCTGCTAAGCAGAACAGCGAGTACAGGAGCTTTCCAACTGCCCCCCCCCCACCCCCACCGCCGGACACTGCGACCCGCGGGTGGGACAGCGGGACAGACCCCAAAAAATGGGACTGTCCCGCGAAAATCGTGACATTTTGGAGGTATAGGGGTGTGTGAGGGGTATGTCATACAGACAGACGGGCACCGGCTCACTGTGTGCTTGACCCCCCACATCGGCATACTCAGCAGGGTCTCTCTGGTGCGGAGGAGCGTCACTTTCTAGCACACTCCACACTTCTTAGCTGCAGTTTAGTGGGGCACCTGCCGCTGTGCAGGTTCCGTACTGCCTCTGTTATCTCCAGCCCCGGCAACCCCACCGCTAGCTGCAGCACTGCCACCCGCAGTGAGGTGCGCCCAGCTCCTTCACACACTTTAGCTGGCGGGTAGCGCTACAGAAATCCGAGCTGCTTGCAGGCTCTGACCCACTCCTCCCTCCAGCCGCAGCGTCTCCTGGGAGCTAACCAGTCACTCCCAGTCTCCCCTTACCACAGTGCCCGGAAGCCGTGAGGTCCGCGCCACGTGCATGCTATGACCCCCTCCTCCCTCCAGCCGCAGCGTCTCCTGGGGGCTAACCAGTCATTTCCAGTCTCACCTTACCACAGTGCCCGGCAGCTGCGCGAGGTCTGCGGTGTGTGACTGAGGAGGGGGGGAGGGATGCGGACGGGCAGAGGAAGCAGGAATCCAGCCTGAGAGAGTCAGCCATGCCAAGTCTCCAGCAGCAGCAGATCCCAACAGGTTGGAGTGGAACAGCAGCAGCCAGCAGCAGTGACTCCGGTAAGACACATCTGTCTGTCACCACTGTTTTGTCCCTAATACCAATCTCTCCCGTGCCCTGTGTTCTGTCATGTCCCTGTCACCCCTGGCCTTGCCCTGCCACCCTTATCCTGGCCCTGTCACCCTTATCCTGTCCCTATCATTTCTGTCCTGGCCCCGTCACCCCTGTCCTGGCCCCGTCACCCCTGTCCTGGCACCGTCACCCCTGTTCTGACCCTGTCACCCCTGTCCTGGCCCCGTCAACCCTGTACTGACCCTGTCACCCCTGTCCTGGCCCTGTTACTGCATACCCTCCAACTACCTTTTATGGCATATACAGTACCCGCAGCGCCTCCAGACCTCTCCCCAATGCACCACACCTCCGCACCTTCCCCTCCACCACATGCGGCACTCCACCCCTCCCCCACATGCTGTGCCTCCAGACCCCCTACACCACCCGTGGCTCCCACTCCTCCACCCCTTCACCACCCACAGCACCTCCAGGCCCCTTCCACCATTCACCCCCCTTATATGTCTCCCCCCACACCTGCCCCCCTCCACCCGCAGCATCTGCAGACACCCTCCTCCATCAGCGGTCCCCCCCTCCCCCACCCCTCCCCCACCAATGGCACCCCCGCACCTGCCCCTCCACCACCTGCAGCACCTCCGGACCTGCTTTCCCATCCGCCGCAACACCCGTACCTGCCCCTACCCTACCCATGGTGCCTGCGGTCCCCTACCCCACCCCCGGCACTCCCGTCCCTTCCCATCCCACAGCACCTCCGGAACCCTTCATCCATCCACAACATCCCCACACCTGCCCCTCTCCCACCCGTGGCACCCCTGCCCCTCCCCCACCTTCAGTGCCTCCGGACCCCTCCCCCATCTGCATCCCCCACTCCTCTGCCCCTCCCCCACGCGCAGCACCTCCCGAACCTTCCCCATCCGGGCCCCACCCCCACTTCTGCCTCCCCTCCACCCGCAGCATCTACAGACACCATCCGCAGTCCCCCCCGCACCCGCTACATTCTGTACATCGTGCCCTGCAGGTGCTGTTCACGCCGTCGCAAGGGGCTGTGCCTCCTTCACCATCGCACGCCCTTTCATTGTGCAATATTTAACCACTAACAAAGGAATGCAGGTAATACTCCATATAATACAAATATTAAACCCCAGAAAGGCATGCAAGGGTTAAGGGGGCGTAGCCCCTTGCGACGGTGTGAAGAGCGCCCGTAGGGCGCGATGAAGCACCTAGTAAATGCATATACATCCTTGCTGGAAATACTTTAAGAAATCTCCGATTTTGGTTGTTGTATTTTGTCAATTTCCTGTATAGATCAGAATTTCACAACCACCACTTAGGCCGGTATCCTATTAGGTGCAATCCTTTTTTTTTTTTCTTTTTGACTGATGGTCATAATCGTGCTATCCAATTACTGTATAGGCTATTTTTATTCGCCGAAAAAAGGACCCACGTACTGTATAGGCCATTTTTATTGGCTGAAAAAGGACCCATGATTATGGGATAACATATGGGATCTGGGATAAATTCCCAATCCCATGTGTTATCGCGGCTCCGACGACAGCTGATTGCAGATTATGCTTCGGGAGCTTGAGGCACCTGAAGCATAATCTCTGATAAATGCTGCGTATCGGGGCTAATTGGACAGCCCCGGACGAATCCATTAGCTGCAGGGCCGGCTCCAGGTATGTTCCATTAGAGCGGCCACGCATGGCGCCACTCTTAATGGGCACCGCACGCTGGTGCCACCATACTGGAGCCTGGTCCTGTGTGCGCCTCCAGCAGTGTTCGCCCGTCCCGGCCCGCCTCCGAGTCCTAGTAGTCAGTGGCTGCCTCTGTGTGTTATGACGAGGGAGTGCTGTGGGCGGGACTATGGTAAATAAAAGCTAAAAACTACTCAGTGCGCGCTGTGCGGTGCCGGCATCTGATGTCAGACGCCAGCGCCGCACAGCACGCATAGCGCGCACTGAGTAGTTTAGCTTTAGTCCGCCTGCGGCCCACAGCAGTCCCCGTCCCTCATCGCCGACTCACCTCCGCCGGCACAGCAGGTACTGTGGGGGCATTTCTGGCGCTGTGGGGGCATTTATGTATCTGGCACTGTGGGGGCATTTATGTATCTAGTACTGTGGGGGCATTTATGTATCTGGCATTGTGGGGGCATTTGTGTATCTGGCACTGCTGGGGGCATATCATGTGTATCTGGCACTGCTGGGGGGCATGTCCTGTGTAGCTGGCACTGCTGGGGGGCATGTCCTGTGTAGCTGGCACTGCTGGGGGGCATGTCTTGTGTAGCTGGCACTGCTGGGTGGCATTTCCTGTGTAGCTGGCACTGCTGGGTGGCATGTCATGTGTAGCTGGCACTGCTGGGTGGCATTTCCTGTGTAGCTGGCACTGCTGGGTAGCATGCCATGTGTAGCTGGCACTGCTGGGGGGCATGTCATATGTAGCTGGCACTGCTGGGGGGCATGTCATGTGTAGCTGGCACTGCTGGGGTGCATGTCATGTGTAGCTGGCACTGCTGGGGGGCATGTCTTGTGTAGCTGGCACTGCTGGGTGGCATTTCCTGTGTAGCTGGCACTGCTGGGTGGCATGTCATGTGTAGCTGGCACTGCTGGGGGGCATGTCATGTGTAGCTGGCACTGCTGGGGGGCATGTCTTGTGTAGCTGGCACTGCTGGGTGGCATTTCCTGTGTAGCTGGCACTGCTGGGTGGCATGTCATGTGTAGCTGGCACTGCTGGGGGGCATGTCATTTGTAGTTGGCACTGCACTACTGTAGACATTATGTGTATCTGACACTATACTGGAGACATGTGTAAGGAACACCACTGTGGCTGTTATGTGTAAGGCTGCTAATTGTGTGCGTAGAGGGGGTGTGAAAATATATTTATTTATAGTTTGATTATATGAAAATGTGTTTCCAGGAGCGCGCGCATTGGGGGCGCTTTGAAATTTTCTTGCTCAGGGTGCTAGTAGGCCTGGAGCCGGCCCTGATTAGCTGCATTAAATTACCGCAGCTAGTTGGATACTGGCTTTAATACAATACATTCATATCACGGCCTACAGCATGTAAACACCCTTCTAGTATGTTTGAACATTTAGCTAAACCCTACACTAAACTAACAGGTGCATAACATAAAACTTACAGTCATGCAATCTCCACAGTCAAACATTATCAGTAGAATGGTTCGTACTGATGCATACCTGCCAACATTACCCTCTCCAGGAGGGACAAAACGCTCTGCCATCCTGTTTTGAACAGGTTAATGGATAAGAAAGGAGTTTCAGCACAGGTGATGGCAATCCTAAATGAAGAGAGTAGTCTAGGAGCGGAGCATTCTGTAGCTTCTAGAGTGGGTCATTTGGGGAGGTATGCTGATGCGCTCAGTGACTTTCAACATGGTACTATCATAGGATGCCACTTTTCCATCAAGTCTCTGCCTGTTAGTGTTGTTTCAATCTACTGTACGTGCTGTTATTGTGAAGTGGAATAGCAGACACAGTTCAGCTTTGAAAGGGGAGATGCTGAGTTCGGAATGCATAGCCAGTGCTGTAACAAGGCACGGAAGCACCCTGTGCCGGCCTTAGGAAGTGTAGTACTGCCCGAAGCATTATGAGGATGCTCCAAGCAGCTGTACAGTACAGACTACAGAATGCTTGCCTGGAGCATTCTGAGGGCACTCTGGGTGGCACTGCTGCAGCTATATTGGCTGCAGGGTTCTGCCCACAGAGCCTATTGGGTTTCATGGCCAAGCAACTGCACTCAAGCATCACCATACAAAATTACCATTCAAAATGCCAGACATCGACTGGAGGTGTAAAACACACTGCCATTGGACTCTGGAGTGACAAATCATGCTTTACCATGTGGAATTTTGACAAGCTAATCTGGGTTTAATGGATGCCAGTAGAATACCACCTGGACAAAATAGTTCTGCCAACCAGGGAAAACTGAAAGCATACCATGACACTGTTATAGAATTGTATGCTCCAGCAGTTTTGGAAAGGCCTTATCCTGTTTCAGCATGACAGTGTCCCCAAGCACAAAGCAAACTCCATCAAAAAATAGTTTGCTGAACTTGGTGTGGAGGAACTTGAGTGGCCTGCACAAAGCCCTGACCTCAACTCCAGTGCAAGCCAGGTCTTATCGCCTAACATCAGTGCCCAACCTCACTAATGGTCTTGTATCTAATGCAGTTCTGGTGGTGGATGCGATTTCCATTAATCATGTTCCAGAACCTAGTGGAAGGCTGTTATAGCAGCATCACATGACTAATTCCATATTGATGTCCATGATTTTGGAATGAGATGTTCAGCAGGCACATATGGCAATTTGTGTCACAGCACTCTGTGATACTGTACCTCTGTATGAAATTTCTGACTTTTTTAAAACTTTCGTGGATAGATCCATTAATCTTGAATTAAGCTTCTGAATCACTAAACTCATAATCCTTTTTTAATTGGTCCAGTACACTTCTTCTGCTGCATATTACCCGTGTTACATTATCTGAATCTGTCAGCAGGGAGACATATATATCCTAATCACTTGCATACTATACATTTGTTGGTCATACCCAATGGCTTCTTCTTTCTGTTAACAGTCATACCACCAACAATATAAATTTATGTAGTGCCATGAGGCCTATTTATCAATCTTTTTTGTCTAAAATAATGTGAAAATGTGTTTTTAACAGTCTTTTCCAGGATGGAACTCCCCCTTTCCAGGGCCAGCCCAAGCCAAATTTTTCTTGTAAGCGAATATATATTTTGGCGCCCCTTAGTAGAATATATAGGGGTGTGGCTACAGAATAGTGCCAATTCACATTACATCGCACAGTAGTGTCCGTTACTGACATTACACCACACAGTAGTGTCCGTTACTGACATTACACCGCACAGTAGTGTCCGTTACTCACATTACACCGCACAGTAGTGTCCGTTACTCACATTACACCGCACAGTAGTGTCCGTTATTCACATTACACCGCACAGTAGTGTCCGTTACTCACATTACACCGCACAGTAGTGTCCGTTACTCACATTACACCGCACAGTAGTGTCCGTTACTCATATTACACCGCACAGTAGTGTCCGTTATTCACATTACAACACAAAATAGTGTCTGTTACTCACATTACACCGCACAGTAGTGTCCGTTACTCACATTACACCACACAGTAGTGTCCGTTACAGGGTCCAGGGGCACACACACACATACATAGTGTACCTGGACAAGGGGCACACTGACACACACACACACACACACACACACAGTGTACATGGACAAGGGGCACTCTGACACACACATACACACACACACACACACACACACACACAGTGTACAGTGACAAGGGGCACACTGACACACACACAGTGTACAGGGACCAGGGGCACACTGACACGCACACAGTGTACAGGGACCAGGGGCGCACACTTACACCCCCCTCCCCCTCACACACACAGTGTACAGTGACAAGGGACACACTGACACACACACACACACACACACATAGTGTACAGGGACAAGGGGTACACTGGCCCACACACACACACACACACACACACACACACAGGGACCAAGGGCACTGACATACACATGCACAATGTACAGGGGCGCCCCACCATCACCACCCCCATACCTCTGCCCACCTTTAAACAGGCCAGTGAACCACATGTGATCCGGCCGGTGGCAGGAGATGGCTCTCGTACTACTGCATTGGCCCCGCAGCTCAGCAGTTGTTGCGCAGCCATAAAGAGACTAGAGTGAGGAGCGCAGAGATCCCGGCACAGGGTGCTTCCCCAGCCTCATCTGCATATTCAGTGGCGAGGCAGAGACCAGGGGCGCACACATCCACCACCTCCCTTCCCCGGACGAAGAGTACCTCTTGCCTGCGGGTGTCCCTGGAGCGGCACCTTCATGCAGATCACTGGGGCCTGGGAACCGGGAGGCAGCAACGCCGTTTGTGATCTGGCCGGCGGCAAGAGATGGCGCCCTTGCAGGCATGGCGCCATACTCTAATGCATACTCTGCCTAATGGGTGGGCCGGCCCTGCCCCTCCACCAGTTGTAATCCGCCACTCCTCTCAGTGTCAGTGAAGCCAGATGCAGTCCGTGACTGCACTGGATTCACTGTGACTGGCAGTGACTTCCTATTAAAAGCCCTACCTGCCAGTCACAGACACACAAGTCAGTCCCAAGGCAGTTCCATTGGAAGATGTTTCCTCTCTACGGGACTGCCAGACCATGCTGTGATAGGCAGCTGGCTTCCTGTAGGAAGCCACTTCCTGCCTTTCATGTAGTCTATAGAAGCCGGGGGTTTGCGCATACACAGTCGCACCACGGCTTCTGCGCATGCGCTGGTCCCAACACCTGCTGGATCCATTGCACAGGTACCAAGACCCAGGACTCCATGTTGGCGCTGGTCTTTTCACATTAGTTTAGATCATCGTCATAGTTTAGCATTGGGTGTGCTCATCGATAATAGACTTAGTACCAATATGCAATGTCAAAATGCAGCAACAAAAGCAAATAAGGTGTTAGCATGCATAAAACAGGGAATGGAGACAAGGGATGAGAGTGCAATCCTGCCACTGTATAAATCATTGGTGCGGCCAAACCTGGTATATTGTGTACAGTTCTGGGCACCGCACTATAAAAAAGATATCTTGGAACTCGAAAGGGTTCAGAGGCGAGCCACCAAACTGGTTAAGGGGTTAGAGGCACTGAATTATGAGGAAAGACTTATAAAGGTTAGATATGTTTACACTGGAAAAGAGGCGGCTGAGAGGGGACATTATTAATATTTATAAATACATTAAGGGGCAATACAAGGACTCATCAGACGATCTGTTTATCAAAAAAACGCTACACAGGACATGAGGACACCTCCTGAGGTTAGAAGAAAAAAAAAATTCATACACAATGGAGGAAAGGGTTCTCCACAGTAAGAGCAGTAAGGATTTGTAATTCTTTACCAAAGGAGGTAGTAAGGGTGGACTGACTAAATAAGTTTAAAAATGGTTTAGATAAATTCCTAACTGATAGAAATATCCAAGGTTACAGCATCCAAATGATACAATACATGTTGAACTCGATGGACTTCTTGCTTTTTTTCAATCTCACCAACTATGTAACAATGTAACTGTGTATCACTATATGTATGATTTTTTTAATAAAAATGTATTTACAAACCCTTAAATTCACATTCTTTAGTAAGGAGATTCCATTTCTTATTCTTACAATGAGAAATTAGTAAGAAGATCGCATTTCCCATTCTTGTAATATGAAATGTGCTCTGTTTCAAATGATGGGGGGAGGGGGGAGCCTTGAAATAACAATATCTTTAGATAGATTTGCCCCCCATGTTTCCTACTCCTGCTCTGCCATTCCTGCCTGCTGACAGGCAGAAAGAAATGCAACATAGGGGGTAATTCCAAATTGATCGCAGCAGGAAATTTGTTAGCAGTTGGGCAAAACCATGTGCACTGCAGGGGGGGTAGATATAACATTTGCAGAGAGAGTTAGATTTGGGTGGGTTATTTTGTTTCTGTGCAGGGTAAATACTGGCTGCTTTATTTTTACACTGCCATTTAGATTGCAGATTGAACTCACCACACCCAAATCTATCTCTCTCTGCACATGTTATATCTGCCTCCCCTGCAGTGCACATGGTTTTGCCCAACTGCTAACAAAGTTCCTGCTGCGATCAACTCAGAATTACCCCCTTAATGCTGACCGATTCACAGCTCTCACTGGATCAGCGGAACACTGATCAGAGGTGTTAGTCGGCGGTGCATGAGCAAGCACAAATACTCTCCAAAGTGCTTGGAGGGGATTCTCAGGGACAGTGATTTTGTGCAAGCTCTGTCTCTGCATGCAATACTTGAATTTAATCTGCTGTTATAAACCTGTATATTTTTCTCTATAGTTGTAAAACTGGAAAGTAAAATTCTGGCCCTGATTTTGAGAGCTTAAATCTGAGAGTCTACATTTTGACTCAAAACCACCACTTGCTGGGTCAGAGCAGAATCTGCTATGGCAGAGCTCCACAGATGAGATCTCATTAATCTGCAGGTATATGGTATCTAAGATGGAGCTCAGGTGACAGACTGAAGGTTAACAGGAACAAGCTCCAGACAGAAGTAGAGTGTACTTAACAACAAATTGAATTGAAATAAATCAGTAGTGGTCAGGCAGGTTCCGTACACACCACAATAATCAAACAAGGGATGTATGAAGCTTCTGGGTCTCTAGTGCCAGGCTTCATATGTTTGTGAACAGGTGGTGCTCATTGAGTAATTACAAATCTCTAGAAAAATCTCTCAAAATCTTTACTTCAATGAATAACTGTGTCAGTGGCAGGCAAGCAATGCAACAGGCCAGTAACACACTCCAGGTTTTGGAGCTGAGGTAGGTTTTGTGGAGGGGAGGGGGGAGTTTAAACATCTAATGCAGTTCACTATAAGGTTGGTAGAGATCCGTGCCAATTCTATTGTCCCACCATGAGCTCCAGATCCCCTCCTTAGGAGTGGTACTTCTAGTAAATCTACCAATCAGAGGCGTAACTATGGGAGGCAATGGAGTCGGCTGCCACCGGGGTCTTTCTCTGCAGGAGGGCACTTCTCCTCCCATTCCGTGTGTTCAGTGACACCATTCAATTAAATTAATTGACAGCCATCGCTACCTTTTCCTCCCTGCACTTTACAAGTCACACACTCTTTATCTCCTATATAATAGCCCTATTCTGTGACCTTGTGATTCATTTGCTAACGCTGGGCGGAGTTACAACAGTGGGCGGAGTTAGTCAAATGAGTCACAGAGATCTGGCCAAATCTACAGGAGACTAGGAGCAGAAGCAGATAGCATGGGCATTGGGCATGGCACAGGCCGGGGTGCAGACCTCCCAGCTTTCTGCAGGAGCTTTATCCAGGCAGAAGGAGGGAAACACACTCGGCGAAAAGGGGGCGTGGCTTCACGGGAGGGCCCCGTTTTCGTCAGTGAGGGAGCATGCCCAGCGCTCTGTGAGCTGCTGGCATGCTCCCAGGGGCTGATTATGAGTCCGGGGGCCCAGGGCACTTGTGACAGGGGAGCCCTATCTCATTGCTGTGCCTGCTGTGGGTTAGGGGCGTGGCCTAATCGCGGCCCGTGTGGCCACGCCCCCTTATGCAAATTTCGATTTTTATTTTTATTTTTTTGATGGGATTTTGGCCCCTCAGCTAGGGCTAAATCCAGAGGAGGTGGTCGCTCCCCCCTACACACCCGCACAGGGAGAAGAAAGCAGGGAGACTGCTGCCTCCCTGCAACACCACAGACCTGCCAATATGCAGCAGCGTGTGCTGACTGTAGCACAAATGCTGCCGCTGTTGCTGGCAGGACGGGGGGGGGGAGCTTCTGAGCTGGAACAGAGCTACTCCAGCCGGGGGGCCCCCTAAAACTGTGGGGCCAACGGTACGTATCCCCTGCCCCCCACACCTTAATCCGGCTCTGCTGCTGGAACCCCCCCATTAATCCGTACCCCCTGAAGTCCCCTTTCCCTCTGTCTCCACTATTCACCGCTGCTCTGCTAAGCAGAACAGCGAGTACAGGAGCTTTCCAACTGCCCCCCCCCCCCCCCCACCGCCGGACACTGCGACCCGCGGGTGGGACAGCGGGACAGACCCCAAAAAATGGGACTGTCCCGCGAAAATCGGGACATTTGGGAGGTATAGGGGTGTGTGAGGGGTATGTCATACAGACAGACGGGCACCGGCTCACTATGTGCTTGACCCCCCACATCGGCATACTCAGCAGGGTCTCTCTGGTGCGGAGGAGCGTCACTTTCTAGCACACTCCACACTTCTTAGCTGCAGTTTAGTGGGGCACCTGCCGCTGTGCAGGTTCCGTACTGCCTCTGTTATCTCCAGCCCCGGCAACCCCACCGCTAGCTGCAGCACTGCCACCCGCAGTGAGGTGCGCCCAGCTCCTTCACACACTTTAGCTGGCGGGTAGCGCTACAGAAATCCGAGCTGCTTGCAGGCTCTGACCCACTCCTCCCTCCAGCCGCAGCGTCTCCTGGGAGCTAACCAGTCACTCCCAGTCTCCCCTTACCACAGTGCCCGGAAGCCGTGAGGTCCGCGCCACGTGCATGCTATGACCCCCTCCTCCCTCCAGCCGCAGCGTCTCCTGGGGGCTAACCAGTCATTTCCAGTCTCACCTTACCACAGTGCCCGGCAGCTGTGCGAGGTCTGCGGTGTGTGACTGAGGAGGGGGGGAGGGATGCGGACGGGCAGAGGAAGCAGGAATCCAGCCTGAGAGAGTCAGCCATGCCAAGTCTCCAGCAGCAGCAGATCCCAACAGGTTGGAGTGGAACAGCAGCAGCCAGCAGCAGTGACTCCGGTAAGACACATCTGTCTGTCACCACTGTTTTGTCCCTAATACCAATCTCTCCCGTGCCCTGTGTTCTGTCATGTCCCTGTCACCCCTGGCCTTGCCCTGCCACCCTTATCCTGGCCCTGTCACCCTTATCCTGTCCCTATCATTTCTGTCCTGGCCCCGTCACCCCTGTCCTGGCCCCGTCACCCCTGTCCTGGCACCGTCACCCCTGTCCTGGCACCGTCACCCCTGTTCTGACCCTGTCACCCCTGTCCTGGCCCCGTCAACCCTGTACTGACCCTGTCACCCCTGTCCTGGCCCTGTTACTGCATACCCTCCAACTACCTTTTATGGCATATACAGTACCCGCAGCGCCTCCAGACCTCTCCCCAATGCACCACACCTCCGCACCTTCCCCTCCACCACATGCGGCACTCCACCCCTCCCCCACATGCTGTGCCTCCAGACCCCCTACACCACCCGTGGCTCCCACTCCTCCACCCCTTCACCACCCACAGCACCTCCAGGCCCCTTCCACCATTCACCCCCCTTATATGTCTCCCCCCACACCTGCCCCCCTCCACCCGCAGCATCTGCAGACACCCTCCTCCATCAGCGGTCCCCCCCTCCCCCACCCCTCCCCCACCAATGGCACCCCCGCACCTGCCCCTCCACCACCTGCAGCACCTCCGGACCTCCTTTCCCATCCGCCGCAACACCCGTACCTGCCCCTACCCTACCCATGGTGCCTGCGGTCCCCTACCCCACCCCCGGCTCTCCCGTCCCTTCCCATCCCACAGCACCTCCGGAACCCTTCATCCATCCACAACATCCCCACACCTGCCCCTCTCCCACCCGTGGCACCCCTGCCCCTCCCCCACCTTCAGTGCCTCCGGACCCCTCCCCCATCTGCATCCCCCACTCCTCTGCCCCTCCCCCACGCGCAGCACCTCCCGAACCTTCCCCATCCGGGCCCCACCCCCACTTCTGCCTCCCCTCCACCCGCAGCATCTACAGACACCATCCGCAGTCCCCCCCGCACCCGCTACATTCTGTACATCGTGCCCTGCAGGTGCTGTTCACGCCATCGCAAGGGGCTGCGCCTCCTTCACCATCGCACGCCCTTTCATTGTGCAATATTTAACCACTAACAAAGGAATGCAGGTAATACTCCATATAATACAAATATTAAACCCCAGAAAGGCATGCAAGGGTTAAGGGGGCGTAGCCCCTTGCGACGGTGTGAAGAGCGCCCGTAGGGCGCGATGAAGCACCTAGTTATAAATATACATTTTACAATTATCATACCCATGATTAGAACCCACAACCTATTACACTGGAAGCAGGCACCTTACTGATGGAGCTATTTGCTCCTGTATAGGATGCATGAGAATTAATTTACTTCACTGACAATCACAAGTAACTTCATATAGTTAGAATTTTCATGCTTCCTATACAGGAGCAAATAGCTCCATCAGTAAGGTGCCTGCTTCTGGTGTTATTGGTCGCGGGTTCTAACCTTGTGTATGACACTTGTAAAATAATTGTCAGAGAAAGCAGCTTCATATAGTTAGAATCTGCTATCTTGTAATGCAGAAACAAAAAGCTCTATCAGTAAGGAGTCTGCCTTCAGTGTAACAGGTCATGGGTTCTACTACTGGGTATGACTGCTAAGAAATGTGTGATTTAAAAAAATTCTATATCTTGGGGGCAACTCTGCGCAACTGAGACAAACTTAAGCCACTGCTACCAATGATCTTGCCCGACTAACATACATAGTCGAGTTATATATTAATTTAATGCTATGCAAATATGTGCCCATTTAATATCCTTAACCCTACCGCAAGCATTTATATTATTTATTCTCTAAGCTTTTAAATGTTTCTCCATTCAGGTGTTAAATTATTAATTCTTTTTCTCTGTATAACAACATCTTGCGTCTTCTCTGTGTTTCCAATACATCTCCTTATATCACCCCAGTTTACTCTGTCTTACTGCTTCTTATAAGTTATCCTGCTGATTTTCATAACACTTCACTTACTACTCCCCGCTAGCTGCCAGCTTGGAAACACAGCACAAAGTACAATGAACTCAGGACTAGACCGCAGAACGAGAGATTTTTTTTGTGTGTAATGTTTTCTTTGGACTGGTTTATCCTAATGACGTTGTAGATGGGAGACAGGGGGAAAACACAAGAAAGAGTGATAGGCACCATGAGAGGAGGCAATAGAAGGTTACATGGGATGCAGAGAGCAGTTCTCAGTGAAAGCCACTCTGTATAACTATTGATCTAGGTCAGGCAGCAATCTCCAGTACTTTAGATCAATCGTTTCCGGGGAGAATGGGAACTGTTAATGCATTCTATAAAAAGCAGACGAAAGAACCCCTTCACTGCCAGGGGTCACCCAGGGGTCTGCACATATTTGCAATGTCCAGACATACATGGCTGTATAATGTTGACAGAAGATTTTTCACCTCTATATTGGGACTACATCGCTGTCCCCATTGTTAATGTAAGCAGTGAGATATTAACTGTTTTATAATTAATTTTGCTCACTTTTAAATTACGCAATGTAACAGCAGAAATCCTGTAAAAGCCTTAAAAAATAGATATCAATCCAAAACTGAGAAGCCTATTTATTATTAACTAGGTGCTTCATCGCGCCCTACGGGCGCTCTTCACACCGTCGCAAGGGGCTACGCCCCCTTAACCCTTGCATGCCTTTCTGGGGTTTAATATTTGTATTATATGGAGTATTACCTGCATTCCTTTGTTAGTGGTTAAATATTGCACAATGAAAGGGCGTGCGATGGTGAAGGAGGCGCAGCCCCTTGCGACGGCGTGAACAGCACCTGCAGGGCACGATGTACAGAATGTAGCGGGTGCGGGGGGGACTGCGGATGGTGTCTGTAGATGCTGCAGGTGGAGGGGAGGCAGAAGTGGGGGTGGGGCCCGGATGGGGAAGGTTCGGGAGGTGCTGCGCGTGGGGGGAGGGGCAGAGGAGTGGGGGATGCAGATGGGGGAGGGGTCCGGAGGCACTGAAGGTGGGGGAGGGGCAGGGGTGCCACGGGTGGGAGAGGGGCAGGTGTCGGGATGTTGTGGATGGATGAAGGATTCCGGAGGTGCTGTGGGATGGGAAGGGACGGGAGTGCCGGGGGTGGGGTAGGGGACCGCAGGCACCATGGGTAGGGTAGGGGCAGGTACGGGTGTTGCGGCGGATGGGAAAGGAGGTCCGGAGGTGCTGCAGGTGGTGGAGGGGCAGGTGCGGGGGTGCCATTGGTGGGGGAGGGGTGGGGGAGGGGGGGACCGCTGATGGAGGAGGGTGTCTGCAGATGCTGCGGGTGGAGGGGGGCAGGTGTGGGGGGAGACATATAAGGGGGGTGAATGGTGGAAGGGGCCTGGAGGTGCTGTGGGTGGTGAAGGGGTGGAGGAGTGGGAGCCACGGGTGGTGTAGGGGGTCTGGAGGCACAGCATGTGGGGGAGGGGTGGAGTGCCGCATGTGGTGGAGGGGAAGGTGCGGAGGTGTGGTGCATTGGGGAGAGGTCTGGAGGCGCTGCGGGTACTGTATATGCCATAAAAGGTAGTTGGAGGGTATGCAGTAACAGGGCCAGGACAGGGGTGACAGGGTCAGTACAGGGTTGACGGGGCCAGGACAGGGGTGACAGGGTCAGAACAGGGGTGACGGTGCCAGGACAGGGGTGACGGGGCCAGGACAGGGGTGACGGGGCCAGGACAGAAATGATAGGGACAGGATAAGGGTGACAGGGCCAGGATAAGGGTGAAAGGGCCAGGATAAGGGTGAAAGGGCCAGGATAAGGGTGGCAGGGCAAGGCCAGGGGTGACAGGGACATGACAGAACACAGGGCACGGGAGAGATTGGTATTAGGGACAAAACAGTGGTGACAGACAGATGTGTCTTACCGGAGTCACTGCTGCTGGCTGCTGCTGTTCCACTCCAACCTGTTGGGATCTGCTGCTGCTGGAGACTTGGCATGGCTGACTCTCTCAGGCTGGATTCCTGCTTCCTCTGCCCGTCCGCATCCCTCCCCCCCTCCTCAGTCACACACCGCAGACCTCGCGCAGCTGCCGGGCACTGTGGTAAGGTGAGACTGGAAATGACTGGTTAGCCCCCAGGAGACGCTGCGGCTGGAGGGAGGAGGGGGTCATAGCATGCACGTGGCGCGGACCTCACGGCTTCCAGGCACTGTGGTAAGGGGAGACTGGGAGTGACTGGTTAGCTCAAAGGAGACGCTGCGGCTGGAGGGAGGAGTGGGTCAGAGCCTGCAAGCAGCTCGGATTTCTGTAGCGCTACCCGCCAGCTAAAGTGTGTGAAGGAGCTGGGTGCACCTCACTGCGGGTGGCAGTGCTGCAGCTAGCGGTGGGGTTGCCGGGGCTGGAGATAACAGAGGCAGTACGGAACCTGCACAGCGGCAGGTGCCCCACTAAACTGCAGCTAAGAAGTGTGGAGTGTGCTAGAAAGTGACGCTCCTCCGCACCAGAGAGACCCTGCTGAGTATGCCGATGTGGGGGGTCAAGCACACAGTGAGCCGGTGCCCGTCTGTCTGTATGACATACCCCTCACACACCCCCATACCTCCCAAATGTCCCGATTTTCGCGGGACAGTCCCATTTTTTGGGGTCTGTCCCGCTGTCCCACCCGCGGGTCGCAGTGTCCGGCGGTGGGTGGGGGGGGGGCAGTTGGAAAGCTCCTGTACTCGCTGTTCTGCTTAGCAGAGCAGCGGTGCATAGTGGAGACAGAGGGAGAGGGGGCTTCAGGGGGTACGGATTAATGGGGGGGTTCCAGCAGCAGAGCCGGATTAAGGTGGGGGGGGCAGGGGATACGTACCGTTGGCCCCACAGTTTTAGGGGGCCCCCCGGCTGGAGTAGCTCTGTTCCAGCTCAGAATCCCCCCCCCCCCCCCGTCCTGCCAGCAACAGCGGCAGCATTTGTGCTACAGTCAGCACACGCTGCTGCATATTGGCAGGTCTCCGCCCAGCGTTAGCAAATGAATCACAAGGTCACAGAATAGGGCTATTATATAGGAGATAATCCCATAGTGGTATTTAAAAACTCACTTATCTCTTAAAATAATCAAAAAAATATCACCGAGGCAGCCAAGCGTTATTCAGTTGCCTTGTGGATACGGTCGTGGAGCGATTAGAATACACTTGCGGCTTGCCACTTCACCAGGCTGGTCTCTGTGGCTATACGAATGTTGAGCTAGCTTGCCAGTTCTAGTAAACCATAAATATGTCATGTATAATGTTGTTTTTTTACATTCTTTACCAAATGCAGTTTATTGTATTTGAGGTCAATATTTTTTAAACATTGTTCAATTAAAATACTTTATGCTAAAATGAAAGCTTTTTTTAATGATTTATTTCTATCAACTTCAGGTCCTTGTACCACAAGGATACCTGTAAAATGGGCTTGGGTTGGGTTATCACTGGCAATAACATTATATTCACCAGCGGTAAACTCTTAGAATTATAGGGTACAGCTATTTCTAGCACTTTTGATGGCAAAAGTGGGGATAGGAATCTTTGTCCTTTCAAAAGAAGAAATGTATGGGTTAAATAATAAGAACACGTAGCACAATGCACATTTCAAGCTACATACTATACAGTAATATACTGTATGAAAGCAACATTTGTGCTGAAAAAGAGCTATTGCCTACTGTAGATTGTAAACCCACTCCCTTGCCATCCTAACCTCCTTGTGTCCTGGGAAGGTGAGACCCTTTCTTTTCTGTGACCGGTATCATGTATGCAACTCTTATTTACACCTAGCATTTGTCGAAGATTTGAATAAGGGCATGCCAACAATTACAATGTCATAGGTCGACACCAGAATGTTAAATGTTAAGCTGTTGACATGGTTAAAAACATCTGCAAAATGTTGACACACTTAAAATGTCGACATATGACATGTCTACATAGTCCACGTTCCCATGCAAGGACCATACTCAGTGCTTTCACTATGGCTTCACCCAATGAACAGTCTGCAGTAAAGCTGGTACTGTATCTTATATGACACCACAGAGACAGGCCAGATCTCTCCATGAGACCCATGCCTTCTAATACAGCCTCAGGCCAAACTGCAGATGTATCTGTGATCTAACTGTCTCTTTATTAAAATGATGGAAGAGCCAAACTACAGAACAGTGACAGTTCTTACATCCAGTTACAACCCATATATAACAGTTGTTAGTCTCCATTACTAATGTGACTTCCTTGGGGGATAAAATCCCCAGACCTATTACTATTAACAACTTGTCTTCTATATGTTCACGGCTATTGAAATGTAGAATGAGAATGTCCTTCTTAGTGAGTCAATGGTCTTACTTATCTCTAACTAGAAACATTCTACTTTCTGTGGATGTGTATCCTGCTAGGACCCTGCAGAATGGGACTCTACCTGGGGCTATGCATGATAGGAGGGAGTTTCCTGTTTGTTTGTTTGTTTGTTTGTTTGTCAGTTCAGTCCTTGATGTGACACCAAGTAAATGTGTTATTCTGCACTCCAGAGTCCATGAGTCTTACCTGATTTACAGTAAATCTACATGGTGACAGAAGTGGGATACCATGGCTCAAGGACTTTGTTGCATTGACCCCCTTGTGTTTGATGAAAACATTGCTGACAGATCGGTGCAGTTCAGGAGAGAATGGGCCATGTACCTCATTGCTGGACTGTCTGACAAATCAAACAAGGGGGCTAATTCAGACCTGATCGCTAGGCTGCATTTTTGTACAGCGGGCGATTAGGTCTACGCTGCGCATGCACCGCAATGACAGGCGCGCTGCACGGGTACAAAGCGGATCGCCACTCAGCGGTGGGTTTGTGCGAAGGATCCGTTCGCACGGGTGTTTGCAAGGAGATTGACAGGAAGAAGCCGTTTGTGGGTGGTAACTGACCATTTTCTGGGAGTGTTTGGAGGAACACAGGCGTGTCCATGCGTTTGCAAGGAGTGTTCCTGACATCAATTCCGATCCCGAACAGGGTGAAGTGTTCGCAGTGGCTGAGTAAGTCCTGGGCTACTAGGAGACTGCACAAAATCTGTTTGTACAGCTCTGCTACACATGCGTTTGCACACTTGCAAAGCGAAAATACACTCCCCTATGGGCGGCGACTATGCGAATGCAGGCCTGCAAAACAACCCTAGGGAGCGAATAGGTCTGAATTTGCCCCAAGGTGCAAGCCTACACACTGCTTAACTAGGCAGAGGCAGAAGCAGTTATTAAAGCAGATACATTTACATATACACAGGGGGAAGACCCAGATATAATGCTTGCAAAGTTTGAAGAGCTTTGTATGCTTGTTAAAAACGTAATAATGTTCAGACACACATATTTAATTCTATGAATCAGGAAACTGGGGAAAATATACAATCATATGTGTCCACTCTGAGATTGTTAGCAAAAAAATGCAATTTTGGAGCTATGACCAATGAGCTGATCAGAGACCACATTGTATGTGGCACCCATAGTGTCGCAGCCCGTGCACACTTACTACGGGAAAATGATCTGTCCTTAGACTCTGCTATTCACATATGCATGCTGCATGAGCAATCAGAAGAGGGCACATAGGAGTTACGGAGGGAAGCTGAAATATGCAGTCTACAGCACACACAAACGCAACACAGGCCATGTTATAACTTTGAGGGACGCCATGCATTTGCATGGGAGACCTGCCCTTCTTTTAACAAACACTGCAACCACTGCAACAAGCTCAACCACCTTTCAAAGTGTTGCAGATCCAGGCATACCATGACACACAGTGAACCACATGTGATGCAGGGAGAAAGACAAATGCATAAAGTCAATCACGCGAGCACGGAGTCCACACCACACACCGCTGAGACCATATATTGTGAAAGCATAGATCTAATTGCAAAACAAGGAGAGATTTTCACTGACCTGTGTGATAAAAATAGTGGCAATACCTTGAAGATTAAAATTGACACGGGATCCTGCTGCACCAAACTAGCCGTCAGGCAACAATAGACCACACAGACACCATAAACTTAGTGGCATTTGGAGGTCAAATGATCAAAACCGTAGGCAACGCCACTATCGCATACACGTGTGCACCATTGCTTTTCCACATAGTAGATAGTGATGTTAGACCACTGCCCGGACTGCCTGACAGTGTTCCTCTTGGGTTGATACAACTGGGGCTGGAAGTACACCTGATACAGCAAGATACCCCAGAGGTCTGTAACTTTAAGGACTTATTCACTTGTGACATCATTAGCAAGCTATCTGTCATCTACCACATGCGCTTGGAGGAATCTGTTATCCCTACAGTGTATGCACCTCGTGGGTTCCAATCGCTATGAAAGACAAAGTCCTAGCTGAGCTGGAGTGCATGACCGCAAATGGCATCATAAGCCCTATTGAAGAAGCAACCAGTGGGTATCTGCAATGGTAGCTGCTGTGAAAAAAGACGGGACTGTAAGGATCTGCATAGATCCCGCGCACCTCAATACTAAGACCCTGTCACCCATTGAGAACTGTAGAATAAGTCATTGCTGACATGCCGGAAGCCAAGGTCTTCAGCATATTAGATGCCAAATGTGGGTTATGGCAAATCCCGTTGGACAAAGAATTGTCACTCCTCACTGATTTTATGACACCAGCTGGGAGATATGCCTTCTTACGCATGCCATACGGCCTGACTACATGCAGTGAGGTATTTCAAAGGTGTAATTGTTTGCAGGATGCCCATGTGGGATTATAGTCGACGATATCCTCATCTGGGGCCGTAATATGCAAGAGCATGATGAGCGTCTCCACCAGATATTGTAAAGAATAAGAGCAATCAACTTACAGCTCAACCCAGATAAGTGCAGATTCAGAGTGGCTGAAGTTCCGTACGTGGGTCACCTCACAGACTAAGGTGTTAAACACGACCCTGATAAAACAGCAGCCATCCAGCACATGCCCCTGCCAGTGGACAAACTCAGTCTCCAACGTTTCTTAGGGATGACTAGTACCCTTAGAAATGAAACAGTGACTTGCGCCCTAGCTGCAGCTCGGCACTCGTCCAATAGAACACCACTTCTTTCTCAGATACACAAATACATATGATGAACGATCTCCAAGCGCTGCTACATAAACCCGAAATCCTTATATCTTGGGAATCCTCAAAGAAACAGAATATCACACCATATATAAGAAGGTCTCCAATCTGTTTGCTATTATCCTGCTTTGTCACGGAAACTGACCTTTCTTACAAACAATACTTTCCCATAAAGGTTTCTTTCAAGATTTTTTCACTCCTTCCATTCACTGCATAGTGACACCAATGGCATCCATCCATTAAAACATGGCTTACCTTTATAAAAAGCCCTATGTGCATCCAAAGGTATCTTTAGTGCTCCTTCCTTCACCGAGATTTTCCGTACTTCAAATATAGCCTTTCATACGATATTAAAATCCAACTGCGTATTCTCTTTAAAAGCACAGTTTTATTTTCACCCAAAGTGAAAAAAATATAACAATAAAAACAAGGCACCCTCCTATAGACAGGCAAGGCCACTTCCACTTATACCCATTAGATGGAATAGGGGATAGGTATAAACCACTAAGATATTAGCTGTTATATTTAATCCGAGTGGATATCCACATAGGTGGTAGGGTTCAAGCCTGGGGTCCTTCTATCATAATATCAACGCGTTTCGGATGTAAATCCTTCCTCCGGGTGTAATTTTGGAAGTAACCTTCTCGGTCTTATATACCCACTAACCCTTATCACATGACAGTATTCACCAATGAGATTCCAGCAATATCAAATCATATATTTCTACATAACCAACATCCCTCAAATCATTAACATATATAAAATCTGCATATATTCATAGCAAACATTCCAATAATTCCATTAATTGATTTAAAACCATATAGAAAACTCTAAATTCATACTAATTGGCTATATATAAAATCTGGTTCCAATCCAAACACATTCAATCCCTATATAGTTGCACTCCAGCTCCTGGATTCTATTGTCCATATATTATACAGTCCGAGCACCACAGCCTTCCTCCTTCAATGATGTCATATCCCTTTCCTCCGATTTGTATTTGCGTTGCCATGGATATCGCACGTATACAGTCCGTACAGGCAAAGTGTCATCTCCTCCCCCCAGTTGTCTTGGTTACGGGGAGTTCTTCCTGTGTTTAATGCGCGCACGTCACCTCCTGTCCGTCTGCCATGTAGTGTTTTCAGCCGGAGAGTGCCTGCGGTGCGCGACTTCCGGGATTTGGAACGCAAGCCGGAAGTTTACATCTAGCCGCTGTGGAACGCATACCGCTGCTCCACATATCACATTCAGAACATAGGAAGAAGAAAGAAGGATATCAATTATAATGTTTCAATATCTTACTCATTGGAGCTATTAAATATTTTCTTATACTCCATACTTATATATCTCACTTCTAAATTAGTTATTAATATTCCCTCTCTATATAGACCGGCCTATTCGGTACTTACTATGCATAATCCATACCCCACATACATATTTCTAATTCAAAGAAACCACTTGGTCTCAAAATCCATATTGAGACCATTCGGGTGTAATGTTTTTAATTCAAATATTTTCCTCATCTCCGCCTTCGCTAGTCGCTCCTCACCATCATTCCTTCGCCAGTTCGAATTTATACACATAATGGCACAGAAACTTATAAGTTGGTTAATATCACATTTATGTATATTTTTAAAATGGAGTGAGACATTATGCGTCTCCAACCCATTTTTTATATTCCGGACATGCTCTGCCATGCGCACTTTAAGTGTCCTAGTGGTGCGCCCAACATATTGGGACCCACATGCACACTGTAATAGATACACACAATTTTTAGTGGAGCATGTCAAGAAATCCCTAATCGGATATGTTTGTTTAGTATACGTGGAGGTATACTCAGTGACTTTATTCCTTTTATCCTTACAGGAACGGCACATCTTACATGATCCGCACCTGTAAAAACCTTTGGATTTAATCCTTGTCTGCATTTTTGTAACAGCTATCACACTGTTCACAATACCATCTTTCAAATTCCTCGCTTTCCGATACTCAAACCTAGGGCCTTTAGACACATATCCTTCCAATGAGGGATCCCTAATCAGAATATCCCAATGCCTTCTCACTATCTTTTCTATTTGTTTATACTGACTATTGTAGCCTGTAACAAAAGCTACCTCCCCATTTTTCCTGTTTGCAGTACCCTTTACTTTTTTTAGGTTACTAGTACGATCCAGATTAGTCCCTATTCCTCTTGCTCTTTTTACTAGCTGGAGGTCATACCCTTTTTCCAAAAAATGTTCCTGTAGGACATCCGCCTGCTGTTCATAAACCTCTACATCTGTACAGTTTCTTCTAATACAATGGAATTGGCTCATTGGGATACTATGCAGCCAATTCCTATGATGGTTGCTAGTAAATTCAATGAATGAATTACAATCCGTATCTTTTACATGATTGCTGGTTTTAATTATTCCATCATCCACATAGATTCTTAAATCTAAAAAGTTGACCTCCAATTCACTGATATTAAATGTGAGCTTAATGTTATATTGATTGTCATTAAGATGCGTGCAGAAGGTATCCAAAGAGCTGCGATCCCCTCCCCAAACAAAGACAATATCATCAATATACCGATGCCACAACACCAGGCTGGCGCCATGTTGATGACCCCCCCCATACTGAGTTTTCCTCCCAGAGGGCCATAAACAAGTTGGCATAACTAGGCGCCAGCCTGGTGCCCATATCCGTACCTGTCAGCTGCAGATAAAAAGAGTCATGGAACCAAAAAAAGTTATTCTTAAGGATCAAAGATATGCCCTCCAGAATAAAGTCCCTCTGTTTTTCCTCCATCTGATGTTTCTCTAGAAAAAACCTAATAGCTTCCAAGCCATGTTCATGTTCTATAATCGTGTATAAACGATGTTACATCTGCCGTCACTAATAAAAACCCTGGCTTCCATTCTATCTCTGCAAGTTTATTGATGGTGTCGATAGTGTCCTTCAAATGGGACTGGGTTCATTTAACCATAGGTTGTAGCTTCTTATCAATAAACATCGACAGATTTGATAGACAGGAGTTGGTACCAGCCACAATCGGACGTCCTGGCGGTCTCTCCTTATTTTTATGAATTTTAGGAAGTACATAGAGTACTGGTATAGATGGACTTATGATGGTAATAAATTCACTATCTTCTTTAGTTATTACTTCTCCAGAAATATATACGGCCAAAAATGTCCTAAGTTTCTCTTCAATACTTGATGCAGGATTACCCCTTAGCTTTTTGTATGTATTCCCATCCTGCAATTGTCGAAAGACCTCAGCATTGTAATCTTCCAAATTCATGACGACTACACTGCCCCCCTTATCGGCGGGTTTGACCACTACATTTTTATTTTCCCTCAAAGTTTTAATGGCACCACGTTCCTCCTTCGTGAGGTTCATTCTTCTATTCGGCCTTAGGTTAATACTTTCAAGATCACTTTTTACTGATTTTTCAAATGCTTCTATGAAGCTGCCCTTCTTGTGCCTAGGATAGAATGTAGATTTCTGTCTCAGTTTAACTTCCCCCTCAATCTGAGGTATATTTAATTCTGGTTTATCTTCAAAATATCTTTTCAAGGTGAGACGTCTAATAAATCTTTCTATATCTACATACACGTCAAATTTGTCACAACGATTGGACGGGGCAAACTTGAGGCCCTTCTTTAGGATTTCTTCTTCACATTTAGTCTATTGATAATCACTTAAATTATAAATTTTGGTGGTATTCTTAATCTCTACTAGATTCTCCGGGGCGACAGGGGTTTCTATCCCTTTATTATTATCCTCTTGTATAGGGTTCAATTCATTATTTAAAGCTCTGACTTTTCGTCTTCTCTTTGAATTGAGTGATTTGTGCTTCCCCCCCTCTCTTACCCCTACTTCTTATTCTACCATAAGTTACCTCCATCTTTTGTGATTCCTTTCTCTCACCTCTAAAAAATGATTCTTGTATCTGGAATTATCCTGATCATCTCTGCCCCTAGGGTTAATTTGCCCGTGTTCTTCCCTTACATCCCTCCAACTGGGACCTTCCTGGTATCTCCTATTTCTCCACTTTCTATCCTCCTCTTTTTCCACATTAAATCTTCCATTATTAACCTGATCATATTGATTTCTTCTTTCGTCATAATTATTTCTATATGCACGTTTATAATTCTGATATTTGCCTACTTGATGTGTTCTTCTTTCATTACCATAATACTTCCCCAATCTTCTTTTGGGGTTATCCTTGATGGGAGTTTCCTCTATACTTCTTTTATTATCACCTCTTTCCTGGGATTTAGATCTATCTTCTCCCCCCTTTTTCTTAACCTCTTCAATGTCTCTAAGATATTTCTTACGTTTTTTATCTCTTATTTCCTTCTCATTTCTTGATACCTTCTTGATAACCTCATCATCCATTTCTTTGAAATCTCTGAGTACCGAAAAGGGTTCTCCCAGAGACCTTAAAACGTCAATCTCTTCTTCTATACTCTTGAGGACCTTGCTCTTTTCTCCCATAATCAACCGCATGAGGGAATATGAGCATCCATCAAGGATCTTTTGCCATTCATTTCGGAAGTTAGTAGACTCATTATTAAAGGAGGGTGTTTTAATGATTTTTAAACCCTTAGGTACCAATCCTTCTGAGCAGTATTTCTCAAGGAAAGCTATCTCCCACCATACTTTGCTTTCTTTTATAAGTAATTTTTCCAATTTTGACATTGCTTCCTCCAAATTATTATCCATCAAATCCACATCTCTATTTTCTCTAAAGAGACCATCAATCTGGGCCTGTCTATTGGCCCTATGTGAAAACATGATAGAGGCAGCAAGACACAGTTATACGGTAAGAATAAATATAGTAATATTAGAAATGAAACAGTGACTTGCGCCCTAGCTGCAGCTCGGCACTCGTCCAATAGAACACCACTTCTTTCTCAGATACACAAATACATATGATGAACGATCTCCAAGCGCTGCTACATAAACCCGAAATCCTTATATCTTGGGAATCCTCAAAGAAACAGAATATCACACCATATATAAGAAGGTCTCCAATCTGTTTGCTATTATCCTGCTTTGTCACGGAAACTGACCTTTCTTACAAACAATACGTTCCCATAAAGGTTTCTTTCAAGATTTTTTCACTCCTTCCATTCACTGCATAGTGACACCAATGGCATCCATCCATTAAAACATGGCTTACCTTTTATAAAAAGCCCTATGTGCATCCAAAGGTATCTTTAGTGCTCCTTCCTTCACCGAGATTTTCCGTACTTCAAATATAGCCTTTCATACGATATTAAAATCCAACTGCGTATTCTCTTAAAAAGCACAGTTTTATTTTCACCCAAAGTGAAAAAAATATAACAATAAAAACAAGGCACCCTCCTATAGACAGGCAAGGCCATTTCCACTTATACCCCTTAGATGGAATAGGGGATAGGTATAAACCACTAAGATATTAACTGTTATATTTAATCCGAGTGGATATCCACATAGGTGGTAGGGTTCAAGCCTGGGGTCCTTCTATCATAATATCAACGCGTTTTGGATGTAAATCTTCCTCAAGGTGTAATTTTGGAAGTAACCTTCTCGGTCTTATATACCCACTAACCCTTATCACATGACAGTATTCACCAATGAGATTCCAGCAATATCAAATCATATATTTCTACATAACCAACATCCCTCAAATCATTAACATATATAAAATCTGCATATATTCATAGCAAACATTCCAATAATTCCATTAATTGATTTAAAACCATATAGAAAACTCTAAATGCATACTAATTGGCTATATATAAAATCTGGTTCCAATCCAAACACATTCAATCCCTATATAGTTGCACTTCAATTCCTGGATTCTATTGTCCATATATTATACAGTCCGAGCACCACAGCCTTCCTCCTTCAATGATGTCAAATCCCTTTCCTCCGATTTGTATTTGTGTTGCCATGGATATCGCACGTATACAGTCCGTACAGGCAAAGTGTCATCTCCCCCCAGTTGTCTTGGTTACGGGGAGTTCTTCCTGTGTTTAATGTGCGCACGTCACCTCCAGTCCGTCTGCCATGTAGTGTATTCAGCCGGAGAGTGCCTGCGGTGCGCGACTTCCGGGATTTGGAACGCAAGCCGGAAGTTTACATCTAGCCGCTGTGGAACGCATACCGCTGCTCCACATATCACATTCAGAACATAGGAAGAAGAAAGAAGGATATCAATTATAATGTTTCAATATCTTACTCATTGGAGCTATTAAATATTTTCTTATTCTCCATACTTATATATCTCACTTCTCAATTAGTTATTAATATTCCCTCTCTATATAGACAGGCCTATTCAGTACTTACTATGCATAATCCATACCCCACATACATATTTCTAATTCAAAGAAACCACTTGGTCTCAAAATCACCATGCGGGTGTAATGTTTTTAATTCAAATATTTTCCTCATCTCCGCCTTCGCTAGTCGCTCCTCATCATCATTCCTTTGCCAGTTCGAATTTATACACATAATGGCACAGAAACTTATAAGTTGGTTAATATCACATTTATGTATATTTTTAAAATGGAGTGAGACATTATGCGTCTCCAACCCATTTTTTATATTCCGGACATGCTCCGCCATGCGCACTTTAAGTGTCCTAGTGGTGCGCCCAACATATTGGGACCCACATGCACACTGTAATAGATACACACAATTTTTAGTGGAGCATGTCAAGAAATCCCTAATCGGATATGTTTGTTTAGTATACGTGGAGGTATACTCAGTGACTTTATTCCTTTTATCCTTACAGGAACGGCACATCTTACATGAGCCGCACCTGTAAAAACCTTTGAATTTAATCCTTGTCTGCATTTTTGGAACAGCTATCACACTGTTCACAATACCATCTTTCAAATTTCTCGCTTTCCGATACACAAACCTAGGGCCTTTAGACACATATCCTTCCAATGAGGGATCCCTAATCAGAATATCCCAATGCCTTCTCACTATCTTTTCTATTTGTTTATACTGACTATTGTAGCCTGTAACAAAAGCTACCTCCCCATTTTTCCTGTTTGCAGTACCCTTTACTTTTTTTAGGTTACTAGTACGATCCAGATTAGTCCCTATTCCTCTTGCTCTTTTTACTAGCTGGGGGTCATACCCTTTTTCCAAAAAATGTTCCTGTAGGACATCCACCTGCTGTTCATAATCCTCTACATCCGTACAGTTTCTTCTAATACGATGGAATTGGCTCATTGGGATACTATGCAGCCAATTCCAATGATGGTTGCTAGTAAATTCAATGAATGAATTACAATCCGTATCTTTTACGTGATTGCTGGTTTTAATTATTCCATCATCCACATAGATTCTTAAATCTAAAAAGTTGACCTCCAATTCACTGATATTAAACGTGAGCTTAATGTTATATTGTCATTAAGATGAGTGCAGAAGGTATCCAAAGAGCTGCAATCCCTTCCCCAAACAAAGACAATATCATCAATAAACCGATGCCACGACACCAGGCTGGCGCCATGTTGATGAGCCCCCATACTGACTTTTCCTCCCAGAGGGCCATAAACAAGTTGGCATAACTAGGCGCCAGCCTGGTGCCCATAGCCGTACCTGTCAGCTGCAGATAAAAAGAGTCATGGAACCAAAAAAAGTTATTCTTAAGGATCAAAGATATGCCCTCCAGAATAAAGTCCCTCTGTTTTTCCTCCATCTGATGCTTCTCTAGAAAAAACCTAATAGCTTCCAAGCCATGTTCATGTTCTATAATCGTGTATAACGATGTTACATCTGCCGTCACTAATAAAAACCCTGTCTTCCATTCTATCTCTGCAAGTTTATTGATGGTGTCTATAGTGTCCTTCAAATGGGACTGGGTTAATTTAACCATAGGTTGTAGCTTCCTATCAATAAACATCGACAGATTTGATAGACAGGAGTTGGTACCAGCCACAATTGGACGTCCTGGCGGTCTCTCTTTATTTTTATGAATTTTAGGAAGTACATAAAGTACTGGTATAGATGGACTTATAGATGGAAACCCCTGTCGCCCCGGAGAATGAAGTGGAGATTAAGAATACCACCAAAATTTATAATTTAAGTGATTATCAATTGACTAAATGTGAAGAAGAAATCCTATAGAAGGGCCTCAAGTTTGCCCCGTCCAATCGTTGTGACAAATTTGACGTGTATGTAGATATAGAAAGATTTATTAGACGTCTCACCTTGAAAAGATATTTTGAAGATAAACCAGAATTAAATATACCTCAGATTGAGGGGGAAGTTAAACTGAGACGGAAATCTACATTCTATCCTAGGCACAAGAAGGGCAGCTTCATAGAAGCATTTGAAAAGTCGGTAAAAAGTGATCTTGAAAGTATTAACCTAAGGCCGAATAGAAGAATGAACCTCACGAAGGAGGAACGTGGTGCCATTAAAACTTTGAGGGAAAATAAAAATGTAGTGGTCAAACCCGCCGATAAGGGGGGCAGTGTAGTCGTCATGAACTTGGAAGATTACAATGCTGAGGTCTTTCGACAATTGCAGGATGGGAATACATACAAAAAGCTAAGGGGTAATCCTGCCTCAAGTATTGAAGAGAAACTTAGGACATTTTTGGCCGTATATATGTCTGTAGAAGTAATAACTAAAGAAGATAGTGAATTTATTACCATCATAAGTCCATCTATACCAGTACTCTATGTACTTCCTAAAATTCATAAAAATAAGGAGAGACCGCCAGGACATCCGATTGTGGCTGGTACCAACTCCTGTCTATCAAATCTGTCGATGTTTATTGATAGGAAGCTACAACCTATGGTTAAATTAACCCAGTCCCATTTGAAGGACACTATCGACACCATCAATAAACTTGCAGAGATAGAATGGAAGACAGGGTTTTTATTAGTGACGGCAGATGTAACATCGTTATACACGATTATAGAACATGAACATGGCTTGGAAGCTATTAGGTTTTTTCTAGAGAAGCATCAGATGGAGGAAAAACAGAGGGACTTTATTCTGGAGGGCATATCTTTGATCCTTAAGAATAACTTTTTTTGGTTCCATGACTCTTTTTATCTGCAGCTGACAGGTACGGCTATGGGCACCAGGCTGGCGCCTTGTTTATGGCCCTCTTGGAGGAAAACTCAGTATGGGGGGGTCATCAACATGGCGCCAGCCTGGTGTCGTGGCATCGGTATATTGATGATATTGTCAATGTTTGGGGAGGGGATCGCAGCTCTTTGGATACCTTCTGCACGCATCTTAATGACAATCAATATAACATTAAGCTCACGTTTAATATCAGTGAATTGGAGGTCAACTTTTTAGATTTAAGAATCTATGTGGATGATGGAATAATTAAAACCAGCAATCACGTAAAAGATACGGATTGTAATTCATTCATTGAATTTACTAGCAACCATCATTGGAATTGGCTGCATAGTATCCCAATGAGCCAATTCCATCGTATTAGAAGAAACTGTACGGATGTAGAGGATTATGAACAGCAGGTGAATGTCCTACAGGAACATTTTTTGGAAAAAGGGTATGACCCCCAGCTAGTAAAAAGAGCAAGAGGAATAGGGACTAATCTGGATCGTACTAGTAACCTAAAAAAAGTAAAGGGTACTGCAAACAGGAAAAATGGGGAGGTAGCTTTTGTTACAGGCTACAATAGTCAGTATAAACAAATAGAAAAGATAGTGAGAAGGCATTGGGATATTCTGATTAGGGATCCCTCATTGGAAGGATATGTGTCTAAAGGCCCTAGGTTTGTGTATCGGAAAGCGAGAAATTTGAAAGATGGTATTGTGAACAGTGTGATAGCTGTTCCAAAAATGCAGACAAGGATTAAATTCAAAGGTTTTTACAGGTGCGGCTCATGTAAGATGTGCCGTTCCTGTAAGGATAAAAGGAATAAAGTCACTGAGTATACTAAACAAACATATCCGATTAGGGATTTCTTGACATGCTCCACTAAAAATTGTGTGTATCTATTACAGTGTGCATGTGGGTCCCAATATGTTGGGCGCACCACTAGGACACTTAAAGTGCGCATGGCGGAGCATGTCCGGAATATAAAAAATGGGTTGGAGACGCATAATGTCTCACTCCATTTTAAAAATATACATAAATGTGATATTAACCAACTTATAAGTTTCTGTGCCATTATGTGTATAAATTCGAACTGGCGAAGGAATGATGATGAGGAGCGACTAGCGAAGTCGGAGATGAGGAAAATATTTGAATTAAAAACATTACACCCGAATGGTCTCAATATGGATTTTGAGACCAAGTGGTTTCTTTGAATTAGAAATATGTATGTGGGGTATGGATTATGCATAGTAAGTACCGAATAGGCCGGTCTATATAGAGAGGGAATATTAATAACTAATTGAGAAGTGAGATATATAAGTATGAATAATAAGAAAATATTTAATAGCTCCAATGAGTAAGATATTGAAACATTATAATTGATATCCTTCTTTCTTCTTCCTATGTTCTGAATGTGATATGTGGAGCAGCGGTATGCGTTCCACAGCGGCTAGATGTAAACTTCCGGCTTGTGTTACAAATCCCAGAAGTCGCGCACCGCAGGCACTCTCCGGCTGAATACACTACATGGCAGACGGACAGGAGGTGACGTGCGCGCATTAAACACAGGAAGAACTCCCCGTAACCATGACAACTGGGGGGAGGAGATGACACTTTGCCTCTACGGACTGTATACGTGCGATATCCATGGCAACGCAAATACAAATCGGAGGAAAGGGTTATGACATCATTGAAGGAGGAAGGCTGTGGTGCTCGGACTGTATAATATATGGACAATAGAATCCAGGAACTGGAGTGCAACTATATAGGGATTGAATGTGTTTGGATTGGAACCAGATTTTATATATAGCCAATTAGTATGAATTTAGAGTTTTCTATATGGTTTTAAATCAATTAATGGAATTATTGGAATGTTTGCTATGAATATATGCAGATTTTATATATGTTAATGATTTGAGGGATGTCGGTTATGTAGAAATATATGATTTGATATTGCTGGAATCTCATTGGTGAATACTGTCATGTGATAAGGGTTAGTGGGTATATAAGACCGAGAAGGTTACTTCCAAAATTACACCTTGAGGAAGGATTTACATCCGAAACGCGTTGATATTATGATAGAAGGACCCCAGGCTTGAACCCTACCACCTATGTGGATATCCACTCGGATTAAATATAACAGCTAATATCTTAGTGGTTTATACCTATCCCCTATTCCATCTAATGGGTATAAGTGGAAGTGGCCTTGCCTGTCTATAGGAGGGTGCCTTGTTTTTATTGTTATATTTTTTTCACTTTGGGTGAAAATAAAACTGTGCTTTTAAAGAGAATACGCAGTTGGATTTTAATATCGTATGAAAGGCTATATTTGAAGTACGGAAAATCTCGGTGAAGGAAGGAGCACTAAAGATACCTTTGGATGCACATAGGGCTTTTTATAAAGGTAAGCCATGTTTTAATGGATGGATGCCATTGGTGTCACTATGCAGTGAATGGAAGGAGTGAAAAAATCTTGAAAGAAACCTTTATGGGAACGTATTGTTTGTAAGAAAGGTCAGTTTCCGTGACAAAGCAGGATAATAGCAAACAGATTGGAGACCTTCTCATATATGGTGTGATATTCTGTTTCTTTGAGGATTCCCAAGATATAAGGATTTCAGGTTTATATAGCAGCGCTTGGAGATCGTTTATCATATGTATTTATGACTAGTACCCTGTCCAAATTCATCCCCAATTATAGTGAGATCACTGCACCCCTACACCAACTTCTTCACCAAGATTCAGAGCGGTATTGGTTGGAACCACACCATGCTGCAGTGTCAAGTTTAAAGAGCATGCTCACCAGCCCTCCTGTACTGCAGTACTTCAATGTACATTTGCCGGTGGTAATCTAAGCTTATGCCTCACAGCATGGATTGGGTGCTGTCTGCTTCCAAATGAATAGCCCAATTGCTTTTCATTCCAGGGCACTGAAGGAAACAGAATCCCTTATGCGCAGAATGAAAAAGAACTGCTGACATTGATTTTTGTTTGCCACAAATTCCATGACTTCATCTACGGCTGGCCAGTCAATGTCAAAACTGACCACCAACCGCTCATCACCATAACGAGAAAGCCTCTGCACAATACATCTGCCCATATCCAGAGGATGATGCTCAAATTACAGAGGTACCACCAAGACATCGTCTACAAGCGTGACAAACAAATGTTCGTGGCTTATGCCCTCTCCAGAGCACTCATCCCCAATGCTGCACCTCTACAGGTTGACGATGACTATGATGTGATGTCTGTGCAAATCCTGTCCTCTGTCTGCATGGAGGAGCTGCGAAGAGAATCTCTGGTGGATGATTTGTGTCAACGTCTATCTCAGGTTGTCCTGCAAGGCTGGCCTCAGTCCTCCAAGGAACTTCCCCAAGACTTACGCCTGTTCTTTGCCATGCGAGATGAGTTATCTCTGTCAGACGGGATCATCTTGAGAGGTCAGCGATTTGTTATACCCTACACCATAAAAGTGTTATTCTGCACTCCAGAGTCCATGAGTCTTACCTGGTTTACAGTACATCTACACTTTCTTAGCTAACACACAAGAAGACATTAAATTTCTCTTGACACTTTCCATTGCTTTATGACTAGGGAATCCCATCCCGGAATCCCAGACACTGGAAAATTTCTAGTGCCCAAATTCCATGAATGTTTGCCACCAAATACTGTGTATTAATGGAAATCTAGCTATCACTGAGGCAGCCACTAACAGCGGCTTTTTACAGTCTCAGTTACCACATCCATGAGCGGCACAGTTCCGGACGTGGTGTGTGTGGCTCGCGTGCTGCCTTGCTGCTGTCACTCATTAAAGGTGGCGTGGTAGGACATGAGCGGGCGATGGGAAAGTAGTGAGTGATGTGCTTAGTAGTATATGAAGCACAGCACGTCTTCTTGCTGCATCTTAGCTGACTTACTACAGAGAGAGACGGTCACTGGAGTCTGCAGTAGACAGTATTATTAGGGAGAGAGACTGAGAGAGTACAGTAGTAGTAGAGAGAGGAGAGAGACTGATAAAGCGTCAGATTGGGAATGGAGTGGGAGTGCGAGGGCCCTGGAGACTAGAGATGTGCGGCTGGCACTTTTCGTGTTTTGGTTTTGGTTCTAATTCCACTTTCGTGTTTTGGTTTCGGTTTTGGATCTGGATGATTTTTGAAAAAAAAAAAACATAAAAATGGCTAAAATCACAGAATTTGGGGGTAATTTTGATCCTACGGTATTATTAACCTCAATAACATTCATTTCCACTCATTTCCAGTCTATTCTGAACACCTCACACCTCACAATATTGATTTTAGGCCAAAAGGTTGCACCGAGGTTGCTTGTTGACTAAGCTAAGCGACACAAGTAGACAACACAAACACCTGGCCCATCTAGGAGTGGCACTGCAGTGTCAGACAGGAGGGCAGATATATAAAAAGGCCCCAAACAGCACCTCATGCAAAGATGTATAAGAGGTGCAATGAGGTAGCTGTATGACTAAGCCAAGCGACACAAACAATTGGCCCATCTAGGAGTGGCACTGCAGTGGCAGACAGGTTGGCACTTTTCAAACACTAGGCCCCATACAGCACCTAATGCAAATATGTAGAAGAGGTGCAATGAGGTAGTCGTATGACTAAGCCAAGTGACACAAAAAATTGGCCCATCTAGGAGTGGCACTGCAGTGGCAGACAGGAGGGCAGATATAAAAAATGCCCCAAAAAGCACCTCATGTAAAGATGTAAAAGAGGTGCAATGAGGTAGCTGTATGACTAAGCCAAGCAACACAAACAATTGGCCCATTTAGGAGTAGAATTGGGAGGAGAAGAGAGAAAGAAACTGTATAGTTGACGCACTAAAGAAAAATTAGTTATTCATAAAATTTAACCTTTATTAAGTATACATTAAAATATATTTAATCGACCCAGACTACAGTGAAACATAAGAGATAAAATCAGACAGACTAACATGTATGTGACTCCTAATAGACTGAAAATGTGAATAAAGATTTTAAAAAGTGTATCCGTGTGTGTTTCTTATGTTTAGGAGTGGCACTGCAGTGGCAGACAGGAGGGCAGATATTAAAAAAAGCGCCAAACAGCATCTCATGCAAAGATATAGAAGAGGTGCAATGAGGTAGCTCTATGACTAAGCCAAGTGACACAAACAATTCCCACTGGAATTATACAGCAATATCACTGGAATTATACGGCAATATCACTGGAATTATATGCCATTACCACTGGACATATACGGAAGTGTATATGGCACAGGATGGCACTTTAAAAAAATAGTCCCCAAACAGCACATGATGCAAAAAAGATAAAGAGGTGCAACATGGAATTGTCCTTGGGCCCTCCCACCCACCCTTATGTTGTATAAACAGGACATGCATACTTTAACAAACCAATCATTTCAGCGGCAGGGTCTGCCACACGACTGCGGCTGAAATAACTGGTTTGTTTGGGCCCCCACCAAAAAAGAAGCAATTAATCTCTCCTTGCACAAACTGGCTCTACAGAGGCAAAATGTCGACCTCATCCTCATCCTCCGATTCCTCACCCCTTTCACTGTGTACATCCCCCTCCTCACAGAGTATTAATTCGTCCCCACTGGAATCCACCATCACAGGTCCCTGTGTACTTTCTGGAGACAATTGCTGGTCAAGGTCTTCCTGGAGGAATTTATAATTCATTTTGATGAACATCATCTTCTCCACATTTTGTGGAAGTAACCTCCTACGCCAATCGCTGACAAGGTTACCGGCTGCACTAAGCACTCTTTCGGAATACACACTGGAGGGGGGGGGGGGGCAGCTTAGGTAAAATAAAACGAGTTTGTACAAGGGCCTCCAAATTGCCTCTTTTTCCTGCCAGTATACATACGGACTGTCTGACATGCCTACTTGGATGCTGTCACTCATATAATCCTCCACCATTCTTTCAATGGTGACAGAATCATATGCAGTGACAGTAGACATGTCAGTAATTGTTGGCAGGTCCTTCAGTCCGGACCAGATGTCAGCTTTTGCTCCTGACTGCCCTGCATCACCGCTAGCGGGTGGACTAGGAAATCTTATCCTTTTCCTTGCAGCCCCAGTTTTGGGAGAAATTGAAGGAGGAGCTGTTGACGGGTCACGTTCCGCTGGACTTGACAATTTACTCACCAGCAGGTCTCTGCACCTCTGCACACTTGTGTCTGCCAGAAAGAGAGATACAACGTAGGCTTTAAACCTAGGATCGAGCACGGTGGCCAAAATGTAGTGCTCTGATTTCAACAGATTGACCACCCTTGAATCCTGGTTAAGCGAATGAAGGGCTCCGTCCACAAGTCCCACATACTTTGCGGAATCGCTCCATCTTAGCTCCTCTTTCAATTTCTCCAGCTTCTTCTGCAAAAGCCTGATGAGGGGAATGACCTGACTCAAGCTGGCAGTGTCTGAACTGGCTTCACGTGTGGCAAGTTCAAAGGGTTGGAGAACCTTGAACAAGACGGAAATCAGTCTCCACTGCGCTTGAGTCAGGTGCATTCCCCCTCCTTTGCCTATATCGTAGGCAGATGTATAGGCTTGAATGGCCTTTTGCTGCTCCTCCATCCTCTGAAGCATATAGAGGGTTGAATTCCACCTCGTTACCACCTCTTGCTTCAGCTGATGGCAGGGCATGTTCATGAGTGTTTGCTGGCACGCGCTCCAGTCTTCGGCACGCGGTGGCTGAATGCCGAAAGTGGCCTGCAATTTTTCGGGCCACCGACAGCATCTCCTGCACGCCCCTGTCGTTTTTCAAAAAATTGTGCACCACCAAATTAATTGTATGTGCAAAACATGGGACGTGCTGGAATTTGCCCACATGTAATGCACACACAATATTGGTGGCGTTGTCCGATATCACAAATCCCCAGGAGAGTCCAATTGGGGTAAGCCAATCTGCGATGATGTTCCTCAGTTTCCGTAAGAGGTTGTCAGCTGTGTGCCTCTTATGGAAAGCGGTGATACAAAGCGTAGCCTGCCTAGGAATGAGTTGGCGTTTGCGAGATGCTGCTACTGGTGCCGCCGCTGTTGTTGCTGCGGGAGGCAATACATCTACCCAGTGGGCTGTTACAGTCATATAGTCCTTAGTCTGCCCTGCTCCACTTGTCCACATGTCCGTGGTTAAGTGGACAATGGGTACAACTGCATTTTTTAGGACACTGAGGACATTTTTTCTGATGTCTGTGTACATTCTTGGTATTGCCTGCCTAGAGAAGTGGAACCTAGATGGGATTTGGTACCGGGGACACACTACCTCAAGCAATTCTCTAAGTCCCTGTGAACTAACGGATACCGGACGCATGTCTAACACCAACATAGTTGTCAAGGCCTGAGTTATCTGCTTTGCAACAGGATGACTGCTGTGATATTTTATCTTCCTTGCAAAGGACTGTTGGACAGTCAATTGCTTACTGGAAGTAGTACAAGTGGTCTTCCGACTTCCCCTCTGGGATGACGATCGACTCCCAGCAGCAACAACAGCAGCACCAGCAGCAACAGCAGCAGTAGGCGTTCTACTCAAGGATCCATCGGAGGAATCCCAGTTAGGAGAGGACTCGTCAGACTTGCCAGTGTCATGGCCTGCAGGACTATTGGCGTTCCTGTCTAAGGAGGAAATTGACATTGAGGGAGTTGGTGATGTGGTTTGCAGGAGCTTGGTTACAAGAGGAAGGGATTTAGTTGTCAGTGGACTCCTTCCGCTGTCACCCAAAGTTTTTGAACTTGTCACTGACTTCTGATGAATGCGGTCCAGGTGACGTATAAAGGAGGATGTTCCTAGGTGGTTAACGTCCTTACCCCTACTTATTACAGCTTGACAAAGGCAACACACAGCTTGACACCTGTTGTCCGCATTTGTGTGAAATAATTCCACACCGAAGAGCTGATTTTTTTTGTATTTTCACCAGGCATGTCAATGGCCATATTCGTCCCACGGACAACAGGTGTCTCCCCGGGTGCCTGACTTAAACAAACCACCTCACCATCAGAATCCTCCTTGTCAATTTCCTCCCCAGCACCAGCAACACCCATATCCTCATCCTGGTGTACTTCAACAGTGACATCTTCAATTTGACTATCAGGAACTGGACTGCGGGTGCTCCTTCCAGCACTTGCAGGGGGCGTGCAAATGGTGGAAGGCGCAAGCTCTTCCCGTCCAGTGTTGGGAAGGTCAGGCATCGCAACCGACACAATTGGACTCTCCTTGGGGATTTGTGATTTAGAAGAACGCACAGTTCTTTGCTGTGCTTTTGCCAGCTTAAGTCTTTTAATTTTTCTAGCGAGAGGATGAGTGCTTCCATCCTCATTTGAATCTGAACCACTAGCCATGAACATAGGCCAGGGCCTCAGCCGTTCCTTGCCACTCCGTGTCGTAAATGGCATATTGGCAAGTTTACGCTTCTCATCAGACGCTTTCAATTTTGATTTTTGGGTCATTTTACTGAACTTTTGTTTTTTGGATTTTACATGCTCTCTACTATGACATTGGGCATCGGCCTTGGCAGACGACGTTGATGGCATTTCATCGTCTCGGCCATGACTAGTGGCAGCAGCTTCAGCACGAGGTGGAAGTGGATCTTGATCTTTCCCTATTTTAACCTCCACATTTTTGTTCTCCATTTTTTAATGTGTGGAATTATATGCCAGTATCAATAGCAATGGCCTACTACTATATATACTGCGCACAACTGAAATGCACCACAGGTATGGATGGATAGTATACTTGACGACACAGAGGTAGGTACAGCAGTGGCCTACTGTACCGTACTGCTATATATTATATACTGGTGGTCAGCAAACTGTGCAAAACTGAAATGCACCACAGGTATGGATGGATAGTATACTTGACGACACAGAGGTAGGTACAGCAGTGGCCTAATGTACCGTACTGCTATATATTATATACTGGTGGTCAGCAAACTGTGCAAAACTGAAATGCACCACAGGTATGGATGGATAGTATACTTGACGACACAGAGGTAGGTACAGCAGTGGCCTACTGTATCGTACTGCTATATATTATATACTGGTGGTCAGCAAACTGCAAAACTGAAATGCACCACAGGTATGGATGGATAGTATACTTGACGACACAGAGGTAGGTACAGCAGTGGCCTACTGTACCGTACTGCTATATATTATATACTGGTGGTCAGCAAACTGTGCAAAACTGAAATGCACCACAGGTATGGATGGATAGTATACTTGACGACACAGAGGTAGGTACAGCAGTGGCCTACTGTACCGTACTGCTATATATTATATACTGGTGGTCAGCAAACTGTGCAAAACTGAAATGCACCACAGATATGGATGGATAGTATACTTGACGACACAGAGGTAGGTACAGCAGTGGCCTTCTGTACTGTACTCCTATATATTATATACTGGTGGTCAGCAAAATTATGCACTGTACTCCTACTATATACTGTCTACAATGCAGCACAGATATGGAGTGTTTTTCAGGCAGACAACGTATACTGGTGGTCACTGGTCAGCAAAACTCTGCACTGTACTCCTCCTATATAATATTATACTGGTGGTCCCCAGTCCCCACAATAAAGCAGCACACTGAGCACAGATATGGAGTGTTTTTCAGGCAGACAACATATACTGGTGGTCACTGTCAGCAAAACTCTGCACTGTACTCCTGCTATATAATACAGCTGCTCCCCAGTCCCCACAATTAATCAGTGTGAGCACAGATATATGCAGCACACTGAGCACAGATAAGGAGCGTTTTTTTCAGGCAGAGAACGGATAAAACTGGTGGCCACTGATCAGCAAAACTCTGCACTGTACTCCTCCTATATTAATATACAGCTGCTCCCCAGTCCCCACAATTAAGATATAACTTAAGCAAGCACAAATATTTGCATCAACAATGAATAAACGGAGAGGACGCCAGCCACGTGCTCTCCCTAACATTTCCAATGCACAAGTGAAAATGGCGGGGACGCGCGGCTGCTTATATAAAATCCGAATCTCGGGAGAATCCGACAGCGGGATGATGACATTCGGGCGCGCTCGGGTTAACCGAGCCATACGGGAGAATCCGAGTATGCCTCGGACCCGTGTAAAAAGTGTGAAGTTCGAGGGGGTTCGGTTTCCGAGGAACCGAACCCGCTCATCACTAGTAACAACACACAGGCTTTCACCTCCACTCCTATACTGGTGTGGAACAAAAAGGACTTCAACCAAGCAAATATATAATTACCACATTACTGGACAAACTGAAAAACTAGGGGCCAAAGCCTCTAAATTTGTGCCCCCTTCTCCATTTTCAGGGATTACGATTATCTCGTATTTAATGCTGGGGTGCAAATAAGCTGGTGTATACCACAGGATCAAGATTGAATATTTTCCCCTCCACGGAATCTGGAGACTTATTTTGTGAAAATCTCATGGGTTTCTTTTTTTCCATTATTTTATTGCATTTTTATTTACATATTTTGTGGCTGATGCCTTATTTTTGTTTTTCACAGATTCCAGTTACACGCATGTTAGCATACCTGTGTTTCCCAGTTACATGCATGTTAGCATTCCTATGTGTCTTGTTTATTTTATTCACATTTTATTTTTAAATAAAGCAGTCCCTTAGGTGTTTTAGCAGCCCCTTGTGAGCCCCCACAGCAGCCCCGGATCGGGCAAGTTGAGTTCGGGTGGGTTTGGTACAGCACTTAGCAAGACTGTGCAGTGAATTTTTTGTTATTCCAACCCGCCCTAGTGGAACTTACCACTCTAGTCAAAACTCATTTCATATTACAAGTAGGACTGTGGGAGGAAGCAATGCTAACCTTTGTGCCACCAGCATGCCTCAGCCTGGCAAGCCAGACATCTTCCTGGCCATAAGCCACCATGAGACTCCATACTGGGCCCTTATTCAGTAACTGTTTGTGCCTCACAGGAGCTCCTGGCCCTCATTCCGAGTTGTTCGCTCGCTAGCTGCTTTTAGCAGCATTGCACACGCTAAGCCGCCGCCCTCTGGGAGTGTATCTTAGCTTAGCTGAATTGCGAACGAAAGATTAGCAGAATTGCGAATAGAAAATTCTTAGCAGTTTCTGAGTAGCTCCAGACTTACTCAGCCATTGCGATCAGTTCAGTCAGTTTCGTTCCTGGTTTGACGTCACAAACACACCCAGCGTTCGCCCAGACACTCCCCTGTTTCTTCAGACACTCCCGCGTTTCTCCCAGAAACGCCAGCGTTTTTTCGCACACGCCCAGAAAACGGCAAGTTTCCGCCCAGAAACACCCACTTCCTGTCAATCACAGTACAATCACCAGAACGATGAAAAATCCTCGTTATGCCGTGAGTAAAATACCTAACTTTTGTGTAAAATAACTAAGCGCATGCGCTCTGCGAATCTTGCGCATGCGCAGTAAGTGACTAATCGCAATATAGCGAAAATCGGCAACGAGCTAACAACTCGGAATGACCCCCCCTGGCCCATCTAATGCTGCAGTGCAATGGAAAGCTGATGCAATGCAAGATCACTGAAACTCTGTTCTTTTAACACTGCAAGGTCTTGCAATAACCCTGTGCATTCACAGCTCTTACATTGTACAATTATTAAGGAGAAAACACTTACAAAATAAAGTAAAAGAACCCTGTACAACAAATGTGCATCTTGTAAATAATCCCAAAATGTGGAACAGTAATAATAAATAAAAATTAAAGTTGACTAATTGGAGCCATTTATTTGAGTCCCTAACATGAAATAATTGAGAAGAACCTCTCTCTAATGCTGGGTACACAGTGCACACTAGAAGATATATCTACTAGAGATGAGCGGGTTCAGACAGGGCACCCCTGGAATTATACGGCTGCGCCTCTGGACTTATACAGCAGATATGCAGCACCCCTGGACTTATACAGCAGATAGGCAGCACCCCTGGAGAATTACACAGCACAGCAGACAGGCAGCAGCACCCCTGGATTAAAACGGCAGTGGGGCAGCACCCCTGGTCTAATAGGGCAGAGGGGCAGCACCCCTGGAATGATGTGGCAGACAAGTAAAAGACATGCAAGATGGAATTGTCCTTTGGCCTCCCTCCCTCCCACCCACTCTTATATTGTATAAACAGGACATGCACACTTTAAGAGGTGGCTTTTTTGGTATATTGCCCAGGCATGACAATGGGCTTTTTCTTCCCATGGCCAACAACTGTCTCCACTGGTGGCTTATTCAAACAAACCACATCACCATCAGAATCCTCATTCTCCTCGTCAGCGCCAGCTACACCAATATCCTCCTCATCCTGGTGTACATCTACAGTGACATCCTCAATATCAGTAACTGGACTGGTGGTGCTCTTCCCAGCACTTGAAGGGGGCATGCAAATGGTGGTAGGAGCCTCCTCTTTCCATAGAGTCTTGGGAAGGTCAGGCCTAGACATCGCAACCGCGGACACACTTGGACTCTCCTTGGGGATTTGTGATATCTCTGAACACACAGTTGTTTTTTCCTGTGCTTTAACAAGCTTAATTTCTCTGACGTCCTAGTGGATGCTGGGACTCCGTCAGGACCATGGGGAACAGCGGCTCCGCAGGAGACAGGGCACAAAATTTAAAAGTTTGACCACTAGGTGGTGTGCACTGGCTCCTCCCCCCATGACCCCCCTCCAGTTAGGTTTTTGTGCCCGTCCGAGCAGGGTGCAATCTAGGTGGCTCTCCTAAAGAGCTGCTTAGAAAAAGTTTGTTAGGTTTTTTATTTTCAGTGAGTCCTGCTGGCAACAGGCTCACTGCAACGAGGGACTTAGGGGAGAAGAAGTGAACTCACCTGCGTGCAGGATGGATTTGCTTCTTAGGCTACTGGACACTAGCTCCAGAGGGACGATCACAGGTACAGCCTGGATGCGTCACCGGAGCCGCGCCGCCGACCCCCTTGCAGATGCCGAATAGAGAAGAGGTCCAGAAACCGGCGGCAGAAGACGTCTCAGTCTTCATGAGGTAGCGCACAGCACTGCAGCTGTGCGCCATTGCTCTCCGCACACTTCACACCAGCGGTCACTGAGGGTGCAGGGCGCTGGGGGGGGGGCGCCCTGGGCAGCAATGTAATATACCTATTCTGGCTAAAATATATCACATATAGCCCCTGGGGCTATATGGATGTATTTAACCCCTGCCAGGTTCCAAAAAAACCGGGAGAAGAAGCCCGCCGAAAAGGGGGCGGGGCCTATTCTCCTCAGCACACAGCGCCATTTTCCTGCCCAGCTCCGCTGCGAGGAAGGCTCCCAGGACTCTCCCCTGCACTGCACTACAGAAACAGGGTAAAAACAGAGAGGGGGGGCACTTATTGGCGATATTTATAATATTTGAGCTGCTATAAAGGGAACACACTTATTAAGGTTGTCCCTATATATATTTATAGCGCTTGGGTGTGTGCTGGCAAACTCTCCCTCTGTCTCCCCAAAGGGCTAGTGGGGTCCTGTCTTCTATCAGAGCATTCCCTGTGTGTCTGCTGTGTGTCGGTACGTGTGTGTCGACATGTATGAGGACGATGTTGGCGTGGAGGTGGAGCAATTGCCTGTAATGGTGATGTCACCCCCTAGGGAGTCGACACCAGAATGGATGGCTTTGTTTATGGAATTACGGGATAGTGTCAGCACGCTACAAAAGTCGGTTGACGACATGAGACAGCCGGCAAACCAGTTAGTACCTGTCCAGGCGTCTCAGACACCGTCAGGGGCTGTAAAACGCCCTTTACCTCAGTCGGTCGACACAGACCCAGACACTGACACTGAATCCAGTGTCGACGGTGAAGAAACAAACGTATTTTCCAGTAGGGCCACACGTTATATGATCACGGCAATGAAGGAGGCTTTGCATATCTCTGATACTGCAAGTACCACAAAAAGGGGTATTATGTGGGGTCTGAAAAAACTACATGTAGTTTTTCCTGAATCAGAGGAATTGAATGACGTGTGTGATGAAGCGTGGGTTACCCCTGATAAAAAACTGCTAATTTCAAAGAAGTTATTGGCATTATACCCTTTCCCGCCAGAGGTTAGGGCGCGCTGGGAAACACCCCCTAGGGTGGACAAGGCGCTCACACGTTTATCCAAACAAGTGGCGTTACCGTCTCCTGATACGGCCGCCCTCAAGGATCCAGCTGATAAACCCTGGATAGGGACAGTATTTTATTGACTATAGAGCAATTAAAGGATGCGTTCCTTTATATGCGAGATGCACAGAGAGATATCTGCACTCTGGCATCAAGAGTAAGTGCGATGTCCATATCTGCCAGAAGAAGTCTATGGACACGACAGTGGTCAGGCGATGCGGATTCCAAACGGCATATGGAAGTATTGCCGTATAAAGGAGAGGAATTATTTGGGGTCGGTCTATCGGATTTGGTAGCCACGGCAACAGCCGGGAAGTCCACCTTTTTACCTCAAGTCCCCTCCCAACAGAAAAAGCCGCAGTCTTTTCAGCCGCAGTCCTTTCGTTCCTATAAGAACAAGCGAGCAAAAGGACATTCATATTTGCTCCGAGGCAAAGGAAAGGGTAAGAGACTGCACCAAGCAGCCCCTTCCCAGGAGCAGAAGTCCTCCCCGGCTTCTGCAAAGGCCTCAGCATGACGCTGGGACCTTACAAGCGGACTCAGGGGCGGTGGGGGGTCGCCTCAAGAATTTCAGCGCACAGTGGGCTCATTCGCAGGTGGACCCCTGGATCCTGCAGGTAGTATCTCAGGGTTACAGGTTGGAATTCGAGAAGTCTCCCCCTCGCCGGTTCCTAAAGTCTGCTTTGCCAACGTCTCCCTCCGACAGGGCGACGGTATTGGAAGCCATTCACAAGCTGTATTCTCAGCAGGTGATAGTCAAGGTACCCCTTCTACAACAGGGAAAGGGGTATTACTCCACGCTATTTGTGGTACCGAAGCCGGACGGCTCGGTAAGACCTATTCTAAATCTGAAATCTCTGAACCTGTACATACAAAAATTCAAGTTCAAGATGGAGTCACTCAGAGCAGTGATAGCGAATCTGGAAGAGGGGGATTTTATGGTGTCCTTGGACATCAAGGATGCTTACCTTCATGTCCCAATTTGCCCTTCACACCAAGGGTACCTCAGGTTCGTGGTACAAAACTGTCATTATCAGTTTCAGACGCTGCCGTTTGGATTGTCCACGGCACCCAGGGTCTTTACCAAGGTAATGGCCGAAATGATGATTCTTCTTCGAAGAGAAGGCGTATTAATTATCCCTTACTTGGACGATCTCCTGATAAGGGCAAGATCCAGAGAACAGCTGGAGGTCGGAGTAGCACTAACTCAAGTAGTGCTCCAACAGCACGGGTGGATTCTGAATTTTCCAAAATCCCAACTGATCCCGACGACACGTCTGCTGTTCCTAGGGATGATTCTGGACACTGTTCAGAAAAAGGTATTTCTTCCGGAGGAGAAAGCCAGGGAGTTATCCGAACTAGTCAGGAACCTCCTAAAACCAGGGAAAGTGTCTGTGCATCAATGCACAAGAGTCCTGGGAAAAATGGTGGCTTCTTACGAAGCGATTCCATTCGGCAGATTCCATGCACGAATTTTTCAGTGGGATCTGCTAGACAAATGGTCCGGATCGCATCTGCAGATGCATCAGCGGATAAAATTGACGACAAGGACAAGGGTCTCTCTGCTATGGTGGTTGCAGAGTACTCATCTGTTAGAGGGACGCAGATTCGGCATACAGAACTGGGTCCTAGTGACCACGGATGCCAGCCTGAGAGGCTGGGGAGCGGTCACACGAGGAAGAAACTTCCAGGGCGTGTGGTCAAGCCTGGAAACGTCTCTTCACATAAATATACTGGAGCTAAGAGCAATCTACAATGCTCTAAGCCTGGCAAAACCTCTGCTTCAGGGTCAGCCGGTGTTGATCCAGTCGGACAACATCACTGCAGTCGCCCACGTGAACAGACAGGGCGGCACAAGAAGCAGGAGGGCAATGGCAGAAGCTGCAAGGATTCTTCGCTGGGCGGAAAATCATGTGATAGCACTGTCAGCAGTGTTCATTCCGGGAGTGGACAACTGGGAAGCAGACTTCCTCAGCAGACACGATCTTCACCCGGGAGAGTGGGGACTTCATCCAGAAGTCATCCACATGATTGTGGTCCATTGGGAAAGACCAATGGTGGACATGATGGCGTCCCGCCTCAACAAAAAACTGGACAGGTATTGCGCCAGGTCAAGAGACCCTCAGGCAATAGCTGTGGACGCTCTGGTAACACCATGGGTGTACCAGTCAGTGTATGTGTTCCCTCCTCTGCCTCTCATACCCAAGGTACTGAGAATTATACGGCAAAGGGGAGTAAGAACGATACTCGTGGCTCCGGACTGGCCAAGAAGGACTTGGTACCCGGAACTTCAGGAGATGCTCACGGAAGATCCGTGGCCTCTACCTCTAAGAAGGGACCTGCTTCAGCAGGGACCGTGTCTATTCCAAGACTTACCGCGGCTGCGTTTGACGGCATGGCGGTTGAACGCCGGATCCTAAGGGAAAAAGGCATTCCGGAAGAGGTCATCCCTACCCTGGTCAAAGCCAGGAAGGAGGTGACTGCACAACATTATCACCGCATTTGGAGAAAATATGTTGCATGGTGTGAGGCCAGGAAGGCCCCGACAGAGGAATTTCAACTGGGTCGATTCCTACATTTCCTGCAAACAGGATTATCTATGGGCCTCAAATTAGGGTCCATTAAGGTTCAAATTTCGGCCCTGTCGATATTCTTCCAGAAAGAATTGGCTTCAGTTCCTGAAGTTCAGACTTTTGTAAAAGGAGTACTACATATACAGCCCCCGGTTGTGCCCCCAGTGGCACCGTGGGATCTCAATGTAGTTTTGGATTTTCTCAAATCCCATTGGTTTGAGCCACTCAAATCGGTAGATTTGAAATATCTTACATGGAAAGTAACCATGCTACTGGCTCTGGCTTCAGCCAGGAGAGTGTCAGAATTGGCAGCTTTATCATATAAAAGCCCATATCTGATTTTCCATTCGGACAGGGCAGAATTGAGGACGCGTCCTCATTTTCTGCCTAAGGTGGTATCAGCGTTTCACCTGAACCAGCCTATTGTGGTGCCTGCGGCTACTAGCGATTTGGAGGATTCCAAGTTGCTGGACGTTGTCAGAGCATTGAAAATATATATTTCAAGGACGGCTGGAGTCAGAAAATCTGACTCGCTGTTTATACTATATGCACCCAACAAGCTGGGTGCTCCTGCTTCTAAGCAGACGATTGCTCGTTGGATTTGTAGCACAATTCAACTGGCACATTCTGTGGCAGGCTTGCCACAGCCTAAATCTGTCAAGGCCCACTCCACAAGGAAGGTGGGCTCATCTTGGGCGGCTGCCCGAGGGGTCTCGGCATTACAACTCTGCTGAGCAGCTACGTGGTCAGGGGAGAACACGTTTGTAAAATTCTACAAATTTGATACCCTGGCTAAGGAGGACCTGGAGTTCTCTCATTCGGTGCTGCAGAGTCATCCGCACTCTCCCGCCTGTTTGGGAGCTTTGGTATAATCCCCATGGTCCTGACGGAGTCCCAGCATCCACTAGGACGTCAGAGAAAATAAGATTTTACTTACCGATAAATCTATTTCTCGTAGTCCGTAGTGGATGCTGGGCGCCCATCCCAAGTGCGGATTGTCTGCAATACTTGTACATAGTTATTGTTACAAAAAAAATCGGGTTGTTTATTGTTGTGAGCCATCTTTTCAGAGGCTCCTACGTTATCATACTGTTAACTGGGTTCAGATCACAAGTTGTACGGTGTGATTGGTGTGGCTGGTTTGAGTCTTACCCGGGATTCAAAATCCTTCCTTATTGTGTACGCTCGTCCGGGCACAGTATCCTGGCTGAGGCTTGGAGGGGGGTCATGGGGGGAGGAGCCAGTGCACACCACCTAGTGGTCAAACTTTAAAATTTTGTGCCCTGTCTCCTGCGGAGCCGCTGTTCCCCATGGTCCTGACGGAGTCCCAGCATCCACTACGAACTACGAGAAATAGATTTATCGGTAAGTAAAATCTTATTTTCTCTTACGTCCTAGAGGATGCTGGGGACTCCGTAAGGACCATGGGGTATAGACGGGCTCCGCAGGAGATATGAGCACTCTAAAGAACTTTTAGTATGGGTGTGCACTGGCTTCTCCCTCTATGCCCCTCCTTCAGACCTCAGTTAGATTCTGTGCCCAGAGGAGAATGGGTGCACTACAGGGGAGCTCTACTGAGTTTCTCTGATAAAAGAATTTTGTTAGGTTTTTTATTTTCAGGGAGCACTGCTGGCAACAGGCTACCTGCATCGTGGGACTGAGGGGAGAGAAACAGACCTACTTAAATGATAGGCTCTGCTTCTTAGGCTACTGGACACCATTAGCTCCAGAGAGATCGGAACGCAGGTCTCCCCCTGCCGTTCGTCTCAGAGCCGCGCTGCCGTCCTCCTCGCAGAGCAGGAAGATAGAAGCCGGGTGAGTATAAGAAGAAACAAGACTTCTAAGGCGGCAGAAGACTTCAGATCTTTCCTGAGGTAAGCGCGCAGCTGTAACACTGCGCGCCATTGCTCCCACACGTTACACACACGGACAGGCACTGATGGGTGCAGTGCGCAGGGGGGGCGCCCTGGGCAGCAATATATACTTCTGTTTTGGCATGGTATTACACATATGGGCTGCGGAGTCAGTGGATATGTTCATCCCCGCCATTAATTGTGAATTTGAGCGGGACCGAAGCCCGCCACTAGAGTGGGCGGAGCTTGGTCATGCAGCACTAACCAGCGCCATTTTCTCCACAGTGTGCTGAAGAGAAGCTGGCTCCCCGGACTCTCCCCTGCAGAACGGTGATACAGGGCTGAAAAAGAGGGAGGGGGGGGGGCACATTTTGGCGCAGTGAGTTACACAATTGATATATATATAAAAGCGCTATATCTGGGAATTGTTTCCAGTGTCAGTTGGCGCTGGGTGTGTGCTGGCATACTCTCTCTCTGTCTCTCCAAACCTGAAGTAACGTTTCCTCCATCTCATGAACTGAACAAATTATTTGAAAAAGCTTGGGAAACTCCAGACAAAAAACTGCAGATTCCCAAGAGGATCCTTATGGCGTATCCTTTCCCAGCAAAGTTCAGGGTACGTTGGGAATCCTCACCCATGGTGGACAAGGCATTAACGCGTCTGTCCAAGAAGGTGGCGCTACCGTCTCCAGACACCGCGGCCCTTAAGGATCCTGCGGATCGTAGACAGGAGACTACCTTAAAGTCTATTTATGCACATACGGGGGCTTTACTCAGACCGGCAATAGCATCGGCATGGATCTGTAGCACTGTTGCAGCATGGACAGATATCTTGTTGGCTGACATGGATACCCTGGACAAGGATACCATTGTCCTGACTTTAGGTCACATTAAGGACGCAGTCTTGTATATGAGAGACGCTCAAAGAGACGTGGGGCTGCTTGGTTCCAGAGCCAATGCCATGGCAGTTTCGGCAAGACGAGCTCTGTGGACCCGCCAATGGTCGGGTGATGCCGACTCAAAAAAGCATATGGAGGTTTTACCTTACAAGGGTGAAGTTTTGTTTGGGGATGGTCTCGCGGACCTGGTTTCCACAGCTACCGCGGATAAATCTACATTTTTGCCTTTTGTTCCCCCTCAGCAAAAGAAAACCCCACAATATCAGATGCAGTCCTTTCGGTCGCATAAGTCCAGAAGAGGTCGGGGCTCCTCTTTTCGCCAGAGGTAAGGGTAGAGGTAAGAGAACACCTGCTTCGGCTAGTTCCCAGGAGCAGAAGTCCTCCCCGGCTTCTGCTAAATCCACCGCATGACGCTGGGGCTCCAAAGAGGGAGTCCGCACCGGTGGGGGCACGTCTTCGACTCTTCAGCCAGGTCTGGATCCTATCAGGCGTGGATCCTTGGGCGTTGGAAATTGTATCCCAAGGTTGCAAACTGGAGTTCGAAGAGGTGCCCCCTCGCCGATTTCTCAAGTCGGCCTTGCCAACCTCTTCCCCGGAGAGGGGAGTGGTATTAGATGCAATTCAAAAGCTGTGTCAACAGCAAGTGATTGTCAAGGTTCCCCTAGGCCAACAGGGAAAAGGGTACTATTCAACACTGTTTGTGGTCCCGAAGCTGGATGGTTCGGTCAGACCAATTTTGAATCTAAAATCCCTGAACCTTTACTTGGAAAATTTCACATTCAAGATGGAATCACTCCGGACTGTGATATCCAGTCTGGAAGCAGGGGATTTTATGGTGTCGCTGGACGTGAAGTATGCCTACCTTCATGTCCCCATATTTCCTCTTCATCAAGAATACCTGTGTTTCGCGGTACAGGACTGTCATTACCAGTTTCAGACGTTGCCGTTTGGGCTTTCCACGGCCCCGAGGATTTTCACCAAGGTAATGGCGGAAATGATGGTGCTCCTGCGCAAGCAGGGTGTCACAATTATCCCGTACTTGGACGATCTCCTGATAAAGGCGAGATCAAGGGATCAATTGCTGAAAAGCGTGTCACTCTTCCTGAGAGTGTTACATCAACACGGTTGGATTCTCAATCTGCCAAAGTCTCAGTTGCTTCCAACGACTCGACTATCATTCCTAGGCATGATTCTGGACACGGAACAGAAGAGGGTTTTTCTACCAATAGAAAAAGCCCAGGACATCCAGAACGGCCCAGGACATCCAGGGACCTGCTAAAACCAAAAAGAGTGTCTGTTCATTAATGCACTCGAGTTCTGGGAAAAATGGTGGCAACCTACAAGGCCATCCCCTTCGGCAGGTTCCATGCGAGGACGTTTCAGTGGGACCTTCTCGACAAATGGTCGGGGTCCCATCTACACCTTCATCAAAAGATAAGCCTGTCCCCCAGGGCCAGGGTGTCTCTCCTGTGGTGGCTGCAGAGTGCTCACCTTCTAGAGGGTCGCAGGTTCGGCATTCAAGACTGGGTTCTGGTAACCACGGACGCAAGCCTCCGAGGATGGGGAGCAGTCACAAAAGGAAGAAATTTTCAGGGGATATGGTCAAGCCAGGAGGCTTGTCTACACATCAACGTACTGGAATTGAGGGCCATATACAACGGCAGAGTATCTTCTTCGCGACCTACCGGTTCTGATTCAATCAGACAACGTCACAGCAGTGGCTCATGTAAACCGCCAAGGTGGGACAAGGAGCAGAGTGGCAATGGCGGAAGCCACCAGAATTCTGCGCTGGGCAGTGGACAACTGGGAAGCAGACTTCCTCAGCAGACACGATCACCATCCAGGAGAGTGGGGACTTCATCAAGAGGTCTTTGCAGAGATAGCAAGTCTTTGGGGACTTCCTCAAATAGACATGATGGCGTCACGCCTCAACAAAAAGCTTTGGAGGTATTGTGCCAGGTTAAGGGACCCTCAGGCAGTAGCGGTAGACGCCCTAGTCGGTCTGTGTGTTCCCTCCTCTACCTCTCATCTCAAAAGTGTTGAGAATCATAAGACGAAACAGAGTACAAACAATACTCGTGGTTCCAGATTGGCCTCGAAGGGCCTGGTATGCGGATCTTCAGGAAATGCTCACAGAAGATCCATGGCCTCTTCCTCTCAGGGAAGACCTGTTACAGCAGGGGCCTTGCATGTTCCAAGACTTACCGTGTTTGCATTTGACGGCATGGCGGTTGAACACCGAATCCTAGCAGAGAGAGGTATTCCGGAGGAAGTTATCCCTACTCTGATAAAGGCTAGGAAGGAAGTAACGGCGAAGCATTATCACAGTATCTGGAGGAAGTATGTATCTTGGTGTGAAACCAAGAATGCTCCTACGAAAGATTTCCATCTGGGCCGTTTTCTCCACTTCCTACAGATGGGAGTGGATATGGGCCTAAAATTAGGCTCCATTAAGGTATAGATTTCGGCCCTATCTATATTTTTTCAAAAGGAATTGGCTTCTCTCCCAGAAGTCCAAACTTTCGTAAAGGGAGTGCTGCACATCCAGCCTCCTTTTGTGCCACCAGTGGCACCAAGGGACCTTAACGTGGTGTTACAGTTCCTTAAATCACACTGGTTTGAACCTCTTCAAACGGTGGAATTAAAATTTCTCACCTGGTAGGTGGTTATGTTATTAGCCTTGGCATCTGCACGGCGGGTGTCACAGTTGGCGGCCTTGTTTCACAAGAGCCCCTACTTGATTTTTCATGTGGATAGAGCAGAATTGAGGACTCAATTTCGGCCTAAGGTGGTTTCTTCTTTTCATATGAACCAACCTATTGTGGTGCCTGTGGCTACGGGTGACTTGGAGGACTCCAAGTCCCTGGATGTGGTCAGGGCCTTAAAAATTTACGTAGCCAGGACGGCTAGGGTTAGGAAAACAGAGGCTCTGTTTGTCCTGTATGCAGCCAACAAGATTGGCGCGCCTGCTTCTAAACAGACTATTGCTCGCTGGATCTGTAACACGATTCAGCAGGCTCATTCTACGGCTGGATTGCCGGTACCGAATTCGGTAAAGGCCCATTCCACTAGGAAGGTGGGCTCTTCTTGGGCGGCTGCCCAAGGCGTCTCGGCATTACAATTGTGCCGAGCGGCTACTTGGTCGGGTTCAAACACTTTTGCAAAATTCTACAAGTTTGATACCCGGGCTGATGAGGACCTCGCGTTTGCTCAATCGGTGCTGCAGAGTCATCCGCACTCTCCCGCCCGGTTTGGAGCTTTGGTATAAACCCCATGGCCTTACGGAGTCCCCAGCATCCTCTAGGACGTAAGAGAAAATAAGATTTTAAACCTACCGGTAAATCTTTTTCTCCTAGTCCGTAGAGGATGCTGGGCGCCCGTCCCAGTGCGGACTAAATCTGCAAGACTTGTATATAGTTGTTGCTTACATACGGGTTATGTTACAGTTGGAATCGGTCTTTGATACTGTTTTTTTCGTTCATACTGTTAACTGGTTGCGTATATTCTAAGTTATATGGTATGATTGGTGTGGGCTGGTATGAATCTTGCCCTTAGATTTACAAAATCCTTTCCTCATATTGTCCATCTCCTCTGGGCACAGTTTCTCTAACTGAGGTCTGGAGGAGGGGCATAGAGGGAGGAGCCAGTGCACACCCATACTAAAAGTTCTTTAGAGTGCCCATATCTCTGCGGAGCCTCTCTATACCCCATGGTCCTTACGGAGTCCCCAGCATCCTCTACGGACTAGGAGAAAAAGATTTACCAGTAAGTTTAAAATCTTATTTTTTTTTTATTTTTTGAGAGGGAGGAGGGCTTCCATCTTCGTGAGAAGCTGAACCACCAGTCATGAACATAGGCCAATGCCTTAGCCTTTTCTTGCCACTTCATATTGTGAATGGCATATTGCCAATTTTACGTTTATCAAATTATTATTATTATTATTTTTGGTTATTAATTTTTGCTTCTTGGATTTTACATGCCCTCTATGACATTGTTAGTAGACGACGTTTATGGAATTGCATCGTCAATGTCAAGACTGGTGGCAGCAGCAGTTTCAGCACTAGTACTAGGAACTAGAAGTGGTTCCTGATCTTTAACTATTTTTTCCTCCAAATTTTTATTCTCCATTTAACAGGACAGCACCCCTTTATTATTACAGCACACAGAACAGTGCCCTGTATTTTCACAGCACCTCTGTATTTTTACAGCATACAGGACAGGGCCAGTGTACCTTTATTTTAACAGCACCCCTGTATTTTTACAGCATACAGGACATGGCCAGTGTACCTTTATTTTCAAAGCACCCCTGCATTTTTACAGCATACAGGACACGGCCAGTGTACCTTTATTTTAACAGCACCCTTGTATTTTTACAGTATACAGGACAGGGCCAGTGTACCTTTATTTTAACAACACCCCTGTATTTATAGCATACAGGACAGGACCAGCACCCCTGTATTTTACCAACAACACCCCTGTATTTTTACAGCATACAGGACAGGGCCAGCACCCCTGTATTTTAACAACACCCATGTAATTTTACAGCATACAAGACAGGGCCAGTGCACCTTGATTTATACAACACCCCTTTATTTTTTACAGCTTACAGGACAGAACCAGCACCCCTGTATGTTCTCAGCACCCCTGTATTTTTTCAGCATACAGGACATGGCCAGTGTACCTTTATTTTCAAAGCACCCCTGTATTTTTACAGCATACAGGACAGGGCCAGTGTACCTTTATTTTAACAGCACCCTTGTATTTTTAGAGTATACAGGACAGGGCCAGTGTACCTTTATTTTAACAACACCCCTGTATTTATAGCATACAGGACAGGACCAGCACCCCTGTATATTACCAACAACACCCCTGTATTTTTACAGCATACAGGACAGGGCCAGAACCCCTATATTTTAACAACACCCCTGTATTTTTACAGCATACAAGACAGGGCCAGTGTACCTTTATTTATACAACACCCCTGTATATTTTACAGCATACTGGACAGTGCACCTGTTCAGGACAGTGACAGGACAGCAACACCCATGTACAGCACGCCTAACAGCACAGGACACCATGGTGACAGGACAGCACCCCCTAACAGCACACAGGACAGCACCCCTAAAGAGCACACACTGACCCCACCCGACGCCACCACCCACAGAGGTCTGTCTCCCTCACTCTCCAAGACCAGAGAGAAATGGCGGCAACGCGCGGCTCCATATATGGAATCCAAAACCCGTGAGAATCCGGCAGCGGGGTGATGACATTTTGCCTCATTCTGGGATCCGAGTCTGGTGGGAAGTCCTGAGCCGGACTCGGTTCCTGGCTCGGATCGTGAAGTTCGGGGGAGTTTGGATCTCTGAGATCCAAACCCACTCATCTCTAGTTATAGCTTTATACCAAAATAGAATAAATTAATTTTTCCCTCAAAATTCTACACACAATACCCCATAATGACAATGTGAAAAAAGTTTTTTTGAGATTTTTGTAAATTTATTAAAAATAAAAAACTAAGATATCACATGTACATAAATATTCACAGCCTTTGTCATGAAGATCAAAATTGAGCTCCGGTGCATTCTGTTTCCACTCATCATCCTTGAGATGTTCCTACAGCTTAATTCAAGTCCACCTGTGGTAAATTCAGTTGATTGGACATGATTTGGAAAGGCACACACCTGTCTATATAAGGTCCCACACTTGATAGTGCATGTCTGAGCACAAACCAAGCATGACATCAAAGGAATTGTCTGTAGACCTCCGAGACAGGATTGTCTCTAGGCACAAATCTGGGGAAGGGTACAGAAAACTATCTGCTGCTTTGAAGGTCTCAATGAGCACAGTGGCCTCAATCATCCGTAAATGGAAGAAGTTCGGAACCACCAGGACTCTTTCTAGAGCTGGCCGGCTGTCTCATTGCTATAGGGTCCAGAGGTGTAAGGGGGCTCCTTTAGGTGCTCTCCTGCATGCAGGTCATATAGTTGGCTACATCTTAACTGCAATGTAGGCCCTGGGCATGCACAGCAATGCACTGGAGCTACTACACACCCATTCATGAGCATCAATTTAAAAAATAATAATTTACCCCACCTGCGGTTCTGCACCATCTCTCCACATGCTTCCATAAAGTGAATGGCTGTCAGCACTCTGATTGGTGAATAGCTCCAGCCATCCACCAATCAGGATGCTGACAGACATTCACTGTCTGGCTACAGGCAGGAAGGCAGGTAGAGAATGCTGCCTGGCTGCACTGATTGTGTGACCACCACCCACCCCTGCTCAAAGGCTAGAATTGTTGGGCCCTCAGCATATAAGTTATGCGTATAAGTTAAGATGGCCCTGGCTACAAGGTTCCAGGAATTGCCTGCTAAGCAACTGGGTCAAGCCTGTAAAGACTCAGCATTCATATCAGTGGCGTGCAGTGAGGTCAGTGGCTGGTGAGGCGCTACAGCCATAATGTCCGCCAAATCCTGCCGATGACCCCTACCGCCGCCGAGCCAATGCCCGCTACTGCCTCTGAGCCAATGCCCGCTGCCACCGCCAATGGCTTACAAACTCACCCACCATCAACTGACCCACCCCTTCACCACTAATTTGCATCTCAGTCCGATGCCGCCAATGCCCACTCATCATACTTGTGATATATTGTACATTTTTATAGAAAAAAAAAAATAGTGTTTGGGACTGGGAAGGGAGTGGGAGGAGGACATGAATGCAATTTTGTTGTCCAGGGCTTCCATTAACTTAATGGAGATGGGTCTGAATGGGTTAAAAAAAAAAAAAAGGTCCCCCCTCCTAAGTATAACCAGCCTTGGGCTCTTTGAGCCGGTCCTGGTTGTTTAAATACTGGGGGGAAAAATTGGACAGGGGTTCCCCATATTTAGACAACCAGCACCGGGCTCTTAGTCCTGTCCTGGTTCCAAATATATGGGGGACAAAAGATGTAGGGGTCCCCCATATATTTAAAACCAGCATCGGGCTCCACTAGCCAGGGACATAATGCCACAGCCAGGGGACACATTTATGTAGGTCCCTGCGGCCATGGCATTACCCCCCAACTAGTCACCCCTGGCCGTGGTTCCCTGGAGGAGTGGGGACCCCTTAAATCAATGGGTCCCCCCCTCTAGGCACCCAAGTGCCACGGGTAAAGCCCAACGCTGTCCCCAGCACCCCTGGGCGGTAGGTGCCGGGCTGATAGTCATAAGTGTGTAAAAAATAGAATATTGTTTTTTGTTGTGGAACTAAAAGGCCCAGCAAGCCTCCCCCGCTTGCTGGTACTTGGAGAACCTCAAGTACCAGCATGCGGGGAAATAACGGGCCCGCTGGTACCTGTAGTTTTACAACAACAAATAATACCCAAATAAAAACACAACACACACACCTTGAAAGTAAAAATTTATTAAAACACACTTACACATTCACACATACTTACCTACATCCCACGCCGATCATGTCCACTTGTCCAGTAGAATCCAATAGAGGTACCTGTAAAAATGAGAGATTACTTACCTACATCCCACGCCGATCACATCCACTTGTCCAGTAGAATCCAATAGGTGTACCTGTAAAAATGAGAGAGAGATTACTTACCTACATCCCACGCCGATCACGTCCACTTGTCCATGTAGAATCCAATAGGGGTACCTGTAAAAATGAAAATTAAACTTACATATGAAGTAATCCACAGGAGGGGGGGGGGGGGAGAGAGAGAGAGAGAGAGAGAGCATACCTGCCAACATGACCCTCTCCAGGAGGATCAGAATGCTCTGCTCCTGGACTTCCCTCTTAATTTATGATTGCCAGCACCTGTGCTGAAACACAGGTGCCGGCACTCATAAATTAAAAGAACAGACCAGCAGCAGAGCAGTCTATCCCTCTTGGAGAGGGGCCATGAGAGAGAGAGAGAGAGAGAGATTGATTATGCACTCACCATGGTTCTTGGGAGCGGGAGGAGCACAGGCAGGGGAGAGTGCTGCTGCTGGCTGGGAGGACAGAGCTGGCTGGGAGGAGGAACGAGGGGGGGGATTCCGGCCCGGCCACCGCACTCAGGCGCCGGAGGAGGAACGAGGGGGGAGAGGGATTCCGGCCCGGCAACCACACTCAGGTGCCGCACCGGAGGAGGAACTAGGGGGGGGGGATTCCTACCCGGCCACCGCACGCACACAGGCTCCGCCACTTCCGCCTCCACCTGTGGGTGATTGGACAGCGGATTCAGCACTGGATCCGCTGGGCCAATCACATCTAGGGGACTGACAGGGGCGTGCATTCATCTGGGCTGAATGCACGCCCCTGTCATTGAGGCTCCAGTATAGGTGCCGCTTCCCCATGCTTTTTCAATGGGCTTTCACAGCCTATTGCTGCGCCCCGCCCCCCGCTGCCTGGACTTTTAGTGTTAGCAGCGGGAGGCACCTCTCCTGCTGCCTCCCACCCTCAGATGCAGCCATAGTAACAGGGGGAAAATTATTAGAATAATAAAATAAGATAATTATCACAGAATCTGTGCTATAAATATCTTCTTTTTATTATTTTAATCATTATGACAGGGGAGGCACTGCCTCCACTGCCACCCCTGACTGCACGTCCCTGGTTCATATAGGTGGCAGTCCTAGCTGAACTCTATATTGCAGTGTAAAAATAAAGTTGTCCAGCATTTGTGGACTACATGTAAAAGCAAATGGTATTTACTACCTGTAATTACCCTGCATGCAAAAAATACAAAAGTAAATGCATTTTCAACAGCATAGTCAGTCCAGGTGAAAAGTTACTTCTTTTTTTTTTTGGGGGGGGGAGGGGGTGCTAATTCAGACCTGATCGCAGCAGCAAATTTGTTAGCTAATGGCCAAAACCATGGGGGTCATTCCGAGTTGATCGCTAGCTGCCGTTGTTTGCAGCACAGCGATTAGGCAAAAAAATGGCACTTCTGCGCATGTGTATGGGGCGCAATGTGCGCGCGCGACGTACTTTCACAAAAGCCAATGCAGTTTTACACAAGGTCTAGCGACGCTTTTCAGTTGCACTGCTGGCCGCAGAGTGATTGACAGGAAGTGGGTGTTTCTGGGAGGTAACTGTCCGTTTTCGGGGAGTGTGTGTAAAAACGCAGGCGTGTCAGATAAAAACGCAGGAGTGCCTGGGAAAATGCAGGTGTGGCTGGCCGAACGCAGGGCGTGTTCATGACATCAAAACAGGAACTAAATAGTCTGCAGTGATCGCAAGCTAGGAGTAGGTCTGGAGCTACTCAGAAACTGCTCGAAAATATTTTGCCGCCGCTCTGCAATCCTTTCGTTCGCACTTCTGCGAACCCAGTGGTACCAGACGATACAGACATAAACAGCTATCTGATAATATTGTTTAATAAGTGATTACTAGCAACATATATATGTATACAAACAACCCTGTGAGGGTTGTGTCTTCAAAAATAACTACACATGGACACGCCTTTTAAATTCTTCTTCACATTTCTTTATTTTCTTTATTCACATGTATGTCAGTTTTGTGATTTTAACCTTTATGTTTCACTGCAGTTTGGGATAATAACACTAATACATATCCAATTTTAATACATACTTAATAAAGGTTACATTTTATGATTAATTCATCTGTTCAGTGCGTCAACAGTACAGATTTCCTCTTGTTTTTCCTCTCAAACTCCCGTTCGCACTTCTGCTAAGATACACTCCCAGAGGGCGGCGGCTTAGCGTTTGCATGGCTGCTAAAAGCAGCTAGCGAGCAAACAACTCGGAATGAGGGCCCATGTGCACTGCAGGTGTGGCAAATATAACATGTGCAGAGGGAGTTAGATTTGGGTGTTGTGTGTTCAGACTGAAATCTAAATTGCAGTGTAAAAATAAAAAGCAGCCAGTATTTACCCTGCACAGAAACAAAATAACCCAGAGCCGGATTAAGGGGTGGTACATTACTCCGGGCCCCCCTTTCTTAGGGGCCCTCCGTGCTTTTGTGATCCTGGGCAGTGGAACCGCTGCTGCATCTGCAACAGCCAGACACGGAGAAGCTGTCCTTTTCAATGTAGTGGCTGCCTATCCAGGACTGCAGCTACTACCTGGTACCTGCCGCTGTTATGGTCCAGGAGGTACAGTGTTGCTCCAGCAGGCCGGGCAGCGGCGCATGCAGAGGAGGCTCAGAGATGGAGACAGCTGTGTCTCCGTCTCACTCTCAATACAAACTGTGACCGCTACCGTGATTGCAATCACAGCTGCTGTTGCGGGGAGCTCTTTTTGGAAGAGCTCTCTCTCCATACCACTCCTCACATTCAATCTGCGTTGACCGGATAAAATGTCTCCTCCTTTCTGCCGGCCCCTGGTATGTGTGTGACGTGTGTGTGTGTGTGTCTGTGCATGTACGTACGTACGGTATGTATGTAGTGTGCAATGTATGTGTGTGCAGTGTGTGTGTGTATATGTGTGTGAGAGAGACATAAAGGTGCAGTATATATTGTTTATACACACATAACTTATATATATATATATATATATATATATATATATTTAGCAAAGAGAGGTTCGGCACTCAAGTTGCACAATACTGGTCAAAATGCTCCGGTGCCCTGCCCTCTGGAATCAGTATAAGGGACGGAATGAGCTGGCACTCGTGGAGACTTAATTAAACAGGCAAACTACAGATTAATGCCAACGTTTCAGGGTATGACCCCTTTTATCAAGACAACCACATAGTTACACCATAAAAACATTTATACCTTACCTAACACCTCGTGTGTAGTCCGTCCACGGCGCCCGCAGAGACCCGATGATGTCATTGGCGCTGGCCAGCGCCGGCGTCCCGGCGTCAGAGGGGGGCGTGACTGAACAAAGAAAAGTGACCCTTCACCATGGAAACAAAAACGGCTGTAGGAGAAAATCAAAGATGTCAGATAAAACACTAAACATTTTGCAGTGCAATCATTTACCAGCATATAGGGAGGATTACTGTCACTACATGCAAAGGACTCTAATGCTGATATGAATCAGTGTCCCTGCTGATATACCCGTTAACTATAGGAATCAAAACCCATCTAATAAAGATAATTATATAAACGGGCAGGGGTATAAATCTTCCCATGTGAAATATAATCAGTAACTGATGGATTGAATGGGCACTGTACTGTATATAACAGGCTCAGTGATCTCATCTGAATATATACAACATCCCAGGCTCATTAATTCATAAAAAACAGGTATAAGAAAGTAAGTCATTGAGTCCCATGGGTTTCACTGTCTGCAGGATGTGGATCCAACGGGCTTCTTTTTGTAGCAAGGTCCGGCCTCTGTTGCCCCCTCTTGGGGATTCTGGTACCCCATCTATAATCTTATAACGGATGGACGCAATGCTGTGGTTGAGTTCTTTAAAATGTCTAGCCACCGGTTGATCTCCACCTCGGCCTTCTAGGGCCGCTCTAATGCTTGATCGGTGCAGGGCAATTATTTCTTTGAATTGTCGGATGGTCTTTCCGATGTATAACAGCCCACAGGGGCACTTAATATAGTAAATCACAAACCGACTTGAGCATGTGTAAGGATTCTTGATCTTGAATTCCTTGCCCGATCTTGGATGGTGAAAGGTGGCACCTGTTTCCAGGCTGCTACAAGTCGTGCAGCCAAGGCACCTGTAATTGCCCGGTTTCCGTGTGAGAAAGTGTGTCACCGGCGGAGGTCTAAAGTTAGTAATGTCATTATGCACCACTGCATCCTTGATGTTGCGTCCCCGACGATAAGATGGTAAGATCGAAGTGTCCCTGAGGGCTCTTAATTGTTTATCCTGGGTAACAATCGGCCAAACCTGTCTCGCCCTACGCATGGCCTCTATATTTGATGTGGAGTAGTCCTGTGGCCATACTATGCAGTTCTTCTTCTGGGTAAGATGAGTTTTTGATAGCAGGCTTGCACGATCCTGCATCAGTGCTCTTTCTTTTGCTTTTTTTAAAGGTTTTAATTTATAACCCCTAAGGATAAATTTACGAGTCATAATATCAATTTGTTTATTCGCTTCAGTTGGATCATTGCAAATGCGCTTGATCCTGATGAATTGCGAATAGGGTAATCCCCATTTAAGAGCCGGAGGGTGATAGCTATTCGCATGTAGTGTTGTATTCCTGTCAGTGTCCTTTACGAAAAGGGAAGTGTGTAGTTGATAAAAAGTGTCCTGTTTGACAGATACGTCCAAATAATGGATTTCTTCAAAGCTGCAAGAGAAAGTAAATTTGATTGAAGTATCCAGAGTATTAATATCTTGCATAGCTTGTTGGAAACTTTCTTCTGTGCCTGACCACAACAAAAAAATGTCGTCTATGTATCTGTAATATGCTTGAATATTGTCAGATACCATGGGGTTAGATAGAAAAAGATCATTTTCGACTTCCCGCATGAAGATATTGGCGAAGCTCGGGGCTACGCAAGACCCCATCGCGCACCCCGAGCTCTGCCTGTACATCTTACCATCAAATAAAAAATAATTGTGTGTCAGGGTCAGCTCTAAAAGCTGAATAAAGAAGTCAACATCTGGACCACAATATTTCTGTGTAGTTGTGATACATCGTCTGACGGCCTCTATACCTCTGTGATGGGGAATGTTGGTATAAAGGCTTATCACATCTATCGTGCACTTTAGGAATTTGTCTGGTAAAGGGGATAATCTTTCTATCTCTACCAAAAACGCAGTGGTGTCTTTCAAGCATACAGCCTGATCTTGTACAATGGGTTGTAAATAAAAATCTAAAAATTTGGATATATTATAGAAAAGGGAATCACGGGCAGCTATGATTGGCCGTCCGGGAGGACAGATCGGATTCTTATGGAGTTTGGGGATAGAATATAAAACTGGTATTACCGGCCATTCCTCCGTGAGTAGATCCTTGGTCTTGGAATCAATGATGTTCTCTTTGACGGCCTCTTCCAGAATCCCATCTATTTCTGTTTTGTATTCTGCCGTGGGGTCCGTGAATAATGGTTGGTAAGTAGCTGCGTCCCCTAATTGGCTGTAGATCTCTGTTTTATATGCAAGTAGATCTTGAACCACTATGCCCCCGCCCTTGTCCGCCGGACGAATGACAATGTCCTTATATTGCGCAAGATTGTTCAATGCTGTATATTCCAGGGATGATAAATTACTATCCCTAGGTTTACTCAGTGGCTGGAATTCATCAAAGACACCGTTCATGTGGCTGATGAAACATTTAATGTTCATATTAGAGGAAACAGGATCAAAAGTTGAAGATTTGTGTAGAGGGATGTCCCGAATCAGACTGGATGTATCCTCTCCATAGTGTTCCTTCAGCCGCACCCTTCGGCCGAATTTATATAAGTCCACTTTGTTTGTAAATACATCTGAGTTCCTGGTTGGAACATATGACAAACCTTTATTGAGTACTTACAGTTCGTCTGGTGTTAACACTCGGGTTGATAGATTGAAAACTATGTTTTCTTGTTTTTGGCTTTTTTTGATTTGCCTTGCCCATTGTCCGCCTCGGCGGGTATAGGGCTTTTTTTGTACTGACGAGCTGCCCGAGTAGTAACCCCCGCTGGGGTTTTTTTCAAGTTTTTTGACGTGGTAGCCTCTACACATTCTGCTTCACTAGACGAAAGCGCGCTGGAGTTGTCTGTTTCCAGATTGAATTTCTTGTGACGTCTGTATTTGGGTTTTCTATTGGTGTCTGAGTATCGACTATACGCCCAAGAGTAAACCTTTTGTTCCAGATAGTCTCTATCCACCGTGTTGCGTTTAGTTTTTTTTAAATTGTATAAGGTCCTGGCGATACTTTTCTATGTCAGCGGTAAGTTTGGTTAATACATTTTGAGATGTCTCAGCTTGAATGGTGCTTGAATGACTATCTTCAAAGGCCGTGGTTTTTTCTTTAGCTAACGTGAGCTCCCTGCGTGATTCCTCCACAACTAGAAGGATCAAATCGTACGAACACTTGTTCAAAACTGCAGCCCAGCGTCGGCAGAATTCTGGGTTGTGTCGGCCAATAGTGGGAATGTTGCGGATCCGAAATCCTCTAGGGATTTTTTTATCCCGGTAATAATCCGACAGCGTTACCCCGTGGAAATAAAAATCTATCTCCCTTTTCTTGAGTCTGTTTAAAGATGTGAAAATTTGTTCTACAGTTTCTGTTCCACATGCATCATCCAATTTGTCAGTAAATAGTATTGCATCTGCTTCAGAGTCTGTCAAACATAATCCTTCCCCAACTGGAAGTGTTACGCTGCAAAATCCAGGTACTGCTTCTGCAGTAGTCATACTTCTCCAGCCAGATGACAGTTAAAAATCAGCAACAGTCCAAAGATTATGCTGTAGCATGTCAGGTGCCCGAACAATACTTGTAGGTATTTACTCCAAACAAGATATAGGTATAGCAAAGAGAGGTTCGGCACTCAAGTTGCACAATACTGGTCAAAATGCTCCGGTGCCCTGCCCTCTGGAATCAGTATAAGGGACGGAATGAGCTGGCACTCGTGGAGACTTAATTAAACAGGCAAACTACAGATTAATGCCAACGTTTCAGGGTATGACCCCTTTTTTCAAGACAACCACATAGTTACACCATAAAAACATTTATACCTTACCTAACACCTCGTGTGTAGTCCGTCCACGGCGCCCGCAGAGACCCGATGACGTCATTGGCGCTGGCCAGCGCCGGCGTCCCGGCGTCAGAGGGGGGCGTGACTGAACAAAGAAAAGTGACCCTTCACCATGGAAACAAAAACGGCTGTAGGAGAAAATCAAAGATGTCAGATAAAACACTAAACATTTTGCAGTGCAATCATTTACCAGCATATAGGGAGGATTACTGTCACTACATGCAAAGGACTCTAATGCTGATATGAATCAGTGTCCCTGCTGATATACCCGTTAACTATAGGAATCAAAACCCATCTAATAAAGATAATTATATCAGGGACACTGATTCATATCAGCATTAGAGTCCTTTGCATGTAGTGACAGTAATCCTCCCTATATGCTGGTAAATGATTGCACTGCAAAATGTTTAGTGTTTTATCTGACATCTTTGATTTTCTCCTACAGCCGTTTTTGTTTCCATGGTGAAGGGTCACTTTTCTTTGTTCAGTCACGCCCCCCTCTGACGCCGGGACGCCGGCGCTGGCCAGCGCCAATGACGTCATCGGGTCTCTGCGGGCGCCGTGGACGGACTACACACGAGGTGTTAGGTAAGGTATAAATGTTTTTATGGTGTAACTATTTAGTTGTCTTGAAAAAAGGGGTCATACCCTGAAACGTTGGCATTAATCTGTAGTTTGCCTGTTTAATTAAGTCTCCACGAGTGCCAGCTCATTCCGTCCCTTATACTGATTCCAGAGGGCAGGGCACCGGAGCATTTTGACCAGTATTGTGCAACTTGAGTGCCGAACCTCTCTTTGCTATACCTATATCTTGTTTGGAGTAAATACCTACAAGTATTGTTCGGGCACCTGACATGCTACAGCATAATCTTTGGACTGTTGCTGATTTTTAACTGTCATCTGGCTGGAGAAGTATGACTACTGCAGAAGCAGTACCTGGATTTTGCAGCGTAACACTTCCAGTTGGGGAAGGACTATGTTTGACAGACTCTGAAGCAGATGCAATACTATTTACTGACAAATTGGATGATGCATGTGGAACAGAAACTGTAGAACAAATTTTCACATCTTTAAACAGACTCAAGAAAAGGGAGATAGATTTTTATTTCCACGGGGTAACGCTGTCGGATTATTACCGGGATAAAAAAATCCCTAGAGGATTTCGGATCCGCAACATTCCCACTATTGGCCGACACAACCCAGAATTCTGCCGACGCTGGGCTGCAGTTTTGAACAAGTGTTCGTACGATTTGATCCTTCTAGTTGTGGAGGAATCACGCAGGGAGCTCACGTTAGCTAAAGAAAAAACCACGGCCTTTGAAGATAGTCATTCAAGCACCATTCAAGCTGAGACATCTCAAAATGTATTAACCAAACTTACCGCTGACATAGAAAAGTATCGCCAGGACCTTATACAATTTAAAAAAACTAAACGCAACACGGTGGATAGAGACTATCTGGAACAAAAGGTTTACTCTTGGGCGTATAGTCGATACTCAGACACCAATAGAAAACCCAAATACAGACGTCACAAGAAATTCAATCTGGAAACAGACAACTCCAGCGCGCTTTCGTCTAGTGAAGCAGAATGTGTAGAGGCTACCACGTCAAAAAACTTGAAAAAAACCCCAGCGGGGGTTACTACTCGGGCAGCTCGTCAGTACAAAAAAAGCCCTATACCCGCCGAGGCGGACAATGGGCAAGGCAAATCAAAAAAAGCCAAAAACAAGAAAACATAGTTTTCAATCTATCAACCCGAGTGTTAACACCAGACGAACTGTCAGTACTCAATAAAGGTTTGTCATATGTTCCAACCAGGAACTCAGATGTATTTACAAACAAAGTGGACTTATATAAATTCGGCCGAAGGGTGCGGCTGAAGGAACACTATGGAGAGGATACATCCAGTCTGATTCGGGACATCCCTCTACACAAATCTTCAACTTTTGATCCTGTTTCCTCTAATATGAACATTAAATGTTTCATCAGCCACATGAACGGTGTCTTTGATGAATTCCAGCCACTGAGTAAACCTAGGGATAGTAATTTATCATCCCTGGAATATACAGCATTGAACAATCTTGCGCAATATAAGGACATTGTCATTCGTCCGGCGGACAAGGGCGGGGGCATAGTGGTTCAAGATCTACTTGCATATAAAACAGAGATCTACAGCCAATTAGGGGACGCAGCTACTTACCAACCATTATTCACGGACCCCACGGCAGAATACAAAACAGAAATAGATGGGATTCTGGAAGAGGCCGTCAAAGAGAACATCATTGATTCCAAGACCAAGGATCTACTCACGGAGGAATGGCCGGTAATACCAGTTTTATATTCTATCCCCAAACTCCATAAGAATCCGATCTGTCCTCCCGGACGGCCAATCATAGCTGCCCGTGATTCCCTTTTCTATAATATATCCAAATTTTTAGATTTTTATTTACAACCCATTGTACAAGATCAGGCTGTATGCTTGAAAGACACCACTGCGTTTTTGGTAGAGATAGAAAGATTATCCCCTTTACCAGACAAATTCCTAATGTGCACGATAGATGTGATAAGCCTTTATACCAACATTCCCCATCACAGAGGTATAGAGGCCGTCAGACGATGTATCACAACTACACAGAAATATTGTGGTCCAGATGTTGACTTCTTTATTCAGCTTTTAGAGCTGACCCTGACACACAATTATTTTTTATTTGATGGTAAGATGTACAGGCAGAGCTCGGGGTGCGCGATGGGGTCTTGCGTAGCCCCGAGCTTCGCCAATATCTTCATGCGGGAAGTCGAAAATGATCTTTTTCTATCTAACCCCATGGTATCTGACAATATTCAAGCATATTACAGATACATAGACGACATTTTTTTGTTGTGGTCAGGCACAGAAGAAAGCTTCCAACAAGCTATGCAAGATATTAATACTCTGGATACTTCAATCAAATTTACTTTCTCTTGCAGCTTTGAAGAAATCCATTATTTGGACGTATCTGTCAAACAGGACACTTTTTATCAACTACACACTTCCCTTTTCGTAAAGGACACTGACAGGAATACAACACTACATGCGAATAGCTATCACCCTCCGGCTCTTAAATGGGGATTACCCTATTCGCAATTCATCAGGATCAAGCGCATTTGCAGTGATCCAACTGAAGCGAATAAACAAATTGATATTATGACTCGTAAATTTATCCTTAGGGGTTATAAATTAAAACCTTTAAAAAAAGCAAAAGAAAGAGCACTGATGCAGGATCGTGCAAGCCTGCTATCAAAAACTCATCTTACTCAGAAGAAGAACTGCATAGTATGGCCACAGGACTACTCCACATCAAATATAGAGGCCATGCGTAGGGCGAGACAGGTTTGGCCGATTGTTACCCAGGATAAACAATTAAGAGCCCTCAGGGACACTTCGATCTTACCATCTTATCGTCGGGGACGCAACATCAAGGATGCAGTGGTGCATAATGACATTACTAACTTTAGACCTCCGCCGGTGACACACTTTCTCACACGGAAACCGGGCAATTACAGGTGCCTTGGCTGCACGACTTGTAGCAGCCTGGAAACAGGTGCCACCTTTCACCATCCAAGATCGGGCAAGGAATTCAAGATCAAGAATCCTTACACATGCTCAAGTCGGTTTGTGATTTACTATATTAAGTGCCCCTGTGGGCTGTTATACATCGGAAAGACCATCCGACAATTCAAAGAAAGAATTGCCCTGCACCGATCAAGCATTAGAGCGGCCCTAGAAGGCCGAGGTGGAGATCAACCGGTGGCTAGACATTTTAAAGAACTCAACCACAGCATTGCGTCCATCCGTTATAAGATTATAGATGGGGTACCAGAATCCCCAAGAGGGGGCAACAGAGGCCGGACCTTGCTACAAAAAGAAGCCCGTTGGATCCACATCCTGCAGACAGTGAAACCCATGGGACTCAATGACTTAATTTCTTATACCTGTTTTTTATGAATTAATGAGCCTGGGATGTTGTATATATTCAGATGAGATCACTGAGCCTGTTATATACAGTACAGTGCCCATTCAATCCATCAGTTACTGATTATATTTCACATGGGAAGATTTATACCCCTGCCCGTTTATATAATTATCTTTATTAGATGGGTTTTGATTCCTATAGTTAACGGGTATATCAGCAGGGACACTGATTCATATCAGCATTAGAGTCCTTTGCATGTAGTGACAGTAATCCTCCCTATATGCTGGTAAATGATTGCACTGCAAAATGTTTAGTGTTTTATCTGACATCTTTGATTTTCTCCTACAGCCGTTTTTGTTTCCATGGTGAAGGGTCACTTTTCTTTGTTCAGTCACGCCCCCCTCTGACGCCGGGATGCCGGCGCTGGCCAGCGCCAATGACGTCATCGGGTCTCTGCGGGCGCCGTGGACGGACTACACACGAGGTGTTAGGTAAGGTATAAATGTTTTTATGGTGTAACTATGTGGTTGTCTTGATAAAAGGGGTCATACCCTGAAACGTTGGCATTAATCTGTAGTTTGCCTGTTTAATTAAGTCTCCACGAGTGCCAGCTCATTCCGTCCCTTATATATATATATATATATATATATATATATATAGAATGTGGGAGATAGGCGGCACTCAGAGACTTTCACATCCAGATTAATCAAAAAAGAAAGTGCATTTAATGGTCAACGTTTCAGGGGACGAACCCCCTTCCTCAGGACACTGCAAACAGTTTGCAGTGTCCTGAGGAAGGGGGTTCGTCCCCCGAAACGTTGACCATTAAATGCACTTTCTTTTTTGATTAATCTGGATGTGAAAGTCTCTGAGTGCCGCCTATCTCCCGCATTCTGCATATTGGGGCCACCATACCCCGAGGAGGGCACCAGAGCGATACCCCTTTGTGGACCACGGAGTGCCGGGCTGTTTCCATGGACTGTATATTATATATATATATATATATATGTGCAAAAAAGGTGTAAAATGAGCGCTTAATACCTAAACGTTTACAATAAATAAATTAATCAAACAAAATTCGTGCATAACCATATCAGTTCCAAACAGCACTCCCAGGTGTAGGGGCTGCAGTATAGACTTTCTTATTGACTCATATTTCGCTGAGTCATAAATGTAAATGTTCAAATAGGAATAAAGTCTCTGCGCCTTCAGTGCTTTGGTGTGGAAACTTCCATCTGTGTATAACCAAGAATATATGCGTACCAGAAATATGATCAAGTTGTGCCTGTAGTGGTATCTTTAAATGGTCATCTTCCCTTGTCCTCTTACTCCAAGTATAAACGCCCTCAGCGAGGTGTTAAAACACAATTTACATAGGCAGAGAGGGAAGATTTGTGTCAGTAAAATGCTCTTAATATTATAAAGTGACTTGTGACGTATTTGTGCCAATATATAAAATATTTTTTATATAAAGTGCTCTGTGCCTATAGTGTTTCTATAAACCACTATATTATATGTGATTTCTAATATGAATAATCAGAATCACACCCAAGTGGCTAAAAAAAATTAGTAAAGAAGGAAGGTAATAACTCACTCCTTTTAAGGATGCTGCTCCTATGAGGTGATCCTTGACAAAGTCTAGTACCTCTATAAAGAAAGTTTTTTTCTCATGGAGAAAAAAAAACAGAAAGAAAAAGGAGCTAATAGTGTGATATAGTTTTTCACAATTTTTAATCACACACGTACATATAAAAATGGAATCGTACAATTTAAAAATCAATAACAAGCTTATCTGTTGTACAGGTCGTTGGAGAGGTAGTGGTAGGTACTAGACTTTGTCAAGGATCACCTCATAGGAGCAGCATCCTTAAAAGGAGTGAGTTATTACCTTCCTTCTTTACTAATTTTTTTTAGCCACTTGGGTGTGATTCTGATTATTCATATTAGAAATCACATATAATATAGTGGTTTATAGAAACACTATAGGCACAGAGCACTTTATATAAAAAATATTTTATATATTGGCACAAATACGTCACAAGTCACTTTATAATATTAAGAGCATTTTACTGACACAAATCTTCCCTCTCTGCCTATGTAAATTGTGTTTTAACACCTCGCTGAGGGCGTTTATACTTGGAGTAAGAGGACAAGGGAAGATGACCATTTAAAGATACCACTACAGGCACAACTTGATCATATTTCTGGTACGCATATATTCTTGGTTATACACAGATGGAAGTTTCCACACCAAAGCACTGAAGGCGCAGAGACTTTATTCCTATTTGAATATATATATATATATATATATATATATATATACACATATATATATATATATATATATATATATATATACAGTATATATACAATTCTATATACTGTATAAACATACACAGAAACCCGTCCCAGTTAATCCTGCAATTATCTGTGATCAGGGTTGGACTGCTGGCACCCTCCATACTTAATTTATTTTAGTCCATAGGGGTCCCCTTGTCTTAAGTGCCCCGGTCCCCCCAGAGTTTTAATACAGCTCTGAAATAACCCACCCAAATCTAACTCTCTCTGCACATGTTATATCTGCCCCCACCTGCAGTGCACATGGGCCCTCATTCCGAGTTGTTCGCTCGCTGCTGATTTTAGCAGAATTGCTAATAGGCTAAAATCCGGCAGTTCTGCGCATGCGTATGCACAGCAGGGCGCACGCGCTAAGCAAATTTACACTAAACTATGCTATTTTACTCACAGGCGAACAAAGCTTTTCAATCGCTCTGCTGATTGACAGGAAGTGGGTGTTTCTGGGCGGAAACTGCCCGTTTTCAGGGAGTGTGCTAAAAAACGCAGGCGTGCCAGGTAAAAACGCAAGGAGTGGCTGGAGAAACGGAATAGTGACTGGTCGGACGCTGGGCGTGTTTGTGACGTCAAACCAGGAACTAAACGGACTGAGGTGATCGCAGTCTAGGAGTAGGTCTGGAGCTACTGGGGGCTTAACCCTATATATGCAGATATACGCAACTAAGATCTCCATATTATCTGACTATTATGTAGTAATATTTTTCACTCGGTGTGCATTAGGGGACACATAGTTTTTTCCTACACAGAATTACCCCTCCCTTTTAGCACCTGAGTGACATTACAATCCGATTGAGCAGCTTTCCATTTTGTGCATTGTATTTAGAGAGGCATGGATGGGTCAGCATTAGGAGGGATTGCTGACTCCAGAGTGCCATAGGGGAAGCCAGGGGTATCCCCAGGTAAGCTGGCTCTCAGATGCTGTAGGAGCCAGTACCATGTGGCCTTACACTGGGAATTTAACCCAGACATATTTGTAATTATTTATGGGGTGGGTGTGGGGTGCGGTGGCCCCTGTGTCGGTGTGGCTGGGCTGCTTCAGGTCAGCACACCCTAACACTTTATTAACACATGATTTTCCCTATCACTTTGTATATATTATTTTAATCACACCACTTACATAGCACTTCTGTGCTTCTTATTAACCCCTATTAATTCTCACCTGTGTGCTGACCTGGGGTGGCCGACCTGTGCCGACATCGTGGGGTCCTGCACCCCGGATCTATACCTAGTATTAGGGACCCCCAGTGACGGAGAAGCCTTGTCGATCGGCCTGGGGGCTTAACCCTATATCTGCAGATATACGCAACTAAGATCTCCGTATTATCTGACTATTATGTAGTAATATTTTTCACTCGGTGTGCATTAGGGGACACATAGTTTTTTCCTGCTACTCAGAAACTGCAAGGAAATTGCTTTCGTTAGCTATTCTGCTAATAATAGCAGAATTGCTAATCTTTCGTTAGCAATTGCTAATCTTTCGTTAGCAATTCTGCTATGCTAAAATACACTCCCAGAGGGCGGCGGCTTTGTGTTTGCATTTCTGCTAAAAGTAGCTAGCGAGCGAACAACTCGGAATGAGGGCCATGGTTTTGCCCATTAGCTAACAAATTTGCTACTGTGATCAAGTTCGAATTAGGCCCATTGTGCAGTTGTACCGAGGGCATCTTTTTTTAATCATCGGATTAACAAAATAAAATCTCAAATCCAATATCATTAGCTTCATTAACATTTTTTTTAAAAGTCTGAAAAATAGGATTTTGGTACTTACCAGGTAAATCCTTTTCTTTGAATCCATAGGGGTCACTGGAGTTACTCTTGGGATATGAGCGGGCGTTAGCAGGGATATGCACAATTAATTATTTAAATTAGTAGCCCTTATAACCCCTCCATGCCCACTATTCCTCAAAGAGAAGGTACAATGAACTACATAAAACATTATAACATAACGGACAACAAAAGAGTTGACACATAACATAACAAACAACTATAAAGTTGACATTACAATAGCTAATTAACTCTTAGCCTTGCACCAGTCGGAGAAAATGTGGTAACATAAACTCTACTGAACTGAACACAACCCAGGTCAAACTGCTCTGGGCGGGCGTCCAGTGACCCCTATGGATTCAAAGAAAAGGATTTACCTGGTAAGTACCAAAATCCTCTTTTCTTTTTCATCCTCTGGAGTAACTCTTGGGAGCTACCAAAGTTCTCTTCTTGGGCGGGAGAGCTGTTTGGCCCCTGTAACACAAGACGGCCAAAGCTTGATGCTGATGTTGCAAACGTATCAAACTTATAAAAGCGGACAAACGTGTGTACTGATGACCATGTGGCCGCCCAACAAAGATGTGTCGTAGAAGCGCCATGACCTGCCGCCCATGATGTTCCCACTGAACGAGTGGAATGAGCCGAAATTGATGCTGGTGGTTGTTGACCAGCATGAAAGTGCACCTGACCTATGGTCAACTTAATCCATCTGGCCAAGGTCTGCTTGGAAGCTGCCTGACCCATCTTGACTGTATCATATAGGACAAACAAAGTGTCCGTCTTACGTACTGTTGAAGTTCGGGCAACGTAGACGCGAAGAGCGCGTACAACATCTAAAGTAACTGGAGTCCCTGCATCCTCTGATAACACAGGGACTACAATTGGTTGATTGATGTGAAAAGAAGATACCACCTTAGGTAGGAAAGCGGGATTCGTCCGAAGTTCCGCTTTATCATCATGAAACACTAGATACGGTGGTTTGCATGACAAAGCACCCAATTCTGAAACTCGCCTTGCTGAAGCTAAGGCCAAAAGAAAAACTGTTTTGCAGGTGAGAAACTTAATATCTACCTTCTGTAAAGGTTCAAAAACTGAGGACTGTACAAAATCTAAAACCAGATTTAAGTCCCATGGTGCTATAGGTGGTATAAATGGAGGTTGAACTCTGAGAACACCTTGCAAAAAAGTGTGAACTATTGGCAAAAGAGCCAACCGTCTTTGAAAGTAAATTGATAATGCAGAAACCTGCATCTTTAGTGTAGACAATCATAGTCCTGCATCTAAACCTGATTGTAAAAATAGCAAAAGACGGGATAACTTGAAAGCTAATGTCGGAAAATTCCGGAGTGCACACCAGTCTATATAAGCATGCCAAATTCTGTGGTAATGAGCTGCTGTAACTGGCTTCCTAGCACATAACATGGTAGGTATAACTGTTTCTGGAATGCCCCTTCGTCTCAAGATAGCGATTTTACCAGCCACCCCGTCAAACGTAGTCGCGCTAAATCGGGGTATAGGAATGGACCCTGTAATAGCAGGTCTGGACGTAACGGGAGCATCCATGGTTTGTCTATGAGAAGATCTCGAAGATCCGAGAACCACGCTCTCCGAGGCCAATGAGGTGCTACTAGTATGACTGTCGTGGACTCTCGTTTGATCTGCTTTAGCAACCGGGGTAGCTTCGGTAATTGTGGAAACAGATACACAAGTCTGTATGGCCATGAGATTGAAAGAGCATCCACTGCAACTGCCCTTGGATCTCTTGTTCTGGACACATACTGGGGTAATTGATGATTTTGGCGAGAAGCCATGAGATCGACTTGTGGGAACCCCCAACGCTGGACTAACATCTGGAACACTTCTGGATTTAATGTCCATTCTCCTGGATGGAAATCCTGACAACTGAGATAATCTGCCTCCCAGTTGTCCACTCCTGGAATGAAGATTGCCAACAATATCACCCGGTGACCCTCGGCCCAATTCAGGATTCGAGCAACCTCTCGCATGACCATGCGACTGCGAGTCCCTCCTTGTTTGTTGATGTATGCGACTGCCGTCGCATTGTCTGACTGAACCTGTACAGACTGACTGTGGAGCATGCGAACTGCCTGATGTAATGCATTGTAAATGGCCCTGAGTTCAAGGACATTTATTGATAGTAACTTTTCTTGGTCTGACCAGAGACCCTGAAATTGACAATCTAGGACCACTGCTCCCCAACCTCTGCGACTTGCGTCTGTTGTCAGGGTAATCCATTTCCAGGCTCCGAACCTTCTTCCCGCAGAGAGATTGCGTACCCGGAGCCACCAGAGTAGTGATATTCTGGCTCTTGGAGACAACCGCACCGAACTGATGGATCTGAAGATGCGAGCCTGACCACTGTGCGAGAAGATCCAGCTGAAAAGGCCGTGAGTGAAATCTTCCAAATTGGAGAGCTTCGAAAGATGCCACCATCTTCCCCAACAGTCGAACGCACAAGAGCACCGAGACCTTCCGAGGTTTGAGCACGCATTGTACAAACCGACGAATGCTCTGAATCTTTTGTTCTGGTAAGAAAATTCGTTGATCCACCGTATCGAAAATCATTCCTAAGAACTGAAGTCTTTGAGACGGAATTAGGCTTGATTTTTTTAAAATTGATAATCCAACCGTGCTGAATTAGTACATTGTATGTTAGTAAGGCATGTTGAAAGAGTTTCTGTTGAGAGGGAGCTTTGATGAGCAGATCGTCCAAGTACGGAACTATTGTCAATCCCAGAGCTCTGAGATGAGATATCATCACAGACATCACCTTTGTAAAAATCCGAGGTGCTGACGAGAGGCCAAATGGTAGAGCCTGAAACTGATAATGGTTTTGCTGTAACGCAAACCTTAAGTACGCTTGATGCGGTGGCCAAATAGGAATGTGTAAGTACGCATCCTTTAGATCCAACGAAATCATGAATTCCTGTTGTTACAGACCAGCAATCACAGCCCTCAGGGATTCCATCTTGAATCTGTAGTAAGTGATGTACTGATTGAGACCTTTCAGGTTCAATATGGGTCTGACCGAGCCATCCGGCTTTGGTACTACAAACAGACTGGAATAATAACCCTGACCCTGACCCTGTTGGTGGACTGGAACCGGAACTAAAACTGCTGAATCTATGAGAGACTGAATCGCGGTTTGTAGTACTGCTGTTTTTTTCTCTGGACATAGGTAGACTTGTCTTGAAAAACCGCACTGGTGGAAGACAATCGAACTCTATCTTGTAACCTTTGAACACTAAATTGCGGATCCACCCCTCTGTGGATGTATGAGACCACGCCAGGTGAAACGATTGAAGGCATGCTCCCACAACTGGGAACCCAAGATGGGCAGGCAATCCGTCATGCCACCGGTTTGTCAGTGGTCTTAGTGTCTTGATGACGGCTAGTGGTTTATTGAAACCCACGTCCCCTACCACGTCTACTCTGAACGGTTGTTCCTCTAGCCCGGCCTCAAAAGGGCTGAGGTCTAAAGGATTTGAACGCTGGACTAGCGTGTTTCCGTTTAGGTACCTGTGTAGGCAATGGAAGGAAAACCGACTTCCCTCCAGTGGCCTGAGAAATCCATTTGTCCAGTTCAGGACCAAACAACATCTCCCCAGCGTAAGGTAATGCTTCTATACCACGTTTAGACTCTGCCTCTGCCTGCCAAGCACGAAGCCAAAGTGCATGTTGAGTTGCTACTAAAGAAGCTGAAATGCGAGAGCCAACTCGCCCGACATCCATAGAAGCTGTACCTAAGTACTCAGCTGATTCACAAATGTGATCCGCCAGAAGACTAAGCTGTTCCAAAGGAACATCTTGCTGTAGGCCTAACATGAGCTGTGTTGCCCAAGCAACAACCGCTTTATTAACCCAAACACCCACCAGAGCGGGTCTAAGCAATACCCCTATTGCTGTATACATAGATTTTAGCATAGCTTCCAGTTTGCGCTCCGACGGGTCTCTAAGTGTTGTAGCCGAAGGAACTGCAATAGTTAACTTTTTAGAAAGTTTAGACACCGAAGAATCCACAGCTGGTGGGTTCTCCCATTTGGCTGTCATAGATTCTGAAAACGGGTAAGTAGACAGGAACCGCCTAGGTACAGAAAACCGTTTATTCGGATTTTGCCAGGCCTCAGTTAACTGCCTATTAATGGACTCAGAATATGGAAAACACACCGGAGTTCTCCGTTTCTTAGCAAACAATACTTCGTCATTTGAAAGAGGTTCTTCAGATTCTGTAAAATTTAGAACCTGACGTACCGCCCTGATGAGATTATCAATGGCCGGGCTATCAGAAACTTCACTATCTGACTCATGCGCCTCTCCAATTTCCTCTTGTTCCTGAGTAGTCAAGTCTGACATATCTTCAGAATACAATACAGGCGAAAGTGGGAAGTTATAAAATAAATGATAACTATCTTTCTGCCTAAAGCTAGTCCTGGACATTTGTAACCTCTGCAAAGTCCTGGACTTTCCCTGAACCCCTTCTGGTAATTCAGGCTGTAAAACTCTAGCCTCAGATCTAATAGCCTCTCGTTCCTGACGCGCAGCAGCTAACTCGGACTGTAAACCCGTCATATCCTCTGCTAGCATAGCCCAAAGAGGATTAGGATTAGCAATCGTGGTTGAAACAGCAAGACACTCTGTACAAGTGGTAGAGCCGTGCAGCTAAGCTGTTTTTTAGTTTTAGCCTTAGCTTTGCTCATTATGTGACAGACAGACACTTTAGACACAAGACAATTTTACCCGCCTCAGTAAAAAATATGTTAAAATTTTTTATTTTTTTTAAAGTATAAATCTATGTACAGAACCCTACTTACACCCTTGCTTCACAGGGAGAGTGTAGTAATTGCTCCTAAAAAACAAACAAACAAAAACCAGGATATAAGAAAACATTATCCTACCCTGAAAATACATAGATTTATAGTGATATTAGTATTTATATATACATATAACATCAAACTATACAGAAATAATAACGACCTAGGCAGCTGCCTGACCTCCACTGTGTAGGCGGGTCTCCCCTTCTCCTCCTGTATGTCAGACCACAGCAGCCGTGATTCTGCTGCGGTCAGGATATGCACTCTCACTCCTGTCTGCCGAGATGCTGCGGGTCTCTCTGTGGCCCCGGAGCTCTGCTGGCAGCGAAAGAATCGTGGTAGGAGAGAGAGAGTGCTGCCATCTGCGCGACCACTGACAGTGAGGAGAGTGGCTCTTATATGTGGTGCGTCTAGTAATACCAGCATCTATACTAAGTATACATACAACTGCGGGCGGCAGCATGAGCTGACTGCCCCTCAGCGATATAAAAGTAAATTAGCAGCGGCCGAATAAACTGCCTTACCGCTCTATACCGGATTCACGTGGAGCTCAAGAAGGGGTTTCTTCTTCAAACTCTGTCTAACTCCTCTGCAGCAGCAGCCGCACCCAGTGAAGTCTATGACGGGGCTTTTCTTAATAAGCACCGTCCAGCTTATCCTGCAGCCCAGCTGCACCTTGTGGAGGCTATGACAGGGCTTTTGCAATAAGACCTGTCCAGCTCCTTCTACAGCCTTAGACTGCAATCAGCTTCCTGCTGAATGTGATCTATGGCAGTGCTCTTCCATCTGAGTCCTGACAAGACACCAGCTGCAATGCAGTAACTAACATCCCGGACCCAAACTTTTGAATAAGCCAGGAAGGAATGTAGTAAAAAACGCAAAATTAAATAAAAAATAAAAATATCTGTGGAACCCTTCCACGTGTGCTTCTATCCCTTACCAATGAGCACAAAACAAAAACACTGAGGGATAGTGGGCATGGAGGGGTTATAAGGGCTACTAATTTAAATAATTAATTGTGCATATCCCTGCTAACGCCCGTTCATATCCCAAGAGTTACTCCAGTGACCCCTAGAGGATGACAAAGAAAAACAGTGGACAGAGATTACATACAATAATGTTACATAAAAGGAGACAGAGATAAACAAAGTAAAGGAAAGCAGACAGAAAACAGGTAGACAGGTCACAGGGGCAATGATGTCACACGAGGAGCATGAGGGAGCAGGAGAGGCTTAGAGCCTGAAATCAAATATTGGGTTATGATTAAATGTCAGAGTAGGAGAGGCTTAGAGCCTGATTTAGAGTATGGGGCTATGATTATATATCTGAATAGGAGAGGCTTAGACCTTGAAATAAAGTATAGGGTTATGATTAGATGACGGAATAGGGATAGCCCTACAGCCTATAATAAAGTATAGGATCATGATTAGATGTCTGAAAAAGATAGGCTTATAGTCTGAAGCTAAGTATATGGTTAAAGCTACAGTCCCCAGTAGGGATCGGTTTTGACTTTTGTTTGTATTTAGGGGGCCATGTTATAGTTACAGTTAAAGCTTGTTTTAAGGATAGGTTTACAGCAATAATTCACAACCAGAATAACAACACATTTGTATGTCATGATGCAAGTCTGGATGTATCACAGGAATATGGGGTATATATACTAAGCCTTGGAAAGAGATAAAGTGGACAGAGATAAAGTACCAGCCAATCAGCTCCTAACTGTCATGTTGCAGGTTGTACTTGAGAAATGACAGCAGCTGGTTGGTTGGTATTCTATCTACATCCACATTATCAGTCTCCAAAGCTTAGTACTTAGGAAGTTATTAAGAGTTGGTTGCAGTTTTTGCTAAAATATCAAAAACTGTGACCACTAAAATCGCATGCTGGGGTCCACCCAGCACAGAGCAAGGCCGCCCAGCAAGTGTGGCGCCACCCAGCAATGGGATAGCAAATAATTTGTGATCGTATTGCTAAAACCTCAAAGACAGGCGCACCGCTACCATGTTTCCAATAACAGGAAACGCAAGCGACGTCATCGGCTGGTCCCTGAAAACAGCCATGACATACCTGTGTTTCCTGATCCACTCCCCCAATGCCGCTTCACCGCCCCCGCCGGAACCAACCGCCTGTCAGTCATGATGCGATTGCAAACTTTTTGGGAAGCGATTGCATCATGATAACTTGTACACGCGCACTGCGGCCGCTTCGCATTCACCTACCTCACCTCACACCACTGGTATACATACAAATGGTGCAGTCAACTCTGAGTACAAGAGGAGATCTGCATTCACTACCAAGCAGTCGCTGATATTGCCAACTTGCTTGCAATTCTGGATTAGGCTCAAAGTACAAAAGTACAAAGAAAAAGTATGTACTTAGGGTAATATGTTAAATGTATTTTAATTTGAAATTAAGACCAATATATACAATTTGCCAGGTTACATATTATTCAAATGTATTTATCATGATAGTTTAACACTTGTGCATCATGCAAAATAAACTATAAGATATGTGCCACAACATGAAATATACCGAGAGCCAATGGTAGACTTTTTGCTAGTTTATGTTTGGAGAATAAAGCTTTGGGAAGGAAAAAGTTTAGAACTTTGGCGTACAGTCAGTATGTGGAGGTCTGGTTACCTGTGGGTTTAAAAATTATTAGTTCTATGGCTTTGTTTAGATTTGTTTAGATTTAGGACTAAAGATAAAAACGGGTAGGGATTGGTTTAGATCATGAAGTTAGGATTAAAGTTTTGGTTGGGAATTGATGTAGAATTTGAGGCTGGGCTTTGTATAAAGTTAGAACTAAGGTTATATATGAGGTTAATGACCTACCACAGACTTACCACTTGTTTTAATTTCCTCCCATAAACTGATATCCAGATAAGTGGTCTATGACTACAAAAGCAACTATGAATAACAGGTGATGGTGCATTGGCAAATTCTAACAACTGCAACGTTCTTATAAAACACCACAGTCTCAGGACTTCTCCTGACTGTGAATTTAGGGGGTAATTCAGACCTGATCACTGAGCAGCGATTTTTGCGATCAGATAGTCGCCGCCTACAGGGGGAGTGTATTTTCGATGTGCAAATGTGCGATCGCATGTGTAGCAGAGCTGCACAAACTGATTTTGTGCAGTCTCTGTGCAGACCAGAACTTACTCAGCCGCTGCGATCACATCTGCCTGTTCAGGACCGGATTTGACGTCAGACACCCTCCCTTCAAACTCTTGAACACGCCTGCATTTTTCCGTACACTCCCTGAAAACGCTTAGTTTGCCACCCACAAACGGCCTCTTCCTGTCAATTTCCGTGCGATCGCCAGTGCGAACGGATTCTTCGCACAAACCCGTCGCTGACCGGCGATCGCCGTTGCTGCCTTCCATTGTGCCTGCGCATTGCAGTGCATACTCATGTGCAGTACAGACCTGATCGCCGTCTGTGCGAAAACGCACAGCAGCGATCAGGTCTGAATGACCCCTTTAGTCAGGACTGTTCAAATCCTGTCTCCTCATAATCACCTTCTTCATTGAAGCATGTATCAAATCTGTCTATAACCTTTAGAATCCCCTTGTTGTACTCGGCAGCCTTGAGTCCTTTGAACAAGTTGATGACTGCAAGCTTCAACTCATCATCACTTCCAAAACTTTTTCTATCCAGGAACTCTTTGGGCGGAATTCAAATCTTATTTCTGCCGGCAGCCATTAGATGGCGACGAATGGAGCTATTCTAATGTAGCTCCGTTCGGGCACGATCGGCTGCTGGCGTCTACATTTCAGCTCGCACCCGCCTGGGGTGGGGAGCTGAAATGTGTTAAAAGGGATCCGTTTTGGTGCCCAAACGGCACTTTTCCTGATCGTGCCCATTAGTTTAGTTGGGTTTAGCTGCATTATGCAGCTAAACCCTACACTAATGGGCGCGATCAGTGCAGTAGGAGACTTCAATTGTATATTGCCCTTTCAACGTAGTGAAAAGGTGAAATCGCTTTGAGCAAGGTTTGGACTATGGAGTGGATGATCGAAACCTCCCACCCAAAACTGTGACATGTTATGGGCGATCCAGTTGATCTTCACCCCGTGTACATTTGTTGGTCCATTATTGAACATTTTACTTCACTTTCTCATATCACCGTACATACGGTAGGATGTACTAAAAAACTTACCACATCGAGTCTAATCGCATATGCACTAACATACTCTATTAGCATTGCAAGGGACAGCTCTTCCGATAAGAGCTGTCCTTTGCGATCAGCACCAGACACACTATTTCTGTGTTTCAGCCCCAGGAGTCCCTCCGCACATGCGCAGAGGGTTGAGATGACTGCAGAGGGTGCTGGGAAGGATCTGATCAGGTCCATCACAGTAAGTATGTGAATAGAAGTCCATAGGCTTCTATAGAGTAAAGCGAGCAAAAGCTTCTGTTATCCTCTGCACCAAAGACGAGCATTGCCGGGCTTAGTACACATGGAAATGCAGTAAAAACCCTGAAAAACGTTTTTTTTTTAACATCATTTTCCATTTAGTACATCCCACCCATACACTTTATACCATTCAAGAAACTAATAACACTCCTCACTTCACAGTTGGAGGGATTTTGTATCCTAGGGTTCAATGCTAAAAACAACCATAACAGCACACTACTCAGAGAACACTTAGGGAGGCTGCCAAACCATGCATTGGGGAGGGGAAATAACATACCTGGCGGGAATTTACAAATGGTCTTTACTTTCTGGGTTATACAAGCCAACAAATTGAAAGTCTTATGATTAATTAGCCAGTTAATTGAACGTCTTGCCATACACTTTCCAACAGATTGAGGGGTTGGAATACACTATCAACTGCATTGGAGTTCCTACAATCCACAAACCATCTGATGGAGGTCCTGCTATCCATAAACTATCACATTCAGGTATATCTAGTATATAGCACAAAAAGCTGTATTCTAATGATTGGACTAAGGGGTGAAACTCTCCACCTCTACAAAACTTCAAATGGGCTCTCAAGACCCACTTTTTTTCCAAACCCAGCCAACTCTCCTCCTACTCCTTCTGTGTCACCCTGGTCTGTCAGCTCTTCACCTTTTAGATTGTAAGCTCGCAAGAGCAGGGTTTCTTTCATTGTGTGCCTTTCATTTTCTTACTTACATATCTTATACTCCATACTCCCTTTGATGCCACCTGACCCCTGGTTTTACATACTTGTCCTATATTGTCTTGAACGGTAAGTGCTGTTTTCTTGTTTGCTCATTTGATTCTGTACTCTGTAATGGGCGCTGCAGATCCCTTGTGGCGCCATATATATATATAAAGGATAATAATAATACAGGTTGAGTATCCCATATTCAAATATTCCGAAATACGGAATATTCCGAAATACGGACTTTTTTGAGTGAGAGTGAGATAGTGATACCTTTGTTTTTTGATGGCTCAATGTACACAAACTTTGTTTAATACACAAAGTTATTAAAAATATTGTATTAAATGACCTTCAGGCTGTGTGCATAAGGTGTATATGAAACATAAATAAATTGTGTGAATGTAGACACACTTTGTTTAATGCACAAAGTTATAAAAAATATTGGCTAAAATTACCTTCAGGCTGTGTGTATAAGGTGTACAGTATATGTAACATAAATGCATTCTGTGCTTAGATTTAGGTCCCATCACCATGATATCTCATTATGGCATGCAATTATTCCAAAATACGGAAAAATCCCATATCCAAAATACCTCCGGTCCCAAGCATTTTGGATAAGGGAGACTCAACCTGTAATAATAATAATAATAATAATAAAAATAAGGTATAAAGATTTCCAATAACTATCATGGGGGGATCTGGTCAGGATCCCAGTGTTCAGGATTCCGGCAGTCAAGATATCAACCTCGAAATCCCAACACTGCTCAGAATACCGACACCTGAACCCGACATGGATCGCAATACCAGTGCCGGAATCCCGGATGTAAGTATGCCAGAACTGCTGAGAGGAAATCATGGGGGGCAGGTGAAGGTTTGGCTGCAGGGAAGGATTTGGGTTAGGGTGCAGGGACGGGTTAAGGTTAGGCTGCGGGGAGGGACGGTTAGGGTTAGGCACCACCAGGGAGGGTTAGGGTTAGGCTATATGGGGGGAGGGATTAGGTCAGGCTGTGGGTAAGTAGGGTTAGGGATTAGGGGTAGCATACTTACCTAGTAGGTGTCAATTTCCTGAGTGTTGGGATGCCGCTGACTGTATTTTGACTGTCGGAATCCCAAGCGCTGGGATCCCAATAACATCCCATCATGGGAATGTTTAAAAAAAATTAAAGAAATTATTTTTAATGAGAAATATAATGATCCAAGAATCAAAACCCCACTTAGACCCAGAACACTGGGAAAGTTTTCTTTGTGATGTGTATTTTAATAGTGTCAATAAAACGTCATGTATTTAATTGTTTTCATTCATTTCTGATAGTTAATAATAGAGATGAGCGGGTTCGGTTCTCAGAGAACCGAACCCATCCGAACTTCATGATCCGAGCCGGGAACTGAGTCCGGCTCGGGACTTCCCACCAGACTCGGATCCCAGAACGAGGCAAAACGTTATCATCCCACTGTCGGATTCTCGCGGGTTTTGGATTCCATATAAGGAGCCACGCGTCGAGGCCATTTTCACTCCGGACTTGCAGAGTGACAGAGACAGACCTCTGTCTCTCTCTGTGGGTGGTGGCTTTGGGTGGGGTCAGCGTGTGCTCTCTAAGGGTGCTGCCCTGGCTGTCACTGGTGTTTCATGTGCTGTTAGGGGTACTGCAGCTGTACATGGGTCTTGCTGTCCTGGCTGCTGTGCTGTACAGGGGCACTGTCCTCCTGCATGCTGTGAAAATACAGGGGAGCTGGCCCTGTCTTGTATGCTGTAAAAATGCAGGGGTGCTGTTGTTAAAATAAATGTACACTGGCCCTGTCTTGTATGCTTTAAAAATTCAGGTGTGCTGTTGCTAAAATAAATGTACACTGGCCCTGTCTTGTATGCTGTAAAAATACAGGGGTGCTGTTGTTAAAATAAATGTACACTGGCCCCGTCTTGTATACTGTAAAAACTCAGGGGTGCTGTTGTTAAAATAAAAGTACACTGGCCCTGTCTTGTATGCTGTAAAAATTCAGGGGTGCAGTGAAAATAAATGTACACTGGCCCTGTCTTGTATACTGTCAAAATTCAGGGGTGTAGTGAAAATAAATGTACACTGGCCCGATCTTGTATGCTGTCAAAATTCAGAGGTGCTGTTGTTAAAATAAAAGTACACTGGTCCTTTCTTGTATGCTGTAACATTACAGGGGTGCTGTGAAAATAAAGGGGCACTGTTCTTTGTGCTGTAATAATAATGGGGTGCTGTCCTGTGAAATGGAGAACAAAAATTTGGAAAAAATAGTGGAAGATCAGGAACCACTTCCAGTTCCTGGTACTAGTGCTGAAGCTGCTGCTGCCACCAGTCATGGCATTGACGCAGTGCCGGCGCTAGCCGCTCAGCAAGGTCCGCAAAGCAGGGAGGCGCCTGGCACTAAAGGCGCTCTCCCTGCTCTGCTACTGTACCTTGCTGATGCGCAGCCTGCGCCTGTCGCACAGTGTGACATGCAGAAGCGGTGCCGGCAGCTGCAGCATGAACACAGGAAAGATCCTCGGTCTCCTCCTGTGTCAGATCACTCCCCCTTCCCTGTCCGTCTAGCTCCTCCCCGCTGCACATGTCATGCTGGGAGGCAGGAGCATCATCCCCCACCTCCTCTCTTCCCTCCCCTCTCACAGTAGTCTTCAGCACCGCCCCTCCCCTGAGTCCCCTCTCATCAATAGTGGATTGAAGACCAGGTAAGGAGAAAGGGCATATTAGTGTGTGTGTACAGTGGTATGTTACTGTGTACTGGGGGGGAGGGGGGGAGTGGAGGGAGAGATAAAGTGAAATATTACTGTGTACTTGGGGGGGCTGTTATGTTACTGTGTTCTGGGGTGGGGGGGAGATAAAAGTGAAATATTACTGTGCACTGGGGTCGGGGGGGGGGGGGGCTGGTATGTTACTGTGTGCTGGGGTGAGGGGGATAAACTGAAATATTACTGTGTACTGGGGTCGGGGGGGGGGGGATATAAGCTGGTATGTTACTGTGTGCTGGAGTGGGGGGGATATAGTGGAATATTAGTGTGTACTGGGGTCGGGGGGGGGATGTAAGCTGGTATGTTACTGTGTGCTGGAGTGGGGGGGATAAAGTGGAATATTAGTGTGTACTGGGGTGTGGGGTGGATAAAGTGGCATATAATGTGTGGTGGTGGTAGTGTGTGTGTGGACTGGGCTGCAGGGTAGCTGTGGTGTAGTGTGTAGGGAGGGGGGATTAATTGCTTAATTAGTCGTCGTGGGGACGTAGTTGAAAAAAAAAATCCCTTATAAACCATGTCTCGCACAGCCTTATCAGGGCTAATTTAATAGCCCCCTGGAGACACAATTACCCGCGATCAATGACCGTGGGTAATAGGATACCTCCATATGTTGTGTAAGGTCACTAGTACTGACAGATTTTACTTATGGATTACAGGGCTGTATCCCCCCAGTAAAATCTGCCACCTGCAGGGACTGCCTAGCAGTGGCAGTGACTTACTGTAGCATAGGAAGTGTTTCTCTTCATGGGACTGTAAGTCCAGACTTGTAATGTTACTATTTTTTTAATTTATGTTAAATGCAGTTTCTCCACTGCCTGCCACCCGCTGCCTCTCCACAGCCGTCACCTCTCTTTCCTGTCACCCACTCACTCTCATCTTCTCCCCGTCACCTCTCTCTCCAGTCACTCTCTCCGTCACCCCCCCATAGCCTCTTTCTCCTATCAACCTCTCCCTGTCATCCAACCCTCTCCCCGTCACCTTTATCTCCTGCCACCCTCTCCCTGTCACCCACCCCTCTCTCCTGTCACCCTCTCTCTGTCACCCACCCCTCTCCGCATCACCTCTCTCTCCTGTCGAACTATCCCTGTCACCCACTGATGCTCACCCATTCCCCATCACCTCTCTCTCCTGTCTCCCACTGATGCTTACCCTCTCCACGTCATTCTCTTTTTTCACCCTCTGCTTGTCACCCTCTCATCGTCACCTTCCGGTTCTCACTGTTGCCCACTGCCTCTCCCTAGCTTCACTCTGTGCCCGTCTCCCACTGTAGCTACCCTCTCCCTGTCACCGACTGACATTCCTGTTACCCACTTACTCTCACCCTCTACCCGTCACCCTTTCTCTCCTGCTATCCTCTCTCTCACACACCCGTGATCCATACGATCGCATGGTGTGTGCACTCCCACTAACTGGATGTAGCTAGTCGCAAGCGCAATGTGGCTGCTTGTGGGTAGGATGAGAGCGGAGTAGGTGGGCGCAAAATTTAGAGTTTGCAGGAGGGCGCCGAACACCCTAGCACCGGCCCTGCATTGACGATGCAATTCCATCAACGTTGTCTGCTAAGGCCGATGCACAATGTCATAGAGGGCATATAAAATCCAAAAAGCAAAAGTTAATAATCAGAAAAAAATAAATTGTCTGATGAGAAACGTAAAATTGCCAATATCCATTCACGACACGAACTGACAAGGAAAGGCTAAGGCATTGGCCTATGTTCATGGCTGGTACAGTTTCTGTAAGAGGCATACTGCTGAAAACTTTTTATGGAAACTGAGGGACATCATCGCACAATGGCTTACCCCCCTTTCCTGGGGATTTGTGATATCTGACAATGCCACCAATATTGTGCGTGCATTACATCTGGGCAAATTCCAGCATGTCCCATGTTTTGCACATACAATTAATTTGGTGGTGCAGAGTTGTTTGAAAAACGACTGTGGCATGCAGGAGATGCTGTCGGTGGCCCGAAAAATTGCGGGCTACTTTCGACATTCAGTGACTGCATGCCGAAGACTGGGGTGCCAGCAAACACTCCAGAACCTACCCTGCCATCACCTGAAGCAAGAGGTGGTACTGAGATGGAATTCAACACTCTATATACTTCAGAGGATGGAGGAGCAGCAAAAGGCTATTAAAGCCTATACATCCACCTATGACATAAGCAAAGAAGGGAGAATACACCTGACTCAAGCGCAGTGGAGAAAGAGTTCCGTGTTGTGCAAGGTTCTCCAACCCTTTGAACTTGCCACACGTGAGGTCAGTTCAGACACTGCCAGCTTGAGTCAGGTCATTCCCCTCATTTGCAGAAGCAGCTGGAGAAATTGAAGGAGGAGCTAAGACAGAGCGATTCCGCTAAGTATGTGGGACTTGTGGATGGAGCCCTTCATTCACTTTGCCAGAATTCAATGGTGGTCAATCTGTTGAAATCAGATCACTACATTTTGGCCACCAAGCTTGATCCTAGGTTTAAAGCCTACGTTGTATCTCTCTTTCTGGCGAAAAGCCTGCAGAGGTGCAAAGACCTGCTGGTGAGAAAATTGTCAACTCAAGCAAAACGTGACCCGTCAACAGCTTCTCCTTAATTTTCTCCCGCAACTGGGGCTGCGAGGAAAATAAAATTTCCTAGCCCACCAGCTGGCGGTGATGCAGGGCAGTCAGGAGCAAGAGTTGACATCTGGTCCGGACTGAAGGAGCTGCCAGCAATTACTGACATGTCTACTGTCTCTGTATATGATGCCGTCACCATTGGAAGAATGGTGGAGGATTATATCGGTGGCAGCATCCAAGTAGGCATGTCAGACAGTCCATATGTATACTGGCAGGAAAAAGAAGTAATTTGGAGGCCCTTGCAGAAACTGGCTTTATTTTACCTAAGTTGCCCCCCCTCCAGTGTGTACTCCGAAAGAGTGTTTAGTGCAGCCGGTAACCCTGTCAGCGATCAGCGTAGGCGGTTACTTCCACAAAATGTGGAGAAGATGATGTTCATCAAAATGAATGATAAATTCCTCCAGGAAGACCTTTACCAGCAATTGCCTCCAGAAAGTACACAGGGACTTGTGATGGTGGATTCCAATGGGGACGAATTAATACTCTGTGAGGATGAGGATGTACACACTGAAAGGGGTGAGGAATCGGAGGATGAGGACATCTTGCCTCTGTAGAGCCAGTTTGTGCAAGGAGAGATTAATTGCTTCTTTTTGTTGGGAGGATTAATTGCTTCTTTTTTGGTGGGGGCCAAAACAAACTAATCATTCCAGCCACAGTCGTTTGGCCGACTCTTTCGCTGAAATCATTGGTTTGTTAAAGTGTGCATGTCCTGTTTATACAACAAAGGGTGGGTGGGACGGCCCAGTGACAATTCCATCTTGCACCTCTTTTTTTCTTTGCATTATGTGCTCTTTGTGGACAAGTTTCTAAAACTGCCATCCTGTCTGCCACTGCAGTGCCACTCCTAGGTAGGCCACGTGTTTGTGCCGCCCACTTGTGTCGCTTAGCTTAGTCATCCAGCGACCTCGGTGCAACCTTTTGGCCTAAAAACAATATTGTGAGGTGTGAGGTGTTCAGAATAGACTGGAAATGAGTGGAAATGAATGTTATTGAGGTTAATAATACTGTAGAATCAGAATTACCCCCAAATTCTGTGATTTTAGCTGTTTTTATGTTTTTAAAAAAAAAATCCAGATCCAACACCGAAACCCAAAAGGATGGTTTTGGCAATACCAATCCAGATCCAAAACACGAACGAAGATCCAGATCATTTTTTTTTATGAGTGAATTAGGTAAAGAACATGAATTTAACCCTATCAAAAATTATTTTAGTTAAAAAAAGAAGAATTTTTTTAATGTAAAAAAAAATATTTTCCCCAAACAGCTGCCAGGTACACAGGGGGGGCTTGGGGGCGATGATTTACACTTATCAGCGGCTGCTATTGTCTGCAGCCGTTGGAGGTGGGGGATCCTGCCGTGCTGACCGATCAGCAATGATCGGCAGCACGGCAACACTGGGGGTTGGATGCTGGAAGACAGAGGTACCTTCCGGTCCCTCTGACAGCAACAGCGGAGGGGAGTTTCCCTTCCCTGCCGCTGCTAACACTGTTTATCTGACTGGTCGCATCCTGTGCGACCACATCAGATAAAGCACTTACAGGCATGGTCGCATCTGATGCGACCATGACAGGCAAGTGGTTAATAAACATCCCAGTGCAGTGAAAAGCAGGGACATGCTGATATAATTTACTAGTAGCTCCAAAAAGACACAATGGGGGTAATTCAGAGATGGACGTAGATCTTGTATCCGCGGAAAAATCTGCATCCATATGCTCACATGCTGGGTGCAGCCCAGCACAGGGTAGGCCGCCCAGCACAGGGCAGGCCACCCAGCATGTGTGGCACCGCCCCGTGATGCCTTCGCAATTTAATTGCAAATGCATCAAATAGAGTGCGACCCCTGCCTGCGTAGGCATGGGTCCTGCCGCCATGTTTCCATAAGCAGGCAACGTATTACGCCAGCATCGAAAATGGCCATGACACACCTGCGTTTTCTAATCATTGCCGCCCCCAGCGCCGCGTCGCCGCTCCCGGATGCCTGTCACCTGTCAATCACCATGCAATTGCATCCTTCTGGGATGCCATCGCATGGTGAAGGGTTGAGTACACACTCAATGGCTGGTGCACGTGCGCAGTCCCTATGGACGCGGCCTCTACATGTACACGCAGCGGCTGTGTCCATCTCTTAATAAGGCCCAATGTCCATCATACTTTCCGTGTTCTACTTTCTCATCCCTGTTACCTTGTTTAGGATCGGGAACCAGAGATGTAGCTAGGTGCCATGGTGCCCGGAGCAAGGGTATGTTTCAGCGCCCCCTCCCCTGTGCTGAATTGGAGGCATGTTACATTTGAAAATAAAAAATATAGAAATATTCTAAATTGGTGACAGGGCCGGTTCTAGACCTTGTGGAGCTCAGGGTGAAAGGTTTCCTTTGGAAACCCCACATGTTTAAAACAGGGACAGTGCGCACTGAGTGTGCACCCCCTCTGCTTCTCCTCCTGCTCTGCGGCTGCCTGTACAGCTGCTAGCGGTATAGCAGACAGAAGGCAGGGATGGGCAGGCGACGCACCCTCTTACTTTTCCAGCACTCGGAGCTTGCGCTCCACCGGGGCCACCCTCGCTACACCCCTGCCGGGAACCACTGGCTCAATGGGCATAACAGCAAAAGTTAAAGTAATATTAGTAAAAAATGTGCACAGTGAGGGACAGTGTTGTTTCCTAGTTTGCTGTTTGCATTTCTATTGTGGTTTAAGAAATGAAAGGATGTGAATGTCCCTTTGCCACATTGCATTTTTGCTCATGATTTACCAGAAGACCAGCAGCTCCTTCTTTGACCAAGTGTGACTCAGTTCTACCAGATCACCCGGCCAATTCCGATAAATTCCATCCTCTTTAACATGAGAGCCCTGAGCAATCCAAAGAAAATGAAAATAACAGTATTTGCCATTTATCTTCTTATGACTAATGACTAGTACCAGAATTAGGTAGGACTAAAGTGGTTTTCTGACCTTCTCAAGTTAACAGACTGTATTTACTGTAATTGTATTATGGTCTTGGGAATGTATGAAAAGGTCATTACTGTATTTGCTCTCACTGAGGGCCAAATGTAAAGTGATACATTCCACGGAGATAAAGTACCGACCAACCAGCTCCTGTAATTTTTCAAACCCAGCCTGTAATATGGCAGTTAGGGGCTGATTGGCTGGTACTTTATCACCGTGAAATTTATCACTTTTCTAGGCTTAGTACATCTGGCACTGAGAGAGAGATTCCTGATGAATGGGCCACATCTCTTGTCATTCACAGTTCTATCCAATGCAGGACCATCTGATCTCTCAGTGGGCTCCATCATATACAGTGCTGGGCATACACTATCAGATAAAATGACTATCAGAATGACAGACATTTTATCTGAAACCAGATATTTTGGTCAAACACTGTGAGATGCATTGCAGTGTATGGCCACACAACATCTCTGTTCCACCTAGAGATGAGCGGGTTCGGTTCTCAGAGAACCGAACCCTACCGGACTTTGCCTTCCAAGTCCGGATCCGAGCCAGGCTCGGATTTTCCCTCTTGACTCGGAAACCCGAATGTGGCAAAACGTCATCATCCTGCTGTCGGATTCTCGCTGGAATTGGATTCCTATAAGGAGCCGCGCGTCCCCGCCATTTTCACTCCAGTCTCGGAGAGTGTATAGAGAGAGGACGTGTCCTCAGTGTTCAGTGTCTGTGTGTTGGGGCGGAAGAGTGGGGTGTCAAGTGTTGTGCTGCTCAGTCCAGTCCAGTGTAGTCACTCAGTTTATTGTGCTACATCAGTCCAGGCAGTCACAGTGTTGGTGTTCTCTGCTGCCATATATCCAGTGTAGCTGTAAAGTGGTGCTGTGTTGTGCAGACCAGTCCAGTGTAGTCACTCAGTGTATTGTGCTGTATCAGTCCGGGCAGTCACAGTGTTGGTGTTCTCTGCTGCCATTTATCCAGTGTAGCTGTATAAGTGGTGCTGCGTTGTGCTGTCCAGTCCAGTGTAGTCAGTGTATTGTGCTGTATCAGTCCAGCCAGTCACAGTGTTGGTGTTCTCTGCTGCCATATATCCAGTGTAGCTGTAAAGTGGTGCTGTGTTGTGCAGACCAGTCCAGTGTAGATAGTGTATTGTGCTGTATCAGTCCAGCCATTCACAGTGTTGGTGGTCTCTGCTGCCATATATCCAGTGTAGCTGTATAAAGTGGTGCTGTGTTGTGCAGACCAGTGGTAGTGTCCTGTGTCATCGTAATTCCAGTGACGATATACGCTGCTGCTATATGTCCACTGCTGCAGTATAACAATTATAACAACCTGTTGGGATGCATCAGACCAGTGGTAGTGTCCTGTGTCATCAGTAATTCCAGTGACGATATACGCTGCTGCTATATGTCCACTGCTGCAGTATAACAATTATAACAACAACGTGTTGTGCTGCATCAGACCAGTGGTAGTGTCCTGTGTCATCAGTAATTCCAGTGACAATATACGCTGCTGCTATATGTCCACTGCTGCAGTATAACAATTATAACAACCTGTTGGGCTGCATCAGACCAGTGGTAGTGTCCTGTGTCATCAGTAATTCCAGTGACAATATACGCTGCTGCTATATGTCCACTGCTGCAGTATAATAATTATAACAACCTGTTGGGCTGCATCAGACCAGTGGTAGTGTCCTGTGTCATCAGTAATTCCAGTGACGATATACGCTGCTGCTATATGTCCATTGCGGTAGTAAAACAAGTATAGCAACAACGTGTTGTGCTGCATCAGACCAGTGGTAATGTCCTGTGTCATCAGTAATTCCAGTGATGATATACGCTGCTGCTATATGTCCACTGCTGCAGTATAACAATTATAACAACAATGTGTTGTGCTGCATCATACCAGTGGTAGTGTCCTGTGTCATCAGTAATTCCAGTGACGATATACGCTGCTGCTATATTTCCACTGCTGCAGTATAACAATTATAACAACCTGTTGGGATGCATCAGACCAGTGGTAGTGTCCTGTGTCATAAGTAACTCCAGTGACGATATACGCTGCTGCTATATGTCCACTGCTGCAGTATAACAATTATAACAACCTGTTGGGCTGCATCAGACCAGTGGTAGTGTCCTGTGTCATCAGTAATTCCAGTGACGATATACGCTGCTGCTATATTTCCACTGCTGCAGTATAACAATTATAACAACCTGTTGGGATGCATCAGACCAGTGGTAGTGTCCTGTGTCATCAGTAACTCCAGTGACGATATACGCTGCTGCTATATGTCCACTGCTGCAGTATAATAATTATAACAACAACTTGTTGTGCTGCATCAGACCAGTGGTAGTGTCCTGTGTCATCAGTAATTCCAGTCATTCCTGTGACGCATATTGTCTCATATAACTCCCAAAAAATAATGGAGAACAAAATTTTGTGGAGAAAATAGGGAAAAATCAAGAAGAACCACTTCCTCCTAGTGCTGAAGCTGCTGCCACTAGCCATGACATAGACAATGAAATGCCATCAATGTCGTCTGCCAAGGCCGATGCCCAATGTGATAGTAGAGGGCGTGTAAAATCCAAAAAGCCAAAGTTCAGTAAAAAGAACCAAAAAAAAAATGTAAATCGTCTGAGGAGAAACGTAAACTTGCCAATATTCCATTTACGACACGGAGTGGCAAGGAACGGCTGAGGCCCTGGCTTATGTTCATGGCTAGTGGTTCAGCTTCACATGACGATGGAAGCCCTCATCCTCCCGCTATAAAAATGAAAAGAGTTAAGCTGGAAAGAGCACAGCAAAGAACTGTGCACTCTGAGATGGTATCACAAATCCCCATGGAGAGTCAGAGTGTGTCGGCGGTTGCGATGCCTGACCTTCCCAACACTGGACGGGAAGAGGTGGCTCCTACCACCATTGCACGCCCCCTGCAAGTGCTGGAAGGAGCACCAACAGTCCAGTTCCTGATATTCAAATTGAAGATGTCACTGTTGAAGTACACCAGGATGAGGATATGGGTGTTGCTGGCGCTGAGGAGGAAGTTGACAATGAGGATTCCGGTGGTGATGTGGTTTGTTCAAGTCAATCACCGGGGGAGACACCTGTTGTCCTTGGGACGAAAAAGCCCATTGTGATGCCTGGGCAAACTACCAAAAAAGCCACCTCTTCAGTATGGAATTATTTCTCCACAAATCCGGACAACAGGTGTCAAGCCATCTGTTGCCTCTGTCAATCTGTAATAAGTAGGGGTAAGGATGTTAACCACCTAGGAACATCCTCCCTTATACGTCACCTGCTGTGCATTCATCAGAAGTCACTGTCAAGTTTAGAAATTTTGGATAAGAGCGTAAGCAGTCCACTGACACCTAAATCCCTTCTTCCTCCTGTACCCAAGCTCCTGCAAGCCACACCACCAACTCCCTCAACGTCAACTTCCTGCTCAGTCAGGAACGTCCGTAGTCCTGCAGGCCATGTCACTGTCAAGACTGAGGAGTCCTCTCCTAACCGGGATTCCTCCATAGGATCTTTGAGTGGTACGCCTGCTGCTGTTGTTGCTGCTGGGAGTCGATCGTCATCCCAGAGGGGAAGTCGGAAGACCACTTGTACTACTTCCAGTAAGCAATTGACTGTCCAACTGTCCTTTGTGAGGAAGATGAAATATGACAGCAGTCATCCTTTTGCAAAGCGGATAACTGAGGCCTTGACAGCTATGTTGGTGTTAGAGGTGCGTCCTGTATCCACTATTAGTTCAGAGTCACTTAAAGATTTGATGGAGATAGTGTGTCCCCGGTATCAAATCCCATCTAGGTTCCACTTCTCTAGGCAGGCGATACCGAGAATGTACACAGACGTCAGAAAAAGAGTCACCAGTGTCCTAAAAAATGCGATTGTATCCAGTGTCCACTTAAGCACGGACATGTGGACAAGTGGAACAGGGCAGACTAAGGACTATATGACTGTAACAGCCCACTGGGTAGATGTATGTCCTCCCGCAGCGGCATCAGTAGCAGCATCTTGCAAACACCAACTCGTTCCTAGGCAGTCTATGCTATGTATCACCGCTTTCCATAAGAGGCACACAGCTGACAACCTCTTACGGAAACTGAGGAACATCATTGCAGAATGGCTTACCCCAATTGGACTTTCCTGGGGATTTGTGATATCGGACAATGCCACCAATATTGTGCGTGCATTACATCTGGGCAAATTCCAGCATGTCCTATGTTTTGCACATACAATTAATTTGGTGATGCAGAATTTTTTGAAAAATGAGAGGGGTGTGCAGGAGATGCTGTCGGTGGCCCGAAAATTGCGGGCCACTTTCGGCATTCTGCCACTGCGTGCCGAAGACTGGAGCGCCAGCAAACACTCCTAAACCTGCCCCGCCATCAACTGAAGCAATAGGTGGTAACGAGGTGGAATTCAACACTCTATATGCTTCAGAGGATGGAGGAGCATCAAAAGGCTATTCAAGCCTATACATCCACCTACAATATAGGCAAAGGAGGGGGAATGCACCTGACTCAAGCGCAGTGGAGAATGATTTCCGTCTTGTGCTAGGTTCTCCAACCCTTCGAACTTGCCACACGTGAAGTCAGTTCAGACACTGCCAGCATGAGTCAGGTCATTCCCCTCATCAGGCTTTTGCAGAAACAGCTGGATAAATTGAAGGAGGAGCTAATACGAAGCGATTCCGCAAAGTATGTGGCACTTGTGGATGGAGCACTTCATTCGCTTTGCCAGGATTCAAGGGTGGTCAATCTGTTGAAATCAGAGCACTACATTTTGTCCATCGTGCTCGATCCTAGGTTTAAAGCCTACGTTGTATCTCTCTTTCCAGCAGACACAAGTGTGCAGAGGTTCAAAGACCTGCTGGTTAGTAAATTGTCAACTCAAGTGGAACGTGACCCGTCAACAGCTCCTCCTTCAATTTCTCCCGCCACTGGGGCTACAAGGAAAAGGAAAACATTTCCTAGCCCACCCGCTGGCGGTGATGCAGAGAAGTCAGGAGCGAAAGCTGACATCTGGTCCAGACTGAAGGACCTGCCAATGATTACTGACATGTCTAGTGTCACTGCATATGATTCTGTCACCATTGAAAGAATGGTGGAGGACTATATGAGTGACAGCATCCAAGTATACATGTCAGACAGTCCGTACGTATACTGGCAGGAAAAAGAGGCAATTTGGAGGCCCTTGCACAAACTGGCTTTATTTTACCTAAGTTGCCCCCCCTCTCCAGTGTGTACTTCGAAAGAGTGTTTAGTGCAGCCGGTAACCTTGTCAGCGATCGGCGTAGGAGGTTTGCTTCCACTAAATGTGGAGAAGATGATGTTCATCAAAATGAATGATAAATTCCTCCGGGAAGACCTTTACCAGCAATTGCCTCCAGAAAGTACACAGGGACCTGTGATGGTGGATTCAAGTGGGGACGAATTAATACTCAGTGAGGAGGATGTACACGGTGAAAGCGGTGAGGAATCGGTGGATGATGATGAGGTGGACATCTTGCTTTTGTAGAGCCAGTTTGTGCAAGGAGAGATTGATTGCTTCTTTTTTGGTGGGGGCCCAAACAAACCAGTCATTTCAGCCACAGTCGTGTGGCAGACCCTGTCACTGAAATGACTGATTTGTTAAAGTGTGCATGTCCTGTTTATACAACATAAGGGTGGGTGAGAAGGCCCAAGGACAATTCCATCTTGCACATCTTTTCTTTGCCACATCATTCCAGGGGTACTGCCCTATATGGGGTGCTGCCACTCTGCCTTATCAGTCCAGGGGTGCTGCCCCACTGCTGTTCAAGTCCAAGGGTGCTGTTGCCTGTCTACTGTGCTGTGTGCCCAAGGACAATTCCATCTTGCACCTCTTTTTCTTCTTTGCATCATGTGCTGTTTGGGGACTAGTTTTTTTAAGTGCCATACTGTCTGTAACTGCAGTTCCACTCCTAGATGGGCCAGGTGTTTGTGCTGCACACTTGTGTCGCTTAGCTTGGCCGTCCAGCTACCCAATTGCACCTCTTTTTCTTCTTTGCATCATGTGCTGTTTGGGCACTAGTTTTTGAATAGTGCCATCTTGTCTGCAACTGCAGTGCCACTCCTAGATGGGCCAGGTGTTTGTGCCGCACACTTGTGTCGCTTAGCTTAGTCATACAGCCACCTCGGTGCAACATTTAGGCCTAAAAACAATATTGTGAGGTGTTCAGAATAGACTGGAAATGAGTGGAAATGATTGTTATTGAGGTTAATAATACTGTAGGAGCAAAGTTACCCCCAAATTCTGTGACTTTAGCTGTTTTTATGTTTTTTTCAAAAATCATCCAGATCCAAAACCAAAACACGAAAGGGTGGTTTTGGCAAAACCAAGCCAAAACCAAAACATGAAAATGGAATTAGAACCAAAACCAAAACACGAAAAGTGCCAGCCGCACATCTCTAGTTCCACCCCTTGGGAAGAGACATTTCCCCATTCCTGCTCTGTGAGGGAGCAGGGGAAATGTCAGGAGATCGGCCGAGGCAGCACATACACTGCTGTATGTGGCTGTCTGATGATCAGATCAGTTGGGCATGTCAGCAGATCTTTCAAGCCCAACCATATGATAAGCGTTGATCGATTGCGGCCGTGCACTATGCGGTTAGTAGATGATGAGCTCTGTGCCTGTCTCCTTCTACCATAGAAGTCTATGGGCGCATCCCCTTGTGTTTATCCCCTTGTGCCAGTGTCTCTCAGATGCGGAGCTTAGGATGTGTAATGCGCTGATCCTCCATCATAGAGTGAGTGAGTAAGCGTGCAGAGCTGAGACCGGGAGCAGAGCTCAGTGAGTGAGACTTACAGCATTTCCATGCATGTACCGCAGCTCTGAAACTATCACAGAGCCGGGCGCTGCACCTTCTCTACAGCGGGAGTCAGACTGCACGGCTGTGCAGTCTTCCGTCCCTTGCCTCCGGAGATAACTTCTGTTGAGATCATGCAGCCACACAAACAGACTGGTAAATACCGCTACCACTGCCGTGTTACCTTGTATGATATAAGTGGGCCAATTACCTGTATCAATAAACATCCAAGTCACCTGTGTGTTTTCTGAATAAACATGTATTACTGTTTAAGTTCATTAAGTGTGTGGACTGACGTCACTGCACCAGGCAATCCACTATACTCTGCCAACATATGCAACTATCAACCCGATCCGCTGACACTCTTGAGATCTGGCTGATAATTGCATAACATATGCCTGGCTAAAAGCTAGAACTACCTTTGTTTCATTACATTCATAACCTGTGTCATGTATTAGATAGGAAGATAAGTAGGGTTTACTGTTTTGCCTAAGCAAAAAGCCTATCAGCAGTAGAGGGGATGAATGAGGGGTGATCCATATTAGCACATATACTTTCATGTTATTGTTTCATCAGACTCAGTAATGAAAATGTAAATCAGATGCTACTGTAAGTATCAAGTGATTTTTTTCTTTTTTATTGATTGCAATTGCGAAAAACGCATTGTTCAAACTGTAAACTGGTCTACAGATGTTTTACATATTTAGTGATGTTCTTATTGTGAGTACAAATGTCTTAGAGTAATGATTATTGTACAGCATTTGCATATTCTTCAGCTGCTAATGTATGAAACATGCCATGCCGTGCGGTTCAGCGCGCATGGCGTCCCGGCGTTGCTTGGCTCCGTGCGGGGACAGGAGGAGGCTCGGCGGCCGTGACGCGCCGGGACCGTTGCTTAGCAACGGTCGGGCGCTGGGGAGAGCCGCCGCGCCTAACACAATCCAAGTCACACGTGCACATTTTCCTCCACACTGGCCTTGCAAATTGGTACGTTCAGCCTTACCGCTGCCAGGTCAGCGTTGGCTGAGAGACAAGAATCACCTTGCTGCCATGTGCAGTTGTTTTGTTGGCAATTTGTGATAATAGCAGATTTCTATCATGGGGGTAAATTTACTAAGATGGGAGTTCTATTTAAGGTATCTATATGCCTCTGCTTATATTGTGGTGGGAAGGGACACATGGCGCGTAACTGCCCAAATAAGCAAGGAAACGCTCTGACCAAGTGAATTGTGAGGGGGTTCACTTGGGTCTGCAGTTAATCTCGTCAAATGATTCCTTGTTAGTTCCTGTAAAAATTTCTTCTGGAAGTTGCAGTTCGTTTGTGTCAGCCTTCATTGACAGTGGAGCTGCTGGGAATTTTATGGATCTTGCCTGGGCTCAGGCTTTGGGAATTCCGCAGTTTCATTTAGATAGACCTATCACCATGCACGGGTTAGACGGTGGTCCACTCTCTAATGGGGTAATTACTCATCGCACCCCTCCAGTTCAACTGACAGTGGGGGCCTTACATTCCGAAAAAATTGAGTTTTATCTTACCCATTGTCCGGCTGTGCCTGTTGTTTTAGGTCACCCCTGGCTTGCCTTTCATAATCCCACCATAGATTGGCAGTCTGGGGAAATTTCCCAGTGGGGTCCCTTTTGTGTTAAAGAATGTATTTCTCGTCCAGTCCGGGTCGCAGCTGTCACTCCGGAACTTATACCTTCGGAATATCAGGATTTTGCTGATGTTTTTTCCAAGGGTAATGGGGATATTCTGCCTCCTCATCGGGCATATGACTGCGCCATTGACTTAGTCCCCGGTGCCACTCTGCCAAAAGGGAGACTATATGCATTATCTGGCCCCAAGACTAAGGCTATGAATGATTATGTACAGGAGAGTCTGAACAAGGGGTTTATTAGGCCCTCGAAATCTCCGTTAAGTGCAGGGGTTTTTTTTGTTGAGAAAAAAGACGGATCCCTTAGACCGTGTATTCATTATCGGCCTTGAATAAAATCTCTATTAAAAACATTTACCCCCTGCCGTTGATTTCGGTACTGTTTGATCAGCTCCGAACTGCGGTTATTTTTTCCAAAATTGATCTTAGAAGGGCCTACAACCTCATCCGAATAAGATCTGGGGATGAGTGGAAGACGGCTTTCAGTACACAATCTGGACATTACGAATATCTTGTAATGCTATTCAGTCTGTCTAATGCTCCTGCGGTGTTTCAGGATCTTATTAACAATGTCCTCTGTGACTTTCTAGGGAAGTTCGTGGTCGTTTATTTAGACGACATTTTGATTTATTCTGAGTCTTCCGAACAGCATGTGGTCCATGTGCGACTAGTACTTCAGAGGTTACGGGAGAATCACTTGTACGCCAAATTGGAGAAATGCGATTTCCACATCACGGAGGTGTCCTTTTTAGGGTATATTATTTCTCCTAAGGGGTTTTACATGGAACCAAAGAAACTCCAGGCAATCCTAAACTGGACGCAGCCCACTAACTTAAAGGCTATCCAGCGATTTTTAGGTTTTGCAAATTATTATAAGCGTTTTATTAATGCATTTCAGATTTAGTTGCTCCTATTGTGGCGTTGACTAAGAAAGGAGCTGATCCTTCCAATTGGTCGCCTCAAGCCAAGTCTGCCTTCCAGGCCCTAAAACAGGCCTTTGTTTCAGCTCCCGTACTCAGACACCCTAACCAAGATCTTCCCTTTAATGTCGAGGTGGACGCCTCAGAGGTTGGAGTGGGAGCCATCCTTTCGCAGGAAGACCCATAATCTCTAGAGTTACACCCTTGTGCCTTCATGTCCAGGAAATTCTCCTCCGCAGAATCCAACTATGATGTTGGTAATCGAGAGTTGCGGGGTTTCAAGGAGTGGAGGCACTGGCTTGAAGGAGCGAAGCATACCATTACTGTGTTCACTGATCACAAGAATCTGCAGTATATTGAATCAGCAAAGCGGCTAAATGCTCGGCTGGCACGTTGGGCGCTGTTTTTTACTCGATTCAAGTTCATCATCACCTTCAGGCCCGGTTCTAAGAATACCAAAGCCAATGCCCTGTCACGTTGTTTTCGTCCTGCTCACAATAACCACTCTTCCGCAACTCCCATTGTCTCATCATCCGTCATCCGGGCCAGCCTCACACAGGATTTATTCACACAGCTAGTCCAGCTTCAGCAGCAGGCTCCCAGTGATACTCCTGCTGATCGTCTCTTCGTCCCTGAGTTCTTGAGAGGCACTGTCATTGCCGAGTTTCATGATAGTAAGGTATCTAGTCATCCGGGTATTGCTAAAACCTTGGAGTTAATCTCTCGCTCGGTGTGGTGGCCTAATCTTTCCAAGGACGTAAGGGAATTTGTCCTTTCCTGTCAGGTTTGTGCTCAGCACAAGATATCCCGATCTCTGCCTGTCGGGCAACTCATGACTCTTGCAATTCCACTCAGGCCATGGTCACACATTTCCATGGATTTCGTGGTGGATCTTCCTCTTTCATCCGGATTCTGGGTAATTTGGGTAGTGGTGGACCGTTTTAGCAAAATGGCCCACTTCATTGCTCTTCCCCGATTACCCTCCGCTCAAGTTTTGGCAGTTCTGTTTCTCTGCCATGTCTTCAGGCTTCATGGTTTACCCGTGGATATAGTCTCAGACCGGGGACCACAATTCATTGCCCGTTTTTGGAAACGTTTTTGTGCCTCATTAAACATGAAACTCTCTTTAACGTCTGGATACCATCCACAGTCTAACGGACAGACCGAACGTGTTAATCAGTCACTAAAACAATATTTACGTCTTTATTCTGCCAAACTTCAGAACGATTGGTCAGATTTTCTTCCTCTGGCCGAGTTTGCCTATAATAACTCTTGCCATTCTTTCACCAAGGAGTCTCCATTCTTTTCGGTCCTGGGCTTTCATACTAGAGCCAATTCCTTTACTCCTCATTGTCCAGCTTCTTCCTTGACCTTAACCTCTCGTCTCAGAGTTATTTGGAGAAAGGTGCACCTTGCCCTTAAGAAGTCTGCTTTCCGAGAGAATTTTTTTTCTGATAGGTTCCGACGCCCATGCACATTTAAGGTAGGGGATAAGGTGTGGTTGTCAACCCGCAATATCAAGCTCCGACAACCCTCGGCTAGATTGGGACCCAGATTTATTGGACCATTCCTTATTGTCAAAAAAGTCAATTCAGTGGCTTTTCGGCTACGGTTACCAAAGTCAATTAAAATCGGCAACACTTTCCACTGTTCTCTATTGAAGCCATGTGTCTTTTCCAGGAGATTTCCTCTGAGAATTTTCCAGGGTAGACCTCCGGTGGATGTTCAGGGTCAACAAGAATTCCTAGTGGAGAAGGTCTAAGATTCTAAATTTTCTCGTGGTCGGCTCTATTTTTTGGTTCACTGGAAAGGGTACAGTGCAGAAGAAAGGTCTTGGGTCCTGGACAAGGATTTATATGCCCCTAGACTTAAGAGGTTGTTCTTTCAGGACTTTACTCATAAACCCGGATATTTGGGTTCCTTAACCCCTCCTCAAGGGGGTTACTGTTAGGCGCGGCGGCTCTCCTGGCGCGTCACGGCCACCGCGCCTCCTCCTGTCCCCGCACGGCACCTAGCAATGCCGGGACACCGTGCGCGCTGAGCCGCCAGGTCCATGGTTACGCCGGGACGCCGTGCGCGCTAGCCGCCGGATCCTTAGCAACGGGGACGCCACAGGCGGATCGCGTTCCCCGTTGCTATCCATTAATCAATCCACCTGTCAGCTCTGGTCGTGCAGCAGGGCAGCTGCACGACAGTACTGATTAAGGTTCACTGCTGCTATTGGAGGGCTCCCTGTTATATTCTCTCTCAGTGCCTGACACAGACGCCGGTGATAGCTTCCTGTGAGCTGTTCCTGCTCTGGAGAACGTTCCCTGTCCTGTGTTCTGAAGTCCAGTCATCTTGTTCCGGTGGTCCTTACTCCTGGTGTCGAAAGCCAATCATTGTACTTCTCCCTGCCTTCCTGCTGGTCGTCTCCTGCATTAGAGATCCGAAGATTCCGGTTCGCTTACGGTTGATCCCGGTGTTGTGAGTAGCGGCCTTCAGCCGCAACTTGCGGCCTGGGCCATGGAATTCCGTTTATTCTCGTTCCTTATGATGTTTTTGCGGAGGTGTTCCTTTCTGGTATATGGCGGTGCCGTGTAGGGTTTGGATAGCGTACCTTGGTTTTCTTTCCTTTTGGCAGACGTGCAGGACATACTATTAGTTTGTTGTTCTGAAGTAGCCCCTAGCTCAGTTTTTGTGTTTTAATTAGAGGTCCCCTTGTTATCATCCCGTCTCCGTTTACGCCTTGTCTCATACTTAGACCGGGGGGCATCGGAGTTGGGCAGACCTAATCCGCCCTTCAAACGCGGCTGCCGTGGGTCCAAGAACACATAGTCTCGCAGGCATCGACGGACCACGCGGGTGAAACAACGGAGTTAGGTTGCTAGGGGTTATTATTTATGCCAAGTCATCATTTCAGCGTCACGTTCTTGTGCTCGGGACTTACCACTCCATATCATTCGTTCGGAGCACAAAGAACGTAACAGATTGCTGACCTATGCATGTGCAGAGCACTGGATTTGGACTTCTGGTGGCACTTTCAATAAAAAAAAAAAATCAACATGTAATTTTAAAATAAACTTTTTCTCCTGGAACTGGGGGCATTGACCTTATGGCCTGATTCAGATATGGATGCTCTTCATAAAGCATCTGCGTCTTTTAACGCTCTGTTGTATGAATATATGCTAATGCCGCAGGGGTGATCTTGTGTAAATAGACGCCTCCTGTTGGCTTCTCTGATCTGTTGTTACGTCCGAAGACTCAGGATGGCCATGTGTTTTTAATCAAGGATGTAGCCACTGGTCTCAGCACCTCCAGAAAATTAGCAACAAGCCACCGTTTTCTGAAAATGATGGCTGTTGCCACTGCCTTTCTGCCCTCAAATGGCCGCAACATGTCAGTCATAGAAATAGAGAATTTGACAGCAGATAAGAACCACTTGGCCCATCTAATCTGCCCTAAACACATGTACATGCACACTTACACACTAGGCTTCATTTTTGTTAAGAATCATACTGCAGCCTAGGGAGCCCTGCGTCCGTCATTGCTGACACAGAGCTGTATATTTGCAGATTGATAAATAATGCAAACTATCAGGTTGTATACATCTCTAAATTAGGTCCTTAGTCCGTCCTCGGAAGCATGCTAAGCCCCGTCCCTTATTAGCCCATCAACTGGACTTTCCCCACCACAGGGATCGGCATTGAAGGGTGCAAACCATGGATGGTCCCACATCAATGGTTTCATATTGTCAATGTTAGCCAGTGAAGGCAAGATCAATAGTTAACCCACCGATGGCCATCCCTACGTTTAATCTCCTAGTTTTGTACAAAGGAGGAATGGCATAATTGTTATTGTGACACAGTGCAATTTAAGAGTGGAGTCTAGGTTGTCTTCCTGTAAGCCTACGAGATGGATAGACACTTTTCCAATCCTGCTTGCCCTTTTTTGTTTGTGTGTTCTGTAGAGATGAGCGGGCTCAGTTCTCAGAAAAATGAGCCCACCCGAACCTCCAGGATCTGTTAGGATCCAAGACAGGACTCGGATCTGCCAGCCTGCATTGGATCCCAATTTAAGGCAAAACGTCATCCTCCTGTGGATCTTGGATTCGGGCACCAATCCCATTGAAACCAATGAGGTGACTGCAGATCAATCAATCACGGCTCTCAGTCATTAAATGCTTCCCCATTCACTTCAATGGGCACAGAAGGACAGACAGAGTGGACACAGTGAGGACACCACCGGCAGCCCCGCACTGCTGACATTACCGTAACCCTCGCAATGCTGACACTAACGACACCTCGCACTGAAGACATCGCTGACACCCCCACACCAAGGACACCACCAGACCCCTGCGCCGCCAATACTACCAGTACCCCTGCACTGCCGGCATCCCCACACTGAGGACACCGCCGACTTCCCTGCATCGGGGACTCCGCCGGCATCCCTGCACCGGGGACTCCGCCGGCATCCCTGCACCGGGGACTCCGCCGGCATCCCTGCATCGGGGACTCCGCCGGCATCCCTGCACCGGGGACTCCGCCGGCATCCCTGCACCGGGGACACCGCCTGCACCTCCACACTATCAACACCCCATGTGGCCACATGGACAATGGCGGCCGTGGCACTGAAGGGGTTAACCCCTAGTGCCCGGCGCCATTAGGAGGACAATGGGCACTTGGCGCCACTTTTAAACTGTGCAATAAATGTATTGTAGGCGCTAGGCGCCGGGTATTTAAATATGTAAAATGCTTTAAAATATGTTTTATGACGTGTTTTAACATGTCATATGTCATGCTCTAGGCACAGTGGTTGGATTGCACATTTACAATGCATGCAAATGCCAGCACTTAGAAGGAATGTGTAAGTTATTTTGTTTCTAAAAGGCTTTGACAATTTTTCTTCAGCAACTTGTACATAGCAAGTCATATGTTAATTCTCCTAGCTAAAGCAGGGTGTCGATTAGCAGGCCTTTTGGTGGGCAAACATTTTCTTTCAGGTACAAACTAAGGTTTGGAAAGAAGACAAAAGTGGCTGCTAAATCAGATTGTGTTTTACGAATGCAAACTAGTGGGTTTCGTGTAAAAACAATTAAGATTTCCTAGGCAGCATTATGTAGGATGCAGATTTATGTTTAACTTATATGAACGTTGTCTATGTGTGAGAGGATGAATGCAATTGAAATTCAAGTTATATTTACATTTGTGAAAGAGACAGGAACATGTTAATCAGATTGTGTTTGGGAAAGCACACTGGTTTGGTTATATATGAAAAGGAGCAAAACATTGCTTTATCTAATTCTTAACTTTTGAAATGTAACTTGTATTTATTTATATTTTGTGCGATAACCTGATTGGTTGGAGAAGACAGGGAGGGCTTACCCCCCTGTGGTACTGTGTGTAGAATTGAGATAAAAAGAGGAAGCCTGTGAGCCTCCAGAGTGTATTATACCAACTACTTTCTGCTGTAACATCTTGCTGTATTGCTGTTGCCCCTAGTAATAGGGAAGAGTTCTCTTTAGAACTATTGCAAATTAACATAATTTGCTTCAAGAAGACCACTTCATCTTGTGACCTGCAGGGCTAGGAGAAACCTAGCTCCATTTTCCGGCTGTTCAGGGTGTGTACCCAGTGTCTCCAAGCTCCACCTTCCGCCTGCTACCAAGCGACTATTGGGGATTCGTCAACACCACACAGGTGTACATACAAACAAAAAATTGAGAACTACCCAACTGCGCACAGCTTGTAAAGGTCCACTTAAATGTAGAAAATTTCGAAAATACGTCAGTCAAACTAGTGGAGAGGAGGTCGTTGTCCAATCTTCTTCTCTTCTTCTTTTCTTCCTTTTTAATTCCGAGGAGTCCCCTTCAAATTCGCCGAATGTCCCTCAAAAACAGTGGAAGAGCAATATTGTGTAGTATGTCCTGAATTTTGGTGGTTCTGGGTTATGTGGTTCAACAAGATGGTTCGTACCGTACTCACGTCTAATACGGAGGAATTCACATGCATAAAGGTTTCTTTATGGACCCAAAACTTCTCCTAACTGGATGGATGGTGAAATAACCTAGCATACCGTACTCACACTCCAAGTATATTCAATATACCCATAAAGGGTACACAGACAGATCAAATGAATGTAAAGATGTAGATGGGCAAGCGTACCCCACTTACAATCTTCTATGATGTTGTCCAGCCCGTAGCGGTTTCTTTTTCCACTTTCTTCCCAGGAAGTGGAACTCCACTCACGAGTACTTCCAATCTATGTCTTTTTTGACTCATTTGATCTGTCTGAGTTTGGATTACATTTAAAGATACCTTTATGGGTATATTGAATATACTTGGAGTGTGAGTACGGTATGCTAGTTTATTTCACCGGCCGTCAGTGTGATTTATTGAATAAAATTGACCGTGGTGTATCCATTAATTGAGGCATTCTTTTCCCCAGTATCTCTCACGTTGGGACACCACTTGGTGAGGATTTGAAAGAACATGACTTACCATCCATCCAGTTAGGAGAAGTTTTGGGTCCATAAAGAAACCTTTATGCGTGTGAATTCCTCCGTATTAGACGTGAGTACGGTACGAACCATCTTGTTGAACCACATAACCCAGAACCACCAAAATTCAGGACATACTACACAATATTGCTCTTCCACTGTTTTTGAGGGACATTCAGCGAATTTGAAGGGGACTCCTCGGAATTAAAAAGGAAGAAAAGAAGAAGAGAAGAAGATTGGACAACGACCTCCTCTCCACTAGTTTGACTGACGTATTTTCGAAATTTTCTACATTTAAGTGGACCTTTAAGCTGCCCCATAGTGCGGAGATGTAGTGTAGTAGTGATGTAGTGAAGAGATGTAGTGTGGGAAGGAAGTGCAGTGATGTAGTATGCCACCACACCCCCCTGTCCACACAGGGAGAAATGAAGAGGGAAGCGGAAGCACAGGTAGGGAGAAGGCAGAGATACAGGTGGAGAGGGTGCAGAAGAACAAGTGAGGAGGAAGGTGGAGGCACAAATTTTAAAAGAGGCAGTAGCACAAGTGTGAAGGGACAGAAATATAGGTGCAGAGGGGTAAAAGATATGGGTTGGGCTTGTGTGACCGGTGGCCTGGAGACCGCCGGTCACCATACCGATGCCGGGATCCCGGCTGTTAGATGGCCGGCGGGGGGGGGGGGAGCGCAACGAAGTGTGCGATCAGGTCGGAATGACCCCCAATGTCTCCTCCCCAGGGAAAGAAAGCAGACATTGTGTGGCCATCACTTTCTAATATCTCACAGTATATGTCCACGATATCTGATGGGTGTCAGGCTGTCAGATAAAATGTCCTTCGATCTGACAGGTAATTTATCTGACAGTGTATGCCAAGCATTACTGGTGTAAACTGTACTCATGTGAACATTTCTGATTGGCTACAGATTGTTCTAGTTCGACCTGCTTTCAAACTTAAGACATATCTGATGTGCATGAGATGAACGTTAAGGGGTCTATTTATCAAAAAGCAGTGACCAAAAAAATAACTGCAATAGAAAATCTTTTATTGGCGTAATTTGTCAATGAAAGTTGCAGAGGTGGCTGAGCGACGCTCCGGCTTTGTTGAGTCTCCCGTCGGGATGAAGTACTATAAGCGTGTACAAATGCCCATTACATGTGCACATTTGCCAATACCCCAGAGCATACCATGGAGGAGAGGCACGCTGCTATATGGGTAAGTCATGTTAAATACTGGCTGAATATTCACAAGTATCACAGTGATACTAAATAAAATATAATGCTGGCAATTAGTGTCATTTGTAGTTAAGTAGTTGATAGTGCATCAGCCAATCCTATGGATCAGTTTATAAACAGACTGTATCACCAGTGTTGCATCAAACCCTTGTATTTTATTGCTTTCTTGCACATCACAGTCAAAGACCGAATGAATTTGAAAATGATTATTAGCTGCATAAAGTCTGCAAGTGACTGTTGGTTTTCAGGCTGGTGGACTTTATCATCACTTTCTGTCATTTGTTTGTTTAATATAAATAATGAAAAGTCTGATGGTTTGCCATGGGCATGGATATAGCACCATTTTGCAGAGGTACCAATGCAGCAGTTTTTATAAATATCCCTATGTGAGACCAGGACAACTATTTTAGAAATCTCTCAGAGCCAATTCTGATTGGCTGCTACAATATGGTGGCCTCAGCCAGAATATTTATTACTTTATTACCATTGATGTTCCTGGCTTGCTTGAAATAGTCTATCCATTTGATGTGGGGATTGCAATAAACTATCTATTGTTACCTTGCAATTGCATGTTACCCCATGGCATGTAAACTCCTTAAAACTTCAAGTATCTTGTTACCACTTCAATATATTCCTAAACATATTAAACCTTATAATATATAAATAAAAAATGACACCTTCCACTTGGGGCTGGCCTATCAAATTATTTTTGACATTTTTATTATGGTGTTAGTTAGAGATGAGCGGGTTCGGTTCTCCGAGAACCGAACCCACCCGAACTCCACGTGTTTTACACAGGTCCGAGGCAGGCTCGGTTCTTCCCGCCTGACTCGGAAAACCTGAACGAGGCAAAACGTCATCATCCCGCTGTCGGATTCTCGCTAGATTCGGATTCCATATAAAGAGCCGCGCGTCGCCGCCATTTTCACTTGTGCATTGTAGAGAGAGCAGAGAGGAAGTGGCTACGTTCTCTCAGTGGCAAATCTCAATATCAGTGCATTACTAATATACTAGTCCAGTGTCTTGTGCTGTATCTTGCTGCTCAGTGTCAGTTCTTCTCAGTAGTATCATCATCAGTGCTCAGTATCACTGCTCATTGTCTTGTGCTGCATTGTGGTGCTCAGTATACTACAGTACATTACTAATATACTAGTCCAGTGTCTTGTGCTGCATCTTGCTGCTCAGTGTCAGCTCTCAGTAGTATCATCATCAGTGCTCAGTATCACCGCTCATTGTCTTGTGCTGCATTGTGGTGCTCAGTAATACTACAGTACATTACTAATATAGTAGTCCAGTGTCTTGTGCTGCATCTTGCTGCTGTAGGGTGCTGTGGTAGTGTCCTGTCACTGTGCATAGGTCATCATCATTCCAGTCACAGTGGTATCTGGTATCTATCTAGTGGTATATAATTCCAGACATTACCGCCATCTAATTCCAGATATATTACTGGCATATAATTCCACACATTACAAAATGGAGAACAAAAATTTGGAGGGTAAAATAGGGAAAGATCAAGATCCACTTCCACCTAGTGCTGAAGCTGCTGCCACTAGTCATGGCCGAGACGATTCAATGCCATCAATGTCGTCTGCCAAGGCCGATGCACAATGTCATAGTATAGAGCATGTAAAATCCAAAAAGCAAAAGTTCAGTAAAATGACCCAAAAATCTAAATTAAAATCGTCTGAGGAGGAGCGTAAACTTGACAATATGCCATTTATGACATGGAGTGGCAAGGAACGGCTAAGGCCCTCTCCTTTGTTCCTCATGACTAGTGGTTCAGCTTCACATGACTATGGAAGCACTCATTCTCCCGCTAGAAAAATGAAAAGAGTTAAGCTGGCAAAAGAGTTCATTTTTTTTCAGCTTGTTCACACCTTGACAAAGGGACGCTAAGTCCCGAAACATTGGACATTTATGTGACCACTTTGTTGTGTACAATACACATACTTGATTATAAGACCTGGAGTGCCGCAGCCTTTTTCTTTGATTTTATATATATATATATATATATATATACTGTTTTTGGACCGGCACTCACCCTTCAGCGTGGTTTGGCTCCGGTGCCCTCTGGAAATTTTGCAAATAAGTCTCACATCAAACAAGCAGCGGCACTCGGAGGCTTTATCATGGTGAAAAATAAAGTGCAAATTTATTCCATATCACAACAAGGCCTTTTGGGGGTAATTTTGATCCTACGGTATTATTAACCTCAATAAAATTCATTTCCACTCATTCCCAGTCTATTCTGAACACCTCACACCTCACAATATTGTTTTTAGGCCTAAAAAATGCACCGAGGTAGCTGTATGACTAAGCTAAGAGACACAAATGTGCGGCACAAACAACTGGCCCATCTAGGAGTGGCACTGCAGTGGCAGACAGGATGGTACTTTAAAAAACTAATCCCCAAACAGCACATGATGCAAAGAAGAAAAAGAGGTGCAAGATGGAATTGTCCTTGGGCCCTCCGACCCACCCTTATGTTGTATAAACAGGACATGCACACTTCAACAAACCAATCATTTCAGTGACAGGGTCTGGTTTGTTTGGGCCCCCACCAAAAAAGAAGTAATCAATCTCTCCTTGCACCAACTGGCTCTACAGAGGCAAGATGTCGAGCTCATCCTCCGATTCCTCACGCCTTTCACTGTGTACATTCTCCTCCTCACAGAGTATTAATTCGTCCCCACTGGAATCCACCATCACAGGTCCCTGTGTACTTTCTGTAGGCAATTGCTGGTAAAGGTCTTCCCGGAGGAATTTATAATTCATTTTGATGAACATCATCTACTCCACATTTTGTGGACATTACCTCCTACGCAGACCGCTGACAAGGTTACAGGCTGTACTAAACACTCTTTCGGAGTACACACTGGAGGGGGGGGGGGGGCAACTTAGGTAAAATAAAGCCAGTTTGTGCAAGGGCATCCAAATTGCCTCTTTTTCCTGCCAGTATACGTACAGACTGTCTGACATGCCTACTTGGATGCTGTCACTCCTATAATCCTCCACCATTCTTTCAATGGTGACAGAATCATATGCAGTGACAGTAGACATGTCAGTAATCGTTGGCAGGTCCTTCAGTCCGGACCAGATGTCAGCACTCCCTCCTGACTGTTCTGCATCATCGCCAGCGGGTGGGCTAGGAAATCTTATTATTTTCCTCGCAGCCCCAGTTTTGGGAGAAAATTAAGGAGGAGCTGTTGACGGGTCACTTTCTACTTGAGTTGACAATTTTCTCACCAGCAGGTCTTTGCACCTCTGCAGACTTGTGTTCACCAGAAAGAGAGAAACAACGTAGGCTTTAAACCTAGGATCAAGCACGGTGGCCAAAATGTAATGATCTGATTTCAACAGATTGACTACCATTGAATCCTGGCAAAGTGAATGAAGGGCTCCATCCACAAGTCTCACATACTTTGCGCAATTGCTCCATCTTAGCTCCTCCTTCAATTTCTCCAGCTGCTTTTGCAAAAGCCTGATGAGGGAAATGACCTGACTCAAGCTGGCAGTGTCTGAACTGACTTCATGTGTGGTATGTTCAAATGGTTGGAGAACCTTGAACAAGACGGAAATCAGTCTCCACTGCGCTTGAGTCAGGTGCATTCCCCCTCCTTTGCCTGTATTGTAGGTGGATGTATAGGCTTGAATGGCCTTTTGCTGTGCCTCCATCCTCTGAAGCATATAGAGTGTTGAATTCCACCTTGTTACCACCTCTTGCTTCAGGTGATGGTAGGGCAGGTTCAGGAGTGTTGATGGCGCCCCAGTCTTTGGCACGCAGTGGTTGAATGCCGAAAGTGGCCCGCAATTTTTTGGGCCACCGACAGCATCTCCTGCATGCCGCTGTCATTTTTCAAAAAATTCTGCACCATCAAATTAATTGTATGTGCAAAACATGGGACATGCTGGAATTTGCCCAGATGTAATGCACGCACAATATTGGTGGCGTTGTCCGATATCACAAATCCCCAGGAGAGTCTAATTGGGGTAAGCCATTTTGCAATTATGTCCCTCAGTTTCTGTAATAGGTTGTCAGCGGTGTGCCTCTTATGGAAAGCGGTGATACATAGCGTAGCCTGCCTAGGAACAAGTTGGCGTTTGCGAGATGCTGCTACTGGTGCCCCTGCTGTTGTTGCTGCGGGAGGCAATACATCTACCCAGTGGGCTATCATAGTCATATAGTCCTCAGTCATAGTAACATAGAATTTGACGGCAGATAAGAACCACTTGGCCCATCTAGTCTGCCCCTTTTTTATTTTATCCTTTAGGCAATCTCAACCCTTTTTTAACCTTAATTCTTTGTAATCATATTCATATGCCTGTCCCAAGCATGTTTAAATTGCCCTACAGTCTTAGCCTCTACCACCTCTGATGGGAGGCTATTCCACTTATCCACTACCCTTTCTGTGAAGTAATTTTCCTTAAATTTCCCCTGAACCTCCCCCCTCCAGTCTCAATGTATGCCCTCGAGTTCTAATACTTCTTTTCCTTTGAAGAATGTTTACCTCCTGAACTTTGTTAAGACCCTTGATATATTTGAAAGTTTCTATCATGTCCCCCCTTTTCCTTCTCTCCTCCAAACTATACATGTTAAGATCTTTTAGCCTTTCCGGGTAAGTTTTGTGATGTAGGCCATGCACCATTTTAGTTGCCCTTCTTTGTACACTCTCTAATGTATTTATATCCTTCTGGAGATAGGGTCTCCAGAACTGGACACAGTATTCCAGATGGGGCCGTACCATTGACCTATACAGTGGCATTATCACTTCTTTTTTCCTGAAACAACTGGCCCATCTAGGAGTGGCACTGCAGTGGCAGACAGGATGGTACTTTTAAAAACTAATCCCCAAACAGCACATGATGCAAAGAAGAAAAAGAGGTGCAAGATGGAATTGTCCTTGGGCCCTCCGACCCACCCTTATGTTGTATAAACAGTACATGCACACTTCAACAAACCAATCATTTCAGTGACAGGGTCTGGTTTGTTTGGGCCCCCACCAAAAAAGAAGTAATCAATCTCTCCTTGCACCAACTGGCTCTACAGAGGCAAGATGTCGAGCTCATCCTCCGATTCCTCACGCCTTTCACTGTGTACATTCTCCTCCTCACAGAGTATTAATTCGTCCCCACTGGAATCCACCAGGTCCCTGTCCCAGACGGGGCCGTACCATTGACCTATACAGTGGCATTATCACTTCTTTTTTCCTGCTACTGATTCCTCTCCCTATGCAACCAAGCATCTGACTTGCCTTTCTCCTTGCTTTGTTGCATTGCTTTCCTGCCTTCAAGTCACTTGAAATAGTGACTCCTAAATCTCTTTCCTCCTCAGTAGTTTCCATTATAGTACCCTTGATACTATACTTAGCCTTTGGGTTTTTGAGACCCAAGTGCATGATTTTGCATTTTTTAGCATTAAACTGTAGTTGCCACGTTCTTGACCATTTCTCAAGCCTACCTAGGTCATTAATCATTTGTTTGACCCCTCCCGATGTGTCTACCCTGTTGCATATCTTTGTATCATCTGCAAAAAGGCATATCTTCCCTTCAATACCATCTGCAATGTCACCAACAAAGATATTAAAGAGAACTGGACCAAGTATAGATCCCTGGGGTACTCCACTGGTAACATTTCCCTCCATAGATTGCACTCCATTAACTACGACTGTCTGTTTCCTATCCTGCAACCAGGTTCTTATCCATTTAACTGATTTATAATCCACCCCCAGGCTTTCAAGTTTATTTAGCAGTCTGCGATGTGGTACAGTGTCAAATGCCTTACTAAAGTCTAGATATGCTACATCTACAGCTCCCCCTTGATCTATTATTTTCATCACAGAGTCAAAAAAGTCAATAAGATTTGTTTGGCATGATCTCCCACCAGTAAATCCATGCTGTTTTGGATCATGTAAGTTGTTTGATTTAAGATAATCCACTACTCTTTCTTTTAATAGTTTTTCCATTACTTTCCCTACTACTGATGTAAGGCTTACTGGTCTGTAGATACTTGCTTCTTCCTTGCTTCCACTTTTGTGCAGTGGAACTACATTTGCTCTTTTCCAGTCCTCTGGAATAGCACCTGTATTTAGTGACTGGTTAAATAATTATGTTAAAGGTGTAACCAGCACATCTTTTAGCTCTTTGAGTATCCTTGGGTGTATCCCATCTGGTCCCATTGATTTATCCACTTTTAGTTTTGAAAGTTCTGTTAGGACCTTCTCCTCTGTAAATGTATTTTCATCTACCTTATTTTTATGAATGTCCTTGAAACTTAACTGTGGCCCCATCCCTTCTTCTGTAGTAAATACTGAGCAAAAATAATTATTTAGGTGATCTGCTATTGCCTTGTCTCCCTCCACCAAATGCTCACTCTCTGTCTTAAGTCTTATTATTCCTCCATTTGATTTTCTCCTTTCACTTAAATACTTAAAAAAAGTTTTGCCCCCTTTATCTACTGACTGGGCCATTTTCTCCTCAGCTTCTGCCTTTGCACGTCTGATCACTTTCTTAGCATCCTTCCGTCTGTCCAGATAAACCTCTTTGTCGTTATTATTTTGAGTCTGTTTGTATTTCCTAAAAGCCATCTTTTTTGCTTTCACACTAGTTGATACTTCTTTTGTGAACCACACTGGCTTCCTTTTCCTGGTGCTTTTCCTAACCATTTTGGTACAAAGGTCTGTTGCACTTAGTATTGCACTTTTCAGTTTTTTCCACCTCTCCTGCACTCCTTCCAAGTTCATCCTGTCTGCCAATGAATCACTTAAACATCTCCCCATTTTTGCAAAGTCAGGATTTCTAAAATCCAACACCTTTGTTTTTGTGTGACAGGAGTTGGATCCTGTCTTTATACTAAACCATACTGCTTGATGATCACTGGATCCCAGGTGCTCACCCACATATTTATCAGATATCCTATCACCATTTGTAAGAATTAGATCTAATATTGAGTCTTTGCGAGTGGGCTCCCTCACCAATTGCTTGAGAGATGCTCCCTGTAAGGAATGTAGAAATTTGCCACTTGTAGCTGAACTTGCAAAAGACCCCTCCCAATTTACATCAGGTAAATTAAAGTCTCCCATGATTATGACTTCTCCCTTTAAAGCCATTTTAGAGATGTCCAACAATAGGTTTCTGTCCAAATCCTGCCCCTGGCCTGGTGGTCTATAGATCACCCCAATGCGAATAATGTCCTTCTTCCCAGTTTCTATGGTGACCCAAAGGGCCTCAGTTTTGGCTTCAATATTTTGTATTAAAGTAGCATTTATGCTTTTTTTCACATACATTGCTACCCCTCCTCCTATTCTTCCTATTCTATCCTTCCTAAATAAATTGTATCCTGGTATAGCTAAGTCCCAGTCATGATTCTCATTGCACCAAGACTCTGTAATTGCCACAAAATCCAGGTTATCCCTTGTCATTATCGCAATTAGCTTTGGAATTTTGTCTCCTAAGCTCCTAGCATTTGCAGACATAGCTTTAAGAATTTTGTCTGTGCATTTGTTATTAGTAGCCATGTCCAGAGCGTACAAAATAAATGACAAGTTTAAAGTTGAAATTACCTGTTTGGGGATGTTGCTCAGTATTTTTTTTCTTTTACTAATCAGTAATCATACTCTGTCCTTTACACCATGACTACACCTTACTAAATATAAAGATATACAGTAGTACACCTGACCACAATTGGTTAATGTTCAAGGGAGGTAAACACCAGTCAGTATGCAATAATAAACTGTTTCACCGAGCAACTTCCCCACACATGCAATGACATTTACAAGAAATCATTACATCAAGAAACATACATAAGTTTGCATAAGAGAGAACTGTAGTGAGCAGATTGGGGATGCCTTTTCATTGGTTTTTAAAAACAGATAATATGCATAAGATGAATTACATACTTTGGGGCATTAAGGTAGTCCATTTGTGGTAGTGTTGGTGTGTTGATGTTTCCCTTCTGTTTTCCTTTGGTTTAACGCAGGTATAACGCTGTTTTTATAATAACACTTTTATGTCAGCACTTCTATGAAAGCACTACCAGCCGATGGCTATCCAGCCGTATACTAGACTTTAAATAGGAACAATATCCATGTGAATGCAATGATTGCAAACTCCACCCAATACAATCCCCCTTTAAGCTAAGGCCATAAATTAGCTTAGAAAAACAGACATTACATACCAATAAGGCAGCCAAATATATCTTTACAAAGAGAAAAACATACAAAAAAAAAAAACTCGCTTTTTCAATATACCTAAACTATTCAATCATGATATTCATTTGACATAATCAGCAAATGCAGTACAACTTGCTGGGATGTGCAGTTCCACGAATCATACCTAAACTATTCAATCATGATAATCATTTGACATAATCAGCAAATGCAGTACAACTTGCTGGGATGTGCAGTTCCACAAATCATACCTAAACTATTCAATCATGATATTCATTTGACATAATCAGCAAATGCAGTACAACTTGCTGGGATGTGCAGTTCCACGAATCATACCTAAACTATTCAATCATGATATTCATTTGACATAATCAGCAAGTCTGCCCTGTTCCACTTGTCCAAATGTCCGTGGTTAAGTGGACAGTGGGTACAACTGCATTTTTTAGGACACTGAGGACACTTTTTCTGACGTCTCTGTACATTCTCGGTATCGCCTGCCTAGTGAAGTGGAACCTAGATGGGATTTGGTACCGGGGACACACTACCTCAAACAATTCTTTAAGTCCCACTGAACTAATGGCGGATACTGGACGCACGTCTAACACCAACATAGCTGTCAAGGTCTCAGTTATCCGCTTTGCAAAAGGATGACTGCTGTGATATTTCATCTTCCTCACAAAGGACTGTTGTACAGTCAATTGCTTAGTTGAAGTAGTACAAGTGGTCTTCCGAATTCCCTTCTGGGATGACAATCGACTCCCAGCAGCAACAACAGCAGCGGCAGCAACAGCAGCAACAGTAGGCATACCACTCAAGGATCCACCGGAGGAATCCCGGTTAGGAGAGTATTCCTCAATCTTGCCAGTGACATGGCCTGCAGGACAATTGACGTTCCTGACTGAGGAGGAAGTTGACGTTGAGGGAGTTGGTGGTGTGGCTTGCAGGAGCTTGGGTACAAGAGGAAGAAGGGATTTAGGTGTCAGTTGACTGCTTACGCTCTTACCTAAAGTTTCACAACTTGACACTAACTTCTAATGAATGCGCTACAGGTGGCGTATAAGGGAGGATGTTCCTAGGTGGTTAACGCCCTTACCCCTACTTATTACAGATTGACAGAGGCAACACATGGCTTGACACCTGTTGTCCGGATTTGTGGAGAAATAATTCCACACAGAAGAGGTGGCTTTTTTGGTATTTTGCCCAGGCATCACTATGGTCTTAGTCATCCCACGGACAACAACTGTCTCCCCTGGTGCCTGATTTAAACAAACCACATCACCATCAGAATCCTCATCGTCAACTTCCTCCTCAGGGCCATCAACACTCATATCCGCGTCCTCGTGTACTTCAACAATGACATCTTCAATTTGAATATCAGAAACTGGACTGTGGATGCTCCTTCCAGCACTTGCAGATGGCGTGCAAATGGTGGAAGGAGCCAACTCCTCCCTTCCAGTGTTGGGAAGGTCAGGCATCGCAACTGCCGACACGCTTGGACTCTCCTTGGGGATTTGTGATACCATCTTAGAACGCACAGTTCTTTGCTGTGCTTTTGCCAGCTTAACTCTTATCATTTTTCTAGCGGGAGGATGAGGGCGTCCATCGTCATGTGAAGCTGAACAACTAATCATGAACGTAGGCCAGGGCCTTAGCCGTTCCTTGCCCTTCCGTGTTGTAAATGGCATATTGGCAAGTTTACATTTCTTCTCAGACCATTTCAATTTATTTTTGGGGTCTTTTTACTGAACTTTGGCTTTTTGGATTTGACATGCCCTCTACTATCACAATGGGCATCGGCCTTGGCAGACGACATTGATGGGATTTCATCATCTATGTCATGAGTAGTGGCAGCAGCCTCAGCACTAGGAGGAAGTGGTTCTTGATCTATCCCTATTTTATCCTCCAAATTTTTGTTCTCCATTATAATTCTGGAGTTATATAACAATATGCGGTACAGGGGGGCGTACCTCTACACCACACAGGGCAAACCATGTGAAAATTATTTGGATTCAATATTAATAACCCCTTTATTTTGATTAAATAATATAGAGCACAGGACAGCACCACTGAACTTATATGGCAGCACCACTGGACTGGGTTTATACGGCAGTACCACTGGAATTATAAGGCAGTATCACTGGACTTAAACGCTAGTACCACTGGAATTATATGGCAGGATCACTGAAATTATATAGCAGTATCACTGGAATTATATGGCAGGATCACTGGAATTATACGGCAGTACCACTGGATATATATGGCATTATCACTGGACTAGCGTTATACGGCAGTACCACTGTACATATACAGCAGTATCACTGGACTGGACTTATACGCCAGTACCACTGGAATTATACGGCAGGATCACTGTAATTATATGGCAGTACCACTAGACTTATACAGCAGTACCACTGGATATATACGGCAGTATCACTGGACTGGACTTATACGCCAGTACCACTGGAATTATATGGCAGGATCACAGGATTTATATGCCAGTATCACTGGAATTATACGGCAGGATCACTGGATTTATACGCCAGTACCACTGGAATTATACGGCAGGATTACTGGAATTATACGGCAGTACCACTGTAATTATACGGCAGGATCACTGGACTTATATGGCAGTACCACTGGAATTATACGCCATTACCACTGGAATTATACGGCAGTACCACTGGACATACACGGCAGTATCAATGGACATACACGGCAGTATCAATGGACATATACGGCAGTATCACTGGACATACACGGCAGTACCACTGGACATATACAGCAGCACAGGGACACCACCACTGGACTGATGCAGGATAACACAGCACCACTGCAATAGACTGGACTTATACAGCAGCACTGGACATATGGCAGCAGAGGACACCACCACTGTGACTGGACTGATGTAGCACAGTACACCACCACTGAACTGATGCAGCACAACACTACACCACTGGACTGGACTTATACAGCAGCACTGGACATATGGCAGCAGATGACACAACCACTTTAACTGGACTGATGCAGCACAAGACACTACCACTGAACTGATGCAGGACACTGAGGACGGAGACACGTCCTCTCTCTACACTCCCCAATGCCGGAGTGAAAATGGCGGCGACGCGCGGCTCCTTATATAGAATCCAAACCCCGCGAGAATCTGACTGCGGAATGATGACGTTTTGCCTCTGGTTTCTGAGTCAGGCGGGAAAACCCGAGCCTGACTCAGATCCGGGCTCCGGTGATGAAGTTCAGGCGGGTTCGGTTCTCAGGGAACCTAACCCGCTCTCCTCTCTAATATATATATATATATATATGTATACACCTTCCCCAATAGGATATGGGCACATCTGCTATAATATATTTTCTTACACTGGGTGGTTTTTAGTCCTGCGTCTTACATAAGTTACTATCACACCAAACTTTACAGTCACTTTATTGCAATATTGTACTTTTTTTGTCTTATTTCCTTTCTATATACCGGGTTTCTTTGTGACACGGAATAAGGACCAACAGGAATCAAAGACATCACTTCATGCTTGAACTCACTATTTATCTGGTACGCATAAATTCATCTTTATTGGATATCACCTACACCGCAGTTCACTGCATTTCACCTTGAAAAAAACATCCTGCGTGGCGTTGAAACGTTGGTGTTCCAGAATGCTTTTCTACATTTGAATATATTATTTCTTTCACAAAATCCAACGAGTGCCGCCTGGTTCCTATGCTGCTGTTGGGGGGATTGCTACGCTCCTTCCCAGGGGACCTTGCTGTTTGTATTTTCATGAGGAGGGCACTGTGGTCTTCATTCACTTATGGAGTGCCTATTTGTTTTTATATATATATATATATATATATATATATATATTGTTAGATGATAAAATATGTGGCATTTTAAAGCTTCGAGGACTAGGTCTGCAGGAACTGAATTTGTACGGATGCTATTCAGATTCATACAGATCAGGGAGTTTCCACCTCTTCCATGTGTAATAAAATCCATTGATCCTGTAAATATTCCAAACTGTTCAACTTTTTGCCTCATGACGGGCAGTGGTGTGATATGGCTTTCACTCTGGTATATTTTCTGACTCTTGTCTCAGTATAATGTCAGATAGGTGGTAGGATGACAAAACACATTGTGTTGTAAAAGGCTGGAAAAAAATATACAGAGTAATTGACTGGGTTAAATGACATTACCAGTTGTGGGAAGTAAAAGTCATGAGAGGCTGTCCAACAATTGCTGAAAAATATCATCTTAGTAAACAGTACTCTCGTTATAAACTCATTATTCCCGTGTTAGTTTGTGTCGTGCTGGTCTGCACATTGTAGTAACAGTGCATATAAATAAGACTTCACATATTGAATATGTAATATAGTGAGAGTAATGAGGCATGCAGACTGCTTTACCAAGAGCCTAATTTACCTAAGTAAAGTAACAGAGCTGAGATATTCGGAAGTGCCAGTTTCTTCAGCTCAAGTTACAAAGCAATTTGGTGTGAATATTTTTTAGTGGTTGCTAATGGGAAGGAATTCAAAAATAAGGAAATTGATACAAGAGAATTGAAATGTATTTCTTAACCTGTCCCAGAGCTAGACAGCCGGGGCTTTTTCTCCCAGGATAACAGGAAAACCATGAGCATGGGGCTTAATTGTCACAGTGCAAACCAGCATGCTAGTGGTACAACAAGCACCAGCATGCCCTTCTAGTCAGTGCCTGTTAGTGCATGCTAGCACATTTAGCTTTTTAATAGCTGGTAGTAGCTATACAATAGTTTGGCAAAATCAACTATCCTGTTTTTAAAAGTTGCATCAAACATTCCAGATTGCCAAACCTCAAACTTTTTACACGTGGTCCACGGAGAAGACACTTCAAATGGGTGACACCATGCTTGCCATAAGTGGGAGTTTAGGTGTGAAAAAGAAAATACTGTATGTGATATTTTCATGTGAGCAAAAGGCTCCACCTGTCCAACCAACATTAACTATAGTTGGTAATTTAAATTGTGAAGACTTGGGGGCTCATTTATCAACAAGTGTTAAAACTCGTTGAGAATGATAAAACTTGTTGGGTATGATAAATGGTGCTCCAGCCAATCAGCTGCTCCTAACTGCCATGTGTTTGAAAAATGTCAGATGGGAGCTGATTTGCTGGAACACCATGTAACAAGTTTTATCATTCACAACGCGTTTTAACACTTGTTGATAAATAGGCCCTTATGTATACTAGTATGCGTAGAGCTCCTTCAGAAATTCTAAATGAGCAAGTGGATCTGTGTAAAGATTTAATTGCGACCCCTTTTAAGAGTCTCAACTATAAGTAAAATGAGATCTTGGAGCAATGGTATGACAGAGAATTGCTTACCTATTAATCTCTGTGTAATTAACATTGGTAAGTACAAGGACAAAGAAAATTTTCATGTTTGTCACCCGAAAACTTTTTATTATGTAATCATTGCTGCCAGTGTGAAGAAATGCATGCAGTGATTTCACATTGAGAACTTCTTGGATAATGAAAGAAGTCAGACTGCACTCTTGTAAATCTCATAGTCACGGAATCCCTATTCCTCTTTTATTCAGTTATTCATTATGTATATATCAACCTTACAAAGCTGCTATTCTCACCAAGTGCCCATTGGTCCATCTGTGCATTGCCCAAATAAGTCTACATGTGTCCATGCACTTTAAGAATCATTCAGAAATTTGAAAAGAAAATCAGCAATCATGTAACCTGAATGCTTTCAATCCCTAAAATCAACCCAAAACTTACATTTAGATCCTACAGAATCGTATAAGAATCTATTGGTATAGTAGGGTAATGGATTGTAGTAATAAGGTGTGGTACTTGAGTACCAGCTCCATTGCCTTCTCACAAAATTTAAGAAGAGCCCATAAATGGAAAAAAAATAATTATAAAAAGTCTTGCTACATTTTTGACTTGGTAACCTCTGTGCTTTCTATTGCATGGGTGATATCAAAAAAAGGAATGGCTGGGCAAGCAGTGATCTGAGAGCTGCTGGTCCTGTTAGCCCAGAAAAATGCTGTCCTTTGCTACCTTTGGCAATACAAAACCATCATTTTCAACATCTACACTACCATATCACAGAAGATTAACCACTAAAGTATAAAAAAAAAAAAATGATGCTGGTGATAAATTTTAAGTGGCATTGGAACTTAAAATAGTTCCATTAGAGCTTGATAGTAACCCTACACCCGGAGTGCCTGATTGCAATCATATTTACCCAGAGAAAGGGTTAGAGCATTTTTCCAGCATTCTTCCTCTCTAACTACTGTAAAAGCGGAAGCCATAATATATACATTTATGCATCCCTCTTTAAAGAGCTAAACCAACAAGGATCTTAGTGTTTTTTCCTCCAAACACAGCTGGTTCTGCTTTTCCAGCTCTTATTGAAACGTATTTACAAATGCCTCTCTGGCATCTGTGCTGTTTATACTGCAGTGTTGTGCTTTGAATTAGCCCCTCCAAATTACATCTTCAAAGACTTTCAAGTTCAACAGCAGTGCTCACGTCTTCCTTTGGCTTTGTTACCTTACCTCATTGCCTCAGCAGAGTCTATATTCTATCATGTGTTTCTTTCAGGGAATCCCAGCATAGTGCATCTATTCCATCACTGTGATCTGGCATACTTGGTTCTGATACAGGGAGATGTGAGAAAGCCTATTCATCTCCTTATGTCACATATCTCCAGATTTATCTAAGAGTCTATGACCCTTTGGCCTTACTAATAATAAATATCACATTATTGCAGTATGTCGTATACCCAGACCCAGAGAGTACAGTAGCAGAAATTTATTTTTCCCTTTCTGGAAGTAATTTGCTTAAGTCAGAACCAGTGTTGAGATATAATCAGAATAAAGCATGAGATATCTATTCTCAGGAGGCAATAGGCTAATTGTGCATTCCAAAGGTGAACTGCCATTATCAGATCATTATCCAGCTATTTGTGAGCGCAGTTGATGGGATGCTGCTGTGAGAGCAGAAAGGGTTAATTGAAGTTTAGATCCCGCAGATAGACTGGGGCTGTAAGTGAGCCAGGCAGCCGGTCTGGGTTAAGCAGCAGTTCCTGACATACATTTAATGCTGTTGGAAATGCGATTCCAATCAGGTAATATGGGAAAAAAAAGTATCTACTCTGCCAGAGCAGCATAGCGGACAAAAGTCTACCCCTATATATTCTAAAGTTACAAAATGTAACCCTTCAAATGTATAACGCATGTGCTTAGCTTTCCTGTTCCTCAGAAATTTTACTACCACTAAATGGCAAGAGACTGCTTATCTGCGGTAGCTTATTGCAGGTGATTACTGACATCAGTGCAAATTTCACCCATTTGCCCATTAAGAAAAGCGAATGTATGGGAGTGAATATAGATAAGATGAGTATATATAGATGGAGCCACGCTAGTCGTGGCTCCATCTGTGACTAGGCGCACCCGCCCAGGCGCGCCTATTGCCAAGAGTGTCCCCGTCCGGCAAGGCGCACTTGAATGGAGACGGTCTCCATCCAGACCGAGACGCTCTGAACTCCCAAGGTGACTGGGTGGATGGGTCGCCTAGTTATTCAGGGAGTGCACATTTGCGATGGAGCCACCTCAGATGAGCTGCAGCAGAGTCCTCTCTCCCTGCGTGACGTCCCGCGGAGGCCCCCCCCAGCATGACATGGCCGCACAAACACCTTTTATTAATATATCTGTAAAAGAGGGGCATGATCACACCTGCCTGCATTGGCTACGTCCCCTTCCGATTACTCCGCTGTCGGCGCCTCTGGGTGCATTTACTAATGATTAATTTAAATCAATCAACAACGATGTGTTTCAGGGTCAAATCGCACATTTCCTAACAGATTATTATTTTTTTGCCAACTTTTCTTTAAATGATGTAAAAAATCATCCGTTAGTAAATGTGCGATCTGACCCTGAAATCCAACATTAATGTTGATTGATTTAAATACAGCATGTCTAAAATCGATCAACATTGATTTTAATAGAGATGAGCGGGATCGGTTCCCTGAGAACCGAACCCCCCCCCCCCCCGAACTTCATGCTCCGAGGCCGGATCCGAGTCCGGCTTGGGACTTCCAGCCAGACTCGGAAACCAGAACAAGGCAAAACATCATTGTCCCGCTGTCAGATTCTCACAGGATTTGGATTCCATATAAACAGCCATGTGTCGCTGCCATTTTCACTCCAGACTTGGAGAGTGAGGGAGACAGACCTCTGTCTCTCTCTGTGGGTGGTGGCATCAGGTGGGGTTAGTGTGTGCTCTGTTGGGGTGCTGCTGCAGTCACTGTGGTGTTCCTGTACTGTGTTAGGGGTGCTGTCCTGGCTGTCACTGGTGTTTCATGTGCTGCAGCTGTACATGGGTGTTGCTGTTCTGGCTGTCAGTGTGTTGTACAGGGTGCAGGGGCACTGTCCTCCTGTATGCTGGAAAATATAGGGGTGCTGCTGGCCCTGTACGTTGTAAAAAGTCAGAGGCGCAGTTGTTAAAAATTAAAAGCACACTGCTGTATGCTGTAAAATATAGAGATGCTGCTGGCCCTGTATGTTGTAAAAAGTCAGAGGCGCAGTTGTTAAACATTAAAAGCACACTGCTATATGCTGTAAAATATAGGGGTGCTGCTGCTGTTCAAATAACATTACACGGGCCCTGCATGTTGTAAAAATTCAGAGGCGCAGTTGTTAAAAATTAAAAGCACACTGCTGTATGCTGTAAAATATAGGAGTGTTGCTGGCCCTGTATGTTGTAAAAAGTCAGAGGTGCAGTTGTTAAGCATTAAAAGCACACCGCTGTATGATGTAAAATATTGGCGTGTTGCTGTTCAAATAACATTACACTGGCCCTTTATGCTATAAAAATTCAGGGGTTCAATTGTAAAAAATAAAAAGCACACTGCTGTATGCTGTAAAATATAGGGTTGTTGCTGTTCAAATAACATTACACTGGCCCTGTATGCTATAAAAATTCAGGGGTGCAGTGAAAATCAATGTACACTGGCCCTGTCTTGTATGCTGTCATTATTCTAGGGTGCAGTGAAAATCAATGTACACTGGCCCTGTCTTGTATGCTGTAATTATTCTAGGGTGCTGTGAAAATCAATGTACACTGGCCCTGTCTTGTATGCTGTAATTATTCTAGGGTGCAGTGAAAATCAATGTACACTGGCCCTGTCTTGTATGCTGTAATTATTCTAGGGTGCAGTGAAAATCAGTACACTGGCCCTGTCTTGTATGCTGTAATTATTCTAGGGTGCTGTGAAAATCAATGTACACTGGCCCTGTCTTGTATGCTGTAATTATTCTAGGGTGCAGTGAAAATCAATGTACACTGGCCCTGTCTTGTATGCTGTAATTATTCTAGGGTGCTGTGAAAATCAATGTACACTGGCCCTGACTTTTATGCTGTAATTATTCTCGGGTGCAGTGAAAATCAGTACACTGGCCCTGTCTTGTATGCTGTAATTATTCTAGGGTGCAGTGAAAATCAATGTACACTGGCCCTGTCTTGTATGCTGTAAACTTACAGGGGTGTTGTGAACATACAGTGGTGCTGGCAATGTCTGCTGTTGCAATATCTAGGCCTGACCTTCACAACACTGTATGGGAAGAGGAGGCTCATACCACCATTTGCACGCCCTCTGCAAGTGCTTGGAGGAGTACCGCCAGTCCAGTTACTGATATTGAGATTGAGGATGTCACTGTAGAAGTACACTAGGATGAGGAGGACATGGGTGTAGCTGGCGCTGCGGAGGAAGTTGACGATGAGGATTCTGATGGTGATAGGGTTTTTTTGAATAAGGCACCAGTGGAGACAGTTGTTATCCGTGGGATGAGAAAACCCATTGTCATGCCTGGGCAAAATACCAAAAAAAGCCACCACTTCGGTGTGGAATTATTTCTCTACAAATCCGGACAACAGGTGTCAAGCCAAGTAGAGATAAGGACGTTAACCACCTAGGAACATCCTCCCTTATACGTCACCTGCAGCACATTCATAAGAAGTCATTGTCAAGTGACAATTAAATTCAATAAAATTAAAGTGAAATACATTGTCAAGTATGTGCTGTTTGAGGCCTAGTTTTTAAAACTGCCATCCTGTCTTCCAATGCAGTGCCACTCCTACATGGGACAGATGTTTGTGCCGCACACTTGTGTCGCTTAGCTTAGTCACCCAGCTACCTCTGTGTACCTATTTTTTTTTCTTTGCATGATGTGCTCTTTGGGGCCTATTATTTATAACTGCCATCCTGTCTGCCACTGCAGTGCCACTCCTAGATGGGCCAGGTGTTTGTGCCGCACACTTGTGTCGCTTAGCTTAGTCATCCAGCTACCTCATTGCACCTCTTTTTTTTCTTTGCATTATGTGCTCTTTGGGGCCTATTTTTTAAAACTACCATTCTGTCTGCCACTGCAGTGCCACTCCTAGATGGGCCAGGTGTTTGTGCAGCACACTTGTGTCGCTTAGCTTAGTCACCCAGCGACCTTGATGCACCTCTTTTTTTTCTTTGCATTATGTGCTCTTTGGGGCCTAGTTTTTAAAACTGCCATCCTGTCTGACACTGCAGTGCCACTCCTAGATGGGCCATGTGTTTGTGCCAACCACTTGTGTCTCTTAGCTTAGTCATCCAGCTACCTCATTGAACCTCTTTTTTTTCTTTGCATGATGTGCTCTTTGGGGCCTAGGTTTTAAAACTGCCATCCTGTCTGCCACTGCAGTGCCACTCCTAGATGGGCCAGGTGTTTGTGCCGCCCACTTGTGCCGCTTAGTTTAGTCATACAGCTACTTCGGTGCAACCTTTTGGCCTAAAAACAGTATTGTGAGGTGTGAGGTGTTCAGAATAGACTGGAAATGAGTGGAAATGAATGTTATTGAGGTTAATAATACCGTAGGATAAAAATTACCCCCAAATTCTGTGATTTTTGCTATTTTTGTGTATTTTTCAAAAATCAGCCAGATCCAAAACCAAAACCCGAAAGGGTGGTTTTGGAAAAACCAATCCAGATCCAAAACACGAGTGGGGATCCAGATCCAAAACCAAAACACGAAACGTGCCCGCCGCACATCTCTAATCTTTAGTAAATTTGACTCTAAGACTCCATCCATCCTATGCCTTCTTCTAATACCCAAAATAAGCACCACAGCTCAGGCCTAGTCTCCTCAGTGGCATTATTGATAGAGATGTGCGCCGACCCCCATTGGTTTTGGTTTTGCCAAAACCGCCCTCACGTGTTTTGGTTTTGGATCCGGAGAGCGATGGACCACCGAAGAAAGAGATTGCACCGGCGATAGCACGAAGATTGACAGGAAGAGGCTGTTCGTGGGTGTCAACTGACCGTTTCCAGGGAGTGTCCGAAGAAACGCAGGCGTGTCCAACCGTTTTAAGGGAGGGTTCCTGACGTCAGCTCCAGGCCGTATCGTCGCAGCGGCTGAGTAAGTCCTGAGCTGTGCAGAGGCTGCACAAACTTTTGTTTGTGCTGCTCTCTGCACATGCATTCGCACCCCTGCACAGCGATTACCCCCTCCCCCAGTAGGCGGTGACTACCTGGTCGCAGCAGTGCAAAAAACACCTGCTTGCGACCAGGTCTGGATTAGGCCCATTGTTCACAAACATAGGCCAAAGGCTGGCTGGCTAAACAAAACAAGACAACAGAGCAGCGGCACAAACATACAGCAGTTATTTCTGTTTAAAAATGTTTTGCAAATTAGTACTGTATTAGCAATAACCAATCAAACCAAGTACTTGCAAGTACTTTCAATAAAAAACAATCCAACACAGAAATTTTCTAAGAATCGTGTGTGGATTTTCATTGCTCTAAAGTAGTAGTAGTTAACAAACAGCAAAGAAAAAACACCATAAACCATGTGTAAAATAGCAACAGCAGATGTTGATGCCCCCTACATAAGTGCACATGCCCCAGCACATGACTATTCGGGATGTAGTTATGTGACCGGCAGTCCAGAGACCGACGGTCACATAATCTCCCCCTACATCCCGCCCCCCCCCCCTCACAATCATGATGGTCCCCCTTTCCCCCCCCCCTTTTTTAACATCAACAGTTGTTTGCACTGGTATCTTCTTGTCACTTTCTGGCACCAGTACTTTATTCTAACTGCAATGACACTTTATTGGAAAGCAGGTTTATAAAAATACAATGTTATATCCATTTTTATTCATGATGTCTATGGTATATAAATGTCTTCTATGCATAGCTTTTAGTTAAATATGTATGGGTGATTAGTACTCCCACTGTGCCAAATTAAGAGATTCACCGCCATAGGAAGCCGTCTCCGGGGCAACAGATAAAAACAATGGTGTTGAAAGACAGCGTCCCGGGGCGGAAGTGACGTATCGGATGACCATGGAAACGGACGCTTCCTATGATATGCATCATGGAAAGTGTAGTCCGGTTGTGCAGGAAGTGACGCCCGCTACCATGGCAACGCGGTGCGGCCGCGGCTAAACGGGGAATAACTAGTCTAATAATGGAATTAACAACAGCTGCGTGCAAAATGTTTTTATTGGATGATGGTAGTTTAAATATTTGTATACTGGATAGCTCCACATACAGACTCCTTGAAAAAGACCCCAGACCAGGGGTGGAAACGCGTCGGAGGTGATAGCAGAGGCTGCCCAGGACGGATATGTGACTGTGACACCGGGGACGGATCTCAGCATTATTTACCATCAAGGGTGCCCGGGACTCACTTTTATATGCTGATTTGAACTAGTGATGTGCACCGGAAATTTTTCGGGTTTTGTGTTTTGGTTTTGGATTCGGTTCCGCGGCCGTGTTTTGGATTCAGACGCGTTTTGGCAAAACCTCCCTGAAATTTTTTTGTCGGATTCGGGTGTGTTTTGGATTCGGGTGTTTTTTTTTACAAAAACAGCTTAAATCATAGAATTTGGTGGTCATTTTGATCCCATAGTATTATTAACCTCAATAACCATAATTTACACTCATTTTCAGTCTATTCTGAACACCTCACACCTCACAATGTTATTTTTAGTCCTAAAATTTGCACCGCGGTCACTGGATGGCTAAGCTAAGCGACACAAGTGGCCGACACAAACACCTGGCCCATCTAGGAGTGGCACTGCAGTGTCAGGCAGGATGGCACTTCAAAAAAATCGTCCCCAAACAGCACATGATGCAAAGAAAAAAAGAGGCGCACCAAGGTCGCTGTGTGACTAAGCTGAGCGACACAAGTGGCCGACACAAACACCTGGCCCATCTAGGAGTGGCACTGCAGTGTCAGACAGGATGGCACTTCAAAAAAATAGTCCCCAAACAGCACATGATGCAAAGAAAAAAAGAGGCGCAATGAGGTAGCTGTGTGACTAAGCTAAGCGACCCAAGTGGCCAACACAAACACCTGGTCCATCTAGGAGTGGCACTGCAGTGTCAGACAGGATGGCACTTCAAAAAAAATAGTCCCCAAACAGCACATGATGCAAATAAATAAAGAGGCGCAATGAGGTAGCTGTGTGACTAAGCTAAGCGACCCAAGTGGCCGACACAAACACCTGGCCCATCTAGGAGTGGCACTGCAGTGTCAGACAGGATGGCACTTCAAAAAAATAGTCCCCAAACAGCACATGATGCAAAGAAAAAAAGAGGCGCACCAAGGTCGCTGTGTGACTAAGCTAAGCGACACAAGTGGCCGACACAAACACCTGGCCCATCTAGGAGTGGCACTGCAGTGTCAGACAGTATGGCACTTCAAAAAAATAGTCCCCAAACAGCACATGATGCAAAGTAAAAAGAGGCGCATCAAGGTTGCTGTGTGACTAAGCTAAGCGACACAAGTGGCCGACACAAACACCTGGCCCATCTAGGAGTGGCACTGCAGTGTCAGGCAGGATGGCACTTCAAAAAAATTGTCCCCAATCAGCACATGATGCAAAGAAAAAAGAGGCGCACCAAGGTCGCTGTGTGACTAAGCTAAGCGACACAAGTGGCCGACACAAACACCTGGCCCATCTAGGAGTGGCACTGCAGTGTCAGACAGGATGGCACTTCAAAAAAATTGTCCCCAAACAGCACATGATGCAAAGAAAAAAAGAGGCGCACCAAGGTCGCTGTGTGACTAAGCTAATCGACACAAGTGGCCGACACAAACACCTGGCCCATCTAGGAGTGGCACTGCAGTGTCAGACAGGATGGCACTTAAAAAAATAGTCCCAAAACAGCACATGATGCAAAGAAAAATGAAAGAAAAAAGAGGTGCAAGATGGAATTGTCCTTGGGCCCTCCCACCCACCCTTATGTTGTATAAACAGGACATGCACACTTTAAAGAACCCATCATTTCAGCGACAGGGTCTGCCACACGACTGTGACTGAAATGACTGGTTGGGTTGGGCCCCCACCAAAAAAGAAGCAATCAATCTCTCTTTGCACAAACTGGCTCTACAGAGGCAAGATGTCCACCTCATCATCATCCTCCGATTCCTCACCCCTTTCACTGTGTACATCCCCCTCCTCACAGATTATTAATTCATCCCCACTGGAATCCACCATCTCAGATCCCTGTGTACTTTCTGGAGGCAATTGCTGGTGAATGTCTCCTCGGAGGAATTGATTATAATTAATTTTGATGAACATCATCTTCTCCACATTTTCTGGAAGTAACCTTGTACGCCGATTGCTGACAAGGTGAGCGGCTGCACTAAACACTCTTTCGGAGTACACACTGAAGGGAGGGCAATTTAGGTAGAATAAAGCCAGTTTGTGCAAGGGCCTCCAAATTGCCTCTTTTTCCTGCCAGTATACGTACGGACTGTCTGACGTGCCTACTTGGATGCGGTCACTCATATAATCCTCCACCATTCTTTCAATGGTGACAGAATCATATGCAGTGACAGTAGACGACCAGTGATCGTGCTGATCCAAAAAAAAAGTGGGTCCCAGGGACCCCACACTTTCAAAAATTGGGGTCCTACCGGTCTTTTTCTGGGTCCCATCAGAATGAAGGTTCTTATTAATCTTAATCTTGTTTGGACACTACAAAAGTATTGCAAGGTGGGGGGATGGGGTGACAGTGCTGCTGGGCTGTGTAGCATGCAGGACACCCTGCACCAGAGCTGTTACTAGACATTTTGGTGCCCTTAGGTAAAAAGTGAATTGGTGTTCCACCTTACTAGACCGTAAAGCATAGGCAGTGCGCGCCGAAGGCGCACCACAAGATTTGAGGGACGTGGCTTCATGGGGAAGGGGCGTGACCACATAATAGTGCCAATTCACATTACACCACACAGTAGTGCCGCTTATACAGATTGCACCAGGTAGAACCTCCTATACACACTGCGCCAGGTAGAGCACGTTATACATATTGCCCCAGGTAGAGCACTTTATACACATTGCGCCAGGCAGAGCACGTTATACACATTACGCCAGGTAGAGCACTTTATACATATTGCGCCAGTTAGAACGCATTATTATACACATTGTGCCCAGTAGAGCTCGTTATACACAATGCGCCCGGTAGAGCACGTTGTATACATTGCACCAGGTAAAGCAAATATAAACATTGCACAAGGTAGAGCACGTTATACACAATGCGCCCGGTAGAGCACGTTACACACAATGCACCAGGCAGAGCACGTTACACACAATGTGCCAGGCAGAGCACGTTAAACACATTGCGCCAGGCAGGGCACGTTACACACATTGCGCCAGGCAGAGCACGTTACACATAATGCGCCAGGCAGAGCACGTTACACACATTGAGCTAGGCAGGGCACGTTACACACATTGCGCCAGGCAGAACACGTTACACACATTGTGCCAGGCAGAGCATGTTATACACATTGCGCCAGGTAGAGCACGTTATACACACTGCGCCAGGTAGAGCACGTTACACACATTGCGCCAGGTGACCACTTAGACACATTGTAGCCACCATCTCGGAGCCCCAGTTGTCGTCCCCAGACACAGTGATCACGGGTGTCAGATGGTTGTGTGTATAATGGGCACTGTGAACACGTTGTGGGGAGTGCGTATGATTGGCACTGTGTGAGTGTGTAATGGGCAATGTGTGGATATTGGGTGTGTGTATAATTGGCACTGTGTGAGTGTGTATAATGGCCAATGTGTGGGTATTGGGGGGGTGTATAATGACCAATGTGTGGGTATTGGGGTGTGTGTAATGGGCAATGTGTGGATATTGTGTGTGTGTATGATGGGCACTGTGTGGTTGGTGGGGTGCATGTGATGGCACTGTGTGGCTTTGGAGGGTGTATGGAGGGTGTGGGTATATAGGGGTGGGGTAACTATGCTGGTCAATGTGTGCATTTGTGTTGTTGTATGCTGGGCACTGCCCTCACCCCCAGTGTTTTAATCGAGGAGGAGCTGTTGGTGCCTTTCACTCCCGTATGCAGCTGCGGCACCCGGCATACTCAGAAGGCGGACCGAACTGCGGCGGTAACAGGCTTTCTCGGCGGCCAGCTGTCTCCTCCCAATCCTGGCGCTGCTTTGTTGGTGAAACCTCAGTCAGTTATTCTGGTTCATGGCCCTACCCAAATGAGCTTAAAATCTAAGAGGTGTTGGGACACTTGAGACATAAAATTGCAAAATAACCATTATAGCTGGTAGAGGTTTCAGGTATTGTAAGGTAGTGGTGTTGGCTATAATAAAGGGACATTGGTGACTGGTATTCCAGTACAACTACCGCTGGTGCGATGTCTGGTATCTGAGGCACTGCTTTTTCCTGATTGTAGGTTGACCCTCACAAAATGGCTGCCCCCTCTGTGTGAAAGCTACATCTCCATGATGCTGCCTTCTGTTATTCGTGTCACCCCAGCTGTGTATGGTATAGATCAGAGATGAACCACCTGCAGCATACCTCCCAACAGGGCTTAATGTAGGCAGAGAGAGGAGGGCGATGGTGAATGGGGTACAGGGTGCTTTTAGGGAATGTAATGGTGCAGTGGTCAGGGGCGTTACTTGCTTGCCTGTATGCTATTGTCCCAGTTTTACCTCATGAAAAGTTGAGAGGTGTGCTGTAGGTGTCTGGTTGTTGAACTACAAGTTCCAGAATGGAGAGAAGGCTGCTGCAGCTGGGACGCTATAGGTTAGCGGTCTGGTTAGATGGGTCTAACACTAAGCCTGGTGGTGTTACAGTTTCTCAGCCGCGGCGCGTTTGCACAATATGGATGTGTAATGATGAGCATATGAAGCACAGAATAATAAGGGACGCAGTACGTTGCGCTGATTAACAAATGAACTTGCATGTCAAACTCTTCATCTTAATTACCTGGCCGCAGTCAACAGGCTTTCTCGGCGGCCATCTGTCTCCTCCTGCTATTCACTTCAACCCCTCACCGCCGCAGCCACTCAGGACTCAGCGTTGCGGATGCCGCGCCTAGCCTTGGAATTCACCGGCGCATGCCCTTGCATCCTGAGTGGCCGCGGCGGTGAGGGGGAGAAGTGAATAGCAGCGCCGGGATGGGGAGGAGACAGGTGGCCGCCGAGAAAGCCTGTTAACTCCGCAGTTCGGCCCGCCTTCTGAGTATGCCGGGTGCCGCAGCTGCATACGGGAGTGAAAGGCACCAACAGCTCCTCCTCCCCGTCTAACAGTCCTCCCGGAAGCCCGGCTATTGGAGGGGTTTGAGAGGGAGACTATTGTGATTGGCCGTGACTTCAAAGAAGCCACAAGATTGGCAGCGGGACCCGGCAGAGAGATCAAAGGAGCTACAGGACTGCCTACAACGGAGCGCGTCCCCAGGGACGCACTCATTTTGTAAAAGCGAGTCCCCGATCCTCATTATGGGGTAAAATATGCGCTATAGCGCGTTTTTGCGATCACTGACGACTTGTCAGTAATCGTTGCCAGGTCCATCAGTCCGGACCAGATGTCAGCACTCGCTCCAGACTGCCCTGCATCACCGCCAGCGGGTGGGCTCGGAATTCTTAGCCTTTTCCTCGCACCCCCAGTTGCGGGAGAATGTGAAGGAGGAGCTGTTGACGGGTCACGTTCCGCTTGACTTGACAATTTTCTCACCAGCAGGTCTTTGAACCTCTGCAGACTTGTGTCTGCCGGAAAGAGAGATACAACGTAGGTTTTAAATCTAGGATCGAGCACGGTGGCCAAAATGTAGTGCTCTGATTTCAACAAATTGACCACCCGTGAATCCTGGTTAAGCGAATTAAGGGCTCCATCCACAAGTCCCACATGCCTAGCGGAATCGCCCTGTTTTAGCTCCTCCTTCAATGTCTCCAGCTTCTTCTGCAAAAGCCTGATGAGGGGAATGACCTGACTCAGGCTGGCAGTGTCTGAACTGACTTCACGTGTGGCAAGTTCAAAGGGTTGCAGAACCTTGCACAACGTTGAAATCATTCTCCACTGCACTTGAGTCAGGTGCATTCCCCCTCCTTTGCCTATATCGTGGGCAGATGTATAGGCTTGAATGGCCTTTTGCTGCTCCTCCATCCTCTGAAGCATATAGAGGGTTGAATTCCACCTCGTTACCACCTCTTGCTTCAGATGATGGCAGGGCAGGTTCAGTAGTGTTTGCTGGTGCTCCAGTCTTCGGCACGCGGTGGCTGAATGCCGAAAGTGGCCCGCAATTCTTCGGGCCACCGACAGCATCTCTTGCACGCCCCTGTCGTTTTTTAAATAATTCTGCACCACCAAATTCAATGTATGTACAAAACATGGGACGTGCTGGAATTTGACCAGATGTAATGCACGCACAATATCGGTGGCGTTGTCCGATGTCACAAATCCCCAGGAGAGTCCAATTGGGGTAAGCCATTCTGCGATGATGTTCCTCAGTTTCCGTAAGATGTTGTCAGCTGTGTGCCTCTTATGGAAAGCGGTGATACAAAGCGTAGCCTGCCTAGGAATGAGTTGGCGTTTGCAAAATGCTGCTACTGGTGCCGCCGCTGCTGTTCTTGCTGCGGGAGGCAATACATCTACCCAGTGGGCTGTCACAGTCATATAGTCCTGAGTCTGCCCTGCTCCACTTGTCCACATGTCCGTGGTTAAGTGGACATTGGGTACAACTGCATTTTTTAGGACACTGGTGACTCTTTTTCTGACGTCTGTGTTCATTTTCGGTATCACCTGCCTAGAGAAATGGAACCTAGATGGTATTTGGTACCGGGGACACAGTACCTCAAATAAGTCTCTAGTTGCCTCTGAATTAATGGTGGATACCGGAACCACGTTTCTCACCACCCAGGCTGACAAGACCTGAGTTATCCGCTTTGCAGCAGGATGACTGCTGTGATATTTCATCTTCCTCGCAAAGGACTGTTGGACAGTCAATTGCTTACTGGAAGTAGTACAAGTGGTCTTCCGACTTCCCCTCTGGGATGACGATCGACTCCCTGCAGCAACAACAGCAGCGCCAGCAGCAGTAGGCGTTACACTCAAGGATGCATCGGAGGAATCCCAGTTAGGAGAGGACTCGTCAGACTTGCCAGTGACATGGCCTGCAGGACTATTGGCTTTCCTGTGTAAGGTGGAAATTGACACTGAGGGAGTTGGTGGTGTGGTTTGCAGGAGCTTGGTTACAAGAGGAAGGGATTTAGTGGTCAGTGGACTGCTTCCGCTGTCATCCAAAGTTTTTGAACTTGTCACTGACTTCAGATGAATGCGGACCAGGTGACGTATAAGGGAGGATGTTCCTAGGTGGTTAACGTCTTTACCCCTACTTATTACAGCTTGACAAAGGCAACACACGGCTTGACACCTGTTGTCCGCATTTGTGTTGAAATAATTCCACACCGAAGAGGTGATTTTTTTTGTATTTTGACCAGGCATGTCAATGGCCATATTCGTCCCACGGACAACAGGTGTCTCCCCGGGTGCCTGACTTAAACAAACCACCTCACCATCAGAATCCTCCTTGTCAATTTCCTCCCCAGCGCCAGCAACACCCATATCCTCATCCTGGTGTACTTCAACAGTGACATCTTCAATTTGACTATCAGGAACTGGACTGCGGGTGCTCCTTCTAGCACTTGCAGGGGGCGTGCAAATGGTAGAATGCGCAAGCTCTTCCCGTCCAGTGTTGGGAAGGTCAGGCATCGCAACCGACACAATTGGACTCTCCTTGGGGATTTGTGATTTAGAAGAACGCACAGTTCTTTGCTGTGCTTTTGCCAGCTTAAGTCTTTTCATTTTTCTAGCGAGAGGATGAGTGCTTCCATCCTCATGTGAAGCTGAACCACTAGCCATGAACATAGGCCAGGGCCTCAGCCGTTCCTTGCCACTCCGTGTCGTAAATGGCATATTGGCAAGTTTACGCTTCTCATCAGACGCTTTCAATATTGATTTTTGGGTCATTTAACTGAACTTTTGTTTTTTGGATTTTACATGCCCTCTACTATGACATTGGGCATCGGCCTTGGCAGACGACGTTGATGGCATTTCATCATCTCGGCCATGACTAGTGGCAGCAGCTTCAGCACGAGGTGGAAGTGGATCTTGATCTTTCCCTATTTTAACCTCCACATTTTTGTTCTCCATTTTTTAATGTGTGGAATTATATGCCAGTATCAATAGCAATGGCCTACTACTATATATACTGCGCACAACTGAAATGCACCACAGGTATGGATGGATAGTATACTTGACGACACAGAGGTAGGTAGAGCAGTGGCCTTCCTTACCGTACTGCTATATATACTGGTGGTCACTGTCAGCAAACTGCAAAACTAAAATGCACCACAGGTATAGAATCTAGATGGATAGTATACTTGACGACACAGAGGTAGGTAGAGCAGTGGCCTTTCGTACCATACTGCTATATATACTGGTGGTCACTGTCAGCAAACTGCAAAACTAAAATGCACCACAGGTATAGAATCTAGATGGATAGTATACTTGACGACACAGAGGAAGTTAGAGCAGTGGCCTACCGTACCGTACTGCTATACTGGTGGTCACTGTCAGCAAACTGCAAAACTAAAATGCACCACAGGTATAGAATCTAGATGGATAGTATACTTGACGACACATAGGTAGGTAGAGCAGTTGCCTTCCGTACCGTACTGCTATATATACTGGTGGTCACTGTCAGCAAACTGCAAAACTAAAATGCACCACAGGTATAGAATCTAGATGGATAGTATACTTGACGACACAGAGGTAGGTAGAGCAGTGGCCTTCCGTACCGTACTGCTATATATACTGGTGGTCACTGTCAGCAAACTGCAAAACTAAAATGCACCACAGGTATAGAATCTAGATGGATAGTATACTTGACGACACAGAGGAAGTTAGAGCAGTGGCCTACCGTACCGTACTGCTATACTGGTGGTCACTGTCAGCAAACTGCAAAACTAAAATGCACCACAGGTATAGAATCTAGATGGATAGTATACTTGACGACACATAGGTAGGTAGAGCAGTTGCCTTCCGTACCGTACTGCTATATATACTGGTGGTCACTGTCAGCAAACTGCAAAACTAAAATGCACCACAGGTATAGAATCTAGATGGATAGTATACTTGACGACACAGAGGTAGGTAGAGCAGTGGCCTTCCGTACCGTACTGCTATATATACTGGTGGTCACTGTCAGCAAACTGCAAAACTAAAAAGCACCACAGGTATAGAATCTAGATGGATAGTATACTTGACGACACAGAGGAAGTTAGAGCAGTGGCCTACCGTACCGTACTGCTATACTGGTGGTCACTGTCAGCAAACTGCAAAACTAAAATGCACCACAGGTATAGAATCTAGATGGATAGTATACTTGACGACACATAGGTAGGTAGAGCAGTTGCCTTCCGTACCGTACTGCTATATATACTGGTGGTCACTGTCAGCAAACTGCAAAACTAAAATGCACCACAGGTATAGAATCTAGATGGATAGTATACTTGACGACACAGAGGTAGGTAGAGCAGTGGCCTTCCGTACCGTACTGCTATATATACTGGTGGTCACTGTCAGCAAACTGCAAAACTAAAATGCACCACAGGTAAAGAATCTAGATGGATAGTATACTTGACGACACAGAGGTAGGTAGAGCAGTGGCCTTTCGTACCGTACTGCTATATATACTGGTGGTCACTGTCACCAAAACTCTGCACTGTACTCCTCCTATATAATACTGCTGGTCCCCAGTCCCCACAATAAAGCAGTGTGAGCACAGATATATGCAGCACACTGAGCACAGATATGGAGCGTTTTTCAGGCAGACAACGTATACTGGTGGTCACTGGTCAGAAAAACTCTGCACTGTACTCCTCCTATATAATACTGCTTGTCCCCAGTCCCCACAATAAAGCAGTGTGAGCACAGATATATGCAGCACACTGAGCACAGATATGGAGCGTTTTTCATGCAAACAACGTATAATACTGGTATTCACTGGTCAGCAAAACTCTGCACTGTACTCCTCCTATATAATACTGCTGGTCCCCAGTCCCCACAATAAAGCAGTGTGAGCACAGATATATGCAGCACACTGAGCACAGATATGGAGCGTTTTTTCAGGCAGACAACGGATAAAACTGGTGGTCACTGATCAGCAAAACTCTGCACTGTACTCCTCCTATATAATACAGCTGCTCCCCAGTCCCCACAATTAAGCAATAAGCACAAATATTTGCATCAACATTAATAAACGGAGAGGACGCCAGCCACGTCCTCTCCCTAACATTTCCAATGCACGAGTGAAAATGGCGGCAATGCGCAGCTGCTTATATAGAATCCGAATCTTGCGAGAATCCGACAGCTGGATGATGACGTTCGGGCGCGCTCGGGTTAACCGAGCCATACGGGAGAATCCGAGTATGCCTCGGACCCTTATAAAATGGGTGAAGTTCGGGGGGGTTCGGTTTCCGAGGAACCGAACCCGCTCATCACTAATTTGAACTGATTCGTCAGTTCAAAAACTCCAGTAATTGCATTTATATTACCTGTCGCTGGACAAACCACTGCTTATACATTGCATGTGGGGCTAAAATTTATCATGTTATTTATGTCATTAAAGATGTTTTAATTGTACTTCACTATATAAAACTCCTTTCTTCCACATATATATATATATATATATATATATATATATATATATATAAAATCCGGATTGCGTTTGCTTTGCACTGAGAGGGAGCAAAATTTGGAAATTATATCCCATCCTTCAAACAACAGCGCCGGATAAGTGATACCAATTTTTTCTTGTTGTTTACACATTGTGGTGGAGGTTGGAGGAGAACTCCTATTTGGGTATTACACATCTGGCTGCATATTGTTTTGTTTGGCGCACTAGACCGTGTTCTCACATTCCTTTGTTTGTACTAGTATTGCATTTATCATCCGGTGAGAGAGGTCAGGTGCTGCCTCAATATGTTTAAATGTCGAGAGAATAGAAAATCGACCTTTGAATATGTCTTCAGAGAGGATGGTGATTCTATTGTTGTGATAGATGAAGATTTAGAGAGCATCATGAAAATAATTGAACAGACACAACTAAAGGAAAGTAGAATATGGTGGGAGACGGTAACACTGGAACGGTACCTCTCCCATCATATAATACCAATGGGCTTAGGGTACATAAAGCCACATCTTTCTCATCTGCGAGTGAAGATTTCAGAAACAGATGGGAGGGGATTTTAGAAACCTGCGCTTTCTCTCTTATTAAATTAATTGTAGAAGAACGCAAAAAAGATTTGGACAAAACAGAAACTGAAATAAACAGACTCAGAGAGACAATTGCTCCATTACGTGATACATCGGAATTCAAAGAACTTGAAAAGAGAGTAGAGACTAGCATAAAAATGAATGAAAAAGTCATTATAGAAAGAAAGGTTCGCAAATTTAACAGGGATAAATAATACACCCAATCATTGGAGGATGACACAGACTCCATAGATGAGGAAGAAGATACCCTCATCCCTAAAAGTAGAGAAGATAGCCCCCCTGTATCAACAATTCCATTATGGAAGAGGAACAACAAAGGGGGAAATGGACGATCGAGACGGGAAATTTCCGCCCCTCCCCAGACAATTTAACAAAAGGAAAAACGATACAGATAGGGAACAGAAAAGAGAAAGAGATAGACAGGGAAAGAGAGTTGTATATAATAATTATGATGATTGGAGAGAACATCAATATGGAGAAGTGAGGCATATCAAAAGAAATCTCCAACACACAGACAGGAATAATGCCCACAGCCATACAAATTATCAGGAAAGATCATACAGAATTATTAACAGACCTCAAAACCAAAAAAACAGGAACCTAATAAGAAGAAGAGAGGACAAAAGCCCCTTGAATTACAGGGAAAACAGATATCAGGTACTATCAAATGTACAGACAACACCGTCTTTTTTAGACAAGGGAAGAAATTACCAACGTACAAGATAAAGATGAAAAGAGGTTCCAGGGGAGGAAAACCTAAGAAAAGGATCAAATTAAAGAACAAACGGAAAATCAAGAGACAGAAATTGGATAGCAACAATGCCCAAATGGAGAAAGTTTCATCTTCTATAGGTGAGGGCAAAATCAAAATTTTCACCCTCAGCGATCACTTGTTAGCAAAAGAGGAGATCAGGGTATTGGAGAAGGGTCTCAAGTATGCCCCTTCCCTACCATTAAACATGTTCAGCACCTTTGTAGATCCCAACAAATTCATTAGGAAATTGAGCATTAAGAAGTTTTACATAAATAAAGAATCTAATGGTGAAATTGCAGAACGTGACTCTCAGGGCACACATTTTAGACCAAAATCGGTTTTTAATCCTGTTCACATGAGGGGAAATTTTTTAGAAACCTTTTTAGATCTTTGTATTAATGACATACAGACCCTCGACAAGGGGAATATCAAACACAATATGACCAGGAAGGAGAAACTGGCCTTGAAAAATCTGAGTGAAAACTCAGAACTGGTCATTAAGCCAGCAGACAAGGGGGGGGGGGGGGGGGAATTGTTATCATGACTAAGTCATGGTACAATCAGGAGGTCTTGAGACAACTTGAAGATTGGGGCACATACCACAAACTCCGCACAGACCCCACGGATGGGATATTGAAGAATTTGGAAATCTTATTGGAAAAATACAAGAAGATCCAGGTACTAGGGGAGAAAGAATTTAGATTCCTACTACAAAGTGAACCTACAATACCAGTTCTATACATCCTTCCAAAAATTCACAAAAACCCGACCAACCCCCTGGGAAGACCTATAGTTTCCGGTATTAACTCGGTTACTACTAATTTATCTGAATTCATTGACTTTTACTTACAGCCTCTGGTTTTAGAGAATAAATCCCATCTCAAAGACACCTTGGACTTTTGAAACTTTTTAGAAACCATCACATGGGAAGAAGGGCTTTTAATGGTAACTGCAGATGTCCGTTCCTTATATTCAATTATTGACCATGAAAAAGGGGAAAGAGCGGTGAAAATCTTCCTTGAAAAAAGTCAGCTGGATACCAAATTACAAGAATTCTTAAGTGAAGGAGTCCATTTTATTTTGACTAATAACTATTTTTTATATGACGATGATTTTTATCTACAAAAGGTGGGCACCACCATGGGCACCAGGTTCGCTCCGAGTTACGCGAACATCTTTATGGGTTGTTGGGAAAACAAAAAGATATGGAACAACAACCCTTTCGGAGCGAACCTGGTGTCCTGGTCACGTTAAATAGACAACGTGTTTTTTATATGGAAAGGCGGTAGAGAACCCCTTGAGGAGTTTTTTCTTTATCTTAATGCTAATGATCTTAATATTGAACTCTCATTTGTGAACAGTAATACTTCAGTAAATTTTTTAGATATCACACTTTTTATAGAGGATGGCCATTTGCATACTAAGTGTTTTACTAAACCAACGGATTCAGGCACATTCCTTCAAGCATTGAGCTGTCATCACCCCAATTGGCTGACATCAATACCAGGTAGCCAATTGCGGAGACTAAAACGTAACTGTTCAAAAAACGACAACTACCTCCAACAGGCAGAATTAATGAAAAATAAATTTGTAGCCTCTGGATATAGAGAGAATGTGGTCAAGGTAGTCACTAATCAAGTGGACAAAATTGATAGGAAGTCTTTACTCAGGAAAAAATCCAAATCAAAAGACAGCTCATCGGTTTTTAACTGTGCTTTTGTGACCACTTACAATAGCCAGTATAAAGATCTGGAAAAAAAATTATATAAGCATTGGGGGATTTTAAAAAGAGATCCAATTTTGGGAGAGCTACTTCCCAATAGACCCAGATGCATTTATAGAAGGGCACCCACTATAGGATCTAAGGTAGTAAAGAGCTTACTACCCTCGGATAAAATGAAACCCGGTACAATACAATCTAGAGGATTCTATAGGTGCGGATCCTGTATTGGTTGTAAAGGAGTGAAGGGGGATAACAAAAAACTGACGGAAGTAACAATCAATGGGAAAATAGAGAAAATAAGTGAATTTATAACATGCAATGTCAAAAATGTTATTTACGGAATAGAGTGTACCTGCGGCCTATATTATATAGGATGAACGTCAAGACCTCTCAAAATCCGGTTAGGAGAACATCTCCGCAATATAAAGAAGGGACTTCAAACCCATGCCCTGTCTGAGCATTTTAGATTAAAACATAATAGCAAAATATCTGAAATCAGAAGATTTTTTGGCCTAAAACATATTACAGGACATCGCAGACAAAGAGATCTAGCCGCTCAATTAGCCAAGGCGGAGATGAAACTTATTTTTGAATTAGGGACCTTAAAACCAGGGGGCCTGAACTCGGACTTCGAGATCAAGTGGTTTTTTATCAATATTGCATCAGTTTTCCATTTGATAAGCAATTAACTTTATTATGTCTATCCCCCTTTCTCCCCTCCCCCCCCTTTTTTAACATCAACAGTTGTCTGCACTAGTATCTTCTTGTCACTTTCTGGCACCAGTACTTTATTCTAACTGCAATGACACTTTATTGGAAAGCAGGTTTATAAAAATACAATGTTATATCCATTTTTATTCATGATGTCTATGGTATATAAATGTCTTCTATGCATAGCTTTTAGTTAAATATGTATGGGTGATTACATAATTTTAGTGTCTTTATAGATACATTAATATATTTTGTTGTGATGCTGCTTTTGTACTATCTAGATCAGTACTCCCACTGTGCCAAATTAAGAGATTCACCGCCATAGGAAGCCGTCTCCGGGGCAACAGATAAAAACAATGGTGTTGAAAGACAGCGTCCCGGGGCGGAAGTGACGTATCGGATGACCATGGAAACGGACGCTTCCTATGATATGCATCATGGGAAGTGTAGTCCGGTTGTGCAGGAAGTGACGTCCGCTACCATGGCAACGCGGTGCGGCCGCAGCTAAACGGGGAATAACTAGTCTAATAATGGAATTAACAACAGCTGCGTGCAAAATGTTTTTATTGGATGATGGTAGTTTAAATATTTGTACACTGGATAGCTCCACATACAGACTCCTTGAAAAAGACCCCAGACCAGGGGTGGAAACGCGTCGGCAGTGATAGCAGAGGCTGCCCAGGACGGATATGTGACTGTGACACCGGGGACGGATCTCAGCATTATTTACCATCAAGGGTGCCCGGGACTCACTTTTATATGCTGATTTGAACTGATTCGTCAGTTCAAAAACTCCGGTAATTGCATTTATATTACCTGTCGCTGGACAAACCACTGCTTATACATTGCATGTGGGGCTAAAATTTCTCATGTTATTTATGTCATTAAAGATGTTTTAATTGTACTTCACTATATAAAACTCCTTTCTTCCGCATATATATATATATACCGTATATACTCGAGTATAAGTCGACCCGAATATAAGCCGAGATACCTAATTTTACCACAAAAAACTGGGAAAAATGACTGACTCGAGTATAAGCCTAGGGTGGGAAATGTACGGTGCCAGGGGTTTTCATGCTCAGGGTGTCATGCTCGTTGCCAGGGGTTTCATGCGGTAGGTGTTATGCTTGTTGCCAGGGGGTAATGCTTTTTGCTAGGGTTGTGCCCCCAGTGCCACATATACCCCCAGTAACAGATATCCCCCCACAGTGCCAGATAAAAACATGCTGCCGTTGCTTTGCCCCCAGTAGTTATGCCCCTTCTTTGCCCCCAGTAGTTGTGCCCCTCTTTCATTGCCCCCCAGTAGTTATGCACTCTCTTTCTTTGCCCCCAGTAGTTGTGCCCCCTTTCATTGCCCCCAGTAGTTGTGCCCCCTTTCATTGCCCCCAGTAGTTGTGCCTCCTTCTTTCTTTGCCCCCTGTTGCAGTGCCCCCTTCTTTCTTTGCCCCCTGTTGCAGTGCCCCCTTCTTTCTTTGCCCCCTGTTGCAGTGCCCCCTTCTTTCTTTGCCCCCTGTTGCAGTGCCCCCTTCTTTCTTTGCCCCCTGTTGCAGTGCCCCCGTCGCCGCTTACAAACACACAAACACACACAAAAACAATACTTACCACTGCCCCGCTCCTGCTTCCCGACCGCTTCTTCTGCTGCTGCGCTGCTCCGCTCCGTCCGTCCGCTCGCTCCATCCGGCCGCACGCTCCGTCCGGCCGCCGCTCTGTCCGGCCGCCCGCTCCCCGGCACCCGATCATCTCTATGGGAGAGACGTCATGACGTCTCTCCCATAGCAACGCGCACAGACACTAGAGGTCAATAATGACCTCTAGTGTCTGTCCTGGAGCCGGCTGCAGCGGACGCCCACACAGCCCACGGCGTCTGCTGCAGCCATTGACTCGAGTATAAGCCGAGGGGGGCTTTTTCAGCACAGAAAAATGTGCTGAAAAAGTCGGCTTATACTCGAGTATATACGGTATATTTATGTATATATCATCCGGGTTGCATTTGCTTTGCACTGAGAGGGAGCAAAATTTGGAAATTATATCCCATCCTTCAACAACAGCGCCGGATAAGTGATACCAATTTTTTCTTGTTGTTTACACATTGTGGTGGAGGTTGGAGGAGAACTCCTATCTGGGTATTACACATCTGGCTGCATATTGTTTTGTTTGGCGCACTAGACCGTGTTCTCACATTCCTTTGTTTGTACTGGGTTGGATACAGTGCAGGTCAGATACGGTGCAGGTTACAGTACAGGTTGTATACAGTGTGGGTCAAATACAGTGCAGGTTACAATGAAGGGTAGATACAGTGTGGGTTACAGTGCAGGTCGGATATAGTGCTGGTCAAATACAGTGCAGGTTACAGTGCTGGTTGGATAAAATTCAGATCGGTTACAGTGTGGGTAACAGTGCGGTGAGTGCACTAATTGTGACAGCAAGCAAGAGGGTCCCCTGATGGCAAACTCCCCTGGTGGTGTCTGTGAAGATGATGATGGTCCGAGCGCTGCAGTGTACACAGCGCTCTCTCAATGCCTGTCATGCTTGGCTTGTGTAGCAGCAGCAGTCTCAAGGTGGATGCAGCAAAAGGGATCCATTGGCTGAGAGCAGTGAGAGATGGCTCTTTCAGTCAATCAGCGGTCAGCCCAATTATTTCAATTGAACTTTTTGAATTGGCGCCCAAATCCAAAATCCGCGAGATCTGACAGCAGGAGTATGATGTTTTGCCTCATTTTGGCATCTGAAGCAGACTGGAAGATCCAAGCTCTGTCTCGGATTCCGAAAGTTAAAGTGGGCTTGAATCTCTGAGTACTGAACCGGCTCATCTCTAATTATTGATAGATCAGTTTAGGATTTTCAAGAGCTTCAGCCTCTCTGCCCCATTCTATTCCAGTCCTAGAAAGGCATACTCCAACTTTGCTTCACCTGAGACTTTTGCACCACCTATCCCCTGCCCTATACAGGCCTATACACCACCATGTCCATCACACCTTCTTGGTGAACTATCTTAGCCATAATCCCATGGGCCACCATGTACCCCCTCCACCCACCATCATGGTTCTCACAACCCTATGCTTCCACTCAATTGAGGCTCTTGCACCTAAGTCTTAGCTCAATCTAGGCCCCTTTACTAACAAAATTATCCATATTGTATTTTATCTGGGCCTTATTCAAAACATCTACATTATCCAGGCCCCTAGCCCCAACTCAGTAACCATTGTGATATGCCCAAGATGGCTACTTCCTGATATGATTTTTGTTATGTGTTTGTGCTATAATTCCTAACTGTGTATCAGACATATATGAATTGGTCATCCCACCCACTGTACCCTATTGCATTTTGCCAATGGTGTCTGGTAGTTTCATGCAGAGACGACTGCAGTCCCTGGTCAGCAGCGCTGACCACATAGCGAAGGGCTTTCTTAACACATATAATATACATGTTATGATGTATGTAATATATGTGCTGGCTTGTTTTCCCGGGGTCGGGAGCACTGCATGTCTCACAGATGCCGTGCAGCACCCGGGACTCGGCATTAGGCTTAACTCTCCTACTACGCCCCTGACTTCCATTGGCTAGTTTCACAGGAGTCAGGGGCAGGCTTAAAAGGGGAGTGAAACCTAATTCTGAATCCCGGGTACTGCTCCTGGGAAAACAAGCCAGCACATATGTTACATACATCATTCACAATATATATGTTTATATATACTGTATGGTAGCCCACCTTACCCCTGCACTATGTGGTCAGCAGCCGCAGCTGGGTTCATGTGAAGGGTGGACAACATGTAGAACTATTTATTGAATAAGTAGTTTGCTAGTAATTTTTCATTCTTACCCAATGTACAGTACAACTTATATCATGCTTGCACATCGTTACCATGGATTTCATTATTCCTTGAGTATCTTCTATTCCGTATATCCCCATTTGTTTCACATGTCTATGTATTACCTGTGGTAATGTGCCAAAATCTTTTGGGTACTGCTGCACATAGCAGGAAAACTCAATAACTCAGAGTTCTGCCTGGAATATCACTGTTTTCATGGATCAAAAGCACAATAAATCCCCAAAACATTTCAGCAAATACTTTAATGAAAATAAAACTATTCAGCAAATCACTCCAATAATTTAGCAAAATAATATAGAAGTTATCTCTTCTCTGGAACTGATCCATCTGGCCACTTCTGTTGCCCTTATTATCCTTTTTTTCTCATTGTGGACGTAGTCTAAGGCAGCTGAAAGCTGTATAAGCCTAATGCTAGATAAGTGGTTAGTCTTGGACCTGAAAGGTGGGTTAGTTGTTAGGAGTCAAATGGTTTAGATTGACAGGTGCTGATAGGGCATTTTAGCCTATTTTAGTGTAGCATGGAAGGGTCTTATTCGTTTATTTAAGGGTCCGGCAGGATTCAGTCATTTCCTCTTTTCTTTTAGATTCCCCATCCACACTTCCCTATTGTGTTTTGTTTTGTTGTATGGTATGATGTGGTTGTTGTTCTGTTCGTCTGAATTCATTCAATTACAAACTTTGCAAAAGCTTTGCAAGAAAGTGTTGCTTCTTAAGGTGCATACACACGGAGAGATATAACTGAGCGATTTTGACTATATAGTCAAAATCGCTCAGAAAGTTAGTGCATATCTCTCCATGTGTACACAGCCAGCGATAGCGATGCGCGTCCCCGCCAGGTCGCTATCGCTGCTAAAAATAGACTGTGCAGGCAAGTCAATTTTGGCTATGTCGCTGGAAAAGAAAAAGCATCCCCTTGCTTGAATGAGTTAGCCAAAATCGCTCATAGCCAAAATCGCTGGAAAAGTTAGTCAAAATCTCCTACAGCCAGTTCAAGGGAAATCGCTCAGTCAAAATCTTTCATAGTTAAAATCTCTCCGTGTATGCACCTTCAATGGCCAATAGTGGTAGCTGTGGGGCGCCTTCCCTTTAACAGGTGGAGCTGTCTCTGCCCAAAGGCGGATCTGGGATTTTTCATTAAGGTACGGCCCCAGTAGTGCTATGCTAATAGACAGAGGAATGTAGGCCTTTGCAACTCAGGTCGCGTTAGGTGCATACTGTACATCTGTTCCAAGTTGTTAGTGAATTACATATTGGCTAGAGCTGAGTATCGCAATGCTTTTGTAGGCTACCTTTATTCAGCCTATATCATATAAATAAAAGCTCTGACCTTATATAAATCCCAATACTTGTGTCTTGTGCCATTACTTCTAGTTTATTAGTTATTGGATTATTATATTTATTGATAACAAATCCTGAGGTTCTCAGACTAGACAGATGATGTTAATTTGTACAATTTGGTTCTTATTGAGTGTATCTACTGATGTAAGTTTTTTTGCACTGCAGTAACATGGTAATTTACTGTGTTTTTAAAGACCAATCATTGTTAAATACAAAACAATGTAATATATATTGTAGAAATGAGTTTGTCCAGTTTTCAGAAAACTAAACCTGGGACTCGGATCTCCCACAATTTTCAGATTCCAAAACGAGGCAAAATTTAATTTTCCTGGGTATCAGATCTTGTGTGTTTTGGATTCAATATATTCAATATATACATTCAATATAAATCCCTCCTGAGTTCAAACAGGACCGCCGAGGCGTTGGCTATAGGAAGACCCTTTGGCATTCACAGATTAAAAAGTACACAAAACTACTGTGGACACCCACATGTCCCTTTAGTGTTAATACTGGCTCAGCTAGATTTGATGCAGGCAGTTAGCAAAACATATTTTTTTTATTTTTATAGTGCAGGAACATCTATGTTACTTGATTAATTGCATTTTGGCTAAGTGTGTCATACTAGTGCTATAGCTTTACTGCAGCATTAATCCTTGGTGCACACCGGTGTTATTTTGTTTGTCCCTGCTTGCAGCGCAGCCCAGAGCTCCTAATACAGGGCAGAATTAACCCTTTACTGGTGCACATTGGTGCTGTAACTGCCCGCTGTCGCGATCCGGGTACTGAGACAGCATTTTCTGCCCATTAGGTGCCTCCTGAGATTGGCTCAGCGGGCCAGGGCCAGGCTTTAACCTTGGTTGGGGCCTGCAGCGCTGGTTTTAGCGTCCACCTTGGTATGTGTACTCACGGAAGTGCGGCACCTTCAGCCCCGCCGCGGCCGTCACCGCCGCATCTGAGGTCCCCTCCTGGATGCACGTCCTCCATGTGTCTCTGCCATCCTTGTGGCCGCTGTGCACGTCTGGGCGCGTGAAGCTCTGCTGTTGCGGCCTCCACCGCCATTGCTACATGTCTAAAGTACTTTGTTCCCCTTCTGTGTGTGTGTTCATGGGCGCAGCCATGTTGGATTTCAATCACGTGACATTGTTCCTCCTATCCGCAGTTCTGACAGTGCTGGAGCCTAATTGCCCACCAATCCCTGCTAAGCTGTGGATATAAATATCCTGGATCCACACCCAGAAGATTGTCAGTGCTTCTGTTTCCTTCAGCTACTCCAGTGTGCAGTTCTCTTGTCGACTCTCTCTGCAGCTCAGCCTGACTCTCCAGTGGTTTCCTCCTGCGGTGCATTCCAGTTCTTCTGTATCCAGCCTCTGGTTCAGCCTGCTTCTCTGTGTTCCCGCATCTAGTGCTAAGTGGTGTGTATACTCTGGCTTCCCAGCAGCCACTCACCATTCACATTCCTTATTTACCAGCGAACCCCAGCTTCATTTCTCATATACCAGCGAACCCCAGCTTCATTCCTTATTTACCAGCAAAACCCAGGTTCATTTCTCATTTACCAGCGAACCCCAGCTTCATTTCTTATTTACCTGCGAACCCCAGCTTCATCTTCTGTTTACCCACGAACACTCATATTATTTACAGTTTCACATATCATCCTCATCATCACGTTGTTCCTCACCAGGGTCCCCAAGCTTTATACAGAACTTTTATTTATTCCGGATTACTAGTCTCAACCAGCAGTATGTTTCTTTATCCCCTGTGACAGTATTATTTCATTGTACCTTATTTGACTTTTTATTTAATAAAACCCTTCAAAGTTATTTCAGTTGTCGTGGTCACGCCTTCTGGCTTCTCATACTACTACCTTGCGCATGTCCAGGAGTCCACTCTCTCCTCCTAAATTCCGGTACCAGTCAGCCCCTACAACTGAGGCTTCCAGTCACCGTCATCAGCTCTCAGTTGTGACACCCACAATGTAGTCCAGTGCTACTAATACAGGGACAGAATTAACCCTTGGTGCACACTGTTGTTGTTTTTTTGTCACTGCCCACACTACAGCATTAACCCTTTGGTGTGTGCCACCATTACTATAAGTGCAGCGATTCGCAACAGTGTGTGAAAATATAAAAACAAAAAATAAAAAAACTTGTGTTTGTTCAGGGGCAGGCCATGCCACTACAGTAATTATATAGTAGATGTGAGTCTCAGTGTGAAATTGTTGTCATTTGTTGAAAAATAAATATGAAAAAAAAAAGGAATATTTTTCAAAAATTGTGTGATCAAGGCCAGGCCAATCCATCGCATTAATAGCGATGTATGAGTCACAGTATAATGTTGTTTTCATTTGTTATAAAGCAGAATAGTATAAGTGCTGTGAGTCGATATGGATCATGATCAGCTAATAGAAGAGCAGGATCAGCAACCAAGTGCTAGTTCTGTGGCTGCTGCCAGGAAAAAACTAACCTTTTCCCAGAGACCCACTGGTGATGAGAATGAGTCCACTCAGTTCACCAGAGTGAAACAACATTTTGACATTTGGTTAGGTCTCAAAGACTTGTCCAATATTAGTGACACCTCTACCATGAATCAATCTGATACGGAAACCATCCATAGAATGGTGGAGGATTATTTGAATGAGCATGTCAGATTATCCCTTTGACTACTGGGAGGGAAAAAAGGAGCCCCTATGAACAAACTCACTATGCTTTACTTAAGCTGCTCACCCTCCAGTGTGTACTCAGAAAGAGTTTTCAGCACAGTCGGGAACCTTGTGAGCAATCAGCGTAGGAGGCTACTTCCTCAAAATCTGGAAAAGATAATGTTAATAAAAATTAACTACAAATTCCACGAGAATTACCATTCCTGCCAATTACATCAAAGTACAGAGGGGGTAATTCAGATCTGATCACAGCAGCAAATTTGTTAGCAGTTGGGCAAAACCATGTGCACTGCAGGTGGGGCAGATATAACATTTGCAGAGAGAGTTAGATTTGGGTGGGTTATTTTGTTTCTGTGCAGGGTAGAAATCTGCCTCCCCTGCAGTGCACCTGGTTTTGCTAACAAATTTGCTGCTGCGATCAGATCTGAATTACCCCCAGAGACTTCTATAAGGGTGGATACCAGCGGGCATGAGTAAATATTGTGTGATGATGATGTTAACTAGGATGAGGATGATAATGACAATATCTTCCCACCGTAGAGAAGAGATTAACAAAACAACACTATTGGTAGATTGTTTTGTGGGGGCCCAAAAAACCAAGCACTTTAGCCATGAAAGTATCAGTCCCTGTGCTGTGCATGTCCTTTTTAATTTCCAACATGAGGGTGGGTGGGAGGACCCAAGGACAATTCCATCTTGCACTACTCTTCTTTTCTGCCACTGCTGTGTGGTATGTGCTATAAATTGCCGTCTGTTTGTGCCACTGCTCTGTCACTTAGTAATCAGCCAGCTCGCTGCAGCCTTCAATATTATGAGCTGTGAGGTAGACAAAATTGATTGGAAAAACTTGAAATTTATGTTGTTGAGGTTATTAATACTGTAGGAACAAAAACAGGCCCAAATTACATGATTTTACCTGTATTTAGTATTCAAAAATAAAAATACAGATTTAAAACCAAAACATGTGATGGTGGTTTTGAAAATTTAGAACCTAAACACAAAGTGAATACAGATCCAAAACCAAAACACTTGGATCAGTGTACATCTCTGATATATAGGTGTATTCTAAAATGTATACTATACAGTAATGTATGTTTACAGTAATTCATAATTTTATAATGTGCTTGTTGCTGAGCTGAATATATGCCTGCCTGTCGGTGGAGTGTATTTTATGTTTTAAATACTGGGCATACGTAGGATTTGCAGGGAGGTTACATATCTACTGTATGTATATATATTTTTTAGAGATGTGCGCGTACACTTTTCGGGTTTTGTGTTTTGGTTTTGGATCTGGATCTCCGCTCATGTTTTGAATCTGGATTGGTTTTGAAAAAAACACCCCTTCGGGTTTTGGTTTTGGATCTGAAATTTTTTTGAAAAAAGCATACAAACAGCTAAAATCACAGAATTTGGGGGTATTTTTGATCCTACGGTATACTTAACCTCAATAACATTCATTTCCACTCATTTCCAGTCTATGCTGAACACCTCACACCTCACAATATTGGGCCTAATTCAGACCTGATCGCTGCTGTGCGTTTTTGCACAGCAGCCGATCAGGTCTGAACTGCGCATGCGCTAGCGTCGCAGTGCACCGACACATGCCTGACAGCCGACGGCCATCTCAGCCCTGCGATCGCCTCTGCCTTATTGACAGGCAGAGGTGGTCGCTGGGTGAGAGGGTGCGGTCCAGCGGCGTTTGGTTGCCATTTTAACAACGCGGTCCAGGCAACGCAGGCATGCCCGGACCGCGTGGGGGTGGGCTGCGGCGGCTGTGTGACATCATACACAACCGCTGCGACCCAGATAGCGACGAGCAGCTCCCTGCCAGCACGCAGTAGCTGCGCTGGTAGGGAGATACTTCTCAAGTAAAAAAGCATTGCCGCATCGTACTAAAAAAGCTGCAGTACCTGCAGCGAAATGCGTCAGGTGCTACTTTTGGTCACTCTTACTAAATCTGTTGCTGCTCTTCATGTGCCCGGACCAATACTGGACTTTTCATCAGCTCAGCAGAACCAAATCTTGGTGAACAGACTTGTCTATGGGCGTCATTTGCAACGGTTCACTTCATACCAAAGACACCGCATTCTGGTGAGGACACAGGACCCCGGACATCATAATCATATACAAGGGACTCCTTCAAGGGAATATGCCTCAACCGGTGCATACATGGTAATGATTGTTTATTCGGACTGTGCCATCAGTTCCTAACAAATTTTCTGTACACCTATCTGCAACCAGTATATACTAAAAGGAACGGACACTATAGAAACTGAGCAGCTTGAAATTGGTGACCTATTTTAAAATTAAATGTTGTATGTTTGTTTTTATTAAATGTGAAACCTTTCATACTATCCATCAAGGTTTTGCTCTTTTTTTTCTGTGGTTTAATAGGACTGACTAGCCTTGTTTGTATAGCAGCAGCATTAGAACAACAACCCGATCTGCGCCTGATTTTTAACCTTGGTTAATACAATATACGGTTATGCGGCCTGGTAGGGCCTGACATGTGGGGCAGACTAGCCTTGTGCTGGGCGTCCCCCCGCATGTCAGGTAAGCTTATTGTAGATGTGCTACATTTTGTTAAGTTAAATCAGGTCTGAATTAGGCCCATTTTTTTTAGGCCAAAAGGTTGCACCGAGGTAGCTGGATGACTAAGCTAAGCAACACAAGTGGGCGGCACAAACACCTGGCCCATCTAGGAGTAGCCCCCCTGAAAAAAGCTCCCCAAGTTCCCCAATTCATGGTTAGATACAAACATACCACCTCCATATTTGATGACTTTTCACATTATGAGAAGAGACTAGAGGAAGAGGACACTCAGGACAGTGTCAAGAAAGTGAGAAAATTAGAGAGGCACATGCAATCAGGAACAACACACAGGCTTTCACCTCCACTCCTATATTGGTGTGGAACAGAATGGACTTCAACCAAGCAAATATTTAATTATTAATTACCTCATTACTCGACAAACTGAAAAACTAGGGGCTAAAGACTCCTTCTCCATTTTCAGGGATAAAGATAATCTCAGATTTAATGCTGGGATGCATATAAACTAGAGATGTGCACCGGACATTTTTTCGGGGTTTGTGTTTTGGTTTTGGATTCGGTTCCGCGGCCGTGTTTTGGATTCGGATGCGTTTTGGCAAAACCTTCCTGAAAATTTTTTGTCGGATGTGTTCGGGTGTGTTTTGGATTCGGGTGTTTGTTTTCAAAACCCCCTCAAAAACAGCTTAAATCATTGAATTTGGGGGTCATTTTGATCCCATAGTATTATTAACCTCAATAACCATAATTTCCACTCATTTCCAATCTATTCTGAACACCTCACACCTCACAATATTATTTTTAGTCCTAAAATTTGCACCAAGGTCGCTGGATGACTAAGCTAAGCGACCCAAGTGGGAGGCACAAACACCTGGCCCATCTAGGAGTGGCACTGCAGTGTCAGACAGGATGGCACTTAAAAAAATTAGCCCCAAACATCACACGATGCAGAGATAAAAAAAGAAAAGAGGTGCAAGATGGAATTGTCCTTGGGCCCTCCCACCCACCTTTATGTTGTATAAACAGGACATGCACACTTTAACAAACCCATCATTTCAGCCACAGGGTCTGCCACATGACTGTGGCTGAAATGACTGGTTGGTTTGGGCCCCCACCAAAAAAGAAGCAATCAATCTCTCCTTGCACAAACTGGCTCTACAGAGGCAATATGTCCACCTCATCATCATCCTCCGATTCCTCACCCCTTTCACCGTGTACATCCTCCTCACAGAGTATTAACTCGTCCCCACTGGAATCCACCACCACAAGTCCCTGTGTACTTTCTGGAGGCAATTGCTGGTAAATGTCTCCATGAAGGAATTGATTATAATTCATTTTGATGAACATCATCTTCTCCACATTTTGTGGAAGTAACCTCGTACGCTGGTTGCTGACAAGGTGACCGGCTGCACTAAACACTCTTTCGGACTACACACTGGAGGGGGGGCAACTTAGGTAAAATAAAGCCAGTTTGTGCAAGGGCCTCCAAATTGCCTCTTTTTCCTGCCAGTATACGTACGGACTGTCTGACGTGCCTACTTGGATGCGGTGACTCATATAATCCTCCACCATTCTTTCAATGGTGACAGAATCATATGCAGTGACAGTAGAAGACATGTCAGTAATCGTTGGCAGGTCCTTCAGTCCGGACCAGATGTCAGCACTCGCTCCAGACTGCCCTACATCACCGCCAGCGGGTGGGCTCAGAATTCTTAGCCTTTTCCTCGCAGCCCCAGTTGCGGGAGAATGTGAAAGAGGAGCTGTTGACGGGTCACGTTCCGCTTGACTTGACAAGTGTCTCACCAGCAGGTCTTTGCACCTCTGCACACTTGTGTCTGCCGGAAAGAGAGATACAACGAAGGCTTTAAACCTAGGATCGAGCACGGTGGCCAAAATGTAGTGCTCTGATTTCAACAGATTGACCACCCGTGAATCCTGGTTAAGCGAATGAAGGGCTCCATCCGCAAGTCCCACATGCCTAGCGGAATTGCTCCGTTTTAGCTCCTCCTTTAATCTCTCCAGCTGCTTCTGCAAAAGCCTGATGAGGGGAATGACCAATCTCAGGCTGGCAGTGTCTGAACTGACTTCACGTGTGGCAAGTTCAAAGGGTTGCAGAACCTTGCACAACGTTGAAATCATTCTCCACTGCGCTTGAGTCAGGTGCATTCCCCCTCCTTTGCCTATATCATAGGCAGATGTATAGGCTTGAATGGCCTTTTGCTGCTCCTCCATCCTCTGAAGCATATAGAGGGTTGAATTCCACCTCGTTACCACCTCTTGCTTCAGATGATGGCTGGGCAGGTTCATGAGTGTTTGCTGGTGCTCTAGTCTTCGGCACGCGGTGGCTGAATTCCGAAAGTGGCCCGCAATTCTTCGGGACACCGACAGCATCTCTTGCATGCCCCTGTAATTTTTAAAAAAATTCTGCACCACCAAATTCAATGTATGTGCAAAACATGGGACGTGCTGGAATTTGCCCACATGTAATGCACGCACAATATTGGTGGCATTGTCCGATGTCACAAATCCCCAGGAGAGTCCAATTGGCGTAAACAATTCTGCGATGATGTTCCTCAGTTTCCGTAAGAGGTTGTCAGCTGTGTGCCTCTTAAGGAAAGCGGTGATACAAAGCGTAGCCTGCCTAGGAACGAGTTGGCATTTGCGAGATGCTGCTACTGTTGCCACTGCTGCTGTTCTTGCTGTGGGAGGCAATACATCTACCCAGTGGGCTGTCACAGTCATATAATCCTGAGTCTGCCCTGCTCCACTTGTCCACATGTCTGTGGTTAAGTGGACATTGGGTACAACTGCCTTTTTTAGGACACTGGTGACTCTTTTTCTGACGTCTGTGTACATTCTCGGTATCGCCTGCCTAGAGAAATGGAACCTAGATGGTATTTGGTACCGGGGACACAGTACCTCAATAATTTCTCTAATTCCCTATGAATTAACGGTGGATACCGTACACACGTCTAACACCAACACAGCTGCCAAGGCCTGAGTTATCCGCTTTGCAACAGGATGACTGCTGTGATATTTCAACTTCCTCGCAAAGGACTGTTGGACAGTCAATTGCTTACTGGAAGTAGTACAAGTGGTCTTCCGACTTCCCCTCTGGGATGACAATCGACTCCCAACAGCAACAACAGCAGCGCCAGCAGCAGTAGGCGTTCCACTCAAGGATCCATTGGAGGAATCCCAGTTAGGAGAGGACTCGTCAGACTTGCCAGTGACATGGCCTGCAGGACTATTGGTGTTCCTGTCTAAGGAGGAAATTGACACTGAGGGAGTTGGTGGTGTGGTTTGCACTGGGAGCTTGGGTACAAGAGGAAGGGATTTAGGTGTCAGTGGACTGCTTCCGCTGTCACCCAAAGTTTTTGAACTTGTCAATGACTTCTGATGAATGTGCTCCAGGTGACGTATAAGGGAGGATGTACCTAGGTGGTTAACGTCCTTACCCCTACTTATTACAGCTTGACAAAGGCAACACATGGCTTGACACCTGTTGTCCGCATTTCTGTTAAAATAATTCCACACCGAAGAGGTGATTTTTTTTTGTAATTTGACCAGGCATGTCAATGGCCATATTCATCCCACGGACAACAGGTGACTCCCCGGGTGCCTGACTTAAACAAACCACCTCACCATCAGAATCTTCCTTGTCAATTTCCTCCTCAGTACCAGCAACACCCATATCCTCATCCTGGTGTACTTCAACAGTGACATCTTCAATTTGACTATCAGGAACTGGACTGTGGGTGCTCCTTCCAGCACTTGCAGGGAGCGTGCAAATGGTGGAAGGTGCCACCTCTTCCCATCCACTGTTGGGAAGGTCAGGCATCGCAACAGACACAATTGGACTCTCCTTGGGGATTTGTGATTTAGAAGAATGCACAGTTCTTTGCTGTGCTTTTGCCATCTTAACTCTTTTCAGTTTTCTAGTGGGAGGATGAGTGCTTCCATCCTCATGTGAAGCTGAACCACTAGCCATGAACATAGGCCAGGCCCTCAGCCGTTCCTTGCCACTCCGTGTCGTAAATGGCACATTGGCAAGTTTACGATTCTCCTCAGATGATTTTAATTTAGATTTTTGGGTCATTTTACTGCACTTTAGTTTATTGGATTTACATGCTCTATACTATGACATTGGGCATCAGCCTTGGCAGACGACGTTGATGGCATTACATCGTCTCGGCCATGACTAGTGGCAGCAGCTTCAGCACGAGGTGGAAGTGGATCTTGATCTTTCCCTATTTTACCCTCCACATTTTTGTTCTCCATTTTTTAATGTGTGGAATTATATGCCAGTAATATATCAATAGCAATGGCCTACTGTACTGTACTATATATGTATACTGCTGGTCACCAAAATGCTGCACTGTCCTACTATATACTGCTTACAATAATGCAGCACAGAGATAGTATACTTGACACAGAGCTGCAAGATACACAGCAATGGCCTACTGTACTGTACTATATATGTATACTGCTGGTCACCAAAATGCTGCACTGTCCTACTATATACTGCTCACAATAATGCAGCACAGAGATAGTATACTTGACACAGAGCTGCAAAATACACAGCAATGGCCTACTGTACTGTACTATATATGTATACTGCTGGTCACCAAAATGCTGCACTGTCCTACTATATACTGCTCACAATAATGCAGCACAGAGATAGTATACTTGACACAGAGCTGCAAGATACACAGCAATGGCCTACTGTACTGTACTACTATAATACTGGTGGTCCCCAGTATGCATCACACTGAGCACAGATATTTGCAGCACACTGAGCACAGATATTTGCAGCACACTGAGCACATATTATGGAGCTTTTCAGGGAGAGAACGCAGCCATGTCCTCTCCGTTCAATCTCCAATGCATGAGTGAAAAATGGCGGCGACGCGCGGCTCTTTATATAGAATACGAATCTCGCGAGAACCCGACAGCGGGATGATGACGTTCTGCCGCGTTCGGGTTAACCGAGCAAGGCTGGAAGATCCGAGGCTGCCTCGGACCCGTGTAAAATAGGTGAAGTTCGGGGGGGTTCGGATCTTGATGAACCGAACCCGCTCATCTCTAATATAAACTGGTGTATACCACAGGATCAAGATTAGTTATTTTCCCCTCCATGGAGTCTGGAGACTTATTTGTGAAAATCTCATGGGTTTCTTTTTTTCCATTTTTTATTGCATTTTTATTTACATATTTTGTGGCAGATGCCTTATTTTTGTTTTTCACAGCTCCCAGTTACACGCATGTGAGCATACCTGTGTGTCCCAGTTACACGCTTGTGAGCATACATGTGTCTTGTTTATTTTATTGATATTAAGTACTAAGCATGACTGTGCAGTAAAAATTTTTGTTATTTTGCCCTAGTAGAGCTTACCACTCTACAGTCCAAACTCATTTCATACTATAAGTAGGACTGTGGGAGAAGCAATGCTAACCTCCATGCCCAGAGCATGCCTCTGCCTGGCAAGCCAGACACCTTCCTGGCTGTAAGCCACCATGAGACTCCATACTGGGCCTTATTCAGTAACTGTTGGTGCCTCACAGGAGCTCCTGGCCCATCTTGTGCTGCAGTGCAATTGAATGCTGATGCAATGCAAGATCACTGAATATCTGTTCTTCTAACACCGCGATGTCTTGCGATAAACCTACGCAGCCCTTAGGAAAAGAAGATCCCTGTACAACAAATGCGAATCTTGGAAATAAATAATCCCAAATGTGGAACATCAATAATAAATCAAAATTAAGGTTTACTAATTGGAGCCATTCATTTGAGTGAGACCCTAACATGAAATAATTCATAAGAACCTCTCTCTAATGCTCCGGCAGAAAACATCACGTTTACCTCTCCGGTAGTTGTGCTGGATTATGATTCAGTATCTTCTGAGTCACTATGACTTTGGCCACAAATGTAGTGACTCTCCACTTTATTTAACAACACTTAAGCAATTTCCATTTCCACCTTTGCAGACAGTTTTCATAAATCTGTTTGTGATGTTGAAGCTTGTTTCTAGGCTTTCATTTAAACCCAGGATCAAGTACAGCAGCACCCCTGGATTTATACAGCATAGGCAGCACCCCTGGAGAATTACAAAGCAGACAGGCAAAAGCACCCCTGGACTTAAACGGCAGTGGATCAGCACCCCTGGACTGATAGGGCAGAGGGGCAGCACCCCATATAGGGTAGCACCTCTGGAATGATGTGGCAAGTAAAAGACGTGCAAGATGGAATTGTCCTTGGGCCTCCCACCCTTATGTTGTATAAACAGGACATGCACACTTTAACAAACCAATCATTTCAGCGACAGGGTCTGCCACACAACTGTGGCTGAAATGATTGGTTTGTTTGGGCCCCCACCAAAAAAAAGCAATTAATCTCTCCTTGCACAAACTTGCTTTACAGTGGCAAGATGTCATCCTCATCCTCAGATCCCCCCTTCAGTGTTTACATCCTCATCCTCACAGAGAAATAACATTCAAACAAACAAACTACATAATTTAGGTGTCAGTTGACTGCTTAGGATATTACCCAAAGTTTCTGAACTTGACAATGACTTATGATGAATGTTCTGCAGGTAACTGATAAGGGAGGATGTTCCTAGGTGGTTTACGTCCTTACCCATACTTTTTATGGATTGACAAAGGTAACAGATGGCTTGACACCTGTTGCCCGGATTTGTGGAGAAATAATTCCACACCGAAGAGGTGGCTTTTTTGGTATATTGCCCAGGCATGACAATGGGCTTTTTCATCCCATGGCCAACAACTGTCTCCACTGGTGCCTTATTCAAACAAACCACATCACTATCAGAATCCTCATCATCAACTTCCTCCGCGGTGCCGGCTACACCCATATCCTCCTCATCCTGGTGTACTTCTAGAGTTACATCCTCAATCTCAATATCAGCAACTGGACTGGTGGTGCTCCTCCCAGCACTTGCAGAGGGCGTGCAAATGGTGGCAGGAGCCTCCTCTTCCCATACAGTGTTGTGAAGGTAAGGCCTAGACATCACAACTGCAGACAGTGCCAGCACCACTGTATTTTCACAACACCCCTGTCATTTTACAGCATGAAAGACAACTGATTTTCACTGCACCCTAGAATTATTACAGCATACAAGACAGGGCCAGTGTACATTGATTTTCACTGCACCCTAGAATAATTGCATGCATACAAGACAGGGCCAGTGTACATTAATTTTCACTGCACCCTAGAATTATTACAGCATACAAGACAGGGCCAGTGTACATTGATTTCCACTGCACCCCTGAATTTTTATAGCATACAGGGCCAGTGTAATGTTATTTGAACAACAACACCCCTATATTTTACAGCATAAAGCAGGCCTAGATGTCAACCATGGCACTCCAAATTAACCAGACAACTACAAAAACTCACACGAAAACTTGAACGTCAGTGGCGTAAATCTCGTATTTCAAGTGACTTCCTCACATTTAAGACTGTCTACCACTCTTATAGAAATGCCCTGGACACTGCCAAACAAACATATTTCCAAACTGTTATCTCTGCTCAAGCCTCTAACCCCTAACGACTCTTTAATACATTTAAATCACCTCTGAATCCTCCCTTACCTACCCCACCAGCCACTATCAAGGCACAGGATCTTGCTTCCTACTTCAAGGACAAGATTGATAAGATCCAAGATGAAATGGTATGCTCTTCGGCAGCCAGTGACCTTTCCCGTTCTTTACCTGAACCCTCTGGAACTCTCTCTTCATTTGATCCCACAAATGAAGATGAAGTATCATCACTCTTCTCATCCTGCTTCTCTACTACCTCTCCTCTTGATCCATTACCCTCACAAATAGGTAAAGCTCTGTCTCTGGTGCTCATCCCTATCTGTAATCTCTCTCTCTCTCTCTACTGGTATTTTTCCTTCACTCTTCAAGCATGCAGTGATTACTCCCATTATAAAAAAACAAAATTCTGACCCTAATGCTCTCTCAAACTACCGCCCTATCTCTCAGCTCCCTTGTCTCTCTAAGATACTTGAAAGACTTGCCTACACTCGACTCACACACTTTCTTAACTCATACACTTTATTGGACCCACTTCAGTCAGGCTTCCATTCCCAACACTCCACAGAGACAGCACTGACTAAAGTGGTTAATGATTTGGTCACTACGAAGTCTAAATGCCATTACTCACTACTTCTAGATCTATCCGCTGCATTTGACACTGTAGACCACTCTCTTCTCATACAGACACTACAATCCCTAGGTCTTAAAGACACAGCCCTTTCTTGGTTCCTATCCTTCCTATCTAATCGCTCTTTCAGTGTTCGCTTCTCTGAATCTACCTCCTCTTCGCTACCTCTTTCAGTTGAAGTACCACAAGGCTCAGTCTTGGGTCCTCTGCTTTTCTCTATCTATACCTCATCTCTTGGTAAACTAATCAGCTCTTTTGGATTTCAGTATCATCTGTACGCAGATGATACTCAAATCTACCTATCCTCCCCAGACTTGTCCCTATCTGTACTGGACCGTGTCACTGAATGCCTTTCTGCCATTTCATCCTGGATGACATCTCGCCACCTCAAACGTAATATTTCAAAGACAGAGTTAATTATATTTCCACCGGCCAATAGTTGGTACCAACCTGATATCTCTATCACTGTTGAAAACTCGACAATCTACCCTACCCCACAAGCTCGCTGCCTAGGTGTCATCCTTGACTCTGATCTGTCCTTTGTTCCCCACATTCAATCTGTCTCAAGGTCATGTTACATGCATCTAAAAAACATATCCAAAATACGACCATACCTTACACAAGACACTGCTAAAACTCTAATCCACGCTCTCATTATCTCCCGCATTGATTATTGTAATAGTCTCCTAACTGGTTTTCCCAAAACAAGACTCTCACCACTACAATCCATTCTGAATGCAGCGGCGAGGCTAATCTTCCTCGCTAGACGTTCATCGTCTGCAGATCCACTCTGTCAGTCCCTCCATTGGTTACCTGTATTCTACCGCATTCAATATAAAATACTTTTACTCACACACAAGGCCATTAACCAAACTACACCAACGTACATCACTTCGCTTATCTCAAAATATCTCCCAACCAGACCTCTTAGCTCTTCACAAGACCTGCGTCTCTCATCCACACTCATTACTCGCTCCCACTCACGATTGCAGGACTTTTATCGGGCTGCACCCACTCTGTGGAATGCCCTACCACGCACAATAAGACTCTCCTCCAGTCTCCAAACCTTCAAGTGTTCCCTGAAAACTCACCTCTTTAGGCAAGCATATCAAATTCCAGAACCGCCCACATAACTTTCATAAACCTTCCTATCAAATTGCATCCACTCTGTACAGTCCACACATATCCTCACATGTCTTCTCATTCTTCACTTTCTCTTCCTCTCGAACCCGGTTCATCATTGCTGTATGACCATATTATACAGCCCACCAAGAACCCTTGCAATCTGGCGGACAACTATGCAATAGATCGCACCTTTCCTTGTGTATACATGCCTATTTCCCTATAGATTGTAAGCTTGCGAGCAGGGCCTTCCTACCTCTATGACTGTTTGTTATCACCCAGTTTGTTATATCATTGTTATTTCCAATTGTAAAGCGCAACGGAATTTGCTGCTCTATATAAGAAACTGTTAATAAATAAATAATAAATAAATAATGCAGTGTGCTTTTAATTTTTTACAACTGCACCCCTGAATTTTAATAGAATACAGGGCCAGTGTAATGTTATTAAAACAGCAGCACCCCTATATTTTACAGCATACAGCAGTGTGCTTTTAATTTTTAACAACTGTATCCATGAATTTGTATAGCATACAGGGCAATTGTAATGTTATTTGAACAGCAACAACCCTATATTTTACAGCATACAGCAGTAAGCTTTTTGTTTTTAACAACTGCAACCCTGAATTTCTATAGCATACAGGGCCAGTGTAATGTTATTTGAGCAGCAACACCCCTTTATTTTACAGCACACAGCAGTGTGCTTTTTATTTTTAACAACGGCACCCCTGAATTTTACTAGCTTACAGGGCCAGTGTAATGTTATTTAAACAGCAGCACCCCTATATTTTACAGCATACAGCAGTGTGCTTTTAATTTTTATCAACTGCACCCCTGAATTTCTATAGCATAGATGGCAATTGTAATGTTATTTGAACAGCAATACCCCTATATTTTACAGCATACAGCAGTAAGCTTTTAGTTTTTAACAACTGCAACCCTGAATTTCTATAGCATACAGGGCCAGTGTAATGTTAATTGAATAGCAACACCCCTTTATTTTACAGCATACAGCAGTGTGCTTTTAATTTTTAACAACTGCACCCCTGAATTTTTACAACATACAGGCCCAGCAGCACCCTTATATTTTACAGCATACAGGAGCATTGTGCTTTTATTTTTTAACAACTGCACCCCTAAATTTCTATAGCAGTGTAATGTTATTTGAACAGCAGCACCCCAATATTTTACAGCATACAGGAGCAGTGTGATTTTAATTTTTGACAACTGCACCTCTGAATTTTTACAACATACAGGGCCAGCAGCACCCCTATATTTTTAAGCATACAGGATCAGTTTGCTTTTAATTTTTAACAACTGCACCCCTGGATTTTTACAACATACAGGGCCAGCAGCACCCTTATATTTTACAGCATACAGGAGGAGGACAGTGCCCTTGCACCCTGTACAACACAGTGACAGCCAGGGCAGCAACACCCGTGTTCCGCTGCAGCACCAGGATGTAACAGCACATGAAACACCAGTGACAGCAAGACAGCTAGGACAGCACCCCTAACACATCACAGGTACACCACAGTGAATGCAGCAGCACCCCTACAGAGCACACACTAACCTCACCCAACGCCACCACCCACAGAGAGAGACAGAGGTCTGTCTCCCTCACTCTCCAAGTCCGGAGTGAAAATGGTGGCGACACGTGGCTGTTTATATGGGATCCAAAATCCGTGAGAATCCGACAGCGGGATGATGACGTTTTGCCTCATTCTAGTTTCCGAGTCTGGCGGGAAGTCCCACGCTGGACTCGGATCTGGGCTCGAAACGGGATGTTTGGGGGGGGGGGGGGGTTCGGTTCTCAGGGAACAAAACCCGCTCATCTCTAATATTTATAGATACGCAGGGTCACCCTGCGTTGCGCTGTTCCCATTTGTGATGTGCAGCAAATTATTTGGTAAATAGAACAAACATGCTATTTAGAATATATACAAAAGCTCTGATTAGAGTAATAAAATAAAAGTTTAACTAAACAAAATGTTATTCCAGTAAAATTAATTACTTTTAATATTACAATAATTATTTGACAGCAAAAACAAAAAAAAGTTAATTTCTGTAATGTTATCAAAGCTTAGTGCTATTATTTGCACTATTACGAATACTTACATTAGTTATCCTTCAGTATGACATATTGTACTTATAGATTTTATTTTAAAGTTATACTTTCACTTAAACAATATATTTTCCTCCTGTAGTTAATGAGCTTCCTGATTGTTAGACCACCTTTGAGGAGGTAATAAAAGGTGTGTCAGTCAGAGCTACACTGTGCATGTGCTTAGATGGTCTTGTGCTGGTGGTCGCAGTGTGGATTGCCAGCCAGTGACCAGAGTGGCATGACTGTTTTGGGAGCAAAATTGCAACTGTCCTCTGAGCAACTGTAGGGTTGTGCAGAGGGCAGATGGTAAGACTGATGACCCAGCTGTGCAACCCATGCTGCTTCTTCGGATGCAAGCTGCGGCTCTAAGAAGCTGTCGGTGGGCATTTGTGGCATTATCATATCTTCTCAGATCTGCTGTGCCCTGAAGATGCAGCACTGGGCCTATGTGTGTACACCTCTGTATCAGGCCATTAGGGAGGGATAATTGTGTTTATTTAGTGCCGGACAGGCCAGGACTTAGTTTTATGTTACTACAGTAGCTGCAGCTACAGTACTTGTACAGTGATCTGAAAAACTTTTTCCCCCTTTCTGATGTCTTCTATTTTGCTAATTTGTCAAACAGAATTGAATTTAAGACAAAGACAACCTGAGTAAACACAAAATACAGTTTTGAAATGATCATTTCATTTATTGAAGAAAAAAGTTATACAATATATTTTGGCCCTGCATGAAATAGTAATTGTCCCATTAGTTAGTCATTCAACAAAGAAACCAAATTGAATTGAATTGGATTCAACTACGCTAGACTCAATAAGACTTGATTAGTGCCAGCCACACTCAATGTAAACGTCACTAAAATAGAACATTTCCAGCAATGTGAAGTTGTCTACAAGGTCTCAACAAGCAGCACAGTTTGCTGCAATCAAAACAAATTAAAGAATAGATAAGAAAAAAAGTGACTGAAATATATCAGGAAAGGGCAATAAATCCATTTCTAAGGCTCTGGGAACCACAGTGAGAACTATTGTCTTCAAATGGAGTAATCTTGAAAGAGTGGTGAATCTTCCCAAGAGTGGCCAGCCTACCAAAATTCTTCCAAGAGCACGTCAACAACTCATCCAGGAAGTCACAAAAAAACTCAATCACATCAGTTAATGTCAGCGTTCATGATTCCGCCAAGAAAGAGGCTGGGCTAAAATGGGAGAGGTACAAGTCAAAAACTATTGCTAACCAAGAGAAACATAAAGGCTTATCCTATATTTGCCAAAAAACACATTGACAATCCCCAAGCCTTTTGAGCATACTGTATGTTCTGTGGACTGAGGAGTCAAAAATGTAACTTTTTGGAAGAGATGAATTTGGCATAAAGTATAACACAGCATTTCACAATAATAAAATCATAACAGTCATACATGGTGGTAGAAGTGAGGGCTTGTGGATGCTTTACTGCTTCATGATCTGGGGGACTTGCCATAATTGATGGAATCATGAAACTTTTGAAGGAGAATATCTGGTCATGAAGCTCACGAGACAAGGATCCGAAGCACAAGAGCAAGTCCACCTCTGACTGGCTTATAAGAAACAAAATTAAGAATTTGGAGTGGTGTACAGTAGTTCTGACTTGAATCCACTTGAAGTGATGTGGCAGGATCTTTAATAGTCAATAGGCTCAAAAACCCTCCAATGTGGCTGAATTAAAGAATTTCTGCAAAGAATGGAACAAAAATATGCACAGTGATGTTAAATACTTATATGATATCCAGTTATTGGAAGTATTTGCTTACACTTGTTGCTGTTAAAGGTGGCACAACCAGTCATTAGGTGTAAGGGAGCAATTCATTTTTCACATAGATGATATAGATGTTGGATAACTTGTTTCCTTTAATACATTAAATAATCAATAAAAAACTGTATTTTCTTTTTACTCAGGTTGTCTTTGTCTTACGTTCATTTTTCTTTGAAGTGTATATTTGAAATAAATACGTGTGGCAAATATGCAAAAATAGAGAAAGGGAGGAAAGGGCCAAAACATTTTCACACCACTGTACAACGGTACTGGACTGCTCTGGTGTGCTATTAATTAGCGGCATGAGAAAGTGCTGCCATTTACCCCAGGAGATGCCTAACCCAATCTTGTGACACATGGTGACAATGCGAGCATTACACTTAAAGTGCAGCCATAAATGATGTGACAAATGTAAAGTGACACACCCATTTTTGTTTTTGTTGTTATACTTTGATATCCATGATGATGTTGTGAGCAGATGCTTAGGCAAGCCCATTTCTTCTTCCTACCTGCACCAAGAGATAACATGGAGGACATACTTAAGGCCTTAAAAAGGGTGGTCCTATTAACTTCCTATCACCTGATGAATGCCGCCTTCCGGACAGAGCAAGGGTAAAACAAAACAACCATAATCATTTATAAATAAAGACACAGAGAAGGGAAAAGTAAGGTCAGCTTTATTTATTTAGAACTAAACTGTCTAAAATATATATATAAATATATATATATATATATAACTAGCATATATATAATACTAAATGAAAGGGGAAGAAAGGAAGGAAAGTATGGTGGCACAGAAAGAACAGCCCCCACATTGCAAGATCGACAACTGCATACACACCGATTTACCACATGGGGGGTGAGCAGCCAGCCTCATAACCATGCCCAAGGTATCCACCTCCCACCCCAATGACACAACAATATAAGGCTTACCTGAACCTGTAGGGTAGACTCAGCCTAAGACATGTATTGGAGGGGAGAGCACTTCAAGACCAAAAAACAGAAGGCAACTGTGACCGTTCTTTTCCACCAACTGCGGACCTCAGATGAGGGCTGCGCCGCCACCATACTCTAATCCACTACTTCAGAAATACCCCAAACCAAATCTTCAAGAAACAGGACACACCACTCATCATTCAAATGCACCCCATCTGGCCTTAACAGGTGTGCATCCTGAAACCTGATCAGAGGATGCTGGATTACACGCCCCCTAAAGCTTCGCACCCGGCGACCAAACACTGTATTAATCCATCTCCTAGCCACATCCAATGCCCCTGGAGACACCCCACCATGCCAGACTTGTCATGGAATGATCTCCAACCACAAAATCAATCAGAAAGGCCACATGTCCACAATGTTCTCCAAATCAGCCAAAATGGAGCACCACAAATCAAGTGACATACAAGACGTCAAATCATTACCATCCAAATGAACAGCAACGATGATTGGAAAACCGAAAGATCTCACTGAATCCATTGAAAGGTCGAAAAGGGCAGCTCAACGCAACTTGCGACCACCTAGCCATCTAACTTGGCCCAACACAGAAAACAATTGACGACTCCTAACAAAATGGGACGGGCCAGTCCAAAACACAAACAAGTGCCCCACAATCCAGATGGGACACACATCCACTCAGGCACCTGTAAGAGGGATAAAAAACACAGAAGGTGAAATGAAAAGGAAAAAACAGAAAAGGCTGAGAAGTAAAAGAATACCTAGGACAGCAACCATAGCAAAAAATGGGAGGCGAACCACTCATCGAAGGCAAATATACTTCTTGTAGGAACTGGACTTCCAATGGCCCAATGCTTTAATCTGCTCGACTGAGGAACCAAATGCCGCGGCCCATGTGGCAGCACCTATCTGGAATGAATGGGTCCCAAACTCGCTCAAGGGCAACCCGACCGCCTCTATACACTGTTTCAATACCCAGACAAACTGAAAAAGGGTCATGGGGGAATTATATCGCCGTGCCCATACCACTGGACAAATTTCCGCCTCTGAGCAAGCTGGCATGGAAACCCAACAACCCCTTCCCAATTGGTCTGACTTGATTGCGATTGAATGCGACACAAATTCCACCCAAATGCGGAGATCCCGCTTCAATTCCACCAACAGCCAAATAAAATGGTGCAGCTTCTGGACTCGCACTGCAGCCGGTTCCAACTTGCGGCTAAAAACTCGCCCCATAAGAATCACCTGACACCCAAAGTTAAGAAGCCCCAATAGCAATTGTGCCTGATGTAAGGTAACTTTTTCCACTGCCAAAGCCCTATTCAGTGCATAATTCAGCCTACTCACCTCCTGCGGAAGGCGGCTAACCTCTTCCAAGGTATTGATCTCGATCTCCAGAAAACAGACAAGGGCCCTTCCATCTTTTCGTGGGCGAGGGGTACGGCGAACTCCACAAACAATGAAAGAGCCCCTGCCAAAAGGCCAGCACAACGTGAACCTCCTTCCGCCACCCCTCCTACACCTGACCGGCAAAGGACATACCAGTAAAGGAACATGCTGAACTTCTCAAAATATTAGAAACAAATGGAGCACCCCATAGACAGGCATCTGTCCAAATAGTAGCTGTCATCCAGCCGAAAACCCATGAATCAGAAAAAATCTGGATGCAATGGCAACAACCGGAAGGTGGGATCTTGGCCATAAGGGCTCCGAATGACCTGACCATATCCAATGCCTCATTGAAGGACTGATAAGCTACCTAAAAAATGTCAGCAGGGATTACCTCCCCACTGAATGTTAGAATTTTTAAATTTGGTCCTGGTGACTGGGTGGTCACTTGTCTGTTCCTGATGGCTACAGCTGCTCCAGTGCAGCTTCTAGGTCCATGCGTTTAAGGAATTGACGCTAGCAGCGCAGACCTGTGATCCTTCAGCGTTCCGTATGTATTTATCCCCTAACGTTTATCCCTACCCCTACTACTCCCTCCAGATGCTTCCAGGGCCCACAGCTCCCGCTGCACCCAGTCAACTCTAAGGCCCAAGGCTCCCTACTCCAGACCCCTTTCCCCTGCGAAGAATGGCCAGGTACACCCCCTCCCAGAAGTAGTGGGTGCAATCCACGCTCCTTGACAAGGTGCTCCTCTCTCTGTTTCTATGTCCCTGCTGCCTCTCTCTTTGTCCCTATGTCCCTGCTATGTCTCCATAAGTCCTTGCTGCCTCTCTCTGTCCCTATGTCCCTGCTGCCTCTCTCTTTGTCCCTATGTCCCTGCTGCATCTCCATAAGCCCCTGCTGCCTCTCTCTGTCCCTGCGTCCCTGCTGCCTCTTTATGTCCCTAAGTCCTTACTGCCTATCTCTGACCCTATGTCTTTGCCGGCACTCTGTCTGTGTCCCTACTGTCACTGTCTGTCTCTGTGTCCCTGCGGTCACTCTCTGTGTCCCTGCTATCACTGTCTCTGTGTCCCTTCCGCCAGTCTCTGTCTCTATGTCCATTCCGCCACTGTGTCTGTCTCTATGTCCCTGCTGCCACTCTCTCTCTGTACCTGAGTTGGGAGACCCTTAAAAATTTTGATTGGGGCCCACAAAGTTCTAGTTATGCCCCCAGGTACAGCTGAAGATGCAATGCGGCACCAGCTATGACCAATTTGCCTTCAACCCAGCCTCCACCCCAATGGGTGTTAAAATACTCATACACTTACAAAACGTGTGGTACTTCATGGTGCTCAAATGACTGCGTGCTCACATTGAAGTCTCCCTTATAGGTTGGAGAGGATTATGGAAATGGCTGCTGCGTGACAAGGGGGATCTGGTCTTTAGGTCGACAGTAAGTAGGTCGACAGTGTTTTGGTCGACCACTATTGGTTGACAGTAAGTAGGTCGACAGGGTTTCTAGGTTGACAGGGTCTTTAGGTCGACATGTTCTAGGTCAGTGATGGCTAACCTTGACACTCCAGCTGTTGTTGAACTACACATCCCAGCATGCCCTGCATCAGTTTTAGCATTGCCAAATAGCAAAACTGTAGCAAGGCATGCTGGGATGTGTAGTTCAACAACAGCTGGAGTGTCAAGGTTAGCCATCACTGCTCTAGGTCAACAGGTCAAAAGGTCGACATGAGGTTTTATAAAAATTTTTATTTTTTTTAACTTTTTCATACTTTACGATCCACGTGAAGTACAATTGGGAATGGTAACCTGTGCCAAGGGGACACGGTGCACTAATTGGGGGTTCCGGTCACTGTATGCAGAAAATGACACAAAAATAATTTAAAAACTCATGTCGACCTTTTGACCTGTCGACCTAGACCCTGTCGACCTAAAGACCCTGTCGACCTAGAATCCCCATCGAGCTACTTACCGTCAACCCAAACATTGTCAACCTACTTACTGTCGACCTTAACGTACCACACCCGTGACAAGGGATGTGTCAGCATGAAGCTACTGTATGTGGGTTCTATGAAGACTTGCACTTTTCTAGCAGCATTCAAATTGAAATCTACCACCTTGTACGTAAACCTGTGTCAATAGAAGCTACGGTTCTCTGTTATCATACTGCAATTAATGCACTATGCAGTAGCCTCCTGTCAGAGTAACTAGGCAGTAAGGGTGACTTACTGCTTTACTGAGCTAACATTTGCAGATGTGTGCAATGCATGCCGGCCTGCAAATGCACAGTGGAATCAAACTAAAGTTGGTCTTTTACTTCCACTTAGATTAAAGATAGATAGATAGATAGATAGATAGATAGATAGATAGATAGATACAAACTATCAAACTATAGAGTATATTCAAAGAATAAAGCATTCTGACATGGTGACAACAGAACAGGAATTGCTGCAATACAAGCACTATCGCAATGTTTGTTATATTGGCTTCCCTATGTAAAGGTGGGTATCGCCACATCTCTCAGTGAGATTGTCTTTGTTAAATTGCAACAATAACTTATTTATTTATTGCTGTGATTAATTGGGATAAATAGTGACCCATACAGCTGCATTCGGGGACCTGATGATAAATTTAAATATTTGAACAATATGTTGTGGTTTATAGTACTGTAAAGTGGAGATGTATATCAGTTGTTCACTTCATAGTTTCTAATGCTAATAACAGCAGGTATACAATAGATGCACATATGGGTGTACAGTAACTACCGTGGTAGCAGGGGTAACAGATCCTATGAAGCTTAACAACTAAAGAAGCCAGTTAGGACTCCTCACATGCCAAGCCTGATGTAGACGATAGTCTGGGTATACACATTGCACTGAAGTAGAAGGTAATAGTTACACCTCTGGGTATATAGATTGCACTGAAGTAGAAGGTAAGGACATGAAGGATACAAATGTTGGGGGCGTAGCTGTAATGGGTGCATGGGCCCTCATTCCGAGTCGTTCGCTCGTTCTTTTTTTTCGCATCGCAGTGAAAATCAGCTTAGAGCGCATGCGCAATGTTCGCACTGCGACTGCGCTAAGTAATTCTGCTATGAAGAAAGGATTTTTACTCACGGCTTTTTGTTCGCACCGGCGAACGTAGTGTGATTGACAGGAAATGGGTGTTACTGGGCGGAAACACGGCGTTTTATGGGCGTGTGGCTGAAAACGCTACCGTTTCCGGAAAAAACGCAGGAGTGGCCGGAGAAACGGGGGAGTGTCTGGGCGAACGCTGGGAGTGTTTGTGACGTCAAACCAGGAACGACAAGCACTGAACTGATCGCACAGGCAGAGTAAGTCTGGAGCTACTCTAAAACTGCTAAGTTTTTTTTGATCGCAATATTGCGTAAACTTCGTTCGCACTTTTAAGATGCTAAGATACACTCCCAGTAGGCGTAGACTAAGCGTGTGTAACTCTGCTAAATTCGCCTTGCGACCGATCAACTCGGAATGAGGGCCATGGTGTGTGGTGCACACAGGCCCCACACCACACACCCTGCACCCATTTCTTGAATATTTACCCCTCCGGAGTCCTATGTCAGCAGCAGTAATGCTGCTAATGACCGATAAAATGCAATCGCGCCCATTTTCCAAGCATTTTGCACATGCACAGAATGAAAATCACTTGGAAAATGGGCACTGCACCATTTTTGCAGAGATCTGCACATGCGCACTACATTCCTAGTAGTGACCCTAGTGCTCAGAGACTACTGTGCTGCCAGCTACAGAGGTGAGGACCCAAATGGAGACTGCACATGGGCCCCCTCCTCTCTTAATATGCCCCTGAAATGTTGATAAACATAGTTTCACATCAAACAATGTTACATATATATATATATATATATATATATATTGACTAGCTGAATACCAGTGCTTCGCTACGGAATTTCAAGTATTTCCGTGCATATAACTTTAATTTTGAATGACTTCATGGTAAACTAAGAGCACCCATCCCCCAGCAAGGCAGCAGCCAGCAGCACCTGGTTGGAGCAGTCCAGAGACCTGCTGGGAACCTCCCAGGACCACCCCCTCCCCAAGCCGGACACAGCAGCCAGTGCTGGGTACACCGGCGGGGAGATATCTGCATTACACAGGAGCAGTGGCGCCTTCCCCCCCGGTGTCAGTGGCCTATACAGTGACAGTAGTAGCTATAGCAGCGGCGGCTGTGCTGGGAGGTGTGGTCACAGGGAGCAGCGACCCTGGTGCGATTTATCATCGTTGCCGCTGTGTAGTCGAGGAACGGAGCCGCATGGCGCTGCTGTAGATCAGTTGGCGGAAAGCGAGTAGCGGAGCGGAGGGAGGATGTTAAACGTGGAGAGCCTGGACCGGGTGGATCTGTGTGAGATATTGGAACAGGGTAGAGAAAAAGCAAGACTCTTGTGGGTGCACTCTTGAGATTGATATACAATAATCAGGATATGATAAAGAATTTAAAACATACACGTTATTAGATATCATTTAAAATTGAGGTATCCAAAATTCCCTGACAAACAACAAACAACATTTTGTGTTAAAAAACTTTGGTCTGGGGTCGCAATGGTCATATACAATCACCAAAATACATTCATGAATTGAACTTTGGGGACCAAAGCCGCTTCACCTTCAAGCTGATAATTCAAATAATGACCTTGTGGTCAATACAGATGGACTCACGGAGAAGTCACATGTGTTGTCAAACAATAGTCAAGTATCAAATCAAAAAAAGAGTAAATAAAGACCAAACTGACTTATTTAGAATGAAGAAAGCCATGAACAGTGATTCTGCTGCCAGTGTTAGGCATGGAGTCTTGGACTAATACATGGTTATACTAAACTTGGTATTCCCAGGTGGTCTCCCATCAAAGTACTATCCAAGCCCAACACTGTTTAGCTTCCATGATCGGACGGTATTGGGCATCTACTTCAGCATGGTATGATAGTAGATGGTTAAGGACGCAGTCACTCTTGGATCACTGATGAGAGATCACTGAGAGAAGAAATTGAAGATAAAAGTAGGAAGGAACACAAAGGTGGATCTACTACCAATGTTAGGCGGAGGTAATATAGTGATTCAGTGTGTCATACACCCATACTGATCTTCCGGATCAATGCTGAGAGTCCATGAAAAGGAGTGACATAAGTATAATAGTACCAATTTGATTCAATGGTAGGTGTATATCTGTATAGGCGTGTCCGTTTGGATGCAACCCAATACTGGATATAATAATATAGAATGTCCTAGTACTCAATTATTGATTGTAAGTAAATTCTAAATTACCCTAAATATATGCAGGGTAATTTCATAACACATGTGACTAGAAGTCTCGGTATTATAAACATGGGAACACCATATATAAAAGAGACAGTGCAGTTACCCCTATTATTGGAGATTGATGACGGCATATATGTGTAATAACCTGAAAGAATTAGGTTAGCCCTATGTGGATAATTCACCTAAAGTCAAGTGTATATTTCAATGGTCTAAATCACAGTAGGCTGCATATATAAACATAAAGGTCCCTATATCAGACTGAACATTAAGATAACACGGGTGCAAATATGCACCGTCTGTGATCAGACAGAGAGGAATCCTAGTGAGGTTACTGCACAGTAGGGTCACGTGACCTCTCCCACAACATTCTGGTATTAGAGGCAGTAAATATGATTTGAGGCACAGTGGCCCAATAGTATGACCGCTGTACCCAGAGGTACCAACTAGAGATGTGCGGCGGGCACTTTTCGTGTTTTGGTTTTGGTTCTGGTTCCATGCTCGTGTTTTGGATCTGGATTGGTTTTGCCAAAACCAGTCTTTCGTGTTTTGGTTTTGGATCTGGATGATTTTTGAAAAAAAACATAAAAACAGCTAAAATCACAGAATTTGGGGGTAATTTTGATCCTACGGTATTATTAACCTCAATAACATTAATTTCCACTGATTTCTAGTCTATTCTGAACACCTCACACCTCCCAATATTGTTTTTAGGCCAAAAGGTTTCACCGAGGTAGCTGTATGACTAAGCTAAGCGACACAAGTGCGCGGCACAAACACCTGGCCCATCTAGGAGTGGCACAGCAGTGTCAGACAGGATGGCAGATTTAAAAAATAGTCCCCAAACAGCACATGATGCAAAGCAGAAAAAGATGAGGTAGCTGGATGGCTAATCTAAGCGACACAAGTGTGCGGCACAAACACCTGGCCCATCTAGGAGTGGCACTGCAGTGTCAGACAGGATGGCACTATTCAAAAACTAGGCCCCAATCAGCACATCATGCAAAGAAGAAAAAGAGGTGCAATGAGGTAGCTGTATGTCTAAGCTAAGCGACAGAAGTGTGCGGCACAAACACTTGGCCCATCTAGGACTGGCACTGCAGTGGCAGACAGGATGGCACTTAAAAAAACTAGTCCAAAAACAGAACATCATGCAAAGAAGTAAAAAAAGGTGCAATGAGGTAGCTGTATGGCTAAGCTAAGTGACACAAGTGTGCGGCACAAACACCTGGCCCATCTAGGGTTGGCACTGTAATCCCACTGCACTAATGGCGGCTACCAGACGCACATCTAACACCAACATAGCTGTCAAGGCCTCAGTTATCCGCTTTGCAACAGGAGGACTGCTGTCATAGTTCATCTTCCTCGCAAAGGACTGTTGGACAGTTATTTGCATAGTTGAAGTAGTACAAGTGGTCTTTCGACTTCCCCTCTGGGATGATGATTGACTCTCAGCAACAACGACAGCAGCGGCAGCAGCTGCAGCAGTTAACGGGATTGGTTCTTGATCTTTCCCTATTTTATCCTCCAAATTTTTGTTCTCCATTATTTTTCTGGAGTTATATAACAAAATGCAGCAAAGGAGAGCATACCTCTACACCACACAGGGCAAACGCTGTAAAAATTATTTGGATTAAATATTAATAACCCCTTTATTTGGAGTATATAATATACAGCACAGGACAGCACCACTGAACTTATATGGCAGTACCACTGGACTGGACGTATTCGGCAGTACCACTGGACTGGATTTATACAGCAATACCACTGGATTTATACGGCAGTACCACTGGACATATACGGCAGTACCACTAGACATATACAGCAGTATCACTGGATTTATACGGCAGTATCACTGGACTTATAAGGCAGTATCACTGGACTGGATTTATATGACAGTACCACTGGATTTATACGTCAGTACCATTGGACATATACTGGCAGTATCACTGGAGTTATATGGCAGTACCACTGGACATGTACGGCAGGATCACTGGACTGGATTTATACGGCAGTACCACTGGACATATATGGCAGTATCACTGGAATTATATGGCAGTACCACTGGACATATACGGTAGTATCACTGGATTTATACGGCAGTACCACTGGACATATACAGCAGTATCACTGGATTTATACAGCAGTATCACTGGATTTATACAGCAGTATCACTGGACTTATAAGGCAGTATCACTGGACTGGATTTATCTGGCAGTATCACTGGATTTATCTGGCAGTATCACTGGACTTATACGCCAATAACACTGGATTTATATGGCAGTATTACTGGAATTATATGTCAGTATCACTGGAATTATATGGCCGTATCACTGGATTTATACGGCATTACCACTGGACTGGGATTTATACGGCAGTATCACTGGACTGGATTTATACGGCAGTATCACTGGACTTATACGCCAGTACCACTTGAATTATACAGCAGTATCACTGGAATTATACAGCAGTATCACTGGAATTATACGGCAGTACCACTGGACTTATACGGCAGTACCACTGGACTGGATTTATATGGCAGTATCACTGGACTTATACACCAGTACCACTGGAATTATACAGCAGAATAACTGGAATTATACGGCAGTACCAATGGACATATACGGCAGCATCACTGGACATATACAGCAGTATTATTGGACATATACAGCAGCACAGGGACATCACCACTGTAATGATGCAGGACAACACAGCACCACTGCAATGGACTGGATTTATACAGCAGCACTGGACATATGGCAGCAGAGGACACCACCACTGTGACTGGACTGATGCAGCACAATACACCACCACTGAACTGATGCAGCACAACATAGCACCACTGGACTAGACTTATACAACAGCACTGGACATATGGCAGCAGAGGACACCACCACTGTGACTGATGCAGCACAAGACAATACCACTGTATTGATGCAGGACACTGAAGGACACTGAGGACAGAGACACGTCCTTTCGCTACACTCTCCAATGCCAGAGTGAAAATGGTGGCGACGTGCGGCTCCTTATATGGAATCCAAACCCCGCGAGAATCTGACAGCGGGATGATGACGTTTTGCCTCGTTCTGGTTTCTGAGTCAGGCGGGAAAACACGAGCCTGACTCGGATCGGGTAGTGAAGTTCGGGCGGGTTCAGTTCTCAGGGAACTGAACCCGCTCATCTCTAGTACCAACGCAGCCAAACCTGTCAGGGGAGGGTGCGTGCCATGAGTCAGGGACCAGATGCGGTGATAGTGGAGATCGGAAAAAGCGGAAGACTGATTTTGCCCACGCCGGGGCTTGATCACTTCCGGATAGCAGTGTGTACTGTCCAGCGGGTTTAAAAACCCTATCTGGACAGTGACATCTGTGAATCATGTGGGTTAGGGCCGGTGTTCATGCCATAATTGCTAGGATACACCGGCTCCCTATACTCAGCTTACTGGCTCACACGTAGGAGTAGAGGTGTTTGTCTAGTTTTCGAGCAATGGTGTTGATAAACATACAGTGTGGACGGCACTGAAAAGATTGATGCTGCCAAAATTTGTACATATCAGATATGTTAATTATAATATTGATGATATAAACGTCGCTGGCGGACATCATACACATTAGAAACGGTTCCATTTCTGCAATACTAATGTAGACACCGTCAGACTGGTTGCTAGGCAACCAGGTTTGTAAACTCTACGTCAGAATGAAGCCGTTGCGCTGGTTGCTAGGCAACTGTATTTTTAAACCAATATGAAGAAAAATGTCAGGAAAATGAGTCAACTAATAGAGTTGCAAATGTCATCTGATGAAAATAATATAATTATACAGTATATATAACTAGAGGGGTATCAGATGACATAGGAAAGTGTGGACAATGAGGGACTAAATTGTGTTATATAATACTGTATACATGTTAGATAGATAGTGATTGTTCTTATAAGTGTCCCTCATGTATCAGCTGTTATAAGTGAAATAGGTTAGAGATTAGTTAGAATAGAGTTATGTAGAGTAAATAGATATTTGAATGATAAATAATGGAGTACAACAAATGTGATGTTTTGACTATGGCCCTATATATAGGATACATAAACATTATTCGTTTTTGGTGATGTGAGAGTGAACGTGGGAAGTGTGAAGTGTAGTGGGTTAAAAGAATGTGTGACTACAGTGTAAATATTGTATAGGCATAAACACATATGTGAATGTGTACATTTATGGAAGTGTGAGTGAATGAAAGTGCAAATGGAGTGTGAATGAGGGGAGAATGTTTGACTGAAGTGTGGGCGCAGACATATGCATGCAGGTGCATGCATGCATATACACACCAACACACGCATACACATACATGCCTGCGCACACAAGACAGTCAAGGACATTAATAAAAGGAAAGAGTGTACATGGGTGTTAAAACAGGTAGAAAACCAATAAAATCCAAACCAAAAGTGGGAATGTGTGTAGAAACAATGTGTAGAAAATATTTGGCTGTTAAGTGAAGGTGAATAAAAAAGTGTGAGCGATGATATGATGTGTATCAATAGTTGTTGTGATTAATTAGACTGCAGGTGTGACTGAGGAAGTGAAATGGTGACAATATAGAAACATAGAAACATAGAATTTGACGACAGATAGGAACCACTTGGCCCATCTAGTCTGCCCCTTTTTTATTTTATCCTTTAGGCAATCTCAACCCTTTTTTAACCTTAATTCTTTGTAAGGATATTCATATGCCTGTCCCAAGCATGTTTAAATTGCCCTACAGTCTTAGCCTCTACCACATCTGATGGGAGGCTATTCCACTTATCCACTACCCTTTCTGTGAAGTAATTTTTCCTTAAATTTCCCCTGAACCTCCCCCCCTCCAGTCTCAATGTATGCCCTCGAGTTCTAATACTTCTTTTCCTTTGAAGAATGTTTCCCTCCTGAACTTTGTTAAGACCCTTGATATATTTGAAAGTTTCTATTAGAGATGAGCGGGTTCGGTTTCTCTGAATCCGAACCCGCACGAACTTCATGTTTTTTTCACGGGTCCGAGCAGACTCGGATCCTCCCGCCTTGCTCGGTTAACCCGAGCGCGCCCGAACGTCATCATGACGCTGTCGGATTCTCGCGAGACTCGGATTCTATATAAGGAGCCGCGCGTCGCCGCCATTTTCACACGTGCATTGAGATTGATAGGGAGAGGACGTGGCTGGCGTCCTCTCCATTTAGATTAGGGTTGAGAGAGAGAGAGAGAGATTGACCTGAGGCTGTGATACTGTAGAAGAGAGTGCAGAGTTTAGTGACTGACGACCACAGTGACCACCAGACAGTGCAGTTGTTTGTTTTATTTAATATATCCGTTCTCTGCCTGAAAAAAACGATACACACAGTGACTCAGTCACATACCATATCTGTGTGCACTGCTCAGCCCAGTGTGCTGCATCAATGTATATATATATCTGACTGTGCTCAGCTCACACAGCTTATAATTGTGGGGGAGACTGGGGAGCACTGCAGTGCCAGTTATAGGTTATAGCAGGAGCCAGGAGTACATAATATTATATTAAAATTAAACAGTGCACACTTTTGCTGCAGGAGTGCCACTGCCAGTGTGACTAGTGACCAGTGACCTGACCACCAGTATATATAATATTAGTAGTATACTATCTCTTTATCAACCAGTCTATATTAGCAGCAGACACAGTACAGTGCGGTAGTTCACGGCTGTGGCTACCTCTGTGTCGGCACTCGGCAGCCCGTCCATAATTGTATATACCACCTAACCGTGGTTTTTTTTTCTTTCTTTATAGTCATACTAGTTACGAGTATACTATCTCTTTATCAACCAGTCTATATTAGCAGCAGACACAGTACAGTGCGGTAGTTCACGGCTGTGGCTACCTCTGTGTCGGCACTCGGCAGCCCGTCCATAATTGTATATACCACCTAACCGTGGTTTTTTTTTCTTTCTTTATACATACATACTAGTTACGAGTATACTATCTCTTTATCAACCAGTCTATATTAGCAGCAGACACAGTACAGTGCGGTAGTTCACGGCTGTGGCTACCTCTGTGTCGGCACTCGGCAGCCCGTCCATAATTGTATATACCACCTAACCGTGGTTTTTTTTTCTTTCTTTATACATACATACTAGTTACGAGTATACTATCTCTTTATCAACCAGTCTATATATTAGCAGCAGACACAGTACAGTGCGGTAGTTCACGGCTGTGGCTACCTCTGTGTCGGCACTCGGCAGCCCGTCCATAATTGTATATACCACCTAACCGTGGTTTTTTTTTCTTTCTTTATACATACATACTAGTTACGAGTATACTATCTCTTTATCAACCAGTCTATATTAGCAGCAGACACAGTACAGTGCGGTAGTTCACGGCTGTGGCTACCTCTGTGTCGGCACTCGGCAGCCCGTCCATAATTGTATATACCACCTAACCGTGGTTTTTTTTTCTTTCTTTATACATACATACTAGTTACGAGTATACTATCTCTTTATCAACCAGTCTATATATTAGCAGCAGACACAGTACAGTGCGGTAGTTCACGGCTGTGGCTACCTCTGTGTCGGCACTCGGCAGCCCGTCCATAATTGTATATACCACCTAACCGTGGTTTTTTTTTCTTTCTTTATACATACATACTAGTTACGAGTGTACTATCTCTTTATCAACCAGTCTATATATTAGCAGCAGACACAGTACAGTGCGGTAGTTCACGGCTGTGGCTACCTCTGTGTCGGCACTCGGCAGCCCGTCCATAATTGTATATACCACCTAACCGTGGTTTTTTTTTCTTTCTTTATACATACATACTAGTTACGAGTATACTATCTCTTTATCAACCAGTCTATATTAGCAGCAGACACAGTACAGTGCGGTAGTTCACGGCTGTGGCTACCTCTGTGTCGGCACTCGGCAGCCCGTCCATAATTGTATATACCACCTAACCGTGGTTTTTTTTTCTTTCTTTATACATACATACTAGTTACGAGTATACTATCTCTTTATCAACCAGTCTATATTAGCAGCAGACACAGTACAGTGCGGTAGTTCACGGCTGTGGCTACCTCTGTGTCGGCACTCGGCAGCCCGTCCATAATTGTATATACCACCTAACCGTGGTTACGATTACGGACATGTCGTCTACTGTCACTGCATATGATTCTCTCCCCATTGAAAGAATGGTGGAGGATTATATGAGTGACCGCATCCAAGTAGGCACGTCACACAGTCCATACTTATACTGGCAGGAAAAAGAGGCAATTTGGAGGCCCTTGCACAAACTGGCTTTATTCTACCTAAGTTGCCCTCCCACAAGTGTGTACTCCGAAAGAGTGTTTAGTGCCGCCGCTCACCTTGTCAGCAATCGGCGTACGAGGTTACATCCAGAAAATGTGGAGAAGATGATGTTCATTAAAATGAATTATAATCAATTCCTCCGTGGAGACATTGACCAGCAGCAATTGCCTCCACAAAGTACACAGGGAGCTGAGATGGTGGATTCCAGTGGGGACGAATTGATAATCTGTGAGGAGGGGGATGTACACGGTGATATATCGGAGGATGATGATGAGGTGGACATCTTGCCTCTGTAGAGCCAGTTTGTGCAAGGAGAGATTAATTGCTTCTTTTTTGGTGGGGGTCCAAACCAACCCGTCATATCAGTCACAGTCGTGTGGCAGACCCTGTCACTGAAATGATGGGTTGGTTAAAGTGTGCATGTCCTGTTTATACAACATAAGGGTGGGTGGGAGGGCCCAAGGACAATTCCATCTTGCACCTCTTTTTTCTTTTCTTTTTCTTTGCGTCATGTGCTGTTTGGGGAGGGTTTTTTGGAAGGGACATCCTGCGTGACACTGCAGTGCCACTCCTAGATGGGCCCGGTGTTTGTGTCGGCCACTAGGGTCGCTTATCTTACTCACACAGCTACCTCATTGCGCCTCTTTTTTTCTTTGCGTCATGTGCTGTTTGGGGAGGGTTTTTTGGAAGGGACATCCTGCGTGACACTGCAGTGACACTCCTAGATGGGCCCGGTGTTTGTGTCGGCCACTAGGGTCGCTTATCTTACTCACACAGCTACCTCATTGAGCCTCTTTTTTTCTTTGCGTCATGTGCTGTTTGGGGAGGGTTTTTTGGAAGGGACATCCTGCGTGACACTGCAGTGCCACTCCTAGATGGGCCCGGTGTTTGTGTCGGCCACTAGGGTCGCTAATCTTACTCACACAGCTACCTCATTGCGCCTCTTTTTTTCTTTGCGTCATGTGCTGTTTGGGGAGGGTTTTTTGGAAGGGCCATCCTGCGTGACACTGCAGTGCCACTCCTAGATGGGCCCGGTGTTTGTGTCGGCCACTAGGGTCGCTTATCTTACTCACACAGCGACCTCGGTGCAAATTTTAGGACTAAAAATAATATTGTGAGGTGTGAGGTATTCAGAATAGACTGAAAATGAGTGGAAATTATGGTTTTTGAGGTTAATAATACTTTGGGATCAAAATGACCGCCAAATTCTATGATTTAAGCTGGTTTTTAGGTTTTTTGGAAAAAAACACCCGAATCCAAAACACACCCGAATCCGACAAAAAAAATTCGGTGAGGTTTTGCCAAAACGCGGTCGAACCCAAAACACGGCCGCGGAACCGAACCCAAAACCAAAACACAAAACCCGAAAAATTTCCGGCGCTCATCTCTAGTTTCTATCATGTCCCCCCTTTCCCTTCTCTCCTCCAAACTATACATGTTAAGATCTTTTAGCCTTTCCGGGTAAGTTTTGTGATGTAGGCCATGTACCATTTTAGTTGCCCTTCTTTGTACACTCTCTAATGTATTTATATCCTTCTGGAGATAGGGTCTCCAGAACTGGACACAGTATTCCAGATGGGGCCGTACCAATGACCTATACAGTGGCATTATCACTTCTTTTTTCCTGCTACTGATTCAAATTGACTCATTACATGCCGCCTCTGTGTGCGCCGTGCGCGGCTGGAGGGAGAGGAGACCAGCGCCGGGTTCAAGGAGGAGGAGGGAGGGGGAGCAGGGAGCCGCAGCAGCGCTATTTGATTGGTAGTAAGCGCCGCTGCAGCATGCCCCTCTCCTTCTGTATTGGCTGCCCGGCGCTGCTATGGATGCTGGGATGCGGTTCCTTCATCCCAGCATCCATAGCAGCGCCGGGCAGCCAATACAGAAGGAGAGGGGGATGCTGCAGCGGCGCTTACTACCAATCAAATAGCGCTGCTGCAGGCTCCCTGCTCCCCCTCCCTCCTCCTCCTTCTCATCTCACTGCCTGCACCGAGAGGGAGATGCCAGCACGAGGAGCCTGTCAGCGGGGAGAAGGTAAGTATATCCCTCTCTCTCTTTCTTTCTCTCTCTCTTTCTCTCTCTCTCTCAGGGGGACACTGTCTGCCGCAATGTGTAAAAAGGGGTCCTGGCTGCCGCAATGTATAAAAAGGGGGTCTGGCTGCCGCAATGTGTAAAAAGGGGGGGTCCTGGCTGCCGCAATGTGTAAAATGGGGTCCTGGCTGCCGCAATGTGTAAAAAGGGGGCCTGGCTGCCGCAATGTGTAAAGAGGGGGCCTGGCTGCCGCAATGTGTAAAAAGGGGTCCTGGCTGCCGCAATGTGTAAAAAGGGGTCCTGGCTGCCGCAATGTGTAAAAAGGGGGCCTGGCTGCCGCAATGTGTAAAATGGGGTCCTGGCTGCCGCAATGTGTAAAAAGGGGGCCTGGCTGCCGCAATGTGTAAAGAGGGGGCCTGGCTGCCGCAATGTGTAAAAAGGGGTCCTGGCTGCCGCAATGTGTAAAAAGGGGTCCTGGCTGCCGCAATGTGTAAAAAGGGGGCCTGGCTGCCGCAATGTGTAAAATGGGGTCCTGGCTGCCGCAATGTGTAAAAAGGGGACCTGGCTGCCGCAATGTGTAAAGAGGGGGCCTGGCTGCCGCAATGTGTAAAAAGGGGTCCTGGCTGCCGCAATGTGTAAAAAGGGGGACTGGCTGCCGTAATGTGTAAAAAGGGGGACGCTGTCTGCTGTAATGTATAAAAGGGGCTCTACCTGGTGTAGTGGCGCTACTGTGCAGCATAATTTGAATAATGTAGACTACTGTGCACCGTAGTATGAATTGCTATTATTTTGTGGCCACGCCCCTTCCCCGTGAAGCCACTCCCCTATAAATTTTTCGCGTGCCTACAGTGCGCACTGCCCCTATCTTACATGGGGGGCGCCACTGTCGTTTCTTGCACACAGCGCTAAAATGCCTAGTTACGGCACTGCAACCAAGCATCTGACTTGCCTTTCTCATTGCTTTGTTGCATTGCTTTCCTGCCTTCAAGTCACTTGAAATAGTGACTCCTAAATCTCTTTCCTCCTCAGTAGTTTCCATTATAGTACCCTTGATACTATACTTAGCCTTTGAGTTTTTGAGACCCAAGTGCATGATTTTGCATTTTTTAGCATTAAACTGTAGTTGCCACGTTCTTGACCATTTCTCAAGCCTACCTAGGTCATTAATCATTTGTTTGACCCCTCCCGGTGTGTCTACCCTGTTGCATATCTTTGTATCATCTGCAAAAAGGCATATCTTCCCTTCAATACCATCTGCAATGTCACCAACAAAGATATTAAAGAGAACTGGACCAAGTACAGATCCCTGGGGTACTCCACTGCTAACATTTCCCTCCATAGATTACACTCCATTAACTATGACTGTCTGTTTCCAATCCTGCAACCAGGTTCTTATCCATTTAACTGATTTATAATCCACCCCCAGGCTTTCAAGTTTATTTAGCAGTCTGCGATGTGGGACAGTGTCAAATGCCTTACTAAAGTCTAGATATGCTACATCTACAGCTCCCCCTTGATCTATTATTTTCATCACAGAGTCAAAAAAGTCAATAAGATTTGTTTGGCATGATCTCCCACCAGTAAATCCATGCTGTTTTGGATCCTGTAAGTTGTTTGATTTAAGATATTCCACTACTCTTTCTTTTAATAGTTTTTCATTACTTTCCCTACTACTGATGTAAGGCTTACTGGTCTGTAGTTACTTGCTTCTTCCTTGCTTCTACTTTTGTGCAGTGGAACTACATTTGCTCTTTTCCAGTCCTCTGGAATAGCACCTGTATTTAGTGACTGGTTAAATAATTCTGTTAAAGGTGTAACTAGCACATCTTTTAGCTCTTTGAGTATCCTTGGGTGTATCCCATCTGGTCCCATTGATTTATCCACTTTTAGTTTTGAAACTTCTGTTAGGACCTTCTCCTCTGTAAATGTATTTTCATCTACCTTATTTTTATGAATGTCCTTGCAACTTAACTGTGGCCCCATCCCTTCTTCTGTAGTAAATACTGAGCAAAAATAATTATTTAGGTGATCTGCTATTGCCTTGTCTCCCTCCACCAAATGCCCACTCTCTGTCTTAAGTCTTATTATTCCTCCATTTGATTTTCTCCTTTCACTTATATACTTAAAAAAAGTTTTGCCCCCTTTATCTACTGACTGGGCCATTTTCTCCTCAGCTTCTGCCTTTGCACGTCTGATCACTTTCTTAGCATCCTTCTGTCTGTCCAGATACACCTCTTTGTCGTTATTATTTTGAGTCTGTTTGTATTTCCTAAAAGCCATCTTTTTTGCTTTCACACTAGTTGATACTTCTTTTGTGAACCACACTGGCTTCCTTTTCCTGGTGCTTTTCCTAACCATTTTGATACAAAGGTCTGTTGCACTTAGCATTGCACTTTTCAGTTTTTTCCACCTCTCCTGCACTCCTTCCAAGTTCCTCCAGTCTGCCAATGAATCACTTAAACATCTCCCCATTTTTGCAAAGTCAGCATTTCTGAAATCCAACACCTTTGTTTTTGTGTGACAAGAGTTGGATCCTGTCTTTATACTAAACCATACTGCTTGATGATCACTGGATCCCAGGTGCTCACCCTCATATATATCAGATATCCTATCACCATTTGTAAGAATTAGATCTAATATTGAGTCTTTGCGAGTGGGCTCCCTCACCAATTGCTTGAGAGATGCTCCCTGTAAGGAATGTAAAAATTTGCCACTTGTAGCTGAACTTGCAAAAGACCCCTCCCAATTTACATCAGGTAAATTAAAGTCTCCCATGATTTTGACTTCTCCCTTAAAAGCCATTTTAGAGATGTCCAACAATAGGTTCCTGTCCAAATCCTGCCCCTGGCTTGGTGGTCTATAGATCACCCCAATGCGAATAATGTCCTTCTTCCCAGTTTCTATGGTGACCCAAAGGGCCTCAGTTTTGGCTTCAATATTTTGTATTAAAGTAGCATTTATGCTTTTTTTCACATACATTGCTACCCCTCCTCCTATTCTAAGATGTAGTTCCTATGGGTATGTATGCAATAAAAAGTTTTTTGTGAAGGAATTAAGGTGTTTATACTGTATGCGCCTTAGATGTATGGTGAACAGAATGTTGAGTTGTCTCAATTCCTAACTGTAATGCCATAAGGAAGGAGTACTACAGAAATATACTGTAATTTATGTAGTCATTCAGACCTGTGGGTTTGAGACCACCCAAGCAAAATGTCCATTCACTTTCCTTTTTTAACAACTCTTTAGTCAAGTCTACTCCTCTGATGCCTAGATTAACCCTGTCTAGACCAAATACTTTAATTTATTTGGGTGAATCTTGGTGTTTGTCATGGAAATGTTTTGCAACGGAGGTAAGTTTCCTCGATTGAGATAAGTCCAACGTCGCATTGCGGATAGTAACTGTTTGTTCCAATATTCTTTGCATAAGCTTTCTTGTGGTCATCCCCACATACTTGTCATTGCAGCTGCAAGTGATACAGTATACTACCCCTTCAGTATTACAGTTAAAGAAGTGTTTGATAGAAATATCCAATCCGTGACGATCTACAGTGGTATTTTGAATTTGGGTACAGGCCTTACAATGACCACAGGGAAAAGAGCCAACTGTGCCCTTGGCGGGTCTGGGTTGTTCCTTAATAAAGTGACTTTGAACCAACAGGTCTTTGATGTTTTTTGACCTGCACCAACTCATTTGAATCTTGGTATCTAGGAAAGGGGAAAGATCCACATCTATATGTAGAAGTGGGAGGTGCTTCTGTATTTCATCTCGTAGTAATCTCCATTCAGGGCAAAATGAGACTAAAAACCTAATTTTCGCCTCATCACCTGCTCTTGTCAGTTTCCTTCCGAAAGATCAGGGATTCTCTCTTAATTTGAGACACCTGTAGTTGTGCTCTCGTTAATGAGCGTTTACTATATCCACATTCAATTAGGCGATTCGTAAGTTCCATACTTTTTTGTCTGAAGATGGTATCCTCCATACAGTTGCATTGTAGTCTCATGAACTCCCCCTTTGGGATATTCTCAATGGTGGGAGGGAAATGTGAGCTGGTTTGTAAAAGAAGACTGTTAGTCGCAGTTTCTTTACAGAATAATTCTGTGGCTAGTTTCCCGCCTTTTGATTTATAGATGTTAAGATCAGGAAAGGACACTTTAGACCTACTTATTGGTATGGGTCAATTTGATATTCAGGCTATTGCTATTCAATATTTGGATGAAATCCAATAAATGACTCTCCTCTCCATTCCAGATGATGAAGATGTCATCTATGTAGCGTAGACAACTCATTATGTGTTGATTATATGTATAATTTTCTTCATTGAAGACATACAGCTGTTCCCACCACCCTAAAAACAGATTGGCATATGTGGGGGCAATAGCAGCCCCCATTGCCATGCCTCTTATTTGCATGAAGAATTGGTCCTCAAATGTGAAGTAGTTTCTGTGTAGGACAAAGCTTAAGATTTCACATAGGAAGTTGTTAAAGTCATCCTTTTCATCTCTCTCCAAGAAGAATTTGATAGCCTCCAGGCCCTTAAGATGATCAATACTAGTGTAGAGGGCCTCTACATCCAAAGTTACCAAGAAGATATCATCATCACATTCAATATTGTGGATCTTTCAAAGTAGATCAGAGTAGGAAGGAAGGGTAAAAATGTGATCCCTGAGATGAAGGTCCAGAAATCTTCTGGGTTGCTCTAATAATCCTCCATTTCCCAATACAATAGGTCTACCAGGAGGTCTTTTTTATGTTCTTATGGACCTTGGGTAACAAATAGAATGTGGGAGTTCTGGGGTTGGTAACTGTGAGGTATTGTGTGATTCAGGGACCAGATTCGGTGATAGAGGAGATCGGAAAAAGCGGAAGACCAGTTTCGCCAAAGCCAGGTCTCGATCACTTCCAGATAGTAGTGTGTACTGTCTGGTGGGTTTAAAAACCCCATCCGGACAGTGATGTCGGTAAGTCATGTGGGTTAGGGGCGGTGTCAATGCTGTAATTGCTAGGATACACTGGCTTCTTATACCCAGCTTACTTTCTCGCACACAGTAGTAGAGGTGTGTCTGTCTAGTTACTGAGCAACGGTGTTGATAAATATACAGTGGGATGACACTGAGAAAATCAACACTTATGACGACTTTCTCTTTAACCATTTAACTGATGATTTTTTTCCGCCAAAAAACGCTCCGAAATTGTCGGGTTTTTTCATGAGTGAATTAGGTGAAGAATATAAATTTAACATCTGATGTGACCATGCCAGGCAAGTGGTTAAGAGATTAATTATCTGTGAAACTAAAAAATATGGAAAGCTAGATGTATTTTCAGATAATTATAACACTGCAAATTCAACTAAAGACTGGAAAAGTAATCGTTTTAATCTTCAGAAGGCATTACAGAGACACACCAGATTGACTTGGGATATCCGAACTCTTGAGAACTATACAAAAAATAAAATCTCTCCAAGAGGCCTGCAACCTAAGAGTTTTCCATCCTTTACTTTGGCAACTGAAAATCTTAAAACCAAGTGGGAATCGGCACCTCACATGTGCTCACAGGAATTAATTTTAATACTAATCAAAAACGCCAATCTAATCTTAGATCAGGTTGAGAAAAGTATTGAAGAAATAGGAAAGGATCTGGAAATCTGGGAATAAGACATGGCATTCCAATCAAGTTTTGAAAAACATAAAAAAGATCTGGAGACTTATGAAAAAAACATTATAGAATGGAAACGTAGCAAATTCGTCCGGGATAAAAGGGATTTCTCATGGGAAAATGTTTTTAAGTGGAATTCATCCTTACCTAAAGAAAGACTGAGGAGATCAAGAGAAGGCCTGAGTACATCTGAAATAGAATCTTCATATAGTGAGGACTCCTCTACAAAACATAGTGACTCACTGGGCCTTAGACAGAAGAGCCTGATGAACCTTTTTTAGGAAGAGGACAGAGGACAAGAGGAAGAATCCGCAGAAGAGGAAAATGAGAAGCGGGGGAAAGAAACACCAGTCGAAGTTATCAAAAATGGGATAACCCACAGACACCCCAATATCTGACAAGGAAAAACCGGAAACAGTAGCCTCTAGTGGCCAGATTAATCTTCAGATCATCAATCTACCAAATCAAGTGCTCTCTACTGGACAGATAGTGGTCCTCAGTACAGGATTATCCTTTTCTCCAACACATCCTTTCAACAGATTCTCTTGGGAGAAGGATCTGAGATTTTTTTGTCACAAATTGCTCCTAAAAAAATTATTTTCCAGACACTGTTTGGATTACTCAGATGATACTCCCGAATCCTCCCTCTCTGAAGAAGTACAATTGACCATTCAAGTATTGGAAGAACTATATCAGGAATCAGCTAGTGGACCCTCTTTGACACCAAAAATAAGACCAACCTGCAAGAATAAATCCACCTTCTACCCTCCAGAGAGTAACAGCCCTGAAATAAAAATTTTCCTGGAGATGGTATCTAAAAAGTTGATATCATTTCATCAAGACCCCAAAGCTTTTTTACCCCCTCATAATCTCAAATTCAGGGAATGCCAAACATTAATAGAAATGCATTCGTGGAGTGATACAGTGATCAAACCCTTGGACAAAGGAGGGAACATTGTCCTGTGGCCAGTAGAGTTATATAAAGCAGAAGCTCAACGACAACTTCATAATATCTCCTATTACCAACAACTCCCTCTAAATCCTACAGCCAAGTACCTTAAGGAATACAATCGCCTGATAGAAGAAGCCCTCACTACTGGTACAATTACCAAGCAGGAAGCACAATACCTCACAGTTACTAACCCCAGAACTCCCATATTCTATTTGTTACCCAAGGTCCATAAGAACATAAAAAGACCTCCCGGTAGACTTATTGTATTGGGGAAATGGAGGATTATTAGAGCAACCCAGCAGATTTCTGAACCTTCAACTCAGGGATCACGTTTTTATCATTCCATCCTACTTGAGAGATATCTCTGATCTCCTTTGAAAGAGCCACAATATTGAATGTGAAGATGATATGCTCTTGGTATCTTTGGATGTAAAGGCCCTCTACACTAGTATTGATCATCTTAAGGGCCTGGAGGCTATCAAATTCTTCTTGGAGAAAGGTGAAAAGGATGACTTTCACTATGTGAAATTTTAAGCTTTGTCCTAAACAGAAACTACTTCACGTTTGGGGAGCAATTCTTCCTGCAAACAAGAGGCACAGCAATGGGGGCTGCTTGTGCCCCCACATATGCCAATCTGTTTTAGGGTGGTGGGAACACCTGTATGTCTTCAATGAAGAAAATTACACATATAATCAACATATAATGAATTTGCTACTCTACATAGATGACATCATCATCTGGAATGGAGAGGAGAGTCATCTATTGACTAGCAATAGCCTGAATCTCAAATTGACCAATACCATCAGTAGGTCTAAAGTGTCCTTTCTCGATCTTAATATCTATAAATCGAGAGGCGGGAAACTAGCCACAGAATTATTCTGTAAAGAAACTGCGACTAACAGTCTACTTTTACAAACCAGCTCATATTTCCCTCCCACCATTGAGAATATCCCAAAGGGGAGATCCTACGACACAACTGTATGGAGGATACCATCATCAAACAAAAAAGTATGGAATGCACAAATTACCTAATTGAATGTGGATATAGTAAATGCTCATTAAAGAGAGCACGACAACAGGTGATGAGGCGAAAATTAGGTTTGTGGGCTCATTTTACCCTGAATGGAGTTTACTATGAGATGCTATACAGAAGCACCTCCCAGTTCTAAATCTAGATGCGGATCTTTGCCACTTCTTAGATACCAAGATTCAAATGAGTTGGCGCAGGTCAAAAAATATCAAAGACCTGTTGGTTCGAAGTCACTTTACGAAGGAACGACCCAGACCCGCCAAGGGCACAGTTGGCTCTTTTCCCTGTGGTCATTGTAAGGCTTGTACCCAAATTCAAAATACCACTGTAGTTCAAGATCATGAAGAATTGGATATTTCCATCAAACATTTCTTTAACTGTAATACTGAAGGGGTAGTATACTGTATCACTTGCAGCTGCAATGTGGGGATGACCACAAGAAAGCTTAAGCAAAGAACATTGGAACATACAGGTACTATCCGCAATGCGACGTTGGACTTATCTCAATCAAGGAAGCTTACCTCCGTTGCAAAACATTTCCATGACAAACACCAAGATTCACCCAAATAAATTAAGGTATTGGGTCTGTACAGGGTTAATCTAGGCATCAGAGGAGGAAACTTGACTAAAGAGTTGTTAAAAAATGAAAGTGAATGTACATTTCGCTTGGGTGGTCTGAAACCTACAGGTCTGAATGACTACATAAATTACAGTATATTTCTGTAGTACTCCTTCCTTATGGCATTACAGTTAGGAATTGAGACAACTCAACATTCTATACACCATACATCTAAGGCGCAGACAGTATAAACACCTTAATTCCTTCACAAAAAACTTTTTATTGCATCAATACAAACTCATGGGAACTACATCTTGTCATCATTTCACTTCCTCAGTCACACCTGCAGTCTAATAAATCACAACAACCATTGATACACATCATATCATCGCTCACACTTTTTTATTCACCTTCACTTAACAGCCAAATGTTTTCTACACATTTTTTCTACACGCATTCCCACTTGTGGTTTGGATTTTATTGGTTTTCTACCTGTTTTAACTAGAGATGAGCGGGATCGGTTCGCCGAGAACCGAACCCCCCCCAACTCCACGTGTCAAACACGGTTCAGAGCACGGCTCGGTTATTCCCGCCTGACTCGGAAAACCCGAACGAGGCAAAATGTCATCATCCCGCTGTCAGATTCTCGCGACATTCGGATTCCATATAAAGAGCCGCGCATCGCCACCATTTTCACTCGGGCTTTGTAGAGAGTACAGAGAGGACATAGCTACGTTCTCTCAGTGTCAGGTCTCACTATCATTGCTCAGTATCAGTGCTTGTTGCTGCTCAGTAATACTAGTACAGTGTCTCTCTTGTGCTGCATCTTGCTGCTGTAGGGTGCTGTGGTAGTAGTGTCCTGTGACTGTGCATCGGTCATCATCATTCCAGTCACAGTAGTATCTGGGGGGTGACAATTCCAGAGTGCTTTTGTGCTGCTCACTAATACTAGTACAGTGTCTTGTGCTGCATCGTGCTGCTCAGTGTCAGTTCTCAGTAGTATCATCAGTGCTCAGTATCACTGCTCATTGTCTTGTGCTGCATTGTGGTGCTCAGTAATACTACATTACTAATACTAGTACAGTGTCTTGTGCTGCATCGTGCTGCTCAGTGTCAGTTCTCAGTAGTATCATCAGTGCTCAGTATCACTGCTCATTGTCTTGTGCTGCATCGTGGTGCTCAGTAATACTACATTACTAATACTAGTACAGTGTCTTGTGCTGCATCGTGCTGCTCAGTGTCAGTTCTCAGTAGTATCATCAGTGCTCAGTATCACTGCTCATTGTCTTGTGCTGCATTGTGGTGCTCAGTAATACTACATTACTAATACTAGTACAGTGTCTTGTGCTGCATCGTGCTGCTCAGTGTCAGTTCTCAGTAGTATCATCAGTGCTCAGTATCACTGCTCATTGCCTTGTGCTGCATCGTGGTGCTCAGTAATACTACATTACTAATACTAGTACAGTGTCTTGTGCTGCATCGTGCTGCTCAGTGTCAGTTCTCAGTAGTATCATCAGTGCTCAGTATCACTGCTCATTGCCTTGTGCTGCATCGTGGTGCTCAGTAATACTACATTACTAATACTAGTACAGTGTCTTGTGCTGCATCGTGCTGCTCAGTGTCAGTTCTCAGTAGTATCATCAGTGCTCAGTATCACTGCTCAGTAGTATCATCAGAGCTTAGTATCACTGCCAGTAGTATCATCAGTGCTCAAAATCAGTGGTCAGTGCTCAGTGTCTTGTGCTGCATCGTGCTGCTCAGTGTCAGTTCTCAGTAGTATCAGTGCTCAGTATCACTGCTCAGTAGTATCATCAGTGCTCAGTATCACTGGCCAGTGCTCAGTGCCCAGTGTCTTGTGCTGCATCGTGCTGCTCAGTGTCAGTTCTCAGTAGCATCATCAATGCTCAGTATCACTGCTCAGTAGTATCATCAGTGCTCAGTATCACTGCTCAGTAGTATCATCAGTGCTCAGAATCAGTGGTCAGTGCTCAGTGTCTTGTGCTGCATCGTGATGCTCAGTGTCAGTTCTCATTTTATCAGTGCTCAGTATCACTGCTCAGTATCACTGGTCAGTGCTCAGTGTCTTGTGCTGCATCGTGCTGCTCTGTGTTAGTTCTCAGTAGTATCATCAGTGCTCAGTATCACTGCTCAGTTGTATCATCAGTGCTCAGTATCACTGGTCAGTGCTCAGTGTCTTGTGCTGCATCGTGCTGCTCAGTGTCAGTTCTCAGTAGTATCATCAGTGCTCAGTATCACTGCTCAGTTGTATCATCAGTGCTCAGTATCACTGGTCAGTGCTCAGTGTCTTGTGCTGCATCGTGCTGCTCAGTGTCAGTTCTCAGTAGTATCATCAGTGCTCAGTATCACTGCTCAGTAGTATCATCAGTGCTCAGAATCACTGGTCAGTGCTCAGTGTCTTGTGCTGCATCGTGCTGCTCAGTGTCAGTTCTCAGTAGTATCATCAGTGCTCAGTATCACTGCTCAGTTGTATCATCAGTGCTCAGTATCACTGGTCAGTGCTCAGTGTCTTGTGCTGCATCGTGCTGCTCAGTGTCAGTTCTCAGTAGTATCATCAGTGCTCAGTATCACTGCTCAGTAGTATCATCAGTGCTCAGAATCACTGGTCAGTGCTCAGTGTCTTGTGCTGCATCGTGCTGCTCAGTGTCAGTTCTCAGTAGTATCATCAGTGCTCAGTATCACTGCTCAGTAGTATCATCAGTGCTCAGTATCACTGGTCAGTGCTCAGTGTCTTGTGCTACATCATGCTGCTCAGTGTCTGCCATTTGATATAATTACCGTGATACTGGCTTGTAATTCTAGTCATTTTGTCATTTTCTTCCAGTGATTTCGACCAATAAATAATACCATTCATTAGAACAAATAATTCCTGTGATATTGAGGTGTTTGTGTCGCTTAGCTTAGCCATCCAGTGACCACAGTGCACCTCTTTTTCTCTTTTCTTTGCATCATGTGCTGTTTGGGGACTATTTTTTTAAAAGTGCCATCCTGTCTGACACTTCCGTATATGTCCAGTGGTACTGCCATTTGATATAATTCCCGACATTACTGCCATTTAATTCCAGTGATTTTGTCATTTTCTTCCAGTGATTTGGACCAATAATACCATTGATTAGAACGAAAAATTCCTGTGATACTGGCTTTTAATTCTAGTGATTTTGTCATTTTCTTCCAGTGATTTGGACCAATAATTCCATTGATTATAACGAATAATTCCAGTGATATTGCGTTATAATTCACATGATACTGGAGTCTAATTCTAGATGGGCCAGATGTTTGTGTCGCTTAGCTTAGCCTTCCAGCGACCGCCATCCAGCGACCTTGGTGCACCTATTTTTTTCTTTGCATCATGTGCTGTTTGGGGACTATTTTTTTAAGTGCCATCCTGTCTGACACTGCAGTGCCACTCCTAGATGGGCCAGGTGTTTGTGCCGGCCACTTGGGTCGCTTAGCTTAGTCATCCAGCGACCTCGGTGCAAATTTTAGGACTAAAAATAATATTGTGAGTAGAGATTAGCGGGTTCAGTTCGTTGAGATCCGAACCCCCCCGAACTTCACCTATTTTACATGGGTCCGAGGCAGCCTCGGATCTTCGCGAACGCGCCCGAACGTCATCATCCTGCTGTCGGATTCTCGCGAGATTCGTATTCTATATAAAGAGCCACGCGTCATCTCTATTTTCAATCGTGCATTGGAGATTGAACGCAGAGGACGTGGCTACGTTCTCTGCCTCAAAAGCTCCATATCTGTGCTCAGTGTGCTGCAAATATCTGTGCTCAGTGTGCTGCAAATATCTACGTTCTCTGCCTGAAAAGCTCCATATCTGTGCTCAGTGTGCTGCAAATATCTGTGCTCAGTGTGCTGCATTTTGGTGACCAACAGTATATAGTTGTACAGTACAGTAGGCCATTGCTGTATCTTGCAGCTCCGTGTCACTGCAAGTATCCATTCCATATCTGTGCTGCATTGTTGTGAGCAGTATATATAGTAGTACAGTGCAGCATTGTGGTGACCAGTATACTACAGTACAATAGTCCAGTGCTGTTCTCGTTGCTCAGTGTTAGTTCTCCTTAGTATCATCAGTGCTCAGTAAAATCAGAGCTCAGTATAATCAGTGATTGATCAGTATTATCAGTTCTCAGTATAATCAGTGCGTTGTTAGACGTGCGCCCGTTTTCCGCCATTAGTGCATTGGGATTTAGACAATTGATGAAGTTATTGTGTCCCCGGTACAAAATTCCATCTAGATTCCACTTCACTAGGCTGGCGATAGCGAGATTTTACCAATTAGTATCAGTGATTTATAATTAATTATTAATTACAGTGATCTTGCCAAATGATTCCAGTGATTTTGTCATTTTCTTCCAGTGATTTGGACCAATAATACAATTGATGAGAACGAATAATTCCTGTGATTTTGTCATTTTCTTCCAGTGATTTGGACCAATAATACCATTGATTAGAACGAATAATTCCTGTGATTTTGTCAATTTCTTCCAGTGATTTGGACCAATAATACCATTGATTAGAACGAATAATTCCTGTGATATTGAGGTGTTTGTGTCGCTTAGCTTAGCCGTCCAGCGACCACAGTGCACCTCTTTTTCTCTTTTCTTTGCATCATGTGCTGTTTGGGGCTAATTTTTTAAGTGCCATCCTGTCTGACACTGCAGTGCCACTCCTAGATGGGCCAGGTGTTTGTGCCGCCAACTTGGGTCGCTTATTCTATGATTTAAGCTGTTTTTGAGGGGTTTTTGAAAAAAAACACCCGAATCCAAAACACACCCGAATCCGACAAAAAAAATTCAGTTAGGTTTTGCCAAAACGCGTCCGAATCCAAAACACGGCCGCGGAACCGAATCCAAAACCAAAACACAAAACCCGAAAAATTTCCGGTGCACATCTCTAATGAGCTGTGAGGTGTTCAGAATAGACTGGAAATTAGTGGAAATTATTGATATTGAGGTTACTAATACTATAGGATCAAAATTACCCCCAAATTCTATGATTTTAGCTGTTTTTGTGTTTTTTTCAAAAATCACCCGAATCCAAAACACATCCGAATCCAAAACCCGAAAGGGTGGGTTTGCCAAAACGCGTCCGAATCCAAAACATGACCGCGGACCCGAATCCAAAACCAAAACACAAAACACATAAAATGCCCTCTGCACATCTCTAGTTTTAACACCCATGTGCACTCTTTCCTTTTATCAATGTCCTTGACTGTCTTGTGGGCGCAGGCATGTGTGCAGAGCCGGCCATAGGCATAGGCAAACTAGGCAATTGCCTAGGGCATTTGATATGCCTAGGGGCATCAGCAGCTTCTGCTGTTTAAAATGATATGCGGCATGCCTATATTCTGTGTGTAGCATTTCATATGCAGATACAGCCACAGTCTCACACAGTATATAGGCATGCTGCATATCATTTTAATCAGCAGAAACTGCTTGTGCATCCTAGCCAAATAGCAATGCAAATAAGATGCATTTTCATAAAAAAAGGTGCTCAATGTTAGCATTGAGGCAAGATTTATGAGGACACATCTGTATCCAAGCAGAGGCAGAGGTCACAGTGTTAGTGGCAGTGTGAGTGCTGTGTGCGGGTGGGTTGGTTGTGCAGTAGTGTTCGGAATATGTGTAAGGAGCATTCTGTGTGTCATGTAAAAATGCAATAATAATGTGCAACATGTGTAAGGGGCACTATGTGTGTCTTTATGTGTAAAAGGGCATTAATAAAGGTTGTCATAATGTGTAAGGTGCATTATGTTTATAAGGACATTTATAATGTGTTTTATACGTGTAAGGGGCATTACTCTGACATTATGTGTATAAGGTGCTCTACTATGTGGCGTTGCGTATAGAAAGGGCACTACTGTGTCGTCTTATGTGAATAAAGAGCAATAGGGTATGGTGTAATGTGAATAAGGAGCAATTCAGTGTGATGTAATGTGAATAAGGGGCACTACTGTGAGGAGTAACGTTTATAAGGTAAACTGATACTACTGTGGAATGTAATATGAATTATGGACACTATCGCATGATCAAATGTGAATAAAGTTGCAGTACTGTGTGGCGTAATTGAGATTGGGGTTACTATTGTGTAGCCATGCCCCTTGCCAGCAAAAACACACCCCTTTATGGGCTGAGCACCAAATGTGCGAACTGTTCCTATTTAAAATATAGGGGGTACAAACACCAAAATAAGGACTGCTATGGGTGAGGGGTGATGGTGCTGGGAAAGAGGTGCAAGGTCAGAGGCGGAACCAGCGGTGGTGCTAGAGGGCACCAGCCAAAATCTTGCCTAGGGCATCATATTGGTTAGGGCCGGCTCTGCATGTGTGTGTATGCGTGTGTTGGTGTGTATATTATGCATGCATGCACCTGCACGCATGTGTCTGTGCCCACACTTCAGTAAAACAGTCTGATCTCATTCACACTCCATATGCACTTTCATCCACTCACACTTCCATGAATGTACACATTAACATATGTGTTTATGCCTATACTGGTGAGGCTGCAAGGGGCTGACCTTGTGAGTGAGTGAGAGGGTCTCTTACTTGGAGTAGCAGAGGGGCTGTAATTGTGCGTGTGTGAGGGTCATTTTTTTTTTTTTTTAGCTGGAGCTGGAAGCCGAGTGAAAAGGAGGTGCAGTGAGCTGGAACAACTGCAACTGCTAAGTGGAGTATAGGTGCCGCAGGAGAGAGTACTACGGCTGCATAAAAGTGAAGGACCAAGACCGGCACAAAGATAGATAAGTATAAGCCAGCTTAATTATTGTATAAGTGAGATTGCTTGTTTTCTACTTTTTATTTTTGCTGCTTTTTCTTTGAGAGTAACAGGGAGTTAGACCTTACAAACAATATGGGAGGGGCTGTGATTGTGGACCTCACTCAGTGCATGTCGTGCAAGATGTATGCACACCTGGAGCTACCGGCCCAGTGTGATTACATCTGCACGAGGTGTGTGCAAACTGTTGCCCTGGAAGCCCAGGTAACTGATCTAGAGCAAACCGTTACGCGACTGAGGGAGATTCACAATCTCGAGCGTAGTTTAGACAGAACGGTGGAGGAGTTGCGGGAGGGGTCACTGGTAGAAGAGGATGATGATCAGGTAGCCAGTTGGGTCACAGTTAGAAGGAAGAAAAAGAGGGGGAGGCTCGACATCTCCGAACTATCAAACCCGAACAAATTTGCCCGATTGGACGAGGAATCGGAGGATGATAGTGAAGAAATGACGGTGCCGGAGGAGACTGCTCCCTCTAGCATCCAGAGGAGCGGTCCCTCTGGCGCGGTTTGGATAAAAGATAGAGAGGTACCTAGTCAGATGGTGGTGGTAGGGGATTCTATCATCAGGAAGGCAGATAGGGCAATCTGCTACCGGGACCGTGATCGCCGTACAGTCTGCTGTCTCCCGGGTGCTCGGGTATGGCACATCGCGGACCGGGTAGATAGATTGTTGGGAGGGGCTGGGAAAGACCCGGCGGTCTTGGTGCACGTTGGCACCAATGACAAAGTTAGCGGAAGGTGGGATGTCGTTAAGAAAGACTATAGGGACTTAGGAAAGAAACTGAAGGCAAGGACATCTAAGGTAATATTCTCAGAATTATTACCCGTGCCACGCGTTAGTCCAGGGATGCAGAGGGAGATTAGGGAGGTAAATGTGTGGGTTAGGGATTGGTGCAGGAAAGAGGGGTTTGTGTTCCTGGAACACTGGGCGGACTTCTCAGTCAGGCGCCATCTCTTTTGTCGTGACGGATTGCACCTGACTGAGGAGGGGGCAGCGGTGCTGGGGGGAAGGATGGTTAGAAGGTTGGAGGAGATTTTAAACTAGGAGCCTGGGGGGAGGGTTCAGCTAGAAACTACGGGTCATGCAGTGAGAATAGTGGGGATGGCGGTAGTAAACGAAATGGGGGATAAGTTGGGGGGAGGGTAAGAGCAGGAGGTAAGGTTACTAACATGGGTACTAAAAGGGATTTTACCAAAGCACTAACCAATGACGATTACAGGTCATCATTGCTACATAAGGTGAAAGATGTCCCTAACGCAAGGGAAAATACTTATCTTAGTTGTATGTATGTAAACGCCAGAAGCATTACTGGTAAAAAGGGTGAACTAGAAATACTTGCAGCAAGCAAACAGTATGATATTATAGGCATTACTGAAACTTGGTGGGATGAATCTCATGATTGGACAGTCAATCTAGAGGGCTATACACTGTTTAGGAGAGACAGACTAAATAAAAAGGGTGGAGGGGTGTGTCTTTACGTAAAGCCGTTTTTAAAACCTGATATACGGGAAGATATTCAGGAGGGGACTGTAGACACTGTCGAGACATTATGGGTAGAAATTGCATGCAGGGAAAAAGTAATAAAAAAGTTAGTATTGGGTGTATGCTATAGGCCGCCTGGTATCAATGTATCTGATGAGGAATTGTTACTAATGCAAATTGAAAGAGCAGCAGGAGTATGAGACATAGTAGTGATGGGAGATTTTAACTATCCAGAGATAAACTGGAAAAACGATTCATGTGATACTGCTAGGGGCAATATGTTTTTAAACACACTTAATGATAACTACTTAGTCCAACTAATTGAGGAACCAACTAGGTACAATGCAATCTTAGACCTGGTATTAACACACAATGGGGATTTGGTATCAGGTATTATAGTAGGGGAACCCATAGGAAACAGCGACCACAATATGGTCACATTCAATATCAGTTTCCATAAACAGCCCCATACTGGCTCAACTAGGACTCTAAACTTTAGCAAAGCAAATTTTGAAAAGATGAGGGTATTTTTCAGGGATATTGAATGGGAAGGTTTGTTTTTAGGAAAAAATACTACGGAGAAATGGGAGGTACTAAAATTCCTGCTAGCTAAAAATACACTCAAATTTATTCCTATGAGCAGCAAAAAAAGGAATAAAAATCATAAACCGATGTGGCTTAACAAAAAGATTAAGGAATTTATGGGCAAGAAAAGGCGAGCATTTAAAAAATACAAATCTGACGGGGAAGCAGAGTCATTTCAGCACTATAAGGAATGTAACAAAATTTGCAAAAAGGAAATAAGAGCGGCCAAAGTAGAAACGGAAAAACTAGTAGCAAAGGAAAGCAAAGCGAATCCCAAAAAATTATTTAAATACATTAATAGCAAGAGATTAAAGAAGGAGAGTATAGGCCCTTTAAAAGACAAGTTGGGAGTCTTAAGCAAAAATGATAATGACATAGCGGACACACTAAATGAGTTTTTTTCAACAGTATTCACTAGAGAGGACCCATTTCAGGTACTGACACACAATCTCAATAATGAGAATATCCCACTGATAGGTACTTATTTAAGCAAGGAAGTAGTCTGTGACCGATTAAAACATTTAAAGATTAATAAATCACCAGGGCCCGATGGTATTCACCCAAGGGTTCTAATGGAGCTTCACTCTGAACTGGCAAAACCGCTGTCTTTGATCTTTAAGGATTCAGTTATATCAGGTATGGTTCCCAAAGACTGGCGTATAGCGGAAGTAGTGCCTATATTCAAAAAGGGAAGTAAAGCTGAACCAGGTAATTATAGACCAGTTAGTCTTACATCTATAGTGGGGAAAGTATTGGAAGGTTTTCTAAGAGATAGTATTCAGAAGTTCCTTGAAGTCAGTAAGGTCATTAAAAGGAATCAACATGGGTTTATGAAGGACAGATCCTGTCAAACCAACTTACTTGGCTTTTATGAAACAGTAAGCGCAAACCTAGATCAGGGTAAAGACGTGGATGTAATCTTTTTAGACTTTGCCAAAGCGTTCGATACTGTACCACACATGAGACTTATGTACAAGCTACAAGAATCAGGGCTAGGAAGCACAATATGCAGCGCGTTGTGGTTAATGGATCTTTTTCAACTTGGACTGAAGTGCTAAGTGGTGTGCTGCAAGGCTCAGTATTAGGACCGCTATTGTTCAATATTTTCATTAACGACCTAACAGAAGGTCTAGAGAGCATGGTGTCAATTTTTGCAGATGATACCAAATTGTGTAAGGCTATAAATACAGAGGAGGATGCCGAGTCTCTTCAGAACGACTTAGTTAAATTAGAAGCATGGGCAGCCAAATGGAGAATGCGCTTCAACACAGACAAGTGTAAGGTAATGCACTGTGGTAACAAGAACAAAAATTACACCTACCTACAAAATGGGGTAAAATTAGGGGATTCTGTACTGGAAAAGGACTTAGGTGTCCTCATAGATAGCAAGCTAAGCAGTAGTACCCAAAGTAGGACAGCAGCAAAGAAGGCTAATAAGATATTAGCATGCATAAAACGGGGTATTGATGCTAGGGACAAGAGTATTATACTCCCGTTATATAAATCACTAGTGAGGCCACACCTTGAATACTGTGTACAATTCTGGGCACTATACTACGAAAAGGATATCCTGGAGCTTGAGAAGGTACAGAGGAGGGCGACCAAACTAATTAAGGGCATGGAGACGATGGAATACAAGGAAAGGCTTGAAAGACTAGGCATGTTTACATTGGAAAAGCGGAGACTAAGAGGGGATATGATCAACATCTACAAATATATAAGGGGACAATACACAGAGCTTGCGCGGGACCTGTTTTTGGTTAGATCAACACAGAGGACTCGTGGACACTCGCTCAGGTTAGAGGAGAGGAGATTCCGCACAATACGGCGTAAAGGCTTTTTCACGGTAAGGACAATACGTGTTTGGAATTCCCTGCCCGAGGGAGTTGTAATGGCGGAATCTGTCAACACCTTTAAGAATGGGTTAGATAAATTCCTAATGGATAAGGATATCCAGGGGTATGGTGCATCGTCATGTATTATAGTTACTATAAATAGGGATAAAATGCAACGGCTGACAGCAGCATCAGTCAGAAATTTTAGTCAAATCATCATACATAGGAGACCACAAATAGGTTGAACTCGATGGACAATTGTCTTTTTTCAACCTCAGATACTATGTTACTATGTTACACTGTAGTCACACATTCTTTTCAGCCACTACACTTCACGCTTCCCACGTTCACTCTCACATCACCAATAACTAATAATGTTTATGTATCCTATATATAGGGCCATAGTCAAAACATCACATTTGTTGTACTCCATTATTTATCATTCAAATATCTATTTACTCTACATAACTCTATTCTAACTAATCTCTAACCTATTTCACTTATAACAGCTGATACATGAGGGACACTTATAAGAACTATCACTATCTATCTAACATGTATACAGTATTATATAACACAATTTAGTCCCTCGTACACACTTCCCTATGTCATCTGTTACCCTCTCTCTCTCTCTCTCTCTCTCTCTCTGTATATACATTGGCGTGCGCAGCACATTTTATTAGGGGGTGCACCGTCGGACGGGTGTGTCTAGCACCGCCTTTTGGGGCGTGTCTAGCACCATCTATTGACGGTCAACGCAATATAAAATATCCACCTTTGTACCAATCCTAATAAAGCAGATACATTGTCAGATGTTGTGGTGTGCACCAAACAAACACCCCTGATGGCACTCACTGCAATTACACTGCTCCTCCTCAGCGTGGTCTGGCTCCCCCTCTCTTTCCCCTGCAAGCTGCAGCAGCTTACTTACAAGTCAGTCACTCACTGACACTGACAGTCGCAGACTAGTACTGCTGCTGCTGGAAAAACGAGTGACGTGTCAATGCTGCTGCCGGCCGCCTGCCAGTATTGAATTTGTCTTCCTAAGAGGAACGCTGGCTGCATGCTGATCCTCATCAGTGGCTGGCGTTGGCATAGCATAGAAGGAGAGAGGTGGGCATGTGGCAGGTGTGGTGGGTGGGCGTGCGAGCAGCATGATGTAATCATCACATCACGCTGTTTTTGTACATGGAGGTGGAGCCAGGAGTTTGAAAGCCGGTGTCAGTGGCACCCTTGATTAACCCAGGCGTCCTGTCAGTAATACAGTCCTGACAGGGTGCAGCGCAGAGGGGACAGTAATCGGCCTGCTCGGTGATCGCTGCATCAGGCATATGAGATCGGGGTGCCAGACATTAGGGGGTGCCTGTGCGCACCAGGCACCCCCCCGCGCACACCTATGTGTATATATATATATATATATAGCAGTCTTAAACGGCGGCACTCAGAACAAATGAGACGAGACACTGCAAGTTGTTGCCAACGTTTCAAAGCAGTTCGCTTTTTCGTCAGAGAGTGCCGGGCCACACGTAATATATATATATATATATATATATAGATAGCGGATAGGTTCGGCACTCAATAGGGTATGTGACGTAGTACTTGCTGCGGTGCCCTCTGTGATCTATGGCAAGATCCAAATAGGTGCGGAGGTCAGCGGCACTCAGCAGACGGGATAAAGCAGTGAAAAATTCTTTATTGACGTCCATATATATATATTTATATTTAATTTTCATCAGCTAAAGTTTGCAACTCTATTAGTTAACTCATTTTCCTGACATTTTTCTTCATATTGGGTTAAAAATACAGTTGCCTAGCAACCAGCCCGATGGCTTCATACTAACACAGTGTTTACAAACCTGGTTACCTAGCAACCAGTCCGACGGTGTCTACATTAGTATTGCAGAAATGGAACTGTTTATAATGTGTATAATGTCCACCAGCGAAGTTTATATCATCAATGTTATAATTAACATATCTGATATGTACAAATTTTGGCAGCTTCGATCTTTTCGGTGCTGTCCACACTGTATGTTTATCAACACCATTGCTCGGCAACTAGACAGACACACCTCTACTCCTACATGTGAGCCAGTAAGCTGGGTATGGATAGGCGGTGTATCCCAGGAACTACGGCATGGACACACAGCCCATAACCCATATGACTCACCGACGTCACTGTCCAGATAGGGTTTTTTAACCCGCCGGACAGTGCAAACTGCTATCCGGAAGTGATCAAGCCCCAGCGTGGGCTTGATCACTTCCTAGCAACCATTCTGATGGTGTCTACATGAGTATTGTAGAAATGGAACCGTCTATAATGTGTATGATGTCCGCTGGCTAAATTTATATCATCAGCGTTATAATTAAAATATCTTATATGTACAAAATTCAGCAGCATCGATTTTATCAGTGTCGTCCACACTGTATGTTTATCAACACTGTTGCTCAGCAAATAGACAGACACACCTCTACTCCTACATGTGAGTAAATTGTGTATGGGGAGCCGGTGTATCCTAGCAGTTACGGAAAGGACACCGCCCCTAACCCACATGACTCACCGACGTCACTGTCTGGACAGGGTTTTTAAACCCGCCGGACAGTACACACTGCTATCCGGAAGTGATCAAGCCCCGGCGTGGGCGAAATCGGTCTTCTGCTTTTTCCACTCTCCACTATCGCTGCATCTGGTCCCTGACTCATGGCACGCACCCTCCCCAGACAGGTTTGGCCGTTTTGGTACATCTGGATTCAGTGGTCATACTATTGGGCCACTGTGCCTCAATTCATATTTACTGCCTCTAATACCAGAATGTTGGGGGAGAGGTCACGTGACCCTACTGTGCAGTAACCTCACTAGGATTCCTCTCTGTCTGATCACAGACGGTGCATATTTGCACCCGTGTTATCATAATGTTCAGTCTGATATAGGGACCTTTATGTTTATATATGCAACCTACTGTGATTTAGACCATTGATATATCCCCTTGACTTTAGGTGAATTATCCACATAGAACTCACCTAATTCTTTATGGTTATTACACATATATGCCATCATCAATCTCCAATAATAGGGGTAACTGCACTGTCTCTTTTATATATGGTGTTCCCATGTTTATAATACCGAGACTTCTAGTCACATGTGTTATGAAATTACTCTGCATATATTTAGGGTAATTAAGAAATTACTTGCAATCAATAATTGAGTACTAGGTCTTTCTATATTATTATATCCAATATTGGGTTGCATCCGAACAGACACGCCTATACAGATATACACCTACCATTGAATCAAATTGGTACTATTATACTTATGTTACTCCTTTTCATGGACTCTCAGCATTGATCCGTAGGATCAGTATGGGTATATGACACACCGAATCCCTATATTACCTCCACCTAACATTGGCAGCAGATCAACCTTTGTGTTTCTTCCTACTTTTATCTTCAATTTCTTCTCTCAGTGATCTCTCATCAGTGATCCAAGAGTGACTGCGTCCTTAACCATCTACTATCATACCACGCTGAAGTAGATGCCCAATACCGTCCGATCATGGAAGCTAAACAGTGTTGGGCTTGGATAGTACTTTGATGGGAGACCATCTGGGAATACCAAGTTTAGTAGAACCATGTATTAGTCCAAGACTCCATGCCTAACACTGACAGCAGAATCACTGTTCATGGCTTTCTTCATTCTAAATAAATCAGTTTGGTCTTTATTTACTCTTTTTGGATTTGATACTTGACTATTGTTTGACAACACATGTGACTTCTCCGTGAGTCCATCTGTATTGACCACAAGGTCATTATTTGAATTATCAGCTTGCAGGTGAAGCAGCTTTGGTCCCCATAGTTCAAATAATGAATCTATTTTAGTGATTGCATATGACCATTGCGACCCCAGACCAAAGTTTTGTAACATTAAATATTGTTTGTTGTTTGTCAGTGAATTTTGGATACCTCAATTTTAAATGATATCTAATAACGTGTATGTTTTAAATTCTTTATCATATCCTGATTATTGTATATCAATCTCAAGAGTGCACCCACAAAAGAGTCTTGCTTTTTCTCTAATGAATAATGCTATGCACCTGCGCACTGTGCTGTTAAGGGTAGAACTGGCTAGCTGCAGCACATAAATAGGTAACCAACCTATGCGTGGACAAATTATAATACAAAAGCTGTTCTGCGCTCAAGCTAGTGTGTGAGGATTGTGGTGCTTGTTACCAATAAAACTGATCTAAATTCATAAATTGTATACTATACTAAATGAGCATAAACCAAGTATTGGATGTAATATTATGCAGATAAGCAAAAAATCATGTGTCACTGCTGTGTTCAGCCTAATGCTACAAATGAGAATAATACAAATTCATATAAATGTATACTTTACTCAGTAAATATAATCAAATATGAAAACACAAATTTTGGATATAGTATTTAACAAGTACACGATGACGGTGAATTATGTAAAGGGAACAGAGATATGAGCTACAATGGTGGAAGAAAGGAAGAAAAGGGAAGAATGAATGAAAAATGTTTTAGAGAAAGTATATTCTTGTGTGCTTTGAAATAGGATGAGGAATGTGATCACTTTGAACAGAAAAACAATTTAGGTGTATGGTGATAAACAGTCCCGGATTGCTTGGTACTTGATGCTGTCTCTATGTTGCTCTCTGCACACTAAATCAAGATGCTGTTAAATGAAGCAAATTGTCTCCACGGACTATAGTAAAAAAGTCAGTGATGCTGCCAGACGTGAGTGAGTGGCGGCGTCCCGCTCACTCACTTAGGTACCTGATTCTTGCCGCGTCTTACTGAGTGGGTTTTAACCTGCCCCCGGGTGCCTCTGTGCTCTGGACTCGCCGTCCTCTGCTCTGGGGCCGCCGTCATACAAGGGGGTGTCCACCACGTGAGCCTCCGCTGAGACACGGACCCAGGTGTGGACGGGTGTAGTCGGGGAAGAGTAGTTGGTACGGTTTGGCTTGTTCAGCCTAGCCCGACCAATTCCTCTCCACTACAGAGACTTACCTAGGTGGCCACGGGGACTCGATCTCTCCTCTCAGCTGCGCTGCTGCTGTGTTCCTGGGTCGGTCCGTGCATTGATCGTGGTTTTGTCTGTTGCTGCGGTCTCTTTCTCCAACGCTTTTCAACCAATTACTGGTCTTCTTCTGGGAGTTGTGGGTAGTGTGGTTCCTTAGTGTCCAGTCCTTATAGTGTCCAGAGCTGTTCTTTAATTAATTATTTAATTGATTGATTGATTGGTGTGTCAACCTGAATAATTACTATCATGCAACTTTATTTTGTCTTCTTTATAGGTGTGTCTGTTCATTAAGTGTGTGAATGATTATTTGTGTCAGAAAGAAAGAAGGAAAAAAGAATAAAAAAGAATACAGAAAGGGGAGAATTTAAAATAATGATAAATTCCCTTTACATAATTCACCGTCATCGTGTACTTGTTCAATACTGTATCCAAAATTTGTGTTTTCATATTTGATTATATTTACTGAGTAAAGTATACATTTATATGACTTCGTATTATTCTCATTTGTTGCATTAGGCTGAACACAGCAGTGACACATGATTTTTTTGCTTATCTGCATAATATTACATCCAATACTTGCTTTTTCTCTACCCTGTTCCAATATCTCACACAGATCCACCTGGTCCAGGCTTTCCACGTTTAACATCCTCCCTCCGCTCCGCTACTCGCTCTCCGCTAACTGATCTACAGCAGCACCATGCAGCTCCGTTCCTCGACTACACAGCGACAGCGATGATAAATTGCACAAGGGTCGCTGCTCCCTGTGACCACTTCCTGGTATAGCCGCTGCTGCTATAGCTACTACTGTCACTGTATAGGCCACTGACACCGGGGGGCACGGCGCCACTGCTCCTGGGTAACGCAGATGTCTCCACGCCAGTGTACCCAGTACTGGCTGCTGTGTCCAGCTTGGGGAGGGGGCGATCCCGGGAGGTTCCCAGCAGGTCTCTGGACTACTCCAACCGGGTGCTGCTGGCTGCTGCCTTGCTGGGGGATGGGTGCTCTTAGTTTACCAGGAAGTCCTTCAAAATTATTATTATTATTATTACATTTTATTTATAAGGCGCCACACGTGTTTCGCAGCGCCGTACAAAGGACAGTACAGGGAGACAAACTTAGCATTACAGTAAATAAATAACAAAAATAGTGTACAGGTAACAAGGGGCACCACACATTCTCAAGACATAATATAGCTAAGATGTAAGTAGTGAGGGAGTGATCATCGTACTACTAGGGGCTGGTGGCCATAGATGGAGATGAGCCTTTACCAGCAGGAGAAAAAATGGTAAAGATGGTCGCTTAGTAGGGGAGAGCTGCAAGTGAAATGTGTCGAGAAGATGGCTTAGATAACAAGAGGAAAGAGGGCCCTGCTCTGAAGAGCTAACAATCTAGTGGGAAGGGTTGACAGACAGATGACATGAGGTGCAAGCAAGCTGGAGATAGCCTGATGGCAGTATGCAAGCAAATTTGAGATGTTCAATGCATGAGGCAGGGGGATGGAGGAACAAACTCAGGACTGGGTTATGCATCGGGAGGGTATGCTTTGATGAATAGGTGGGTTTTTAGTGTCCGTTTGAAGCTTTGCAAGGTCAGGGAGAGTCTAATGGAGCGGGGGAGTGCGTTCCACTGAAGGGGTGCAGCACGGGCATAGTCTTGAACTCGAGCATGGGAAGTAGTGACCAGGGCGGTGGAGAGGCGATGGTCATTGGTTGAGCATAGGGGGCAGAAGGGAGTATGAAGGGAGAGGAGGTTGGAGATGTAGTGAGCAGTGGAATTAGAGATGGCCTTGTATGTGAGGGTGAGGAGTTTGAAGAGGATTCTGTAGGACAATGGGAGCCAGTGTAGATTTTGTCGAAGGGGAGTGGCAGATGTGGAGCGGCGGGAGAGGAAGATAAGCCTAGCTGTGGAGTTCAGGACAGATTGGAGGGGAGCAAGATGGGAGCAAGTGAGGCCAGTGAGGACAATGTTGCAGTAGCCGAGCCGTGAGATGACCAGTGAGTGGATGATAAATTTAGTTGCACTATGGGAGAGAAATGGCCTGATACAAGCAATGTTGCGTAGCTGGAACCTACAGGATTGTGCCAGAGCTTGAATGTGGGGTGCAAAGGAGAGGGAGGAGTCAAGAGTGATGCCCAAGCAGCGGAGTTGGGGAACATGGGAGATGGTGGTGTTGTCAACAATGATAGAGGTATTGATCGGGGGTGTTACTCTGGATGGGGGAAAGATGATGAGTTCAGTTTTGTCCATGTTGAGCTTCAGAGAGTGCTCAGACATCCAGGAGGAGATTGCGGAAAGGCAGATGGATACCTGAGAGAGGACAGAGGGGGACAGATCAGGAGAGGAGAGGTAGAGTTGTGTGTCATCAGCGTAGAGGTGGTATTGAAGGCCAAAGGAGTTAATGAGCCCACCCAGGGAAGAGGTGTAAAGGAAGAACAGAAGGGGGCCAAGGACAGGACCCTGAGGGACACAAACAGGAAGGATGGAAGGGTGTGAGGTGGTGCCGGAGGCAGACACAGAGAAGGAGCGGTTAGTAAGGTAAGAAGAAAACCAGTCAAGGACAGTGCTAGAGAGGCCAGCGTTTTGAAATGTGCGGAGGATAGGATGATCCACAGTGTCAAAGGCTGCAGAGAGGTCCAGAGTGATAAGCAGAGAATAGTGGCCCCTGGATTTGGCCGAAAGCTGGTCATTGGTGACTTTCACCAGGGCAGTCTCAGTGGAGTGGTGTGGAGTGGGCGAAAGCCAGATTGTAGTGAATCGAGGATGGAGTTGTCAGAGAGGTAGCTTGTGAGACGGCTGTAGACCAGCCGTTCAAGTAATTTGGAGGCGAACCGGAGAAGAGAGATGGGGAGGTAGTTAGTGGATGATGAAGGGTCGAGGTTGGGTTTTTTGAGGATAGGTGAGACCAGAGCATGTTTTAATGGCGAGGGAAAGATGCCGGTAGAGAGCGATAGGTTAAAGAGGTGAGCGAGGTGGGAGCAGGCAGTGGGGGAGAGGGAGCGGAAAAGACGGGAGGGAAGGGGGTCTAGGGGGCAGGTGGAGGAGTGGGGAGGATAAGATGAGGGAGTGGACTTCCTTGTCAGAATTGAGATGAAAGGAGGACAGGGTGGGATAGATGGAGGGGAGGGATGAATGGGCAGGGGGGTAGCAGAGGGGTGACGGCAGGATATGTCGTGTCGGATGTTCTCAATTTTGAAGATGAAGAAGGAGGCAAAGTCAATGGCAGCGAGGGAGAATGGGAGGGGAGGAGGAGGGGGGCAAAGGAGAGTGTTGAAAGTTTCAAAGAGACGGCGTGGACAGGAGGACAGAGAAGAGATGAGTACTTGGAAAAAGGATTGCTTGGCGAGGGAAAGAGCAGAGCTGTAGGAGGAGAGAATAAACTTGAAATGGAGGAAGTCTGGCAGAGAATGAGATTTCCTCTAGGAGCATTCTGCGGAGCGTGAGCATTTTTGTAAGAAACATGTTAGTGTGGTGTGCCAGGGTTGGGGTTCGGAGCGGTGGAGGGGAACAGAGGAGAGCGGGGCTACAGAGTCGAAAGTTATATGAACAGAAATACTTGAAATTCCGTAGCGAAGCACTGGTATTCAGCTAGTCAATATATATATATATATATATATATATATATAATGTAACATTGTTTGATGTGAAACTATGTTTATCAACATTTCAGGGACATATTAAGAGAGGAGGGGCCCATGTGCAGTCTCCATCTGGGTCCTCTCCTCTGTAGCTGGCAGCACAGTAGTCTCCGAGCACTAGGGTCACTACTAGAAATGTGCAGATCTCTGCAAAAATGGTGCAGTGCCCATTTTCCAGATGATTTTCATTCTGTGTATGTGCAAAATGCTTGAAAAATGGCCGCCATTGCATTTTATCGGTCATTAGCAGCATTACTGCTGCTGACATGGGACTCCGAAGGGGTAAATATTCAAGAAATGGGTGCAGGGTGTGCGGTGTGTGGCCCGTGTGCACCACACACGATGCACCCATTATAGCTACGCTCCCAACATTTGTATCCTTCATGTCCTTACCTTCTACTTCAGTGCAATCTATATACCCAGAGGTGTAACTATTACCTTCTACTTCAGTGCAATGTGTATACCCAGACTATCGTCCGAGAGGATCAGTATGGGTGTATGACACACCAAATCACTATATTGCCTCCGCCTAACATTGACAGCAGATCCACCTTTGTGTTCCTTCCTACTTTTATCTTCAATTTCTTCTTTCATTGATCTCTCATCAGTGATCCAAGGAGTGACTGCGTCCTTAACCATCTACTATCATACACACTGAAGACACCCAATACCGTCTGATCTTGGAAGCTAAACAGTGTTGGGCTTGGATAGTACTTGATGGGAGACCACCTGGGAATACCAAGTTTAGTAGAACCATATATTAGTCCAAGACTCCATGCCTAACACTGACAGCAGAATCACTGTTCGTGGCTTTCTTCATTCTAAATAAGTCAGTTTGGTGCTTATTCACTCTTTTTTATTTGATACTTGACTATTGTTTGACAACACATGTGACTTCTATGTGAATCCATCTGTATTGACCACAAGGTCATTATTTTAATTATCAGCTTGAAGGTGAAGCGGCTTTGGTCCCCATAGTTCAATTCATGAATGTATTTCGGTGATTGCATATGACCATTGCGACCTCAGACCAATTTTTTTTTTTAAATTAAATGTTGTTTGTTGTTTGTCAGTGAATTTTGGATACCTCAGTTTTAAATGATATCTAATAAAGTGTATGTTTTAAATTCTTTATCATATCCTGATTATTGTATATCAATCTCAAGAGTGCACCCACACTCTTGCTTCTTCTCTACCCTTTTCCAATAGTTCTACTGTTTGACTGAGGGTACACTACCAGAGTGACACTATTTAGGGACATCCCCTTTGATTGTCTATGTTTGGTTATATACTTTTTTTCATGTTTTCCTGACTGGTGCAGAATCATCTCCCTTGTACACGCAACAGATCTGTGTGAGAGTCTGTTGACATGGGTAAGTGTGGAAGCAGCAACAGCAGCAGGGCTGCCCCATCCCACGCCCCCAGGCCATGCACATACTGCTGTCATTGTTTCATCGCCCGAGCTGGGTGTAGTCTATGCGGGAGCTGTTTCCCCAGGGGACACTATGTCATGGGCCTCTGGGCTATATACTTGTTAGTTTGATGCTTATAACGCCAGCATAATTTGACACTAATGTCGGTCATTTTGGACATTTTATTTTTCACCCATTCTCACTCCCCATGCTGATGGGGACTGAAATTGGACTTAAACGGCATCAGGAGTGTCACTATTCATCTCCACGACCCTGAAAACTATGGATTTTTACATGTCGCCCCCTTCCCACCCCCACCCCTAGGGGTGCTAGTGGTGTCTTACTCCCACATTATTATTTTCCAGATTGTAAGTCATATGTGTACGAAGTTTGGTGTAAATTGCACCAGGCATTCCAGAGTTATTCCAAAAACTATGGATTTATAAATGTCAACTCCTTCCCACCCCCAACCCTAGGGGTGTTAGGTGTGTCTTACCCTACAGTATTGTTTTACAGATTGTAAGTAATATGTGTACAATGTTTGGGGTAAATTGCTCCAGGTTATGCTGGAACATACATACAAATATACACATGTCCATTTATATATATATATATATATATATATATCAAACAGATCATGGCACTCAGTGGTTTTGTATTAAAAAAATTACTCAGCATACAAAAGAATTTGCAACATTTTGGGCTTTTAATGCCCGTCGTCAGGCAGCAATAACAAAAAGGTACCTTATAAGTCCTGCAGAGACAGTGTCATACACGCTGGTCCGTCATGCTCCCCCGCTTTCCCGGCCGGAAGTTCGGGAAAAATGCGACTTCCTGTCTGCGTGTCAGACAGGGTTGCCATGGCGACCCAGCGCTTCATCGCAATGAAGTACAAAACACACAGAATCACCAATGTAAATTGTACAAAACTACAGTACCGTGAGTATAAACAATAAAAATACAATGATGACCATGTCAGTGCACATATTAAAAACAGAAAACTGCATATCTTGTGTATCCAACGCTTGAAAACAGTATATATGCAAATAACATTATATGCAAGAAGAAAATCTTACATCCTACTAAGACAACTGTAATAGACAATCAGTATAGACATAATATACTAGATTTGTCATAATCTGGTTTTGGATCAGTACTAAAGATGGTATAAATCAATATGGAACTACTTATATCTGTGGTTACTGGTAGTATTTAATGAAAGACACTGAGATTCAGTTGTTCATTTAAGCCCCGAGGACTAACCGTGTTCAGAATATGGATCCATTTAGATTCCAAAAGCAAAAGCTTCTTGTGACGGTCACCACGTCCCCCGTCATCTGGAACTTGGTCTATTATCATGTGTCTCAGATTGGACATATTATGACGGAGCTCAGCAAAGTGTCTGGCTACAGGTTGGTCACAGCTTTTGCCATTAATGGCTGTTCAGATCGCTGTACTATGTAGGGCCATACGTTTTTTAAATGGTCTAATTGTTTTTCCTACGTAACAAAGTCTGCAGGGACATTTGATCAAATAAACTACTTATGAACTCGAGCAAGTCAATGGGTGTCTTATCGTGTATTTATGTCCTGAATGTGGGTGATTGAAAAATTGACTGACTATCATGTGTCTGCAGGTAGTACAGTTCGGACATTGGTAACAACTATTCTTTCTTTGAATGTCATTGAAAACTGTCATCTGTTGGGTAATATCTGAATGGACTGCCCAGTCCCTAATATTTTTACCTCTCTTATAACAGGGCAATATTCTGGTCTTTCTCAGACTTTTGAGGTCTTTATCTCCTTGTATTATTGTCCAAAGTGACTTGGATGTATTCTGTATGGTTCTTTGTCAAGTATTAAATTTTTGGACCCAATGTATGATGTCCATTTCTTGTGAAGTGGCTTTTGATTTCAACGTCTCAATTCTAGTGATAGACTCTACCTTCTTTTTTGCTGTTTGGAGCAGCGTATTATAGTATCCTCTATTACGAAATTTGGATACCATTGTCTCCATAACGGTTTCAAGTTCTTCATCATTGCTGGTAATTCTCTTCGCTTTAACTAGGTGTGAGAAGGGTAAACTTCTGATAGTAGCTTGCGGATGGAAACTATCGGCTCAGAGGATAGTGTTTTGTCCGTTGGCTTGGTGTACATTTTTGTGGCTATTCTGCCATTGTTTAAGCTCAATGTAACATCCAGAAACGGTAATTCCTCAAGGCTCATCTGGAAGGTAAACTTGATGGGCGTGTCTTAAGCGTTAATGTGTTCCATGAGCAGATGAAATTCCTCATGGCTCCGCTTCTATAATAGGACGTGGATTGATGTGCCCATAAGGTAAGTACTCAGCTTCTCCGAAAGTGAGATGGAGGCACTCTTGTTTAAAGAACGCCTAGGAGGTCCTGAGAGCGAGATGACGGACGATGAAGTTTACAACACCTTGCTTAAATTTAAAAAGAAGGAGACAGACTTCCTACTCCATGGCGTGACTTTAGCAGAATATGTAAGAGTGAAAAAAATTCAGAGGGGCTTTCGGGTGAGGAACTTCCCAACAATTGGCCGTTACAACAAAGAGTTCGTATGACGTTGGATCGCCTTGCTAAACAAATGCTCGCTGGACCTGATGACATTAGTGATTGAGGAAGCAGCACGCGAGCTAGCACAAAAGATACAAGATTTCTCAGAGATCCACAGCAGCCACCTGTCTCAGGGACAAGACCCGAACCTGACAGAGAAATTAAACCAGCAGATCCTCACATACAACAAAGAGTTAACTGCATTCAAAAAAAGAAAATTCAACATGGTCAATAAAGACTATGAAGAATCTAAGATGTATAGATGGCTGACGGGTAACACCGATCAGAGATTCCGGGGTCCTGATACAAGACATAGGAGGCCAAAAGGAAACTGGTCATCCAATGAGGCACTATCATCCTCAGGGGAGGACTCTGCCAGTACTTCAGCATCCTCCACATCAGGACAGAAACCCCCTTTAGGGGTTTGAACCCACACCTGATACGGTGCGGGAGGGCACCAACAAGGGAGGAAGCCAGTGCCGCAGGAAAAAAGAGAGGCAGAGGACGCCAGAAGTAGATTTGGTATTCAACCTGTCTAGTCGTACTTTAACCACCGTAGAAATTGATATATTGAACAAAGGCCTGGGATTTCTTCCCACCAATAAATTTAACACACTTGACTGGAAGATAGACCAATGTCATCTCTTCCGCAAATTGAAATTAAGAGAGTTCTTTGAAGGCAAGGAGTCGACTACATCAAGTGGGAATATGACTCCATTTAAGCCAAAGTCAACATTTGAACCACAGTCATTTAATTCTTCAATAAATGGATTCATGAGAGCATTGGACGTACAAGTTTCAGCCAAACAAAAACACCCAGATAAATATAGAAACAACCTAACACAAGTGGAATGGTGTGCTTTGAAACAACTAGGTAGCTACCCTGACATTGTTATCAGACCCTCTGACAAAGGGGGTGGGGTAGTAGTGATGGACGTGAATAAATACTGTACAGAGATATACAAACAACTATCAGTGGACACTGTTTACAAGTTATTGCAACAAGATCCCACGGACAGGTAAAAGCTGGAGATTGATAAGATACTGGATGAAGCATGCAGAATTGGTCAAATTGATAAACCTACATGTTCCTTCTTAAAAGTAGATCATCCCAGGATACATATCCTATATACGCTTCCTAAGGTCCACAAGTGCCGTACAGATCCTCTGGGTAGACTGATCATCTCAGCCCGTGACTCATTGTACAGTAACATCTCGACCTACCTCCACTATTACCTACAGCCATGCGTACAAGCTGGAAAAACTTACCTTAAAGACACCACAGATCTGTTATTACAACTGGATGAATTGGATGATTTGCCCCCCAATACCTGGTTATGCACCTTAAATATAACCAGTCTTTATACTGGTATACCACACAGGGGAGGACTTTCAGCAGTTTCAGTTCTTTTGACTGACAGTGATCTATACAAGGGCCCAGACTTGTCCTTGTATTTAAAATTACTAGAATTGGTACTTCATAGAAATTATTTCTATTTTAACAATCAGTATTACATACAGTTATTGGGATGTGCGATGGTGTCACCTGTCACACCGACATACACGAATGCATATATGGCCCTTCTAGAGAAAGAATTATTTTTCACCAGAGATGTTTGTGACAAAGTGTTGTATTATACAAGATACATAGATGACGTCCTATTATAATGGAAGGGGAGCCATGAGGAATTTCATCTGCTCATGGAACACATTAACGCTCAAGACATGCCCATCAAGTTTACCTTCCAGATGAGCCTTGAGGAATTACCGTTTATGGATGTTACATTGAGCTTAAAGAATGGCAGAATAGCCACAAAAATTTACACCAAGCCAACAGATAGAAACACTATCCTCCTAGCCAAAAAGGACGTCATACATTGGGTCCAAAAATGTAATACTGGACAAAGAACCATACAGAATACAACCAAGTCATTTTGGACAATTATACAAGGAGATCAAGAACTCAAAAGTCTGAGAAACACCAGAATAATGCCCTGTTATAAGAGAGGTAAAAATATTAGGGACTGGACAGTCCATTCAGATATTACCCAACAGATGAGAGTTTTCAATGGCATTCAAAGGAAGAAGAATGGTTGTTACCAATGTCCGAACTGTACTACCTGCAGACACATGATAGTCGGTCAATTTTTCAATCACCCACATTCAGGACATAAATACACGATAAGACACCCATTGACTTGCTCGAGTTCATATGTAGTTTATTTAATCAAATGTCCCTGCGGACTTTGTTACGTAGGGAAAACAATTAGACCATTTAAAGAACGTATGGCCCTACATAGGACAGCGATCCGAGCAGCCATTAATGGCAAAAGCTCCGACCAACCTGTAGCCAAACACTTTGCTGAGCTCCGTCATAATATGTCCAATCTGAGATACATGATAATAGACCAAGTTCCAGATGACGGGGGATGTGGTGACCATCACAAGAAGCTTTTGCGTTTGGAATCCAAATGGATCCATATTCTGGACACGGTTAGCCCTCGGGGCTTAAATGAACAACTGAATCTCAGTGTCTTTCATTAAATACTACCAGTAACCACAGATATAAGTAGTTCCATATTGATTTATACCATCTTTAGTATTGATCCAACACCAGATTATGACAGATCTAGTATATTATGTCTATACTGTGTGTCTATTACAGTTGTCTTAGTAGGATGTAAGATTTTCTTCTTGCATATAATGTTATTTGCATATATACTGTTTTCAAGCGTTGGATACACAAGATATGCAGTTTTCTGTTTTTAATATGTGCACTGACATGGTCATCATTGTGTTTTCATTGTTTATACTCACGGTACTGTAGTTTTGCACAATTTACATTGGTGATTCTGTGTGTTTTATACTGCAGTGCGCTGAAGGGCTGGGTCGCCATGGCAACCCTGTCTGACACGGAGACAGGAAGTCGCGTTTTTTCCCGAACTTCCGGCCGGGACAGCGGGGGAGCATGACGGACCAGCGTGTACAGCACTGTCTCTGCAGGACTTATAAGGTACCTTTTTCTAAGTACCTTTTTCTGTTTGTTATTGCTGCCTGACGACGGGCATTAAAAGCCCGAAACGTTGCAAATTCTTTTGTATGCTGAGTAATTTTTTTAATACAAAACCACTGAGTGCCCTGATCTGTTTGCTATTCATCCTGTTGTGAGAACCATGGGAGCTGCAATTTAACACAGAGAGCCGTCCGGTCGCTGTATATATATATATCTATATATATATATATATATATATCTATATATATACAGATTAGTAAATGTATTATACTATATATAACGAATGTTTATTTTTGAGAAGCATTTGACCACATACATTTTAAACATAACAAACCTTTATTAGGCCATAACAATCCTTTAATAAAAACACGACACCCAGCAAACGTGTATATCTATAAAGCTCCAACAGGAAAATAATTAAAATTTGAGATGAAGAGCAATTCCCTGAGACAAACCAAAGGGAAGGGTGAGAATCATTACAGATGTACGGGCACATACATATCCTTCCCTTGTTGTACTCACTGCATAAAGAGCCTTTTCTTGTATATTCTACACCACTTGTTTGTTCTGGCAGCTCTGGCCAGCACCTCTGACCCATCTCCGCACCCAGAGGACCACATGAACCGTCCAAGATGGGGGTGCAGCATTCCTTTGCAAGGAAGCTGTGGATACAAGACTGTGACAGAGTGCAAACACAGAATCTGCTTTCAGAACAATACAGGCTACTCTACAAAGTCCATATTTGCATTCTGAAATCACTGTGAATGTTCTTTGTGCAAGAATAATAAACTCAAGTAAATGTGAATGTGCCCAAGAGGGTCAAACGATTATGAGGCTGTATCTTTTCTTCTTATCCTTTGTGTTTTGTATGCAACACTCTGTTCTATACAGGAGATCCTGTTGCACCAAACATTAAATAAAACTTATTGCAGTTGGGACTAGCACAGACAGTTCCGTTTTGAAAGAGAGACATGTTGTGTGGATTAAGCAATGAGAAATATAAATTCTAAAACACTTTTGTTTCTGGTGCAAAAAGGTATACTTACCCTATGTGACTGTGGTTACTTGTAATAATGAGTGGGTCAGAAATTAATCCTCTTCAGATCTGTCATCTGGGGCACACAAGGGAATTTAGATAATTTGAAGAATTTAAATTCCCCAACAACTTGTAGAGAGTGATATTTGGGCATATTTTCAAATTAGATTTGTTATACAGTATTTCAGATGGTCGAATTGCTGATCATATAAAATTGCCGATGTACAGGTGTCTGAGCATTCTCAATAATACATTTCCTGGACTCTCAGACCAATGTTGGAGATGCAACGAGGCTTCTATTCTAGTACTCACATCTGCATTGCAAAAAACTTCTGGAATTCTGGCACAAAATGAAGCACATCTCAGAGGAGGCCACAGGTGAATCACTCCTACTGATCTCAGACTTTTGGCTTTTGAATCTCAAACATACAGATGGAGCCCTCCTCATCTAACCCTTTAATACTTAATCCCCTGCTGTATTGTTCTCTCTGTATTGTATTGCAGCTGAGAACAATAGATGAAAGGTTTATGCTAATAAACCTTGGTGCACCTAGGTGCAACAGAGAAGCCTAGATGAGTGAGGCTCCATCTGTACTCCACTCTCAAAATATAAGATATCATAATTAAAACTTGAGAACAACAGTGAGAACGGCGCCAAGGGGTGTGTTCCCTAACCTGCAAGCTGAGGAGAGAAGGGGTCTCTCATTAAATCCTAAAAATAATCCAATACAATAAATAATCTCCAACACTGATAGAATACTTGATACTGAACCCAGGATGGTAAATGATGTACTGAACAAATACCTTACTCAACCGTAAAGTGATCTGACAGTAATCAATGGGAAATCCTCTGACTCCCCTCAAACATTTTATATTGGTTTAAGTGGACTGAGTTTTATATGCTAATAAAAGACTGCTTCCTTGGCAAAGTACAACAACTCTCAGCCAATTGGCTATACTGGTTGGAATATAAAGTCTCGGCAAGCTACAAAAGTTATTCCTTTACCTCTCAATGTTTTAATCTTTAGTAAGTTGCCAATGTATAATATATTGCTATTAACAGTCCTCCAGAATGGGAGACACTTGGAAAATAATCATTATACTCACGAACATCATTGATACAAAAATGTTTACTTAATTGTAGTGAAATTCCCTGACCCTTGTCCCCTATTGTCCTTTCCTCCTTGCTATTCCTATTTGTGTTCTCATTAATATAATGGTTGCGGTTTGTTAGATACTTTTTTCCCTTTTGTTTATTATATATGGGGGAAAAATGTTCAAGAGTTCTTTTTTATTTGACATTGTACAAAAGCCTTGTTTTTGGAATAAACCAAGATTACATTAAAAAATAATAATAATAATGATGACTGGTTACTCAAAGCTGATAAAGTGGAGACCTTTGGCATCCCATGTGACATGCAAGAGATTGAAAATATATAAACTGACACTAAAAGCTTTATGGAAACTACAGCTATAGCTGATAAAATATAGAAAACGACAATATTCTGTAATTATTCAAGTTGATACAAATGAAGCTAAAGTCAGCCCATGTGAGCTATCTCTTTCTTTAGTAATTGTAATATTATTATTATTATTATTATTACTACTACTACTACCTAGAAACTGTAGCTTGGCCATTGGTTAAATAGGCAAATATACAGTATGTATCTGAGGGTCAGATTTATCAAAGCTATGACAGAGATAAAGGGGTCTATTTATTAAGCATTGCAGGAAGATAAAGTGAGGAGAGACAAAGTACAAGTCAATCAGCTCCTAACTGTAATGATACAGGCTGTTTTTGAAAAATGGCAGTTACTTTATTGTCTCCACTTTATCATTCTCCAATTCTTATTACATATTCCTCAAAGTACCAACCAATAGGCTTCAATAATTTGACAGGCTGAGTTTGAAAAATGACAGTAAGCTGATTGGTTGGTACTTTATCTTTCTCCACTTTATCCCCCTCCAAGCTTTGATAAATCTTCTCCTGAGTAAATGAAATGGCATAACTATGGTTAGAGACAGGGTTGATGTATCAAGCAGTGAAAAGAGTGGGGAAGTGGACCAGTGGAGAAGGTGCCCAACCAATCAGGTTCGAGGTAGCTATCAAGAAAAGTCTATAAAATCATAGGTACAATCTGATTGGTTGATATGGGTAACTTCTCCACTGGTACTCTTCTTCACTCTTTTCACTTCTTGTTACATCAACCTTTAAGGAGTTACAGAAAACATTTGAGAAAATCAAATTTCACAGTCAGTCATCCTGGCACTTGTTTTAGCGATACTAATTTCAAGTTATGTTTTTGCTCTGTTATTCTGCTCTGTATATAAAAATTTGCATTTTATGGAATGTATAGTCTATGAATTGAGCTGGGACAATGTGATCAAGTCATTCTGCTGTCTGGTGTACTGTAGTTGGGGTAGGACTGGGAAAACTTAAAGCTAAAATCCACTGAAACATGAAATTTCATGGTGAAATATTGCACGAGGCAAATATTTCACTGAACAGTTTTGAAACTGTTCCTACAGTAATTTCTCATGTATCCAAGTGTATCAACTTGTACAGTGTATGGGTCTCTGTATTAGCTAACATAGCAGGATAGATTTTGAAAAGAGGCTTATACTTTCTGTCTTTTCATAAACAGAAGCTGCAGACGATATAACTCTACATCCAGACATCCCCAAACTCACCCATTACTCAAATGAGGACTGTGGGCTCTATTTATCATAATTCCAGTTATTTGGGTAAAATGTAAATCTGTATCGCTGCTTATTGTGGAAATCAAAACATTTCTTATAGCCGTAATTTATCATTAATCTGTTTGTAAGCTGCCATGACAAAAAATAAAGAACTTATTTAGTTAGATTACTTATTGCTCTGGAGCTCTGCTAAGTTATTGCTGGCGTTAACCTCATCTACTTAGGGTCAATCAGAGTAAGTAGGGTTTTCTCAGGAAATAAGGCCTTTTACATTTTCATACATAGAGCCTCATATTTTGAAAATGAATTTATGGCAGGTAAAGACTGTTCTGTAACATCCCTGACCATCTCATACATACGGTTCATGTTTACGTTATTTGTGGGAAAGTTTATATTTTTTATGGGACAACTGTGCCTCATAGGACCCTAGGCAACATACTGGTTTGGGCTCCCTTCCCAACATTGTTATTAAAAAAAGAAACAACAGGGTTATCTAGGCACATCTGTGCTGTAGGTGGGCCCCTAGGTTGTATAATGGATGATCTGGCTTTAAATGTTATACAGTACAGTATAAATGTTTTTCATTACCATATAACTTTAATTGTAGATCATTTTCAAAGGTTTAGCTTATAAAGTCAACATATAAAGTTACCATTGCTGGATTGCTTCTGCATCTGTAGTCATGAACACAGGACATCTCAAGTGAAGAATGAGCATCTTACTACAGTAGCTTATTAAACTTTGGGCTCATATTTATCAATTTACAAGATCAAGGGCACAAGAGGAAGGACAGTGGAGTCTCCCGCTGCCTAGCAAAGCTTAAACTAAACCCCATACGCAAGTCCAGATGCGACGGACTGTTGCAGTTTAAATGCCAGCTGTCGAGAACCCGGCGTTCAGGATACCAATGTCAAAATCCTGACAGCCGACAATGCCAACAGACAGAATCCCAGCACACCAGGGCTATTCCTACTAATGGGTGTCAACGACACCCACAGAGTGGGAATAGATCCTGTGGCAAGCGCAGCGAGCCCGCAAGTAGATTCTTAGCGCTAGCCTGCTGCTGGCATTCTGGCCGGCAAGATGCCGCTGTCGGGATATTGACAGCTGGCATCCCGTCTGCCGGTAAAACGTATGTAACCCGCGATGGGGATAGGATCTGCAGCCCTGCACGAGAGGAGCAATCAAGGATGGATGCAACCCCACACTAACCTCCATGCTCTGCTCAGCCTAGACAAAAAGTGCTTACAGTACTTTCACTTCCTGCCTGAAGCTGAGCTGCCAGACACAGAGAGCCCATGGAGGGAACAGCAATTGCAGGACCCGCTCCAGCAACCACATACTGACAGCATGGGATGGGACACAACAAAGAGGTAAGAGCTGGATGAGGGAAGAGGCAGAGGCATGGAGGGAGGCAGAGTCAAGGCAAGTGGGGGATCAGGGGCTGATGGCACTACAATGCGGGGAGGGGTGAGGCAAAAAACATAGAGAGTAGGGGCTCCCTACTTTTCCTCATGGGTGGACGGTGGGACAGTACCCGAAAAACGGGACTGTTCAGACTAAATCAAGACAGTTGGGACATATGAGCTTGTTAAGTGCTAATTATGAACTCTTCATGGTATAGACACACTCACTCTAAAACGAAGCATTCGGAAATCCCCCTCTAAAATCCTGCATTTGCATTGTACCGATGTTGATATTGATATGTTGATATATCTGTGCTTCTGTTTTTGTATTATTATTTTTTCTATACTGTTTTGTAATTTTCTGTTTATCGTATCATAGCCGATATTGACTGCATTTTCAAAACTTCTAATAAAAATTTGCAGTTAAAAAAATAAATAGAATCCTATGTATGCCCCTCTTTTTGGTTGGTCTAGCAGACTTGTTTTCATTTATTGATTTTTTTTTTTTTTTTTTTGCAACGTTCTTTCAGATCTTAGCTTTTTTAAATCTCCCTTAGGACTATGCTAAGTAGAGAGATTACATTGAGCAGGAGGTTTTGCTGGGAGGGAAATGAAAGTTAGTGATTGGTCTAGACAAGATTGTTTTAATGAGATAGTAGCATGTAATTTATTAAATAAACAGTTTTTTATTTTATTTTTTAATGTGTAATTTATTTATTTTTATTTATATTTTCTATAGTGGTCCTACTTCCCATTTTCACCAAGCAACCAAAAGTTGGTAAAGTTGCCATCCCTATTATAAGCAATATACATTAGGTATATCCACTCCACCCTGGTCATCAGTGTGATCTGCAATGATATTAATTGTCAGTGGAGAATTTTAATGCTTGTTAAATAGCGCACAAGATTTCAGTGTAATGAATTGTAAAAAGTACTCAGCAAAATATTGGCTTGTGCATCCTTAATAATTAGTCTTCTAAGTATGAGATACTCTCTTCCACATACATGTGCATTTATTATCTAATCGTCTGTACTCAACATATTTATTATTATTTATTATAAGATAATGGTAAATATAATTTATCCATACAGGGGTTGATGGACAGACTCCACATTGGCCTCCTCTCTGCGATGCATTAACTTTGGCATTGGCACAGAATCTACGGGTCTCCGGGAACATGGCGTTGCACCTTGTTCCTAGAGACTTCTCTACTGCACATGTGCAAATGTCTAGGAAAATGGACTCTACATTTTCCCGGTGATTTATGCTGCTGCAGCGCTGACACAGGACTTCAGAGAAGTAAGTATTGAACATGGGTGCAGGTTATGTGGTGTGGGCCCACCTGGAACTCTGTGCACCACACACCCTGTACCCATTATAGATACATATTATAGATGTGTCCATCATATTTCAATCTCATTATAAAGGTGTTTCTAGTAGGGGGACAGGAAAGACCCACTTGGAGAATACAATGGTAGGGACCCATGTTTAGGGGTGTGGAAAGTCTCCAGAGGGGGTGTGGCCAGCCACCAAAGAGATTTGGCTAACCAATAGAGAGTGCATGGTCTGGGCCCCTTGACAAATATATGTAATAAATACTGCTAGTGCATGTATGATAATGTCAAAGATGCATGCATGATACTGTACCAGATTAATAACAGCAATGCACTGTAGAAAACACACCATAGTCCTGTGCAGTGTAAAGTAACACGTATAATGTATAATTCAGGAGCACAGTCTGGAACCTGATCCCTAGAAGAGTTGGAGGGGGCCAATGTCAGTTGGGTCCACTGGAGGTTTCCCCTGTACCCCTGTGGGTGAGTCCAACCCTGGATGTCTGTAAAACTGCGCATGAAATATCCAAATAATGAATATCATATATCATAAGTATAGCAAATATAATTTATCCTAAATGATACATGTTCATAGAATATGATTGTGTTCTCTAGTAGAATTTTAGTCTTTACTGATGTCTGCAGAGCAATTTCATGTCTTTATAGGAGATGAAACAACATAATCTTGCACTTGTTTGAAGGTTTCAAATGACATTTTGGTATAATGGACAATACATCTCCTTTGTGTGACACAAATATAAACATTTCATTGGCCAGGACTCATGCATATATTTTGATGAATCCACAGTTTCAGCACCTCTTAAAATTACCATCTTAAAAGAACGCTGTATTTCATATCCAGGGAAAAATTGGTAATTAGTCACACTTAACTTAAACAAGTTTGCAGATTATTATGTTGCCATACTTGATAAAAATGTAAATATTATTTGATAATCTCATTATAGTATTGAACTGCTAGACAAAATCAATAAATCAAATATCAGTATTGGAAAATACTTGCACTTATTGTTAGATTTTATTATCATTTACTCAGTGTCTAATTGTACTACACAGTATAAAAGATTCTGCTAATTTGAAATATTTTTTTATTTGTATTTGTCATTTTAGCAGTAGGGTCATAAAAGTCAAAGGTTCTTAATTTATTTCACAATAAACTCCAATTTGGAGCATTTTTGTGTCAGTTTAGGAAAAATCTGCAGGAAAACCTACTGGATAAATGCCATTTACAAAAGCACCAAGTTACAAATTGCTGTCCCAATTTTCATTAAGGTACAGAATGAATAAAAAGACAGATTTACAAAGATGCAAAGTCAGAAATTGCAGGAAAACCCACCAGGAAAAGAAGTGATTGTGGCATATGTACATATGTTTTCTGTCGTGTATGAAAACATAAATAAATGAATCTAAAAAAAACCCATCCCTTCCTTTCATTGAGTTGCTTTGCTACTTAGCATTGGTCCTGGTTTTCTTGGGGGGCTTTCTAATATTTATTGTAGTGTTGTGATTTTTATAGCTACAAACCTACACTTTTCTTCTCTTGGTACATGTGATTTAAGAGTTTTAAGCCCACTGCACATTGCCGAATATCAACAGCAGTTTCAGTTTATAAACTCCACCCCACTAGATGGGATATACAGAATATGGCAGCTTAATACAGCTCCATAATACAGTTACACCATTGTCTTACTTTTATACTTGGTGTGCATCGGGTTACAGGCGGCCGGGATCCTAGCGGTCAGCATCCCGAAGCCGCAGAAAGCCAGCCCCCTGGTCGAGCTCGTCAAGCCTCTTTGCGGGTTCTATTCCCACTCTATTTCCACTCTACAGGAACTATTCCCACGAGTGGGAATAGTCCCTGTTGGTCGGCATGCTGACTGTCGGGATAGTGAGCGGGCGGGATGTAGGTGGAGGTGTTGTGACGGACACATAACTACATCCCTTTATACCATTGTCTTACTTTTCTTTACAAATAAAATGGCGGGGATACCTCCGAGTGCTAGTTTCATCAAGTGAAATGTTAATACTAACCACTGTAACACATAAGTGCCTAAAAATGAGTCTAGTACAAATAAATATTTAAAATTTATATATTTCTTTTATTAGAATACAGTAGTAAGATTATTGCAGAAATGGGTTTCTTTCCCCTCTCCTACTCAATTATACATGTAAATTCAATAACTAATAGTGAGTCCTAATACCGGTATACTTTAACAAATACATAACATACACACATAAAACATATAATGGCCCGTGATACGCCCGTCGGCAAATTACTCACTATGGTATCACTAATTTAATCCATAATTAGGATCAATTGAATGTCTGGTTGCCAAAATTGTAATATAACAGATTCCTGTATAAATAACAGTGGACAGTGTCCTAAAAGCGCTTCTATTATGTACAAGTCCAGAATTACCCTTGAATGGTGTAACCAAAGTTGTAATAGGCAGTATCCTTGCAGGGCTTCTAATAATAAAGTCCAAAGTTGCCCTTATTCCATACAGGCATATTAGCTGAAAAAACTTACTTCAGTAACTGGAAGCATAAAACATCGGGTGTCTGCCGACAGACGTTGTTAGTGCCTCTGCGATCAACTAGTTTCGCCTGTCTAAGCAGGCTTCATCAGGATGGCTGAGTGCACCTTCTAACCCGTTTTTTATGCTCCTATTTGCTGCCTGTTGTCATGATCACTGGATCCGTGTATAGACTTCCGTCCCGGCATCATGTCACTTCCGACCCTCCTCTTTTCTGGCTTCATTACCACCCCAACCAGTGTCGCGATGGTTACTCAGGTCGTCATGGTTACTCAGGTGTTGTTTCCTTAGCGCCGCGTCACTTCCACTCCAACGTCTTACTGCTGGCCCTGATACCTTGGATTCCTTTGGAGTCACTTCCGCCTCCAGCCTCTCACTGCGGCTACAGTCTTTACAGTGGCGCTATACTCCTTCCACCCTTACTGGGGATATCCTTTCGTTCTCACCATAGATGTTGTCTCTAGTCATCATGGAAACCCAGCATCGTAACTTCTAGTGGGGAATGTTCCTGTCATCATTTTTCCCTCTGTTTCAGACAGTTTAATTTTTATGCTATTCCCAGACTTATTTCCAGAATTGGTGGAGCTTTTAAATATATTTCTCTGATGTCCTAGTGGATGCTGGGAACTCCGTAAGGACCATGGGGAATAGCGGCTCCGCAGGAGACTGGGCACAAAAGTAAAGCTTTAGGACTACCTGGTGTGCACTGGCTCCTCCCCCTATGACCCTCCTCCAAGCCTCAGTTAGATTTTTGTGCCCGGCCGAGAAGGGTGCATTCTAGGAGGCTCTCCTGAGTTTCTTAGTAAAAGTTTAGTTTTAGGTTTTTTATTTTCAGTGAGACCTGCTGGCAACAGGCTCACGGCATCGAGGGACTAAGGGGAGAAGAAGCGAACCTGCCTGCTTGCAGCCAGCTTGGGCTTCTTGGCTACTGGACACCATTAGCTCCAGAGGGACCGAACACAGGCCCAGCCTCGGAGTCCGGTCCCAGAGCCGCGCCGCCGGCCCCCTTACAGAGCCAGAAGCAAGAAGAGGTCCGGAAAATCGGCGGCAGAAGACATCAGTCTTCACCAAGGTAGCGCACAGCACTGCAGCTGTGCGCCATTGCTCCTCAGGCACACTTCACACTCCGGTCACTGAGGGTGCAGGGCGCTGGGGGGGGGGGGCGCCCTGAGCAGCAATAGAAACACCTTGGCTGGCGAAAATACATCACATATAACCCCCAGGGCTATATGGATGTATTTTAACCCCTGCCAGAATACAGCAAAAAGCAGGAGAAAAGTCTGCCGAGAAGGGGGCGGAGCCTATCTCCTCAGCACACGGGCGCCATTTTCCCACACAGCTTCGCTGGAAGGACGTCTCCCTGACTCTCCCCTGCAGTCCTGCACTACAGAAAAGGGTAAAACAAGAGAGGGGGGCACTAATTAGGCGCAGTATAAATAAAACAGCAGCTATAATGGGAAAAACACTTCTATAAGGTTATCCCTGTATATATATAGCGCTCTGGTGTGTGCTGGCATACTCTCCCTCTGTCTCCCCAAAGGGCTAGTGGGGTCCTGTCCTCTATCAGAGCATTCCCTGTGTGTATGCTGTGTGTCGGTACGATTGTGTCGACATGTATGAGGAGGAAAATGGTGTGGAGGTGGAGCAATTGCCTGTAATGGAGATGTCACCCCCTAGGGAGTCGACACCTGAGTGGCTGAGCTTATGGAAGGAATTACGTGACAGTGTCAGCTCTTTACAAAAGACGGTTGATGACATGAGACAGCCGGCTACTCAGCTCGTGCCTGTCTAGGCGTCTCAAAAGCCATCAGGGGCTCTAAAACGCCCGTTACCTCAGATGGCAGATACAGACGCCGACACGGATACTGACTCCAGTGTCGACGATGAAGAGACGAATGTGACTTCCAAATAGGGCCACACGTTACATGATTGATGCTATGAAAAATGTTTTACATATTTCTGATAATACAAGTACCACTAAAAAGGGTATTATGTTTGGTGAGAAAAAACTGCCTGTAGTTTTTCCTGCATCTGAGGAATTAAATGAAGTGTGTGATGAAGCGTGGGTTTCCCCCGATAAAATACTGATAATTCCTAAAAGGTTATTAGCATCATACCCCTTCCCGCCAGAGGATAGGGCACGTTGGGAAACACCCCCTAAGGTGGATAAAGCGCTCACACGTTTGTCAAAACAGGTGGCACTACCGTCTCCTGATAGGGCCGCCCTTAAGGAACCTGCTGACAGAAAGCAGGAGAATATCCTAAAATGTATATACACTCACACGGGTGTTATACTGCGACCAGCAATCGCCTCAGCCTGGATGTGCAGTGCTGGGGTGGCTTGGTCGGATTCCCTGACTGACAATATTGATACCCTGGATAGGGACAGTATATTACTGACTATAGAGCATTTGAAAGATGCATTTCTATATATGCGGGATGCACAGAGGGATATTTGCCGACTGGCATCAAGAGTAAGTGCGCTGTCCATTTCTGCCAGAAGAGGGTTATGGACGAGGCAGTGGTCAGGTGATGCTGATTCCAAAAGGCATATGGAAGTATTGCCTTACAAAGGGGAGGCGTTATTTGGGGTAGGTCTATCAGACCTGGTGGCCACGGCAACTGCTGGGAAATCCACATTTTTACCTCAGGTAGCCTCTCAACATAAGAAGACGCCGTATTATCAGGCGCAGTCCTTTCGGCCCCATAAGGGCAAGCGGGCAAAAGGCTCCTCATTTCTGCCCCGTGGCAGAGGGAGAGGAAAAAGGCTGCAGCAAACAGCCAGTTCCCAGGAACAGACTCCCTCTCCCGTTTCTGCCAAGTCCTCAGCATGACGCTGGGGCTTTACAAGCGGACTCAGGCACTGCCCTAAAGTCTGCTTTACCGACGTCTCCCTCCGACAGGGAGGCGGTATTGGAAGCCATTCACAAGCTGTATTCCCAGCAGGTGATAATCAAGATACCCCTCCTGCAACAGGGACAGGGGTATTATTCCACGCTGTTTGTGGTACCGAAGCCGGACGGCTCGGTGAGACCTATTTTAAATCTGAAATCCTTGAACACTTACATACACAGGTTCAAATTCAAGATGGAGTCACTCAGAGCGGTGATTGCGAACTTGGAAGAAGGGGATTATATGGTGTCTTTGGACATCAAGGAGGCTTACCTCCATGTCCCAATTTACCCTTCTCACCAAGGATACCTCAGGTTTGTGGTACAGAACTGTCACTATCAGTTTCAGACGCTGCCGTTTGGTTTGTCCACGGCACCCCGGGTCTTTACCAAGGTAATGGCCGAAATGATGATACTCCTTCGAAGGAAGGGAGTTTTAGTTATCCCGTACTTGGACGATCTCCTGATAAGGGCAAGATCCAGGGAACAATTGGTAGTCGGGGTAGCACTATCTCAAGTAGTGTTGCAGCAGCACGGTTGGATTCTCAATATTCCAAAATCGCAGCTGATCCCGACGACACGTCTTCTATTCCTAGGGATGATCCTGGACACAGTCCAGAAAAAGGTGTGTCTCCCGGAGAAGAAAGCCAGGGAGTTATCCGAACTAGTCAGAAACCTCCTAAAACCAGGCCAAGTGTCAGTGCATCAATGCACAAGGGTCCTGGGAAAAATGGTGGCTTCCTACGAAGCAATCCCTTTCGGCAGATTCCACGCAAGAACTTTCCAGTGGGACCTGCTGGACAAATGGTCCGGATCGCATCTTCAGATGCATCAGCGGATAACCCTGTCACCAAAGACAAGGGTGTCTCTCCTGTGGTGGTTGCAGAGTGCTCATCTTCTAGAGGGCCGCAGATTCGGCATTCAGGACTGGGTCCTGGTGACCACGGATGCCAGCCTGCGAGGCAGGGGAGCAGTCACACAGGGAAGAAATTTCCAGGGCTTGTGGTCAAGCCTGGAGACATCACTTCACATAAATATCCTGGAGCTGAGGGCCATTTACAATACCCTAAGCCAAGCAAGACCTCTGCTTCAAGGTCAGCCGGTGCTGATCCAGTCGGACAACATCACGGCAGTCGCCCACGTGAACAGACAGGGCGGCACAAGAAGCAGGAGGGCAATGGCAGAAGCTGCAAGGATTCTTCGCTGGGCGGAAAATCATGTGATAGCACTGTCAGCAGTGTTCATTCCGGGAGTGGACAACTGGGAAGCAGATTTCCTCAGCAGGCACGACCTCCACCCGGGAGAGTGGGGACTTCACCCAGAAGTCTTCCACATGATTGTAAACCGTTGGAACAAACCAAAGGTGGACATGATGGCGCCCCGCCTCAACAAAAAATTGGACAGGTATTGCGCCAGGTCAAGGGACCCTCAGGCAATAGCTGTGGACGCTCTGGTAACACCATGGGTGTACCAGTCTGTGTATGTGTTTCCCTCCTCTGCCTCTCATACCCAAGGTACTGAGAATTATAAGACGGAGAGGAGTAAGAACTATACTCGGGGCTCCGGATTGGCCAAGAAGGACTTGGTACCCGGAACTTCAAGAGATGCTCACAGAGGACCCGTGGCCTCTACCTCTAAGAAGGGACCTGATCCAGCAAGGACCCTGTCTGTTCCAAGACTTACCGCGGCTGCGTTTGACGGCATGGTGAACGCCGGATCCTGAAGGAAAAAGGCATTCCGGAAGAAGTCATTCCTACCCTGATCAAAGCCAGGAAGGATGTGACCGCAAAGCATTATCACCGCATTTGGCGGAAATATGTTGCGTGGTGCGAGGCCAGGAAGGCCCCAACGGAGGAATTTCAACTGGGTCGATTCCTGCATTTCCTGCAAACAGGAGTGTCTATGGGCCTAAAATTAGGATCCATTAAGGTTCAGATTTCGGCCCTGTCGATCTTCTTCCAGAAAGAACTGGCTTCAGTTCCTGAAGTTTCAGACGTTGTCAAGGGGGTGCTGCATATACAGCCTCCTTTTGTGCCTCCAGTGGCACCTTGGGATCTCAATGTAGTTTTGGGGTTCCTAAAATCACATTGGTTTGAACCACTTAAATCTGTGGATTTGAAATATCTCACATGGAAAGTGGTCATGCTGTTGGCCCTGGCTTCGGCCAGGCGCGTGTCAGAATTGGCGGCTTTATCTTATAAAAGCCCTTACCTGTTTTTTCATACGGATAGGGCAGAATTGAGGACTCGTCCACAATTTCTCCCTAAGGTGGTTTCAGCGTTTCACCTGAACCAGCCTATTGTGGTACCTGCGGCTACTAGGGACTTGGAGGACTCCAAGTTGCTGGACGTTGTCAGGGCCCTGAAAATATATGTTTCCAGGACGGCTGGAGTCAGAAAATCTGACTCCCTGTTTATCCTGTATGCACCCAACAAGCTGGGTGCTCCTGCTTCTAAGCAGACTATTGCTCGTTGGATTTGTAGTACAATTCAGCTTGCACATTCTGTGGCAGGCCTGCCACAGCCAAAATCTGTAAAAGCCCATTCCACAAGGAAGGGGGCTCATCTTGGGCGGCTGCCCGAGGGGTCTCGGCTTTACAACTTTGCCGAGCAGCTACTTGGTCAGGGGCAAACACGTTTGCTAAATTCTACAAATTTGATACTCTGGCTGAGGAGGACCTGGAGTTCTCTCATTCGGTGCTGCAGAGTCATCCGCACTCTCCCGCCCGTTTGGGAGCTTTGGTATAATCCCCATGGTCCTTACGGAGTTCCCAGCATCCACTAGGACGTCAGAGAAAATAAGAATTTACTTACCGATAATTCTATTTCTCGTAGTCCGTAGTGGATGCTGGGCGCCCATCCCAAGTGCGGATTGTCTGCAATACTTGTACATAGTTATTGTTAACTAAATCGGGTTATTGTTGTTGTGAGCCATCTTTCCAGAGGCTCCTCTGTTATCATGCTGTTAACTGGGTTCAGATCACAAGTTGTACGGTGTGATTGGTGTGGCTGGTATGAGTCTTACCCGGGATTCAAAATCCTTCCTTATTGTGTACACTCGTCCGGGCACAGTATCCTAACTGAGGCTTGGAGGAGGGTCATAGGGGGAGGAGCCAGTGCACACCAGGTAGTCCTAAAGCTTTACTTTTGTGCCCAGTCTCCTGCGGAGCCGCTATTCCCCATGGTCCTTACGGAGTTCCCAGCATCCACTACGGACTACGAGAAATAGAATTATCGGTAAGTAAATTCTTATTTTTTCACAGTGCTACTAGCAAATAGCTTCTGTCTAACTTTCAGTTTCATCTCATCTTTATAGTAATCCATTATAAATTATTATATTGATCTCACATACATACATACATACATACATACAACGTACATAAAACATAGTAAAACTTAAAAATAAAATTAATAAATAAATATCTATTAACAATATTCATATACTTGTGCTTTATTTTCCCCATAGTAATTCAAATTCCTTACTAAAATATTAATTTACCTACAGTATTTAGACCTACACTTAATTCTTATTAGTAATCAGCTTGTATTATAGACAATTGATATTCATAATTACTTATTCATCCTTCCTTCAGGAAGGTATGGAGTTCCCAATCTTTATTCAACCCTTCGGCATTAGAGTCCCCAATTCAAAAATAGTTATTGCTTCTTCTTTCAGCAGCGCACTATCCCAATCTCCTCCTCTCCATGATTTCTGTATCAGCTTAATTCCTATGAAATTTAAAACTGAAGGGTCACTCATGAATTTTAGGGAAATTTTCTGGGATACTATGGTTATCTTTATTTGTTCTTATATTATTTAAATGCTAGTTTTTTCTAGTATGAAGGCAACTGTAAGTCTTCCCTACATACTGAAGTCCACAAGGGCATGTTATCAGATAAATCACTCCCTTAGAATTACAGGTAATCTTGTCTTTTATTTTGTATTCTTTTCCTGTACTATTAGATTTATACTTCACATTGGGTTTTGTTGATAATTTCTTTGTTTTTCTGCAGACTGTGCAATTATTGCATCTGTAGAATCCAGGCTCCAGATCCTTCAACCAAGTCGCTCTCCCTTTCTTGTCATTTTTACAATAGCTTCTTACTATGTTGCTCTTAATTGTGGGTGCTCTTCTATAAACTATCTTAGGTTTTTCAGGTAAAATGTCTCTTAGATCATCATCTGTAGTGAGGATGTGCCAATGTTTATATATACTCTATTCTAAGAGCATCTGCTGGCTAGAATAACTTGTCAAAAACATCACATCTTCTCCCTTACTCTTGTTTCTTTCCTTGTATTGAAGTAGGTTGATTCTGTCCACTTTGTCCACCTCATCTTTATTCTTTTCAAGATCACTTTTTTTATAGTTCTTTTCTTCGACTTGTTTCATAAGATTTGCTGTTTGTACTTCATAATCCACTTTCCTCTAACAATTTCTCCTAATTCTTTTCATCTGTCCTTTGGGAATGTTAGACAACCATTTCGGATGGTGGTTACTCCGAGAGTCCAAGTAGCTGTTGCAGACTACTTCCTTACTATACGTTTTCGTTTCAATTTTATTGTTCTCAATAAAGATGGTTAGGTCTAGGAAGTTTATTCTGGTATCACTAACTTCTCTTGTGAACTCCAGATTAAATACATTATTATTAATCTTTGTAATGAAGTGTTCAAAGTCTTCTTTTGCTCCATTCCAAATGATAATCACATCATCTATATACTTTGCCCATAAGACAAGATTAGATAGATATTCATTATTGGTCCATATGAATTCGTTCTCCCACTGGGCAAGAAAGAGATTAGCGTACGAGTGTGCAAAATTTGTACCCATCGCTGTTCCCTGGGTCTGTCTATAATATTAATTACCATACCAGAAAAAAATTGTAGTTTAACGTAAATTTGATACCCTCTAGAATGAAGCCAATTTGATCTTCTTTCATTATAGATTCGTTCGTGATGATTTTTCGAACATTTTCCATTCCCTGTTCATGTTGAATTGAAGTATACAGCGACTTGACATCACAAGTAGCCAGCAAAAAACCTTTTTTCCATGTGATCCCACTAAGTATATTCAGAATTTGTGTTGTATCTTTGATGTAACTGCTTTGCGCAGTTACCAGTTTTTTAAGGAAGGTATCAATATAGCATGACAGGTGTGATGTTAATGATTGAATCCCTGCCACTATTGGCCTTCCCGGGGGGGGAGGGGGGTGTTCGCTTCCTTATGGATTTTCAGCAGATGATAAAAGACAGCCACCTTTGGATGTTCCGGATATATGAACTTATATTCGTCTTTGGTAAGGATTCCCTTTTTCAAAGCATTCTTTAGGATTCTTTCTAGCTCCTTCTTTTTTTTTTTTTTTAATTCTTTATTTGTACGTGGTCAGATACATAGAGAAGGCATTATAGAAATACATGGGACAGGCGGCCAACATAGCCAGTGTCCAAGATAGACCACAAATTTTCAGATAAATAACAAGGTTAATCAGTGAGGGAAGAACAATCGAGTTCAAACATGGGGTTCAAGGGGGGGGAGGGAGGAGGAGAGGAACGGGGGGGGGGGGAGAACCACATTAGTATCCATATATAATATATATCGTGAGAACAACAAGATCAGAATAAAGGGAGGGAGGGGAATCAGAAAGGAGACGAAGACAGAGAAGGCAAAGGGAAATGAGAAGATAGAGAAAGAGAGGAGCTGGAATAAAGAGGAATGTCAGAGAGAAAAATGGTGGGAGGTGCCCATGGGTCTATGGGGGGGACCAGGAGCAGATGGAGGGGAACGGCTAACTACGTTCGGCGGCGAGCCAGGGAGCCCAGACCTGCTCGAAGACGTGGCCCCGGTCATGGAGGTAGTATGTGATCTTTTCCATTGAGGCGATGTGCCAAATTTTAGCTTTAAGGGATAGTAGGGAAGGTGGTGAGGGGCTCTTCCAGTTGAGGGCGATCAGTGATTTTGCTGCCGCTAGAATGTGTGAGGTCAGCTTTTGGGAGAATTTATTGAGGCGTGGGGGGGGATAACACAGTAAGGAGATCCAAGGATCTTTCAGTACAGGGGATTCTAGGAGTGAGTTGAGGAGGGAGTGGACCAAGTCCCAGAAGGGCACGATAACCGGGCAGGTCCACCATATGTGGAGCATAGTGCCTCTAGCTCCACAGTTCCTCCAGCAAGCCAGAGAGGAGGACGGGAAAAATTTGTTAAGTCGGTCGGGGGTGTAGTACCAGCGGTAGTAAACTTTGTAGGCCGTTTCCTTAAAAGCGGTGGCAATGGAGCATTTAGTAATCCCTAGTCTCATGTCCTCCCAATCTTCAGTTTCTGGGGGAGGCCCGAGATCCCGTTCCCATGCGAGTTCATGGGGCCGGGATAGGGGAAGGGAGGATTCTAGTAGGAGAGAGTAAAGTTGGGAGATTATGCCTTTGGAGGAGTGGGAGTTGACACATAGGCTTTCAAAGGGAGTGAGGGCACGAAGTAAGGCAGTGGGAGGGAGGGAGGTTAGAAAGTGGCGTATTTGTAGGAATTGAAAGGGATTAAGTGGTTGTGAGGGGATTTTCTGCTGGAGGTCAGGGAGGGACAACCATTGGCCTCGATCGGCAAAGTTGGTTGGGAATTTAAGGACCAGTGCTATCCACGTCCGGGATCTCGTAAATGAGAGTCCTGAGGGAAACATAGGATTCTGCCAGATGGGGGTCAAGGGTGAGGGAGTAGTAGTGAGACCCCACTTCAGAGAGAGGGTGTCCCAGGTTTTGAGGTTGAATTTAATGGTGGGGAGAAGTTTAGAGGTTGGGGGTCGGGAGGTGGAGGGGAGGCCCCATAAGGGGGTCAGGTCTGGGATGCCAATGAAGGCTGCCTCGATGTCCAACCAGGACACCGATCCTGGAGGAGCATATGAAGTGACAACGTGGGATAAATGGGAGGCTAGGTAGTATAGTTTGACATCGGGAAAACCTCTGCCACCCGCAGAGGTTGGTCTTTTCAGAGTGTTGGCAGCAATGCGGGGAGGTCTGTGGTTCCAAATAAAGCGTATAAGGGCTCGTTGGATAGTGCGGAGATCGGAGGCCGGGACCGCCACTGGGAGGGTCTGAAAAAGATAGAGCCATTTGGGGATTATGGTCATTTTAACTGCTATGATCCTGCCCAGCCACGAGATAAAGAGACTATTCCAAGAGGTCAGGTCGGCTAGTGTGTTGGTAAGGAGGGGTGGAAAGTTTTCCCGGAAGAGGGAGTCGTAACGAGGGGTTAGGTATATCCCTAGGTATTTAATCTTCGTCGGCTGCCATTTAAAATTAAAGTTGGCGCGAAGGGACTCCGCCTCATGTTGGGGGATATGAAATATCATGGCCTCAGATTTGGAGTAGTTGATCTTATAGCCTGATATAAGGCTATAGGCTTGTAGAACTGAGAATAAGTTTGGGAGTGAGATGAATGGCTGGGTCAGGGAAAGTAGGATGTCATCTGCGAAGAGGGAGATTTTAGGATCTGTGGGGCCTACCTGTATTCCGTGTATGTCCGGATGTGCTCTAATTTGAGAGGCAAGGGGTTCTATGATGAGGGCAAATATTAAGGGGGAGAGGGGGCAGCCCTGACGTGTTCCATTGGAAATATTAAGTGGAGCGGATGGGATACCATTGATAAGGACGGTGGCAGTGGGGGTGGAGTATAATGCTAGGATGCTAGTGAGAAAGCCACCGAACAGGCCATAGGCTTCCAAGGCGGGTCTCAGGAATCCCCAGGAGTTCCGGTCAAAGGCTTTTTCGGCATCTAAGGAGAGCATGATAGTGGGGGATCTCCTGGAGTTCGAGATATGTATAAGGTCAATAGCACGCCTGGTGTTGTCTCTCGCCTGGCGGCCCGGGATAAATCCTACTTGGTCATAGTGAACAAGGAAAGGGAGGTATGGGTTAAGACGATTGGCCAGGATCTTAGCAAAGATTTTCAGGTCTAAGTTCAGGAGAGATATGGGGCGATAGCTAGTGCAGTTAAGGGGATCCTTGCCTTCTTTGGGGATCACCACAATTCTAGCCTCAAGCATCTCGGGGGGAAAGGGGTCGCCTTGGACAATCCTATTGAACAGGGAGTGAAGGTGGGGGAGAGAAGGGCAGAAAATTTTTGTAATAGAGAGCCGTGAACCCGTCCAGGCCGGGGGATTTGCCAATTTTTTGCATGAGTATGGTCTGGGTGATTTCTTCCACCATAATCTCACTGTTAAGAAGGTCCAAGGCGTCCTGGGGTAGTCTGGGTAATTTAGAAGCAGAGAGAAAGTGGGAGATGAGGTCGGATTGGGGTTGGGGGGAAGAGCCCGGTGGAGGGGGCGGAAGGTTGTATAGGTCAGTGTATTAGGATTGGAAGGCGGCTCTAATGGCAATGGGATCCTGAACAAATTGATTGAGGGAGTTCCTGATAGTGACAATGTTGGTTTTGGCTCTCGTGGAGTGGAGTCGTGCCGCCAGGATCTTGTCCGCCTTGTCACCCCTCTCATAAAAGGACTGGCGAAGCCACTTAAGACGCTTGGCCACCCGTGTAGTGAGAAGGAGATCAAGTTCCGCATTGATGGTGCGAAGTTTGGACAAGACCGTCTGGTCGGAGGACGCCTTGTGCTGGGTCTCAAGTGCGTGGAGTTTAACGGAGAGCTTATTGTATTGGGAAAGGGATTGTTTTTTAGCTTTTGAGGCTAGGCTGATGAGGTGTCCTCGAAGGACAGCCTTGTGCCCCAGCCAGAAGGTGGACCTGGAGATATCGGGGGAGTCATTTAAGGTGAAGCAGTCTAAGATCTTATCCTGAAGATGGGACCTTATCTCGGGGTTGTGTAGGAGGGAGTCGTTGAGGCGCCGTGTCATAGGGCGAGGACGGGACACCAAACCTGCCAAGTCGCAGGAGATGGGGGCGTGGTCGGACCAAATTAATGGGTGAATATGGGCAGCGCGGAGATTCAAAGCAAGATCATGACTGAGCAGGACCATATCAATGCGGGAGTAGGAGTTATGAGGGGCAGAGTAGAAGGTATAGTCGTGGGCAGAGGGATCTTTTATCCTCCAGGAGTCGTAGAGGAGTTGGGACCGCATGAGACGGAGGAGGGATCTAGAGCGGAGGGAGTCCGATGGGGAAGGAGTAAGGGAGGAGGTAGAGCGATCTAGCTGTGGGTTGAGGACGGAGTTAAAGTCCCCTGCAAGTATGAGGTCGCCCTGCCGGACTCGAGTGAGGAGATTATCTAGCCTTGTAAAGAACCGTTCCTGTCGCTGGTTAGGGGTGTAAACGTTAACCAGGGTGCATAGGTTGTTATTGAGTTTCCCCACCAGGACAAGGAATCGGCCGTCTTTGTCGGCATGAGAGTCGAGGAGTTCAAAGGTGAGGTGGCGGGCAAATAAGATTGCTACTCCTCGTTTTTTGGCTAAGTGGTCGCAGGCATGAAAGGAAACAGGGAATGGTTTACATTGCAGGGTAGGGTGAGAGTCATGCACGAAGTGAGTTTCCTGTAGGAAGATCAGATCGCCTCTATGGTGTTTAAGGGAAGCAAAGAGCTTACCTCTCTTTTTGAGGGCTATTCAGGCCCTTCACGTTATGAGAGAGTACCCGGAGACCCATGGGTAAGTAACAGCGAGGTAGGCAGATTAGAAAGAGCGGAGGTGGTTGAAGGTGGAGAGGGGGGAGGGGGAGACAGAACGGAGATATATGAAGTAAGAGAGAGTGTGGTCAGAGGAGGGGGGGAGGGAAAGAAGACCGGGAGGGGTGGGAGGGTGGTTGGTCGTCTGGCAGTAGAGGCCAGGACCGGTGAAGCTGACAAGGGGAAGGAGTACTAGGCGTCGGGGGGGCACCTAGGTCAGCGGTAGGGCACGGGGCCCTGTGGGGGCGCGGCATGGGGCCCAGATCGCGGATCACGAGCCGCTCGGGAAAGGACAGGAGGCAAGCCTCCCCTGGGGGTACCTGAGGGAGAAAGCTGGAGAGGAGACAGGGAGAGAAGACAGCTGGAGCGCCAGCCCCAAGGGGCGAAGGAGAAGGGTGGGGGGGGGGGAGGATGGAAGGGAATAGATCAGGTGTCAGCATGAAAACATATCAGCAAGGTGACATTTGAGTATTTAGGCATTTAAGCATTTAAGCATTTAAACTTATAGACATTGAAACATTTCAACAGAGGGTAACAACCAGGCAGTTGTGAAGCAACTAAGGGATCAAGTGATCAGGTTACGGGGAACCTAAAGTAACGTAGTTACTCTGATGGGGGAATGCGACCAGGAGTGATCGCCCCCATTCTGTGTAGAAAGCGTTAGCGTAGAGAGGTGAAAGTTCTCAGGAAACTGGAGGTGGGGCTTGGGAGGCCGCAGAGGACTGCACCGTGAACCACTCAGAGCGAGGAGATTGAAGTGAGTCCCGCTGTGTCCGTGGCGGGAGGCGTTGAGTATGGGCATCTTGGTCGGCAGCGGGGATGCCCAACCTGGAGAGGAGCGTTTGGGCCTCTGGTTGATCTCTGGCTGTGAGGAGCTTTCCTTGGTGCCACACTAGGATACGGAAAGGGAAACCCCATCGGTACTTCACTTTGTGACGGGAGAGCAGGGAAGTGATGGGTTTGAAGTCCCTGCATTTAGCTAGGGTGAGCGGAGATAAATCCTGAAAAATCTGGAGCGGGGTGTTTTGGAAAGTCACAGATCCTAGCCGTCGGGCCTCCCTCATGACGGCCTCCTTCGCGGTGAAGTAATGCAGTCGGAGAATGACATCTCTGGGCTGGGAGGAGTCCTGAGAGCGAGGCCGCAAGGCTCGGTGTGCCCGGTCCAGGAGGAGATGTTCCTCAGGGGTGTCAGGCGACAGGTGTGCGAAGAGGCGTTTGAGGTAGAGATCAAGATGAATCGCCTCGACCTCCTCGGGGATACCCCGGATCCTCAGATTATTTCTCCTTGCTCTATTGTCTTGGTCTTCATGCTCCTCCCGGAGGTGGGCAACATCTTGACGGATTTGGTGAAGATCGGTCTCTACTGTTTGCTGGAACCTTACCACCTCTTCCACTCTTCGTTCAAGTTGGTCAGTTCTGGAGCCGATGTCGCCAATATCGGATTTCAGGGAGTGTAGAGCCTGGACTGAGGACTTGATGTCCCACATCTCCTTAAGGAGGGAGAGAAAGTCCTTGCGGGTGAGGGGTGTGAGATCGTCATCCTCGGCCTCCGATTCGGAGGGACCCTGGGAGGGCCCGGGATTATCAGGCCTGTTCGTGGCTGGGGTGCTTTTTTTGGTTAGGAATGGTGTGAGGTCGGACCCCTGGGATTTTTTGTAACCCCTGGTCATCTTGGGAGCATAGGGGGGTGGGTGGAAAGCAGGGTGGGAAATGGAGGTGGCGCCCCCGCAGTGAGGCTCAGGACCAGGGAAGATAAATCGAGGGCTTTAAGGAGGCATCATGGTGTGGTCATTAGCCGAGCCCTGCAGACGGAGCCCGCCCAGGGAGGCTCAAGAGAGCAGGGGGGGGCACCCGGCCCCGGATTGGAAGCTGGTAATCCGAAGTCGCAGGAGGGGGGGCCGTGTATATGATTTCCGCCGCACAGGGATCACGGGGACGCGCCCCGGGCACTGACCAGCCAGTGACCGGGGTAGCCCCGCGGCCGGGTCCCAGCAGGGAGAGAGGCCCGCGGACAGTTATGAAGACGGCCCTCTGGTAGGCCCCAGCGGGTTTTAAGTGGTTGGAGGTAGAGGGGATTCCAAAATGGCCGCCGCTGGAGCAGGCTGCAGGTAGCCGGAGGCTGGGGGAGAATCGTGCCAGTGCTCCTCAGGAAGGACCCCGGCATTTAGCGGCACCAGGGGCTCCAGAAGACAATGTGCGGGGGCTCCAGAGAATAGACTGAGGTGGAGCAGATCCACACAGTCACAGGGGTGAGCGCACAGGAGGGGGGGGGGGTGGAGCTGCGTCCAGCCTCTTCAGCAGGTCAGGGCCACCGGCAGCGGTCGTCCGCGGGCAGTATGTGCTGGAGCCCAGAGGAGGGGACCACCGCCGGGAGATCAAGCTAAGAGTAGCGGCTCACCTCTCCGACGGGGGGATCCCCGGGCCGCACATCCTCCGCGTATGTCCCCGGATCCCGAGATCCAAGATGGCCGCCGCCGCCGGGACTCCGGGCCTCATGCAGCCGCGTCCAGCCGGGCTCTCCCTCCTCCGGCAGCGCCGCCGATCCCAGCAGCCAGGTAAGGGGGGTCCGGCCGCAGGGGTCCAGGACCGGGGTCTCGAGCAGGCACTCCGGGGTCTCCAGGGGCGGACGCCCCCCGCAATAAGCAGCGCCGGTCCGAGATCCGAAATCGAGGCCCCGGCTTTAGGTGGGTGGGCAGGCCGCAATCCGCAGAAGCCGGTATACCGGCTTCCCGACTCAGCACAGGTCCACGGATGTGAGGGGGCCTCGCTGGTGCAGTGGGTGATATTGTGAGGCTTTCAGGGAGTAGGGGGAGGAAAACAGGGGGATATTCTTCTCAGGGGTTGCAGAGCTCCCTGTTTGTGCTGCTGCTCTAGTTAGCCCCCAGGCCACGCCCCTCTAGCTCCTTCTTATATTATTCCATGGGATTCTTTTGCAGTAGGTGGTATGTTTTTTTTATCTCCCAATAACCTAATGGATTCATTGTCATATTTCACTTTATCCATAATAACGATTCCACCCCCTTTATCTGCTTGTTTAATAATAATTTCTTCATTCCGATTCAAGTTCTTCAATGACTCTTTTTCTTTTTTGCTGAGATTCCATTTTCCTGTTGGTCCAATATTCTCAGGGATCCTCGTGATGTCTTCTTCTACTAATTTCTGAAATGTATTAAGTAAATGGCCTTTAAGGTGAGAGGGGTAGAATGTGGATTTTTCTTTTAGAACTGAATGTTCAAAAAAATCTGATCCTATTTCTCTTTCCGCAATGTTCTCTTGTTCCCTTCGTTAGAAAAATTTCCTCAATGTAATCTCCCTAATAAATTTTTGGAGGTCAACGAAGGTATCAAATTTATTAAGGGGATTTGTCGGAGCAAATTTTAGTCCCTTTTTCAAGGACTTTTACTTCAAAGGCATTCAATTCATAATTGCTTATGTTGAATATCCCCTGCGATGGACCTTTTTTGTTTTTCTTTTGTTTTTTCTTTTGGCCGGTTCTTAGCTCCTCCCCGCTTTCCCCGTTTGTGGATACCGAGCTTCTTTTTTGTCTCCTCCTTCTTCTTGTTTCTGAATCTGGGTTTTTTTGGGGGATTGCTCCAAGATTTTGTGTTGAGTTGTTCTTTTGTGCCAGTTCTAAAAAAGCATCCAAAAAGGCTTCTGTATCATCAAACTCCTCCTCCTCTGCTATCCGATGTTTATCTTCCATCTTATGTTCTTTTCTTCCCCTATTATTTAAACGTTCCATGAGAGTTCAAGCCGATAGATCGAGGACTTCTTGGTGGTCCTCCCTTCCACTTTTATAACTTTTAATTAGGGTTTCCGTGGTGAGATATTCATCCTTATTGTACTTCTTCACTGGATCTTTCCTATTTTTCTCTGTTTCCACCTGATATTGTCTATTGTCCTTCGTCCATGGTTCATATTCTTTCTCTCTCTGTGGAAGGCCAATAGTGGCAGGGATTCAATCATTAATATCACACCTGTCATGCTATATTGATACCTTCCTTAAAAAACTGGTAACTGAGCAATGCAGTTACATCAAAGATACAACAAAAAATTCTGAATATACTTAGTGGGATCACATGGAAAGAAGGTTTTTTGCTGGCTACTTGTGATGTCAAGTCGCTGTATACTTCAATTCAACATGAACAGGGAATGGAAAATGTTCGAAAAATCATCACAAACGAATCTATAATGAAATAAGATCAAATTGGCTTCATTCTAGACGGTATCAAATTTACATTAAACCACAATTTTTTCTGGTATGGTGATCAATATTATAGACAGACCCAGGGAACAGCGATGGGTACAAATTTTGCACACTTGTACACTAATCTCTTTCTTGCCCAGTGGGAGAACGTATTCATATGGACCAATAATGAATATCTATCTAATCTTGTATTATGGGCAAGGTATATAAATGATGTGATTATCATTTGTAATGGAGCAAAAGAAGACTTTGAACACTTCATTACAAAGACTAATAATAATGTATTTAATCTGGAGTTCACAAGAGAAGTTAGTGATACCAGTATAAACTTCCTAGACCTAACCATCTTTATTGAGAACAATAAAATTGAAACAAAAACTTATAGTAAGGAAGTAGACTGTAACAGCTATTTGGACTCTCGGAGTAACCACCATCCAAAATGGTTGTCTAACATTCCCAAAGGGCAGATGAAAAGAATTAGGAGAAATTGTTTGAAGAAAGTGGATTATGAAGTACAAACAGCAGATCTTATGAAACAATTCGAAGAAAAGAACTACAAAAAAGTGATCTTGAAAAGAATAAAGGTGAGGTGGACAAAGTGGACAGAATCAACCTTCTTCAATATAAGGAAAGAAACAAGAGTAAGGGAGAAGATGTGATGTTTTTGACAAGTTATTCTAGCCAGCAGATGCTCTTAGAACAGAGTATATATAAACATTGGCACATCCTCACTACAGATGATGATCTAAGAGACATTTTACCTGAAAAACCTAAGATAGTTTATAGAAGAGCACCCACAATTAAGAGCAACATAGTAAGAAGCTATTGTAAAAATGACAAGAAAGGGAGAGCGACTTGGTTGAAGGATCTGGAGCCTGGATTCTACAGATGCAATAATTGCACAGTCTGCAGAAAAACAAAGAAATTATCAACAAAACCCACTGTGAAGAATAAAACTAATAGTACAGGAAAAGAATACAAAATAAAAGACAAGATTACCTGTAATTCTAAGGGAGTGGTTTATGTGATAACATGCCCTTGTGGACTTCAGTATGTAGGGAAGACTTACCGTTGCCTTCATACTAGAATAAATGAGCATTTCAATAATATAAGAGCAAATAAAGATAACCATAGTATCCCAGAAAATTTCACTAAAATTCATAAGAGTGACCCTTCAGTTTTAAATTTCATAGGAATTAACCTGATACAGAAATCATGGAGAGTAGGAGATTTGGATAGTGCATTGCTGAAAGAAGAAGCAATAATTATTTTTGAATTGGGGACTCTAATGCCGAAGGGTTGAATAAAGATTGGGAGCTCCATCTCTTCCTGAAGGAAGGATGAATAAGTAATTATGAATATCAATTGTCTATATCACAGGTTCTCAAACTCGGTCCTCAGGACCCCACACAGTGCATGTTTTGCAGGTCTCCTCACAGAATCACAAGTGAAATAATTAGCTTCACCTTTGGACCTTTTAAAATGTGTCAATGAGTAATTAATACACCTGTGCATGTGCTGGGTGACCTGCAAAACATGCACTGTGTGGGGTCCTGAGGACCGAGTTTGAGAACCTATGGTCTATATTACAAGCTGATTACTAATAAGAATTAAGTGTAGGTCTAAATACTGTAGGTAAATTAATATTTTAGTAAGGAATTTTAATTACTATTGGGGAAATAAAGCACAAGTATATGAATATTGTTAATAGATATTTATTTATTAATTTTATTTTTAAGTTTCACTATGTTTTATGTACGTTGTATGTATGTGTGTATGTATGAGTGTATGTATGTATGTATGTAAGATCAATATAATAATTTATAATGGATTACTATAAAGATGAGATGAAACTGAAAGTTAGACAGAAGCTATTTGCAAGTAGCACTGTGAAAAATATATTTAAAAGCTCCACCAATTCTGGAAATAAGTCTGGGAATAGCATAAAAATTAAACTGTCTGAAACAGAGGGAAAAATGATGACAGGAACATTCCCCACTAGAAGTTACGATGCTGGGTTTCCATGACGACTAGAGACAACATCTATGGTGAGAACGGAAGGATATCCCCAGTAAGGGAGGAAGAAGTATAGCGCCACTGTAATGACTGTAGCCGCAGTGAGAGGCTGGAGGCAGAAGTGACGCGACGCAAAGGAATCCAAGGTATCAGGGCCAGCAGTCAGACGTTGGAGCGGAAGTGACGCGGCGCTAAGGAAACAACACCTGAGTAACCATGACGACCTGAGTAACCATTGCGACGCTGGTTGGGGTGGTAATGAGGCCAGAAAAGAGGAGGGTCGGAAGTGACATGACGCCGGGACGGAAGTGTATACACGGATCAAGTGACCATGACAACAGGCAGCAAATAGGAGCATAAAAAACGGGTTAGAAGGTGCACTCAGCCATCCTGATGAAGCCTGCTTAGACAGGCGAAACTAGTTGATCGCAGAGGCACTAACAACGTCTGCCGGCAGACACCAGATGTTTTATGCTTCCAGTTACTGAAGTAAGTTTTTTCAGCTAATATGCCTGTATGGAATAAGGGCAACTTTGGACTTTATTATTAGAAGCCCTGCAAGGATACTGCCTATTACAACTTTGGTTACACCATTCAAGAGTGATTCTGGACTTGTACATAATAGAAGCCCTTTTAGGACACTGTCCACTGTTATTTATACAGGAATCTGTTATATTACAATTTTGGCAACCAGACATTCAATTGATCTTAATTATGGATTAAATTAGTGATACCATAGTGAGTAATTCGCCGACGGGCGTATCACGGGCCATTATATGTTTTATGTGTGTATGTTATGTATTTGTTAAAGTATACTGGTATTAGGACTCACTATTAGTTATTCATTTTACATGTATAATTGAGTAGGAGAGGGGAAAGAAACCCATTTCTGCAATAATCTTACTACTGTATTCTAATAAAAGAAATATATCAATTTTAAATATTTATTTGTACTAGACTAATTTTTAGGCACTTATGTGTTGCAGTGTTTAGTATTAACATTTCACTTGATGAAACTAGCGCTGGGAGGTACCCCCACCATTTTATGTGTATAAATTGAGAGGAACGTGGAATCCTTTCATCCCTCCATAGCAGCTTTAAACTTATCAAGTGAGGCAATAAGCGCAGCCCTCGATCCCCATTTCTTCGTTGTTACTTTTCTTTACCACTTGACTGGCTAATATTTTTTCCAAAAATCCCCCCATAATTGTTGTTTTTTTATAATCAAATTATGTAAATAAGAGCTATTTAAACCAGATTCAGTATACATTTTTTAACAAAAATGTAGAATGAAGTTTCAATATCTATTATTTAAACAATTTGTTAATTAAGCAAATCCACAATTTTGGACACATTTTTGAAAAAATCTTTATTGTGCTAGTGAGGGCAGGACTGAGTGGAGAGGATGGAGCCAGTGACGGAACTCCAGAAGCAATGAAGGCATTGTATTCTGGGCGCCAGCATTTAAGCGGGTTACTTTGGAGTAAGACCAGCTTGATGACCAGTGCCCCAGTGCATTCACTACCATGCCACCTGGCCAATAAAGTCTTGAGGTGCTGCACAGCCAGTCACACCGCCAGTTCTAATTTCGGCCTGAACAGTGCTGGCATTGTCCTGTGGCTCTGACGTGGCTGGGCTGTGACCTCAGGTGATGCAGCAGCATGATGTCCTGTCCACACTGTGTGCTGGAAACAGCACTGAGACTGCAGGTGCTGATGGACTGCAGGGCAGGGACGAAAAGCTCCTACCCCTTTCACACAGCACATTGGAACCGGGTTATTCCCAGGTCGACCCCTTTCCCACTGAACCTGGGTCAGCCCTGCAACATGCTGTGTGTTCCTGAGTTCTTGCAGTTTTTTGGTGTTTTACACAGCTAATGAGAGCCTGATGTAATTTCTTACACAGTGCTACCTGGCTTAGCCTTATACCAGGAGAAGAAGTGTGCAATTTCTGGCGGAAAGGGTTAATACTTGATGCCAGTATTTGCACCAGGAGAGCCCTAACTATGGCCAGCATCACGTCCATACTGACATTTACAAGAACATAAAATTGGACCAGAGACCGCTGGCATGAAGAAGCTTTTGGATGACCTTGGAAGCTTTTCAGCTGGAGCAGTGGATGGCACACTTTTGGATGTCACAGCCTACATTTGACCAGGGACGTGTAGTCAGGGGAGGCAGGGGAGGCAGTGCCTCCCCTGTCATTAATGAGTCAAATAATACAAGGAAGATACTTATGACACAGATTCTGTGTCATAAGTATCTTCGTTATATTATTGTATTCATTGTGAGACATAAAAAGAGTTTAGGAGGCACTGATATCAGTGCCGCCTGTTGTGACTGGGAATGAGAATCAAGCGGGGGGCGGGGCCAAGCATGGGGCTGTAAAAGCCCATTGAAAAAACTCGTCAAAGCGGCACTAGTATAAGTGCCGCTTTGACAGGGGCAGATGTGATTGGACAGCGGATCCAGGGCTGGATTCGCTGGTCCAATCACCCATGATGCAGCATGCGTGCTCACCTCCCTCTCCTCCACGTCCTCCGTTACTCTGGCGGGTTCCACCTTCATGTGCGCCGTGCGGAGACTTCCTCCTCCCCCTCCTGTGTCACTTTGTCCCCCGGCCCGGTAACCTCGATCTTGAGGACCAGGCACTCGGTTTTTTAAAAAGGGTGTGTTCCCGGGGACGGGCTCCACTTGGATTGGCTGTAAGTTTAATGAATGATGTCTCCCTTGTCCGCTGCAGAGACATCATTCATTAAACCTGTAGCTGTCAGCTGGCTGAGGAGGACGTGGTGACCCCTCCCTCCCCTCCCCTACCTCTAGTGGCAGTGTAGATTGCGGAGCCAGGGGGTGTGGCCTACAGCCCTGCAATATGCCGGGACCTCGAATTTGCAGGGGGCGCGGCGGCATCTATAATGCTGCCGTGAGCTGGGGACCGGAGTCTTCCTGCATCTGCCGTCCAGAGTGGAGTGCTGTCGACGGGACTCCGACGTGGATGAGGTGCTGCTGTGATCATGATGCCCGTTAGTGCAGACGTCCTGACTGCTCCTGCTGGTCTCCGGTGACGAGGTGGGCTGCATCCCGCTGTAACTCCCCTGCCTGTGCTCCATTCATACCGACTAGGAGCTGCTACAGACACTACAGCCGAGGTGGTGGTGAGTCCCTGGGGTCAGATAGTGTAGACACACTACATTACAGTAATACACACTCCTCTGCCCCCCGCTCCCCAACAGAGGCCAGGGCTGCCTCCTCCTCCTTACCCCGAGTACTGTCTGCTGTACTTACTCCCTCTCTACCTCCAACACTGCCTGCCCTTACCCACTCTAATCAGCTTTTTCCTACCTCTCCCCCCACAATCAGTGTTGTGACCCAGAAACTGTGGAGTAGCACCCCAACTTTTTAACGTAATGGGTCCCTGGGACCCACACATTTTTTCGCTCGTCACAATCACTGCTCTCTCTTCCCGAAATCACATAGTTTTAAGAAATAGAACATCCAACAACCCTTTTCCCCGGCATCACCCACTGCTGTCACCCTCTTCCTGGTGTCACCTTCTTCCTGGCATCACCCACTGCTACCACCCTCTCCGTGGTGTCACCCACTGATGTCACCCCCTCCCTGGCGTCACCCTCTCCCTGGTATCACCCACTGCTGTCACCCTCTCTCTGGCGTCACCCTCCCCGTCACCCTCTCCCTGTTGTCACCCCCTCCCTGGCGTCACCCTCCCCATCACCCTCTCCCTGGCATCACCCACTGCTGCCACCCTCTCCCTGGTGACACTCTCCCTGGAGTCATGTTTTTCCTGTCATCCTCTCCCTGGTGTCACCCACTCCCTGTCACCCACTGCTGTCACCCTCTCTCTGGCGTCACCCTCTACCTGTCACCCACTGCTGTCATCCTCTCTCTGGCGTCACCCTCTACCTGTCACCCACTGCTGTCACCCTCTCTCTGGCGTCACCCACTGCTGTCACCCTCTCTTTGGCGTCACCCTCTACCTGTCACCCACTGCTGTCATCCTCTCTCTGGCGTCACCCTCTACCTGTCACCCACTGCTGTCACCCTCTCTCTGGCGTCACCCACTGCTGTCACCCTCTCTCTGGCGTCACCCTCTACCTGTCACCCACTGCTGTCATCCTCTCTCTGGCGTCACCCTCTACCTGTCACCCACTGCTGTCACCCTCTCTCTGGCGTCACCCACTGCTGTCACCCTCTCTCTGGCGTCACCTTCTACCTGTCACCCACTGCTAGCTATTTTGTTGTCCAGGACTTTCATTAACTTAATAGCGCCGCATCCACGGTGCTATTAAGTTAATGGAAGCCCTGGCCAACAAAATTGCATTCATGTCCTCCACCCACTCCCTTCTCAGTCCCAAACACTAATTATTATTTTTTTTTTTCTATGAAAATGTACAATATATCACAAGTATAATGAGCAGGCAGGCAGCTGGCATTGGCGGCAGCGGCGGTAGGGGTCATCAGCAGGATTCGACAGACATTATGGCTGCAGTGCCTCACCAGCCACTGACCTCACAGCACGCCACTGCATTTGACTACCTGCTGGAACTTCTCAGCACTCACTAAGGGAAGCACCAACTACCGCAAAACCATTGAGACTGTCGATTGTGTTGTGGTGGTATGCAACCCCAGGGGGAATATTGCAATATCTCCTGCTTGTTCGGTGTTGGCATATCAACTATGTGTGCTAGTGTGTGAAGTGATGCTGGTATTGTTAGAAACCCTTTGCCACTGCTTCATCTCCTTACCACAAGATGACCGGCTGGATGACACTGTAAAAGGTTTCCTGCGACGTGGATATTCTCAGTGTGCTGGAGCCATAGATGGGACCCACATACCCATTATTGCCCCTAAAGACAACCCAGCAGATGTAACCCCAAAGGCTGGCACTCTATCATCCTGCAGGCTGTAGTGGACCACAAGTATTGATAAGTATTATGTTGTATTTTAATGTGAGTGATATACTATGCCCTTGATGTGCATTGTTAAACACAGCAAATATGTGTACTGTTCAGTTTCACAGATGTCTTTATCAGCTGGCCTGGTCATGCTCAAGATTCACAGGTATTTGCAATTAGGAATTGTTCTAGATTGCTGAGAAGTACAGTATAATGAGAGGTATATGTATATATAGGTTTTATTTTCTTATGTTTTTCACTTTAACCTAATAGTAGATATCTGCCTGCTGTACTAGGAATATCTCACCATCTGGGTAGTGGGTTTCAGTACCCATCAGGCCATTGCAACCCTATTGTGGATTCTCCTGGTTCTTTATCCTAAAACGCTGCTCCTGTGAGGGAGGTAGCAGGTAATATGCTAGAAGTTCACAAATGCATTTGGATGGAATCACTTTTCATCCCTCCAATCCGCTTTCTCACCATGGCATTCTATATGACAAAGTCTGGATAGACTCTGCTTAAACTTTTGTTCCATTGCTGTTGAAATTATGCCACTGCTCACCTGGCAATTTAGTTTAACCCCAATTGGTTATTATTTACATGGCATCATACCTCCACCATGTTTATTTTGTTTCTGTTTTCCAGCCTTTCAGGGGTAATTACATGAAGAGTGGTTAACAATTTGTGTCTTCTTGCGTCTCTCCTGCAAACTGTATTTGTATGACACTGACAGTTTTTTTGTTATGTGATTAATCAGCAACCTTTTCTACTGAGAGAAGTTTTTACACAGTTTTTTCATTGTTTTTCTCCGTTATGCTTATTGTTAGTTCTCTATTAGACTGTTATCTTTTTTTTTAGGACCATTTAAACATAATGCTTCTATAGGTCTTCTTTCCCTCTTGCCTTAATGCACCTATTGTTTTACTTCCTTATTATCTCTTAGTCCCTGTTGGTGCATACTTAAAATACAACTTCTGCTTATATTAAACGTCTAAAGGTGCATACACACTGGGCATTTTTGCCCAGTGTGTATGCACAGCGATGATCGCTGACATCGCTGGGCTGAAAATCGCTCAGTGCATACACACTGAGCTATTTTCCCCCCTGCCCAGCAATATCAGGGGGGTGAGCGGCTTTCCATAGCAGGACGCTATGAAAAGCTATCCACCCCGCCGTTCATCTGCTGGTGATACCAGTAGATGAACGGCGGCTGCCAGCGATGAAGCGGGAGCGTGCACCAGCGCTCATCGCACATCACCGGGGCATGCTGAAAGCAGCTTAGAAGACCAAAAGTGAGCTGCTTTCAGCTCAAAATCTCCCAGTGTGTATGGGCCTTAAGTCTTTCCATATTCATTTATGCCTTCACTGCTCTATAGTCAACAATTGTATTCATACTATGGTGGCCAATCCCGGGATCGGCGGGATACCGGGATTTAGGGCCAAAAACGGCCGGGATTCAATCCCGGGATTGAAAGCTCCAATCCCGGGGATTGAGGGATCAGCGTTGAGCGTCCACAGGACGCTCAGACGCTGCCTGACTTGCTCCTTCTGGCTCCCCCGGCACAGCATGAGGTCACGCTGCGCTGTCAGCCGCCGCTGTGGAGAGAGAATGTGGAGTTCCCCACCTGCCCGCCCGCGGTATACGGTTAGTTATGTGTGTGGGGCGGGGTGGGGAGAGGGGGCGGTGACATTGTTAAAAGCCAATCACGGGTATCTCGGGAATCCCGGGATTGGCCATTTTTCAATCCTGATACCCAGGATTAAAAAAATGGCCCGGGATTGGGTTCCCTCATTTATACCTTAGAATATATTAAGAATGTCCGAATGGTCGACACTCTCACCATTTAGTAGTACATGCTTGGGTAGCTACCCATATTAGGAAATCAAAAATAGATCCATAGACACAGAAGCCAAGCAGGGGGTGCACTCACCAGGCATAGAAATATCACAGAATATCAATGTTTTGGTACCCACACAGACATTTGTTAAGATGAATATATTATGGTAGTATGCATTTTATCCTTTGAATGTGGACTGTGGCTGCAGCTCGTGTTCTTCCTGTCATGGTAAGGAAAATTGAAAAAAAAACTAGAGTGTTACTGTAGGAGCAATGCATTTTTATATCAGCTTATATTGACCACATAATCTTTATGCATCTTCTATATGTGTATCTATCACTTTGTGTTATGTAAAATTTATCTGAGTAGCATTCTCATGTTTATTGTAAAAAAAATGTCAACTCTGTATGAGGCTTATTATCTGCTTGTGTAAGTTGTCTGGATGCATATGCTCCAATAAAAAACATTTAGAAAAAAAAAAGGCAAGTCCTCTGAGAAAACTTTGGCATTTGTAGAATATTGTTTGTTCATGTAAAAAATACAACAATGTTGTAATTCATTAATTAATAATACACTGTTTTTGTCTCTAGTGTATGAACTAATCATTTATTAAATAATCATAGATATTCAGAAGAGAACCACAACCCAATACATTACAAATCTTGAAATGGAAGATTCAGACAACTCAGTTCAGGAAAATAACAGTTACACATGAAATTCATGAATCATCTCAATTTGAAACAGAAGCTTACAGTCAAGCTCGCCAAACTTCAGCCACAGACCAAATCAATACTTCAAATGCTGACCTAGAGCCTACATATCTAGTTAAAAACCCAATGAGAGAAGGAGACCCACACCTTGTCTGCACAATAAAGTGCACCTAACAGCCTTGTTTTGCCACAAAAGGGGGGACAAACACATTCCCTCAAATAACAATGAAAGATGATAGAGTGGAAAAACACTGGTGCTGAGTGCACAAGATGCGTATCAATGGGTAGAGTGAAAGTGATTGCTATTCACAATTAGCCATTTTTTTTAAAACACAGTCTGAATAATGTAGCAACTATGGTTCTAGGCAAAATGTAAACACACTTTATTCCACTCCAAACACAACATAAAATGACTTACATATATATACACATGAAACTGATAAAAACTGTAAAGTGACTGGTGCTTGGAGAAGTGATCTCTCACCCAAAAGAGGAGGTGCGGTGGGCTTAGCTTAAAAAGCTGATTATTGGTCCCAGGCTGCAGAGCCGGGCACCACCGGACAGAGCTTTAGCCTCGACACGTGGTCACTGGCGTTAAGGTGAAATCCTCACAGCATGTCATCCAAAGTTCAACCTGTTTCGGCCACCTAAATGACCTTTTTAAAGTAGTGGATGACAAGCTGTGTGGCTGATGGGTCTATTATACCCATCTAAATTGGTTAATTGCTGTATGATGAGTCCGTCACTTCCTACTTCAAAGGGTCATTCCCGGAAGTTGCATGTGCATCCCAAAGCTCATCCAATATGCATTCCACTGTGTGTATTTCCTGGTTCGCGGTGACTGGAGCGATACGTCACTTCCAGTCAATGACGCAATATGTCACTTCCCTTCACTCCATCTGATTCCATCCCCGTAGTGCATTGCAACCAGTATTGCACAAAACATGATGATCTTTTTGGTTCTAATAAAACATGGGGAAGTCCGCCTCTAGTGTCCTTATATGATGATCATTCTTGATTTGCTTCTGGTAGTGTTCTGTCCCTCATGAGGCTGAATCCGCCATCTTGTGTAAGGGAACATTGCCCAAAAACATATTGTTTCTACCTTTACAAGGCAGAATTTCCATTCACGATATCCAATATCTCATCACTCTATTTCTGATTTACTTCATCTGGATATTTATGGGGCAGTACTTCACCACAACATCACCAATCTTTGTGGTACTTTGTATTCCCACAGAGTCCTCCCCTATTACCAGTGTGTAAAAACCCAATGCCAAAGGTGAAAAAACTATGACACAGTCACTGCCATCGACTTTGGAAATCAACAGTCTGATACATGCTGCTTTGGATGTCAACAAACGTGTTGTTAGCACAGAATTTGAGGTTCTTCAAAAAGTATTTTATAGAAACTTCTAAAAACGTATAGGAAAATATAAAGGTTCAATAGGAGTTTCTCCTGAACCTCAAGGGAAAAAAAAGATTTTTGTGGAACCCAATCAAAATCCACATAGTTGTGCAGAACAAGATGGAGATGGAAATGCTATGAAAAAACAGTACCAGGATGAAGAATGTTTTACTGAGGTTGGAAATGATGACATCCACCAACAAGCCAGTCCTAAACACTTGTTAAAAAAGCCACAGACATTTTTTGATGATAATGATTGAGAATATTTTAAGGTAAACAAGGGATTTTTTTTAGCATGGTTTTAATAATTTAAAAATTATGTTTTTAAAAAATATTATGTTCCTACCTCAGGATTGAAATTCATTATGTAGCTTATAAATGGAAAGTATTGTTATCTGAGACCAGTGTTACCCAATAGAAGGTGATTAGTTTCAACTCAATCTCTGCTGTGAGTGGTGAACTATTGTGTCACTCATAGCAGCACCGATGATGTGCTTTGGTGCTGAGGTCCATTTGTGGATGCGCCACATTATGCATGCATCATGTGGGTGCAGTGAGGTTTCTGATTGGATCCTTGTAACAAATCTTTTATAAACGCATACATTTCTAAGGGGTAACACCATTTGGAGAATGCGTTATCGAATAAAATTTGTTGATGCTTTCCAGTTTGTTGAAAATTAGAATACTCATAAAAAACCCAAAATGTCAATATCTGCCATTTTTACATCCCACCTCTTATGTCCTTTATATTTCAAACCCACCCTGTGTTTAGAACCAACTTATACCTTTGGGAACAATGTAATTTCTTTATTATTATTTTACACTCACCTCCTCTTGTTTTTTTTTTTTTTTTTTTAACCAATAGGTATCTTTCCACTTATCCACATATGGGAACACATCTAAAATGTAGTCTAAACATTTTTAATATATTCTATACCCGTTTGTTTTTATTAATATTACAATTTTAAACTAAATATTTTATATACAATTTATGAACATAAAATAATATAGGATTATCTAACAAAAATCTATATTTTTTGTGTTAAAACTTTTTTTTTTTGTACACTTAACCCAATATTTCTTCTTTTTTTTAAGGTTGATATATGGAAATCACAAGTTGTTCACTGTTTACTGTACTTTTTATTTTGAGATGGTTACTGTAAGGTATTTATTACAACAAAAATAATGTGTCTAGCAAAACTAGTTAGATTTAACAGCAATGTTGCTATTTTGTCTTTTAGAGTAAATGACAAAATATAAGTATTTATAAAGTGAAAAGTAATGTGGAATTAGAAAAATAGGGCCCCCTGGTTTGGATTACAAACCATGTTGACAAATAGTAGTTAAATATGACAACATGCAGCTTTGGGGCTTATTCACACATTTGCGCAAATATGTGTAACCAAGATCTCTGACTTCTAATATTATGTGGGATTTATATCTGGTTACTTTTATCATTCAGGGTGCTGGGGGAAACAATGTCTCTCTTTTTTTCTTGCTTAGAAATACCCCTCCCTTTCGAGCACCTGAATGATATCATTAAGCTGATTGAGCATCTACCATTATATGTCTGTTGTGAGAGGCAGAGAGGTTCCTGCATTAGGAGGAGGTGCAGGCCCTGACATGCCACATGGAGCATTATGGGGTTGCTCCAAGGTAGGTAGCTCTTAGCTTAGACATATTGTAGTAAGGAGCCATTATCATGTGGCTCCTTGCTGGTTAATCTTAGACCCAGATTGGGATAATGGAGGTGTGGGGCGTGGTGCCTCTGGACTGGCTGAGCTGGATGGCTTCAGTGTGGCATATCTTTACATTCTATTAACACTTTTCACTTATTAATTTTTAACACTATCTCTCTATTTTAATTACATTTAATTTTTGTATCACCTTCTTTATAGCTTCAGCTTCCTAAATACTAATTTATTAACACTATAGTTTTTTTCACTGGTATGTTGCTCTGGGCTTTCTGGCTTATGCTGGTGTTTTGGGGTGCCACACCCTGCACCTAGATATAGCACTAGGGACCCCAAATATACAGAGACGCCTTGATGCGGCTTTGGGGCTTATTCACACATTTGCGCAAATATGTGTAACCAAGATCTCTGAATTCTAATATTATGTGGGATTTATATCTGGTTACTGTTATCATTCAGGGTGCTGGGGGAAACAATGTGGTAAATTTACTAAGATGGGAGTTCTATTTTAGATGGGATGTTGCCCATAGCAACCAATCAGCTTCTACTTCTCATTTATCTAGCACCTTCTAGAAGATAATACCTGGAATCTGATTGGTTGCTACGGGCAACATCCCATCTTAAATAGAACTCCCATCTTAGTAAATTTACCCCAATGTCTCTCTTTTTTTCTTGCTTAGAAATACCCCTCCCTTTTGAGCACCTGAATGATATCATTAAGCTGATTGAGCATCTACCATTATATATGAAAAATGACAACATCCCTGTTAAATTACAACATTTTTTAAATGTCCTTTGCTATGATGTTTGTATAATACAGGAATAATGTTAGTTTATGTATGTAACCGCCAATGTAGCAATAGTATTGATATTTTTTTCATTAATGTAAACTGTTTAAGTAAAGATGGCCTTTAAAGAATCCTCTATATGTATGGTGTTTACATTTACATTTTTGAAATAATGATAAGGTAAATAGGAATATTATGCCCAAATACCTATATTTGTTTGTGAGATTTAAATATACTGTAATATGTCTCACAGGGTTATCACAAAAACACTTGATATCGAATTAATTTCTGGTCAGACACCCATAAGCCGTGGCAGACATATTTTTTCACACAGCCTACGGGGTTATTGAAAAAGCTGTTTATAAATCAGTAGTTTGGGGTCCCAAAGTGAAAAACCAGGACAGTAGAACAACCAAATGGAACTTTTTACAGGTTTAGCCATTTTTACCAAATAAACCATCAGTTCATGATGCGCTAAATATTAATGGGCGTTCCATCACAGGAACTATTTTATTGTAAGTTGCCCATTTTTTATGACGCCTAGCATGGGACACCTGAAACAAATTGTTATCCTCCAAAATGCCTAAGTTAAGTTTTCTAAATAACTAATCACTTTACAAGTATTCATTTAAGTAATTCATTTGAGGTTTTGTGTACCAATTCATCTTTAAATACTGATAGATTCAAGAATGGATTTTTGTATCGTTTAAATTGTTTTTAATATTTTTTATGTTTTTAAAAAAGAAAAAAAGAAATATTTTTTTTTATAAAAACATTTGAACAATATTCAAATAAATGCTTTAACATTTGAGGGAAAAAAAGTGTACTTTTTGTTTCATTTAAACTTATTAAATTGAAAATAATAAAATGTAGATAGACAGAGTATTTATGCTTATGTAAAAAAAAATAGCAACATTATGATTATAATACAAAAACACAATATTGAAATACAGACGTAATATAGAACATCATAGAAAAAACTTTTAAAAATAGTACTCAGACCAATCTATCATGACTTAAACAATTTTTTACATGTCTAGTAAAAAATAATCAACCACACAGAAGTTTAACTCATCTTATTTTCAACAAATATGCTAAAATAGATATCTTACTTAGATCTTAATACTTAAAATAGACACTTAACAATCTATTTAATATAATTTAAGTTTAAATTTTACACATATGAAAATAATATAAAATTGTATACAATATATTTTCAACTCAATAGTATACAGTAACTGTCAGAAGCATTTCATTAAGTAAAAAAAAAAAATTATTCTCTACAACTTTTTGAAAGTTATTTGTAGTTTCTTTAACACTTTTGCACAGCCTTGACTACCTTGTAAGGTACTATCATCATTTTCATCTGAAACATTAGAACGTTTTCTTCTGGCTTAAAACAGTCTCCTACTTCATCTATCATTGTGTCTACTGAAACTCGAATTTGACATATTGGCAGAACCTGCTTTTGATATTATAATTGCCAACACTACTTTCAAAAAGATTAAAGTTCATTAGAAGACTTCCGGTTCTGGTCTCATGCTGTGAAGTCGCATCGCAGCAGAGCTCCGCTAACCCCCGGCAGAAATATTGCTATCTCGACTGTTTTTCAGTCTCCCCTGCACAACTAACCCTCACAGCCCTCAGCGGTAGCGGTGATTTAAGCTCCGCCGGAGGAAGACTGCTGCATCGAGCCGCTGCCCAACATCCAGAGGCCTACGTCTGTCTGCACGTCACAGTAGCGGTCTGCCCGGAGCTATCAGCGGGAGGCGGCGACTCCGTGGAGCCGTGCCCTTACAGACGAGTGACCCCGTCTGCCAGCACGTCCCACCAGCAGAGTTCTCGATCCTGCTAGCGGGTGCGGGAGCCGGATATCATCTTACCAGCACAGCCGCTCTCATTCTCAGTGCTTCAGAGCACCCTGTCGTGGCTGCAGGGACATAGTATGAAACGGCCAGTGTGAATAGCCGTCTGGCAGCTGATTATACTCCTCAGTGGCGCTACTTACATAAGGTACAGTGCTTCTAATATATTTTACACAGCCCTACCGCTGAGTTGTTCTACGCATCTGCTATCCAATAGAGGCCTCTCTCTAAGTGTCTCCAAACACCATTCAGCATACTTATAACACTCCCTGCATTGAACACAGAGACAATTCGAAACCACACGTATCTCCTTCTCTTCAATACCTATAGCTACTAATGGACCGATTCCTGTCCCCCAACTCTTCAGTTAAAGTCCCTGCTTCTTCCCTCCCTATTAGACAAGAGAAAAGGAGGGCCAATACAATTATGGCACCAGGCATCACTACTCCTCCTTCGTCTCCAGCTCCCAAAAAGCTGATAGCGTCACAATCCCTTTCTTGCACACCGTCAACTGATCGGTCTCCTGATTCGCCAATAACATACGCAGATCTGACAGAAGCCATAACACAAGCTATGTCACCATTATTATCCAAAGCAGTGTCGGATATTTCACTTCAATTACAACATCTCTCACATAAAGTCTCCGTTAATGAGAACAGGATCGGAGGTCTTTGTCATGATATGGCAGATGTGCAAGGCAGCATTAAACGTCTTGAAAAGGAAAATGATCAGCTTTGGATGAAGCTGGACGACGCAGAAAATAGGTCCAGAAGAAATAATATTAGGCTGGTTGGTTTAACAGAAACTGTCAAGGGAGATGACCTCGTCCAGTTTGTACGATCTACTTTACCCACTTTACTTGGTATCACTGAATCTTGTAAAGACTTAGTAATTGAACGTGTACACCATGTGGGTCCACCTCCTCGTTCTCCTTCCGGCCATCCACGGGTCACCTTGTTTAGATGCCTTAATTATCTTCACAAAGTTGCTTTCTGGACAGCGTCTAGAAAACTTCGATCCCTTCAATGGGAAAACAACAGATTGCTTATATTTCAAGATTTTCTGCCGAGCTGATGAGAGCTCGAAAGGCCTTCAACCCAATCTGCACAAAATTAGTATCCGTTAAACGCAGATTCTCCATGCTCTACATGGCTAAACTTCGGATTTATGATGGAGACAAGCATCTAGATTTTACCAGTCCGGAAGATGCAGCTGCGTACCTTCGTGAAGAGTCCACAGAAGATCACACCGACATCACAGATGTCATCACTACCGTGGACACCTAATTTTTTTGTTATATTCTAGAAGTTATGGTTTTGTTCTTTGTTTTGCTCTATTTGATAATGGGAATATAAGTATGATTTCACTCTCTGATTTCCCCTGTTTAAACAGGGTACTTGTGATGGAATCCCTCAAGTTCTATTTAGTTAAATATGATATCTAGAGTGCATGGTTACCTATGCGGGCTTTCTCATTGTACTAACACTCTTTTGTCTTTTTAACAATTATATTAACCTAGAGGTATATATCTTTCTATGCTGTATTTTACATACCATCCTACAACTTTCTCTTTATAACGTATTGGCATTCCTCCATTATATTATTATGTTTAATTACCCAGATACCACTGTCGGGGAGTTATCTGGAGTACTGCACCGGATTAGAATATATGCAGAGTCTAATCTTGGTTTTCTTACTTTATTTACTGTTCGGAAGTTTGTTTGCTTGTCAAACATTTATCACACTTCACTATGTTTCCATGTATTGTTCCTCTGCCCCTCCCCCTCCTATCCCCATTTCCACTTTTCTGATTCTGATCTTTAACGAAACTATTAACGACACACTATTTCTAATTTCTACCCTTTTCTGGTTTGTGAATGGATGACCTTAAAATTGGTACGCTAAATGTTGGTGGTATTAATTCCCCGGCTAAACGCCGTAAAATACTCTTGTATTTATCCAAAATAAATATTAATATTGCTTTTCTACAGGAAACTCACTTGACACAACAGGAGTCTTTGAAATTGCAGATGTCACATTGGTCCCTCATAGCGGCAGCCCCGTACAACTCCAAATCTAGAGGAGTTGTTCTCATAGCAAAGCGTAACCTAAACATACAAGTTCTTTCTTCTGATATAGACCCTAACGGTCGTTTTCTAATTGTCAAATTATCCATTAATTCACGTGTCTTCATCTTTTGCAATATATATGCCCCAAATATATACAACAAATCCTTTTTTCAGACGCTCCTAGTTAAATTAACTCCTTACGCCAATGATAACCTTCTGGTTTGTGGTGATTTCAACGTAATCTCCTCTGCCTACTTAGACCACTCCAATACTTTCAAGACACCCCAACACCTTCCTAAACTCGGGATACCTCTTTTCTCTGAAAACTTACAACTAATTGATATATGGCGTGCACTTCATCCTATTGAAAGAGAATTTTCTTGCCACTCCTCCGCTCATGATACATTCTCTAGAATAGACTATATTCTTATTTCACAACATCTATTCCCAACAGTAACAGAATCGGCCATCGAACCCATTTTTATTTCTGACCACGCATTGATTTGGTTTTCTTTCATATTACAACCTAAATACACATCGACTCCTCAATGGAGATTTCCATCTCATTTATCTAATTCTACGAAGTTTTGTGACTTCTTACAAGGGGCTTGGGATTCCTTTTATTTCGCAAATAAACTACACTCCGAAACAGACCCTCCCTTATTTTGGCAAACAGCTAAATCAGTACTCCGTGGGGACATTATCTCATACTCCACTGCTCTAAAAAAAAAGTATGCTCAATCTTACTTAGAGTTGCAACATTCCCTTTCTGAAGCTTAACAAGCTTTCAAAACCCACCCCTCACCACTCACGAAATCTGCGTATTCCACAATAAAACTCCAATTTAATGAGTTTCTCTCTGCAATGGGAGATAAATACAAATTCAAAGTTGACTTTCGTTTTCATAAATTTGGAAATAAAATAGCTAAACTCCTTACTAATATTTTAAAAGGTACTTCTCCTCCCATGATGGTACATCCCTTGAAACTCCTTGATGGCTCCCTAACTACTGATCATCAATGTATAGCTAAAATCATGAAGTCATTCTACGAATCTCTTTATTCTGACTGTACACCTCCCCATAATGAGTCTCTCCAACCTTAGTCTTTCCCCCATCTCCCTCAAATACCTTCTAACTTTCTGGATTCTCTCACCGAACCTATTACATTAGAGGAGGTTCGCTTCGCAGTTAACCACTTAAAACCCAATAAAGCCCCTGGGCCAGACTGTTTTTCTAGTGAATTTTACAAGTTGTTACTAGACAAAATTGATAACCACCTTCTGGCATTGTACAACTCCATAATCCAGTCTGGGACCCTCCCCCTATATTTTAATAGCGCTATAATAAAGGTTCTCCTAAAACCTGGCCGTGATTCCTCTCTTCCAAGTTCTTATCGCCCAATTTCGCTTTTAAATTTAGATTACAAAATCCTTACAAAAATTATAGCCGATCGTCTTAAATTTTCCCTCCCTCACATAATCCACCCAGACCAATCTGGTTTTATTTGGGGCCCTCACTCTGTAACTAATGTACGCAAAGTGATTTCTGTGATTCTACACTTAAACCCGCTTCCCTCACCTGCTCATAATATCATACTAGCTTTAGACGCAGAAAAAGCTTTTGATCTCTTGACTTGGTCCCATCTTTTTAAATCTATGCTGCTTTTTGGTTACTCTTCATCTTTTATTTCAATTATTCAAACTTTATACACCTCACCTGTTTCTCAGCTTTACTGCAATGGCCAATTATCAACTCCTTTTACTGTTTCTCGAGGTACACGTCAAGGTTGCCCCCTCTCTCCTTTACTTTTTGCTATAGCTATCGAGCCTTTGGCAATCTCTATCAGGAACTCCCCTAATATTCAAGGTATTTCAATCGGTGATGTCACATTAAAAATTGTCCTTTACGCAGATTACTTATTACTGTTTTTGACCAACCCTTCTACCTCCCTACCCTCACTATTCTCCTTAATATCCAATTTTGGCGCCCAAGCAGGATTTAAGATAAATACCTCTAAATCGGAAATTCTAACAATTAGCGATCCAGATACCACCACACTGCTTCCCTCTGACTCTTTATCTTTACCTTCACTCAAAACAGATATTAAATATTTAGGTTTACGTATTCCCTCTGATCTTTCTTCTCTATATAGACTCAATTATACTCCAACTCTCTCGAAAATATTTTCACTTTATGATTCTTGGCTTAACTTCACATTATCTATCCTAGGTAGAATAGCAATTGTTAAGAGCGTCATCTTCCCGAAAATTTTCTATTACAAATGTTGCCGATTAGTCTTTCTATCTCGGATCTGAAACGTTTTGATCAACTTACCTCAAAGTTTTTATGGCTAAATAAGCGCCCTAGAATTGCTTTTCATAAACTACAAACTCATAGATCTCACGGAGGTATGTCCCTTCCAAATCTAAAACTTGATACTCTAGCCACTCATTTTAGATACATTTCCGACTGGTTACTCTCTAAATCCTCTTACACTTCTTACACTTTAGATACAGCACTCTTTAGTAGTGATGAGCGGATTCGGTTTTACTCGGTTTTACTCGGTTCTCAAAACCGAATCTTATTGACTCACTGATGTCACGTGTTTTGGATAGCCAATAAGATTCGGTTTTGAGAACCGAGTAAAACCGAGTAAAACCGAATCCGCTCATCACTACTCTTTAGTCCATACTCTCCTAGTGCCCTTCTTCATTCCAAGAAATCTGACATTCCCACCCATATTCTACATCATATTTTATTTCAAGACACTTACTAAGCTTGGCTGACTATTAATAAAAAACTAGCGAGAAAACCATCTTCTTCTCCATACAACACACTTTGGGGAAACCCTTCGTTTTCTCCTTCACTTTACAACCCAATTTTCCTCACATGGAAAGACAAAGGTCTATCTCTCATCTCACAGGTCTTTGATCCTGGAGGCAATATACTCACTTTTTCCACCCTTCAACCACAATACTCTTTACACACTTCTAATTTCTTCATGTTTTTACAAGCGCGACATTATGTTCTTTCTTTAGATTCTAGTACTAGGAATTTACATTCTACTGATTCTATTAATTCCCTTCTACGCCTTCTCAACAGTATCCCCTATTGTACCAAACTTCTTTATTCTATGCTTTTGCCTACCTCTACTACAAAAACATGGCAATCACTAGCGTTAACATGGCATACTGATATCCCTGACATTGATTCCACCCTGGTACTCACTAAACACTGTCATAAGACTCTTAAATATTTGAAATCCTCATATCTTCAAGAAGTGCATTGGAAAACCATACACAGAGCTTACATTTCCCCAGCACAAAGACATCATATGTCATCAAACACATCTGATGCATGTTTAAAATGTCGCTTTTCTCACGCTACTTTTTTCCATTGTTTTTGGGAATGTGGTAAGATAAGGCGCTTCTGGAACAAGGTAACTGTTCATTTAAACTCTTTATTTTCCACACACGTACTTCCTGATCCATTAGCTTGCCTATGTGCAAACTAGAAAAATTGGCTCCCCAATCAGAACCTTTCCCTCCATTTACCGTTGTTGGTGACCATTGTGACACTTGCAAAGAAAATTATTCTTATACATTGGATATCTCCCTCTTCCCCAACCTTACAAGAACTTAAACTAAAGCTACTTCGACACCTCTACTTTGATAGAAATAATACTTTCCCTGATATTGGTAAACATGTTGAAAAGTTTTATGATAAATGGTCTCCTTTTATACAATCCCTAGATTTGCCTACTCAGGATCGTATTATGAAAGTATATGAAAATACAGAATGGCACTTATTACGCATTCTCGCTATGTTTTAATACCACATGCACTTTCACTTTGACTCACTCGATAAGTTTTTCTGTGCCTTTCTATATTACAAAGGATACCCTTCTCTTATTTAAGATCAGACATCTCCCTTTCCCTTCCAGCCCTCCCTCGTCACTCTTCTGTCCCTATTGTTTTCATTATTGCTGTCATTATTGTTTTAGAGAATTTATTATGCTTGAGTCCTCAGCTGTAACCTAACATGCAATTTCTTTGTTGTTGTTTTCTATTGGCCTATGTTATAGGTTACTGTCTACAACAACACAAGGATCGCTTCTATACATTTGGATTCTTACGTTCTGATTTCATGACGATACTGTTTTTGTATTGTATATACCTTTATCTTTAAACAATAAAAATTGTATTGAAAAAAAAAAAGTTTATTAGAAAATATTTAAAAGATCATAGATTGCTGTAAATTGTGCTTAAATCTTAATTTTAGATAACTTAATTTGTCCTGTTCTGTGCTTAGCCACCTGATGCTCAATAATTAATATGTAATATCCAGGGGTGAAATTTATTTTGTCTTAAGAAGCAATGTCTGCTCTCTCCATTGGTTCAGTCAAATGTAGTACTGATTGCTTGGCTCAGTACAGTCCACCTCCTCAAAACACCCATTACGTTTAGTTAAGCAATTCAAATGCTGCCTTGAATTTTGACAGGTGTGTGGACTATTGCTTTAGTTCTATATAAAGAGCACATGTTGCTGTATTGACGTGTTCCTTCTTGGATTCCTGGGTGTTTGTGAGCTGTATTGAGAGTATACTGCCCCCACAGGAGTGAGTGGAGAATTAAAGGGCTGCTGAAGAACTGTGATCATACAGTAGTCAAGTTTTCTTCCTTCATCAGGGTCTCTGTTGGGTCTGGTGGATCTATGTGTCCCCTAAGGTGGAGTAACAGTGAAACTGGAATACTGCCTTGCTGGAAGTATAGGGGAAGAGCCAAAACAGTATTGATTCAAGCCTAGGGGTGGTCACTAATAGATCAGTATCATACTGTAATCGTATACTGTATGTTCCTGTTATATTTACCGCAGTGTGACTTTTTTTATACTTTTACCCATAGTATTATCATTGCTGTGTTTGTATTTACCCTTATCCCTGCTAGTGCCTTCTTTTAATAAACCTTAAATATTATATAAGTGGATATTTGCCTGAATGGGATATATGTTACTATGTCCTCTAGTTATGGCAGTCTTTGCTGGTTATCCCAGACATACTCTTAGTTGCTTGTCCAAAGCAAAATAGCCATGGAGTACCCCACTATAATGACATTTGGGAAATGAGTCTTTCCCATTTACTAATAACACTGGCCAAACTCTATTGTATTGTATGTATAAGACACTCTGGCCAAAATGTATTAAGCTTTAACAAGAGATAAAGTGGAAACAGATAAAAAGTGATAAATGACCAGCCAATCAGCTTCCTAACTGCCATGTCTCAGGCTGTGTTTGAAAAATTACATTGGGCCTCTGTTACATCATTTTACTGTGAAAAGATTGAGTAATTTTAGCACTTACTGCTAACAGCTTCAAGCCACAATGGTGTAATGCAGGCTACATGTTTATGTGTCAATATGTTCAGCTATAGTAACAAAATGCGTCTAATTGCAAACTTTTAAGATTTTCCAGGCCATGAGTCTAGAGTTTCAATGAAGGGTAGGTGCTAGTTGGAATGCGTATATGGTGTATCTATAATGGGTGCTGTGTGTGCAGGTCACACAGGCCCCTGGGTCCAGAGGGGACCACACATCACACCCTGCACTCATTAATTCTATGCTTACATCTCCAGAGTCCAGCGGCTGTGTCAGTGACAGTGATTCTGAGCACTAGTTGGTGCACAGGTTTATGGGAAAATGGTGCGGTGGCCATTTTCCCGGAGACCTGAGCACCACCTTGTGCTCAGAATTACTGTCAGTGGTGCTAGCGCTGCTTGCTAGAGACTAGGGGACTGAGACAGAGACGGCATAAGGGTTCCCTCCTTTCTTTATATGCCCATGCATATTTATTACCCCATGGCTCATCAGTTCTACTATTTGGTAGGATAGATAATCAGGGAGGGGCAAGTTTTTTTTCCGGTTGGAGGTCCCCTTAAATCATAGTGAGCTTTTTATAGGCATAGGAAAGATAACCAAAGCTTAAGATAAATGTAACACCTACTGTACCGAATAGCACAAAGGAACTTTCGATGTCATTGAAGTACTGTATAAAGTTCCCACAGTACAGCCTCCGAATGCCACTTTTAGTTGCCATTCTGCGAATGCTATTTTGCTCTATATTATAATTTGTTTGGGCTGGAGATGGAATCCCAACGGCCGGGATCCCAGTGGTCAGAATACTGAGACCCAGATTCCGGCCTCCAGAATTCCGGCAACAGGCCAAGCGCTAGAAAGCCCCTTGAGAGCTCGCCATACTGCGGGCTCAGTTGCTTGCATCGTTTGCCACATGTTCTATTCCCACTCTATGGGTGTCATGGCGCAGCTTTTGGTGTTCTGAGCGGTCAGGAACCCAGCGTCGGTATTGTGACCGCCAGGATCCCGACCGGCGGGATATTAACTACATCCCATTTGTTTTCTATGAATAGAGCTGGGGGCGGCGACAATCCATTATCACTGCCATGTAGTGTGGTAAGGTTAGGACTGCAAACACTTCAGACCAAACGGTGCTGTAGAATTGTACAAAATATTGAGGCTGAAAGTGGAATGATGTGAAATTTCATAAGAACAGTTTTGAAAATTGTTCTAATCTCTTATCCAGACGGCCATGAGGTAATTACAGTACTGAGTACCCAATAACATTTCCATGTTTATTTTGATGGCAGAAAAGGATAAAGCAGGAGAAAATGTCAAACAATCACAATATTTGAATTCAGAGATTTATCAGACTACTAAAAAATTTCATAATAAACACAATAAACAAATCAAAATGCAGAGAAGAGCTTTCGCCACATATAGTTTGTGTCCATGTTGCAGCAGCCAGCACAGTTTACATATTATTGTGCTCAGAAGTTTTGTATAAGTATCACAAACTTTATTTCAGGTACAGTAATTTGCTCTTATTTGGTCATTAAAGCGAGACAATTTATTTTTATGAATAATGCTGATTTATAGTGATGTGCACCGGACATTTTTCGGGTTTTGTGTTTTGTTTTTAAAATTAGGTTCCGCGGCCGTGTTTTGGATTCGGAAGTTTTTTACAAAAAAAACTCAAAAACAGCTTAAATCATAGAATTTGGGGGTCATTTTGATCCAACAGTATTATTAACCTCAATAACCATAATTTCCACTCATTTCCAGTCTATTCTGAACACCTCACACCTCACAATATTATTTTTAGTCCTAAAATTTGCACCGAGGTCGCTTGATGACTAAGCTAAGCGACCCAAGTGGCCGACACAAACACCTGGCCCATCTAGGAGTGGCACTGCAGTGTCAGACAGGATGGCACTTCAAAAAAATAGTCCCCAAACAGCACATGATGCAAAGAAAAAAAAAAGAGGTGCAATGAGGTAGCTGTGTGACTAAGCTAAGCGACCCAAGTGACCGACACAAACACCTGGCCCATCTAGGAGTGGCACTGCAGTGTCAGACAGGATGGCAGATTAAAAAAATTGTCCCCAAACAGCACATGATGCAAAGAAAAAAGAGGCGCAATGAGGTAGCTGTGTGACTAAGCTAAGCGACCCAAGTGGCCGACACAAACACCTGGCCCATCTAGGAGTGGCACTGCAGTGTCAGACAGGATGGCAGATTAAAAAAATTGTCCCCAAACAGCACATGATGCAAAGAAAAAAAGAGGCGCAATGAGGTAGCTGTGTGACTAAGCTAAGCGACCCAAGTGGCCAACACAAAAACCTGGCCCATCTAGGAGTGGCACTGCAGTGTCAGACAGGATGGCAGATTAAAAAAATAGTCCCCAAACAGCACATGATGCAAAGAAAAAAAGAGGCACAATGAGGTAGCTGTGTGACTAAGCTAAGCGACCCAAGTGGCCGACACAAACACCTGGCCCATCTAGGAGTGGCACTGCAGTGTCAGACAGGATGGCAGATTAAAAAAATAATCCCCAAACAGCACATGATGCAAAGAAAAAAAGAGGCGCAATGAGGTAGCTGTGTGACTAAGCTAAGCGACCCAAGTAGCCGACACAAACACCTGGCCCATCTAGGAGTGTCACTGCAGTGTCAGACAGGATGACAGATTAAAAAAATTGTCCCCAAACAGCACATGATGCAAAGAAAAAAGAGGCGCAATGAGGTAGCTGTGTGACTAAGCTAAGCGACCCAAGTGGCCGACACAAACACCTGGCCCATCTAGGAGTGGCACTGCAGTGTCAGACAGGATGACAGATTAAAAAAATTGTCCCCAAACAGCACATGATGCAAAGAAAAAAAGAGGCGCAATGAGGAAGCTGTGTGACTAAGCTAAGCGACCCAAGTGGCCGACACAAGCACCTGGCCCATCTAGGAGTGGCACTGCAGTGTCAGACAGGATGGCAGATTAAAAAAATTGTCCCCAAACTGCACATGATGCAAAGAAAAAAAGAGGCGCAATGAGGTAGCTGTGTGACTAAGCTAAGCGACCCAAGTGGCCGACACAAAGACCTGGCCCATCTAGGAGTGGCACTGCAGTGTCAGGCAGGATGGCACTTCAAAAAAATTGTCCCCAAACAGCACATGGTGCAAAGAAAAATGAAAGAAAAAAGAGGTGCAAGATGGAATTGTCCTTGGGCTCTCCCACCCACCCTTATGTTGTATAAACAGGACATGCACACTTTAACAAACCCATCATTTCAGCGACAGGGTCTGCCACACAACTGTGACTGAAATGACTGGTTGGTTTGGGCCCCCACCAAAAAAGAAGCAATTTATCTCTCCTTGCACAAACTGGCTCTACAGAGGCAAGATGTCCACCTCCTCCTCATCGTCCGATTCCTCACCCCTTTCACTGTGTACATCCCCCTCCTCACAGATTATTAATTCGTCCCCACTGGAATCCACCATCTCAGGTCCCTGTGTACTTTCTGGAGACAATTGCTGGTGAATGTCTCCACGGAGGAATTGATTATAATTCATTTTGATGAACATCATCTTCTCCACATTTTCTGGAAGTAACCTCGTACGCCGATTGCTGACAAGGTGAGCGGCTGCACTAAACACTCTTTCGGAGTACACACTGGAGGGGGGGCAATTTAGGTAAAATAAAGCCAGTTTCTGCAAGGCCCTCCAAATTGCCTCTTTTTCCTGCCAGTATACGTACGGACTGTCTGACGTGCCTACTTGGATGCGGTCACTCATATAAACCTCCACCATTCTTTCAATGGTGACAGAATCATATGCAGTGACAGTAGACGGCATGTCAGTAATCGTTGGCAGGTCCTTCAGTCCGGACCAGATGTCAGCACTCGCTCCAGATTGCCCTGCATCACCGCCAGTGGGTGGGCTCTGAATTCTTAGCCTTTTCCTCGCACCCCCAGTTGCGGGAGTATGTGAAGGAGGAGCTGTTGACATGTTACGTTCCGCTTGACTTGACAATTTTCTCACCAGCAGGTCTTTGAACCTCTGCAGACTTGTGTCTGCCGGAAAGAGAGATACAACGTAGGTTTTAAATCTAGGATCGAGCACGGTGGCCAAAATGTAGTGCTCTGATTTCAACAGATTGACCACCCGTGAATCCTTGTTAAGCGAATTAAGGGCTCCATCCACAAGTCCCACATGCCTAGCGGAATCGCTCTGTTTTAGCTCCTCCTTCAATGTCTCCAGCTTCTTCTGCAAAAGCCTGATGAGGGGAATGACCTGACTCAGGCTGGCAGTGTCTGAACTGACTTCACGTGTGGCAAGTTCAAAGGGTTGCAGAACCCTGCACAACGTTGAAATCATTCTCCACTGCGCTTGAGTCAGGTGCATTCCCCCTCCTTTGCCTATATCGTAGGCAGATGTATAGGCTTGAATGGCCTTTTGCTACTCCTCCATCCTCTGAAGCATATAGAGGGTTGAATTCCACCTCGTTACCACCTCTTGCTTCAGATGATGGCAGGGCAGGTTCAGGACTGTTTGCTGGTGCTCCAGTCTTCGGCACGCGGTGGCTGAATGCCGAAAGTGGCCCGCAATTCATTGGGCCACCGACAGCATCTCTTGCACGCCCCTGTCGTTTTTAAATAATTCTGCACCACCAAATTCAATGTATGTGCAAAACATGGGACGTGCTGGAATTTGCCCAGATGTAATGCACGCACAATATTGGTGGCGTTGTCCGATGTCACAAATCCGCAGGAGAGTCCAATTGGGATAAGCCATTCTGCGATGATGTTCCTCAGTTTCCGTAAGAGGTTGTCAGCTGTGTGCCTCTTATGGAAAGCGGTGATACAAAGCGTAGCCTGCCTAGGAACGAGTTGGCGTTTGCGAGATGCTGCTACTGGTGCCGCCGCTGCTGTTCTTGCTGTGGGAGGCAATATATCTACCCAGTGGGCAGTCACAGTCATATAGTCCTGAGTCTGCCCTGCTCCACTTGTCCACATGTCCGTGGTTAAGTGGACATTGGGTACAACTGCATTTTTTAGGACACTGGTGACTCTTTTTCTGACGTCTATGTACATTTTCGGCATCGCCTGCCTAGGGAAATGGAACCTAGATGGTATTTGGCACCGGGGACACAGTACCTCAATCAAGTCTCTAGTTGCCTGTGAAAAAACGGTGGAAACCGGACACACGTTTCTCACTGCCCAGGCTGCCACGGCCTGAGTTGTCCGCTTTGCAGCAGGATGACTGCTGTGATATTTCATCTTCCTCGCAAAGGACTGTTGGACAGTCAATTGCTTACTGGAAGTTTTACAAGTGGTCTTCCGACTTCCCCTCTGAGATGACGATCGACTCCCAGCAGCAACCTCAGCAGCGCCAGCAGCAGTAGGCGTTACACTCAAGGATGCATTGGAGGAATCCCAGGCAGGAGAGGACTCGTCAGACTTGACAGTGACATGGCCTGCAGGACTATTGGCTTTCCTGTATAAGGAGGAAATTGACACTGAGGTAGTTGGTGGTGTGGTTTGCAGGAGCTTATTTACAAGAGGAAGGGATTAAGTGGTCAGTGGACTGCTTCCGCTGTCATCCAAAGTTTTTGAACTTGTCACTGACTTCTGATGAATGCGGTCCAGGTGACGTATAAGGGAGGATGTTCCTAGGTGGTTAACGTCCTTACCCCTACTTATTACAGCTTGACAAAGGCAACACACGGCTTGACACCAGTTGTTCGCATTTCTGTTGAAATAATTCCACACCGAAGAGGTGATTTTTTTTTTTGTATTTTGATCAGGCATGTCAATGGCCATATTCGTCCCACGGACAACAGGTGTCTCCCCGGGTGCCTGACTTAAACAAACCACCTCACCATCAGAATCCTCCTTGTCAATTTCCTCCCCAGCGCCAGCAACACCCATATCCTCATCCTGGTGTACTTCAACAGTGACATCTTCAATTTGACTATCAGGAACTGGACTGCGGGTGCTCCTTCCAGCAATTGCAGGGAACGTGCAAATGGTGGAAGGCGCAACCTCTTCCCGTCCAGTGTTGGGAAGGTCAGGAATTGTAACCGACACAATTGGACTCTCCTTGGGGATTTGTGATTTAGAAGAACGCACAGTTATTTGCTGTGCTTTTGCCATCTTAACTCTTTTAAGTTTTCTAGCAGGAGGATGACTGCTTCCATCCTCAGGTGAAGCTGAACCACTAGCCTTGAACATAGGCCAGGGCCTCAGCCGTTCCTTGCCACTCCGTGTCGTAAATGGCACATTGGCAAGTTTACGCTTCTCCTCAGATGATTTTGATTTAGATTTTTGGGTCATTTTACTGATCTTTATTTTTTTGGATTTTACATGCTCTCTACTATGACATTGTGCATCGGCCTTGGCATACGACGTTGATGGCATTTCATTGTCTCGGCCATGACTAGTGGCAGCAGCTTCAGCACGAGGTGGAAGTGGATCTTGATCTTTCCCTATTTTACCCTCCACATTTTTGTTCTCCATTTTTTAATGTGTGGAATTATATGCCAGTAATAGATCAACGTATAATACTGGTGGTCACTGGTCAGCAAAACTCTGCACTGTACTCCTCCTATATAATAATCTGGTGGTCCCCAGTACCCACAATAAAGCAGTGTGAGCACAGATATATGCAGCACACTGAGCACAGATATGGAGCATTTTTCAGGCAGAGAACATATAATACTGGTGGTCACTGGTCAGCAAAACTCTGCACTGTACTCCTCCTATATAATACTGGTGGTCCCCAGTCCCCACAATAAAGCAGTGTGAGCACAGATATATGCAGCACACTGAGCACAGATATGGAGCGTTTTTCAGGCAGAGAACGTATAATACTGGTGGTCACTGGTCAGCAAAACTCTGCACTGTACTCCTCCTATATAATATACTGGTGGTCCCCAGTCCCCACAATAAAGCAGTGTGAGCACAGATATATGCAGCACACTGAGCACAGATATGGAGCGTTTTTCAGGCACAGAACGTATAATACTGGTGGTCACTGGTCACTGGTCAGCAAAACTCTGCACTGTACTCCTCCTATATAATACTGGTGGTCCCCAGTCCCCACAATAAAGCAGTGTGAGCACAGATATATGCAGCACACTAAGCACAGATATGAAGCGTTTTTCAGGCAGAGAACGTATAATACTGGTGGTCACTGGTCAGCAAAACTCTGCACTGTACTCCTCCTATATAATATACTGGTGGTCACCAGTCCCCACAATAAAGCAGTGTGAGCACAGATATATGCAGCACACTGAGCACAGATATGGAGCGTTTTTCAGGCAGAGAACGTATAATACTGGTGGTCACTGGTCAGCAATACTCTGCACTGTACTCCTCCTATATAATATACTGGTGGTCCCCAGTCCCCACAATAAAGCAGTGTGAGCACAGATACATGCAGCACACTGACCACACATATGGAGCATTTTTCAGGCAGAGAACGTATAATAATGGTGGTCACTGGTCACTGGTCAGCAAAACTCTGCACTGTACTCCTCCTATATAATACTGGTGGTCCCCAGTCCCCACAATAAAGCAGTGTGAGCACAGATATATGCAGCACACTGAGCACAGATATGGAGTGTTTTTCAGGCAGAGAACGTATAATACTGGTGGTCACTGGTCAGCAAAACTCTGCACTGTACTCCTCCTATATAATATACTGGTGGTCCCCAGTCCCCACAATAAAGCAGTGTGAGCACAGATATATGCAGCACACTGAGCACAGATATGGAGCGTTTTTCAGGCAGAGAACGTATAATACTGGTGGTCACTGGTTAGCAAAACTCTGCACTTTACTCCTCCTATATAATACTGGTGGTCCTCAGTCCCCACAATAAAGCAGTGTGAGCACAGATATATGCAGCACACTGAGCACAGATATGGAGCGTTTTTCAGGCAGAGAACATATAATACTGGTGGTCACTGGTCAGCAAAACTCTGCACTGTACTCATCCTATAATACTGCTGGTCCCCAGAATAAATATATTTGCAGCCCCCTGAAACAAAGTGAGAGGACGCCAGCCACGTCCTCTCACTATCATTTCCAATGCACAAGTGAAAAATGGCGGCGACGCGCGGCTCCTTATATAGATTCCGAATCCCGCGAGAATCCGACAGCGGGATGATGACGTTCGGGCGCACTCGGGTTAACCGAGCAAGGCGGGAGGATCCGAGTCGCTCGGACCCGTGAAAAAAAAAGGTGAAGTTCGGGCGGGTTCGGATCCCGAGGATCCGAACCCGCTCATCACTACTGATTTATGAACTGCTATCGCAATACATCTACACAGTGAGCATGGAACCACTCCAGCCCATTTGTGAGATTTTATTTAGTGATGAATAAATGTTCTGAACAGATAATATCAACCATCAGAGCTCCCTTATTGTACGAAGTACTGCCAGATATCATTTCTTTATGTCTTTTCAGAGTGTATGTTTCTGTTTCCACTTATATATATTATTTAGAGAACACTTTACTGAGATATGCTGATTGGAAATTGCCTCTGCTGCCAAGCTTCCCAGAAAGTTCAGATAACTATGTCCCAGTTTTCCCTGGGTGCAGTGGAAAGTGGGACAGTGATGGCTGCAATCACAAGCAAAGTGTGCTCATATCAAATATGTAATAAACATTTACAATGAGAAATAAGATACAATAGGCAAAAGAGGGACAGTGATAGCAAAAACATGCAAAGGTAATTATTGTAAACATTTTTCTTGAAGAAATCTGAAACGCTGTGTATCATGTGCCTTGTTTATTTAGTGGATCAACTGAACCCTAAATATGTCTTTACTCATGACAGGTCGCTAATGATAAAAAGATGGATGATGAATCACAATACCAAGGAGTCATCAGGACTTTGTTTTGGAAGTAGAGTCAAACAATCACTGATAATTCCACAACAATGGTAACGTATAATACCTTCCCTTTTTATATGATGTAATACTTAAGTGAAAACACCTTACAAATAATGACTGCACGATGCAGCCATATCCACACAAAGAAAGAATGGCTGCAATCACATAATTGGTTTGTTAAGAAAGATTGTGTTGCTTATATCAATGTCCAGAGTAGTTAGGGAGCCTAACGTGGACTCTTGGCTGTTCTCAGAATTGCATACACTTTTCATCATGTGAGCCTCTTGCATTATATGTGTACTTTTCCTTCCGTTCCTAATCACAATTAATATACAGTACACAGTACTCCCAGAGGTGTGTAAATTAGACTCAATGCCAGTTTTTTACAGTGTCATAATTTTCATTACTTACTGGCTACAAAACTGTTTTGCAGTGCAATGAGCTTTTTTTCATGTGTTACCTAAGATTCTAGCTCCTCTATTAAAAAAAAAAAACATTGGTAGGGAATTTTTTATTTTTTTTTGAAGGTGGCAGCCTTGTACATTTAAATGTCCTTCTCTGGCCAGGTAACAGCACAGATGCAAATCCAATTGAGATTCTTTTGGCAGTTGTAAAGAAAAAACACAAGAAGAAGATGATCACCACCAAGACTGGCCTCATAGAAGAACTTATCCGAATATGGCATAAGGATGAAGACATCAAGGGAAAATGTGAAACTCCCATGAACAGCATGGAAAACTGTAACAAAATGATAATAAACAACAAAGTATATCATACTCTTCGCAAGCATAATGGCTTTTATTAACGCTGTATGCTTGAAGTAAATCACAAGAGACAGCTCTCCCAATAAGAGCTGTCCTTTGTGATGACAGGACTTCCGGGTTTATGGCCCTGAGTCTTGTCTGCATATGCGTTGGCTGGTGCACATGCTGCAGGGGATGCTGGGTGGGATTCAATGGGATCTTTCTTAGGGGTGAAATCCAAAGAAACCCAGCACATCCAAGCGATACATATGCAGTAAGCGTCAAACCTCTGAAGACTGAGTTAGAGAGCAAAACCGTTATTGATGCATACAACCAAAAGTATAACAGTTTGTCAATCAAAATGTTTTATGGAAACAGTGTTACTTTAAATTCTGTATTTGCGTTGATAATCTGCATACCTCTGTATAGTCTTCCAAAGTCAATGGTCAACTACACTGCAGCTTGCTTGTATGTGTTTTTTTTTTTTTTTGGGGGGGGGGGGGGGATGAGGGGGTGAGGGGGGGATGTCTAAGAGGTGTTTGGGTTTATCTCTATAATTTCAACCTCAGCCAAGATATAGTCCACCTTTCCATGTTTTATAATAAATATTATATATATATATATATATATATATATATATATATCTCACACTATATGTAGTGACACTAAAATATATATATTAGTGTCACTATATATTGCAATTATTAGTTTTTGTTAGTTATAACTAGAGATGTGCGGCTGGCACTTTTCATGTTTTGTGTTTTGGTTTTGGTTCTAATTCCACTTTCATGTTTTGGTTTTGGCTTGGTTTTGCAAAAACCACCCTTTCATGTTTTGGTTTTGGATCTGAATGATTTTTGCAAAAAAACATAAAAATGGCTAAAATCACAGAATTGGGGGTAATTTTGATCCTACGGTATTATTAACCTCAATAACATTCATTTCCACTCATTTACAGTCTATTCTGAACACCTCACACCTCACAATATTGTTTTAAGGCCAAAAGGTTGAACCGAGGTTGCTGGATGACTAAGCTAAGCGACACAAGTGGACAACACAAACACCTGGCCCATCTAGGAGTGGCACTGCAGTGTCAGACAAAAGGGCAGATATAAAAAAAAGGCCCCAAACAGCACATCATGCAAAGATGTAAAAGATGTGCAATGAGGTAGCTGTATGACTAAGCCAAGCGACACAAACAATTGGCCCATCTAGGAGTGGCACTGCAGTGGCAAACAGGATGGCACTTTTCAAAAACTAGGCCCCAAACAGCACCTCATGCAAAGATGTAGAAGAGGTGCAATGACGTAGCTGTATGACTAAGCCAAGCGACACAAACGATTCCCATTGGAATTATACAGCAATATCACTGGAATTATACGGCAATATCACTGGAATTATATGGCAGTACCACTGGACATATACGGCAGTATCACTGGAATTATATGGCAGTACCACTGGACATATACGGAAGTGTCAGACAGGATGGCATTTTAAAAAAATAGTCCACAAACAGCACATGGTGCAAAGAAGAAAAAGTGGTGCAAGATGGAATTGTCCTTGGGCCCTCCCACCCACCCTTATGTTGTATAAACAGGACATGCACACTTTAACAAACCAATCATTTCAGCGACAGGGTCTGCCACACGACTGTGGCTGAAATGACTGGTTTGTTTGGGCCCCCACCAAAAAAGAAGCAATCAATCTCTCTGTGCACAAACTGGCTCTACAGAGGCAAGATGTCGACCTCATCCTCATCCTTCGATTCCTCACGCCTTTCACTGTGCACATCCTCCTCCTCACAGAGTATTAATTCGTCCCCACTGGAATCCACCATCACAGGTCCCTGTGTACTTTCCGGAGACAATTGCTGGTCAAGGTCTTCCCGGAGGAATTTATAATTCATTTTGATGAACATCATCTTCTCCACAATTTGTGGATGTAACCTCCTACGCTGATCGCTGACAAGGTTACCGGCTGCACTAAACACTCTTGCGGAGTACACACTGGAGAGGGGGCAACTTAGGTAAAATAAAGCCAGTTTGTGCAATTGTTGGCAGGTCCTTCAGTCCAGATCAGATGTCAGCTTTCGCTCCTGACTGCCCTGCATGACCACCAGCGGGTGGGCTAGGAAATCTTATCCTTTTCCTTGCAGCCCCAGTGGTGGCAGAAATTGAAGGAGGAGCTGTTGACGGGTCACATTCCGCTTGAGTTGACAATTTACTCACCAGCAAGTCTTTGCACCTCTGCACACTTGTGTCTGCCGGAAAGAGAGATACAACGTAGGCTTTAAACCTAGGATCGAGCACGGTGGCCAAAATGTAGTGCTCTGATTTCAACAGATTGACCACCCTTGAATCCTAGCAAAGCAAATGAAGGGCTCCATCCACAAGTCCCCCATACTTAGCGGAATCGCTCCGTCTTAGCTCCTCCTTTAATTTCTCCAGCTGCTTCTGCAAAAGCCTGATGAGGGGAATGACCTGACTCAAACTGGCAGTGTCTGAACTGACTTCACGTGTGGCAAGTTCAAAGGGTTAGAGAACCTTGCACAAGATGGAAATGGAAATCATTCTCCACTGTGCTTGAGTCAGGTGCATTCCCCTCCTTTGCCTATATCGTAGGTGGATGTATAGGCTTTAATGGCCTTTTGCTGCTCCTCCATCCTCTAAAGCATAGAGTGTTGAATTCCACCTCGTTACCACCTCTTGCTTCAGTTGATGGCAGGACAGGTTCAGGAGTGTTTGCTGGCGCTCCAGTCTTCGGCACGCAGTGGCAGAATGTCAAAAGTGGCCCGCAATTCTTCGGGCCACCGACAGCATCTCCTGTACACCCCTGTCATTTTTCAAAACATTCTGCACCACCAACTTAATTATATGTGCAAAACATGGGACTTGCTGGAATTTGCCCAGTTGTAATGCACGCACAATATTGGTGGTGTTGTCCGATATCAATAATCCCCAGGAGAGTCTAAATGGGGTAAGCCAATGCGCGATTATGTCCCTCAGTTTCCGTAAGAGGTTGTCAGTGGTGTGCCTCTTAAGGAAAACGGTGATACAGAGCGTAGCCTGCCTAGAAACGAGTTCGGATTTGCGAGATGCTGCTACTGGTGCCGCTGCTGCTGTTGCTGCAGGAGGCAATACATCTACCCAGTGGGCTCACACAGTCATATAGTCCTGAGTCTGCCCTGTTCCACTTGTCCACATGTCCGTGGTTAAGTGGACACTGGATACAACCACATTTTTTAGGACACTGGCGACACTTTTTCTGACGTCTGTGTACATTCTCGGTATTGCCTGCCTAGTGAAGTAGAACCTAGATGGGATTTGGTACCGGGGACCCAATACCTCGATCAATTATCTAAATCCCAATGCACTAATGGCGGATACCAGATGCACGTCTAACACCAACATAAGTGTCAAGGCCTCAGTAATCCGCTTTGCAACAGGATGACTGCTGTCATATTTCATATTCCTCACAAAGGACTGTTGGACAGTCAATTGCTTAGTTGAAGTAGTGCAAGTCGTCTTCCGACTTCCCCTCTGGGATGACAATCGACTCCCATCAGCAACAACAGCAGTGGCAGCAACAACAGGTATACCACTCAAGGATCCTCTGGAGGAATCCTGGTTAGGAGAGGACTTGTCAGTCTTGCCAGGGACATGGCCTGCAGGACTACTGACGTTCATGGCTGAGGAGGAAGTTGACATTGAGGGAGTTGGTGGTGTGGCTTGCAGGAGCTTGGGTACAACAGAAAGAAGGGATTTAGGTGTCAGTGGACTGCTTACACTCTTACCCAAAGTTTCACAACTTGACACTGACTTCTGATGAATGCGCTGCAGGTGACGTGTAAGGGAGGATGTTCCTAGGTGGTTAACATCCTTACCCCTACTTATTACAGATTGACAGAGGCAACACACGGCTTGACACCTGTTGTCCAGATTTGTGGAGAAATAATTCCACACCGAAGAGGTGGCGTTTTTGGTATTTTGCCTAGGCATCACAATGGGCTTGTTCATCCCATGGACAACAGGTTTCTCCTCCGGTGCCTCATTTAAACAAACCACATCACCATCAGAATCCTCATCGTCAACTTTCTCCTCAGAGCCAGCAACACCCATATCCTCATCCTGGTGTACTTCAACAGTGACATCTTCAATTTGAGTATCAGAAACTGGACTGTCGGTGCTCCTTCCAGCACTTGCAGGGGGCGTGCAAATGGTGGAAGGAGCCACCTCTTCCCGTCCAGTGTTGGGAAGGTCAGGCATTGCAACCGCCGACACAATTGGACTCTCCTTGGGGATTTGTGATACCATCTCAGAATGCACAGTTCTTTTCTGTGCTTTTTCCAGCTTAACTCTTTTAATTTTTCTAGCGGGAGGATGAGGGCTTCCATCGTCATGTGAAGCTGAACCACTAGTCATGAACATAGGCCAGGACCTTAGCCGTTCCTTGCCACTCCGTGTCGTAAATGGCATATTGGCAAGTTTACATTTCTCCTCAGACCATTTGAATTTCTTTTTTTGGGTCTTTTTACTGAACTTTGGCTTTTTGGATTTTACATGCCCTCTACTATCACATTGGGCATCGTTGATGGCATTTCATTGTCTATGTCATGGCTAGTGGCAGCAGCTTCAGCGCTAGGAAGAAGTGGTCCTTGATCTTTCCCTATTTTATCCTCCAAATTTTTGTTCTCCATTATTTTTCTGGAGATTTATAACACAATATGCAGCACAGGACACTGTACATATGACAGCAGAGGATACCACTGTGACTGATCACTGGAATGACTGATGGCTGATGCACAGGACACTACCACTGGTCTGATGCAGGACAACACAGCAACACTGTAAGGGACTTGTTATTATTATACAGCAGCACTGGACATATGGCAGCAGAGTATAGCACTGTGACTGGTCACTGGAATGACTGATGGCTGATGCACAGGACACTACCACTGGACTGATGCAGCACAATACACCACCACTGAACTGATGCAGCACAACACAGCACCCTATACAGCAGCACTGGACATATGGCAGCTGAGGACACCAACACTGTGACTGGACTGATGCAGCACAATACATTTTCTCTCCCATCCTTTCCCAACTAAGGCGTCTATCAACGGAGATAAAGTACCAGCCAATCCGCTCCTGAAATTTCACAAGCTGGGTTTGAAAAATGACAGTTAGAAGCTGATTGGCTGGTACTTTATCTCCATCGACTTTATATCCATACAAGGCTTAGTAAATAGACCCCTAAATCTGGTGAAATGTAAAGTCCAAATGCCTGTGACCCATGTCACATGGAAGTTTCAGGCTTGTGCTACAGTATGTGTCTGTTCTCATTTTTACTTTTCTATTTTTAATTTTAATTAATTTTGTTTGCTTCTCATTATCTTTACTTATTGTATTTCTATCTATCTTTTTATTTACATTTATTGTTAGTTTTTTATTGTTTTCCTATTGATCCTTTGGCTAATGACCTGTTTGCTGTTTAGCATTCCACTGCTGCTATTTTTCCCACACTACAGTAAGATGATTTTTTTATTGTTATACCAGCATGGATATAGTTTTATTATGCACACAATTTGCCTCTATTCAACCTTAAATACTATGTTACTATGTTACTATAATATTTCCCTGTGCTAGTGAGACTTCCAGTGAAAACCCAATACATATAATATAATATAATATAATATAATATAATATAATATAATACACAATAATACAATGATAGTCTAATAATAATAATAATAATAATAATATGTCAATATTACAATTTAGTTTTTTGGGTATAAAATTGGAATTGTTCAAAATAAGATTAAGTAGATTAAACTTTGATATGATGATTTTAGTATTTCAGCTATGCACACTGAGATGAAGGAACCCCCCTTCCCAAACAGATTACATTGGATGCTAGGGGTGAGAGGGAGTTAGACCCCACCTCCCCTCTTACTGTACATGCACTGAGCAGTAAAAGAGAATTAGAGATGCACATGTGCTTGCTGTGTACCCCTTCCTCCCACGCTATCGTTGCCACCTTAAATATAGATATCCACACAAGCAAGCCACCCAATCAGCCACCTACCTACCTACAATGACATAGAGCATAGGTTCTCAAACTCGGTCCTCAGGAGCCCACACAGTGCATGTTTTGCAGGTAACCCAGCAGGTGCACAGGTGTATTAATTACTCACTGACACATTTTAAAAGGTCCACAGGTGGAGCTAATTATTTCACTTGCGATTCTGTGAGGAGACCTGCAAAACATGCACTGTGTGGGCCCCCGAGGACCGAGTTTGAGAACCTCTGACATAGAGGAAGATATATCAAACCTTGGAGAGATAAAGTGGATAAGTTGCCCATAGCAACCAAGCAGCTTCTATCATTGTATAGGCTGTGCTAGATAAATGATAGCTATAAGTCAATATATAAGAAATAGGGCTTATCGTACACATATAGATGTAAGATATTCTTTGACTAGCAGAACAAACTACTTTCTAAGAAAATGGAATTCATTGTCAAAAGCACTGAATTACTGTAAAGAGTGATAAAGTACCGGCCAACCAGATCCTGTCATTTTTCAAACACAGCCTGTGACATGGCAGTTAGGACGCTGATTGGCTGGTCATTTATCACTCTTTATCCATCTCCACTTTATCACTTGTTAAGGCTTAATACATTTGGGCCATAGTTATTAATGGGCTGAAGATTGAGGGCTAGATGCATCATCGCTTGAAGTGTGACAAATTGGAGAAAGAAAAAGTAGCAGCCAATCAGCTCTTAACCGCCATGTCACAGTCTGTGTTTGAAAAATGACAGCTATGAGCTGTTTGGCTGGCACTTTTTGACTATCTATTTTATCACTTTCCAACCGATGTTGCATATAGCCCTGATTCTGCAACCAGGTACAGGGAGCGACCATGGGATCAAAATTTCTAATAAGCTACAGTATGTTGTGAAGTTATTCATGGCCAAATAGGTAAACAATGCTATCTGGCACAATTACCCATTCAACATAGACTTATGGATAAATGTAATAGCCAGTGAGGAGCAGTAAGTGCGGGATTTCATGCAAGTCTGGACGGATTTTTAAAGCAGCAGTCATTAACACAGCAAAACCAACCTGGATATGCCATGTCAATGATTGCAGCTTTAAAAATTTGGTCAGACTTGTCTGTCAATGAGGGGTTCCCGTTGTGCATGAAATTAATCCCCCTATGTTCAGACCAGCACCACACCTGCTTCTATGTCCTGCATACACGTACACTACACTCTTACCCAGGTATTCTAATTCAGAAGACTGACACTGGGATCCTGACATGGATCACAATGCCGACTGCCAACATCCCAACTGCTTGCATCCCGATTGTAAGTATGCTGGGGCAGGTTAGGGTTCTGCTGTGGAGGGTCGGGGAGGTTAGGTATAGGCTGCGGGGGAGGGCAAGGGTTAAGCTGCTGGGTGGGGTTAGGGTTAGGCTGCAGGAAGGGAGGTTTAGGTTTATGCACTAAAAAGTTAGATATAGGCACTAAGGGGGAAAGGTTAGGGTTAGGCTGTGGGCAGGGAGGGTTAGGGTTAGGCACCACTGGGGAGGGTTAGGCTGCAGAGGGGGGAGGGTTAGTTTTATGCAGTAAGAAGTGGGGGTTCTGTATAGGCACTAAGAGGGGAGGGTTAGGGTAAGGCCGCAGGCAGGGAGAGGTTTAAGCACCACTGGGGAGGGTTAGGCTGCAGAGGGGGGAGGGTTAGTTTTATGCAGTAAGAAGTGGGGGTTCAGTATAGGCACTAAGAGGGGAGGGTTAGGGTAAGGCCGCAGGCAGGGAGAGTTAGGTTTAAGCACCACTGGGGAGGGTTAGGCTGTGTAGGGAGGAGGGTTAGGGTCAGGCTGTGGGAAGGTAGAGTTAGGGGGATAAGGTTAGACTACTGACCTACCAGGTGGGATCCTGCAGGTCGGGATGCCCCTGTCAGTTTTCTGACCGCAGGGATCCTGATACCATCTCCTCACACACTGTTTACTGCACAAGATGCACACAGTGCTGCAGCTTATTCTTATTCCACTCACAGGTCTTCTTATTTTTCATTTATTTACTAGAGATGAGCGGGTTCGGTTCCTCGGAAACCGAACCCGCCCGAACTTCATGTTTTTTTACACGGGTCCGAGCGACTCGGATCTTCCCGCCTTGCTCGGTTAACCCGAGCGCGCCTGAACGTCATCATCCCGCTGTCGGATTCTCGCGAGGCTCGGATTCTATCGCGAGACTCGGATTCTATATAAGGAGCCGCGCGTCGCCGCCATTTTCACACGTGCATTGAGATTCATAGGGAGAGGACGTGGCTGGCGTCCTCTCCGTTTATAGAGAAGAGAAGAAGAGAGTGAGACTAGAGTAGAGAGAGACATAGTAGTAATTGTGGGGAGCATTAGGAGGAGTACTACTACTTGCTGAAGTGATAGATAGATAGTGTGACTGTATAATGTATATCTGACTTGTGGGGGAGACACTGACAGTGGGGAGCAGTTAGAGTCTGAGAGCAGGACACAGGAGTACATATAACGTACAGTGCACACTTTTGCTGCCAGAGTGCCACACTGCCATTGTGACCACACTGACCACCAGTATAATATATATTGTGATTGTCTGCTTAGGAGTACTACTTGCAAGTTGCTGATAGTGTGACCAGTGACCTGACCACCAGTTTAATAATCACCACCAGTTTAATATATATATATATATATATATATATAATTGTATATAATATATATATAAAATTGTATACCACCTACCCGTTTTTTTTTTTTTTTCTTTCTTCTTGATACATACTACTATAGTAGCTTACTGTAGCAGTCTGCGGTGCTGCTGAGCTGACAGTGTCCAGCAGGTCCGTCATCAGTCATTACATAATAAATATATATACCTGTCCGGCTGCAGTACTAGTGATATTATATATATATATATATATATATTAATTTCATCTCATTATCATCCAGTCTATATTAGCAGCAGACACAGTACGGTAGTCCACGGCTGTAGCTACCTCTGTGTCGGCAGTCGCTGGTCCATCCATAATTGTATACCACCTACCCGTTTTTTATTTTTTCTTCTTTCTTCTTCTTTATACATACTACTATAGTAGCTTACTGTAGCAGTCTGCGGTGCTGCTGAGCTGACAGTGTCCAGCAGGTCCGTCATCAGTCATTACATAATAAATATATATACCTGTCCGGCTGCAGTACTAGTGATATTATATATATATATATATATATATTAATTTCATCTCATTATCATCCAGTCTATATTAGCAGCAGACACAGTACGGTAGTCCACGGCTGTAGCTACCTCTGTGTCGGCAGTCGCTGGTCCATCCATAATTGTATACCACCTACCCGTGTTTTTTTTTTCTTTCTTCTTGATACATACTACTATAGTAGCTTACTGTAGCAGTCTGCGGTGCTGCTGAGCTGACAGTGTCCAGCAGGTCCGTCATCAGTCATTACATAATAAATATATATACCTGTCCGGCTGCAGTACTAGTGATATTATATATATATATATTAATTTCATCTCATTATCATCCAGTCTATATTAGCAGCAGACACAGTACGGTAGTCCACGGCTGTAGCTACCTCTGTGTCGGCAGTCGCTGGTCCATCCATAATTGTATACCACCTACCCGTGTTTTTTTTTTTCTTTCTTCTTGATACATACTACTATAGTAGCTTACTGTAGCAGTCTGTGGTGCTGCTGAGCTGACAGTGTCCAGCTGGTCCGTCATCAGTCATTACATAATAAATATATATACCTGTCCGGCTGCAGTACTAGTGATATTATATATATATATATATATATTAATTTCATCTCATTATCATCCAGTTTATATTAGCAGCAGACACAGTACGGTAGTCCACGGCTGTAGCTACCTCTGTGTCGGCAGTCGCTGGTCCATCCATAATTGTATACCACCTACCCGTGTTTTTTTTTTTTCATTCTTCTTGATACATACTACTATAGTAGCTTACTGTAGCAGTCTGCGGTGCTGCTGAGCTGACAGTGTCCAGCAGGTCCGTCATCAGTCATTACATAATAAATATATATACCTGTCCGGCTGCAGTACTAGTGATATTATATATATATATATATTAATTTCATCTCATTATCATCCAGTCTATATTAGCAGCAGACACAGTACGGTAGTCCACGGCTGTAGCTACCTCTGTGTCGGCAGTCGCTGGTCCATCCATAAGTATACTAGTATCCATCCATCTCCATTGTTTACCTGAGGTGCCTTTTAGTTGTGCCTATTAAAATATGGAGAACAAAAATGTTGAGGTTACAAAATTAGCGAAAGATCAAGATCCACTTCCACCTCGTGCTGAAGCTGCTGCCACTAGTCATGGCCGAGACGATGAAATGCCAGCAACGTCGTCTGCCAAGGCCGATGCCCAATGTCATAGTACAGAGCATGTAAAATCCAAAACACCAAATATCAGTAAAAAAAGGACTCCAAAATCTAAAATAAAATTGTCGGAGGAGAAGCGTAAACTTGCCAATATGCCATTTACCACACGGAGTGGCAAGGAACGGCTGAGGCCCTGGCCTATGTTCATGGCTAGTGGTTCAGCTTCACATGAGGATGGAAGCACTCAGCCTCTCGCTAGAAAACTGAAAAGACTCAAGCTGACAAAAGCACCGCAAAGAACTGTGCGTTCTTCGAAATCCCAAATCCACAAGGAGAGTCCAATTGTGTCGGTTGCGATGCCTGACCTTCCCAACACTGGACGTGAAGAGCATGCGCCTTCCACCATTTGCACGCCCCCTGCAAGTGCTGGAAGGAGCACCCGCAGTCCAGTTCCTGATAGTCAGATTGAAGATGTCAGTGTTGAAGTACACCAGGATGAGGAGGATATGGGTGTTGCTGGCGCTGGGGAGGAAATTGACAAGGAGGATTCTGATGGTGAGGTGGTTTGTTTAAGTCAGGCACCCGGGGAGACACCTGTTGTCCGTGGGAGGAATAGGGCCGTTGGCATGCCTGGTGAAAATACCAAAAAAATCAGCTCTTCGGTGTGGAAGTATTTCACCAGAAATGCGGACAACATTTGTCAAGCCGTGTGTTGCCTTTGTCAAGCTGTAATAAGTAGGGGTAAGGACGTTAACCACCTCGGAACATCCTCCCTTATACGTCACCTGCAGCGCATTCATAATAAGTCAGTGACAAGTTCAAAAACTTTGGGCGACAGCAGAAGCAGTCCACTGACCAGTAAATCCCTTCCTCTTGTAACCAAGCTCACGCAAACCACCCCACCAACTCCCTCAGTGTCAATTTCCTCCTTCCCCAGGAATGCCAATAGTCCTGCAGGCCATGTCACTGGCAATTCTGACGAGTCCTCTCCTGCCTGGGATTCCTCCGATGCATCCTTGCGTGTAACGCCTACTGCTGCTGGCGCTGCTGTTGTTGCTGCTGGGAGTCGATGGTCATCCCAGAGGGGAAGTCGTAAGACGACTTTTACTACTTCCACCAAGCAATTGACTGTCCAACAGTCCTTTGCGAGGAAGATGAAATATCACAGCAGTCATCCTGCTGCAAAGCGGATAACTGAGGCCTTGGCATCCTGGGCGGTGAGAAACGTGGTTCCGGTATCCATCATTACTGCAGAGCCAACTAGAGACTTGTTGGAGGTACTGTGTCCCCGGTACCAAATACCATCTAGGTTCCATTTCTCTAGGCAGGCGATACCGAAAATGTACACAGACCTCAGAAAAAGAGTCACCAGTGTCCTAAAAAATGCAGCTGTACCCAATGTCCACTTAACCACGGACATGTGGACAAGTGGAGCAGGGCAGGGTCAGGACTATATGACTGTGACAGCCCACTGGGTAGATGTATGGACTCCCGCCGCAAGAACAGCAGCGGCGGCACCAGTAGCAGCATCTCGCAAACGCCAACTCTTTCCTAGGCAGGCTACGCTTTGTATCACCGGTTTCCAGAATACGCACACAGCTGAAAAACTCTTACGGCAACTGAGGAAGATCATCGCGGAATGGCTTACCCCAATTGGACTCTCCTGTGGATTTGTGGCATCGGACAACGCCAGCAATATTGTGTGTGCATTAAATCTGGGCAAATTCCAGCACGTCCCATGTTTTGCACATACCTTGAATTTGGTGGTGCAGAATTTTTTAAAAAACGACAGGGGCGTGCAAGAGATGCTGTCGGTGGCCAGAAGAATTGCGGGACACTTTCGGCGTACAGGCACCACGTACAGAAGACTGGAGCAACACCAAAAACGCCTGAACCTGCCCTGCCATCATCTGAAGCAAGAAGTGGTAACGAGGTGGAATTCAACCCTATATATGCTTCAGAGGTTGGAGGAGCAGCAAAAGGCCATTCAAGTCTATCCAATTCAGCACGATATAGGAGGTGGAATGCACCTGTCTCAAGCGCAGTGGAGAATGATTTCAACGTTGTGCAAGGTTCTGCTGCCCTTTGAACTTGCCACACGTGAAGTCAGTTCAGACACTGCCAGCCTGAGTCAGGTCATTCCCCTCATCAGGCTTTTGCAGAAGAAGCTGGAGACATTGAAGGAGGAGCTAACACGGAGCGATTCCGCTAGGCATGTGGGACTTGTGGATGGAGCCCTTAATTTGCTTAACAAGGATTCACGGGTGGTCAATCTGTTGAAATCAGAGCACTACATTTTGGCCACCGTGCTCGATCCTAGATTTAAAACCTACCTTGGATCTCTCTTTCCGGCAGACACAAGTCTGCTGGGGTTCAAAGACCTGCTGGTGAGAAAATTGTCAAGTCAAGCGGAACGCGACCTGTCAACATCTCCTCCTTCACATTCTCCCGCAACTGGGGGTGCGAGGAAAAGGCTCAGAATTCCGAGCCCACCCGTTGGCGGTGATGCAGGGCAGTCTGGAGCGACTGCTGATGCTGACATCTGGTCCGGACTGAAGGACCTGTCAACGATTACGGACATGTCGTCTACTGTCACTGCATATGATTCTCTCCCCATTGAAAGAATGGTGGAGGATTATATGAGTGACCGCATCCAAGTAGGCACGTCACACAGTCCGTACTTATACTGGCAGGAAAAAGAGGCAATTTGGAGGCCCTTGCACAAACTGGCTTTATTCTACCTAAGTTGCCCTCCCACAAGTGTGTACTCCGAAAGAGTGTTTAGTGCCGCCGCTCACCTTGTCAGCAATCGGCGTACGAGGTTACTTCCAGAAAATGTGGAGAAGATGATGTTCATTAAAATGAATTATAATCAATTCCTCCGTGGAGACATTGACCAGCAGCAATTGCCTCCACAAAGTACACAGGGAGCTGAGATGGTGGATTCCAGTGGGGACGAATTGATAATCTGTGAGGAGGGGGATGTACACGGTGATATATCGGAGGATGATGATGAGGTGGACATCTTGCCTCTGTAGAGCCAGTTTGTGCAAGGAGAGATTAATTGCTTCTTTTTTGGTGGGGGTCCAAACCAACCCGTCATTTCAGTCACAGTCGTGTGGCAGACCCTGTCACTGAAATGATGGGTTGGTTAAAGTGTGCATGTCCTGTTTATACAACATAAGGGTGGGTGGGAGGGCCCAAGGACAATTCTATCTTGCACCTCTTTTTTCTTTAATTTTTCTTTGCGTCATGTGCTGTTTGGGGAGTGTTTTTTGGAAGGGCCATCCTGCGTGACACTGCAGTGCCACTCCTAGATGGGCCAGGTGTTTGTGTCGGCCACTAGGGTCGCTTATCTTACTCACACAGCTACCTCATTGCGCCTCTTTTTTTCTTTGCGTCATGTGCTGTTTGGGGAGTGTTTTTTGGAAGGGCCATCCTGCGTGACACTGCAGTGCCACTCCTAGATGGGCCCGGTGTTTGTGTCGGCCAATAGGGTCGCTTATCTTACTCACACAGCTACCTCATTGCGCCTCTTTTTTTCTTTGCGTCATGTGCTGTTTGGGGAGTGTTTTTTGGAAGGGCCATCCTGCGTGACACTGCAGTGCCACTCCTAGATGGGCCCGGTGTTTGTGTCGGCCACTAGGGTCGTTTATCTTACTCACACAGCTACCTCATTGCGCCTCTTTTTTTCTTTGCGTCATGTGCTGTTTGGGGAGTGTTTTTTGGAAGGGCCATCCTGCGTGACACTGCAGTGCCACTCCTAGATGGGCCAGGTGTTTGTGTCGGCCACTAGGGTCGCTTAGCTTACTCACACAGCTACCTCATTGCGCCTCTTTTTTTCTTTGCGTCATGTGCTGTTTGGGGAGGGTTTTTTGGAAGGGCCATCCTGCGTGACACTGCAGTGCCACTCCTAGATGGGCCTGGTGTTTGTGTCGGCCACTAGGGTCGCTTATCTTACTCACACAGCTACCTCATTGCGCCTCTTTTTTTCTTTGCGTCATGTGCTGTTTGGGGAGTGTTTTTTGGAAGGGCCATCCTGCGTGACACTGCAGTGCCACTCCTAGATGGGCCCGGTGTTTGTGTCGGCCACTAGGGTCGCTTAGCTTAGTCATCCAGCGACCTCGGTGCAAATTTTAGGACTAAAAATAATATTGTGAGGTGTGAGGTATTCAGAATAGACTGAAAATGAGTGGAAATTATGGTTTTTGAGGTTAATAATGCTTTGGGATCAAAATGACCCCCAAATTCTATGATTTAAGCTGTTTTTTAGTGTTTTTTGAAAAAAACACCCGAATCCAAAACACAACCGAATCCGACAAAAAAAATTCGGTGAGGTTTTGCCAAAAAGCGGTCGAACCCAAAACACGGCCGCGGAACCGAACCCAAAACCAAAACACAAAACCCGAAAAATTTCAAGTGCACATCTCTATTATTTACACATAAGTTTCATGGCAATCTAGAATCTATATAAATTGTGTTTCATGGTATTAATTAAATGTATTTTTCATACATATTTTTCATGTGTATTTGAATTCACAATATTTTTTTATTGAGTATTGCTATGCAGGTGTTATGCATTGACTTTATTGACCTGATTGAATTAAGGAATATTTACCTAACTAAAGTCTTATTTTGGACTTTGTAATTTAAACGTCTTGAGTGTTTTTCTAATCTATTCTTATGTCATTCCCCATAACATATTTTGGGCCTAATTCAGACCTGATCGCTTGCTGGGGTTTTTTGCACTGCGAATGCATGTGCAGCCGGGAGGTACAAAAAAGTTTTGTGTAGTTTCTGAGTTGCCCAGAACTTACTCAGCCGCTGCGATCACTTCAGCCTGTCTGGGGCCGGAATTGACGTCAGACATCTGCCCTGCAAACGCTTGGACACGCCAGCGTTTTTCCAACCACTCCCTGAAAACAGTCAGTTGCCACCCACAAACACCTTCTTCCTGTCAATCTCCTTGCGATTGGCTGTGCGAATGGATTCTTCATACAATCCATTGCCCAGCAACGATCCGCTTTGGACCTGTATGATGCCCCTGCGCATTGCAGTGCATACGCACGCGCAGTTCTGACCTGATCGCAGCACAGCGATAAATCCTAGCGTGCGATCAGGTCTGAATGACCCCCTTTGTTACACCTTACACATTTCCATTTCATATCTATGATGCAATCCATCTACTCTCTTTTACTATTATGACTTTATCCTTTGGTTTGTATTGCATTGGTATGTGTTGTGTTGTGATAAGTTGCTTATACATGTTAGTGTACTGTATACTGTATCTATTAAAAGTTATATTTTAGATACTGTAGTGTGCACCATGCATAAAGTGATTTTTCTTTTCCTCTCGCATCTACAGTACTGCCAACTTGCATTCAACTGTTTCTTAGGCCCATAGCATTTCTAACCATTTTAAATTTATTACATGAAAAAATGGAGAAGAAAGGATTATCCTCAGATTTTCGAGATACTGTAGGACGCAAATGAGCGCATGTATCACATTCTTTGTTATCATTTGATCTTTGCTTAGATTTAGATTATGTCTTACTTGCAGACTCAATAGACAACCCGCACACTTTTATCAGCATAATAAAAAGTTATTTCATTGTTTTTTTCTTTCCAGCAGATATGTTTAGAATTTTATTTGTTTTAGAGGTATTAGACATGGCTAACTTATTAAGAATAATGTTTTTTTTATTGTTATATTGCTTATAAGTGGTGACATTATTTGTTTTGTTTTTTCTTTTTTTTTACTTTGCTGTAGATATTGTGTTTACATCAACACCTAGTTAGTAGGAACGACTATGATATTTATCTACTTCATTTGCATAAGCATATTTCTAAGTTTAACTTGTATACAATTTATTTTTATACAGGAATATCATCACTTGGGTCTCCCCCAAATTGCCACTTCTGATTTCTATTATTCATCATTTTATATTATTGATCTCATTACTGTGCAGGTTCCACTATATATGCAACTGGTGTAGTCTTTATCAGTGTAGCTCTTGCCAACTATATGCATAAAAAATCAACCTTGCAATTCCCTCTGGAACCTTTCTTGAAACTCCAGAGCTTCTGTATTTGGAAGCTGGATTTATACTTCCTCCCTTCTTGCATTTCAGGGCAAGAAAATTCTGCTATAAAGCAAGTGATAAAATCTATTTCCTTCAGTTCCAATAGGACCTTTGAAGCTAGGGAGACACAGGAGTCTTAAGAAGCTTTGGACCATCGTGATATAGTTAAACTTGCACCACATCTCTGGTTAATAATGGGGAAGCAGAGATAAATATACTCCTAATGGGGTTAAGGAGCCACATACTGTAACTGCCAACAATGCTAAACTTTTCAAGACAAAAAATATACTTGTATTAATCAACATTAATAGTTGTATAAATGAAGAGAATTATTGAACCACTAACAGTTGTCCTTGGCTTTGCCTGTAGTTTTTCTCTCTCTATCTCTTAGTCTCTCTTTTCTCTCTCCCTGGATCTCTCTTTTCTTTCTCTGGGTCTGTCAATCATCTACCCGAGTCTTTCTTGTTCCCCACCCCCCAGACCTCACTCTTCTCTTCCCTGGAAGCTTTCTATTCCCCCTCCCTAGCTGCTCTCTATGGGCAGGTTGTGCCGTTACTAATAACACGCTAGTCTTTGGATACATTAATGTGTATATATTAAGGAGACTTAAATGTTTTTACCGTAGAAAAAAACGTAAGAAATGATTTGTCTTGTTTAGATGGTTGGCTATTCTGAGGTCTAAAATATAATAATTGACTACACTAACTCCCTTATAATTATACATTTTTGGTGCATTCTCCATAAATCTTATGCTGCAGTTTAAGTGGTATGTATGTAACATTTCTGCTGGTATATAATTTATATTATAATTTCTTTTCTCTTTTCATCTTTTGCGCCTATATTTGGCTCTTTGCCTTATATATGGGGCAGTACAGATGGTGTAATGGTTAGGATTACTGCCTCACAGCACTGAGGTCATGGGTTTGATTCCCACCATTGCCCTAACTGTGTGGAATTTGTACAGTCTCCCCGTACTTGCGTGGGTTACCTCCGGGTACTCCAGTTTCCTCCCACAATCCAAAAATATACTGGTAGGTTAATTGGATCCCAACAAAATTAATCCTAGCGTGAATGTGTGTGGTGTACATGTGGTAGGGAAAATAGATTGTAAGCTCCACTGGGGCAGGGACTGATGTGAATGGCCAAATATTCTCTGTGAAGCGCTGCAGAATATGTGTGCACTATATAAATAACTGGCAATAAATAAATAAATATATAAAAAGGGTTATGAGTCATCATCTTTATAGGGTGCTCATCAGCAACACATACACTGCTGCTTTATCTGCCTTTTCTTGCTACTCCACCTAATGGCTGAGGGCCCACTGTGACATCTTTCATCTCCCTTATTAAATATTATAACAATAAATAAAGACAGGAAACATAACTACAGCAGAAAATGTCATCATTTATTGATAGAAAACTAAAATGTATGTATTGATAGTGTAAAGAGTGGAGACATGGACCAGTGGAGAAGCTGCATATAATTAGCTTCTACCTTTCATTTTATAGAATGTACTTGATAAATGCTACCACAAAGCTGACTATTTTGCTATTTGGAACTTCTCCAAAGGTCCACTCTTAACACTGCTTGATATATCTCTTATATGATATCCAACCCTATTCAATTCCCTGCAACTGGTAAATCCACAAGGAACTAAGGGGTACATTTACTAAGCAGTGATAAGAACGGAGAAGTGAGCCAGTGGAGAAGTTGCCCATGGCAACCAATCAGCACTGAAGTAACATCTATAATTTGCATACTATAAAATGATACAGAGCTGCTGATTGGTTGATGAGGAAATTTCTCACCTGGCTCACTTCTCCGCTTTTATCACTATTAGTAGTAAATGTTCCCCTAAGAATTCAAACATCAGCAAACAAGTACAAAACAAAATCTTCCCAAACAAATAAAACGGTGGACTGGATATTTCAAGGAACAAACAGGCCTCAAACCAGGCAGGCCCAGATTATATCGACTCTCAGTCCCCAAAATCACCCCCATGAAATAAAAACAAAAATGGCTCCACAGCCTATCTTCTAACTGAACCAGTTAGTAAAACTGACCCACTTTACAAGTAGGCGAATGTATTCTCAATAGAGGGGTTCAGGCTCGGACTGGCCCACAGGGGTACAGGGGAAACCACTGGTAGGCCCCACTGCCCGGGGGGCCCTCCTCCTCTAGGGATCAGGTTCTAGACTGTGCACTTGAATTATATATTATACATATGTTACCTTATACTGCAAAGGATTATGATGTATTCTTTACAGTACATTGCTGTCATTAATCTGACACATTATCATGAATGCACTAGCATTAAATACTATATAAATTATCAAGGAGTCCAGATCAGGTACTCTATAATGGTTAGCCAAACCTCTGTGGTGGCTGGCCACACCCTCTTGGAGGCTGGTCACACCTCTAATCATGGGGCCCTACCACTGCATACCCCTGGTGGGCCCTTCATGCTCCAGTCCGACACTGGAGGGGTTTAACAGCTTTTAGGCTTAATACAGCCTTCTGTTATCCTTTTCGATATGCTTATACTATACGCACCCCAGCATACAAGTAAGTCCCAAAACAAAGTAAACACTGACATACAGTACTGTGGAACATTTAGTGCATGGGTAACTACGCGTGAAAGATGCTGGGACCCATAGCAACCAACCAAGTAATTACTTTCATTTTTGAAACAGTAAAAGAATATGATTAGTGACTACAGTATGTTCTAGAGCACTCTTGCTTTTTCACCTGTGAACTAGTTTTCATCAATCTCTCCCAAGGGGGAAGATGTACTAAGCCATGGAAAGTGAAAAAGTGGCGAGAGATAAAGTACCAGCCAATCAGCTCCTACCTGTCATGTGTTTGAAAAATGACAGTTAGGATCTGATTGGTTGATACAGTAGTTTATTTCTCTCCACTTTATCACTCTGAAAGGCTTAGTACGCCTGCCCCAAAGACACTAGCAGAGTCTCACAGGACCAGGTGTGCCGAGGGTCTGTTTGGCGTATGGGTATGTGTGACCGGCAGCCAGGAGACCATCGGTCACAATACCGATGGCGGGATCCCGGCTGTTGGATGTCCGCCAGGGGGGCAAGTGCAACGAAGCCCCTTGCGGGCTTGTTGGCTCGCTGCGCTCGCCACAGGTTCTATTCCCACTCTTTGTGTGTCGTGGACACCCATGAGTGGGAATAGTCCCTGTTGGTCGGCATGCCGACTGTCGGGATTTTCAGATGCCGGGATCCTGGTGTCAGTATTGTGACCGTCAGTCTCCTGACCGCCGGTCACATAGACGCATCCCGTTTGTTTACCATATATGGTTAGAACATACAGTATACAACATGCCATGACATATATTCTGTGTTGAAGATGTACCATAGTCTATAAATCTCTCTGTTAATACTGCTTGACTCTACCAGTAACATGCATTTTGGTTATTATTGCAACTATAAAGGTCATAACATACATTTTATGCTAAACATACCATTTTTAGATCAAAGCAGTCCTTTTAATAGTTGCATTAATATCATACAATATAACACGCCTAATGTGACATACTTAAACTTTTTTATGCACACTATCCCCAATTTTGGGGTTGGGAGGAATGCCACTGCTGCAGACTGTGGAGGGCATGCTGCTTAAATAACAGCGTTTTTGTGAAAGAAACCCCCAACATGCCAGTTGCATGGCCACAGTCACCAGAGGTCTGGCCACACCCTCATCCCTATTTTGCAACATACCAGTGTTGGGAGGTTTGCATAGTACCATGCTATTGATATTTGCATCCAATTTATTAGAGTTGCTAATTTGTTTTGCCTCTGATCTAGAACTAATGCACATACAGTATATACCGCAATGCCCCTAATTTATATCATAATCTTCTTACTTACATATCAGCAAATGCAGCATGCCACAACAATCACCCTACTCTTAAAGTCACTGATACTGCTTTTAGACTTAAGAGCCGAGAATTTGGCGGATCTAGCAGCCGCCATATTCCTGGGTCTCAGCTCCATGACCCTGGTCGGCAGTAGGATTGTGGACCCAAGACTTAGTCCTGGGTTCTTTCCTTTCACACATACAGAAATACTGGGTTTATGCGCATTCACGTTCAAAAACCCAGGATGCATTTGTGAAAGGGGTATGATTCTTCTTTAGCTGTGTTTGTCAGCTGAGGCTTCCTACTATAGCCGTACTTGCCAAAATCCATTCAGACACCAACAATCAGCCAGCCTTACTACGTAATTATAGCTAAGTGAAAGCATGTATTTTCAATATATTTTGTCTCCCCCTGTTAAATTAAGTGTTTCTTTTATGGCTCTTACCAGTAGATGTTGATACTATGGTTAGTAAAGTCAGCATTTCTTCTCCTGCTTGATGTTTTTTGTATTTGTTTTTAAAAACATCAACATACCCTCCAACTGTACCATTTTTTTATGGTCTGTACCTGCCAAAAAGGGCTTTGTACCAATTTTTTGTCACACCCCTTTTACCCATGACCACGCCCCTTTTCCTAATTTATACCGGTTTTCGAGTGTTCAATGGGGGTCATTCCGAGTTGATCGCTCGCTAGCTGCTTTTAGCAGCCGTGCAAACGCTATGCCGCCTCCCACTGGGAGTGTATTTTAGCTTAGCAGAAGTGCGAACAAAAGGATCGCACAGCGACTGCAAAATAATTTTGTGCAGTTTCAGAGTAGCTTCAGACCTACTCAGCACTTGCGATCACTTCAGATGGTTCAGTTCCGGATTTGACGTCACAAACACGCCCTGCGTTCAGCCAGCCACGCCTGCGTGTTTCCTGGCACGCCTGCGTTTTTACGAACACTCCTTGAAAATGGTCAGTTGCCACCCAGAAATGCCCACTTCATGTAAATCACTCTGCGCCCAGCAGTGCGACTGAAAAGCTTCACTAGACCTTGTGGTAAACTACATTGGCCATTGTGAAAGTACGTCGCGCGTGCGCATTGCGCCGCATACGCATGCGCAGAAGTGCTGTTTTTTTGCATCATCGCTGCACAGCGAACATTTTCTGCTAGCGATCAACTCGGAATGACCCCCAATGTTGGAGGGTATGCATCAATCCCTAAGTTCTTACATAAGTATATTAGCTTTCATTTTGACACCAATGCATAGAACTGTGCATGTCTGTATATACATTTGATTATTTACCAGTATAACACACATATGGTAGTAATTTATCACACAGGATCTACTGCAAAACTAGATTATATTTATTACCTCCGCATTATTACTTCACATATCATATTGCGTATTTCTTCCTAACACATAGAGTATTTCCCCGGTGCATCCTTTCCATCCTGTTTTCAGACCTGAAACATTATCATAAATGCATACTGAAAACATCAGTGTACATTCCAACATCATATTATTATTATTATTATTATTATTAATAATAATAATAATTTATTTGTCTATTTTATAAAAGACGTGTTGCAAGTAGAGATGAGCGGGTTCGGTTTCTCTGAATCCGAACCCGCCAGAACTTCATGTTTTTTTTCACGGGTCCGAGCGACTCGGATCTTCCCGCCTTGCTCGGTTAACCCGAGCGCGCCCGAACGTCATCATGACGCTGTCGGATTCTCGCGAGGCTCGGATTCTATCGCGAGACTCGGATTCTATATAAGGAGCCGCGCGTCGCCGCCATTTTCACACGTGCATTGAGATTGATAGGGAGAGGACGTGGCTGGCGTCCTCTCCATTTAGATTATAAGAGACTGAGAGAGATTTACTGGAGCTGACTAGGAGGAGTACTGTTACTGTAGAAGTGTAGAGACTGAGTGGAGAGAGTTTACTAGTGAGGACAGTGCAGTTTACTTTATAATCCGTTCTCTGCCTGAAAAAAGCGATACACAGCACACAGTGACTCAGTCACATACCATATCTGTGAGCACTGCTCAGGCTCAGGCCAGTGTGCTGCATCATCTATTATCTATATATAATATTATATATATCTGTCTGACTGCTCAGCTCACACAGCTTATAATTGTGGGGGAGACTGGGGAGCACTACTGCAGTGCCAGTTATAGGTTATAGCAGGAGCCAGGAGTACATAATATATTATACAGTGAGTGACCACCAGACACACAGTGCAGTTTATTTAATATATCCGTTCTCTGCCTGAAAAAAGCGATACACACAGTGACTCAGTCAGTCACATACCATATCTGTGTGCACTGCTCAGGCTCAGGCCAGTGTGCTGCATCATCTATATATATTATATATCTGTCTGACTGCTCAGCTCACACAGCTTATAATTGTGGGGGAGACTGGGGAGCACTACTGCAGTGCCAGTTATAGGTTATAGCAGGAGCCAGGAGTACATAATATTATATTAAAATTAAACAGTGCACACTTTTGCTGCAGGAGTGCCACTGCCAGTGTGACTAGTGACCAGTGACCTGACCACCAGTATATATAATATTAGTAGTATACTATCTCTTTATCAACCAGTCTATATTAGCAGCAGACACAGTACAGTGCGGTAGTTCACGGCTGTGGCTACCTCTGTGTCGGCACTCGGCAGCCCGTCCATAATTGTATATACCACCTAACCGTGGTTTTTTTTCTTTCTTTATACATACATACTAGTTACGAGTATACTATCTCTTTATCAACCAGTCTATATATTAGCAGCAGACACAGTACAGTGCGGTAGTTCACGGCTGTGGCTACCTCTGTGTCGGCACTCGGCAGCCCGTCCATAATTGTATATACCACCTAACCGTGGTTTTTTTTTCTTTCTTTATACATACATACTAGTTACGAGTATACTATCTCTTTATCAACCAGTCTATATTAGCAGCAGACACAGTACAGTGCGGTAGTTCACGGCTGTGGCTACCTCTGTGTCGGCACTCGGCAGCCCGTCCATAATTGTATATACCACCTAACCGTGGTTTTTTTTTCTTTCTTTATACATACATACTAGTTACGAGTATACTATCTCTTTATCAACCAGTCTATATATTAGCAGCAGACACAGTACAGTGCGGTAGTTCACGGCTGTGGCTACCTCTGTGTCGGCACTCGGCAGCCCGTCCATAATTGTATATACCACCTAACCGTGTTTTTTTTTCCTTTCTTTATACATACATACTAGTTACGAGTATACTATCTCTTTATCAACCAGTCTATATTAGCAGCAGACACAGTACAGTGCGGTAGTTCACGGCTGTGGCTACCTCTGTGTCGGCACTCGGCAGCCCGTCCATAATTGTATATACCACCTAACCGTGGTTTTTTTTTCTTTCTTTATACATACATACTAGTTACGAGTATACTATCTCTTTATCAACCAGTCTATATATTAGCAGCAGACACAGTACAGTGCGGTAGTTCACGGCTGTGGCTACCTCTGTGTCGGCACTCGGCAGCCCATCCATAATTGTATATACCACCTAACCGTGTTTTTTTTTTCTTTCTTTATACATACATACTAGTTACGAGTATACTATCTCTTTATCAACCAGTCTATATATTAGCAGCAGACACAGTACAGTGCGGTAGTTCACGGCTGTGGCTACCTCTGTGTCGGCACTCGGCAGCCCGTCCATAATTGTATATACCACCTAACCGTGGTTTTTTTTTCTTTCTTTATACATACATACTAGTTACGAGTATACTATCTCTTTATCAACCAGTCTATATATTAGCAGCAGACAGAGTGTTTAGTGCCGCCGCTCACCTTGTCAGCAATCGGCGTACGAGGTTACATCCAGAAAATGTGGAGAAGATGATGTTCATTAAAATGAATTATAATCAATTCCTCCGCGGAGACATTGACCAGCAGCAATTGCCTCCACAAAGTACACAGGGAGCTGAGATGGTGGATTCCAGTGGGGACGAATTGATAATCTGTGAGGAGGGGGATGTACACGGTGATATATCGGAGGGTGAAGATGAGGTGGACATCTTGCCTCTGTAGAGCCAGTTTGTGCAAGGAGAGATTAATTGCTTCTTTTTTGGGGGGGGTCCAAACCAACCCGTCATATCAGTCACAGTCGTGTGGCAGACCCTGTCACTGAAATGATGGGTTGGTTAAAGTGTGCATGTCCTGTTTTGTTTATACAACATAAGGGTGGGTGGGAGGGCCCAAGGACAATTCCATCTTGCACCTCTTTTTTCTTTTCTTTTTCTTTGCATCATGTGCTGATTGGGGAGGGTTTTTTGGAAGGGACATCCTGCGTGACACTGCAGTGCCACTCCTAGATGGGCCCGGTGTTTGTGTCGGCCACTAGGGTCGCTAATCTTACTCACACAGTCAGCTACCTCATTGCGCCTCTTTTTTTCTTTGCGTCATGTGCTGTTTGGGGAGGGTTTTTTGGAAGGGACATCCTGCGTGACACTGCAGTGCCACTCCTAGATGGGCCCGGTGTTTGTGTCGGCCACTAGGGTCGCTAATCTTACTCACACAGCTACCTCATTGCGCCTCTTTTTTTCTTTGCGTCATGTGCTGTTTGGGGAGGGTTTTTTGGAAGGGACATCCTGCGTGACACTGCAGTGCCACTCCTAGATGGGCCCGGTGTTTGTGTCGGCCACTAGGGTCGCTAATCTTACTCACACAGCTACCTCATTGCGCCTCTTTTTTTCTTTGCGTCATGTGCTGTTTGGGGAGGGTTTTTTGGAAGGGCCATCCTGCGTGACACTGCAGTGCCACTCCTAGATGGGCCCGGTGTTTGTGTCGGCCACTAGGGTCGCTAATCTTACTCACACAGCTACCTCATTGCGCCTCTTTTTTTCTTTGCGTCATGTGCTGTTTGGGGAGGGTTTTTTGGAAGGGACATCCTGCGTGACACTGCAGTGCCACTCCTAGATGGGCCCAGTGTTTGTGTCGGCCACTAGGGTCGCTTATCTTACTCACACAGCGACCTCGGTGCAAATTTTAGGACTAAAAATAATATTGTGAGGTGTGAGGTATTCAGAATAGACTGAAAATGAGTGTAAATTATGGTTTTTGAGGTTAATAATACTTTGGGATCAAAATGACCCCCAAATTCTATGATTTAAGCTGTTTTTTAGTGTTTTTTGAAAAAAACACCCGAATCCAAAACACACCCGAATCCGACAAAAAAAATTTGGTGAGGTTTTGCCAAAACGCGTTCGAACCCAAAACACGGCCGCGGAACCGAACCCAAAACCAAAACACAAAACCCGAAAAATTTCAGGCGCTCATCTCTAGTTGCAAGCTGCACAAGTGCTGCAGCATGGATGCACAAAGTACTGTAAATGGTAAATTACAAGTTAACTCTGTCACCTCTTTGTTAAATTGTGCGGAGCTATAATGTCAGTGTTAGGAAATCTAGAGCTATACCACTGTATATAATACAGACTTGTGCTTTTAGATGTTCATGTGAAGCTCACTCTCACATTGCAGAACACATCAAGGTAATTACACAGATATGATGCTGCCACATTACAGAAAAACTTTGAGCTTTATTTAGAGTTTTGTGTAATTTATGCAATATGCATGCATATAAATTCTGTCAGTGTCAGATTAAACGCAGGGCGGACAGAGTGGTGGCCCTGGGGTCTGCACACACAAGGAGCCCACATCCATAACTACTGCACCCTATTGGGGTCTGGCACAAAGCCTATGCACTTCAGGGTCATGAATATCACCCTGTCACAGTCAGTGCAGTTGTGTAGTGCAGATTGGAGGAACCGTCTCAGGTGGTATTTATTTATTTATTTATTTATTAACAGTTTCTTATATAGCGCAGCAAATTCCGTTGCGCTTTACAACTGGACACAATTAGAAGACAAAACTGGGTAAAAACAAACAGTCATAGAGGTAGGAGGGACCTGCTCGCAAGCTTACAATCTATGGATGGTGGTATGACTTACTGTGTTGTGTCACAGCTGGGTGGACGCATGGGACGGGTGGTTGGAGGGGGCCGTCATAAGCCAGTTGGCTTGCGGACCCTACACACCTTAATAGTGTGCATGTACAGATGCATTAATCTTAAACTAAGCCTAATTCAAAAAAGTATTCCCTAGACATACAAATGCAGACTGACAATGTTATTTATAAATGACAAGTCACGTAACCTGTTCACAATATAATGTAAATAAGTGTCACAAACTAATCATGTCTTTACAGTGTTATTAGTAAATGTAAAATGTGCATTTTCTGTATAAATGGTAATTAAATACAAATGTGCCTAAATTTGTTATATAAGTTGTCAGCCACTCAGTGGCGGAACTAGTGCTGATGCCCACGGAATTGAGGGGGCCCACAGCTGGTGGCATTACAATGAGTCACACTGAACACATCAGGGAGCACATGCCTCACTAGACCTGACAATATATATTGTGTATATAGTGTATACAGTGTGTGTGTGTGTGTGTGTGTGTGTGTGTGTGTGTGTGTGTGTGTGTGTGTGTCCTGCATTGGGACTAGTGACTGAAGTAGTGACTGAGTGCAGGAATCTGGAAGGCCTTATGAACTACTTGCACATAAACAGGGTGCAGGAGGTGGACTTAGGTTATGAAGACTGAATGCTAGACTGGTTACCGGACTGGACCTGTAATACTGGGCTGGGAGCAGTTACGCTGGATGCCGGGATGAGATTGCTTAGTACCAGGCTGGGACTGGTCACATTTAGTACTGGGCTAGGACCAGTTATGCTTAATACAGTGCTGGGACCGGTTATGCTTACTACTAGACTGGGACCAGTTATGCTAGGTACCTGGCTGGGACTGGTTAGGCTGGTGACCGGGTTGGGACTGGTTATACTTGGTACCTGACTGGAGCTGGTTAAACTGCAGTGGATTAACCAGGCTGATCATAAAGTACCTCTTTGCTGGCTGGGACTAGTAGTGTTCCTTCGGCATAATTAACCAGGCTGGAACCGGTAGCGCAGTTCACTTAACCAGGACTAAAAGTGCTGCTGCAGCAGAGATATAGCTGAACCAAGAGGTCTGGAGCCAAGGGAAGTAGCTTGAGAGCGACATTGTACTGCCAACATGCTAGAGCCTTAATAAGTCTTTAAATAGGAGCTGCTCATCCCTGATTGGCAGTTGGAGTCACATGAGCTGGTACTGACATGCCATTGGTTGATTGGTGTTCGGATTATTACAAGCAAGATCGCATCCCCCAGAAGATGGAGCCAGTGGGAGACACTAAGGAGAGATGCCGGGACTACGTGAGGCCAAACAGCAGGAGGAGCTGCGCGGATCTAGTGGAAGACAACAAGCACCTGGGAGCCCCTGAAGTAGAAGCGCCAACCATTGAATAGGTAAGTGCTGGGAGGTGGGGGCATGGGACCTGGCAGTACCCCTCCCTCCTTACAGGTGGCCTCTGGACAGCTCTTGGTCTTCTGAGGATATTTGCCATGGAATGCTTGACCCAAATAAGGAACATGAACATCAGGGGCATTGATCCAAACTCTTTCCTCTGGAGAATATTTCATCCAGTCAATATGGAAATGAAGTACTGTAATCCATAGTGACAAGAGTCTAAAACTCTCAGTCTCAAATTACAGCCAGTAAATAGCCAGATTTAATCTCCTGGTTTAAGATTCGGCACCTCCTGTTGCTTATGGTCAGCAGAAATAAGAGAAAGTCATCATCAAAAGTTATGGATCTATTTCCATTGTTTAATAAGTTATTGTAAAGTGGAATTTGCAGCAGGAACATCAGCAGATGTCTCAAAATCCTGATTCACTCTTTCAGTTTAGCTATTCATTTGTGAATGATACGCAAAGGAAAACTTTTGTTTTACTTGGAGCAAGTACAGTAGACCTTCTAGCACCACTAAAATCTTGCCATGAGTTGCACTCGTCAATCTGATATAATTTTCCTGGGTAAGCCATGGAGTCTGAAGATTTCACGAATGAAGAGTTGTGCCAATTTGGAGGCGGATAGTAGACTGGTGAAAAACAGTCAGTAATGACCCAAATAGTGTTAAAACCCTCTTAACAGGACAGGTCTGTAATGAAGTCCATGAACATGTGTCCAAGACTGATGAGAAGAGACAGAGGTTGAAGATGACTGACTAGAGCTTGATGAGAGACTTTATGTGTAATGCACTTGACACAGAAAGCAAAGGACTCTTGAATGTCAGACCTCATCGAAGGCCACTAATAAGAGCTCTGGAAAAATGTAAATTCTTTTAGACTCCTGGATGCTCACCAAAATAAGAGGATGGGTCCATTGAACTAGTTTTTTATGATGGACTAGAGTTACAAAGATTTTCCCAGGAGGTGGAGTAGGATTCAGCTGTGTGGCCATGAATGGCAAATGATCAATAATGGGACATTTATCTAAGGATCTTCTTGGATCATGGATCATGAAAGAGCATGAGCCTTGCAATTCTGAGACCCAGAATAAAAGGTTACCATGAAATCAAACATTGAAAAGAAGATTGCACAGTGGGCTTGTCTGAGATGAATGCATTGAGCCGCCTTTTAGGGACAAAAGATTTTTATAATTAGTGAGTACAGATACTGGATATTTGGCACCTTCCAAGGGATACCTCCACTCCTCCAAAGCCAGCTTGATAGTAAGCAACTCCTGGTACCCGATGGAGTCATTTCTATCAGCTGGTAAAAACTTCCATTAGAAGAAGCTGTAAGCAAATACATTTCTTGTTATCTGAACACTGAGACAAGACCGCCTCTACTGCCACAGCTGAAGCATCCACCTCTAGAATGAATGAACGAGATACGCCTGGTTGATGTAAAACTGGTGCTGAAACGAAAGCTTGTTTGATGAGTTTGAAGATGGAATGTGCTACTTCAGACCATTGAGTTGGATCAGAACCCTTGCATGTTAGAGCAGTAATCAGTGCAACCAGGATGGAAAATCAAATCCAAGACACCTTTGGACAGCATTAAGGGATGTTTGTAGGGACCAATTCCAGATGGCTTAAAGTTTCTCTTGATCCATTTGCAGACCAGAGCCAGAGATGATGTACCCCAGAAACAGAATTGAGGGGACCTCGAACGTGCACTTCTCCAGTTTTGCAAAGAGTTGGTTTGCTCGTAGCAACCAAAGAACTTCCTTAACTTGAAAACAATGGGATTCCAAATTTTGAGAAAAGAATAGAATGTCGTTCAAATAAATGACTACATGTTTGTAGAGCAGATTGTGGAAGATCTCATTAACAAAGTGTTGGTACACAGCTGAGCATTGCACAAACCAAAGGACATTATGAGATACTCGTAATGACTGTCTTGCATATTAAAAGCGGTCTTCCACTTATAACCGTCCCGTATCTTGAGCAAATTGTAGGCTCCTCTGAGGTTGAGTTTTGTTAATATTTTTGCACCCTTCACACAGTCAAATAATTCTGCAATTAGAGGAATGGGATAGTGATTCTTCATGGTTACGTCATTTAAAATTATTATTATTATTATTATTATCCTTTATTTATATGGTGCCACAATTATAGAGAAATGAAGACAATATAGGACAAGTACAGGGTAAATAAACATAGCTACATCACAAGACCACACTGAAATAAGTATCATGTTGGCGGGATTTGGTGTCATCGAATATGGTTTAAGTATGAAAAGGATAAGCACATGAGGGAAGAGGGCCCTACTCATAACAGCTTACATTCTAAAGGGGATGGGAAAGGGATGACAAAGTTTGGGTAGACAGTGAGTGTGGAACAGAGGCTTAGGATGAGATTTTGAAGGGTTCGGTGAAGAAGTGGGTCTTGAGAGCCCATTTGAAGTTTTGTAGAGAGGAGGAAAGTCTAAGGGGGAAAGGTAGAAAAATCCAGAAATGGGAGCAGCATGTGAAAAATATTGGAGGTAGGTGTGGGAGGAAGTAATTAGTAGGTAGGAGAGGCGGCATGCATTAACAGGATGGGTGGGAGTGTAAAGGGAGATATGGGGGTCATTCCGACCCGTTCGCACGCAGCGGTTTGTCGCTGCGGTGCAAATGGGTCTGGAATGCGCATGCGCGGTGGCCGCACTGCGCACGTTAGTCGTTGCCCGGCGACAGGGGTCGCCGGGTTATGTCGCGGACAACAAAGAAAGCAGTCGCAGAGGCGACCACGAGAAGATTGACAGAAAGAAGGCATTCCTGGGCGTCACCAGACCATTGCCTGCCGTTTTCGGGGAGTGGTGAAGAAAATGCAGGTGTGTCCAGGAGAACGGAGGGCAGATGTCTGACGTCAAAGCCGGCCCCAGCATTGCTGAGATTGTCGCACAGGGTAAGAATATCCAGGGCTAGTCTTGTTCTGCATGACATTTTTTTAGCTTAGCAGGGCTGCACAAGCAATCGCAGCCCTGAAAAGTTAAAACACTCCCCCATAGGCGTGGACTTGTTGATCACAGCAGCAGCAAAAAGTTGCTGGCTGCGATCAACTCAGAATGACCACCATGGTCAGAGATGTAAATGGGAGAGGAGTGGGTGAGCGCTTTGTAAGTGAGTGTGAGAAGCTTGAATTGGATTCTGAAAGGGAAGGGGAGCAAGTGAAGGACTTGTAGGAGAAAGAGAGGTGGATGTAGTGCGTTTGGTGTGAAAGATAAGCCAGGCTGCGGCACTGAGGATAGATTGGCGTGGAGAGAGGCATTTGTCAGGGATACCAGTCAGGAGGAGATTACATTAGTCCAGTCTGGATATGACCAGTGAGTGGATAAGTGTCTTAGTGGCATCCTGGGTGAGAAAGGGTCTGATCCTGGAAATATTTTTGAGATGAAAATGGCAGGTTTGTGAGAGGTGCTGAAAGTGTGGTTTAAAGGAGAGGGAAGAGTCAAGGATTACTACAAGACAGCACACTTGGGGGCTAGAGGAGATAGTTGTGTCATCAATAGACAATGAATTGTGGGAGGTGAGTGTTGTGAAGGAGGGTGGGAAGATGATCAGCTCAATCTTAGACATGTTAAATTTAAGAAAGCACTGGGACATCCAAGAAGAAAGGTGAAAGATGTCCCTAACGCAAGGGAAAATACTTATCTTAGTTGTATGTATGTAAACGCCAGAAGCATTACTGGTAAAAAAGGTGAACTAGAAATACTTGCAGCAAGCAAACAGTATGATATTATAGGCATTACTGAAACTTGGTGGGACGAATCTCATGATTGGACAGTCAATCTAGAGGGCTATACACTGTTTAGGAAAACAGACTAAATATAAAGGGTGGAGGGGTGTGTCTTTACGTAAAGCCGTTTTTAAAACCTGATATACGGGAAGATATTCAGGAGGGGACTGTAGACACTGTCGAGACATTATGGGTAGAAATTGCATGCGGGGAAAAAGGAATAAAAAAGTTAGTATTGGGTGTATGCTATAGGCCTCCTGGTATCAACGTATCTGATGACGAATTGTTACTAAAGCAAATTGAAAGAGCAGCAGGAGTAGGAGACATAGTAGTGATGGGAGATTTTAACTATCCAGAGATAAACTGGAAAAACGATTCATGTGATAGTGCTAGGGGCAATGTGTTTTTAAATACACTTAGTGATAACTACTTAGTTCAACTAATTGAGGAACCAACTAGGTACAATGCAATCTTAGACCTGGTATTAACAAACAATGGGGATTTGGTATCAGGTATTATAGTAGGGGAACCCATAAGAAACAGCTACCACAATATGGTCACATTCAATATCAGTTTTCATAAACAGCCCTATACTGGCTCAACTAGGACTCTAAACTTTAGCAAAGCGAATTTTGAAAAGATGAGGGTATTTTTCAGGGATATTGAATGGGAAGGTTTGTTTTTAGGAAAAAATACTACGGAGAAATGGGAGGTACTAAAATTCCTGCTAGCTAAAAATACACTCAAATTTATTCCTACGAGCAGCAAAAAAAGGAATAAAAATCATAAACCGATGTGGCTTAACAAAAAGATAAAGGAACTTATGGGCAAGAAAAGGCGAGCATTTAAAAAACACAAATTTGACGGGGAAGCAGAGTCATTTCAGCACTATAAGGAATGTAACAAAATGTGCAAAAAGGAAATAAGAGCGGCTAAAGTAGAAACTGAAAAACTAGTAGCAAAGGAAAGCAAAGCGAATCCCAAAAAAATTCTTTAAATACATTAATAGCAAGAGATTAAAGAAGGAGAGTATAGGACCTTTAAAAGACAAGTTGGGAGTCTTAAGCAAAAATGGTAATGACATAGCGGACACACTAAATGAGTTTTTTTCAACAGTATTTACTAGAGAGGACCCAATTCAGGGACTAACACATAATCTCAATAATGAGAATATCCCACTGATAGGTACTTATTTAAGCGAGGAAGTAGTCTGTGACCGATTAAAACATTTAAAGATTAATAAGTCACCAGGTCCCGATGGTATTCACCCAAGGGTTCTAATGGAGCTTCACTCTGAACTTGCAAAACCGCTATTTTTGATCTTTAAGGATTCAGTAATATTGGGTATGGTTCCCAAAGACTGGCGTATAGCGGAAGTAGTGCCTATATTCAAAAAGGGAAGTAAAGCTGAACCAGGTAATTATAGACCAGTTAGTCTTACATCTATAGTGGGGAAAGTATTGGAAGGTATTCTAAGAGATAGTATTCAGAAGTTCCTTGAAGTCAATAAGGTCATTAAAAGGAATCAACATGGGTTTATGAAGGACAGATCCTGTCAAACCAACTTACTTTGCTTTTATGAAACAGTAAGTGCAAACCTAGATCAGGGTAAAGAGTTGGATGTAATCTTTTTAGATTTTGCCAAAGCATTCGACACTGTACCACACATGAGACTTATCTACAAGCTACAAGAATCAGGGCTAGGAAGCACAATATGCACTTGGGTAAAAAACTGGTTAGATAATAGGGAGCAGGGCGTTGTGGTTAATGGATCTTCTTCAACTTGGAATGAAGTGCTAAGTGGTGTGCCGCAAGGCTCAGTATTAGGACCGCTATTGTTCTAGTGCTAAGTGGTGTGCCGCAAGGCTCAGTATTAGGACCGCTATTGTTCAATATTTTCATTAACGACCTAACAGAAGGTCTAGAGAGCATGGTGTCAATTTTTGCAGATGATACCAAATTGTGTAAAGTTATAAATGCGGAGGGGGATGCTGAGTCGCTTCAGAACGACTTAGTTAAATTAGAAGCTTGGGCAGCGAAATGGAGAATGCGCTTCAATACAGACAAGTGTAAGGTAATGCACTGTGGTAACAAGAACAAAAATAACACCTACCTACTAAATGGGGTAAAATTAGGGGATTCTGTACTGGAAAAGGACTTTGGTGTCCTCATAGATAGCAAACTAAGCAGTAGTACCCAAAGTAGGACTGCAGCAAAGAAGGCTAATAAGATATTAGCATGCATAAAACGGGGAATTGATGCTAGGTACGAGAGTATTATACTCCCGTTATATAAATCACTTGTGAGGCCACACCTTGAATACTGTGTACAATTCTGGGCACCTTACTACAAAAAGGATATCCTGGAGCTAGAAAAGGTTCAAAGGCGGGCGACCAAACTAATTAAGGGTATGGAGATGCTGGAATACAAGGAAAGGCTTGCAAGACTAGGCATGTTTACACTGGAAAAGAGATTAAGAGGGGACATGATCAACATTTACAAATATATAAGGGGACATTATACAGATCTTGCGCAGGACCTGTTTTTGGTTACATCAACACAGAGAACTCGTGGACACTCGCTCAGGTTAGAGGAGAGGAGATTCCGCACAATACGGCGTAAAGGCTTTTTTACGGTAAGGACAATACGTGTTTGGAATTCCCTGCCTGAGGGAGTTGTAATGGCCGACTCAGTCAACACCTTTAAGAATGGGTTAGATAAATTCCTAATGGATAAGGATATCCAGGGTTACGGGGCATAGTCACACACTATGGTTATTGTAAAAAAAGAGGGGTAAACGTAACGGCAGTCATCAACTTCAGTCAAAAATGTTATACAAAATAATCGTGCATAGGAGACCACAAATAGGTTGAACTTGATGGACAATTGTCTTTTTTCAACCTTAGATACTATGTTACTAAGAGACAGCAGATAGACAGATGAAGAAACGAATGAGGATAGTGGGGGAGAGGTCAGTTTAGGAAAGGTAAATTTGAGTATCATCAGCATAGAGATGATATTGTAATTAAAAAGAACTAATGAGTTCACGTAAAGAGGACGTTTAGCGAGAAAAAAGGAGAGGACCAAGAACAGAACCTTGGGGGACAAGTTAGTGGAAGTGGGGGGGAGGTGGATTCATGAAAGGAGACAGAGAAGGAATGGTCAGAGAGATAGGAGGATAGCCAGGAGAGGTCAGTATCACGCAAACCAATGGACTGAAGGATTTGCAGGAGAGGGTGGTCCACAGTGTCAAAAGCAGCAGAGAGGTCAAGAAGAATAAGCAGAGTGTAGTGACCCTTAAATATGGCAGCATGGAGGTCATTGCAAACTATTGTGAGGGCAGTTTCAGTAGAGTGGAAAGCACGGAAGCCAGACTGGAATGGGTCAATCAGCGAGTGGGAGTGGTTGAGACTCTTCTGGGGGCATTATCAAAATCAAATTGCCTACTCCCAGTTCCGACATACTAGGAAATGTTCTTAAAAATATTTCATAGGGCCTATCTGTCCCCGAAAAAGAAGATGCAAGATGGGGCTGTCACAATCAAATTGTTGTTTGAAATGTGTGGCTGGTAGAGCAGACCTCTATCATTACTTCTGGAATTGCCCAGTTATTAAACAATTCTGGAGGAGAATTGGGGGTTTTGTTGGTTTTCTATTTGGAAAAAATTTCCAGGTAAGTGCAGATTGGGCCATTCTGGGAATATCTACCCAAGATCAAAAAAGTAATAAAGGTAAATGTAAAATATTGATGGCGGTTTCGGCTGCAGCTAGTAAAGCTATATTACAAATGTGGACCAGCCCACAGGTTCCTCAAATGGCACTGTTCGTGGAAAAAATTTATAATATTTTCAGAATGGATTGGGTTGAGGCAACAGGAAATAAAAGGAGAAAGGCCGGAAAGTTCCTCAACGCATGGGGGAATTTTATAAAAATCTTGTCACCCTGTATCCAAGAAAGAATTAAAAAATGTTTTACTGAAATAATATGGGATGTAGTAGGAAGGGACCACTGGCTCGCCATACTCCTCAATAATGGGACCCCATAATGGAAAATATTGTGTATTTGGATTATTTGATGCTTGGGGATACTTTCCGAAGTATAACAGATGGAAAATATAATGAGCACAAAGCAGGGGTATTATAAAATCAGATGTAGAAGTGGGAAAGAGATGTAACCCTAATGAAAATGCATTCAAGTACAGGTATAGAATAAAGTAGGATTATAATGCAATTGTGATGTTAGAAATGAAATGTGCAATGAAAGAAAAAAAATCAAAAGAAGTATTAATAACAAGTATCAAGAATATGTTATATGTGTAAATGTGTGTTGGAAAAATAATGTAAATGTGTTGATAAAGAATCCTTTAGGTCTGTTTTAATATTTGTATTTTAAGTGCATTAAAGATACATTTAAAAAAAAGCAGTGAGTGGGAGGAAAGAAAGGCAGTAATGCTGTTGTAGACTATGCGCTCAAGGAGTTTGGAGGCAAAATGGAGGAGAGAGATGGGTCGGTAATTGGAGAGGGTGTTTGGATCAAGGGTAGATTTTTTAAGAATAGGGGAGACAAGTGCATGCTTGAAGGCAGAGGGGACAGTACCTGATGAGAGGGAGAGACTGAGAAGGTGGGAAAGATGGGAACAGGCAGAAGGAGAATGGTAGCGGAGGAGGCGGGAGGGGATAGGGTCAAGTGGGGAGGGGGTGAGGGGTGGTGGAGTGGATGAGGGACATGACTTTCTCACCAGATACAAGAAATCCTCATAAAGTGCAGGAAGTAAATTTCCCTTACATGTACCAACACTGTGGAGAGGAATTGCTTTCTGAAAGCAGGACTTAAAACAGAGAGATAACCTGGCAGTGATCTTGAAGGTGGTCCCGTCAAACTGTGGATACTGTGGGTTGTAAAATTGAATCCAGGTGAGGCCAAAAACCAGTACAAGAGGCCTTAGAAATTACCAAAAACTAAGATATTAGGAATGCAAGGCTACAACTCTAATCTCCAATGGGAGAGTCTGATGTGTAAGTGTGCCATCCGGAATCTGACTCCCATCTATGGCAGTAAAGTATACAGGACGTTGATGTTACTCTGTGGAAAGGTGCAATTCTTCAACAAGGTAGTTGGTAACAAAGTTCCCAGATGCATCAGAATCTAATAAGGCTGAGACGACCTTAGATTTCTGGGCTTGTTCCAAAATCACAGTAACTATGCAGTAGGATCTTGGAGGAGATTTAGAAATTACTCCCAACCTAACTCCCCCTTGAGGGAGAATTTCTCTGGAGCAGGGGGCAACAGAATGATTAATCTGCATCAGTTTCTTCCCTGATGGAGATTGAGGACGAGGCACCGGGCATGGTTTGAACTGATCACTTCTAGATTTTTTTCAAGAAATGCTCTCTGATACCTAAATCCACCTTGGTGCAGAGAGTGATCAAGTGAGAATGAGAATATCTCATGTGGAGAGCTTGTCTTTAAACCCATCAGATAGACCACTCTAAAAAGGCTGCCACTCATCATTCCAACCTATTTCAGGTTTGGAATTGTACGACATATTGACTGACTGAAAATGGACCTTTTCAGAGCCACAGGATATCTGCCGCAGCAGAAGTGATCCTTCTGGGTTCATCGAATATTCTGGGGAAAGCAGTGATGAACTCTGGATACAAAGCCAGCAGCGGATCAGATCTCCCCCAAATAGGTGAAACCGTATCTAAGGCAGACCCAGAGAGCAGAGAGATGATGTAGGCTATTCTGGTCTAGTTGTTGGAAGCAGTCTCCCACAGGTATAGGAATCCATGACAGATCTTAGGGTTCCCGTAGAAATTATTAGGAGGAGACAAGATGATGGCCCAGGCGCTGAAGAAGAGACTGGTACAGACAGAACTGGAACTGTACTGGTAGATGGTACAGAAATGACGAGTATTAACTGAATATTGTCAAGATGTTGTGTAGTTTCCTGCCTTTCTAGCCAGGCTTTGTACACTGCCTGATTCAGAAACCTGATCTCCTTCCAGGTCCATGTGGCCAGTGCAAACTGTCAGGTCTGGGAATACTTTTGTTCCCAGATTGGGGCTGGAGGCTTGAGTGGTGACTAAGTGCAGGAAGTTAGGAGGCTTTATGAGGTTACTGTGCATGAGCGAGAGGTGGACTTCCTCCAGTGGTGGTACTATCCCATTCTTGACTCCTGCAGTATCTCTTCTGCTGGTGCCCCTAGCACTCCAAGGTTTGTCTCTCTGCAGCTGGAGGCAATTGTCTAATGTGCTGCACCTGTGACTCCGGTTTATTACCCAGCTTCTCTGAGCTGTTAGTGCCAGATAATCAGTTGATCTCAGCTCAAGTCCTCTGTCCAGTTGGAGTCTTCCAAGTCATCCATTCAGTCTCCTCTGTATACAGTATCAGTCCAGCCAACTGAGTGTCTAGCTGATGCTCAGATTCCAGATTTGACTCTTGTGTCTGTACCCTCAGACTGTCCACCTATCTATTTTTATGGAGAACTCCAACAACTCTAGGCTCTCTTGGAACAACGTTTTATAAATTTCAGCACAGAATCTGGTGTTCCTGAAACCCAAACTAATGTGGTGGCATATTTGTTGATATCTTTTAGAAGGAAGGCATCTGGGGATTACATTCTTTTGGATTTCAATGCTTTCTGTTGGGCAGTCATGCAAAAATTTGGTCCACCATCTCTGAAAGTGACTGAAGAGTCTAAACTGAACTCACAAATTCCCATGAGAATTGGGTATGCCTCCCAAAGTTCTCCCACTGAAGACTTGAGTAGTTCTGGTCTTGCCTATAGTCTATCTGGCCATGAAGCATTTTCAATGAACAAGTGCCCAATTTTTACATTGGGTTTGGACTCTGATTCTGATAGAGAATTAGCGTATGATTCATTATTTGATTGAGGATCCCATGTTTGCACTCGTCTTTTCCCAGTAGAAAGTTTCAGTACCTCCAGTAAGATTTTCAGGCACCAAGAAAAGGAAAACAAAGAGAAAAGGTCTGGATAGAGGTGATCCTAGAGATATATCTTAGTCCATGAGTCTGTATTACTTGTGAGAATCTAGAATCTGCTCTTAAAGAGTACTGCTCATAAAGGGTACTGTTATGACTTTTGGCAGTACCACTCTTCCTCCAATGGTGGTGCAATCCCAGTCTTGACCTGTGACTACTGTTTATTACCCAGCTTCTTTGAGCACTTAGTGCTAGATCATCAGTTCAATCTACCTGAGACTGATCCTAGCTAATGCAGCAAGTGGAGTAGGTTTGCTACTCTGTCCTGCAAGCCAAACCTGCTATCCTGTCATACTGCACTGCCAGTTAAGCCTGCTACTTTATTCTACTGCACTGTAAGCCAAGTCTGTCATCTTGTCATATAGTTCAGAAAGCCAAGTCCTGTTATCCTGTTATTCAGAAAGGCAAGTTTACTGTGTAATCCCTCATCTCTGTCTCACCTACAAGTGTGTATTGAATCAGCTATTGATTCATTCTACTTGTGCATTACATACTTTGAAATACACACTTGCAAGGGTAATCCAAAAATGACTCATGACATAGTAAGTCTTAACAGTTATGAAAGCTGGAGGTTAGACTGGGACCTGCTAAGCTGGTTATCAGACTAGACCTGTAATACTGGGTACCCGGTTGGAAGTGGTTACGCTTAGTACGAGGCTGGGACTAGTTACACTTAGTACCAGACTGAGACCAGTTACGCTTACAGTAGTACAGGTCTGGGACAGGTTATGTTAGTACCGGGCTGGGTCCAGATACGTTAGGTACCAGTCTGGGACCGGTTATGCTATTTGCCGGGCTTTGACTGGCTAAACATAGTATCAGGCTGGGACCGATTATGCTAGGTGCTGGGCTAGGACCAGCTATGCTGGTGACTGGGTTGGCATCAGTTATACTTGATAGTGGGCTGGAACCAGGTTAACTGCAGTAGATTAACCAGTCTGATAATAAGGTACTTCTTCAGTGGCACAGCTTAGAATAATATACCAGTTTTTCTAATGAACAAAGCACTATTAGCTGCAGTGGTCAATATGCAAACAGCTAGTCAGAAGTGGTGGTCAGGCTTATCTGGAAAAATAAGGATCCTTACTGTCAGCTAGGATTAGCATGACTCAGGAACAACAGGTATCTTCTGAAGAAAGTTTGGATTTCACTGCAAGGTGACACACAGATCATGACACCCTGTTCCAGTTTCAGTTGTGACAGACTGGTGGCACAGTAGTAATAGGTAGGTGCAGGAGCACAAAATAAACCTGATAGAGTATCAGGATAGGCAACCTCTGGATCTGGCTAGAGAATGTTGCTGATTTCAGCAATCCATCACCTATGCTTATTCCAGCCTACTAGTACTTGGAGAAGATATATCAGCTAAAATCGTATCTGAGGATAATTTCTGTTGAAGCAGGAGTGCACTACTGTACAAACTCCATATTCGTTCCTACAGGGTGGCTTCATTCCCTTACCAAGATAGCTGCCATACCTATCACTGCCCATGCTTGGCACCATCTTGTCACTGTGGAAGATGAAAATCTTAGCTCTGGGGAGCTCTGTGATTAGCTGCAATATAACTACAACAGAGAGCTGATGCTTACAGCTAAAGACCTGGTACCGAGGTGGAGCACGCAGAGGGTATTCTGAGGGGTGTGGATCATCAAATCGACAGTGTCTAGGTCGACAACGTTTAGGTCTACCACTATAGGTCAACAGTCACTCGGTTGACAGGGTCTGAAGGTCAACAGGGTTTCTAGGTCGACATGTGCTAGGTCGACAGGTCAAAAGGTCGACATGAGTTTTTCCTGTTTTTTTGGTGTCGTTTTCTCCATACAGTGACCGGGAAGCCCAATTAGTGCACCGTGTCCCCTCGCATCGGGCAAGGTGCCACAGATTACCATTCCAATCGTAGTTTACGTGGATCGTTAAGTATGAAAAAGTTAAAAAAAAAGGAAAAAATTTGAAAAACATGGACACAATATGTTTTTTTATCACTTTTGCATGCCTCTCATTAAGAGGGTGGAATCAATTTGATGCAATTCTAAAATGGCATCATCTTGGACATGTCTACTCCCCATAGATGCGTGAATCATGGCATTATGTTGCAGGGGTTTGAGGCCTAATAATGTAAGGGTGTTTGGCCCTATGCACATGACCACTGGGATCCCGACTGCTGACAATGTAACTACATCCCATATTCATGATCTCTTAGGAATGCTGCATTTGTCCCTGTACCGCTTACAGTAAATTCTCACCATTACCTGCTCTCCAGGGTATAAATTTACTAAGGTCCCGATTCAATTCGAGGTTTTTTTTTCATAAGTGTGATCTCAGCTATTGGGGCTATTCGTATTGAGATAAACTGCTGACAATCCAAATACAAATCAATAGACCATCGGTCAAATGCGGCTGTTATCTTATACAACACGGGAATTAACTAAGAATTTGTATTCTCAATGACTGCCTACAATAGCCAAACACTGCCGGGAAAGCATAGAATTCATACAGAAATGGAGCTTTCAAATAGACCTGCTTTGGGCTGGCGTGTTTTGATAGTCATGCACAAATCAGTGAGAACCGTGCATGGTTCTCTGTGGAAAAGTGTCTGAAAGAGTTAAAAATAAAAATTGCATGGGGTCCCCCCTCCTAAGCATAACCAGCCAAAAATATGGAAGACAAAATACGTAGGGTTCCTCCGTATTTTTAAAACCAGCACCAGGCTCCACTAGCCAGGGAGATAATGCCACAGCCAGATGACACTTTTATATTGGTCCCTGCGGCCTTGACATTACCCCTCCAACTAGTCTCCCCTGGTCAGGGTTCCCTGGGGGAGTGGGGACCCCTAAAATTAAGGGGTCCCCCCTCCAGGCACCCAAGGGCCAGGGGTGAAGCCCGAGCTGTCCCCCCCCCATCCCTGGGTGGTGGATGGAGGGCTGATAGCCTTTAAAAGTTAAAAAAATAGAGTATTGTCTTTTGCTGTGGAACTACAAGTATAACTACAAGTCCCAGCAAGCCTCCCCCACATGCTTGTACTTGGAGAACCACAGGTACAAGCATGCGGGGAAATAGCAGGCCCGCTGGTACCTGTAGTTCCACAACAAAAGAAATACAAAAAAAACCACAACACACACACAGTGAAAGTACAAGTTTGTTTACACATACATGCACACTTACACACTCACACATACTTACCTAGTGTCCCGCGGAACCTATCGGTCCCTTTGTCTAGTAGAATCCATTGAGGTACCTGTAATATGGATCCAAAATACTCACCTATTATTCTGTGTAGATCGGTTCTCTTCAGTCCCTGTAGGCATCCATGGGTTAAAAAATAAATAAACTGACAATACCAAACCAATGAACTAAAGGGGATCCATGTGTAAACATGGATCCCCTTTCCTCGAATGTCAGGACCCCCCGTGACTCCTGTCACTAGAGGACCCAGCAGCCAATCAGGAAGCGCCACGTCATAGCGTTCTCCTGATTGGCTGTGTGCTCCTGGCCTGTCAGTCAGGCGGGGCGCTCCAGCTATAATGGAGGATTGCGGTCCTCCATTATAGTCTATGGTGGGAAAATTGCGGTCTGCAGCTAACCGCAAGGTTAATTGAGGTCACCCAAAAGAGTCCAAGAGCCCGGTGCTGGTTGTATAAATAATGGGGACCCCTACATAATCCCCCCCCCCCCCCGGTATTTTAACAACCAGGACCGGCTCGAAGAGCCCAAGGCTGGTTATGCTTAGGATGGAGGACCCCACGCAAATTTTTTAAAGATTTTGTAACTATTTCTATACTGTACACAATGAAGCCCTGCACGGATCTCACTGATCCGGCCGGGCTTCATTGTGTTAAGTCTGGCAGTGTTTTACTATTCTCTCCCATAAAACACTGCCGGCAATACGAATTACACCGACATCAGTGAATTTGAATTGAAAAAACATGGTAGTTTAGTAATTTACCGTATTTTTTCTCAAAAAGTTGCAAACTCACACTGCCGATGTCAGCCGAGAAATACTAATGTTAGTACAGATGGAGCCTCGCTCATCTAGCCTGCTCTGCCGTGCCTAGGTGCACCAAGGTTTATTAGCATAAGCCTTTCATCTATTGTTCTCAGCTGCAATACAATACATAGAGAACAATACAGCAGCGGATTAAGTCATTACAGCAGGGGATTAAGTCCGACAGCAGTGGCTCAGTTAATCCTATTAAAGGGATAGATGAGCAGGGCTCCATCTGTAAATATACCCCCAGGAGTCACCAGATATACAAAAATGTTTAAACAGATGTGTTTTGGTGCACAGAACAGAAATGTGTCTATAATAATAGATGTATGTCCAAGGCAAAATGAAGTTATTTTCATGCTAGTCTACTGATAATTCATTTAAAGCCTCCTAGGTACTTCTTTCCCATTTACATTTGTCAACTTAATTGAAAACTTTGTCAATTTCTGTTTATGTGTTCATTTTAGTTGTACCATTAATCAGTGAAAGAATGTAGATGTCAGTCACTCACTGGATGGTTCTTCTGTTTAAATAAAACATACTTCAATAAATCAATGTTCTGCTGTGGATAAAAGTTTTTGTACTTTTCTATTATGCTTAAAAAAGGAGCAAATTGTTCACTGGAGTATTATGTTTATGTTGATATAGTCTGCATACAATAAATCAGGTGCTACTACTGTATGTTTATTACAAGCAAATTCCTATACTGCAAATAGTAAATTATCATTCTACTTATCTAACTTGAAGGAAAATAGATTTAATTATATATTGAATTAAAAACACCAATTGTGGGTGGCATGGCTTGGTCTAGCATGGAATAACAGTAACGCTGCTTGCGCTCCGATGTTATATCCTGGAAATCATCCTACTCGGAGTGAATTAAACTTCTCAAGTGCCCCCACCACACCTCTACCTCTGTCTTGCATACATCTTACCACTTTGTCAATACCTGATCAGCATCTTGAATGCCATCTGCCCCGTTGTTGCGGCTTCTTGTGTCCCAAGACTGCCTGTCATCTAGCCTTTCAGGCTCTGGATCTCCTTTGCCTTGCTCCCTTTCCTTCATGGTACACCCCCCTCATAAGTGCATCCAGCTTTATATTCACTCCTGCTCCCTGGAGCTGAGTGACTTGACCAAATGTCCCTGTTTTCTGTGCACTGATCCCTTGTTGGCTGGAGGAGTGTGATCAGAATCTTCAACCTTCCTGGAGCGACCTGCTCTAGTACTTCTGAGTCCTGCATTTCATCCAATGGCTGCTATCTAGTGGTCTCTATAGCCCTTGGAGACCTGCGGCAATTGTTTTGAAACCAGCCAATGGGAGTATGGGGGTGGGCTTATTGAAGATAGACAAACTTAGCACTGTTTGCCTATGTCCCATACATGCTGTGGCTTCTGATCCCCGAGTAAGAAAATCAGCACATATGTTACACACAACTTTACAAGTATGTTTATATGTGCTGGCCGGCTCCCCTCTGCAGTCTTTAATTGGTACTGCACCCCTTTGGCAGCAACCGGCGCTGTTCACAATCTGGGGTATATATACTAAGGTCCCGATTTTGACCGAGATGCCATTTTTTCTTCAAAGTGTCATTTCGGTAATTTACTAAGCAAAAATCTCGGCAGTGATGAGGGCATTCGTAATATTTTGGAAGTCCTAGGAAAAAATCACAAATCAATACACCATCGGTCAAATACGCCTGCAATTTGGTAGAAATCGGTAATTTACTAAAAAGTGCAAATCACAAACACTGCCGACAATAGCCAAACACTGCCGTGCAGAAATACAATTCGTGAAAAAGTGCTAAAAAAAAACAGACCTGCTTTTTTATCCCGTGTTTGGATAGGCATACACGGATCCATGAGATCCGTGCATGTTTATCAGTGGGAAGGGGATGGGAAAGTGTTATTTTTATGAAAAAAAAAATGCGTGGGGTCCCCCCTCCTAAGCAAAACCAGCCTCGGGCTCTTTGAGCCGGTCCTGGTTGCAAAAATATGGGGGGGGGGGAAATGATAGGAGTTCCCCCATATTTAAACAACCAGCATCGGGCTCTGCGCCTGGTCCTGGTTCCAAAAATACGGGGGACAAAAAGCGTAGGGGTCCCCCGTATTTCTGAAACCAGCACCGGGCTCCACTAGCCAGATACATAATGCCACAGCCGGGGGACACTTTTATATAGGTCCCGGCGGCCCTGGCATTACATAACCAACTAGTTACCCCTGGTCGGGGTACCCTGGAGGAGTGGGGACCCCTTCAATCAAGAGGTCCCCCCCTCCAGCCACCCAAGGACCAGGGGTGAAGCCCGAGGCTGTCCCCCCCATCCAAGGGCTGCGGATGGGAGGCTGATAGCCGTTTTGTTAAAAAAGGAATATTGTTTTTAGTAGCAGTACTACAAGTCCCAGCAAGCCTCTCCCGCAAGCTGGTACTTGGAGAACCACAAGTACCAGCATGCGGAGGAAAACCAATGGTGGGAACTTTGTGGTCAGCGGTGAGGTTACTTTCGGTCACCCGCTGACCACAAAGTTCCCACCATTGGTTACAATGGAGCGCATAGGCGCTACATTGTAACACTGCCGTGTGCTGCCTGTCATACAGTACAGGAGCACACAGCCAATCAGGAGGGTGCCACAACATGGCATTCCCTGATTGGCTGATGGAACCCTCTTAGACATAAGTCAGAGGGGGTTTCTGGCATTCGGGGAAAGGGGTCCCATGTGAAAATATGGGGCCCCTTTCAGTGCGAGGTCGGGTGTCCGTTTTTTTATTTTGACAAGTACCTGGATTACAAATGGATTACAAGAAGAGCCTTCTACACTGGATTTTGTGAGTATATTTTTTCAACAGGTACCCCATGGATTCTACATGGAGAAGAGGACCGACCCTCGTGTGAACATAAGGTAAGTATGTGTATATGGAGGTGTGGATGTATGCATTAAAGTTATACTTTCAAGGTGTGTGTCTTATGTTTTTATTGGGGTATTTTTTTAGTAGTAGTACTACAGGTACCAGCGGGCCCGGTTTTCCTCCGCATGCTGGTACTTGTGGTTCTCCAAGTACCAGCTTGCGGGGGAGGCTTGCTGGGACTTGTAGTACTGCTACTATAAACAATATTGATTTTTTAACAAAACGACTATCAGCCTCCCATCCGCAGCCCTTGGATGGGGGGGACAGCCTCGGGCTTCACCCCTGGTCCTTGGGTGGCTGGAGGGGGGGGACCCCTTGATTGAAGGGGTCCCCACTCCTCCAGGGTACCCCGGCCAGGGGTGACTAGTTGGTTATGTAATGCCAGGGCCGCCGGGACCTATATAAAAGTGTCCCCCGGCTGTGGCATTATGTATCTGGCTAGTGGAGCCCGTTGCTGGTTTCAGAAATACGGGGGACCCCTACGCTTTTTGTCCCCCGTATTTTTGGAACCAGGACCAGGCGCAGAGCCCGGTGCTGGTTGTTCAAATATGGGGGAACCTCTATCATTTTTTTCCCCATATTTTTGCAACCAGGATCGGCTCAAAGAGCCCGAGGCTGGTTTGGCTTAGGAGGGGGGACCCCACGCAATTTATTTTTTTTTTTTAACACTGTTTTTTTTTTTAACAAGGTGCACAATGAAGCCCAGCACGGATCTCTCAGATCCGGCCGAGATTCATTGTATTAAAGTCGGCAGTGTTTTACAAGTCACTCACGTAAAACACTGCCTAAAAAAACGAATGACATCGACATCGGTAAAACCGAAAATGCAGAATACGGCAGCTTAGTAAATTAGTCGTACTAAATTCAAAAAGTTGCATATTTACACTTTCGATGTCATTCGTGATTGAACTTTGACCTCAAACGGGAAAATACGATTTTTAGTAAATATACCCCACTGTCTTTAAGGCTCTTGAAAATTGAATTCCATGCTGCCATCAGACTTGAATGCTTTTCTGACCCTCCTGCTGCTAACACACAGTCACCCCTTTTTCTCAGATGTCCCAGTCTGCTGCTGTTCTCCTTATCCTGAGAATGTGTTGCAATGAGTGCTTCTCATCATCAGTTCTTTTGACAAACACTTAACATTTAAACTTTGCAATGTTCAGATGGATATCTCTTATGTTCATCAAGATACGTAGAAATGAAGGAAGCAGAAACCTGTATCTCCATGTGGAAGATTCTACTGCTCTCTTGAAGATGCAGGTCATACCATTTGATTCACAGATAGCTGCATATATGTTTACACTTTCTGACACAACTATGTCACAACTATGCCCCTTAGACACAACTATGTCTATTTTGTGTTCTACCTGAGATAAAGGAGTTTATGAAACCAGAGGAAACAATTATATGGCTAAGAGTCCTTTACTTTCCAATTAGCTAGAGAGAGTAACTCCACCAGGAGTACCTTCGTGCACCGAGCTTCTTTATTATCAAGAAATAGATACCCTGGTTACTTGACAACTTGCCTGTGAGAGTACTAATCTACTTTATATCTGTTGTTTTTGCTAAAAACAGTAAGTTTTTTAAGTATTTAGGGTCTATTCATGAAGCAGTGAAAAGTATGGAGAAGTGAGCCAGTGGAGAAGTTGCTCATTGCAACCAATCAGGTGCTACGTATAATTTTAAAGAATGTATTTTAAAAAATGTTACCTCAACACTTATTGGTTGTCATGGGCAACTTCTCCAATGGCTCACTTCTCCACTCTTTTCATTGCTTTATGAATAGACCCTTTTGTCTTCTTCAATATGTGTGCTTACCTGTTACTGTTTGACCTCTTCTAGACCATTTTTTTCTCTGTTGTGGGTAGGTGGATGGGCTATATTTATCTGTTACAGGGAAGCTGCCATATTTCTTCATCATATGGGACTTCTCTTCTATTTCATACTGGTGGTACTTGTTTCTGACTAGCCTACTTGTATTGTCCAGAGTTCCTGGACATATGGGCATATCCTCTCTAGTTGTACTGTTTCTTCTTACCCTTAAAATGTTTGGGATGCATTCTGGATTCAGGTACTGATGTGACCTTACACACTGTGGCTTCAGTTGTGCCAACTAGTCCCTCTCAGGGTGTCATGTACCAGGAGACTCCCTGTCATTAATTTTGGAACCTTAGGGGTCTATTTACTAAGCCTTGGATGGAGATAAAGTGTATGGAGATAAAGTAACAATCAATCAGCTTCTAATAGTCATATTAGAGGCTGTGTTTGAAAAATGACAGTTAGGAGCTGATTGGTTGGTACTTTATCTCCGTCCACTTTATCTCCACCCAAGGCTTAGTAAATAGACCCCTTAATTTATTCTGGTTAACTAAGATGTGAATGGGCTCAGTGGATACTTTGTAATGAATGTTAATACAGCTCACTCTCCAGTATTAAACTAAGCATTTAGGGCTTTCTATCTTAATTAAGTGGTAGTCTGAACTCAAGAAATTCTTGTCTCAACACGAGATGGATCTGGAACTTCTTAGTACTCAGCAGGAGGAGGTCTATATATGTTCTCGTGATCCGTCATATAGAGAATCATGATTGTTGACTCAGAGAAAATTAGACCTGTTGGATAAATAAAAAAAATCTTTTGTTATTTCTTAAACATACAGTAGTCAATACGAGAACTCTGATTGGTGTGGAACAGATATGACCTCATACACCTAGCGTCTATATGACATATATCGTCTGAGACGCACCATGAGGAGTAGTCTACCATACTTTTCTTTAAATATTATATGCATGGCAGTTGCAGTGCAAAGCCACTTCCAGTGTACTAGAGTTACTAAGCTGTGACATTAACCACATAGAAATAGTTTTTTTACACGTACAAGGTCACAGATTAAGCACAATGGAACTTGGTGTGAAATTAAGCTGCAGCCATTTGCTTCAAAGTCCTTTCTATACAGTTGAAACTGGTTGTATTATTTATGTGAATAAGATGCACATTTTGAGCAAGAAATATGCTCCACAAGGCTGAATTGCCAGATGGTAGGGAATATAGACTGTAAGCTCCACTGCGGCAGGGACTAATGTGAATGGCCAAATATTCTCTGTAACATGCTGTGGAATATGTGTGTCCTATATAAATAGCTGGTATTAATAATAATTCAATGTACCCAAGATCCTTGTACCTTTTAACAGTTAACAATTTAGTAGCTCTTTCCATTTCTATGTCGGAGGCCTTAATAGTTGTCAACCCTAATCCGGGGAAGGATTTGCTGTTTACAAACTAGTATAGCCCCATCTCCTCAATGGACATAGACATTAGAATCTTGGTGAAAATACTGCCAAATAGACTTAACAAAGTGTTCTCTGAACTTTACATTTTTATCAAACAGGCTTCATGGCGAGCAAATATAATTTTATTAATTTTTAATCTATTTCACAGGTTGCTTCTGCTCTATTTGAGGAGTTGGTGATCTCCATTTTGGGTGTTACTATAGTGTTAAACACTGTAGGGTAGCAAAACATTTTCATATTGGTGCACCAATTGATCTGTTTTTTTTTATGTTTGCTGCATGCAGCTACATTACCCTTCCCCATCGATTAATGGATTTTTCATCCAATACTTCACTTTAGGTTGAGTGATCTGGCAAGTGTGACCCTTGACCCCAGCATCGGTCACACTGATCACTGAGCTTCTGGAATGTTCTATGTGAGGTAGCATTATACTGCCAAGGATCTACTGCAACACTTTTTGAAGTCCCTATGGTTGAGCCATTTTACATCTTTTTGCTTCTCTCTACTTTTGGATTCTATACTGTATGTAGGGGAGATCTGCCACAAATACACACCCATTGGTAGTAGGAACTGGATACATTACCTGATGAGGATTGGGGTTCTTTTTGGCCAATCTCTGCAAAGGTATAGTACAAAGTCTGCAAAATTTCAACAGGTCAAACCGTTTCTTGTCCATAAAACATAGAACCCAACAGCTGCCTAATTTGGTTGGAGTTGTGACCCCAGATGCTCCAAATACAGTATGTGAATGTCGGCATCTGCTCTGGGCTGGCCAGTAGTCCACATTTTCCTGGATACAGTGAGAATCTGTATTGTCAGGACTGGCGTATCCCAGTATACATAACCTTGCCATCTGCCTGCCTCTTTGAGCTGCTCTGCCTCTAGTTAGCAATGGCCTTGATGTATGTCAAGTATCTAAGGTTCTCATGTTAGCTACAGTTTTGCTGGGGTATACTTTGATGGCTTCTAGGGCATTTGGTGTGAGGAAATGGATTGCATTGGTAAATAATGCAGTGTGGCTAGAGTGTTTTGTTTACACAGTGGTGGAAATTTACTAAATTCCTGATTCCATTCGAGATTTTTTTTTTCTTCTAAGTGTGATCTCAGGAATTTACTAAAGTCAAATCTTGGCAGTGTTGGGGCTATTCATATTGAGATACACTGCCGACCACACAAATATGAATTAATAGACCATCGGACAAATGTGGCTGTTATTTTATACAATACGGGAATTAACTAAGAATTTGTATTCTCAATGACTGCCTACAATAGCCAAACACTGCCGGGAAAGCATAGAATTCATACAGAAATGGAGCTTTCAAATAGACCTGCTTTGGGCTGGCGTGTTTTGATAGTCATGCATGGATCAGTGAGATCTGTGCATGGTTCTCTGTGGAAAAGTGTCTGAAAGAGTTAAAAATAAAAATTGCATGGGGTCCCCGCTCCTAAGCATAACCAGCCTCGGGTTCTTTGAGCTGGTCCTGGTTGTTAAAATACCGGGAAACAATTTTGTAAATTTTGTAGGGGTCCCCAGTATTTATACAACCAGCACCGGGCTCTTAAACCGGTCCTGGTTCCAAAAATACGGGGGACAAAAGATGTTAGGGTCCCCCATATTTTTAAATCCAGCACAGGGCTCCACTAGCCATGGAGATAATGCCACAGCCGGGGGACACTTTTATACTGGTCCCTGCGGCCATGGCATTACCCCCCCCAACTAGTCAACCCTGTCCGGGGTTCCCGGGGGGAGTGGGGACCCCTTAAATCAAGGTGTTCCCCCCTCCAGGAACCCAAAGACCTGGGGTGAAGCCCGAGCTGTCCCCACACCATCCCTGGGCGGTGGATGGAGGGCTGATAGGGCTCTCCTAGTTGGCTGTACACTCCTGGCCTGTCAATCAGGCAGAGCGCTCCGGCTAAAATGGAGGATCACGGGCCTCCATTATAGTCTATAGTGGGAAAATTGCAGTCTGCTGCTAACCGCAAGGTTAATTGAGGCCACCCACAAGAGTATATTTAATAATGTATTTATTATTAACATACAAGAGTATATTTATTACTGCATCAGGCCAGCTGCAGTAGATTGGTCCAGGGGCTGCTGCAAGCCTCTCCACACAACAGCACCACGCTACCCAATGCAGCATCCACTTGACTCCAGCACCAGGGGACTGCAAACAGCTGAAGCATAACTCTGGAGACCAGCAGCATGATGCATGAATGGTGCTGCAACAGGTGGCTGCAGCCTCCGCTCCAGGATTTGCATGGTCTTCAGTCGGGGGATGGAGCGCCGAGGGTGCAGGCTCACAGTGAATGTGAGATTGTCATTGTGTTAAGCAGGCACCAGGAGCGGCCGCGGTTAATTAGTCCCAGGAACGGGCAGCGAGACCATCTGCGGCAGCAGCTCAGCCTAACCTCTTTCTAATTGTGTGGCCACTCACAGCTGACGCCCTCTATAGACTGAATGAGACATCAGTCACTGTCTGCCGCCTGTCCGCAACCGCGCTCCCATGCCACAGCGGGGTCTGCAGTTATACCACTGTTCCACATCCTTGTATGGAGGTTCTCTGTTTCAGCTATCTTTTTTGCACCACATAATGCCATCCTTACTTATTTCAAAATACAATATATAACACATCTATCCAGAGATAAGGTAAATCCAACAATTACTTGCCCTTCAAGTGTCATTATAAATAGAGATGTGCGGGTTCGGATTTACTCCGTTCAAAACACTAAATTACAGCAAGTTTAGATTTATATGGATTTTGTTATTGGCTATCCAAAACGCATGACAGCTGGATAGCCAATAAAATGCTGTTTTTGAGATCTGAGTAAAGCCAAGTAAATCTGAACCGCAAATCTCTACTTATAAACAATGGGCCTAATTCAGACCTGATCGCTAGGGTGCATTTTTTGCATCCCTGTGGTCAGGTAATCGCTGCCTACAGTGGGATGGGGAAATCGCTGTGCAGGGATGTGATCGCATGTGCATTAGAGCTTCTGTTTGTGCAGTGTCTACACAGACCAGGACTTACTCTTCCAGTGCGATGACCGGGGCCGGAGCTGACGTCAGAAACCCTCCATCCAAACGCCTGGTCCCTCCTGCGTTTCTCCAGACACTCCTTAAAAACAGTCAGTTGCCACCCACAAACTGTGTCTTCCTGTCAGTTACCTTGTGATCGCCCATGCGATCGCTTTTCTCGCATCATCCCGTCGCTGCCTGCCGATCCCCGTCGCTGTAGACCAACGCACCTGCGCATTGTGGTGCATACACATGCGCAGTTCAGACCTGACCGCAGGCTGTACGAAAACGCATCCTAGCGATCAGGTCTGAATTAGGCCCAACGACACTTGCCTGGCAAAATAATCACTGCAAGACAGAATCTTATTAAATGGAGTTTAATATGAGAAGAAAAAAAAATCACAAAGCTTATTGTTAGAAAAACAAATACCAAAATCACATAGATAAAATCCATTGAAAAGAACTTTATTTTTAAATTAAGAGGGATAAAACCAGAAACATTATTGCCACACTCATGTTCTCTGTTGCCTGATAAAGACTAGAAAATCTGGACAATTCATCTGCAAAAAACATGAGTCCCAAAAACTTCCAACAATAATCTAATTTTTTGCAGTCTCCTACCTCGCCTTAACTGCAAAGTCAAAAATACTATATTATACGAGTATGCTAATCAGTTTAAAACAGCTTTTTATGGTCCAAATTAACTTCTAGTAATTTTCTAGCTAATACATCTCCTTAAACATTTTAGAGTTTTAATAATAGGGCAAATAAAAACTATATGATTTTATACACATATGCATATGAAACATCCTATGAAATATAAATGTCTTAGGAAGTTCTGTCATTTCTCTATGTTCATACAGTAAGATATATAAAACATTACATCCATTGTGCTCCATGTTTCTGTTACTTATACAACAAATGGAAGTTACTGTATAAGAAATCACTTCTGCAATAAGTTGGCCTGACATTCGGAGCATTCCGTCCCCAATTCTACTTTAGGCAGGCAGCTCTTGGATGTAAATTGTGGGCTACTTTAACCTTGGTGACCTTGACAAAATAATGGAATATTACAGTGTGCATTCTTTTTTTAATTCTCTTGCAGATGAAACTAGATAAGGCAAATCTCAAACAGAGAAGGTCAAATATTGCAACAAAGTTATTTTTTTGCAAGTTCCTGGTGAATAACTAAACATGTAGCCGAAAGTTTGAGCCATATTTGGGATCAGTGTAGTTTTTTTTGCTTAACTTTCTGTTGCTTTGTGAGAACATGATAAATGAGTGGAAATATGAAGTCTGATACAGTTGGACATTGCATTAATGCTATGTAAAACATGTTAAAGATTAATCTAAAATAAAAACAGACATTTTATTGAGCAATAATGCAAACATTGCAGGTTTTAAATTACTATACATCTAATGTACTTTTGGTAAAAACAAAAAGTTTACCATATATTAAAGTGTGGACAGGACATGCATAGCTTTGCTGATGAGACTCACAAGATGCTTGTTTGCCACCTACTGTAGCTGCCAGAATGAGTGGGCTGTAATGAGCTGGTTACTTACCAGCAAAGTGATGACATACTTATGGTCATATATTTGTGCAGAATAAGCTGATTTGAGAGTAAAAGATAATTATTGTGTGTGACATGTTTTATCGTGTTTGTGGTCCTCATCCATGCCAGAAAGCATCTATCTCACTCAACGTGCCCATAGTTGCAATATTAGGTATCATGAAATTAAATTATAACACATAAACTATTTAAATGAAAACAAAAACTGAAGGCTGCATGACATCAAGTGGAAAAATGCTGTAGAAGTTTATTAATTATGGTTACACTCTTATTAAACTTGGTAACAATAATGAAAGCACGTATTAATGTTATAAACACTAACTAATAGTCTGAGGTTGATCAACTCCTCACTGAACAACTGAGTTCCCCTTTATCAGAGGTGAGTTAGCTCAGAAGTTGAACACCACACAGCAACAATAACTACTGAAATGGGCAAGCTGTTTGAACCCTGCTGCTGTAATTCACGCTACTCACATGGGTGATGGTAGACGTAGACTGTACATGTAGAGCAAGCACCATCTGCTGTATGTATAGAAACTCCAGCACTCTTATTAAATAATTTGAAACATGTACTCTTCTTAATTAATCACCATGTGTCCTACAGTATATTCCTGCCACTTGAAGACCTGTCATGTAAAGCTGGATTAAAATCTCATGGGACTCTAGGCAAGATACTGGTTGAAATTTTGTCCTAACCCAGTGGTTCCCAAACTTTTTTGAATCATGGCACCCTAGAGTATCAGAATTATTTTCACATCACTCCAAGGTCAAAAGTTTCTTATTGAGAAATTTAGAAAGAAATATTAAATTAAGTTGTGTTTATATGTCATCCTTAGGTTTAATTGTGTGGTGAGGGATAAGATTTGCTTCTGTTTGTACATGTATTTTGTGATTGGGAGCTACCAGGGATGGGGGGGACGGACAGCCTTGGGCTTCACTCCTGACCCTTGGGTGCCTGGAGGGGGGGGGGACTCCTTGATTTAAGGGGTCCTCACTTCCCGGGGAACCCCAGCCAGGGGTGACTAGTTGGGGGGGGTAATGCCACGGCCACAGGGACCAGTAGAAAAGTGTCCCCCGGCTGTGGCATTATCTCCCTGGCTAGTGGAGACCAGTGCTGGTTTCAAAAATACGGGGGACCCTTACGTCTTTTGTCCCCCGTATTTTTGGAACCAGGGACGGCTCAAGAGCCTGGTGCTGGTTGTGTAAATACGGGGGACCCCACACTCAATTTTTCCCCGGTATTTAAACAACCAGGACCAGATCAAAGAGCGCGAGGCTGGTTATGCTTAGGAGAGGGACTCTACGCAATTTTTTGGGGGGATTTTTAACTCATTCAGACCCTTTTACACAGATAAGCATGCACGGATCTCACTGATCTGTGCATGACTATCCAAACACGCCAGCAAAAAGCAGGTCTATTTGAGTGCTCCGTACTTTTACGAATTCTATGCTTTCCCAGCAGTGTTTGGCTATTATCAGCAGTGATTGAGAATACAAATTCTTAGTAAATTCCCGAGTTGTATAAAATTACAGCTGTGTTTGACCGATGGTCTATTCATTCGTATTTGTGTGGTCAGCAGTGTATCTCAATACGAATAGCTCCAACACTGCTGAGATTTGTGTTTAGTATACAGTATTCCCAAGATCACATAACTCAAATGAAATCGGGACCTTAGTAAATTTACCCCTCAGAGTGTGCTGCAGTGGAGTGAGAGAGCCATGGCTGCAAAGAGTAGAAGCCACGTGGGTGCTGCAGATTCAGACGCTGAGAACCGAGAGCTGGAGGCTGCAGATTGGAGTGCTGGTGCAGGGAGACACTGCAGGAAGTGCTGAGATGATGTGAAACAGGTCTGTGTTTCCAACCCACATGTATATCCAACTTGGGCTGCTACCCCACACAAAAAAAATACTAAGCTTACAGTCAAGAATACAGTATAACCGCATCACATATACCATTGTACATTCTGCATTTAAGATACTGTGTACTAAATTATAGAGATGTTTATTAAACCCTCAGTGCCTGCAAATAGTCTGATACTAAGATCAGACCCCTACATTAACCACTGTGTGCATAGAGGGCCTAATTCAGAGTTGATTGCAGCAGCAAATTTGTTATCAGTTGGGAAAAACCAGGTGCACTGCAGGAGGGGCAGATATAACATGTGCAGAGAGAGTTAGATTTGGGTGGGGTGTGTTCAAACTGAAATCTAATTTGCAGTGTAAATATAAAGCAGCCAGAATTTACTCTGCGCAGAAACAAAATAACCCACCCAAATCTACCTCTCTCTGCAAATATTATATCTGCCCCACCTGCAGTGCACATGGTTTTGCCCAACTGCTAACAAATTTGCTGCTGCGATCAACTCTGAATTACCCATACTTGCCTACCTGATTCTCTCCATAAGGGAGAAAATGCTCTGTTCCTGGACTTTCCTGGTAATGTATGATTGCCATCACCTGTGGTGAGCAAGGTAATTGATAAGAAAGGTGTTTCACCATAGGTGATGGCAATCATACATTACCAGGAAAGTCCAGGAACAGAGCATTTTCTTCCTCATGGAGAGGGTCAGGTAGGCAAGTATGGAATTACCCCCAGAGTGCTTTCTCATCTGTTGAAGCCTGGAAGCATTGACAAAGAGACGGAGTCATTGTACCTTATTCCTACGAGACTGTGCTGCAGTAAGTTAAGCGTCTCAGTACTGACACCAGCAGAGTTGTATCATACCTGGGCAGTACGGATGGTGTATTGGTTAGCATTACTGCCTCACAGCACTGAGGTCATGGGTTCGATTCCCACCATGGCCCTAACTGTGCAGAGTTTGTATATTCTCCCTGTACTTGCATGGGTTTCCTCCAGGTACTCCGGTTTCCTCCCACAATCACAAAAATATACTGGCAGGTTAATTGGCTCCCAACAAAATTAACCCTAGCGTGAATGTGTGTGTGTGTACATGTGGTAGGGAACATAGATTATAAGCTCCACTGGGGCAGGGACTGATGTGAATGGCTAAATATTCTCTGTAAAGCACTGCGGAATATGTGTGCGCTATATAAATAAATGGTAATAATAATAAAAATAATACCTTGGACAGTTGTTTGCTATACCAGGTGAAAAAGTCAAATTGCTTTCTAACAAATATTTAAAATGCCTGCTCTAATATATATTGTGGACGCCTGCGCATCTTATTACCATGTGCTATGAGTGTGCGCTATACATCGCAAATCACTGCATCCCATAAGAGAAAACAATACACCCACACATTATCTGAGTTCCAAAGCTCATTGATGTATATATTTACTATTAAAAGGATATGTATTCATTATATCACAATGTACAGTATATATATATATATATATATATATACAGTATATATATATATATATATATATATATATAAAGTTACAAGGTTACAATTTACACAGTAAGCAGTTAATACAAACTAATTCATTACAGACACGACCAGCAATACATCACCATCTCCTTCAATGCACTTTATGCACTAATCGCTCCAGTTCCTCCATCTTTAGCTGTGCTTCAACACCAGCTAACATCAGCAAAGTATTACCAACACACCATCTCGCTCAGGACCCAGGGGACAAAACAGGAAACTCTTCTATGTGATCAGCTATACATTGAGTCTGTTGGGGGTATCTAGCTCTCTTGTTATTGGTCTAGGGGAGGGAACTTTCTCATTCATGATGAGTCATTGGTCAGTTCATATGCAAGCCTTGAAAACATCAAAAGGGCTGGCCTGAGTTTCCTGTCCATCACATGCTTTGTATGGAATCCTTTTGTTCTCATCAGAATTGTGGCTTTATATTTCTACATTCAAACATAACTACTCATGGCAATGTGCTACAACTTAACAGGCATCAAATTGATATACACATTAATCTGGTTGCTTAAATACCAAACACGACATGTCCATCTTGCTTCGTTCCAATTATACACATACATGACGTTACTCCATTATATAATTTGATACTTTATGATGTCTGGCGCTTGATATGTTCATATTATGTGCTGTATGAAGTGTCGAATCTATCTCTCTGGCATGTCTGTGTAAATGCGTATGTTACCATATATTGCTGTGCTCGCTGCGCGTATTTGCAAGCTTAGTGACTCATAATGTGTGGAGTCTGTATGTTCTCTCTATGTAATATTTTTGACTTCGACAGTCCACCCTTTGGCAGTAAACAATATCTGCCATAAATTATTAACATAAGAAAAATATTTCAGACAATAATTGGTGACCTAGACACACGTATGTATTCATTTAGCAAATCAGACATTTGACTATATTTGGGGAAGACAGGGAGGAGGACGAGACATACTCTATATGCACTCGGCGGTCATGGGACCACTGGTTGGGTGTGGGACAACATTCAACCTATAGAGTATGCTGGGACAGTGCTTTGGCCTATAACGTCTGATTTGAATGAACATTTCACACATACATGTACCTACGTCTTCGTACACTGATGTTCGGATTCGATTGAGGTTCTGCTGGGTAGAGGGAGAAGACACAAACAAATTGGGAAAGTGACATATAAAATTTTCATGATTTACATATTCCTATCATTTTCTGAACATGTTTCCATTTCTGGAACGTATGTTAGGTCTGTTTCATCATTGAACAAGGGTTATAAGTAGTGTCCTTCCTAAATAACATAAACCTTCAGAGTTCAGGGAGAGCCACTCATAAACTTTTTTTCAACATATATTATTGAGCTCTTTATCTGCAGTGTGTGAATAGCCATTGTCTGATTGTTCCTGATTACCTCCCAATTTCCTGAAATTGGTGAGATTTAAACATACCAAAGGATTTATCTATGGTACTGGTGGATCTTATGGCTAGGGGGTCTAGTTATATTATATTCTTTGTCCACCGGTCCCCTCCCCCTTCCATGTAATTCAAGTACCTCAGCTAACTCTAAAAAAAAATATGGCACTAATTCTTTTCTTAGAGGTACCTGTGAGCACATCCAATATTCCGTTTGGTTTAAGACCTTACCCACTAGTGAGTGGTAATCACTCAAGGGATGTCTGTCAAATGCTGCCTTATTGCTAGAATGACATCTCTGGATGCACTCATCTTCAAATATGGTGTCACAATAACTACAAAATACAGTATTCCTCAGACAATAGCCTATCAACCTCCGAACTCCGTAACTACTAGACCTTTGATTTTCTCTGGCTTTAACAAACTGATCGGCTAATCCTGGGATCTTATAAGGAAATCACTCCTTCCTCCAGAACCAGTTCCAGTCCCACACTCGAATCCTCATGAAAAACCTCACAAAAATAGAATGTCCTGAAATTAATGTTTGTCAGCGGGAAAGAGAGAAAAGAGAAATAGAACAAAACAAATCTTGTCCATAGCAAATCAATTACAACGACTGGTCTTTCTGTAATACTTTAGTACACTCAGGTAGTGTTCAACAGAGCTGCCTCTCAGTTTTCACGGAACAGACTCTCTGGTGATACTTTTGCGATCTCACTCCATTTACGAGTTCCTTCCGGACTACCGACTTTCCTGCAATGGGAATCGTGGACCCAAGTCTCTCTCTTGGCTACTTTTACTGGGATAGTGCTGTCTTCAAAACTTGGTATGGTCCTTCCCACCTGTCTATTAGGCAACCTGAGCGTAAGAACAATCACACAGTCTCTTGGTTCACAATCAAGACAGTTAGTATTTGGCATACCAGGAATCAACAGTTTTAAGTTCTTTTGTCAAGTTCTCAAATGCTGGCTCATCTCAATAAGGTACTGTACTGTCACCTCACTGGAGTATTTCTGATCATTGTGCGGATCAATCATGACATGAGGTTGTCTTCCAAAAACAAAACAAAAAACACAAAAACCAAAACCAAACAACATAAATTTCGTAGAGCGTGATTCGTTAAGTGAAGATCTGGGAGTGGTTCCGATGCTACATAATACTAGTGGCAATGTCTATGACAACAATAGTCCAATTTCAAGCTTTGCTCCTACTTCTAGGGGTACCATTATCTACACACAAATTTCTGTGCAATTTTTCTTTGCGGTAAACACAGCAGCATCCGTGGCGGCAGGAAATGCCTCTACCCAGTTTGAGAAAACATCAGTGCACACCAATACATAACAATAATTCCTAAAGGGTGTTAACTGTACGAAGTCGATTTGTATTACCTGAAAAGGTCCGTCTGCAGGAGGGATATGGGATGGCTCTATTAGTACTACCTTACCAAATGTTCTTCCTCATGCAAGTAAGACAGGTCATTGCTTTCCTGCTTGCCTGAGAAGAAACCCCTGGTACACGGCAGTAAGCTCTTATCAATTTGCACATACCTTCCTTACCCTAGGTGAGTCAGACCATATGCCTCCTCAGCTAGGCTAGTGAGATACATCCTGGGGGCCACTGGCTTACCTTGTCCATCTCTCCAGAGTCCTGGGGACTCCAAACCATACCCCTACGACTTCCAGACCTCCTTTTCCTGTAGGGAACACAAATTTGTATCTTAATTTAACTGTTGTGTGTTTGCAATGTAGAGTACCATGAGCAGAACTAAAAAACAAAACAAAAAAAAACCATCTCTAGAGGAGAAAATGAAAAAGAAAATGTCAGGTTTGCCATTCACCAACAGGCATATCAGTGTCTATACAAAATTTCCCTTCACCAGTATTCTCATCCTTCCTCCACCCTTTGTGCATGACAAGGCACACTGCAGTAATACTGGTGTTATCGTGCTGGTGAGTTATACTGGGTTCGGGCAGAACTCTGAAGGACCAATTAGGCATGTAGTGTTTGAACTGTAATCAGGTCCCTGTATTGTACCACCCTGTGTGAATGCAAAAGATGAAGAGGAAACTGTGGAGAAACAGAATAGAGGTTGGTGACAGATAAGTTTGTAGAGGTGGAGAGGATTTTATTAAAATGACAACTCGATTGGGCACTACAGGGAATTGACTCTCACCTATCTTGTTTATTCCCCTTAGATCCTGCACTTGCCTGTAACCCCACTCTTTTTTACAGGGAAGATGGGACTATTTGCCGTGCTGGACGTCCTGACTAGGATGCCCTGCTGTGGCAGCCGCTCTATGACGGGGTACACTCCTAATTCCACCTCTGGCTTTAGAGGATACTGGGGAATTTTTGGAGCTATCCTACCATCTTTTACTTGTACTGCTACTGGGGCTACATTCGCCATCAATCCAGTGTCCTGTCCATCTTTGGTCCAAAGGGAAGCCGGGATTTGTGAGATCATTTCCTCTACCTGCGATGGACACGTGTCTATAACAGTAGAATGCGACATTAGCCTTTGAGGGGTGTCTAGTATATCTTGCACTTCTTGAGCATGGTTCTCAGTTATATCCAAGAAGACACCCTCAGGAGTACAATATATGACACACCGCATTTTACACAATAAGTCTCTGCCGAGTAGATTAGTCGGAGCCGATGCAGCCAGCAGAAAGGAATGTTTTGTCTGCAAGGGCCCTTTAGTAATCTCTGCTGGTCTACTCAAAGGGTATTGTTGCACCGTTCCTGTTACTCCCATTGCCGATTTAGTGTTTACCAGTGATCTTATCCAGACGGAGAATTTTCTATTACTGCAAAAGAGAAAAAAACAAATAATAATTTAACAAGCTTCTAGGTCATGCAAAGTATTCATTCAATCCTTCTCATCCCGTATTAAGGGTCTGTACATGGTCCAACAAACATTTCCGAGCTCATCTTGACTAGGGGCATTATTAGGAATGAATACTTCTTATATGGTAACTAATAGAAATACCCAGGGGTTACCCTGTCTCTGTCCGCTTTCCTACTGGCAAATACTAATGTGCGGACAGGTTTTTCTCCATTTCTGACGTTACTTTCTCGATTTTTATTTTATTTTTGGGTTTTACTATATATGTACACGAATGACACCATACTTACCAGTTCCACTGGTCTCAGCCACTTCTCCCGCAGGCTACTGCTCTTCTTTTACGGGTTGGATACTCCTCTGAGTGCATGAGAAATGGCTGAAACCAGTCAGGTCGCCTTCTCCTCCTAGATAAAACTTCAACATTCATTAGTACATATATAGGTAACATTCATATTTTTCATATTTTTATAATTTTCTATAGTTTGTATGCTGGCCGTAACTGCTTCCACATCTACATATGGCAGTGTATTTGCTTTCTCTTTTTCTTCCTACTTGTTTATTGTTGCTACAAGTTCAAACAGTTCTTATATTTCCGTTCTTGTCTTATATGACTTTGGTTAGACATACTACCTGCAATACCTTAGGATCAAACTCACCAACCCCAGGGAATGATGCCCTATCTTCAGCAGTCATACGCACCCATTCATTGCAAAAAGCCTCTGAGTGTGAACCATATTTCTCACACATAATAAACCTTGCTGACCCTATCAGCCGAAATTCTCCAGCCTGAACCCTGCATACTGAACGTCTCTCACTTGAGCAACTGGCTCCCATATTTGTGGGTCTTGCCCTCTCGGCCGTTCCCACAAACACCAAAATACTGCAAGCAGACGGTGAAAGTTACTCGAGCGCCTTTCACTCGCCCACGCTGGCCAGTACAATGATACACTGTTGATAGTGGATCGCAATGTACCCATCTTAGGTCCCCTATAAGACCTTACAGCACCGCAATTTCTTTTGGTGGAGATTCTGTTGGAATATTTTCCTGAGAAAGGCAGCGAAAAATTTATTTTCGGTATCTTTCCACTGGAATTTTTGTAGGAGGAAAAACAGAGAAATTAGATAACTATTTTCACCCTTTCCAGTGGAAGCCGACCAGGGAGATTTCCTGACGTAATCAGAAAAAAAACCTTTGTTTACACAATCACGTCCGTGTATGCTTTTGCACAGCGCATATGACACAATGGTATCACGTTGTGCTGTGTAGAACACACGGACGTGCGGTTCAATCGCACAGCCTATAGATACTAGTTATCTATATGCCCTACGATCCCGGGAGTCGAATTCACAAGCTGCGATCCTCAGCCGGAGCGTAACAAAAACTACATTGGGTCACAATTTTCAATTCACAATTCCCTACCACGCTCCTGTGCAAGTCTCCTCACGACTTGCATATTTCCACAATATTTTCACGTAAGGTAGCGAACCTTACGTCACCGGGCCTCTACTAACCCAGTGTTCACCGACGGGATCCCGAATTCCGGGGTTCATCTCCACTCACTCCGCTTTCACTCACTCAGATACACCTTGTTTTTCTTTTCTGTACAGAAAATTCCACTCCCTTAGGTTGGTTACTTTACCCCAGAGGCACTTACAATTTAGACAAAGTCTTACACTAATCTGCTTTTGAAATCGGATAGTTATGTGCTATTGTATTAAATTTATACTATCCCACCTTTAATTGAACAACGATCATGTGATTTATACCTTGCACCCGCAATCCTACGCAACCTTGCATAACCACGCGACCGTGCGTGCCTTTACGTCACGTGTGCGACCCTGCGCCATGTGCAAGCACCTGTACTTTGTCCATACGTGTACAAACGTGCGTTCACAACTCAATAAACCATACAATCTCTATAAATGTGAGCAATACAAACTATTATCGCTCACTAACATAACCCACACTTATTCTGTATAAACCTTTACGACTAGGCGTTTCATGTCTTTTACGATTACACCCTTAATACATTTATTTCAAATTTATCTATATAGCAAACAAATGTATCCGATTTCACACAGATCTATAATGACTGCAATAATCTGTAATTTAAATGATATGATTCAGATTGGATAGCTATCTTGCAGAACATACACTGATATAAATATACACATAATAATATAATATATATATATATATATATATATACATACACACACACTATACTCCTATGAGACACCTCACCTCTTCACTGCCTCTAATTTGCATATCAAAGATATTTGCTTTTCACTACTAAAAAAAAAAGTAGTTACAAAAGTTAATTTGCATTTCAATGGCTATACTCCCTAGTAAGCAGACTCTACAAATCTTGGAAGAAAAGACAGAAAAAAACAAAACTCTTTTTTTTCTTTTTTCTATCTGTGTGCAACCCTCCACTTAATGTAAGGTTATTACACACAGACAAGAAGAGAGAAAAAAACATTCACTTACCTCACCATTTACTCTCACTAGGCCCAATTGAAACCATTTGTAATTGATTATGGCATGGGTTAAATAAATTCATTGGTAACTCATAAATGGTGCTGGATTTTTTAGATATGTGGAAACTTTGTGACAAAGGAAACTGATTGTTCTGAGCAAACTGAAAATCTGCTATTTAGAAAGTGACCTTCCTAAAAAGGCCACTTCTCCTCCCCCTTCCACATCCATAAGGTTTACACAAGATGGTGGACACACCATGTGGCTAGGCAAAAATGGAGGACAAACCATGCGGCTCCTTTGTCACAAAGAAATCACACTCCATACAGGCACCAATGTTACTTTAGGCCCTAGTTTAAAAATATACACATTTTCTCAGCATGCTAACACAGCTATATCATGGCTATGCAGCAACTTTTAAATGTACTTTTAAATCTACTTAACAGATAAACAATCCAATCTGAATCAAACACAATATGACTTATTTGAACTTTGTTTAGCGACAATAAAAATACGCTTTAGCATCTTAAATATTATGAGAAACACACTGTCCCTTGAATTTCATATCAGCGCCTTACTAATAACACAACAGAACACACGGATGTGATTTGTCAGCATCACGATGCGTCCACCGTTAGCTGATCGACCACAGCATCGCGTTTGTAATGTACAGTGCATCATCAAGAACGTGATATCGCAGATGCAGCACCCATCTGTGAATGCCAAATTACTTTCTAACAAATATTTAAAATGCCCGCTCTAATATATATTGTGGATGCCTGCGCATCTTATTACCATGTGCTATGAATGTGCGCTATGCATTGCAAATCACTGCATCCCATAAGAGAAAACAATACACCCACACATTATCTGAGTTCCAAAGCTCATTGATGTATATATTTTTTATTAAAAGGATATGTATTCAATATATCACAATGTACAGTATATATATATATATATATATATATATATATATATATATATATATAGTTACATGGTTACAATTTACACAGTAAGCAGTTAATACAAACTAATTCATTAGAGACACGACCAGCAATACATCACTGTCTCCCTCAATGCACTGTATGCACTAATCGCTCCAGTTCCTCCATCTTTAGCTGTGCTTCAACACCAGCTAACATCAGCAAAGTATTACTAACACACCATCTCGCTCAGGACCCAGGGGACAAAACAGGAAACTCTTCTATGTGACCAGCTATACATTGAGTCTGTTGGGAGTATCTAGCTCTCTTGTTATTGGTCTAGGGGAGGAAACTTTCTCATTCATGATGAGTCATTGGTCAGTTCATATGCAAGCCTTGAAGACATCAAAAGGGCTGGCCTGAGTTTCCTGTCCATCACATGCTTTGTATGGAATCCTTTTGTTCTCATCAGAATTGTGGCTTTATATTTCTACATTCAATCATAACTACTCATGGCAATGTGCTACAACTTAACAGGCATCAAATTGATATACACATTAATCTGGTTGCTTAAATACGAAACACAACATGTCCATCTTGCTTCGTTCCAATGAAACACATACATGACGTTACTCCATTATATAATTTGAAACTTTATGACGTCTGATGCTTGATATGTTCATATTATGTGCTGTATGAAATATGTGTCGAATCAATCTCTGTGGCATGTCTGTGTAAATGCATATGTTACCATATATTGCTGTGCTCGCTGCGCGTATTTGCAAGCTTAGCGACTCATAATGTGTGGAGTCTGTATGTTCTCTCTATGTAATATTTTTTTACTTCGACAAGGAGTTACGGGACTGACCAGTGTAACTACTTAAAGAGACATTCAATCAATACAGAGCCTTATAACATACAATTGCCTCCTACCCCACCCCCACTTCTATGTGCACCGTACGTAAGAGCTGGCCAGCAAGAATTCTGAGGTTAACCAATTCTATAACAGTTTATCTTTAAGATATCAATCAGCTTTATTGGCCAGGTGTATTCACACAAAAAAAATCCTAGTGTATGTGAGTACACCTGGCCAATAAAGCTGATTCTGATTCTGATATCCTTATGGGACTTATTGCACTTGCAGATTTACTGTACATATTGTTTGCTTTGCATTGCATTATTGTCTGTAAAGGTTTTTTTATATATTGTGAAAGTACTTGAATTATTGCACCCTCAGGTATTTTATGTGACAGCCACAGTGTATCTTACTGTTAGGCCTTTGGTCATGTGTCAAATTACTGAAGTACCAGAAGTAAAACGGTACTGAGATCATTTAATACTACATTGAAGTGTTTACCAGAGGTGTTGTTGAGATTGCATAGTTTAACTAAAGAAGAGTCCGATAGTGTTGCCTATAGCAATGACCAGTGGTTGAAGTGGGAATTTCGAAGTGGGGTTATGGAAAATTGAACATGGCTTTATAATATACATATGGAACTTGCTTAGTTTTTCAGTAGGTGTCAAATTAATTAATTATGTATGCACACTGGTGCCTCTAATTATTACGGAGGCGGACCTTATGGGGAGTTAAATATGGGCCATGACAGAGTGAGCCCCATCGTCTTGAGGAAGTCCCGAGCTGTGACGGGACGAAACGCGTTGACGTCATCCCCTTGCTCAGCCTGCACACGCACAGATTGCTGTCTGTTGAATCCGCATTTAGCGGTCACTTTGGAACCAGCCTTGGAGCTTCCTTACCGGTACGCCAGGTTAGCAAACCTCCGGAGCGTCCGTATCCGCCCGCCAGTACAGTAACATCTGCACCGTGATAGTGCCGGCGGCGGACGTTGTGAAGATACTTCCGTGACTCCTGCGCTGCAAGACTGAACATTCCCGCAGGTCGGGTAATTATAACCAGCAGCACTTCCTCTGCACTGGGACGCCAGTAGCATAGAGGACGGGAGCTACAATGTTTCTTTAAAGGCTGTAGTAACTGTTGCAATCTGTTTAATGATTCAATAGACCAGACAGGTCTGTGTGGCAGCTTACAAGCTACACTGTTTCAATTCCAACTATAAAGTGGCAAAGAAATTTGAACGTTCTATTAGTGTGCCTGAGCTTCCATATATATTGGTTTTAAATGTATGTGTTAATAAATTTGTTTTTATTTAAATATACTAGCAAGTTCCATGTGTGTTGAATTTGGTACAAGCAGACACCTGTATATCCATTTTTTGACAATTTAAATCTTATTATTTATACATCAAGCGCATTACACATTTTTGTATATTTCTTGGAAAATTGAACAGACTGGCTGGGGTCTATGTTACACCTAGAACCCTAGAAGCTTTAGAGATTTTAATGATTGTGAATTTAATTTTAGATACGTACTTATTAACACTAAATAGAATAAAAGAAACCATGTTATATGATGTAAGTTATCCAGCCTGTGCTCCCTACCTACCCTGTGTCCATCCACCTCTTTCCCCATATCTGTATTATTTCACTTTTCCTAAATTTATCATGTCACTTCTGCTCTTCTGACTTTCTCCTTCTGTTAATTACCCCATTCAGCTATCATACCCTCTATCCCTCTTTAGTCCTGCAGTTTTCTGCCATCTCTCACTCCTACACCTCTTACTCCCTCTTCCCTCTCTCACCCCTGCACCTCTCAATCCCTCCCTCCTTCCATCTATTAACCCAACACCTCACCTTCCCTCTCACCCCTGCACCTCTAACTCCCTCCTTCCATCTATCACCCCTACACCTCACCTTCCCTCTCTCACCCATGCACCTCTCACCCTCTCCCTAGACAGAAAGCCACCAGTCTAAATCAATTGCTCAATTGACAAGTGGGAGGTAGCTTCCTAACTCAGACGTAAATGAAACATAACTTGCAAAGCCCTAATAGTTATCATCTCTTCTTAATATCTATGGTTCTTCACGCACCCCTGCACCTCTAACTCCCTCCTTCCATCTATCACCCCTACACCTCTCCTTCCCTCTCTCACTCCTTCACCTCTCAATCCCTCCCTGATTCCATTTATTAACGCAACACCTCACCATCCCTCTCTCACCCCTGCACCTCTAACTCCCTCCTTCTATCTATCACCCCAACACCTCACCTTCCCTCTCTTACCCCTGCACCTCTCACTCCCTCCTTCTATCTATCACCCCTATACCTCTCCTTCCATCTCTCACCCCTGCACCTCTCAATCCCTCCCTCCTTCCATCTATTAACCCAACACCTCACCTTCTCTCTCTCACCCCTGCACCTCTAACTCCCTCCTTCCATCTATCACCCCTACACCTCACCTTCCCTCTCTCACCCCTGCACCTCACTCCCTCCTTCCATATATCACCTCAACACCTCACCATCCCTCTCTCACCCCTGCACCTCTCACTCACCCCCTCCTTCCATCTCTCACCGATGTACCTCTCACTCCCTCCTTCCCTCTAATACCTCTGTGTAACAGGTAAGTATAGGTAGGAATGTCAGTGCAGGTGTCGGTGGACACCTGGATTCTTCACTTGGAATCACCTCTTGGACCTGATCTCACTGCTGGAACCCTAGGTAGAAAGACGAAGAGCCCCAACCCCAGAGGACCCAACACATAAATCACCACACGTTAGGACGGTGACATAAAGGTTTATTATTCGGGATCAAACTGGTCACCTGCTGTATAATTAAATGGTTAAAAGGCAAAGGTCCTTCACAATAAGGACAACAATGCGAATAAGCGGTAGTTTTGCAACCATAAAATATAGAAATAATATAAATATTGATGATAGTTCACAATAATAATCACTGGCGATTTCCTAACGCTTCCCCATGGTGGCAGTATAACCTCAGCTATCACTTCAATTTGCTTCTAACTTAAAGCCTGTACTTAGTTCATAACTACCCTAACTAGCGAAGAAGTCAATTTAAGTGAACCCTTTATAATCCACAGTATTAAAGGTAAGTAAAGAATTGTACAGTCAATAGCACAATAATATATAGCACAGTTCCATAGTGCGAAGTAGCAGTATCTAGCACAGTTCGTTGAATGCTGAATAACAGGCAAGATATACAGTTCAAAGCAAGCAGATCAGCAAAAGGTGAAAAGCAGCATGCAAACTCCTAACATGGCTCATTCTATAAAGGAGCATGCATATGCGGGTAAGTTTAACAGAAGGTTGTCAGCATGCAGGTATCAAAGTTCAATTAAGATGCAAAAAGGGGAAATAGTTTTAGGTAGAACATGGAATTGAAGCAAGGCTGGCAATGCAGATTTCTAACAGTGCTCAGTCCAATCAATATGTAATAGCATACATAAACTGATGTATAAATTGGTCTATTGATGAAGTCAGCAAGTTGTCCTAAATCAGGGAACAGAATCTCCTCCCTTCACTGTTCTCCCTAGCCCTGACAGGGAACAAAGGTCTCTGGTACTGTCACTGTAATCACAGGTATCGAGCTCTCAACAGTGGGCAAATGAACTAATTGGTATTGATATTTATAATGAAGGCTTAAGAGTTTCTGTACCTCACTCATCAGCACTATGATAGGGTCTTCAGTATTTAATGGCTGTGAGGCAGTGCTGCGGACTGGCAATAATCTGGGCACAATGTCTCTCTAGTCACCCAGTGAGCACTTGGAGTGCCCTTGTGTCTCTCGTTAATTTACTGGCTGTGGATGCTGACTGGACTGACATGTCTCTCATATGTTTGCAATAAGGGCTTCAATTGCGCCTATCAGCCGCTGCTCTGTCCCTGACTCTGTGGGGATGTTACTATTACGTTGGGAACTAGTCTCTCCCTCTGCGTTGGTGGTACAGTGTGGTATAAGTCTCTTACCCGCCCACGATGGGTTCCCTGGGCTGGACGCTGTATGCTATCTCCTCTCCCGGCGGCTTCTCTCAGCCGTTGGCAGGCTGGTGTCTCGTCTGCGGTTGGTGGCTCTCTTCAGCGGTGCACTCACACTCCCCTCAGCGGTCACCTCAGCGCAGCTTGGATTTCCACAGCGCAGCTCCTCTGTCTCCGGTCACTGTAGTGGGTGGTGGGCGGCAGCTCAGGGGTCTCTGACAGGCCTTCTCGGTGCCATTCTTCCCTCAGCGCGGCCTCACCTATTATCCACATTCTCCTCCTCTTTCTCCTTCCTCTGTTGATAGGGAATCAGAGGAGATTTACCAGAACATCCACCTCATCCCAGCTAGGGGAGTTTAGAGAGGTCCAGATGGCCAGAGTGACTTTAGCAGGCAAGACTCCTCCATCAAAGTTATACACTACACAGTGAGCGTTAAAAATGACTCTGAGGGTTAGGGCAACTCTTATTAAGGAGGATGAGCTGGTCTTGGGCTTATATATGGAGTTACCAATGTTCCTGCATTAGTTGCCCCTAATATTGATCCAGCATTGGCCTCTATTGTAGGGGAGAGGAAGCATAATGACTCCACGCATTGCACATTTTGTAAGATAGTGGACACAGATTGGACTTTACTTTTTGTATTAGATAAGGCAGAGAGAGAAGGAAAGTCATTTGTTTCACTGGAGTCTATGGTGGCATCTAAGATTGTGCTCCTTAAGGCCATTAGTAGGGTGGCTCTGATTATACTCCAGTCTTCAATTATATTACTAATACCTTCTGACTGGTGTGGGTTTAGCTAGCCTAGCTCCCGAGTCTATGGAGTTTCATAACCTTACAGATGCTGATTTGTTTGGCCTGCAGTTCATAGAGGAGGTCAAGACTCAGCCCAAAGCTAGGAAGTCATTTTCAGACATGAAGAAAGTTAATGAGCCTTACAGGACACCCTTTCTCCAAAGTAGATGGATTTCAAGTGCCACCATGGGCCCACCTCGAGGCTTCCATGGCCCAAGAAGAACCCTTAAAGCTGGTTTTAGACACAGGTCCCCCAATACCACTCACGGACCAACCTCCAATAGCTGGGACTTTGCTAAGTTAGGCAACAGATACAGTAAGTTCAGCTGCATTCACCATTCTCTCAAAGACACTCAGATTCTGTGTGGCAGCAAATTACCACAAACAAATGGGTGGTGTAAAATAATTCAGTCAAGATTGAACCTCCCTTTAATTTGTTTTCATCATAAAATCATTTGTGTTTCCCACACAAGAATTTGCAGCCCTCAGTTGCACAGTTTATTTCAATAGCTCTCCAACACAGGACGACAGAATTGGCAGACCCATCAGTAATGGTCTGGGTCAGCCACCTTTTCCCTATGAGAAAACAAAATGGTATTATAAGGCCAGTGCTAAATGTCAAGGCTTTAAATTGGTTCAGATATTTTGTACCTCCTCACAAGAGACTGCTGCTTTGTGAAATAGATCTGAAAGAAGCTTTCCATTCTATGGGGTCTATTTACTAAGCCTTGTATGCAGATAAAGCGGCCGGAGATATAGTTCCAGCCAATCAGCTTTTAACTGTCATATTTCTAACACAGTCTGTGACATGGCAGTTAGGAGCTGATTTTCTGGTACTTTATCTCCATCTACTTGATCTCCATTCAAGGTTTAGTAAATAGACTCCTGAATCTGTTAACTCAAATCACAGATGCCTTCTCACATTTTATTGGAAAGTTGATCTTTTCTTAGTGGACAGTCATGTAATTTGGCCTTTCTTCCACTCCATACACATTCACACAAGTCATGAAGGCAGTAGTGTCACACTTACGCCAACAGGGTGTCCACTGTATTATTTATCACGAAGACATACTGTTATTACATGCAAGTCAAGCTACCCTTTTTGAAGCACAGGTTTTTAACTCTTTCCCTACTCTCATGTCTGAGATTTGTAGCAAGTACCCCAAAGTTGGTTCTCACTCCCACCAAGATCACTATCTGTCTTGGGTTTCAACCTGGATACCCATTTTTTCTCCCTACAGACCTGTGTCAGAAAGTGCTAGATGTGAAAGACTATATTCTAAAAATGTTCAAGAAGCACAGAATACCTCTTCGTGCCTTAGCATGGGTTATCGGGAAGATGATTGTGATGTCACCTGGCTTTTTGCATGTACCTCAATTATGCAGGGATTTACAATGTCTATTAAGAACCTTGATACACGATGGATATACCTGGACCGATACCATATTTCTTTCAAAGAGTGCCAGAGCAGAACTATCCATATTGACCTATCTACCTGCTCCTCATCCTAGTCCTCTCCTAGACCCCTTCCTTTCAAAACAATCACCACAGATGTGTCCCAACAAGGTTTGGGGGTTTTTCACAGGACAAGAGGTGAGGGGCACTTGGTCAGTAGAAGTTACTTGGCTGTTCACAAATATGTTGGAGTTACGTGCAGCGAAATTAGCGCTACAGACTCTAGTTCATAATCACTGGGCCTGAGCTTGTATCCAGCTATGGCTAGACAATATGACCTCTGTGTCATATATAAACAGAATGGGAGGCACCAGGTCAATTTCCCTATGCGATGAAGTGCTAGAAATATTTGACTGAGCAATCCAGAGGGACATAATTCTGATCGCTACTTATGTACCAGGGGAACTAAACAAATTAGTGGACTCTCTATCTTGCAGGAGAATTTCTTTGCAATCAGTGGCATTGAGAGGTCAAATCTTTCAGACAATAGTACAAACCTTCAGGACGTTATATATAGACCTCTTTGCCAACCCCATGAATGTTACTGCCCAATTAATGAGGTTACCTGGATGTTGGTGGGCAAGTCATTATTTATGGCCATAACTATGTGAAGAATCTCACTGAAAATGCTAAATTTTATTGCTATTATTAGTATTAATCAATTGGTAGTACAGTATTTGAATTGTGCACCTGCAACAATATCTTTGTATGCAGCCCCACGAATGCTCAGGCTTTGTGCTTTGTGTACAGAATATGGACAAAAAGAGTACGGGAGATGGATACAATGTCCTTTCTGTAGCGATGAAGCCCATTTCACATAGGAATGGGTATATAAACAAATTTTATTGTTCAAATAGTAGGTTGTATCATGTATATTCTGTATGAAAAATGTTCTTTCATCTTGTTTGACAAATTATAAGGTTGTAATTAACTAGCCAGGTCTGCTCTAAGACATTTGGTTGTAAGGAATTGTATGTCTGCTCTTCACAGCATGAGGTCCAGTGTAGAGAACACTTTCTTTTTCAAATGTGCTCTCTGGAGACAATAAGTCCGTACAAGGTCTTTTGAAGACAAGGGAAAGTGCTGATAATGTGTTTCCTGCCATATGGCTGGGCTAGTCATCCATCACAGGCACTTCTGACAAGCTGTGTGGTGAATTCTCTCTAGCCCCTACTTATCTGTCAGGGAAACCCTGGGTTAAGAGCACACAAAAGACACATGGGCCACAAGCAATCCCTTCTGGCATTGAAAGGTAAAATTCCAGCGGTTGATCGCCTACCGTAGCTAAACAGCTAGGATGCCAAAATTGTATCACGAGCGACCTTACGCCAAGGAACATTGCTCAGTTCTTTGGTGACATACAGCATGTTATCCTTCATATTTTCTTTGAAATTGTCTGTAATCTGTGTGTACTTTTAAATAATCATATTCTATTAGTAATTCTTTTTTTGTAACTGTAAGCTTTGAAGTTATTCTTGAAATTAAAACTTAATTTCTAGTTCTGGTATTCTGTGTCGTAGACCTACAGCCTTATAAGGCACATGCTACTGATTTTTAAAGTGTACATATTGTTAGAGGAACCAAAAGGCTGCAGTGGGAGGGGTTTCTTCTTAGATTAATCCCCTTGGTGGTGGCTTACTGATATATTTTATTGTTAGGATAATTTTGCAAAGTGCCAATGTCATGACCACCCGATATAGGAGTTCTAAATGCGGGTGCGTTCGTGACACTTCCCTTGGATGGACCTACCATGTCCTTATGTCTTCCCTCCCCCTGATCTTCTTCTGAAGGTCTTACAGAAGATCAGGGAAGACAGGGTTCAAAAAAATTGTGGTAGTATACACTGTGTGGCCATCCAGAGTACGGTTTCCTCTATTCAACCAATTAAGAATAGGCCCAAAGATCCCTCTGGGACTTTCCAAGGTATATTTTCAGGGAAGCCGAGACTTACTAGAGACGCTTCTCCAATGTATGTGGATGGCAATGTTACTGGGTTGCTAACAAATGTTGCCTGAGCATCTCCCACAAAAGCTTTTATTAATGCTTCCTTGTGACCCCATTCCAAAGCCAGATACTGTTCTATCATTAACAACTTTAGCCTTTGGCAGTCCCAGGTGAAGGCCTCTCACCATTCTTCACTGCTCCATCTGGCTTTAGACTCTGTGACCTCTAAATATCCATCAAGATTAGCACCAACTACCATTAAATCTTATGGATTTGCCTTGGCTATCACTATCCCTAACTTGACGGATAACAGACTATACCTTTGTTTACTATGAGGCATATTTATCTCTAGACCTATTGGTCCAAAATACTCTCATACTTGGACATTGAGCCATTCCTTTCCTTTTTTGCTTCCTGGGAAATGGGTCACAAGCTTTTGCTAGAGGAGCTGAACTGACCCTATTGCATGTTATGGATTTGTGGTTATCGCAAGTCCCTACTGGTTACCATATACCTCATTCAATAACCCTGTAATTGAATTTGATATTGTGTGCAACTATTCTGATTTTATCTTGTGCATTGCTTTGTACCTTTCTGCTTATTTAAAGATGAGGTCTCCTGTAAGAGACAATATTACTCAGCTCTTCATTACCAGTAGAAATCCTTTTCTCTCAGCAAGCTTCTCTTTTATTATAGAATGGATTATAGCCTCTATGAGAGAAGCTGAGTTAGATATGGACCAAATGTCATTCCCTGCTAGGCGCAGCAGCACAAAAACACAGGCAAAAGGTGTTCCTTTGCAGATGATCATGCTAACATCAAGATGGTCCTCAGCTCGTACCTTTGCTAAGCATTACTGGAGAGCAACCAATCTGCAAATGATCGAATTCTCAAAGCAACCACCAGGTATGTGGTAGTCTGCCCACATGCTGTTGCTAGCTGGCAAGCCTCATGACAAACAAAACACTAGTTTGCTGGAATCTATGACCTACAAATGGGATTTGTTCTATGAAACAGAATTGACGCATACAGTAGCAACAGCTTTCACCCTACCTGCCCTTGCTCCTTTGCTAGGTCTGTGGTTTTCCTCTGGTGTATCTTTGTTGTTATTTAATATCCTTCCTTATCTTTCCTAAAGACATTCCAAATGTCAGGAAGAAGCCTTAGGCACCTGCTTGTAAAGAGCAAAAGTAGACTTCTCCCTGGAGCTCAAGTTTTCTTCATGATTGTTTTACTCTTACTGTTATATATTTTACTCTTCATCCAAAGTTCTGATGTCATTATCTGACTGGTTTAATGAGTTACAAAAAAATAAGAGACAAAAACAAAGTAACAATATGTAACAATTCAATAAATTGCTCCTGGTTTGAGCCCTTCTATAATTATTCTAGGTACTAGACAGGCCCGATTTCAGGGATGTCTTTTATTGTGATTCACTTTTTCTTTCAAGGATTGGTTTTCTTTTTCCAAAAAATCTGCCTCAAGGCGGCCTTGAGCAGTCACATGGCCATTAGCTCAAAGAGCAGATGCTCAGCCCCACCGTCCTATGTAGGGACAAGCTAAGTAACTGAAATGTCTTTATTTCGCTTTACCTTGTTCCAGTGTATTTGGGAGGCTTGCTGCCTAACCCACAATGCTATTGCTAGGTGGCAATCCTATACCCTTGAACAAATATTGGGCCTTTTTCAGACCTGATCGCAGCAGCAAATTTGTTCTCTAATGGGTAAAACCATGTGCACTGCAGGTGTGGTAGATATAACATGAGCAGAGAGAGTTAGATTTGGGTGCATTATGTTGTTTCTGTGCAGGATAAATAATGGCTGCTTTATTTTTACACTGCAATTTAGATTTCAGTTTGAACACACCCCACCCAAATCTAACTCTCTCTACACATGTTATATGTGCCCCCCCCCCCCCCCCCCCCCCTGCAGTGCACATTGTTTTCCCCATTGGAGAACAAATTTGCTGCTGCGATCAGATCTGAATTAGGCCCATAGTTTGCAGGTCATAGATTCCTGCAAACTAGTGTTTGCTTATATAGAAAAAAACACTAAAGTTCACAAGACAGATTGTACAATCTTATGGTGTGTACACATGGTGAGATATTTTCTTACGATTTTGACTATATAGTAAAAATAGTAAGAAAAGTCAGTGCAGATCGCAAGGTGAAAGTCACCTTGTGATCCCGATTCGATGCCGATGCACGGTCCCGTGCGGTCGGCATCGCAAGACTAGATAAATTGTGCAGGCAAGTCAATTTTGACTATCTCATAGAAGAGATAGCCAAAATGGACACTTAGCCAATATCGCACATAGTCAGTATCGCAAGCACAGTCATTATGTGCTTGCGATGCCGACCTAACCCCTGTCGCATAGTGAGAATCGGGCATAGCCCGAATCTCACCATGTGTATGGGCCTTTAGACAAGACAGATTGTACAATCTGTCTACAGTTTAGACAAAGTAACAAGAGCAGGAGTGGGCTATAAGCAACCCTCCAGCTGTTGTAGAATTATATATCTTAGCATGCCCTGCCACAGCTTTGCTATTTGGCCATGCTAAAACTGTTGAAGAGAATGCTGTGTTGTGTAGTTCTACAACAGCTAGAACAGGCCTGGCCAACCTGTGGCTCTCCAGCTGTTGTGAAACTACACATCCCAGCATGCCTTTCCACAGTTTTAGCATTCCCTAATAGCAAAGACTGTGGCAAAGCATGCTGGGACTTGTAGTTTCACAACAGCTGGAGAGCCACAGGTTGGCCAGGCCTGAGCTAGAAGGACATTTATTGGCCACCCCTCAGGGGCAACACACATTTTCCTGGTGATTTCTACAGGGCTGCTGACTCGGGACTCAGGGTAATGAGTATTAAATAAAATAGGTGCAGGGTGTGCTGTATGGGCCTGCGTGCACTGCACACACTGCACTCATTATAAATACGCCTGACTTAGGGGTATATTTGCTAAGGTGTGAGTATTTAGGCAATAGCCCATAGCAGCCAATCAGATTCTACTTCTCATTTAACTATCACCTTCAAGAAGATAATAGCTAGAATCTGATTGATTGCTATGGCCCACATCTCCACTTCTAAAAACCTGCCCCTTACTAAATATACCCCCTAGAGTGGGAGGGTGGTGCACAATTTGTATTTATTTCTTGCATTACTGTACAAGTTATTTTCCAGCTATTCAAGCCCTGAAATAAATATAGCTGTGACTCCCATGCTGACACATTACAGTGAAGAGGGACATAGCATCATCAGAGTGAAATCTTTCCCTTGTGAGTGGGGAAAACATTGTCTGCAAATTACTTCAACATTGTAGCATTCAGTTGGTTCTTCTAACAAATATACTGGTAAAAAGTATGAAGGATCACCTATGGATTTCTGTATAATAATTATTGAAGGCACAGAATAAAAATTTTTTTTTATATAATGCAGTGGCAGAACAAGCGAATGGTGGGCCCAGGTGCAACAATATGCATTAACCCCCTCCCCCCCTATACACACACACACACACACACACACACACACACACACACACACACAAGATATAGATAAATAGATAGCGTTCTCGCTAAATTATTTCAGCGGGGCATCACACCCTGCTCAATTTTTAAAATATTATAATGCTTTTTGCCCTATGGAGGTGCCCAGCTGATCACACGTTGACCTCAGTGGGCCCAAGCTTTTGCATATATACTGGACATTATTGCCTACAATACATAATAGTGCCCCTTATTTATATTATGCTACACAGCAATACCCTTTATTCACATTGTGCCACAGAATAGTACACCTTATACACATTACACCACACAGTAGTGCCCCTTATTCACATTATGCCACACAGTAGTACCGCTTATTCATTTTACGCCATATAATAATGCTCATAATTCTAATTATGCCACACAGTAGATCCCACAATTCACATTATGCCACATAGTAATGCCCACAATTCATGTTATGCCACACAGTAGTGTCCATAATTCATGTTACGCCACACAGTAGTACTCATTATTCAAATTATCCTACACATTAATGCCTCTTATTCACATAATATCACAATGATTTCCCTTATCCACATATTGCCACACAGTAATGACCCTTATTCATGTTATGCCACACAGTAATGCCCCTTATTCACATTATGCCATGGTACTGACCCAGCACACAAACAATATAATCTAACCAGCAACAACTGATCTAACAAATACAAGGTTTTAACATATAATGTGAATTGAGTGCTGGGTTCCACACGGTTCCGGTATGAATGGTCGACCATGTTATGGTCGACAGTCATTAGGTCGACCACTATTGGTCGACATGGACACATTGTCGACACGTGAAAATGGTTGACACATGGAAGGTCGACATATGAAAAGGTCGACATGAGTTTTTTTACTTTTTTTGGGTGTCGTTTTTTGCGTAAAGTGACTGGGAACCCCAATTAGTGCACCGCGTCCCCTCGCATGGCTCGCTTCGCTCGCCATGCTTTGGTCATGGTGCCTTCGCTCCGCTGCCGCTTCGCTTGGCACACTTTACCGTTCCAATCGTAGTCCATGTGGATCGTAAAGTATGGAAAAGTTCCCCAAAAGAAAAAAAAGTTAAAAAACTCATGTCGACCTTTTCATGTATCGACCTTTCATGTGTCGACCATGTGTCCATGTCGACCATGTCAATGTCGACCAATAGTGGTCGACCTAATGACTGTCGACCATAACATGGTCGACCATGTGAACGGATACCGTTCCACACTAATATCCAGCAACCACATGTCTGCCAGCTCCGAGCCCTTCTATGGCACACATCAATCTTGGAAGGAGAGCTGCAGGTGGGAGCAGAAGTGAAGGTGAGGGATGGCTGACAGACTCAGGCAGGCCTGGCAACAGAAATCTTGATACCCCAGTACAGCAACATGTTTGGGGCCCTTCCACCCTCCCAATAGGGTACATGATATGCAGCAGTGGAATAGGTATTTATAGGGAACTGGCTGGGGGTTATAAGCATTTATTGGATAGTAGACAGAAAACAGGGATCCAGGAAGTTAGATGGTTACAGGATGAGGGAGGTCAGCAACTGGTGCTGATGTAAACAGGCCTGGATGTTATGGGAGACAAAGATAAAAAAAAATCACAATGCCACTAACCATGCCTCTCTCCTCCTTATACCCTGGTGTCCCACGTCTTTTCCTCTTCCACAATAGAACAAAGCTTGGGATGGCCCCTCCTGAGCCTGAGTCTTAGCCAGCATGCATGCATCAGCAGATAGGACAACTCCTCTCTCCTGGTTTTCACACTGGGGACATCAGAAGATCCCCAGCGGCAATGGCAGGAGGAGAAGCCGATAATGCGATAAGGGATGGACCTCTCTCTCCTCCAGCAGGTCGGACTTTTCTTCCTCCCACTATTAATACTGTGTCGCGTGGTGGCCACCAGTGCACTATAACTATAATGACTCATTATTAGTATCTGACTGGCCTGCCGCTAATGCTGTTGACATCAGGCCACTTCATTGCTGTTGACCCCGTGTACTGCGCTGGCTGCACCGCCACTGATATAATGAGTATTGTCCCCTGTTGAGGGTTATAAGCATTTATTGGGTTAAGGGGGACAATTCATTTGTTTTTCTATACTTATTTCTTTTTAACACTGAAATATATGCAAAGTTATGATCATTAGCATGTAAATTTGCACCATGCTTGGGGCATGCAAATAATACAGTACATCTCCTAAAAGTCACACCTAAAGATGCTTGCAACTCAAGAAAGGATGAATCTTTTTTGGTGCATTCTCCCACTGTGGGTCTGATGCAGGGGTGGATGCTAACTGCATATAATGCCAATTTTTGCACAGTTGAGCAATTATTTGCTACTGTGCTTACTCAGGATCTAATTCAGACCTGGTCATAGCTGTGCGAAAAAATACAACTACGATCAAAATCTTGAGCATGCGGGGGATGCCCCGCATGCCAGGGCCCACCAACCCCCCCCCCCCACCGCAGATATGCAAAAGCATCGCACAGCAGCGATACTTTCGCACCTGCTGAGTAGCTCCCTGTTTACGCAGACTAGCTATGAAGGCAGGTGGCTACCCGCCATGTTTTTGACCGCAAACAGTCCGGACACGCCTGCATTGTCTGGACCGTGCCCCCTAATGCCGCCGCAATGACGTCCCAATGCAGCCAACCCTCCTACTACTGCCCCACGACCGCCTCCACATCTCACTGTGTGCACACACGGCATAGGGCTTCAGCCTGCGATCAGCTCTGAGTTAGGCCCTCAGTACATTCTGAAAACCCCTACAGTGCATGTGTTACCCAGAGTGTATGCACAAAGGTGCTATTGCATACGGAGTGCTGGCATCAGGGTGGAGAGCCGCGGGTTGGCCACCGCTGTCCTAGACACTGCCAGAAATGGCCATCTTTTTGCCTTCCACCCTGATGCCAGCGCTCCGTATGCAATAGCACCTTTGTGCATAAACTCTAGCTTTGATTGGCTCATGGACCGGCGCCTAATTGAAGAGAGACACCGCCACTGGAGAGTGAGAGGCAGGAGAGGCGCACGCAGCGCTCTCCTCCCCTCATACACAGCTGCAGCGCGGCGAGAAGCACTTGGGGGGGGGGGGGGGGCGAGCACTGTGGGGACATGTGTATCTGGCACTGGGGGCATAGCTGGCACTGTGGGGACATGTGTATCTGGCACTGGGGGCATAGCTGGCACTGTGGAGATATGTGTATCTGGCACTGGGGGCATATCTGTATCTGGCACTGTGGGGACATGTGTATCTGGCACTGGGGGCATATCTAGCACTGTGGGGTCATGTGTATCTGGCACTGGGGAATATCTGGCACTGTGGGAGCATGTGTATCTGGCCCTGGGGGCATAGCTAGCACTGCGGGGACATGTGTATCTGGCACTGGGGCATATTTGTATCTGGCACTGTGGGGACATGTGTATCTGGCACTGGGGGCATATCTGGCACTGTGGGGGCATGTGTATCTGGCACTGGGGGCATATGTGTACCTGCCACTGTGGGGCATATGTGTAACTGGCACTTTGGGGTATATGTGTATCTGGCACTGTGGGGCATATATGCATCTGGCACTGTGGATAATATATGTATTTGGCACTGTGGGGCATATGTGTACCTGGCACTGTGGAGCATATATGTATCTGGTACTGTGGGCATATGGGTATCTGGCACTGTGCAGCACATATGTATTTGGCACTGTGGGGCATATGTACGTGGCACTGTGGGACATATGTGTACCTGGCACTGTGGTGCATATATGTATCTGGCACTGTGGTGCATATATGTATCTGGCACTGGGGGCATATATGTATCTGGCACTGTGGGGGCATGTGTATCTGGCACTGTGGGGCATATGTGTATCTGGCACTGGGGGCATATATGTATTTGGCACTGTGGGGGCATGTGTATCTGGCACTGGGGGCATATATGTGTCTGGCACTGTGGGGACATATGTATATCTGGCACTATGGGGGCATATATGTATCTGGCACTGTGAGGAACTCATTTTTTGGCATTTTTATATGTATGTGGCACTGTACTGCGGCATTATATGTATGTGGCACTGTACAACATGACTAAAAACGGGGTTATGACACAAGGTGTGCACACAAAAATGGTGTGTGGCTTTGTAAAAACTAGGCCACGCCCCCATTTTTGCACACGTGCCTTTGGCGCATGCATAATAGTGGCTCTTGCCTTTGACCACAGATCTTTTCTGGCTCTTTGCCTCTGACTGGTTGGCCACCCCTGGTCTAGGAGGTGGCCTGAAGGGAGAGTAAAAAAAATTAGCCACCTGAGCATCCAAATGCGAGTGTCATATGGATAGGAGCGCAGAAATAGCCTGTCACTTCACAAGGAACAAGTGACAACTCTAGTAAACAAGCAGTACTTTTGCCTCAATGGTGATAATTGCCATAAATACTGACCTACAGTACAAAAATGTCCCTTCTGCTTCTTTATGTATATGATGAAGGTGCGCTTATGGATTAATGATCCTCTTCATACTCCTCCAATCAACTTTTAAATTAGAAAGTGTCTGGTGACATCACTTAGAAAGATCCTAATGCATGTACATAATATATCCAATTTGAGCAAAGTAATCAGCATTAAAAAAAAGGTTAATTATACCTCTGTGCTTCCAATCTAAACATCATAATCAGAACTGTAAAAAGAGTGAAGTTCCCATATTTAGGTCTGTGGATAATCAGCGTAATTAGTAACAGAGGAAACCAATGATTGACAAGTATTCAAGAATGACAGCTTTTCCCTGACAACATTTGAAAGACTGATGTCTGTTTTGTGGGAAGCTCTGCGATTTGCAGGTGAATGGCGTCCTCTATGTGCAGGACATGCACCTCTCATCATATCCAGGCAATTCAACAAAACCATACCCAATTATTTTGTTTTTAGGTTTTTTTTATATCAATATAAATGAATACAGCAAATGGAACAGATACTCTGGCAGTATGGATACTGTAATGGTTAGCATTACTGGAGTTTGCATATTCTTACTGTGCTTGCGTGGGTTTCCTCCGGGTGCTCCGGTTTCCTCCCACAATAGAAAAATATACTGGTAGGTTAATTGGCTCCTGACAAAATGTGTGCGTGTGCATGTGTGCAGGGCAGACTGGATGGGGCAAGTGGTTCTTATCTACTGTCAAATTACATTTTTCTATACTGAGTATTGGATTAAGCACATATACTCAGGGGATGCATTTGGCATTATGTTGGTCGGGATGTCGGCGGTCATGTGACTGATGCCGGAATCCCAACACCACTCAGGAAACCGGCGCTGGAACACCGAAAGCCAACATCCTGAAGGTGAGTATTAGGGTAAGGGTCAAGCTTACGCACTGGGGGGGAAGGTGTAGGATTACCCCCGAGGGTTAGCTGTAGCCACCACCTCCAAAGGGTTAGCCATAGCAGCCATCCCAGGAGGATTAGGGTTAGGGTAGGGAACAGGGGAGGGGTAGAATACTTACTGTGTCCGATGTCAGGATCTGCTATGGAACTAAAGTATATTATGATATTTTAATGTACATAAATTGGCATAACTACTATCTCCAGACTCTAGACTGAGCGAAGGCATAATGTTATGCTGGTATGCCCTGCTTGTTTGTTTAAGCCATTTTATTGCTAGCCTTTGTATTGGACGGACAGTGGGTTGTTGTTATCAGTTACTGAACACACATACCTTGCATCTCTATTCAAATTTCTCTCCATAAGCTTTAGGCTGATTAGGCTATATGGTGCACATTATCTAAGTGCATATTTTCAGAGTGTAATTACGTTTTAAGCATAATTTTAATGTTACACTGGCATTAAACAAAAAGAGAACATTCTATCAGCAATCTCTTCTTCAGAAGGACTGCTGTGAAGCAACACGTGAGTTACAGTAGCTAACTCTCCAATACAAACATCTGCTTTCTCTATAACCTGGACTCTCAACACTGAACACTCTGCTCGGACACTGCAAGGACTTACCATTTCACTTGCAACTATTTGTGCTGGCTTTCTGGTTTTTTTTTTGAAAGCTCTATCTTAATTATCATTGCTCTTTAGCCTCACATCCTCTCGCTTCTAATATTTTATATTTCAATATTTTAGTATTGGTCTCCAAATCTCCATACAGACGTGTCGCGCCAAGCAGCCCCTCTTGGTATGCTTGGTCCAGTGTGGTTCTGCTAGTGTTGAGCATCTTTCTTGCCAAAAATGAATCAGTCGGAAATGTATCTAGAATGCACCAGGAGACTGCGATGATTAATTTGATATGCGACACTTGTCTATCAGTGTACAACTGAGTCTCTAAATCTGTAAATTGCAATGGTATTTGTGCAATGAAGCTGGTAATGGGGATGGTGCAATGAGGCTGGTAATGGGGATGGTGCAATGAGGCTGGTAATGGGGATGGTGCAATGAGGCTGGTAATGGGGATGGTGCAATGATGCTAACAGGTGGTTTCTAGAATGTATACTGGGAACAGTGCAAGACTAGTTTATCCTATTGGTGAAAGGCAAAATGTATAATACACCCATACATGATTTTCCAATGCTACAGAGGATCATTTCTACTAAGATGGTTAACATAATCACTGACTGGTGTACATTATAAGTTGTAGATCTTTAACTAGATGTCTCCTACCAACTTACTATGCTGTCATTCGCTATTCAGCATTACAAGCTGCTGCCCTACTTGAAATGCAAAAAAGAAGCACATACGCCCTTCTTGTATAATTGCTGCTGTAAGCCTGTCTGCCAAAACAAACAACATAACTCTCAGTTTCCCTCAGCACACAGGAAAGACACATGCCATGTGGAAGCTCTGGAGTGGGGAGCACAATAGTTATTGAAATGCCCTTAGCTTTGCTACCATTTTTATTTGCTATTCTAGAGGCCTGTAAAGTGCGAGGGGTGAGCCAAGACTCACAGAAACAGCCCATAAATCTGCAGAGCTATGTGCTGTGCACCTGCTGACACTGACTTCTCCAACACCTCTCCTTATTTCCCTCTCTTTGCTCTTCTCTCAGTGTTCCCTTCCTTGCCTGCTTATCCTTTTCTGTTCTTCCTCACTAATTTATTACTGTAGATAATATGCACAGTGCAACCCTCAAACTGTACTTTTTGTAAATAATAAATAACTTTTGTTAAGGCCAGAAAACCTCCTATAAATTGAGTTCATGTATCTGTTTAAACGTAACACAATAAAAACTGCTTTTCCTATATAATAAACAGCTAACGCTGCTGCTGCTCACCTCTATGGGGGGTATTCAAGTGTTTTGTCCACTGGCGGCCACTAGATGGTCACTGACCAGGCAATTCAAGTGTTGCACTGTTTGGGTGTGCACAGCAGCCGCTGCAGACATTACTGTTTTGTTGTTCTGTCATTTTGACGGACTGGTAACTAGTTATTATTCCAGATTGCAGAACTGTGACCAAAGTCTTAATATTGTCAATAATGGACTAGGAGAAATGGCCTTAATAAAAATACAATTTCACAATAGATTGTATTTGTAAAATGGGTAAATGGCAATATCAATATGACATACAAACTGGTGCTTTTGGGTTACAATTTGAGTGTTTTACTGTATACTTACAACCTGCGTCAGGCTGGATCGCTGAGGAATTTCTGACGATTTGTTTCTGCCAGGACAATGTTTAGAGGCACCTGGTTCTCTGCACTCACACCTGCATTCACCTGCGATCCAGGTAGCGGAATGTAAAGAGCCGGGTGCTTCTAAACATTGTCCAGGCATAAATGGACTGGAAGCAAAGCCCTGGTCAGCCAGTCCGACTCTGTTTACAACAATATTTTGTCATCTAGACATAGGCTTATTATACTATTCCTTTAAACTGGAACACTCATGAATTACACAGGATCTGTGGCTGGATGTCTTCAAACCTGCATTTCACCTGGTTTTAAGCGGCTAGAGAACCTGTGTGATTCATTACTGCCCCGGTTTAAAGGGATAGTATAGTAAGCCTATCTAGACATTACAAACAAGATGCTGCATTTCTGACAGAATTATGAGGCAACTGTCTTTACAATTACAGCAGTGGTGGAACTACCAGTAGTGCAGATGGGGCAGGGCATTACAGTATGCTACAGCCGACTGTAACACAGAAGGAAGGTGGTGGTAGCCCTGCAACTCCCCTTTCCTCCCCTTTTCTCCTCTCCCTCCTCCTCTCTGATGCCTGAGTGAGCTACTCGCCTGCGGGATACTCCCACACAATGGCTTGTAACAATAGGGATGACCATAGGCAGTGCTGGCGGAACCCGCTCAGCAAAGGGATGCAAGGCAGGGAGGCGCCAGGCAGGAGAGGCGCTCTCCTTGCTCTGCATCCCTATGCTGTGCGCTGTTCTATCGGCTGCTGCTGCGCCTGTCACACTGTGGCAGACAGCGGAGCCGGCAGCATGAGGCACGGCTCTTCGAATCGACCCATGCCGCTGATCATTGTGTCAGTACAGTGGTTCTAGCAGAAGGAGAGGGGAAGCTGGAAGGGCCGGACGTAACAAGCTATTAATGGATATGGGAGCAGAGAGCTTCTGTTACTGCAGACTGCAGTACTGCCAGGAGCCACTAGATGCCCCTATCTCCATAGAGCCATCTCTCCTGCCTGAAGGAATAATAGATAGACAGCCCGGGACCCTGTGAGTGTGTAGAGGAACTTCAACTGAGTGAGTTTGTTTTTCTGTGTGATTATCTATCTATCTATCTATCTATCTATCTATCTATCTATCTATCTGTCTGTCTGTCTGTCTGTCTGTCTGTCTGTCTGTCTGTCTGTCTGTCTGTCTATCTATCTCATATACTGTATGTCATATTATCTATCTATCTATCTATCTATCTATCTATCTATCTATCTATCTATCTATCTATCTACTGTCTATGTACAGTTTCTATCTGTCTATCTATCAATCTCTATATATGTGGGGGTGGATATACTGTATCTCCTATATAATAGGCCCTCTATCTCTCCTCCAGTCCCTGCACCCTGGTGACAGTGCAGCCAGGGCCCGTAAGCGGGGCTCTCAGTAACCACAGGCGCACAGTGCGGAGGAGAATTGTGGACGACCGCTGACAGCCGCCCCCCTTCCCACCCGCGGCACACACATCATCCAACACATCCACCCGCCGCATACGGGCCGCCCCACCCTGCACCTTCCCACCCGCGCCACCCACAGAATCCCCCCCACCACCCGCGGCACCCCGTACCCTTCCACCCGTGCCTTCCACCACATCCACCCACCTGTGGCACCCACATCAGCCCACCTGCGGCACTCCCGCCCCCTCCCCCACCCGTGGCACTCCCGCCCCCTCCTAACCTCCTACCCCCCCCCACCCGCGGCACACGGCCCTCGACACACCGGACCCTAACACCGGCGGCATCCACCACATCCACCCCACCTGCGGCACTCCCGCCCCTCCCCCACCCACGGCACTCCCGCCCTCTCCCCCACCCGTAACACCCACAACCGGCAAAACCCCACGCCCCTCCCCCACCGGCACCACCCCCCTACCTCCCCCACCCCTATACCAACCTCTCCCTCACTACACCCCCACACCCTCCACCCCACCCACCCCTCCCCCACCCGCGGCACCCCCGCACCTCTCCCACCCCACACCTACCTCTACCCCCGCACCCGCCACCCCACCCACAGCATCCACCACATCCGCCCCCCACCTCTCCCCCACCTGCTATGGGTGGGGGACGGGGCAGGAGTGCTACGGGTTGGGGGAGGGACTTGTGCTGCGGGTGGGGGGCGGATGTGGTGGATGCTGTGGGTGTTTGGGTGGGGGAGGGGCGTGTACCACGGGTCTGGGGCATATGTGGTGGATGCCGCGGGCAGGGTGGTGGGTGCGGGAGGGAGAGGTGGGTATGGGGGTGGGGTGGGGGAGGTGCTGGGGGTGGGGTGGAGGGTGCGGGGGTGTAGCTGGGGGGAGAGGTGGGTATGGGGGTGGTTGGGGGTGGTGCATGGGTTTTGGGGGTGGTCTGGGGGGTTTTGCGGGTTGTGGGTGTTACAGGTGGGGAGGGGGTGGGAGTGCCACGGGTGGGGGAGGGGTGTGTGCCGCGGGTGGGGGACAAATGTGGTGGGTGCTGTGGGAGTCGCGGGTGGGGGAGAGGTGGGGGGCGGATGTGGTGGATGCTGTGGGTGTGGTGGAGGGTGCGGGGGGATACAGGTAGGAGTACCTCCCCCTGACCAAGTAGCTGCTCGGCAAAGCTGTAAAGCCGAGACACCCCGGGCAGCCACCCAGGAAAAACCCACTTTCCTCATAGAGTGGGCCTTTACCGAACTCGGTATCCTGCCATGGAATGAGTATGCTGAATCGGTATCCGGACTCCAGATCGACAGCAAAAAGGTCGACAAACCTTAGGTCGACGCCAATTGGTCGACAAACCTTAGGTCGACATGGACAAAAGGTCGACAGGAACAAGGTCGACATGGAAAAAAGTCGACATGAGTTTTTCATGATTTTTTTCTTTTTTTGGAACCTTTTCATACTTAACGATCCACGTTGACTACCATTGGAACGGTAATCTGTGCCGAGCGAAGCAGTAGCGGAGTGAAGGCACCATGCGAGGGGACGCGGTGCACTAATTGGGGTTCCCGGTCACTCTATGAAGAAAACAACACCCCAAAAAAAACAAAAAACCATGTCGACCCTTTTCCATGTCGACCTTGTTCCTGTCGACCTTTTGTCCATGTCGACCCTTTTCCATGTCGACCTTGTTCCTGTCGACCTTTTGTCCATGTCGACCTTTTTTCCATGTCGACCTAAGGTGTGTCGACAGATTGGCGTCAACCTAAGGTTTGTCGACATTTTTGCTGTCGATCCTGAGTCCCAGACCCGCTGAATCATACATCTGATCCAGCGTGCAATCGTCTGCTTAGAAGCAGGACACCCAATCTTGTTGGGATCATACAGGATAAACAATGCTTCTGTTTTCCTTATACAAGCTGTTCTCATGACATAAGTCTTCAAAGTTTTGACCACATCCAAGGACTTTGAAACAGCTGAGGTGTCAGTAGACACTGGCACCACAGTAGGTTGGTTCATATGGAAAGGAGACACAACCTTTGGAAGAAATTGCTGACGCATTCTTAGATCAGCGCTATCTTCATGAAAGATCAAATAAGGGCTCTTGTGAGACAAGGCCCCTAACTCAGACACCCGCCTTGCGGATGCCAAGGCCAACAGCATGACCACTTTCCAAGTGAGAAACTTTAACTCAACCTCTTGCAGAGGTTCAAACCAATCTGATTGAAGGAACTGCAACATCACGTTAAGATCCCATGGTATCGTAGGAGGCACAAATGGTGGTTGGATGCGCAGAACCCCCTTCACGAAAGTTTGAACCTCAGGAAGGGAAGCCAACTGTTTCTGAAAGAAAATGGACAAAGCCGAAATTTGGACGTTGATAGATCCCAATCTTAAGCCTGCATCCACACCAGCCTGTAGAAATAGGAGAAGACGTCCTAATTGAAACTCCACCGTTGGAGAATTCTTGGATTCACACCAAGATACATATTTTCTCCAAATACGATGGTAATGTCTAGACATTACTCCTTCCCTGGCCTGAATAAGTGTGGGAATGACTTAGTTGGGAATACCCTTTTGGGCTAGGATCTGGCGCTCAACAGCCATGCCGTCAAACGTAGCCGTTGTAAGTCTTGATAAACAAACGGCCCCTGCTGAAGCAGGTCCTCGCGAAGAGGAAGAGGCCGAGGATCTTCTCTCAGTAACTCCTGAAGATCTGGATACCAAGCTCTCCTTGGCCAGTCTGGGACAATGAGGATCGCCCGAACTTTTGCTCTTCTTATGATCATGAGAATTTTTGGTATTAGTGGAAGTGGAGGGAACACATACACAGACTGGAACTCCCACTGGGTCACCAGTGCATCCACTGCTATTGCTTGTGGGTCTCTCGACCTGGAACAATATTTTTGAAGCTTCTTGTTGAGTCGAGTTGCCATCATGTCTACTTGAGGAACGCCCCAACGACTTGCTACCTCTGCAAAGACTTTTTGGGGGAGGACCGATTCTCCTGGATGGAGATCGTGTCTGCTGAGGAAGTCCGCTTCCCAGTTGTCCACTCCCGGAATGAAGACTGCTGACAGAGCTCTTGCATGTCTTTCTGCCCAGAGGAGTATTTTTGTCACCTCTGCCATTACCGCTCTGCTTTTCGTTCCGCCCTGACGGTTTATGTAAGCCACTGCTGTTACATTGTCTGATTGGATCTGTATGGGACGATCTTGAAGAAGATGCGCCGCTTGTAGAAGGCTGTTGTAATCGGCTCTCAACTCCAGAATGTTTATGTGAAGAAGTGTTTCTTGACTTGACCATCTTCCTTGGAAGGTTTCCCCTTGTGTGACTGCTCCCCAACCTCGGAGACCTGCATCCGTGGTCACTAGGATCCAGGCTTGAATCCCGAACCTGAGTCCCTCTAGGAGGTGAGAACTGCGTAGCCACCACAGGAGCAAGATTCTGGCTTTTGTCGACAGGAATATCTTCTGGTGCATGTGTAGATGCGATCCGGACCACTTGTCCAGTAGATCCCACTGGAACCCCCTGGCATGGAATCGGCCATACTGTAGAGCCTCGTAGGCTGCTACCATCTTCCCCAGCAAGTGGATGCACTGATGAATCGGCACACGTGCTGGTTTCAAAATTTGTTTGAACATCTTCTGGATTTCCAGAGCCTTTTCCACCGGTAGAAATACTTTCGATACCTCAGTGTCCAGTATCATTCCCAGAAATGATAATCTCATCGTCGGTTCCAACTGTGATTTTGGAAAGTTTATGATCCAACCGTGCTGTTGAAGCACCGTCAGGGATAGTGCAATGTTCTGCACTAACTTCTCCCTGGATCTCGCTTTTATCAGCAGATCGTCCAGGTAAGGAATTATGTTGACTCGTTTCTTGCGAAGGAGTACCATCATCTCTGCCATCACCTTGGTGAATACTCTCGGTGCTGTGGAGAGCCCGAATGGCAATGTCTGGAACTGGTAGTGGCAGTCCTGAAACGCAAACCTCAGGTATGCTTGATGTGGAGGGTAAATGGGAACATGCAAGTAAGCATCCTTGATGTCCACCGACACCATAAATTCCTTATCTTCCAAGCTGGAGATTACTGCTCTCAGGGACTCCATCTTGAATTTGAACCTTTTTAGGTAAAGATTCAACGATTTTAGGTTTAAAATCGGTCTGACCGAGCTGTCCGGCTTCGGTACCACAAACAGGCTTGAATAAAATCCTTTTTCCTGTTGTAGCCAAGGGACTAAGGTAATTACCTCGTCCTGACATAATTTCTGTATTGCTTCCGTTATATTTCTTCTGTCTTGAACAGAAACTGGTAAGGCTGATTTGAAAAATCGGCATGGGGTAGATCTTGAAACTTCAACTTGTAACCTTGGGATACTATTTGTAGTATCCAAGGATCCAGATGTGATTGTACCCAGATCTCGTTGAAGAGTTTTAGACGCGCCCCCACCTGAGCAGACTCCCATAGGGGAGCCCCAGCGTCATGCTGTGGTTTTAGCAGAAGCAGCGGCTGCCTTCTGCTCCTGCGATCCTGATGCTGTTGTAGGTTTTCCTACCTCTTCCCCGCCCTCTTCCTGTGAAGAAGGGTGTACCTTTGGCTTTTTTGTGTTTGTTGGGCCGAAAGGACTGCATCGGATGTGAATGATATGCTTTATTTTCTGGTGCCGCTGCATAAGGAAGAAATGCTGATTTACCTGAGGTAGTCTTTTCAATAGCGTTACCTACCCATGCACAAGCAATGGTGGGCCTGAGTAACGTTCCGGTAGCCATATAAAGGGATTTTAAGGTCGTCTCTAACTTACGGTCAGCAGGCTCCTTTAATGAAGCCGACCCTGGGGCAGGTAAAATGATTTTCTTAGACAACCTAGAAACTGAGGTGTCAACCATGGGGGGTGGCTCCCATCTTTTCCTGTCTTCTTTAGGAAAAGGGTACGCTAAACGTATTCTTCTAGGAATATGAAATTTCTTTTCTGGGTTAGACCAGGATTTTTCAAAGAATGTATTCAATGCCTTTGAAGGAGGAAAAGTTATTACCGGTTTCTTATTTAAATTAAAATAAACCTTTTCCTCAGGTTCAGGTGTTGTTTCTGTAATCTCTAACACCTCCCTAATAGCAATTATCATACATTGAATGCTTTTTGCTAACTTGGGGTCCACCCCTCTCAAATTCCCAGTGTCGACACCTGTGTCTGAATCTGTGTCTGTCACACCTTGCATAATCTGCGCAAGTGACCTTTTTTGGGAACTTGAGGGGTTCCGTGTGGATGATGTGGAGGGATCAGCAAATAGTACATCCTCCACTGACTTTCTCCAGTATTTTGTCTGTTGTTCTGACTCAGAGAATTTTCTAGAAAGCTTTTACATATTACTTTGTAATTTTCTCACCCACTCTGGCTCCTTCTGTGAGGGAAGGGCCACCACATTACACTCCTGCGTATCTAAAATGGCTTCCTCAGGGGAAGAGCTCTCTCCATTGTCTGACATGTCACAAACGTGCACTTTCACACCACAATCATACAGGGGAGCTATCGGTGACAGACCCACACTAACATCTGTCAGAGAAACGCAGAGAGATTTGCCAGCTCACACACTGCACCCTATATGAAGATAATTGTATATGTATATTTATTATACAAAACCTTCATCGCTTTATTTCAATATTAGGCACGCTCACCTAATGTAATAAACACTCCCCCTCTCTCTATAACACCCTGGTACTTGTGTCAGCGTTTTTATGAGGAGGAAACAGTGTCTCTCTGTGATCTGCAGGAGAAAATGGCACTGAGTGAGTGTCTGGCAACTCTGAGGAGAAGCTCCGCCTTCCTGCCTCAACAACAATGATTTTTATACGGGCTGGGGTTTGTAAATCAGAGGCTATACATGTATTTACCGTTTTGCCAGTGAGAGTAAGGATTTTCCATGCAGCTCAGGGCGACCCCCTCCGTGCCCTGCACCCTGTGTTGTGAAGGGCTGTGTGTTTTGAGATGCATGGTCGCACAGCGTCCCACCATTGCGCTGTACCTTTTTGCCGCCAACGATGACCGGAGGGTCCCTCTCTTGTTGGTCTCCGGTAATATACTCACCACTTTTCTGACTTCTGGTTGTGTTAGGGGGTGGCGGCAGTGCTGTGGGAGTGAGCGCTAGCCAGGCTTGGGATATGTTCAGTACCCCTCAGGAGCTAATGGTGTCCTGTCAGCGGAAGCAGAGCCATGAAACTTAATGAGAAGTTGGTTCCTACTTACTCCCCTAAGTCTCACGAAGCAGGGAAGCTGTTGCCAGCAGCTTCCCTGTAAAATAAAAAACCTAATAAAGTCCTTTCCAGTAGAACTCTGTAGAGCTCCACTAGCGTGCGTCCAGTCTCACCGGGCACATTTTCTAAACTGAGGTCTGGAGGAAGGGCATAGAGGGAGGAGCCAGTTCACACTGTAAAAAAGTCTTAAAGTGCCGAAGGCTCCTGCGGACCCGTCTACACCCCATGGTACTAAATGGACCCCAGCATCCTCAAGGACATTAGAGAAATGTGCTTACCTGGTTTAAAGCTTACCTGCCACACTTATGGCTTTTAAAAGGTAAGACAGTCACCAACACAACTACACAAGTGTGCTCAATGATCGCGCTGAGCAGAATAAAAAGTGGGGCCCAAGGACCCCTCACTTTAAAAATTGGGGTCCTACCTATCCTTTTCTGGGTCCCATTGGAATGAAGGTTCTTATTAATCTTATTATTCAAATATAGAAACACAGACATGATTTGGACACAACAACAGTGTTGCAAAGGGGAGGAGGTGGGGGGGGGGGGGGGGGCAATTCTGCTGTGCCATGTAGCATACAGGACACTGGACCAGAGCTGTAACTAGACAGTTTGGCACCATTCAGCAGAAAGTGAATTGGTGCTCCCCCTCGCATACCGTAAAGCATGGCGGTGCGCAGAATTTTTGGGGGGGCGTGGCTTCATGGGGAATGGAATTGGCCACATAATAGTGCCAATTCACATTACACCACACAGTAGTGACGTTTACACACATTGTACCATGTAGAACCTCCTATACACATTGCGCCAGGTAGAGCATTATATGTTATACATATTGTGCCATACATATAGATACATTATACATACAGTATTCTGCAAGATAGAGCACGTTCTACACTTTGCGCCAGGTAGAGTACTTATACACATTGTGCCAGGCAGAGCACATTATACACATTGCACCTGGCAGAGCACATTATACACATTTGGCCCGGTAGAGCACGTTATACATATTGCGCCAGGCAGAGCACATTATACACATTGCACCAGGCAGAGCACATTATACACATTGCACCATGTAGAGCACGTTATACACATTGCGCCAGGCAGAGCACATTATACACTTTGCGCCAGGCAGAGCACATTATACACATTGCGCCAGGCAGAGCACATTATACACATTGCGCCAGGCAGAGCACATTATACACATTGTGCCAGGTAGAGCACATTATACACATTGCACCAGGCAAAGCACATTATACACATTGCACCATGTAGAGCACGTTATACACATTGCACCAGGTAGAGCACGTTATTCACATTGCACCAGGCAGAGCACATTATACACATTGCGCCATGTAGAGCACATTATACACATTGCAACAGGTAAAGCACATTATACACATTGCACCAGGTAAAGCACGTTATACACATTGCGCCAGGCAGAGCACATTATACACTTTGCGCCAGGCAGAGTACATTATACACTTTGCGCCAGGAAGAGCACATTAAACACTTTGTGCCAGGTAAAGCACTGGTCTGGATGGGGCAGAGAAATGGTGGTGGAATGCGGAATCACTAGGCAGTAGAAGGGGGTACTGAATGAGGGGGGACTGTAATGGGACTGGCAGGTGAGGTTCTTGCTGAGGGGCAGTGAGATGGGGCAGCGGGCTGGTTGGCGGAGGGAAGAGGGAGTTCATGAGATGGTGGGGGACACTGGGCTGTATGGGGGGACACTATGAATGGGGAGGCACTGAGCAGGATGGGAAGGGGGCAGTGAGATAGGGGTGTGACACTGGGCTGGGGGGGATCGTGTGTCTGGACTGATCGGGGGTTTTAGAGGCAGTGAGATGGCACAGTGGACTGGTTGGGGAGGGAATGGGGAAACACTCTGCAGGCAGGGTCAGTAATAGTGGGGGACACTTGGCTGGAGAAGGGGCAGACACTGTGAAGGGAGAATTGGCCTACTGCTGTTCAGTTTCTGCCTGGCCCCGCACACTGGCTCAGCACCGCACACTCACACCCCTTCCCCAGTGTCCCTGCACCCTACCTGCATCCTAAAGCGTCCTCAGTCCCCAGCTCAATTACCTCTGCACTGCCAGCTCTGTGCAGGGATCGGTCCCCCAGTGGCGGGTCCAGCAAACTTCATCACTCTGCCGGGTGATGTCACCCGGTGGCAGCTCCGACTCTGAAACCGACCTCAACTCTCGCGTCATGGTTCGCCCCACCTTATCCACCAGCTCTTGCACCCGGCCCTGGAGCGCCGCGCTGTGGCTTCCCGTGATCGGCAGCATGACTATGCTGGCTCCCTCACTCCTCTCAGCAGGAGCATGTACTCTCTCTGACCGGCACCATCGTCTTCCCGCCCAGCAGCAGCCACCTGACGCACGTGTCCAACGCGCCCGCACGTCGTCAGAGCAGAAAGTCAGCCAGTGAGCCAATCAAGCGCCATAGAGTCAATCCCAACGGAGCGCGTCCACGGGAACCCTCCCATTCTTAAAAAGTGAGTCCCCAGTCCTCATTTTGGGGTAGAATACACGCTATAGCACATTTTTGCGATCACTGGTGCTTACCTGGTTTAAAGCTCACCTGCCAACTGACTTCTGGCTTTCAAAGTGAGACAGTCACCAACACACCTAAACAGCAGCTGACCCAGGTTAAAGTAAATGAGCTTAGGGGTGCATGAGAGAGAGATATGATCACAAATGTGCCAATTGAAAATGAACCCTATTATACACATATGGGGATCCACTGCACCCGCCATTCCCAGGAGAGGGGTGCACTCACGTACTCCCCACCCCTAGGTTGGGGTGCGGTGGGTTGTGACCACCGAACTCAAATATACATATACAGAGAATCCTGCACTCTCCTTAGCAGCTTCATTCACCTTAATGCTTTAGTATACATCTGAATAAACAATGGGGTCTTAGTTTATGAATTGTACAATGCATGTAAACCTAGGGGTGGGGAGTAGGTGAGTGCACCCCTCTCCTGCGAATGACAAGTGCAGTGGATCCCTGTATGTGTACAATAGGGTTCATTTTCAATTGGCACATTTGTGATCATATCTCTCTCTCATGCACCCCTAAGCTCATTTACTTTTAACCTGGGTCAGCTGCTGTTTAGGTGTGTTGGTGACTGTCTCACTTTGAAAGCCATATGGCGTATGGCGAGTGCATTGGATCCCCATATGTGTGTATCTATCTATCTATCTATCAGGGACGTGCAGTCAGGGGAGGCAGGGGAGGCAGTGCCTCCCCTGTCATTCTCCCCTATCATTAATGATTACAATAATATAAAGAATATACTTATGACACATATTCTGTGTCCTAAGTATATGCTTTATATTATTTTAATCATTTCTACACTTTAAAACTGGTTACATTTTTTTTAGAGGCACCGAGAGCGGTGCCTCCTGTGTATAATAATAAAGGGTCGGACGCGGGGGGCGGGCAGGGGGCGGGGCCAAGGACAGGGCTGTAAAAGCCCATTACAAAAACCAGGATAAGCGGCACCAGTGTGAGTGCCTCAGTGACAGGGGCGTGCTTTCTGCCCATATGAAAGCACGCCCCTGTCACTGCTGCAGATATGATTGGGCACTATGAGATCATGGGCAGGGCTACTCCTGACCTGAGTTCCTGCAGCTACCGTTCGTCTGGCCAGACCCGCATCACCCGCACACCGCCGGCGCCGCCGCTCATCACCCCCGACCCCCGTCACCTGGTGCTGACGACCTCTCCTCTTGACTAGGCGGCATAGAGCTCTGCGCCGCTAATCCCCCACACACCGCCGGTGCCGCTCAACACCGCCCCTACCCCTGGTGATGATCATCTCCCCCGGGCCGCTCACCGTCAGTGCTGCCCCCCCAACCATCGCTGGTGCTTCTCATCTACCCCCCTCCCCCCCCCCCCGCGCCAGTGCTGATCATCTCTCCCCCCTCCCTCCCCGCTAGTGCTGCTCATCTTTCCCCCCCCTCCTCCCCCACTCACCATCAGTGCAGCTGCCGCTCATCTCTCCCCCGGGTCCCCCAACCAACGCTGGTGCCTGTCATCTACCGCCCCCCCTCCCCCCACCCCCCGCCAGTGCTGATCATCTCTCCTCCCTCCCTCCCCGCTGGTGCTTCTCATCTACCCCCCTCTCCCCCCCCCCGCACCAGTGCTGATCATCTCTCCCCCCCCCCTCCCCGCTGGTGCTTCTCGTCTACCCCCCTCCCCCCCCCCCGCACCAGTGCTGATCATCTCTCCTCCCTCCCTCCCCGCTGGTGCTTCTCATCTACCCCCCTCTCCCCCTCCCCGCACCAGTGCTGATCATCTCTCCCCCCCTCCCCGCTGGTGCTTCTCATCTACCCCCTCCCCCCCCCCCCCGCACCAGTGCTGATCATTTCTCCCCCCTCCCTCCCCGCTGGTGCTTCTCATCTACTCCCCCCCCCCGCGCCAGTGCTGATCATCTCTCCCCCCCTCCCTCCCCGCTGGTGCTTCTCATCTACCCCCCCCTCCCTCCCCCCCGCACCAGTGCTGATCATCTCTCCCCCCTCCCTCCCCGCTGGTGCTACTCATCTCCCCCCCCCCCCCCACTCACCATCAGTGCAGCTGCCGCTCATCTCTCCCCCGGGTCCCCCAACCAACGCTGGTGCCTGTCATCTACCGCCCCCCCCCCCCCCCGCCAGTGCTGATCATCTCTCCTCCCTCCCTCCCCGCTGGTGCTGCTCATCTCCCCCCCCCCCCACACACCATCAGTGCAGCTGCCGCTCATCTCTCCCCCGGGTCCCCCAACCAACGCTGGTGCCTGTCATCTACCGCCCCCCCCCCCCCCCCCCCCCGCCAGCGCTGATCATCTCTCCCCCCTCCCTCCCCACTGGTGCTGCTCATCTTCCGCCCCCCCCCACCCACTCACCATCAGTGCAGCTGCCGCTCATCTCTCCCCCCAACCACCGCTGGTGCCTCTAATCTACCCCCCTCTCACCTGGTGCTGCTTATCATCCCCCCCCCTCCCCCTCCCCTCCCCTTGGCCTGCAGTGCAATGTACAGACCAAGGGAGCGCCGCGTCAGGAGCCTGCAGCCAGAAGAAGAAATCATGTAAGTGGCTGACACTACACTACACCTACACTGCACTACACTGCACTACACTACACTACACTATACTACACTGCACCTACACTACACTACACTACACCACACTACACTGTACTACACTACACTGTACTACACTGCACCTACACTACACCTACACTGCACTACACTACACTACACTGTACTACACTACACCTACACTACACTACACCTACACTGCACCTACACTGCACTGCACCTACACTACACTACACTACACCACACTGTACTGCACCGTGCTGTACTACACTGCACTACACTACACTGTACTGCACTGCACTGCACTAGACCTACACTGCAGTACACTACACTGTACTGCACTACACCTACACTACACCACAGCTTAAGGGTAGAGTGGGGGGAGGGGTGTGTGTAAAGTGCTCTACCTGTCGTAATGTGTACAAAAAAGGGGGGCTGTGTGCTGTAATGTGTAAAAAAGGGGACACTGTCTGTCGTAATGTGTACAAAGGGGACGCAGTCTGCCGTAATGTCTAAAAAGGGGACGCAGTCTGTCGTAATGTCAAAAAAGGGGACGCAGTCTACCGTAATGTCTAAAAAGGGGACGCTGTCTGCCGTAATGTCTAAAAAGGCAGACGCTGTCTGCCGTAATGTGTAAAAAGGGGGACGTTGTCTGCCGTAATGTGTAAAAAGGGGGATGTTGTCTGCCGTAATGTGTAAAAAGGGGACACTGTCTGCTGTAATGTGTAAAAAGGGGACACTGTCTGCTGTAATGTGTAATAAGGGGACGTTGTCTGCCGTAATGTGTAAAAAGGGGACGCTGTCTGCCGTAATGTGTAAAAAGGGGACGCTGTCTGCCGTAATGTGTAAAAAGGTGGACGTTGTCTGCCGTAATGTGTAAAAGGGGCTCTACCTGGTGTAGTGGTGCTACTGTGCGGCGTAATTTGAATAATAGAGACTACTATGCACCGTTATAGGAATTGTTATAATTTTGTGGCCACACCCCTTCCCCACGAAGCCACGCCCCTATATATTTTGCGCATGCCTGCAGCGCGCACTGCTCCTGTTTTACATAAACTTGGATGGAATGGGGAAGGGGGTCCAAAGCATTTTGTCGCACATGGACCCACCGCTCGCTAGTTCCGCCACGGGCTCTACCTGCTGTAATGTGTAAAAGGGAGCTCTGCCTGGCGTAATTTGTGTAAGTGGCGCTACTATGCGACGTAATTTGACTAATGGAAGCCCTGGACAACAAAATTGCATTCATGTCCTCCTCCCAGTCCCAAACACTAATTTATTTATTTATTTTCTATAAAAATGTACAATATATCACAAGTATGATGAGCAGGCAGGTACCGGGCATTGGTGGCATCGGACTGAGATGCAAATTAGTGACGGAGGGCTGGGTCAGTTGATGGTGGGAGAGTTTGTAAGTCATTGGCGGTGGCAGCAGGCATCGGCACAGGGGCAGTAGTGGGCATTGGCTCTGCGGCGGTAGGGGTCATCGGCAGGATTCGGAGGACATTATGGCTGTAGTGCCTCACCAGCCACTGACCTCACCGCACGCCACTGCTATCTATCTATCTATCTATCTATCTATCTATCTATCTATCTATCTATCTATCTATCTATCTATCCAGGGCCGGCTCCAGGCCTACTAGCACCCTGAGCAAGAAAATGTAAAAGCGCCCCCCCCCCCCCCCCCCATGCGCGCGCCTTCGGCGCGCACGCTCCCGGAAAAGTGGGTGTAGCCTCTGGAAAAGTGGGCGTGGCCTCGTAACTTCATATCATCAAACTATAAATATATTTTCACACAATTAGCAGCCTTACACATAGCCACAGTAGTGTTCCTTACACACAATGTCTCCAGTATAGTGCCAGATACACATAATGTGCAGTGCCAGATAGACATGACATGCCCCCCAGCAGTGCCAGCTGCACATGACATGCCCCGCAGCAGTGCCAGCTAGACATGACATGCCCCGCAGCAGTGCCAGCTACACATGACATGCCCCGCAGCAGTGCCAGCTAGACATGACATGCCCCGCATCAGTGCCAGCTACACATGACATGCCCCGCAGCAGTGCCAGCTACACATGACATGCCCCCCAGCAGTGCCAGCTACACATGATAGTGTTCACTTTTTAGGGCATGGTGCTGATCACAGGGAGGGCACATTTTTAAGTTAGGAGGGCAAAATGATGTACATACTGCTTGTTGTTCCCACACCTATATGCCAAAGCATGGACAGTGCACGCCGAATTAAGGGGAGTTACTTCGTGGGGAAGGTACGTGGCCACATAATAGTGGCAATTTGCATTACACCACACAGTAGTGCAGCTAATACACACTGCACCAGGTAGAACCTCCTACACACTTTGCGTCAGGCACAGCACTGAGACACATTGCACCAGGGAGAGCACTGAGACACATTGCCTAGCCACAGACGCCTAGCGGGAACACTACATGACATGCCCCCCAGCAGTGCCAGCTACACGTGACATGCCCCTCAGCCGTGCCAGCTACACGTGACATGCTCCCCAGCAGTGCCAGCTACACGTGACATGCCCCCCCAGCAGTGCCAGCTACACGTGACATGCCCCCCCAGCAGTGCCAGCTACATAAATGGCCACACAGTGCCAGATATGCACCCACAGTTCAGATACATAAATGCCCCCAAAGTGCCAGATACATAAATGCCCCCACAGTGCAGATATGCCCCCCACAGTGCCAGATACATAAATGCCCCCACAGTGCCAGATACATAAGTGCCCACACAGTGCCAGATACATAAGTGCCCCCACAGTGCCAGATACATAAGTGCCCACAGTGCCAGATATGTCCCCACAGTGCCAGATATAAAATTGCCCACACAGTGCCAGATATGTCCCCACAGTGCCAGATATAAAAATGCCCCCACAGTGCCAGATATGCCCCCACAGGGCCAGATACATAAATGCCCCCCGCAGTGCCTGATACATTTATGCCCCCACAGTGCCAGATACATTAATGCCCCCCACAGTGCCAGATACATTAATGCCCCCACAGTGCCAGATACATTAATGCCCCCACAGTGCCAGATACATTATTGCCCCCGTGCCAGATATGCCCCCAGTGCCAGATACATTAATGCCCCCAGTGCCAGATATGCCCCCACAGTGCCAGATACATTAATGCCCCCAGTGCCAGATATTCCCCCACAGTGCCAGATACATTAATGCCCCCAGTGCCAGATATGCCCCCACAGTGATAGATACATTAATGCCCCCAGTGCCAGATATGCCCCCACAGTGCCAGATACATTAATGCCCCCAGTGCCAGATATTCCCCCACAGTGCCAGATACATTAATGCCCCCAGTGCCAGATATGCCCCCACAGTGACAGATATATTAATGCCCCCAGTGCCAGATATGCCCTCACAGTGCCAGATACATTAATGCCCCCACAGTGCAGATATGCCCCCACAGTGCCAGATACATAAATGCCCCCACAGTGCAAGATACATAAATGCCCCCAGTGCCAGATAAATAAATGCCCCCAGTGCCAGATATGCTCCTACAGTGCCAGATAAATAAATGCCCCCACAGCGCCTGATAAATAAATGCCCCCACAGTACCTGATAAATAAATGCCCGCACAGTGCTAGATAAATGAATGCCCCCACAGTGCAGATATGACCCCACAGTGCACATAATGCCATCCATAAATGCCCCCAATACCTGTTGCGCTGGGAGGGGGAGGAGTGCTGCTGTCTGAGGGAGCAGGGCGCAGGGCCGCGGGTGGTGTGCGCTATGTGCGCTGCGCTGGCGTCTGACGTCAGATGCCGGCGCCGCACAGCGCGCAAGCACACAATAGTTTAAGGCCGGGCAGCGCAGCACAGGGCCGGCTCCAGGAACGAAAATGGCGGCGCCAGCACGCGCCGCCCATTAAGGGTGGTGCCCCGCGCGGCCGCTCAATTCGAACGTGCCTGGAGCCGGCCCTGTATGTATCTATCTATCTATCTATCTATCTATCTATCTATCTATCTATCTATCTATCATCTATCTATATTGTATGGCCGTCACTCCAAACTTTGTATAAAAATAGTTGCCCGGTGCCCTCCAATGTAAATATAGAGTAGGTTGCAATGGTGGCGGCACTCACGGTCATACAAGAAACGTGCTATAAATTGCTTCTATGTTTCGGTTTTATTAACAAATCAAACTCAGGAATTGTGACTTTTTAAAATAAAACCGAAACGTAGAAGCAATTTATAGCACGTTTCTTGTATGACCATGAGTGCCGCTGCCATTGCGCACTGTCCCTTTGTTATATATGAGAGGGGGCGCCGAACACCCTTGCACCGGCCCTGACCATCGGTATCTCCTCCATCGATAGTTGCCATCGATGGATGGTTTAGCTGGAACCATTAATGGTTTGAAACTATGCTACTATCAACCATTGATGGTTCCCACTATGGAATAGCTGTGCATGCGAAGAAAAGGCTATGCTGGAGAAACAGTCAGTGGGCAAATTCTTCATATGCGCATGCGCAGTGTAGCTCCGCTGGCAGCTGGATGCTGTTGTGCACTGGTTTGCCAACTGAACTTAGAAGACTAAGGGGGCTGTTATTAGTGTGGCCAGAACAGAACAGCGCCAGGCACATGTACATGCTATTGTCACACTCTCACTGCCAGGGGTGCTGGGGATTATTTCCTACACAGAGCAATGTTCATTATCTGCAGGAAGCCCAGACACCCCCTCCCTATCCCCTGTGGGGAGAGTTCACACTGTATTGCACGCACAGAGGTATGCCATGTCTACCTAGTCAGCCCCAGCAGCGGGTCACACTGGTGCTGAGTAACACTACCCTGCTGCACCATGTAGAGCTGCAGCTACAGCTTGGGGGTGGCACCTTCTACTGCTTCAGCAGCAACATGGGGCTCCCAGGGTCCAGGCCACTGCAGCCGAACAGCAGCAAGTGCACCCTATCCCTCAGCCAATCACAGAGGCGGGGCAGCCCCACATTGTGTTTTTCCTTCACTCTCTACTGTCAGTCAATCATCGTGCTCCACTCGCACAAACCCAGTGAAGAGTGGTGAGTACAGCGCCGGCGTCTCGGTTAGCGGGTCGCCGGCGGGTATGGCGGCACAAGGGTGGGAGAGCAGCGCTGGGTGCAGGCTGCGCTCCAGGAGGCTCAGAAATCACGTGTGTGTTAGACGCTGCTGAGGGGCACGCTGAGCCACCGCTGACACCCTACACTTGCTAATTGTTTGACAGGGGCTCTAAGCCGCTGTCAGACACTAATATACCTCAGTCCAGTATAAAAAAAATTGGGCAAGCCGAGCGCCATTACGGGGGGCGGGGCTTTGCTATGAGCGGACCCAGCAGCTCACCAGCGCCATTTTCTCCCTGCAGATCTATACAGAGGACGCTGACAGGGAAGCGCTGCCCCTCCACATCAACTCCAGACTATCTCTGCGGTACAAGGTGGTTATAGAGGGGGGGAGCAAGTTTGCTAGTACTTAATACCCTATTAAGGGTAGTTAGTCTGCACCAGGCTAGTTTTATTATTAGCTAAGAAGGGGCGCTGTGTGGCTGGTTTCCTCATACTCTGTGGCTCTCTGTGGCTCTCTGAAGATCCAGGGGGGGGGGGCACTCGGGCCCGTGCCCCCCTTGTCGTTACCCAGGAATTCATGTTGGGCACAAAACATAAAAAAACGCCGGGTCCCGACTCCCTCAGGACGCGCTGTGAGCCGCAGCGCTATCCTGTCCTGCGCTGTCAATCAGTCCGGTGGGAGGGACGGGACGGAGGGAGGAACTTGGAAGAGGCGGAGACCATGAACATTGTCATCTCCCGCCCTCCCCTCCTCCTCTGCTCCGCATGCTCTCCCCCCCACGATTAACTCCGCTGCTGTACCTGAGGTGGGGGCAGTTCGATCCCTGGTCCCCCGGCTGGATGCCGCCGCTCTCCCCGCTGATTCCACTCTTCTCCCTCCTCAAGCATGCGGCCGCCCCCTCCGTGTTTTCCGCTCCCCCTGGCCGCATCCTGTGACTCCATGCTGGCGGCGTTGTGGCCTCATGCGGATCGGACTATACCTCCCGGCCTGACAGCGCTGCTGCTCACAGTTTCCATGGTAAGCGGTGGGGGCCTGGTCCCTGGAGGGAGTTATTTGGTGGGGTTTCTGGCTGCACTCTCTCCTGAGTCTCTGTCCCTACCCCCTTAGTGCCTCTGTCCCTACCCCCTGGTGTCTCTGTCCTTACCCCCTGGTGCCTCAGTCCTTACCTACTGGTGCCTCTGTTCCTACTCCCTGGTGCCTCTGTCCCTACCCCCTGGTGCCTCTGTCCCTACCCCCTGGTGCCTCTGTCCTTACCCCCTGGTGCCTCTGTCCTTGCCCCCTGGTGCCTCTGTCCCTACTCCCTGGTGCCTCTGTCTCCACCCCCTGGTACCTCTGTCCCTACCCCCTGGCGCCTCTGTCCCTACCCCCTGGCGCCTCTGTTCCTACTCCCTGGTGCCTCTGTCCCTACCCCCTGTTGCCTCTTTCCCTACCCCATGGTGCCTCCGTCCCTACCCCTGGTGCCTCCGTCCCTACCCCCTGCCGACTCCGTCCCTACCCCCTTCCGCCTCCGTCCATACCCCCTGCTGCCTCCGTCCCTACCCCCTGGTGCCGGCTCTGTCCCTACCCCCTGGTGCCTCTGTCCCTACTCCTTGCTACCTTTGTACCTACCCCCTGGTGCCTCTCTCTGTCCCTACCCCCTGGTGCCTCTCTTTGTACCATTTTCCCTGGTGCCTCTGTCCCTACTCCTTGCTCTCTCTGTCCCTATTCCCTGGTGCCTCTCTCTGTCCCTATTCCCTGGTGCCTCTCTCTGTCCCTACTCCCTGCTACCTCTGTCGCTACTCCCTAGTACCATATAAAATGTGTATAACATGCTCTACCTGGCGCAATGTGTATAGAATACTAACTGGTGCAATGTGTGTAACGTGCTCTACCTGGTGCAGTGTGTATAACGTGTTTTACCTGGCGCAATCTATATAACGTGCTCTACCTGGCGCAATCTGTATAACGTGCTCTACCTGGCGCAGTGTGTGTAACGTGCTCTACCTGGCGCAGTGTGTATAACGTGCTCTACCTGGTGCAATCTGTATAGCGTGCTCTACCTGGTGCAGTGTGTATAACGTATTGTTACTGGCGCAATCTGTATAACGTGTTCTACCTGGCTCTATCTGTATAACGTGTTCTACCTGGCGCAGTCAGTATAGCGTGCTCTACCTGGTGCAGTGTGTATAACGTGTTGTAACTGGCGCAGTGTGTATAACGTGCTCTACCGGCCGCAGTGTGTATAACGTGCTCTACCTGGCGCAGTATGTATAACGTGTTCTACCTGGTGCAATGTGTGTAACGTGCTCTACCTGGCGCAGTTTGTGTAACGTGCTCTACCTGGTGCAGTGTGTGAAACGTGCTGTACCTGGCGCAGTGTGTGTAACGTGCTCTACCTGGCCCAGTGTGTGTAACGTGCTCTGCCTGGCGCAGTGTGTATAACGTGCTCTACCTGACGCAGTGTGTATAACGTGCTCTACCTGGTGCATTGTGGATAACGTGTTCTACCTGGCGCAATGTGTATAGGGTGTTCTAACTGGTGCAATGTATGTAACGTGCTCTAACTGGTGCAATGTGTATATAACGTGCTCTACCTGTGTGGTTTAATGTGAATTGGTACTGTTATGTGGCCATGCTCTTTCCCCACACCCCCACACCCCTACATTTTTGGTGCACGCCTTCGGCGCGCACTGTCCTTGGTTTGAAGTACGGCAGGGGGAGCACCAATTTACTTTCTAGCAAAGGGCACTGAAATGTCTAGTTACAGCTCTGGGGCAGAGTGTCCTGTATGCTACACAGCCCAGCAGCATTGTCACCCCCTCCTCCCCCTCGCAGTACTTTTGTAGTGTCGAAATCAAGTCTGTTTTTATATTTGAATAATTAATAAGATTAATATGAACCTTCATTCCGATGGGACCCAGAAAAGGACAGATAGGAACCCAATTTTTAAAAGTGAGGGGTCCGTGGGACCCACTTTTTTTTGGGCTCAGCGCGATCACTGACACTTCTTTTTTTTTTTCAAAAGGAGAACCACACTCCTTATCTGGGATCATGCATTCCTTAGGTGCATATAAATATAACTATGTACAGCAGAGTGTTTCTCTTCTCCTGGAGAGTCTATACAATGTACACAAAACAGTACACATTCTCAGGCTTCTGGGTCCGAACCCCCGTTGGTGGACTCCATAAGGGGGATGATTTCCAATATTTCTACAAAGTTATCCCATACTGAGAAGGAGATGCAGTTTTTGAGAAAATCTGTGGAGGTTCTTATGAATAAAGACTCAGCCCTCACAACTGCGTCTCTCACCCCACCCACGTATCCACAAAAGTGTACACTGGCCCAGATATTGCAGGCTGACACTGATGACGATGCCTCAGATTGAAAAATGACATTTGAGAGCTGACTGGCTGGAGCACCATTAGTTTCAAGATTCTACCAGTAGCAAGAGGCACAGAAGAACCTCAGCAATGTTAAACAAATCGAGTAGACCTGATAAGGTAAATCCGTAAAAACCAGGGCTTAAAGTGGTCCTGGAGAGGTGGGGGAACTCACCTCCCCAACGATAGCTCCCAGATAGCAAGCGTGCCGTAAAATTGGGTGTGGCCTCACAAGGAAGGGGCGTGGCCACACAAAATTTTATAACTGCAACATGTTCGTCTCCAGCAGGTGCATAAGTTATTACCAGACGCCCAAAGGCGAAAAAGTTTATATTGCCCCCCCCTCGGCCCAGTCCAGGTATACACTCACAGCCACATATACACGCACTCACATATATACAAATACACACCCAACCAGATATACACACAGCATATACACACACACATTATACAACTTAATATACACACATAGCCACATATATACACACACATAGCCACATACACATCTATACAAATACACACATACATACACACACGAACACACATGCTTTACCACAGGCATCCTATGTGCTCCCCATTGCCCTACTTCCCCACATGTCCCCTGTGTGCCCCCAGAGTCCACAGGACATTCCCCATCACCCTGCTGCTTCCCCTCATGCCCACTGTATGCCCCTAGCATCTGGGTAGAAAAAGATAATTATCTGTACAAGCAACATGGGAAGCAGGGGGCCCGTACTGTAACTGACTGTACTAGGCTGTGTACACGGACTGCAAGTGAAGAGACATATGTAACTTTTTCTGCGCACCAAAGTCCCTGCTATCACAGGCTGAGGTGGGAACTATCAGATACAGCAATAATAGGCAGTGTGGTCTCCTCCATAAGGTGAGCCATGGATCTGTTCATGCTGCTGATATTACTAACTCAGTGACTGCTGGCCTCGAGTCGCATATTATACACACTGCGTCCAGCCTGACCCTGTGCAGCTACCAACAACAGCACACTTGCCTTGCTCTCCTCCAGCTGACCTGTGAGGAAATGTCAATCAGAGTCTGCCTGGTGCGCTGTCTGTCACTGCTTGCACCTTCCTCTGGTGAACACAGCGAGGCCCCGCACATACTATCCGTGCACGGATAAGGTGGGTGGACTGAGGCAGGCACCAGCCTCCTTTCCCACCTTGTGGCCAGGGCCGGCTCCAGGCATGTTCCAATAGAGCGGCCGCGCAGGGCGCCACCCTTAATGGGCGCCGCATGCTTGCGCCGCCATATTGGAACCTGGCTGGAGCACCTGTGACTGCAGCACACAGCGATCCGTCCCTTTATCCATTCCCGGCCCGCCCGCCTCCTAATAGTGGTAGTATAGTAGTAGCCTCGAGTAGCAGTGGACGGCCGCGGCTGACTGTGTGTGGTGTGTGCGTGCCGCCCTGCTGCCCCGTACCGATGACTCGTCATCATGAGGTGGGAGTGCTGCCTGTGGGCGGGTCGCGGACTGAATGTAAACTACACAGTAACACAGGCTGTCCGCGCTGACGCTATACGGCGGCAGCGGCTCCGGCGTCTGACGTCAGACGCCGGGCGCCGCCGCACAGCGCACATAGCCGAATCGATCATCAGACCTTACAGCTTAGTCTCTGCCTCTGCCGTCTGCGGACCGCCCACAGACCACAGTACTCCCCCTCAGAGATGAGTCATCGGCACAGGCAGCCACTGATAGCCTGGAGGCGGGACGCTGCTGCAGACTGCCTGGCCGCCGCCTTCCCTTCCTCCTGCTGCAGCTGCTTAACAAGTGAGTCACACAGAGACCAGTCCAGACCAGTTCTGCTTAGTCACAGCCACCCACAGTGTGGGGGCATATCTGTCACTGTGGGGGCATTTATATATCTGGCACTGTGGGGGCATATCTGCACTGTGGGGGCATATCTGCACTGTGGGGCATTTATGTATCTGGCGCTGTGGGGGTATATCTGCACTGTGGGGGCATTAATGTATCTGGCACTGTGGGGGCATATCTGCACTGTGGGGGCATTTATGTATCTGGCACTGAGGGGGCATATCTGCACTGTGGGGGCATTAATGTATCTGGCACTGTGGGGGCATATCTGCACTGTGGGGGCATTAATGTATCTGGCACTGTGGGGGCATTTTATGTATCTGGCACTGTGGGGGCATTTATGTATCTGGCACTGTGGGGGTATATCTGCACTGTGGGGGCATTGATGTATCTGGCACTGTGGGGGCATATCTGCACTGTGGGGGCATTTATGTATCTGGCGCTGTGGGGGTATATCTGCACTGTGGGGGCATTAATGTATCTGGCACTGTGGGGGCATATCTGGCACTGTGTGGCCATTTATGTAGCTGGCACTGCTGGGGGGGGGCATGTCGCGTGTAGCTGGCACTGCTGGGGGGGGCATGTCGCGTGTAGCTGGCACTGCTGGGGGGCATGTCACGTGTAGCTGGCACTGCTGGGGAGCATGTCATGTAGTGTTCCCGCTAGGCGTCTGTGGCTAGGCAATGTGTCTCAGTGCTCTCCCTGGTGCAATGTGTCTCAGTGCTGTGCCTGGCGCAAAGTGTATAGGAGGTTCTACCTGGTGCAGTGTGTATTAGCTGCACTACTGTGTGGTGTAATGCAAATTGCCACTATTATGTGGCCACGTACCTTCCCCACGAAGTAACTCCCCTTAATTTTTGCTGCGCGCCTTCGGCGCGCACTGTCCATGCTTTGACGTATGGGTATGGGAACAACAAGCAGTATGTACATCATTTTGCCCTCCTAACTTAAAAATGTGCCCTCCCTGTGATCAGCACCATGCCCTAAAAAGTGAACACTATCATGTGTAGCTGGCACTGCTGGGGGGCATGTCATGTGTAGCTGGTACTGCTGGGGGCATGTCATGTCTATCTGGCACTGCACATTATGTGTATCTGGCACTATACTGGAGACATTGTGTGTAAGGAACACTACTGTGGCTATGTGTAAGGCTGCTAATTGTGTGAAAATATGTTTATAGTTTGATGATATGAAGTTACGAGGCCACGCCCACTTTTCCAGAGGCCACACCCACTTTTCCGGGAGCGCGCGCGCCTTCGGCGCGCGCATGGGGGGGGTAGGGGGGGGCGCTTTTACATTTTCTCGCTCAGGGTGCTAGTAGGCCTGGAGCCGGCCCTGCTTGTGGCCCTCCCCTCCTTTCTTTCTGCCAGTGCAGCCAGAAAGTGAGCCTGACCGCACTGGTTGTCATTCCGTGGACGCCTCAGCCGAGCCCCAGAGCACAACAGCAACAGCGGCACTGCGCACCCCCTGCTTGTCAGGGGAGAGGGAAGGGGTGTAACGACACACTAGAGCTTGTGCACATAAAAGCTTCCTCCTAACGCTGCCGCGATCGGAGCCGAGCTCCATTCGCGGCAGCCATCCCGGCGGAGGATGAGTGTAAGCCACTTAAGGGACAACGGACTAGCCTACCAGGGATCCCACCGATTGTGCGCCATTCACGGCTCCCGGACTGGCAGCTAATGAGAAGCTGCCACTTGGCAGCTTCTCTTTGGCTGGCGGTCCGCGAGCCGTGATTGGCTCACGCCAGATTTTAAAAAAGCCACCCCTTCTTTTAATTGGTGCTGAGCCGGTCCGCCAGCCGGGATTGGCTGGCGGCCGCTGTCACCTTTACAATGCAGAAGGGACCTGATGCCGTGGGCGGGCGGAGGCGGAACTGGTTCCGCCTGCAATTAAAGGTGACGGAACGCAGTTCCGCCCCGTTCCGGCCCACTTTAACCACTGCGTAAAACACTGCACTCACTCCATTTACATGGGTGTTACACTAACACTATTGACTAGCCTTCAGGGGCTGAGAGGATGTACTAATTGACATTGCACCTATACCAATCGCATATGCACTAACATATCCTATCCCACTATTCCACGCTTTCTATGTACTCCATCTGTGTCACCCCTGTCTGTCTACCCATCCCCTTTAGAATGTAAGCTCTGACGAGTAGGGCCCTCTTCCCTCACGTGCTTATCCTTTTTATTACTTAATATTGTTCAACTGCACCAAATCCAGCAGTGTTCTGCCACCTGATACTTATTCCAGTGTCATCTGCTGATGTAGTTATGTTTATTTACCCTATACTTGTCCTATACTGTCATCAACTGTAAGTTGCTGTTTTCCCTGTTTTGACTATTTATGTACTCTGTAATTGGGCACTGCGGAACCCTTGTGGAGCTATATAAATAAAGGATAATAATAATAATAATAATAATAATAATCCGATTAATATTGCAAAAATACAGCTCTTCTGATAACAGCTGTCCTTCGCAATCTCTGGTGGACCCTGGACTTCCGGTTTAATGACCCAGGAGTCGTTCTGTCCATGCGCAGAGTGATGGGCTGCCGCAGGGCATGCTGGGAGGGAGCACTATAGGGTAAAAAGCTGGTGTTCCCCACCGTGCCGGTGTCCCGGATGCCAGCTGTTACTACATTTGGAAAATGCTGTAAACGGGGGGTTACGGCATTTTCCATTTATACATCTCAAGACTTGGCGCCAGCGACACTACTGCTGCAGCTGGTCTATGTATCCATAGGTTTACCCTTATAGTCGATGGTCCTTGTTCTTACATATAGGCTGCAAATGTGTACACAGTTGCTAATGAGTTTGCAATTGCTCCGGTGGGTGTCTCGTTTCCTTTCACATTGGCAGCTTTGCATACTAACATTAGCAATTCCATAGCCTAGAAATTCGCACTTGCTAAAGCATATGCGTATAAACTAAAGGTGTGCACCAGCCGCCGTCATAGGTTTTGGTTTTGGATCTGTATCTTCTTCGTGTTTTGGATCTGAATTTGGTTTAGCCAAGACGGCTCCTGTGGGCTCTGGTTCAGATCTGTATTTTAAAAAAATCATAAATCATCTAAAATCAGAGATTTTTGGCCTATTTTTGGGCCTAATTCAGACCTGATCGCAGTAGGAACTTTGTTAGCAGTTGGGCAAAACCGTCTGCACTGCAAGGGGGGGGCAGATAAAACATTTGCAGAGTTAGATTTGGGTGGGGTGATTTATTTCTGTGCAGGGTAAATACTGTCTGCTTTATTTTCTCTTACTTCCTAGAGAATAATGGGGTCCACATTAGTACCATGGGGTATAGACGGGTCCACTAGGAGCCTTGGGCACTTTAAGAAATCAATAGTGTGCACTGGTTCCTCCCTCTATGCCCCTCCTACTAAACTCAGTTTAGAAAATGTGCCCGGAAGAGCCGGTCATGCTTAGGGAATCTCCTGAAGAGTTTTCTACATTTATTTTCGGTTTGTTGTTTTACAGCCATTGCTGGGTGGCACCAGCATGACTGCTTCGTGGGACTTACGGGGGAGAATGGCCTAACGTCCTAAAGAGTTAATGGTCCCATTTCTCTGCTGACAGGACACTGAGCTCCTGAGGGAGTCATTTGCAAGCCCCACCATGGCAAGAGCGTACCCTTCAGGGACTCGCTGCCGTGTACCCAGAACAGTACACATTCTCAGGCTAGTGGGTCAGAACCCCCATGGTTAGATTCCATAAAGAGGATGAATTTCTAATATTTCTACTAAATTAGCCCATACTGAAAAAGAAATGCAATATTTAAGACAGTCTATGGATGACCTGATGAATAGAGATTCAGTTCCCATACCAATGTCTCAGACCCCTGCCATTTGCCCACTAAAGCATACTCTGGCCCAGCTCATGCAGGCTGATACTGATGACGATACATCAGACCCAGAGGAGGGTGAAGTGGATGCGAGTTGGGGGGATGCTGTCCTGTCACACGGAATACAGGCCCTGATAGAAGCTATCAGAAATGTCCTGCACATTCCTGACAAGGTGGCGGAGGTGGAGGAGGAATCTTATTTTAATGTACAAAAGAAATCCTCAGCTACTTTTCCTGCATCAAAGGAATTGAATGCCCTGTTTGAAGAAACTTGGGCTAATCCTGACAAAAAATTTCAGATCCTCTGGAGGATAGAAAGAAATAGGAAAACCAGCCGATTGTGGACGCATTGGTATCTAGGTTGTCACGGAAGATAGTCTTACCTGTACCTGGGGCAGCATCCTTAAAGGACACGGCTGACCGCAAGTATGAGATCAGTCTCAAATCTTTATATACTGCTGCTGGTGTGGCCCAGAGACCCACTATTGCTTGTGCATGGATCACTAGGGCCATTGCTAAATGGTCATGTAACCTAATTGATTAATTAGATTCCTTGCCTAGGGGGGAGATCATTTTATTCCTACAGCATATTCAGGACTCTGCTAATTGTATTGTGGAGGCCATAAAGGAAATTGGTTTGCTCAACGCATGCACCACTGCCATGGCAGTGTCAGCACGCAGAGGTTTGTGGCTACGCGAGTGGACTGCGGATGCGGATTCCAGGAAAGGCATGGAAAGCCTACCATTCACAAGTCAGGCCCTTTTTGGAGATGAACTGGATACGTAAATATCCAAGGCTACGGCGGGTAAGTCTACATACCTTCCTTCCGCAGCGCCCCCAGCTAGGAAAACCTATTTGGCTCCAACTCTGCAGTCCTTTCGGACAGCGAAGTTTAAAGGCAAACCAAAAGGTTCTTCTACAGCCTTTAAAGGCAATAAAGGTAAACCCAGAAAACCAGCAGCTGCAGTTTCTCAGGAACAGACCTCCGGACCTGCTTCCTCAAAGCCTTCAGCATGACGGTGGACCACACTGACTGGAAGACAGGCAGGTGGGAGCCCAGTTACATTATTTCAGTCACGTTTGGGCAACATCATGCCACGATCCCTGGGTCAAAGATCTTATCGCCCAGGGATACAGACTGGAGTTTCAGGAACTCCCACCTCACAGATTCTTCGCTGGAAGCAGGTATGACTTTGCAGACAGTAATTCAGAAATTGGTACAAACTCAGGTCATTGTCCCAGTTCCACTTCAACTACAAAACAAGGGTTTATACTCCAACCTGTTTGTGGTACCAAAACCGGATGGTTCGGTAAGGGCCATTTTAAACCTCAAGTCACTGAACCCGTACTTAAGGGTGTTCAAGTTCAAGATGGAGTCTCTGAGAGCGGTGATCTCAGGTCTGGAGGAGGGGGAATTTCTGGTGTCTCTGGACATCAAGGATGCGTACCTTCATATTCCGATCTGGCCGCCTCATCAGGTTTATCTGTGGTTTCCACTGCAGGACTGTCACTACCAGTTCCAGGCCCTGCCAATTGGCCTCTCCGCGGCACCGAGAGTGTTCACTATGGTAATGGCAGAGATGATGTTTCTCCTCTGCAAGCAGGGAGTGAACATAATACCGTACCTGGACGACCTGCTGATAAAAGCACCATCCAGGAAAAGGTTGTTGGACAGCATTGCCCTTTCAACCTGACTACTCCAGGATCACGGGAGGATTCTGAACCTACCAAAATCCCACCTGGAACCAACACGGGGACTTCAAATCCTGGGGATGATACTTGATACGGAGGTACAGGAGGTATTCCTTCCATTGGAAAAGGCATTGGTAATCCAATCGATGGTGCAGGATGTTCTAAAACCAACCTGGATATCGGTGCATCTATGCATTCGCCTTCTGGGGAAGATGGTAGCCTCTTACGAGGCTCTGCAGTACGGAAGGCTTCATGCAAGGCCCTTCCAGCTGGATCTGTTGGACAAATGGTCCGGATCGCATCTTCACATGCACCAGAGGATACGTCTGTCACCAAAAGCTAGGATTTCTCTTCTGTGGTGGCTTCAGACTTCTCACCTGACCGAGGGTCAAAGGTTCGGGATTCAAAATTGGATTCTGCTCACCACAGACGCAAGCCTCAGAGGTTGGGGAGCAGTCATCCAGGGGGAACAGTTCCAAAGAAAATTGTCAATTCAGGAAACCATCCTTCCAATCAACGTTCTGGAGCTAAGGGCCATATACAACACCCTTCTACAGGCATTGCACCTTCTCAAGATCACGCCATTCAAGTTCAGTCGGACAATGTGACGGCAGTAACGTACATAAACCGACAGGGCGGAACGAAGAGCAGAGCAACAATGTCAGAGGTAACAAGGATTCTCCTCTGGGCAATCTGTTACTGTCGGCAATCTTCATTCCGGGAGAAGACAACTGGGAAGTAGACTTACTCAGCAGACAACCTTCACCCAGGAGAGTGGGGACTTCACCCGCAGGTGTTCGAGTCCTTGACACGTTGGTGGGGGACTCCATAAATCAACATGATGGCCCCTCGTCTCAACAAGAAGCTCAAGCGGTATTGTTCCAGGTCGAGGGACCCACAAGCAGTGGCGGTGGATGCTCTGGTAACTCCATGAGTCTACTAGATGGTTTACATGTTTCCACCTCTTCCATTGATCTCAAGAATTCTCAAAAGAATAAAAAGGGAAAAAGTTCAAGCAATTCTCATTGCTCCAGACTGGCCAAGAAGGGCCTGGTACACGGATCTACTGGAAATGTTCCTCGAGGAACCGTGTCCCCTGCATCTTCGCGAGGATCTTCTACAACAGGGGCCTTTCATCTATCAAGACTTACCACAGCTACGTATGACGTCATGGAGGTTGAGTGTCAAATTCTAGCCCAGAAGGGGATCCCGGACGGGGTTATTCCAACCCTGATCCAAGCCAGGAAAGGGGTAACGTCTAAACACCACTACCGTATTTGGAAAAAATACGTCTTTTGGTGTGAAAACGGGAAATTTCCTACAGTGGAATTTCAACTGGGCCGTTTCCTCTTTTTTCTGCAGTCAGGTGTGAAGGTGGGCCTACGTTTGGGCTCCTTGAAAGTCCAGATTTCAGCCTTATCCATTTTCTTCCAGAAACAATTGGCTTCCCTCCCTGAGGTTCAGACGTTCTTGAAGGGTGTTCTGCACATCCAACCGCCTTTGTGCCTCCCACGGCACCTTGGGATCTCAACGTGGTGTTGCAGTTTCTACAATCGGAATGGTTTGAGCCTTTACAGGAGGTCGACGTAAAGTTTCTTACGTTGAAGACCGTTAAACTGTTGGCCTTAGCTTCTGCAAGGCATGTGTCGGAACTGGGAGCATTGTCTCACAAAAGCCCCTATTTGATTTTTCATGAAGATAGAGTTGAACTCAGAACTCTTCAACAGTTTCTTCCTAAGGTGGTGTCTGCGTTTCATATCAACCAACCTATTGTGGTTCCGGTGCTTAAGGACACCTCTGCTACCTCAAAGTCTTTGGATGTGGTGAGGGCTTTGAAGATCTATGTGAAGCGGACAGCTCGTCAGAGAAAATATGAGTCGCTGTTTGTTCCCTATGATCCCAAGAAAATTGGGTGTCCTACTTCAAAGCGGTCTATTGGTCGCTGGATCAGGCTTATTCTTCAGCAGGCCTATTCATCAGCAAGATTGCCGGTTCCTAAAGTACAGGCCCACTCAACTAGGTCGGTGGGTTCTTCCTGGGCAGCTGCCCAAGGTGTCTCGGCTTTACAGCTCTGCCGAGCAGCTACTTGGTCGGGTTCGAACACGTTTGCTAAGTTCTACAAGTTCGATACTTTGGCCTCTGAGGACCTTCAGTTTGATCAATCCGTTCTGCAGGAACCTCAGCCCTCTCCCACCCGGTTTGGGAGCTTTGGTACATCCCCATGGTAATAATGTGGACCCCAGTATCCTCTAGGACATAAGAGAAAATAGGATTTTAAATACCTAGCGGTAAATCCTTTTCTCGTAGTCCATAGAGGATACTGGGCACCCGCCCAGTGCTCCGTGTTTCCTGCACTGTTACTTCGTTAAGTATTGTTGTTGGCTCAGCTGTTGCTGTTCCTGTTCAATTTTGGTTAGCATGGCTTTCCTCTTGTTTGTGTGTGCTGGTTCGAATCTCACCACTGTTGTTACATCCTTCCTCAGGATATGTCTGTCTCCTCGGGCACAGTTTCTAGACTGATTCTGGTAGGAGGGGCATAGAGGGAGGAGCCAGTGCACACTATTGATTTCTTAAAGTGCCCAAGGCTCATAGTGGACCCGCCTATACCCCATGGTACTAATGTGGACCCCAGTATCCCCTACGGACTGGGAGAAAAGGATTTACCGGTAGGTAATTAAAATCCTATTTTTGCACTGCAATTTAGATTTCAGTTTGAATACACCCTACCCAAATCTAACTCTCTCTGCACATGTTACATCTGCCCCACCTACACTCCAAATGGTTTTGCCCAACTGCTAACAAAGTTGCTGCTACGATCAGATCTGAATTAGACCCTTTGCTCCTACAGTATTATTAGCCTCAAAAACATTCATTTCCAGTCATTTACGGTCAATTTTGACCACCTCACAGCTCACAATATTGTTTTCATCCACTTTAGGCCAAAAGTTTACACTGAGGTAGCTGAATGACTAAGCTAAGCAACAGCAGCAGGTGGCACAAACATGTGGCACTTAAACTTCCAACATGGCACATCTAAGAAACAGAATGGCACTGCAGTGGCAGACAGGGTGGCAGTTTAATAAAGTATGAAAATGTTTGACATCTACACAAGAAGACAATCAGCAATGCTGCAAACAGCTCATAATGTAAAGAAAAGAGGTGCAAGATGGAATTGTCCTTGGGCCCTCACACCTACCATTATGTTGTATAAATTAAACAGGAAATGCACAGTTTCACAAACCAATCACTTCAGCGACTGCCACTTGTGGCTGCAATGATTGGTTTGTTTGGGCCTCCACAAAACAAGCTGCCAATGGGCACTGGACATTGCTAGCAGTGATCTCTACGTGCACAAATGGCTCTACATAGGCAAGATGTTGTCATCGTTATCATTATCATCATCCTCACCCACATCAGTGTGTACATCCTCTTCTTCACACACTTTTAATTCATCCCCACTAGAATTCACCATTACATTTTTTGGGACATAATTGCTAGTAAAGATCTTGCTTGTGGAATTTGTAATTCATTTTGGTGAGCATCATCTTTTCCACATTCTGCGGAAGTAACCTCCTACACCAATCATTGACAAGGTTCCCAGCTGTGCTGAAAACTCTCTCTGAGTACACACTGGAGGATGGGCAACTTAAGTAAAGCAGAGCCAGTTTGTACAAGAGCCTCCAAATTGCCACTATCACTAAATAATCACTAAAATAATCATCAACCATGAATTTTACATTAAGGTCTGGCCTATAGCATCACAATACATGTATTAATATTAAGCTGCAGTGCGACCTGCAGCATCACAATACTTGTGTGAAATTGGGGTACGGCCTGCAGCATCGCAATGCTTGTATGAATATTACACTGTGTTCTGGCCCACAGCGTCACAATAATTGTATAAATATTAAGGTGCGGTGCGACCTGCAGTGTCACAGAAATTGAGGTACCACCTACAGTGTCACAATACGTGTATGATCATAACATTGCGGAAAAATAATAGAATAGTACACTGGGGTGTAGCATACAAATATATATATATATATATATATATTTTTTTTTTTTTATGATATTGTTAACTTTTATTTTATTTATACTAGGGCAGATTCCCTGGATGGATGGACAGATCATCCCTAGCTGTACAGAGCACCCCTGAAGGACAAAGCAGACCCATGATGGACTGACAGAGCACCTCTAGATTGACAGAGCACCCTTGGATGGGTACAGCAGCCACTTGTCAGACTGAGCAGCCCTTGATGGACAACACATCACTCACTTGTGTACAACAAAGCACCCGTGGGGGCGGGCACAGCACCCCTGTATGTGCAATAAAGAACACCTGGGGACAGACACAGCACCCCTTTATGTACCGTAAAGCACACCTGGGGACGTACCTACAGTTGGGGTACCACCTACAGTTTCACAATACATACAGGATTATACACTGCGGTCTGACCGGCAGTTTCACTGAAAAATAATAGTATAGTACACTGGGGTATAGCACATGTATATATATATTATTCTTACAGAATAGAGCATCCCTAGGTTGACAGAGCACCCCTGGATGGATACAACAGTTCCTTTTCGTACACAGCACAGACAGAGCACCACTAGAGGACAAAGCAGTCCCAGCCACTTGATGGACAATACCGCAGAACCCCTGGATTGACAACACAGCACCCCTGAATGTACACAGCACTGACAGAGCACCCCTAGAGGACAAAGCAGCCCCAGCTACATGATAGACAATACTGCAGCACCCCTGTATTGACAACATAGCACCCCTGAATGTACACAGCATGGAGAAAGCACCCCTGGAAGACAAAGCAGCCCCAGCCTCTTGATCAGAGTCATAACTAGACATCTTGGTGCCTGCCAGAAAGAGAATTGGTGCCCCCCTCTCCCATATATAAAACAGCAACAGTGCGCGATGCAAAAATATAGGGGCGTGACTTCGTGGGGAAGGGGCGTGGTCACAAAATAATATCAATTCATATTACGCTGCACAGTAGTCTTCATTATTCAAGTTATGCCACACAATAGCACCACTTATACACATTACGCCAGGTTGAGCCCCCTTTTACACATTGTACCAGATAGAGCCAGTCACACATTATTCCAGGTAGAGCCCCTTTTACACATTAAACCAGTTAGAGTTCCCTTTTACACATTGTGCCACCACGTAAAGCCCACTTTTACACATTGCACCAGGAAGAGTACCCTTTTACACAGTGTGCCAGGTAGAGCCCCCTTTCTCTGACGTCCTAGTGGATGCTGGGAACTCCGTAAGGACCATGGGGAATAGCGGCTCCGCAGGAGACTGGGCACAAAAAGTAAAAGCTTTAGACTAGCTGGTGTGCACTGGCTCCTCCCCCTATGACCCTCCTCCAAGCCTCAGTTAGATTTTTGTGCCCGAACGAGAAGGGTGCAAGCTAGGTGGCTCTCCTGAGCTGCTTAGAAGTAAAAGTTTAAAGAAGAAGCGAACTCACCTGACTGCAGAGTGGATTGGGCTTCTTGGCTACTGGACATTAGTTCCAGAGGGACGATCACAGGTTCAGCCTGGATGGGTCCCGGAGCCGCGCCGCCGGCCCCCTTACAGAGCCAAAAGAGCGAAGAGGTCCGGAGAAAGCGACGGCAGAAGACGTTCCTGTCTTCAAATAAGGTAGCGCACAGCACTGCAGCTGTGCGCCATTGCTCTCAGCACACTTCACACTCCGGTCACTGAGGGTGCAGGGCGCTGGGGGGGAGCACCCTGAGACGCAATAAAAACGATATAAAAACCTTATATGGCTAAAAAAAATGCATCACATATAGCTCCTGGGCTATATGGATGCATTTATCCCCTGCCAGTTTCCTGAAAAAAGCGGGAGAAAAGGCCGCCGTGAAGGGGGCGGAGCCTTTCTCCTCAGCACACAAGCGCCATTTTCTTTCACCGCTCCGCTGGAAGGACGGCTCCCTGACTCTCCACTGCAGTCCTGCACTACAGAAACAGGGTAAAACAGAGAGGGGGGCACTATTGGCAGCTAATATATAAATACAGCAGTTATAACAGGGAGTAACACTTATATAAGGTTATCCCTGTATATATATAGCGCTCTGGTGTGTGCTGGCAAACTCTCCCTCTGTCTCCCCAAAGGGCTAGTGGGGTCCTGTCCTCTATCAGAGCATTCCCTGTGTGTGTGCTGGGTGTCGGTACGATTGTGTCGACATGTATGAGGAGGAAAATGATGTGGAAGCAGAGCAATTGCCTGTGTTAGTGATGTCACCCCCTAGGGAGTCGACACCTGACTGGATGGTAGTAATTAAAGAATTACGTGACAATGTCAGCACTTTGCAAAAAACTGTTGACGACATGAGACAGCCGACAAATCAATTAGTGCCTGTTCAGGCGTCTCAGACACCGTCAGGGGCGCTAAAACGCCCGTTACATCAGATGGTCGACACAGACCCTGACACGGATACTGAATCCAGTGTCGACGGTGACGAGACAAACGTAATGTCCAGTAGGGCCACACGTTACATGATCACGGCAATGAAGGAGGCATTGAACATTTCTGACACTACAAGTACCACAAAAAAGGGTATTATTTGGGGTGTGAAAAAACTACCAGTGGTTTTTCCTGAGTCAGATGAATTAAATGAGGTGTGTGATAAAGCGTGGGTTTCCCCCGATAAAAAACTGCTGATTTCTAATAAATTATTGGCACTATACCCTTTCCCGCCAGAGGTTAGGGCACGTTGGGAAACACCCCCTAGGGTAGATAAGGCGCTCACACGCTTATCAAAACAAGTGGCGTTACCGTCTCCTGATACGGCCGCTCTCAAGGAACCAGCAGTTAGAAGGCTGGAAAATATCTTAAAAGGTATATACACACATACCGGTGTTATACTGCGACCAGCGATCGCCTCAGCCTGGATGTGCAGCGCTGGAGTGGCTTGGTCGGATTCCCTGACTGAAAATATTGATACCCTGGATAGGGACAGTATATTATTAACTATAGAGCATTTAAAGGATGCATTACTATATATGCGAGATGCACAGAGGGATATTTGCACCCTGGCATCTAGAGTAAGTGCGATGTCCATTTCTGCCAGAAGAACGTTATGGACGCGACAGTGGTCAGGTGATGCGGATTCCAAACGACATATGGAAGTATTGCAGTATAAAGGGGAGGAGTTATTTGGGGTCGGTCTATCGGACCTGGTGGCCACAGCAACGACTGGAAAATCCACCTTTTTACCCCAGGTCACCTCTCATCAGAAAAAGACACCGTCTTTTCAAACCCAGTCCTTTCGTCCCTATAAGGGCAAGAGGGAAAAAGGCCGCTCGTTCCTGCCCCGGGGCAGAGGAAGGGGAAAAAGACTGCACCATGCAGCCTCTTCCCAGGAGCAGAAGCCCTCCCCCGCTTCTGCCAAGTCCTCAGCATGACGCTGGGGCTCTGCAAGCAGACTCGGGCACGGTGGGGGGCCGTCTCAAGAATTTCAGCGCGCAGTGGGCTCACTCGCAAGTGGACCCCTGGATCCTGCAGGTAGTATCACAGGGGTACAAATTGGAATTCAAGACGTCTCCCCCTCGCCGGTTCCTGAAGTCTGCTCTACCAACGTCTCCCTCCGACAGGGAGGCAGTATTGGAAGCTATTCACAAGCTGTATTCCCAGCAGGTGATAATCAAGGTACCCCTCCTACAACAGGGAAAGGGGTATTATTCCACGCTGTTTGTGGTACCGAAGCCGGACGGCTCGGTGAGACCAATTTTAAATTCAAGATGGAGTCACTCAGAGCAGTTATAGCGAACCTGGAAGAAGGGGACTATATGGTATCTCTAGACATCAAGGATGCTTATCTCCATGTCCCAATCTACCCTTCTCACCAAGGGTACCTCAGGTTTGTGATACAAAACTGTCATTATCAGTTTCAGACGCTGCCGTTTGGATTGTCCACGGCACCACGGGTCTTTACCAAGGTAATGGCCGAAATGATGATTCTTCTTCTTCTTCTTCTTCGAAGAAAAGGCGTATTAATTATCCCTTACTTGGACGATCTCCTGATAAGGGCAAGGTCCAGGGAACAGTTAGAGGTCGGAGTAGCACTATCTAAGGTAGTGCTATGTCAGCACGAGTGGATTCTAAATATCCCAAAATCACAGCTGATTCCGACAACACGTCTACTGTTCCTAGGGATGATTCTGGACACAGTCCAGAAAAAGGTGTTTCTCCCGGAGGAGAAGGCATGGGAGTTATCCGAGCTAGTCAGGAACCTCCTAAAACCAGGACAAGTGTCAGTGCATCAGTGCACGAGAGTCCTGGGAAAAATGGTGGCTTCTTACGAAGCGATTCCATTCGGAAGATTCCATGCAAGAAACTGGACAGATATTGCACCAGGTCAAGGGACCCTCAGGCAATAGCGGTGGACGCTCTGGTAACTCCGTGGGTGTTCCAGTCGGTATATGTGTTCCCTCCTCTTCCTCTCATACCAAAAGTACTGAGAATCATAAGAAGGAGAGGAGTAAGAACGATACTCGTGGCTCCGGATTGGCCAAGAAGAACTTGGTACCCGGAGCAGCAAGAGATGCTCACGGAGGACCCGTGGCCTCTACCTCTAAGGAAGGACCTGCTCCAGCAGGGACCTTGTCTGTTCCAAGACTTACCGCGGCTGCGTTTGACGGCATGGCGGTTGTACGCCGGATCCTGAAGGAAAAAGGCATTCCAGATGAAGTCATCCCTACCCTGATCAAGGCCAGGAAGGATGTAACTGCAAAACATTATCATCGCATTTGGCGAAAATATGTTGCGTGGTGTGAGGCCAAGAAGGCCCCTACGGAGGAATTTCAACTGGGTCGTTTCCTACATTTCCTGCAAGCAGGATTGTCTATGGGCCTAAAATTAGGATCCATTAAGGTTCAAATTTCGGCCCTGTCGATCTTCTTCCAGAAAGAACTGGCTTCAGTGCCTGAAGTTCAGACGTTTGTCAAAGGGGTACTGCATATACAGCCTCCTTTTGTGCCTCCAGTGGCACCTTGGGATCTCAATGTAGTTTTAGGGTTCCTAAAATCACATTGGTTTGAACCACTTGCCACAGTGGATTTGAAATATCTCACATGGAAAGTGGTAATGCTGTTGGCCCTGGCTTCAGCCAGGCGCGTATCAGAATTGGCGGCTTTATCCTATAAAAGCCCTTACCTGATATTTCATTCGGATAGGGCGGAATTGAGGACTCGTCCTCAATTTCTCCCTAAGGTGGTTTCAGCGTTTCACATGAATCAACCTATTGTGGTACCTGTGGCTACTAGGGACTTGGAGGACTCCAAGTTGCTGGACGTAGTCAGGGCCCTGAAAATATATGTTTCCAGGACGGCTGGAGTCAGAAAATCTGACTCGCTGTTTATACTGTATGCACCCAACAAGCTGGGTGCTCCTGCTTCTAAGCAGACGATTGCTCGTTGGATTTGTAGTACAATTCAACTTGCACATTCTGTGGCAGGCCTGCCACAGCCAAAATCTGTAAAAGTCCATTCCACAAGGAAGGTGGGCTCATCTTGGGCGGCTGCCCGAGGGGTCTCTGCTTTATAACTTTGCCGAGCAGCTACTTGGTCAGGGGCAAACACGTTTGCTAAATTCTACAAATTTGATACCCTGGCTGAGGAGGACCTGGAGTTCTCTCATTCGGTGCTGCAGAGTCATCCGCACTCTCCCGCCCGTTTGGGAGCTTTGGTATAATCCCCATGGTCCTTACGGAGTTCCCAGCATCCACTAGGACGTCAGAGAAAATAAGAATTTACTTACCGATAATTCTATTTCTCGTAGTCCGTAGTGGATGCTGGGCGCCCATCCCAAGTGCGGATTGTCTGCAATACTTGTATATAGTTATTGTTACAAAAAAATCGGGTTGTTTATTGTTGTGAGCCATCTTTTCAGAGGCTCCTACGGTTATCATACTGTTAACTGGGTTCAGATCACGAGTTGTACGGTGTGATTGGTGTGGCTGGTATGAGTCTTACCCGGGATTCAATATCCTTCCTTATTATGTACGCTCGTCCGGGCACAGTATCCTAACTGAGGCTTGGAGGAGGGTCATAGGGGTCATAGGGGGAGGAGCCAGTGCACACCAGCTAGTCTAAAGCTTTTACTTTTTGTGCCCAGTCTCCTGCGGAGCCGCTATTCCCCATGGTCCTTACGGAGTTCCCAGCATCCACTGCGGACTACGAGAAATAGAATTATCGGTAAGTAAATTCTTATTTTTACACACTGTACCAGGGAGAGCCCCCTTTCACACATTGCGCCAGGTACAGTCCCATTTTACAAATTGCACCCTGTGTGTGGTGTATGTGCGAGTGATAGTTACATTTGGCCCTGGAGCTTACGGTGGCCAGACCTTTTCCACGTCTCTCTTTATAGAGACTCCGGACACAAAAGTGGACGTCAGGAGCCAAGACTCAGGAGTGGCAGAGTGGTAAAGGAAGCTGCACTGGCGGCAGCGCTGCTTCTAACAAGTGACTGACCGACAGCGCGGCCATGCGAGTGCTGCAACGGAACTGCACCCACAGTACATATCACTGTGGGCAAGGCACCACTAGCACAATGCTAGTTACAGCCCTGCCCTTGATGGTCAAATCTGAAACATGCCTGGATTGACAACACAGCACCTCTGGACGGACACAGCATGGTCACTGGGGACCTTTATAGAATCCATAACACACGAGAATCAGACAGCTGGAGGATGACATTTTGCCTCATTTTGGGTTCCAAATCAGGCAGGAAAACCTGAGCCAGACTCTGATCCCCGGCACGGATCATGAGGTGTGGGTGGGTCCGGTTCACCAGCTCATCTCTAGTACAAACATGAATTAGGCCCTGTATAATAAACTTCAAGAACACAATGCCTAGAATGTTTATTGAGAACTACACAGACCTACACTCTACATAAACACTTTCTTTAGTCTCAGCACATGTTTATTCTACAGTAAGCATATTTGATAATTCTTCCTTCTTACTCTCCAGTCCTCATGGGAAACTATTTCATTAATGTAGCACTTTTCTGTAATATTATTCATTATGCTTCTGTCTACAGTGTGCCTTAAATAGATCATTTCCAAGATATACAATATTCTCTCTCATCTGTTGCTAAACCACAAAATGCAAATCGTATTATATGCGAAAAATATAAAAATATAATGAAGCTTACTGTATATCAAAGTGCCTGCTGTGGTTTCCTAGAATTAGGCATTTGTTACAATGCTGTCCTGCTTCACCGACCTGTAGCCTATTGTTAATGGGCTCTACATAGAGGTGTGCAGGAACACGTGAAGATTGTCTACAGTATTAAATGGTAATGTGCAGAGATGGATATTGTCTGCCTAGGGAATGAATACACTAAACAGTTTTAAAGGCAATTGTTTATTTTGTGTGATACATTGGAGTAATAGAAAACAAAAGTTAATTTATTTAGATAAGTCCAAGGCAAAATTCTTTTAAAAAATTACTAAAACCATACATTTAGGTTTTTTAACTGACGGAAAAGTCATAAATAACAATAATCTATTATATTATTCTCTCACACGTAACATTGTAGCCTGACTGCACAACTAATGTGTTTCCTACCCTTTAAAATGACACTTACCACCTTGTGCTTTCCAGGGATCAATGACAGATATGACAAATCTCAGTTGAGATAGATTGGACTCTTTGATCTGATGCAAGTCAGTTTCTAATGAAGAGACTTGATTCTTGGGTTCTCTGAATTGCAAACGTGACAAAATGAAAATGTTTTAATGTGCAGATGTCAAAGGATCAAGACGCACCAGGGAAATGTGGCAGGCATGTGAAGTTGTTGAATCCATGATGCAGGATAACATGTATTTTTATCATCCTAAAGTTCCTACTTCACATTCTGTATCTACTGCTGGACAGCTCAGGTAATTACTCTAAGTGGTAGAAATGAGGCTGCACACTGTACTTCAAAGGTCCTCAGTTTACACCATTACACCATTTGTAGATATGGAGAGAACTGCAAGCTGCACTGGAGAGAATTATTATCAGCACTTGGAAGGAGGACATGATACCACTTAACAGATCACTGGGAGAACCTCATTAATAGGTCAGTATGGAGCTGGAAGTCACTATGCTGGGAGGACAAGAATAAATGATGCAGACCTAGAGTAGAAAGACTAAAATAGTTTATGGTTTACATTACATGTTCTAGCAGTATTAGCATACTAGATTGGGAGTGCAGAATGTGAGAAGTTAGGAGGGGAACAACAGTGTGCTGACTAGAATTTACTAAGTGAAGCCTATCTATCTAGAAATAGTAAACCTGTTAAAAATCTATTACATTGGTGTGCAAATTATGTTTTGTTTCACGTATGCTAATAACTACCTCCAACTATATAAATGGTCAATAAGAAACAAATGCATATTTGCCTTAATCCACAGGCACACTGCAGATGCAAATTATCATTCAAAGCAGAATATTATATACAGCTACAAACACCAAACATGCAACATAAATAATCCCTACCTCTGCCACTCAGTGGCTGCAGCTCCTATTCTTATAGGGTCAGACATCAATGGGTAAAGGTCGACAGTCAATAGGTTGACCATCATTGGTCAACATGTGAAAAAGGTCGTCACCAGACATGACGACACATGAAAAGGTCGACAATATATTTTTAAGTGTTTTTGGTGTCGTTTTTTGCGTAACATGACCAGGAACCCCAATTAGTGCACCGTGTTCCCTTACAAAGTTTAAAACAAGGAAAAACACAAATGACTGGAATACAAAAGTTTTGCTATCAAGTCCATAGTACTAGCAGCAGTACAGTATGCCGCCATATACCACATACCACTTGGCTTAGCATTTTAGAATGTACCCATTGCTTGATAGTATTTACTCCTGTTACCCAATCCAATCTTCTATATGTTAGAAACCGTTGCAATATATCATCTCTAAATAGGATGTGGAAGTTCATGTGACGGTCCTCAATGGTTACAGCCACAGATGGATGACAGCTTGGGCATACTGAAGCTTGTAGAACTGTAGGTATAAGCACACCAATGGCTGCCAGGGTATGATGGCACATGTATACAGGCACTGTAACTAAAAAAGCATCCTGGGTTTGTGGAACCTATAGCCCCATATAAATAAATACTGTTAAAAGAAACCCCTATATTTAAACAAAGACTCTCCCAACCTTTGTTCCACAATTTATTGTTCATCTTAACCCACAGGGATCCTCTTCTTTCTTGCAGCTGCATCCTCCCTCCACCTCCTTCTGTCTTGCACCTTTGCATCCTACTCCTACCTCCCTTACCCTCTTACCTCCCTTACCCTTCCTCCAGCTATCTCAGTCACGTCTACAACTCACCAGCTCCAGTGCTAGCTGTATGGCTAGGGAGCAGGACTATACTTGCCGCAGTCGATCTTACATCCACAAAAAGTGCTATTAGGTTGGGTGCTGTTGATTTCACTAAAAATCTGGAAGGGTATTTACAGGGAAGTATCCAGAGCTAAGATAATCAACAGTGATTATACTCCTTTTGTTTGGAACCGTGATGTAGTTTGTTATCTCCAGACTTTGTGGAGCCATTGGCGAAAAGGCATCCAGGAGTAAAATGGGCAGATGCCAGTCATTGTCATGCTCCCAGCAGATAAGGACTGCTAATCGGATAGCTGCCAGAGCTATCTTTCTCCTCAAACTAATATAATAGACCATTCCCGACGGGTATCACCGAATCCCATTCCCGACTGCTAGAAGAGTGATTCAGTGGTGATATTGTGGAAGCTGGATGTCAGGAATGGCTTGGGGATATGACTCATTGGTGGAATAATAAAGAAACAGAGACACAGCAAAAGACTGCTAGGGCCAGATATCTGCTGTCTATAGCCAAAGTTGGTTTGACATAGAAGCAGGTCCAATGCTGTGCCGGCAGCCATAGGAGAGGAGAAGCATATACTCAAGGGTTAGCTATAAGGAGACTAGTATCATATTGTATCGTATAGTATCATATTGTATCGTATTAGATGTCCTCTGTGTTATTTTGCAACTGTTATCGTGTGATCGATTTTAACCTTCCATTAAACCTCTGTTGGTGGTTTGGTTTCTGTTAAATAACACATTTGCCTGGACATGAAAATGTGTTCCCATGTCCATTGTAGTAGGGGCAGATTAGATGACAAATTGGTGCAGGAGTCTTTGCCGGTTAACTCTGGATATACTCACTGCCAAAAATACAGACTGCCATTTGGTGCAGGCCAATAGCCTGTGAAAATACTTCCGTTGTGAACAGGTTAAAGAGCTCCTTCAATCAAGACTAAAGCTGAGCATAGTACAGTACAGTAGAAAGACTAGTAATATGACAAACTACTGTTGTCTAAATATCATTTAACGGTAATAAATACAATTTGATTTACAGGGCTAATTCACCCTCTAAATTCAGCACTTACTTTCAAAGCATTGCAAAGCAATTTACCATTGACACACAGTATCCGGGAAGTAGAAGGATTAAAGTCTCACTATTGGAGAATTACATTATGTAATGCATTGTAAATGCTGACAACTGTGGCTTGCAAGCACTAAGTCTTCCCTTGCACAAACAGTACATAACATTTATGCTCTTATAATAGTCACATCATGTTCTCAGGTTCAGTGCAAAATGTTTAATGGAATGCACAATGCAAGCAGCATGTAACAGCAGACGCAGATAATAGTCACAGCAGATTTATGGTACGATGGAACTTGTATGTAATATTAATCCTGTTAAAACAACAAGGAAATGCCTGTGGATATAATTACACATTTCCCACAGCTAAATGTTCACAAAATCAGCCAGACCTGAAACATCCAGTACTCAGCAGGATCAGAGTGCGAGCTGCACTGGAATATGACAGAATGTAACCTCATTTCTTAAGGCAAGGGGTTAAATTGTGGCACTTGCAGAATGCAGAAGGGAACTTGGACAGGGATGGAACCTACGTGGTCTTAGCACCTCCAGCTGTTGGTTGCATCAAGGCTTGCCTGCTCGCTCACCTGCTAGCCTGCCTCTGGGATTGAGGCTTACTACTATCTTTTCAAGTTACTTCATGCCAGTGAGGTAGAAAAAAGGTCTGGTAACATGTAAGTCACACTGTCGCAAAGCAAGCATTAAAGCTGTATTACCGCATACTAGGACTGATTCTAAGTTGCATGCAAAGTGGCTATAGTTGCAGGCAGCTGCAAAAGCCAGATTTACTACAGATGTAGATGTAGCCACCTTTATCTTGACTGTTTCTCCGCCGAGACGGGCGTTTAGTCACGCTAATGCGATAGCTGAGTTTCATCACAGGCAGGCGCGTTGAGGCGATCTAGATACTCATCATGCATTACACATCTCCACCACTGTGTCGCTAATGCTCCACTAATCCAGTACTTTCGATCGTACAGTATAGCGGCGGATTGATCTACAGCTCTGGCAATACTGTAGGCGTAACGGGAGGCGGTGGAAAAAGTATGGAGTACTGTACAGTATGTGTATGGAGACGCAACTACAGTAATTGTGTAAAAGGAAGAATGTACAGTACAATGTATAAACACCGTGCTTTTAAAATATATGAGCGTCTGAGTTGGCTAATGCATAATGGGAATGGAGGGCTAGCCGGAGGCGGAGGAAAACACCGTGCTTTACAAATGCGAGCGTCCGAGTCCTCTAAGGCATAAACAAACAGCAATGGGGCGGGGGGCGGCCGCTGTTTGCAGTACTTTCACACATGAAATTGGAAATCTCTCATGAGGCGTCGTGGGCTAGGGGTGAAGGCTCCCACCTCCCTCGCTGGGGGTCCAGGGTTCGAGACCTGATGTGCTTTCTTTCTTTTTTTTTTTTTTTTTCTGTAATAATGCACTGTATTCTTTTATTTACACTGTAAGACAGTCAATGGAAGGATGCACACAGATTTCACATAAATCAAAGTACATCTGCAGGAGCGATTCTTTACGCTAAATGCACCTAAACAGCGGGAATGAAATGAGTGTATTCTGACGCTACCAACTGAGCAAAACAGTACTGTAGATCTTCAGCGTTTGTGTATTGCACAGGACCTGAATTTCCTCCCTGTGCAGGCCCCCAGGGGGGAAGGGTGATGGGGGTAGGGGGGAGACGATGGAAAATACTGTGCCTTTGAAATGCAATTACATGAGCGTCCGAGTACACTACGGCATACTGTAAACCAACACCAATGGGAAGGAAGTGCCAACCTTATTTTTAATGTGTTCCCGTGACATTCACTTTAAAAAAAAAAAAAATTCTCTCCAATACAGTACATCCAATGGAAGGATGCACACAGGTTTCACATACTGTACAGTAAATCAAAGTACATCTGCAGGAGCGATTCTTTACGCTAAATGCAACCTACAGTACAGTACTGTAAGTGAGCAAAACAGTACTACAGTGGGCGTTTGTGTATTGCACATAACCAGCATTTGCATTCCCTCCCTGTCTACTGCATGATCTGTGCAGGCTCCCATGGGGGAAGGGCAGCAGGCTAGCCGGAGGCGGAGGAAAACACCGTGCTTTACAAATGCGAGCGTCCGAGTCCTCTAAGGCATAAACCAACAGCAATGGGGCGGGGGCCGGCCGCTGTTTGCAGTACTTTCACACATGAAATTGGAAATCTCTCATGAGGCGTCGTGGGCTAGGGGTGAAGGCTCCCACCTCCCTCGCTGGGGGTCCAGGGTTCGAGACCTGATGTGCTTTCTTTCTTTTTTTTTTTTTTTTTTCTGTAATAATGCACTGTATTCTTTTATTTACACTGTAAGACAGTCAATGGAAGGATGCACACAGATTTCACATAAATCAAAGTACATCTGCAGGAGCGATTCTTTACGCTAAATGCACCTAAACAGCGGGAATGAAATGAGTGTATTCTGACGCTACCAACTGAGCAAAACAGTACTGTAGATCTTCAGCGTTTGTGTATTGCACAGGACCTGAATTTCCTCCCTGTGCAGGCCCCCAGGGGGGAAGGGTGATGGGGGTAGGGGGGAGACGATGGAAAATACTGTGCCTTTGAAATGCAATTACATGAGCGTCCGAGTACACTACGGCATACTGTAAACCAACACCAATGGGAAGGAAGTGCCAACCTTATTTTTAATGTGTTCCCGTGACATTCACTTTAAAAAAAAAAAATTTCTCTCCAATACAGTACATCCAATGGAAGGATGCACACAGGTTTCACATACTGTACAGTAAATCAAAGTACATCTGCAGGAGCGATTCTTTACGCTAAATGCAACCTACAGTACAGTACTGTAAGTGAGCAAAACAGTACTACAGTGGGCGTTTGTGTATTGCACATAACCAGCATTTGCATTCCCTCCCTGTCTACTGCATGATCTGTGCAGGCTCCCATGGGGGAAGGGCAGCAGGCTAGCCGGAGGCGGAGGAAAACACCGTGCTTTACAAATGCGAGCGTCCGAGTCCTCTAAGGCATAAACCAACAGCAATGGGGCGGGGGCCGGCCGCTGTTTGCAGTACTTTCACACATGAAATTGGAAATCTCTCATGAGGCGTCGTGGGCTAGGGGTGAAGGCTCCCACCTCCCTCGCTGGGGGTCCAGGGTTCGAGACCTGATGTGCTTTCTTTCTTTTTTTTTTTTTTTTTCTGTAATAATGCACTGTATTCTTTTATTTACACTGTAAGACAGTCAATGGAAGGATGCACACAGATTTCACATAAATCAAAGTACATCTGCAGGAGCGATTCTTTACGCTAAATGCACCTAAACAGCGGGAATGAAATGAGTGTATTCTGAAGCTACCAACTGAGCAAAACAGTACTGTAGATCTTCAGCGTTTGTGTATTGCACAGGACCTGAATTTCCTCCCTGTGCAGGCCCCCAGGGGGGAAGGGTGATGGGGGTAGGGGGGAGACGATGGAAAATACTGTGCCTTTGAAATGCAATTACATGAGCGTCCGAGTACACTACGGCATACTGTAAACCAACACCAATGGGAAGGAAGTGCCAACCTTATTTTTAATGTGTTCCCGTGACATTCACTTTAAAAAAAAAAAATTTCTCTCCAATACAGTACATCCAATGGAAGGATGCACACAGGTTTCACATACTGTACAGTAAATCAAAGTACATCTGCAGGAGCGATTCTTTACGCTAAATGCAACCTACAGTACAGTACTGTAAGTGAGCAAAACAGTACTACAGTGGGCGTTTGTGTATTGCACATAACCAGCATTTGCATTCCCTCCCTGTCTACTGCATGATCTGTGCAGGCTCCCATGGGGGAAGGGCAGCAGGCTAGCCGGAGGCGGAGGAAAACACCGTGCTTTACAAATGCGAGCGTCCGAGTCCTCTAAGGCATAAACCAACAGCAATGGGGCGGGGGCCGGCCGCTGTTTGCAGTACTTTCACACATGAAATTGGAAATCTCTCATGAGGCGTCGTGGGCTAGGGGTGAAGGCTCCCACCTCCCTCGCTGGGGGTCCAGGGTTCGAGACCTGATGTGCTTTCTTTCTTTTTTTTTTTTTTTTTTTCTGTAATAATGCACTGTATTCTTTTATTTACACTGTAAGACAGTCAATGGAAGGATGCACACAGATTTCACATAAATCAAAGTACATCTGCAGGAGCGATTCTTTACGCTAAATGCACCTAAACAGCGGGAATGAAATGAGTGTATTCTGACGGACTGTGCATCTTCGGTATTTGTGTATTGCATAAGACCTGTGAAGGCTCCCAGGAGGGAAGGGCGTAGGGCAAGACAGTGGAAAATACTGTGGTCAAAGAAAGGGCATATTTAAAACTAAGGGAAACTGTCACAAAGTACAGTAACTACAGTACTGTACGTTGAATGCCTGGACCGCACGACGTCTGAGACGCACGACGTCTGAGGCGCACGACGTCTGAGACGCTCATTGAGCATAAGGACGGTTATGGCTGCTGCACGGGACCGTCCCTATGCTCTGGGTGAGCTGCGTCTCCTCGTTCGCTGGCGGGACAGAACTCTCGCCAGCAACGAGGAGAAAGTGATAGCGTATAGGAGGGCCAGCAGGGATATCCTCCGGACCTACAACCGGAGGAGAACGGTGAGGTCTCTCCAGAGGAGATGGAGCGACCTCGTGAGGAGGACCCCACGACGCCTGCAGGCCATAAGGGATTGTAAGTACAGTACATTACTGTAGATTACTGTACTTTAAGTTACTGTAGTTACAGGTACAGTACATTATAGCAGGGGCTGCTGTAGCAGCAGGTATCCGGTCTATATAGCACTGTACAGTATTTGTGGTAAACAAATGGTTAAACAAGGACCAAACATTAACCCGGGTCAAAAGGTCAATTTGTTTTTTGGCGTGGACCTAGATGGTGCGGCTTTTGAAATTGGTTGACACCAGTTACTGTAGGTTGACATGGTCGTTAAGTTGACATGGAAAAAGATCGACATGCGTTTTACAAAAACAATTGTTATTTTTTTAAACTTGTGTATATATACAGTAGTTCTTTACAATCCACGTGGTCTACGATTGTGCAGTGTACAGTATCATGCAGTGTACAGTATATGCAATGTATCACAGTGTATCGTGCTGCGTAATTGCAGCGTGTCATGCAGTGTACATTCAGTATATGGTATTGTGCAGTGAGTGTAATGCATAGTGAATCACATCGTGCAGCAGAGCCGGCCTTAGGCATAGGCAAACTACAGTAGGCAAATGCCTAGGGCATTTGCTATGCTTAGGGGCACCAGCAGCTTCTGCTGATTAAAATGATATGCGGCATGCCTATATTTTGCGTGACTGCGGCTGTATCTGTATCTGGCTAGGGCCAGCACTGTCGTGCAGTGTACTGTATACACATGTGGTAATTGCAGTTTTTTGTGTAGTGTACATTGTATCATATTTTGCAGGGAAATGTGCAGTTTGTCATATCACGCAGTGCATACACTATGCAGTCGTGCAGTGCATTGTGTGGTTTAATTGCAGTGTGTCGTGCAGTGTGCAGAAATTTGTGTTTCAGATAGTACAGTGTTCTAAGGGATGTTACTTTGGCAGAAATTATTCTAAGGGATGTTACAGTGGCCTAATGTGTTCTGACGTGCATTACTCTTGCATAATGTGTTATAAGGTTCATGACTGTGGCAGATCTCTACTTTGTGACGTAATGTGGATATACTACTGCACTACTGTGACGTACAGTACAGTAACGTGAATAAGGTGCTCTACTGTGTGACACAACGTGAATCAAGGACAGTACTGTGACGTGAATACGGTGCTCTACTGTGTGACACAACGTGAATCAAGGACAGTACTGTGACGTGAATAAACTGCACTACTGTGACATGACGTGAATAAGATGAATTCAGGTGAGTACTGCATCATCTGTCATGAAATCAATTTGTAATGTAATGAACAGTACTGAGATGGTTAAGGGTGGGAGGGCTGCATGCTGATGTGTGTCATAATGTTTATAAGGGCAATGCTTATGTGTGTTACAATGTCTATAAAGGTAGTGTTCTGTCTAATACCCTGGACCTACTGTACTGTAGCGATACTGTAAGTGTACTGTACTGTATGTCACATTTAGAAATGTGCCCCTTAAGTTTTGAAGACAGTACAGTACACTATGCCCTCCTGAGTGATTAGGTGCAGGGTACTAGAATGAACAATTCCATTTATTGTGATGTCATAAAGATGCTGTCAATGTTGAATTTCATTGGCTGTACAGTATGCTGCCATTATACTGTGTATATATATATTTTTACAGGGCTGGTAGCACGACGTCACAGGAGGCGGGACAGGCGCCGCCAAGCTGGTAAGTATTGTCAAATACAGTAGTGTACAGTACATAGTGATTTCTATAGTCCCAACCCCCTGTCCTGACCATCACAGATAACTCACTGCAATCCGTTAATGTTAAGAATGTCTGTTTACAAAACTAAATGTAAATATTAAACACAAAGTATAAATAACATTGTAGATAGCTGAATACCCGTGCTTCGCTACGGGATGAGGATGGTCAATTCCAGTGTTAGTTGTTTGTTAATTTACGTTTGTTGGCGATCTAGTATATAGTACTGTATACTTTAAGCATACTGTATCTTGCTTCTCTGATGCAGATTGTTTATTGGCCGGACCCCTTTTTGGTCCTGGATACTGTACAGTACATGTTTCAAATTGACAGCTTCACTTACAGTACTGTTATTTTTTTTCCCACAGTACCACCACCACCACCACCACCACCACCACCACCACCACCTGCTGCGCTGCCAGGTATTGTGTAACGAGAATTCTGGTGCTACTGTCATCGTTGTTACACTACTGTACATGTGTCCTGGATACTGTACAGTACATGTTTCCAATTGACAGCTTCACTTACAGTACTGTTATTTTTTTTCCCACAGTACCAACAACACCACCACCACCACCACCTGCTGCGCTGCCAGGTATTGTGTAACGAGAATTCTGGTGCTACTGTCATCGTTGTTACACTACTGTACATGTGTCCTGGATACTGTACAGTACAGGTTTCCAATTGACAGCTTCACTTACAGTACTGTTATTTTTTTTCCCACAGTACCAACAACACCACCACCACCACCACCACCACCACCTGCTGCGCTGCCAGGTATTGTGTAACGAGAATTCTGGTGTGACTGTCATCGTTGTTACACTACTGTACATGTGTCCTGGATACTGTACAGTACATGTTTCCAATTGACAGCTTCACTTACAGTACTGTTATTTTTTTTCCCACAGTACCAACAACACCACCACCACCACCACCACCACCTGCTGCGCTGCCAGGTATTGTGTAACGAGAATTCTGGTGCTACTGTCATCGTTGTTACACTACTGTACATGTGTCCTGGATACTGTACAGTACAGGTTTCCAATTGACAGCTTCACTTACAGTACTGTTATTTTTTTTCCCACAGTACCAACAACACCACCACCACCACCACCTGCTGCGCTGCCAGGTATTGTGTAACGAGAATTCTGGTGTGACTGTCATCGTTACACTACTGTACATGTGTCCTGGATACTGTACAGTACATGTTTCCAATTGACAGCTTCACTTACAGTACTGTTATTTTTTTTCCCACAGTACCAACAACACCACCACCACCACCACCACCACCACCACCTGCTGCGCTGCCAGGTATTGTGTAACGAGAATTCTGGTGTGACTGTCATCGTTACACTACTGTACATGTGTCCTGGATACTGTACAGTACATGTTTCCAATTGACAGCTTCACTTACAGTACTGTTATTTTTTTTCCCACAGTACCAACAACACCACCACCACCACCACCACCACCACCACCACCACCTGCTGCGCTGCCAGGTATTGTGTAACGAGAATTCTGGTGTGACTGTCATCGTTGTTACACTACTGTACATGTGTCCTGGATACTGTACAGTACATGTTTCCAATTGACAGCTTCACTTACAGTACTGTTATTTTTTTTCCCACAGTACCAACAACACCACCACCACCACCACCACCACCTGCTGCGCTGCCAGGTATTGTGTAACGAGAATTCTGGTGCTACTGTCATCGTTGTTACACTACTGTACATGTGTCCTGGATACTGTACAGTACATGTTTCCAATTGACAGCTTCACTTACAGCACTGTTGTTTTTTCTCACAGTACCACCACCACCACCACCACCAACACCGTCTGACCAGCAGAGCTCTGGAAGTGGTAATCATTATTTTTGTTACAGACACACTAGTTTCCTACAGTATTACTGTAATTTTTTTATTTTACAATACTTGTTATCTTGTACACACAGACCGCCTCGTTATTGATACCGAGGAGGAGGAGGAGGAAATGGGGGAGCCTTCAGGCCAGCCTGGTAAGAATTGTAATCTACTGTACAGTACTCTACATTCTGCATTCATTGATTTATTAACAGTACCAATGGCTTGGGTTTGCGTGACCAGTGGTCAGGATTCCAGCAGTCAAGTGACCGACAGCGGTATCCTGATTGCAGAAATCCCATTGACTTTTCTTTTTGTTTTTTTTATATTCAACACAGATGTCACTTACCTGTACGTGGACTCTGAGCCGGAGGAGTATAGTAAGTACAGTAGGATTTTCTCAAGCCCATTCTTAAAAGTATTGACCAAGTCCACTTTTATTACTTTTCAGGCAGGGAATTCCAAACATGTACTGTACAGTATTTCCCTCACTGTGAAGACCCCTTTTCGCCTCTGTGTGCGAAATCGCCTCTCCTCCAACACGAGTTAAATACAGGCACAGTACAGTACTGTATGTCCCCTACCACTGGACAGTCATTCTGCTCCTACTGTATTATGAATATATCTCTGCCTCCTGTAGCACTGTACTACTGTGCAATTTTGTAGTAACTGTACTCTACTGTATTTTGTTTATAATATTTTTTTATTTTCCACTCAGTAATTATTGGCAGTGATGAGGAAGGGGAGAAAAAGCCCTCTCCCCAACTTGGTAAGTAAACTAAAGTATTGTACTGTACTGTACATTGTGTTAAACCAATGGGTTGGGTTTGCATGACCAGCAGGGTGATCCTGATGCATCCTGATTGCAGCAATCCCAACAGGGTGAGGTACGGTATCCTAACCCTCCTCCACTACCCCCTGATTCTGGCCTCGACATTCTCGTCTCTGTGTGCGAAATCTACTCTCCTCCTCCAATTCCTGACTGAATTTTTGCTTTACTGTATTCAACACAGAATACAAAAGTATATTTCATGGAATTTTTGCTTTCACAGGCCCTACACTGTCACAGGCGGTGGCGGAGGAGGAGGACCAGGACTCTATGTCCATCACCTCACTGCACCCATTAAGTAAGTCCAGTCCGGTACATCTTGCCTCTGTAGAGCCAGTTTGAGCAAGGAGAGATTGATTGCTTCTTTTTTTGGTGGGGGCCCAAACCAACCGGAGAAGATCCACACAGCAAGTCTGCCTACGAGGAAACAGATTTGCAAAGTGGGTAGCGGGCGGTGACTGAGACGCTCTTTTATTCACATTCAAAAGTACAGTATGCTCTGTGATTGGTGTAAGGATGAATGCGCCTATATTGGCACCAATCACAGCGGTAAGAATTCCTTTTGTGTGAATGTGAATAAAAGAGCGTCTCAGTCACCGCCCCGCTACCCACTTTGCAAAGCTGTTTCCTCGTAAGCAGACTTGCTGTGTGGATCTTCTCCGACCTTTCAGAAATCTCCTGATAATTTGCTCTCCGTTTCTGCCTTCGAAAACTTCTTCACAGGCCATACTGTTCCAGCTCATTGACACAGTTTCGTCATACAGTATTTGACCGGTAATTCTTTCATTTACGGTTTACAATTATTTATATACTGTACGTAAATGATGAATGTCCCTGTGCATTGCTCCATGGCCTATACAACTTATCCCGGTGTATTTTAAAATGTATACCATCTCTCACTCCATATCCGAGCGCTGCCACGTGCTGGGAGTTCACGGTCGGCGGCCATTTTGTCAGGTTGCTAAGCGATCCAGCTCGGTATACCGTAATGTGCATAGACCTCGCTTATCCCAATGTAATTGAGCTAGGGGATTGTGACGCTCCTTCAGCATTGCCCCCTGAACTGTGAAATGTACAGTATGCCATATTGTATCTCACTACATATCCGAGCGCTGCCACGTGCTGGGAGTTCACGGTCGGCGGCCATGTTGTCAGGTTGCTAAGCGATCCAGCTCGGTATACCGTAATGTGCATAGACCTCGCTTATCCCAATGTAATTGAGCTAGGGGATTGTGACGCTCCTTCAGCATTGCCCCCTGAACTGTGAAATGTATGCCATATTGTATCTCACTACATATCCGAGCGCTGCCACGTGCTGGGAGTTCACGGTCGGCGGCCATGTTGTCAGGTTGCTAAGCGATCCAGCTCGGTATACCGTAATGTGCATAGACCTCGCTTATCCCAATGTAATTGAGTTAGGGGATTGTGACGCTCCTTCAGCATTGCCCCCTGAACTGTGAAATGTATGCCATATTGTATCTCACTACATATCCGAGCGCTGCCACGTGCTGGGAGTTCACGGTCGGCGGCCATGTTGTCAGGTTGCTAAGCGATCCAGCTCGGTATACCGTAATGTGCATAGACCTCGCTTATCCCAATGTAATTGAGCTACTGTAGGGGATTGTGACGCTCCTTCAGCATTGCCCCCTGAACTGTGAAATGTATGCCATATTGTATCTCACTACATATCCGAGCGCTGCCACGTGCTGGGAGTTCACGGTCGGCGGCCATTTTGTCAGGTTGCTAAGCGATCCAGCTCGGTATACCGTAATGTGCATAGACCTCGCTTATCCCAATGTAATTGAGCTAGGGGATTGTGACGCTCCTTCAGCATTGCCCCCTGAACTGTGAAATGTATGCCATACTGTATCTCACTACATATACGAGCGCTGCCACGTGCTGGGGGTTCACGGTCGGTGGCCATTTTTAGTGTGCATAGAACTCGCTTATCCACATAGGCCCCTGTGTTTTTAACTACTATATTGAGATGCACATTTCTAGGCCTACAGTATTTAATATACAGTAAGCAGCATTGTTGTTAGGCAATAATTGAAGAATTTACATACAGTACTGACATGTACTGTATGTAATGCTTGTACATCATGTCAGTCGACCCTTATGCTGTACACTACTGTAAGTCTCACAGGGCCCATGCACTTCCAAGGAGGGTTATTTACTGTACTGTATCTGTTTCATACAGGAAACTAATTGCAGTCCATAACACTGAAGTTGTATTTTCAGTACTGTACAGTATACAATACTTAAATTTGAACATCAGGTACTGGATAGTAAACATGTACAGTATTAACTTCTATCATAAAACTCTTATGCATTTTCAGATGTGTAAATTTTAGACTACAGTATTCACAAATGTTTTCTCTCCATACAGGAATTATAGTTGGACAACATGCCAGTAACTATCAACAAAACGATGAGCAAGATAATCGCCAACATGAAAAAAGAAAATAAAACCATCAAAGAGATCCATGCATGGCTCAAGGAAAGTGGCATTATAGTCACTTTAGAAACGGTGCGCTATCATGCATTCGAGAGAACAACACCCAGATTTGTATTTCCTACAAAATGCACATGGTACGTACTGTACACTACTGTAATGTTTAAATGACTTGCTTTATACCATAAACAATTTTTTTGAAATAAAATAAAAACTTCATCAATTGTAACTGTGATTGTGCTGTTCATGAATTCATATTTTTCATACTGTATTGTACTGTAGGAGAGTGCAACAAATTGTGGAGGAACTAACTCGTGAGGATGATGAGCGTACTGCTCTGCAAATAAAACGAATTCTCCATTCCAAGTATGACCTGGACATATCGGCCACCAGCATCAGAAGGATGCGACGGAAAATGGGATGGACCTTTGGCGCAACAAGGTAAAATACTGAAAGCAGTATAAACCATACAGTAAATGCACTGTTAATAATCCCTTGATACGTGATATAATAATGCCATAAATCATTATACAGAGTGTGTACTTTATACTATATACAGTATGTGTGTGTGTATATACTGTATATATTCTATCCCAAAAGAGATACCTACTGTATAGGCACTCAGAGACAGCAATGAAGCATTGCCGGCTTATTGTGATGATTACATACTGTATACTGTGTGTGTGTGTTTGTGTGTATGTACAGTATGTATATATATATTACTCTGTATGTAACTTAATGTACTGTATGTACAGTTTAATGTATACAGTAGGTATATAATACAGTATACTGCACATACAGTCTACTGTATATACAGTAATCTGTAAATCTGTAATTTCATAACTGTATCTGATTTCATTATTTTTGGCTCTTCACAGGATATCTCCAATGATAAGAGATGTGAATAAAGAAAAGAGAGTGGAACAGGCACGGCGATGGATTGAGAGTGGTGAAACATTTGATGATGTCATTTTCACAGATGAATCGTCTGTTGCCCTTGAGCGGTTCTCCAGAATGTCATTCAGGAAACGTAACCATATCTCTTTAAAACCACGCCCAAAGCATCCATTGAAAGTCCATGTATGGGGAGGCATATCACGATTAGGAGCTGGTCCCCTATTATTTTTCGAAGGTACAGTACTATACTTTATTCTGTGCCTGTGTTCTGTAAAAATACATGTTGTACTGTAGAGTACGTGTAACTGCACAATAAAAGGAGTTGCTTATTAATGAACAACATTTTTTGATTTCTGTAGGAATCATGGATAAGAAATATTTCCAAGAAACAATAGTAGAGAAATGTATGGTGCCATTTGTGAATAAATATTACCCAACTCACCATAGGATATTCCAAGACAATGATCCTAAACACTCCGCCTCAGCCAAATTTATGGAAGAGAAAGGTATGAATTGGGAACGCACACCACCAGAGTGAGTATTCTTTCAACAGTGTACAAGTAAAATTTTGGATAGCACTCTAGTACTGTAAAAAAAATTTTTGTTTAATAAACAGTACAATATTGTATGTTTAATTTTCTCTATTTACTGTAATGTAATTAATTTTTTCTATACGCTTTTTTTTTATTTTTATATAGATCACCAGACATGAACCCAATCGAATTAGTGTGGGCTCAATTGAAGAGGTACGTTAGGAGTGTTGCAAAGCCAACAACAAAACAGCAACTGGTGGATGGGATAAAGAAATTTTGGCTAGAAGTACTCACACCTGAACATTGTAATAATTATATAAATCACCTGTATAAAGTATTACCTGTTGTAGTTGAAAGAAATGGTCAAGCCACAAATATGTAGTTCTGTATTTTCTGTTTAAAATTTTAAATTGGTGCATTATTAAAAAAAATGATAAAATTGCCTTTGTCTGATTATTGCATAAACTAATGTAGAATATTATACAGTAGTAATGTTATTGATGTGTACTGTATGAACAGTTATTTTCAGTTTTATAAGTCCTGAATAAGAGTACTGTACATTTTGATAAGTGCAGTACATGGAATCGGATGTTGTAATACTTTATTTTTACATTAATATTGATGTTTTTCCAATAAATATTCAATTTTACAGTATGGTACGGTACAGTACATGAGGGTACCTGTACAGTATGATACGTCATTATGGGGGAGAAATACTGTATCCACTAAATGTACAGTAAAATGTTTTTTTCTTATTACAAACACACAAATGCATCTCAGATGGAAATATGCTATACACAGCAGACAGCTTATGGTGACAGAACTTCCCTACTGTATCCCCACCCATAGTCGTGGTATATTTTAGATTGCCTAATGAGACACTCCTGCAGCATTGCCAATGATTCATGTAAAACCTGTGTGCAAACAGTATCTGTATTGAATGCAAAGTACAGTAAGAGTACAGTATACAGTATTATCAGAGCCAAACCTGACCAACATGATGCCCTAGGCTAGATTTTGGCTGATGCCCTCTTGCACAGATGCTACGTAGTTCCGCCTCTAACCCTGCACCCCTTTCCCAGCACCATCACCCATTTTGGCGCTCCTACCCCCTATAATCTAAATAAGAACAATGTGCACATTTAGTGCCAGCCCAAAACAGTGTACAGTATGTTCTTGCTGGGAAGGGGCATGGTAACACAATAATACCCGAAGATGAAATGACACAACACAGTACTGCAACTTTATTCACATTATATCATGCAGTGGTGTCTCTTATTCTCATGACATCATATCATAGTACCACATTACTCCTAACAGTAATGCCCCTTATTCACATTACACCCCACCACATTCATCTTTATTTACATTAGACCACAGGTTCTCAAACTCAGTCCTCAGGACCCCACACAGTGCAGGTTTTGCAGGTCTCACAGAATCACAAGTGAAAAAATTAGCTCCACCTACTGTATGGACCTTCTAAAATGTGTCAGTTAGTAATGAATACATCTGTGTACTTGCTGGTTTACCTGCAAAACATGCACTGTGTGGGGTCCTGAGGACCAAGTTTGAGAACCACTGCATTAGACCATGCAGTAGTGCCCTTTCCTTATGTTACACCAGAAAATATTGTAGTACACCTTATACACATACAGTACAGTAATGCCACACATTAGTAATGCATTTCATATTTAAATTTTCTGATTTAATTTCATAGAGCCGCAGTCACTCACAGAATATAGGCATGTACTGTAGCATCTCATTTTATTCTGCAGAAGCTGATTATTCCCGTTTGGCTAGTTTGCCGCCTCTGTACAGTATATCACAATAGAAAAAAGTTATAGTGTCAGTGAAAAAAGCACCTCATGACAGATACTGTACACAAGCTCATGTCTAAATACTGTATACTGTAAGCAGTGACATTAAGGGGTACAGTACTGTATATGCAATTGCAGTCGAATTCCGGAAGGAATACGGAAAAAATGGACACGGGATCCCCCATCTTTTTAGAACCAGCACCGGGCTCTGCGCCTGGTCCTGGTGCAAAAAATAAGGGGGACAAAAAAAGCGTAGGGGTTCCCCATATTTTTTGAATCAGCACTGGGCTCCACTAGCTGGACAGATAATGCACAGCCGGGGGAGACTTTTATACCGGTCCCTGCGGCCATGGAATTAAATACCCAACTAGTCACACCTGGCCGGAGTACCCTGGAGGAGTGGGGGCCACTTAAATCAAGGGGACCCCCCTCCAGCCACTCGATTATCTCTATCACCCCTGTGTATTGTAGCTAGGGGATTGTGACGCTCCTTCAGCATTGCCCCGTAGCCTGCAAAATCTGTGCTGTTATTTGCTCCATAGCTGAGTGCCTCCTAGGAGCTACTGTAGGAGTCACAGGCGGTAGCCATTTCAATTGAGTCTGCCCTGCTATAGAATTGTACAGGTATGTGTACATTACCGTACGGTGCATAGAACCTTTACAGTAGAAACTCTCCTGCAGCTTTGGCCTGCTTTACTGTATGTACTGTAAAACTTGTGTTTTGTCAGTTTGCTATGCGACCGAGCCCGGTGTAACGTACAGTACTGTAATGTGCATAGACCTCGCTTACAGTATCTCTGTGTATTTTGGCTAGGGGATTGTGACGCTCCTTCAGCATCGCCCCGTAGCCTGCACAGCTTATGCCATTTCTCATTCCATACCCAACTGCTGCATGCCACGAGGTGGGGGTTCAGGAGGTGGGGGTTCATGGGTAGTGGTCGTTTTGACAGTGTGCTATGCGATTGAGTCCGGTGTACCGTAATACTGTATGCAATCCTACAGTGGCTTATCCCTCCCCTGTGTATTTTGGCTAGGGGATTGTGACGCTCCTTCAGCATTGCCCCATAACCTGCACAAGGGTTCAGGGGCGGCGGCCATTTTGCCAGTGTGCTACAGTATGTCATCGAGTCCGGTGTACCATAATATGCATACTGTGTATTTTAGCTAGGGGATTGTGACGCTCCTTCAGCATTGCCCCATAGTCTGTACAATCTGGACTATTACTTGCTCCGTAGCCTAGGGCCTCTGTGGGGCAAGGAGTCATAGGTGGTAGCCATTTCTATTCAGTCTGCCCAGCTACAGAATTGTATGTGTACTGTGTACGGAGCATAGTACCTTAACCTGCATAGAACCTGCACATTATGGTACACCGGACTCGATCGCATAGAACCGCTCATGCAGCTACTGTATGCCCTGGTTTACAGTATGTGAATAAAAAAAATAATAAAGTGTCTGAAAAAAACTACAGTAACATGCATTCGTACTTAAGGAATCGAACCCTGGACTCTGAGTATAGGAAGCGAAACACTTCACCACTTCGCCGCAGACAAATGTATAAATCCGTTGGTTTTGATTATGCTGTAATGGCTACGGGATTAGGACGATAACATACTGTAGAAAATTCCTAATCTTGAGAGGCAATAGTGAACTTGTAACACACATCCATTTGCGACAGTGTACACTACTGGTTTTACAGTACTGTGTTTTGTCTGCGGGACTTGGACGCTCACATACAGTATTCATAAAGTATTGTAGATGGATCATATACTGTATGCTGTACTACTGTATTTGCGTCGGTGTCGTACTGTATATACAGTACTGTATTAAATAATGCAGCGTAATGAGTACAGTATTTGCTGTATGCAGCGTAATGAGACGCCTTAGTAAAGTAGTCCTTATTATGTATGTCAGTATTGTATTTTACGGGAGACCACACGCATGCGCAGTGGTGATTGTAAAAAGCGACATCTGGTGGCTGATCGCAGGTATTACACGTAAAGGTAACGCCAAACGTCAAATGTCTGTCTCCGTGCGATTAGATAGCCTCTCTGTGGCTAGGCGCACCTCGCTACGCCACAGTACGCTGCGTATGGTCGAACGGGACAACCGCCGCGGCCACTCAAGATAAAGGTGGCTACATCTGTACCTTACACTAATGCAAGTATGTGCACTTGCACGATGCTACAGTCCTAACCTCCGCTTACACATGACGCAGAATTGCACAGATATTTTGATACACGTCCATCACACTCCCACAACAAGCCCACAAAACTCCCACAACACGCACACAAGTTAGGACAGTTCCATGTGCTGGCATTGTTGCCACCCAGTCAGTGGCGTAAGTTCGTCCCAGTTGCCCGGAGGCAAGATAAATATTGGTGCCCCCCTATTTACTATATTAAGATAAATATATGTATGTAGATGTGCGTGTGTATGTATATATATATATATATATATACAGAAAGTTCAGCACTCACCATAGCAAGCTCACTTATCCTCACAACATCAATAAATAAATAATGGGGGTTTAGTTAGTGAATTGGCGAATGCACGGAAGCCTGCATACCGCTCGCCAAGGTACCCCACCTTCATGCAGGTCCTACACTATCACAAAGGCCTTTTCATGCACCCCTGTGTAATCTCACTTGTTCTAAACCTGTGTCAGCTGCTCCTTAGTAATTTATCAGCCAGTGTCAGGTGACTAGTGTACCTTTTAAAGCCATAAGATGCATGGCAGATACACATTAAACCTAGTGGGCCTGTGTGCAGTATATTTTGTGTGATACAGTTGCCACGTTTTAATTTTTGAGACTTTGTGATAGTGTAGGACCTGTATGAAGGTGGGGTACCTTGGCGAGCGGTATGCAGGCTACCGTGCATTGGCCAATTCACTAACTAAACCCCCATCATTTATTTATTGATGTTGTGAGGATAAGTGAGCTTGCTATGGTGAGTGCTGAACTTTCTGTTTGTATATATTTGGGTTGGTGGCCATGGGCTGCATGCACCCCACCCTATGAGTGGTGAGTGCAGATATTGCACCCCGCTTCTGGGGTGGAGAGTGCTGTGGTTTTCTATATTTGTTTGTATATATATACACACACGTGTGTGTGTGTGTGTGTGTGTGTGTGTGTGTGTGTGTGTGTGTGTGTGTGTGTGTGTGTGTGTGGGGTGTTCTGAAAAAATGTATATATCGTATTTATACATTTAATTGTCTTTTATTTTAAATCACACATTTCTTAGCAGTCACACCCAGGATTAGAACCCATGACCTGTTACACTAACAGCAGACACTTTACTGATGGAGCTATTTGCTCCTGTTGAGGAAGCATGAGAATTCTAACTATATGAAGTTACGTGTAATTGTCAGAGACGTAACTTCATATAGTTATAATTCTCATATTTCCTATACAGGAGCAAACAGCTTAATCAGTAAGGTGCCTGCTTCCAGTGTAGTAGGTTGTGGTTTCTAATACTGGGTGTGACACTTGTAAAATGTGTATCTACAGTATAATAAATAGGGTGTGATTTGTAAGGTGCAGGGACCAGTGAGGAAGTCGGCCATTGAAAAGACAGTGACAGCTATTAATTAACTCAATTCAATGGTGTCACAGAATGGGAGGAGAGGTGCCCCCTTCAGAGCAGGAGCCCGGCGGCAGATGACTCCGTTGCCTCCCAGAGTTCTGCCTCTGCACCCAGTTTCCATTCCAAGACGCGCATGAAAGACAAATCCAGTCAAGTTCCATCCGAAGAGGACAGACATGCGTAAAAATGCACCTGCGTATGCAAGACTCAGGCCCACTGTATTTTCTTAACTGGTCCTTCGCCCTAACCAGAGATGGGGCTGTTCCATGCAGTAGCCTCTTTTGTAACAGCCACACATGAAACCTTGGCTGGTAGGTGTGAGTGGGACAGTGAAAGGGACTCACAATCAAGAGACTGCAGCTTCTGATTGGTGCTCCTGCTCAGACTCCCTGTGCCACCTGTATAAGGCCAGGGGACACCTTATAAAAAATGTTTACAGTTTTTCTCACTAAGGGGGTCATTCCGACCTGTTCCGGAACTGCGCATGCGCGGCGTGTGCATTGCGCACCCGCATCGTTACATCGCCGGGCAACGACGTGCACAGCGAAAAAAGAAGACGCAGTGCCGATTGCATGAAGATTGACAGCGGAGAGGCGTTCCGGGGCGGATACTCACCGTTGGATGCCGTTTTCGGGGAGTGGTCGTCCGAACGCAGGCGTGTCCAGGCAAACGGAGTGCGGATGTCTGACGTCAAAGGCGGGAGGAACGTCGTTGGATCCGTCGCACAGGGTAAGTAGCTCCAGCCTTATTCCTAGGTTGCTGAAAACATTTTTTGCTTAGCAGGGCTGCACAAGCGATCGCAGCCCTGCTAAGCTAAAATACACTCCCCCATAGGCGGGGATTAGTTGATCGCACAAGCAGCAAAAAGTTGCTGGCTGTGATCAACTCGGAATGACCCCCAGTATTGTATAGAGAACACTAAGCTCATGTCCCCTGATAGTGATACCACATAACACTTATTACAAGTATATAGAATTCACCCAGAGATAAACACGTTAAGGAATAAATCTGTGTATTGTGCAGATCCAGACACTTCAGCACAGTAGAGAATGGCCTTCAGTGGAAAAACGTGCGACTTCTCCAAAACAGGACAACAGCTCCACTCACTGTGAAAAGCAATCCTATGAGGAAAGGGAGCAGCAAAGAAACTTGGTTTATGGAAAAACAACCGCACACAGGCTGACCCTGGAGCAGGAAAGGTGTTAAAGAAATAATGCAAAGTATGACACGTTTTACTGTAAGATGTTTGAGCTACTTTGAACTTTTACGTAGCTGCCTGTGGTATGATTAGTGAGGAATTCGGAAGCAATTGCCTGAAAAGATTTCACTTCTGCACTTGCAATGACTTGTTCTGATTCAGCAGTCACACTATGACTTTGTGATTTGGGGCCACCATTCACACAACGGGTATGGGTCATTAGGTCAACCACACTTTGGTCAACAGTCATTAGGTCGACCACTTTTGGTCGACATGCATTAGGTTGACATGGTCACTAGGTCGACATGGAAAAAGGTCGACGTGAGGTTTTTTTCTTTCTTTTTTTGGTGTCATTTTTTTCGTAAAGTGATGGGGAACCCCAATTAGTTCACTGCGTCCCCTCGTATGGCTCGCTTCCCAAAACTCATGTCGACCTAGTACATGTCGACCTAGTGACTATGTCGACCTAGTGACCATGTCGACCTAATGAGATTAAGAGGGGACATGATCAACATTTACAAATATATAAGGGGACATTATACAGATCTTGCGCAGGACCTGTTTTTGGTTAGATCAACACAGAGAACTCGTGGACACTCGCTCAGGTTAGAGGAGAGGAGATTCCGCACAATACGGCGTAAAGGCTTTTTTACGGTAAGGACGATACATGTTTGGAATTCCCTGCATGAGGGAGTTGTAATGGCCGACTCAGTCAACACCTTTAAGAATGGGTTAGATTAATTCCTAATGGATAAGGATATCCAGGGTTACGGGGCACAGTCACGCACTATGGTTATTATAAAAAAGAGGGGTAAAACGTAACGGCAGTCATCAACTTCAGTCAAAATTTTCTACAAAATAATCGCGCATAGGAGACCACAAATAGTTTGAACTCAATGGACAATTGTCTTTTTTCAACCTTAGATACTATGTTACTATGTTACTAATGCATGTCAACCAATAGTGGTCGACCTAATGACTGTCGACCTAAGTGTTGTCTATCTAATGACCGTATCACCACACAACAAGCCACTGAACTCATTGCCTGGGACAGACTTTAGTAACCTCTAGTTCTCCAACTGTTGTTGGGGCTGGGGAATACATATATGTGGGTCGGTGTGTTTCTGTCTTTGTGTGTGTGTGTGTATATATATATATATATATATATATATATATATGTAAGAGGATTGTTCAAGTTTAGGTTACACTTATTTACTGTCTGGTTCTTTACATGATACTTCTACATCCTTTACCAAAAGTATTGCTTTATTATTATTTATTTATTTTTTTACCAGCTATTTATATAGCGCACACATATTCCACAGCGCTTTACAGAGAACATTTTGGCCATTCACACCAGTCCCTGCCCCAGTGGAGCTTACAATCTATATTCCCTACCACATGTACACGAACACACATTCACGCTAGGGTTAATTTTGTTGGGATTCAATTAACCTACCTGTATATTTTTGGATTGTGGGAGGAAACCGGAGTACCTGGAGGAAACCCTCGCAAGTACGGGGAGAATATACAAACTCCACACAGTTAGGGCCATGGTGGGAATCAAAACCATGACCTCAGTGCTGTGAGGCAGTAATTCTAACCATTACCCCATCCGTACTGTGTTTAGCTTATGTCTGTACCTTCTTTAAATCTCTATAATATTATATAAAAGACTGAAAGGAGTATGAGATAAAGCAATCTGTTTAATAACAGTTGCAAGTTGTGTGTATAAACCTATAGTCATCTACGGGCAAACAGTGCTAACTACAGTACTGATAAAGATGTATGTATCCTCCAAGTGAAGTTAAAGAGCATCACTCACCTATGATCATGTTTGGCTCACTATCTGGAGTACGGGTGGTCATCGGCAGTCCAGTGCTGTATGTGTTCAAAGTAAAACCATGCTGTGTGTGTGATTCGAAACATGTATGAAATAAACATGTACATGGAACAGTGCACTTTACTACATTGTTCTCTGTAACTTCCCTGCTTGTGGCTTCTGAACAACCTCTTGGGAATCAGTGCTGTCAAACTTCACTATTTCCCACAGTCTATAATTGGAAGAGACTTCCAAATGAACAGCAGTGATTGACAGCTCTGCTTCCCCAGAACTTCTGGAGCAGTGATGTCAATATTCACAGCCAAGGGGACTAGGCTTTCTATCCAGCTATTCTTTTTCTACAGATGAGTTCGACTCATAATAACTTAATAGTTAATATGTTTTTCTGTGAATCACTGACTACCAACACCCACAAGGCATCAATTGATGAATGCAGGTTATAGTATTTCTTTATGTTACACTTGAAGACCTGTGAATGATGGAAGATTGTGATGTCATTCACACACAGTGCAACATAGTGCAAAGACCCTAAATGGAAATAATGCTGTTTAGTTCTATGAATTAATTTGCACTAGAATGAGGTTACAGAACGACGTAGCTAAAGCTCCACATACTTTAGCTAAAAATAAAGCAGTCCTTAAAATGCATTAGATTGTTTGTAAGCTCTCTAGAACAAGGCCCTCTTCCCTCATGTGCTTTTTCTACTTGACATCATCACTTCTCTATTGCCAACAACAGAACCAAACATTTAGGTTTGGCCATAACACTGTTTATTTGGATATTATAACTGTAGCTGCAGAAATTATTATAATCCTTGTCCATGTTCTGCAATGTTTTGTACTGTAAGTCACTTTTTTGTTGTTCTGTTAACACTGTCTCTGTTTACATACTCTGTAAGGCGCTACGGACACCTTCCGGTGCCATATAAATTAAGTCCTAATAATAAATAGTAAAAAATAATAATAATAATAATAATTAGGTGTAAGCATGTTTTCATGTCTAATATACTATACAAATACTATATCCTTGAATATTATTTTCAGTTAGAAATATATCTAATCCATATGTTTTAAAATGGATTAGATACATTTCAAACAGAAAATAATATTCAAGGATACAGTATTTAAAATGAATATAATATATTATGGTAGTATTAGAATTATGCATTCTAGTTATCAACTAGACTATGAACAGCCTTCAATTGAGTCAGTATAGTCAAACCTATGGTTGCTTACATAATAGTATAGGACTTTTAATACAGGTTGGACTTGATGGACGTGTCTTTTTTTAAACCTCATAAACTATGTAACTATGTAATAAAGTACAGAACCATGAGATAAAACAAGGGAGCTGATACAGAATTGAACACACATTTCATGCAGGTGCGTATATTTACAAATATAATACAAATGACAACATTTTATCTGTTTTTATCAATTTTCAGGAAATGCAGATCCAAAACCAGATCACTTGAGGGTGGTTTTGACAAAAAAAGCTGATGATTTAGAGCCAAAACAAAAACACGGAGGTCTGCGCACATCTCTAATATAGGATAAAGCAAAACAAGTCCTATTGCCAATGAAAGCACCCATATTTGTTCATCCTGATACATATGAATATATACTCAGGGCTGCCAAGAGAAATCCTGGGCCCCGGAACAGTAACTTCCCAGGGCCCCCCCTGCAGGGTGTGTGGCTACAACCTGTTAGTTGCATGGCTGCACCACTTTGGGGTCATGTCTAGCACACAAGACGTACCCACTCACAGGAACATGACATACCTCCCAGCAGTTGGGACACAAGTGTTCACTATTAGGATGGTGGGACAGTCACATAAAAGCTGCATTGGTTGCAGAACGCATTCCCTGGAACACCATCAGTTTGTGAAAGTGGATCCTCCATTGTAATTTTCGGATAAAGGATGTGCTATAGCGTGTAAGTGCAAACACTGCATATTCACACACACACACACACACACACACACACACACACACACACACACACACACGTGGTCATTACCACAATATATTGTTACATTAATAAGTCCGGAGAGTGCCACAGTATTTCTGCTTATACCACCTGTCATCCCACTTGGGCACCCGGGAAATTGTGCAGTAATTTAGACAGAGTACCAGCCATATATAGAGATAGACAGATAGATAGATAGATAGATAGATAGATAGATAGATAGATAGATAGACACACACATGTATATACTGTATATAGATAGATATTACACACACACAAACAGGGCAGTAGAGAGTCTGGCTGGACCCAAATACTTTTCAGGGGCCGTGGCCTATTCACAGGAGACATGGCCATGCACTCTTTGAAAAAATACCGAAAAAATTGTATTTTAAGTGCCACCGTGGCCACACTCCAGCCCAGCAGTCAGCAGTGTGTGCTGGGCTTAGGAGAAGATCTGTAGCTGCTGCTGCCAGTTAAGGGGAAGGAAGCCTGGGGCCCCCACTGGGCCCCTCCATCAGACCTGGGCCCAGGTAATTTGTACCCCCCCTCCTCCTCTCTCTTGGCATCACTGCATATACTGTATTATTACATACACCCCATTGTATTGTCCCTGTCCTGTCACACTGACAACCCCACTGCATCCACAATGTAAGTATTTATTGCCTCATGCACTGCCTAGGGGGCATATTTACCAATATTCAGCAAATGGTCATGATGAATATATTTTCTTATTGACACATATTGTGGCAATCAAAATAAGTTATCATTAGAATATAGGGCCTAATTCTGAGTTGATCGCAGCAGCAAATTTGTTAGCAGTTGGGCAAAACCATGTGCACTGCAGGGGGGATAGATACAACATGTGCAGAGAGAGTTAGATTTGGGTGTGCTGTGTTTAAACTGAAATCTAAATTGCAGTGTAAAAATAAAGCAGTCAGTATTTACCCTGCACAGAAATGAAATAACCCACCCAAATCTAACTCTCTCTGCAAATGTTATATCTGCCCCCCCCTGCAGGGCACATGGGGGGTAATTCCAAGTTGATCGCAGCAGGATTTTTTTTAAGCAGTTGGGCAAAACCATGTGCACTGCAGGGGTGGCAGATTTAACGTGCAGAGAGAGTTAGATTTGGGTGGTGTGTGTTCAATCTGCAATCTAATTTGCAGTGTAAAAATAAAGCAGCCAGTATTTACCCTGCACAGAAATAAAATAACCCACCCAAACCTAACTCTTTCTGCACATGTTATATCTGCCCCCCCCCCCCCCTGCAGTGCACATGGTTTTGCCCAACTGCTAAAAAAAATCCTGCTGCGATCAACTTGGAATTACCCTCATGGTTTTGCCCAATTGCTAACAAACTTGCTGCTGCGATCAACTCAGAATTACCCCCATAGTTCCAAGTAGAGATGAGCGCCTGAAATTTTTCGGGTTTTGTGTTTTGGTTTTGGGTTCGGTTCCGCGGCCGTGTTTTGGGTTCGAACGCGTTTTGGCAAAACCTCACCGAATTTTTTTTGTCGGATTCGGGTGTGTTTTGGATTCGGGTGTTTTTTTCCAAAAACACTAAAAAACAGCTTAAATCATAGAATTTGGGGGTCATTTTGATCCCAAAGTATTATTAACCTCAAAAACCATAATTTACACTCATTTTCAGTCTATTCTGAATACCTCACACCTCACAATATTATTTTTAGTCCTAAAATTTGCACCGAGGTCGCTGTGTGAGTAAGATAAGCGACCCTAGTGGCCGACACAAACACCGGGCCCATCTAGGAGTGGCACTGCAGTGTCACGCAGGATGGCCCTTCCAAAAAACCCTCCCCAAACAGCACATGACGCAAAGAAAAAAAGAGGCGCAATGAGGTAGCTGTGTGAGTAAGATTAGCGACCCTAGTGGCCGACACAAACACCGGGCCCATCTAGGAGTGGCACTGCAGTGTCACGCAGGATGTCCCTTCCAAAAAACCCTCCCCAAACAGCACATGACGCAAAGAAAAAAAGAGGCGCAATGAGGTAGCTGTGTGAGTAAGATTAGCGACCCTAGTGGCCGACACAAACACCGGGCCCATCTAGGAGTGGCACTGCAGTGTCACGCAGGATGGCCCTTCCAAAAAACCCTCCCCAAACAGCACATGACGCAAAGAAAAAAAGAGGCGCAATGAGGTAGCTGTGTGAGTAAGATTAGCGACCCTAGTGGCCGACACAAACACCGGGCCCATCTAGGAGTGGCACTGCAGTGTCACGCAGGATGTCCCTTCCAAAAAACCCTCCCCAAACAGCACATGACGCAAAGAAAAAAAGAGGCGCAATGAGGTAGCTGTGTGAGTAAGATTAGCGACCCTAGTGGCCGACACAAACACCGGGCCCATCTAGGAGTGGCACTGCAGTGTCACGCAGGATGGCCCTTCCAAAAAACCCTCCCCAAACAGCACATGACGCAAAGAAAAAAAGAGGCGCAATGAGGTAGCTGTGTGAGTAAGATTAGCGACCCTAGTGGCCGACACAAACACCGGGCCCATCTAGGAGTGGCACTGCAGTGTCACGCAGGATGTCCCTTCCAAAAAACCCTCCCCAAACAGCACATGACGCAAAGAAAAAAAGAGGCTTTTTACTGATATTTGGTGTTTTGGATTTGACATGCTCTGTACTATGACATTGGGCATCGGCCTTGGCAGACGACGTTGCTGGCATTTCATCGTCTCGGCCATGACTAGTGGCAGCAGCTTCAGCACGAGGTGGAAGTGGATCTTGATCTTTCCCTAATTTTGGAACCTCAACATTTTTGTTCTCCATATTTTAATAGGCACAACTAAAAGGCACCTCAGGTAAACAATGGAGATGGATGGATTGGATACTAGTATACAATTATGGACGGGCTGCCGAGTGCCGACACAGAGGTAGCCACAGCCGTGAACTACCGCACTGTACACTGGTTGATAAAGAGATAGTAGTATACTCGTAACAATTAGGATGACACTATGACGGTATAAAGAATGAAAAAAAAACCACGGTTAGGTGGTAGGTATATAATAATAAATAATACAATTCTGGTCGGACGGACTGCCTGCCGTGTGCCGACACAGAGGTAGCCACAGCCGTGAACTACCGCACTGTACACTGGTTGATAAAGAGATAGTAGTATACTCGTAACAATTAGGATGACACTATGACGGTATAAAGAATGAAAAAAAAACCACGGTTAGGTGGTAGGTATATAATAATAAATAATACAATTCTGGTCGGACGGACTGCCTGCCGTGTGCCGACACAGAGGTAGCTACAGCCGTGAACTACCGCACTGTACACTGGTTGATAAAGAGATAGTAGTATACTCGTAACAATTAGGATGACACTATGACGGTATAAAGAATGAAAAAAAAACCACGGTTAGGTGGTAGGTATATAATAATAAATAATACAATTCTGGTCGGACGGACTGCCTGCCGTGTGCCGACACAGAGGTAGCCACAGCCGTGAACTACCGCACTGTACACTGGTTGATAAAGAGATAGTAGTATACTCGTAACAATTAGGATGACACTATGACGGTATAAAGAATGAAAAAAAAACCACGGTTAGGTGGTAGGTATATAATAATAAATAATACAATTCTGGTCGGACGGACTGCCTGCCGTGTGCCGACACAGAGGTAGCCACAGCCGTGAACTACCGCACTGTACTGTGTCTGCTGCTAATATAGACTGGTTGATATTTAAAGAGATATTAGTAGTATACAACAATACTATACTGGTGGTCAGGCACTGGTCACCACTCCTGCAGCAAAAGTGTGCACTGTTAATTAATATAATTGTACTCCTGGCTCCTGCTAACAACCTGCAGTGCTCCCCAGTCTCCCCCACAATTAATTATAAGCTTTTAATTTATACATTGATGACTGTGCAGCACACTGGGCTGAGCTGAGTGCACACAGACTGAGTCACACTGTGTGACTGACTGTGCTGTGTATCGTTTTTTTTTTCAGGCAGAGAACGGATATAGCAGAGAGAAGTGAACGGATATATTATATTAAATAAAAGTTAACTAGCAACTGCACTGGTCACTGACTGTGGTAAACTAACTCTGTCTGCGACTCTGCACAATCTCTCTCTATCTAATCTATCTATCTCTATTCTAATGGAGAGGACGCCAGACACGTCCTCTCCCTATCAATCTCAATGCACGAGTGAAAATGGCGGCGACGCGCGGCTCCTTATATAGAATCCGAGTCTCGCGATAGAATCCGAGCCTCGCGAGAATCCGACAGCGTCATGATGACGTTCGGGCGCGCTCGGGTTAACCGAGCAAGGCGGGAAGATCCGAGTCGCTCGGACCCGTGAAAAAAAAAGTGAAGTTCGTGCGGGTTCGGATTCAAAGAAACCGAACCCGCTCATCTCTAGTTCCAAGCCCCATGTATCATCAGAATGTATACAAAATATCATGCAGGGACAGGGGCTCTAATAGTATCCAGTCATTGTGATTTGTTTAAAGCAATGTAAAAAGTAATCCAATCAAACCATGACAGCTACTGTGCATGTACAATCAAATGCAGCTAAATCTTCTGTCTCTGTAAGTCACATCTCTCATGTGCACTCTAGAGCAGTGTTTTTTTAAATCACGGCGCCCTAGAGTATCAGAATATTTTTCACAGCATCCCTATGTCAAATGTTTCTTATTGAGAAATTTAGAAAAAAATATAAAATTAAATAAATTGTGTTTATGGCCCTCATTCCGAGTTGATCGGTCGCAAGGCGAATTTAGCAGAGTTACACACGCTAAGCCGCCGCCTACTGGGAGTGAATCTTAGCTTCTTAAAATTGCGACCGATGTATTCGCAATATTGCGATTACTAACTACTTAGCAGTTTCAGAGTAGCTCCAGACTTACTCTGCCTGTGCGATCAGTTCAGTGCTTGTCGTTCCTGGTTGACGTCACAAACACACCCAGCGTTCGGCCAGGCACTCCCACCGTTTCCCCGGCCACTCCTGCGTTTTTTCCGGAAACGGTAGCGTTTTCATCCACACGCCCCTGAAACGCCGTGTTTCCGCCCAGTAACACCCATTTCCTGTCAATCACATTACGATCGCCGGAGCGAAGAAAAAGCCGTGAGTAAAAATACTTTCTTCATAGTAAAGTTACTTGGCGCAGTCGCAGTGCGAACTTTGCGCATGCGTACTAAGCGGATTTTCACTGCGATGCGATGAAAAAGAACGAGCGAACAACTCGGAATGAGGGCCCATATGTCATCCTTAGGTTCAGTTATGTGGTGAGGGACATTTGCTTCCATTTGTCAACATATTTTATGATTGACAGCTACCAGAACTCGTTTTGCCTATTACAAAGTTCTAGTCACATTAGGAGATGACAAGTTACATACAGTACATACTCATCTCAGGCATATCTCCCCACCCTAGTATAACTTTAATTAAAATCGACCAGAATAGAACCAACACCCCTACAAAATCGATTACAGTGTTTCTATTTCAAATAGCTCATTTATAAAAAGTCGAATTTGAGTTCTATTATGTTTTCAATGGTGCATTGGTTTCTATTTGAAGTTCTATTTGAAGTTCAAGGGGCGAGATTCAAATGTTATATTGCACCTGATCTCCCGCCTAAAGTGACGGAAGATTGTTGGATGATATTCAATTGATCTATTTTATTGAGCATATCCCGCCCATAGCAGTCGGGTTTAGCCACGAAAAGCTGCCAAACCCTACTAAACTAATGGGTGCAATGTGAAAAGTCCCGTCTGGGTGTGTGTGTTTTTCACAGCCGGGTGCTGCACCCAGCTGATCACTGCCGGTGGGTCAGAGTTGCTGACAGTGGAGGAGAGATGCTGCGCGGACAAGAAACCTGACGTACAACTGCTGTGACCTCAATACTGGCGGAGGCACGTATTTGCGTCCAGCATGAGGCAGCCAGGCTGGGTGACAAACAACACTATGAACGCTGCACACAGTCTCCGCCCGCTAATGGCACTTGCAGGGTGCCTGCCGTCCTACTAGCCCCGCCGCACATACAACACAAGGGGGGGGGGGGTTGTGCCACTCCCTGCAGGTGCCACCCCTAGGCACGTGCCTAGTGGGAAATCCGGCACTGATTGTATAACTTTATTTAAAAATCTGTGCATTTATTCCATTGAGTGCATTGGTTGAATTCAGCCATGAAAAATTTAAATCGTAGAATGTTAGGGGCTGATTTATCAAATAATATTTGCAGGAAATCACCCGAAAACACCCATTTTGGGGGGTATCCACAAATATTAAATTTCTCCTAGATTTATCATGGAGGAACCACAGCAGAAGCAACCCGAATACATTTTTATAGGTTCATATGGGGGCTTCTTTCGAATTCCAGAGCTTGGCCCCAGCAGCTAACGCCATATGTCTTCCTCTTTGGCACTCTAACATAGTGACAAGATGGCACCACGCATGCGCAATAGTAGGTTCATTGCCCATCTTAGTTAGGGAATGAAGCCTCCCTATAGGAACCAATTTGGAGTATGCACAGTAGGGCACTCCTACTTCAAACAATGTGCACATTGTAATCAGTTGACATATAACACAACATAGCCCATGTACCTGGATGTGATCTTTGACACATTCAGCAAATCTTAAGCCCCATACACACTAGACGAGAAAGTAAAAGATATCGCTCGGAAGGGCCATTCTGAGCGAGAGCTTTTACTATCTCATCTAGTGTGTACATAGTTAACGATGCGTATTGCCGCACATAGTTAATGACCCCGTATAAACAGTTCAGACAAGGGAGGACCTCGTTAATGAGGGCCATGCTGCAGCCCCACTCCCCCCGTCGCTTCCTCCCCCCACCATCGGCAAGTGTGTATGCACTTGCCGATGTCGGCACTCCACCGGGTCCCCGCTGCAGCCAATATCGGCTAGTGTGTACCCGGCTTTAATTTCTTATTGCTGTGAATAGCAATGAAAATAAATTACAATTATTACGTAGAAAATCCAAAAATTGTTAAATATGCCCCTTGGTCTGCACTGTTTTGTGTCCTGCACCAACCACACTCACTGCCTACATAAGAAGAAACACACCTCTTATCCACATACAGTATCATCTTTGCAAGTTCTTTCTGATGACTGCCCATGATGTCTTACAGTCAGGGTTGGACTGGCCCTCAGGGGTAAAGGGGAAACCCCCGGTGGGACCACCTGTTACTCTAGGAATCAGGCTCCAGATTGTGCACTTGAATTTTACATTATACTGCACAGGACTATGGGGTACAGTACATTGCTGTTAATAATCAGGTACAGTACATTATCATTCATGTACTTGCAATATTTACTGTATATATTTATCAAGGGACCCAGATCATGCACTCTCTAATGGTTAGCCAAGCTTGTATGCATTGGCCCCTACCACTGCATTACCCCATTGGACCCTTTATGCCCCAGTCCGACACTGCTTACAGTACTTCCAAACCTCCATACCCTATTCTGCACTATACACCCTCCCCTTCTCCTATGAACTTTGGAGTGTAGATCTGTTTTGCATCCATTGTCTAATCCTTTCAAAATCCCTTAATCTCCTTGCCATTTCAGAAGCCTTGCCTGCCTCTCAGCTCCCTTTATGTGGGACTCTTCCGCAGCCACACCCATAAGCGCAAACAGACAGGGAGGTGGAGTAGGCATCCTACTTTCTCCTTACTGCACCTTCCAAGTCATACACTTGGTGATGTGAGCCAGTACAGGGTGACTGTGGAAGTGCCCTGATGTGGGTCTGTCCAACCCATTGATATGTGCACTGTCCCTAACAATTCTACATTCTCCACATAATCAACCTGTTTATTTTGCTCATAACCTTCTCTCTCAAAACTAAGCAACTTGATTGGATGTGGCATGTCTCATGGCGAACCAAGCTATAATATCCCGGGAACGACCAGCACTGTCAAGCTATTTTACACTAAGGAGTTAAATTTAGCAAAAAGTCCCAATAGATTTGGTATTTATTTATATTTAAAGAAATGTCCATAAAAGTGGATAGATTATTTATTTTTTAACTTCGCATTTTTCAAGTGAATGTAATGTAGAAAGTGATCAGTTTTTGGGAAAAATCTACTTAAACAATTGTACTTTTATAAATAGATAAATGTTAATGTCCAATTTCCTTTCAACAAGTACAGAAAGCTATAAAAAAAAGCTTTATTTATCTTTTAAAAACTGACTTCACAAAGACGTGTGTGCATTTCTGAATTGGTCTATAATGACATCATTTTAAGACCTTTTGCTGGCACTAAAAATGGTACTTCTGTACATCTGGTGCTAAGGGTGGCATTCTGTAGGTATATTTATATGGATAATCTGGATAAAACTATTAATGTTCATTTTGATTAACCTGGTTCAAAAACCATTTAGCAACTTCCATGAGAGTATAAAATTGCACTTCAACTCTCAATTTAGTCAAGATACAGTGGCATAATTATCACATCCGGTATTTTTAATGCAGTTAAGATGTGAAAATATCGCCCATAATCACAATACAGTAATGTACAGTATCGCTTGCAATTATCATTCTTCAGGTGCCAGAGGAGAACTTGCGAGCAAGCTGTGTTCCAGTGAAGGATTAGAAGCAAAGTTATACCTTCCGCTATTACTAAGCTTTGTTTAATGCCTCTCTGGTAAAATTCACGATGGAGTAGCGCATAGGCTGCTATGGGCTTATGCCATCTTCAGATGGCATTATTTATATTATTTACCAGTGCAATTCATTCCAGCGCTTAGGAAATACAATTTACATATAACCCATCACTTTATCAGCTCAGCAGTGTTCCTGATCACATTCTCAGCTTGAATGAAACTTAGTTGCCAACTGGCAAATTGTTGCAAAGCTGAATATTTTCAAAACACTCTGGTTACAGATACGTACATTGTATGTTTAGCATGTGTCTTTGAAATTAACAATCACGTAGTATGGACATAACAATATTTTACGTTCCCCTTATAAGTGTATATACACACTTTTATGCCTTAGGAGCAGAGCCGGCCATAGGCATAGGCAAACTAGGCAATTGCCTAGGGCATTTGATATGCCTAGGGGCATCAGCAGCTTCTGCTGATTAAAATGATATGCGGCATGCCTATATTCTGTTTGTAGCATTTCTTATGCAGATACAGCCACAGTCTCACACAATATATAGGCATGCTGCATATCATTTTAATCAGCAGAATCTGCTTGTGCATCCTAGCCACATAGCAATGCAAATAAGATGCATTTACATAAAAAAGGTGCCCGACGTTAGCAATGAGGCAAGATGTATGAGGACACATCTGTATCCAAGCAGAGGCAGAGGTCACAGTGTTAGTGGCAGAGTGAGTGCTGTGTGCATGTGAGTGGGTTGGTTGTGCAGTAGTGTTTGGAATATGTGTAAGGAGCATTATGTGTGTCATGTAAAAATGCATTAATAATGTTCAGCAAATGTGTAGGGGGCACTATGTGTGTCATTATGTGTATAAGGGCATTAATAATGTGCGGCATATATGTAAAGGACATTATGTGTAAAAGGGCATTAATAAAGGTTGTCATAATGTGTAAGGTGCATTATGTTTATAAGGACATTAATACTGTGTAAGGGGCATCACTGTGTGGAATTAAGTGTATAAATGCATTACTAATTTGTGGCATTATGTGTATAAGGTACTCTACTATGTGGCATTGCGTATAGAAAGGTCACTACTGTGTTGTCTAATATGAATAAAGAGCAATAGGGTGTGGTGTAATGTGAATAAGGAGCAATTCAGTGTGATGTAATGTGAATAAGGGGCTCTACTGTGATGAGTAACGTTTATAAGGTAAAGTGATACTACTGTGGGATGTAATATGAATTATGGATACTATCTCATGACCAAATGTGAATAAAGTTGCAGTGCTGTGTGGCGTAATTGGAATTGGGGTTACAATTGTGTAGCCATGCCCCTTGCCAGCAAAAACACACCCCTTTTTGCGCTGTGTGCCAAATGTGCGAACTGTTCCTATTTCAAATATAGGGTGTACAAACACCAAAATAAGGACTGCTATGGATGAGGGGTGATGTTGCTGGGAAAGAGGTGCAAGGTCAGAGGCGGAACCAACGGTGGTGATAGGGGGCACCAGCCAAAATCTTGCCTAGGGCATCATATTGGTTAGGGCCGGCTCTACTTAAGAGGCATATCCTTCCTTTCATTCAGGGGCTTATGATTTCTGCATGAAGCCTATACATAATTCATAGCCAGTCGTCTCATTTTCCAACAAAGATAAACACGAAAGCTCAAGTAGCAACTACATTTTAATGCAGCTCTATGTTTTTGTTTTGGTGTCTTAATAAGAGAACATATCGATGCAGATGGACACCGAGTATGGCTCTCTAATTATTTTAATCATTTCACGGTAATACCCTTTTCATCAGCTTAAAAGCTACCAATATCTCCCCATACTCATTCAGCTATATTGGAGGTAATCGCAAGTGCCTCCAAACTAATTATATGGAATTATAAACAGCAGAGTGGGCTGGAGGTATTTGAAATAGTGGACACACAGGATCAACGTCAGACTGGTGATCAAGTACGTTTGTGAAACGTACATACAGCTGAGACGTTGTGCTCCACTGAACAGCTTCTCTCTGCAGGAGGACTGTTAGGGTCTCCTGCCCTGTGCTGCCACGTCGTCATGGCAACCGGGAGACAAGTGCTAGCGGAGTAACCTGAGCGCAGCTGATACTCCGGTTCGGGTCTTTTGCTGTGCAGTGGTTACAGGCATGGGATCCGCTGCTGGTTTTTGTGCTCACAGTCTGTGAGGTCTGAGGGGGGCGTGGACAGCACCTGCTTTATAAGGCCTCTTCTCAGGTTAAGCAGATGCTGCTGAATCTTTGTTGGTTAGTCAGTTCCTGAAAGTTAGCCAGTACTGTGTAGCTTTGTATTTTGTTGTTGCTTACTGCAAATAGGCCTGGGCATTTGGTACTACACTCTGCCAATCCAGACCTAGCAGTAAGACTGGAGTCAGTCGTTTAGCCTGCTGAGGTTCTTTTGCTATTCTGTGAACCCAGCAGGTTTGTAGCTGTACTTTCAGACCTGCCTGCATAATCCTCTCTCACTGTGCAGGGCGTCCATGTGTCAGTTTAGTGGCAGTAAGCTGAACCTGGGCCCTGCAAGTGAGAATTAGGATTGTGGAGACTCTCCTTGTGTCTATTATTCCATCTCTGACCAAGGAGTTTACTGCCACACCCGTTGGTAACCCTTTAGGGTTTTGCTGTTGCCCTTAGCAACAGCATTTCGGGTTCTCTACGTATTAAAACACAACATCTTGCTTTTTCCATCTGAGCATTTCTAATACTAGGGAGACACCCAGTTTCTTAGCCTCTGGGCTTCTCTGTTCACTCTGTGTTGGTTTTGTTACCCTATCACCTTCTGTGTACGTTATGTCATATTTCCCAGTCTGTCTGTGAGTTCATTTGTTTTGCATCCCTCTCTGTTCAGACACCAGTACATTCCTGCAGGCACTGGTGTGTATAACAGTTCAAACACCAGTACATTCCTGCAGGCACTGGTGTGCATAACATATTCAGCAGCCAAATACTCCTGTTGAAATTTTGTGGGAATATGGAGCATACCCCTCAAAATACGTTGCAACAGGTGGTCGATCAGGTGCAGGTCCTGACTCGTCAATTTAATGATTTGTCCATTAAAATGCACACCTCCCAGGCCGCTGGCGGAGCTCCCGCAGCAGCAGCACCTTCAGGGGTTGAGGAGCCGAAAGTAAATCTTCCGGATCGTTTTTCTTGAGATCGCTCGCAGTTCTTTTGTTTCAAGGAGAGCTGCAAGTTATATTTCCAGCTTAGGCCTCAGTCTTCTGGGTCAGAGATTCAGCGGGTGGGCATAGTGATTTCCTTGCTACAAGGAGACCCACAGGTCTGGGCATATGGGTTGCAGCTTGACTGTCCGTCGCTTAAAAGTGTTGATGCTTTTTTTACGGCACTGGGCATGTTGTATGATGACCCTGACAAGACGGCCTCAGCCGTGGCTCAGATTTCGATCCTTAAGCAAGGGCGAAGGCCAGTTGAGGTTTACTGTACGGAGTTTCGGAGGTTGGCCCATGATACCCAGTGGAATGACCCAGGCCTGAGACACCAGTACCGAAGAGGTCTTTCTAACCAGATAAAAGACCAACTGGTACAATATCCCTTGCCTGATAGCTTGGATCAGCTCATGCAGTTATCCATCCGGGTGGATAGACGGCTGAGAGAGCGTAGGCTTGAAAGGGAGACCGAGGTTTCCTTCTTTCCCAAGGGAACCTCAGACTCTGAGGAATTTTCTGAGGAGCCTATGCAGATTGGGGCTACCCGCCTCTCCTCGCGTGAGAAGACGCGGAGGAGACAGCAGGGGTTGTGTTTGTACTGTGGGAATAAGGGTCATGTGGTAGTATCATGCCCAGAAAAGCCGGAAAACTTCCGGGCCTGAGGGTGATGGGAAATATCCTGTCAGGCCAGAAGTCAGAATTTCCCAAGAAGACTTTTATCATTCCGGTGACCTTGAAGATCCTCAGTCAAACTGTCAAGACTGAGGCCTTTGTGGACAGTGGGGCCGACGGGGTTTTTATGGACCGCCAATTCGCCCTGAAACACTCTGTTTCCTTAGTACCCTTGGCGTCGGAAATTGAGATTTGTGGGTTAAACGGGGAACCATTATCCCAGGGTAAAATTACCTCTTGCACTAGCCAGATTTCTTTGTTTATTGGAGCCACACACTCTGAAAAATTGTCCTTTTATGTGACTGTCTGTACTTTTGCCCCATTGGTGTTGGGGTTACCCTGGTTAAGGGCCCACAATCCTCAATTTGACTGGGTCTCTGGGGAGATTCTTAGTTGGGGTACTGATTGTTTCAGGAGTTGCTTGAGCCTTCCAGTCAGGCTCTCGCAGCTAAGTTTGCCAGGATTGCCAGGGTGTTATGCAGATTTTGCGGACGTGTTCTCCAAAAAAGTTGCAGAGGTACTACTTCCCCATCGCCCCTATGACTGTGCCATTGATTTGTTGCCGAATGCTAAGCTTCCCAAGAGCAGGTTGTACTCCCTGTCACGTCCTGAGACTCAGGCTATGGCAGAGTACATTCAGGAGAACTTGGCTAAAGGATTTATCAGACCTTCACAGTCTCCAGTTGGGTCGGGGTTCTTCTTCGTGGGTAAAAAGGACGGTTCATTGCGACCCTGCATCGACTTCAGGGAATTGAACCGTATCACGATTAAAAACTCATACCCACTGCCTCTCATTTCGGTCTTGTTTGACCAGCTTCGTACTGCCACCATTTTTTCTAAGATTGACCTACGCGGTGCGTACAATCTAATCCGAATAAGAGAGGGGGATGAATGGAAGACTGCCTTTAATACCCACTCAGGGCATTATGAATATTTGGTGATGCCTTTTGGGCTCTGTAATGCCCCGGCAGTCTTCCAGGATTTCATGAACGATGTGCTCTGGGAATATTTGGATAGATTCTTAGTTGTATACTTAGATGACATCCTAATCTTCTCCCATTCCCTGGAGGAACATCGGAAGCATGTACGCTTAGTCCTCCAGAAACTCAGAGACCACCGGCTTGGGGCGAAGCTGGAGAAGTGCGAATTTGAAGTTCAGCAAATCGCATTTCTAGGATATATTATCTCCCCAGAAGGTTTCCAAATGGAGGGTTCCAAGGTACAGGCAGTCCTGGATTGGGTGCAGCCCACTAGTTTGAAGGCGCTTCAGCGTTTCCTGGGCTTTGCAAATTTTTATAGACGATTTATCGCTGGATTTTCGTCTATAGTGGCGCCCTTGGTGGCACTCACTAAGAAAGGGGCGGATGTTGCTCACTGGTCTTGTGAGGCCAAAGCGGCTTTTGCCCGTCTCAAAAGGGCATTTGTCTCGGCCAAGGTGCTGCGACACCCAGATCCAGAGCGTCCTTTTGTTGTGGAGGTGGATGCCTCTGAGATGGGTATTGGGGCAGTGCTCTCTCAGATGGGAGTGTCTGATAATCGCCTTCATCCCTGTGCTTACTTTTCCCGTAAATTTTCGCCTGCCGAGATGAATTATGACGTGGGTAACCGGGAATTGTTGGCTATTAAGGATGCACTCGAGGAGTGGAGACACTGGCTTGAGGGGGCTAAGTTTGTGGTCTCAATTCTCACCGACCATAAGAATTTGGCATATTTAGAGTCAGCGAAGCGTCTCAATGCCAGGCAGGCACGATGGGCTTTGTTTTTTGCTCGCTTTAATTTTTTGATAACATATCGCCCTGGGTCAAAAAACATCAAGGCTGATGCGCTCTCGCAGAGTTTTGCTCCAATCCAGGAGACCACCGAGGAGCCGTTGCCCATTGTGTCCCCATCATGTATTAAAGTGGGCATTACCCAGGACCTCTTGTCATTTGTCCTTAGAGCACAGGAGCAGGCTCCTCCAGACCTTCCGGTAGGTCTTTTGTTTGTGCCTCCTAGGTTAAGACAGCGAGTGTTCCTGGAATTCCATGCCAAGAAGTCGGCAGGTCACCCGGGTATTGCCAGAACTCGGGAGTTGCTATCTAGGGTGGTGTGGTGGCCCTCGGTGGCTAAGGATGTGGATCAGTGGGTTCGGGCATGTGACATCTGTGCCCGAAATAAGACTCCTAGAGGGGTTCCTGTTGGCCCATTCCATCCACTCTCTATTCCATCTAAGCCATGGACCCACATTTCAATGGATTTTGTTGTGGATTTGCCCAAATCCTCTGGGATGACAGCCATCTGGGTTGTCGTTGACAGGTTTTCGAAGATGGCGCACTTCGTTCCACTGGTTGGGCTGCCATCGGCCAGACGCCTGTCTGAATTATTTATGCTGCATGTTGTGCGCCTCCACGGGTTGCCACTTGATGTGGTCTCTGACCGCGGATCCCAGTTTGTGGCCAAATTCTGGAGGGCATTTTGTTCCGATCTCCAGATTTCTGTCAGCTTGTCGTCAGGCTACCATCCGCAGTCTAATGGGCAGACTGAAAGGGTGAACCAGACCTTGGAGCAGTTCCTCAGGTGTTATGTCTCCAAGTGTCAGACTGACTGGGTTGCTCATCTGTCAATTGCGGAGTTTGCCTATAACAACGCGGCTCACTCTGCTACAGGGATCTCTCCCTTCCTTTGTGTGTATGGGCATCATCCTAAGGCCAATTCTTTTGACCCCCTGGACTCCACGCCTGGTGGTTCCTCTGTCGTTTCGGTCCTTAGAGGTATTTGGAGGAAAGTGAAGAAAGCCCTTGTGTCTGTGTCATTAGTGACTAAAAGGGTTTTTGATAAGCGGAAAAGACCCTGCAGCTTCAAATTAGGAGACTTCGTCTGGTTGTCTACCAAGAATTTGAAGTTGAAACAGCCATCTCATAAGTTAGGCCCCCGGTTCATCGGCCCTTATAAGATCACCAGGGTTATCAATCCGGTGGCATTTCAGTTAGATCTGCCCCGTTCTTTGGGTATCAATAAAACATTTCATTGTTCCCTTTTAAAACGGGCGATTAGTAATCCTTCTTCCAGAGGAAGACCTTCCCCTCTTCTGATACGTGGCCAGAGGGAGTTTGTTGTTGAAAGGATTCTTGACTCCAAGATGGTTCGGGGTCGGCTGTCATTTTTGGTGCACTGGAAGGGGTATGGCCCGGAGGAGCGGTCGTGGGTGCGCAGTTGTGATCTTCATGCCCCCAGACTGATACGCTCTTTCTTCTCGCAGTTCCCAGATAAACCCGGTGGTAGGGGTTCTTTGACCCCTCGTCAGAGGGGGGGTACTGTTAGGGTCTCCTGCCCTGTGCTGCCACGTCGTCATGGCAACCGGGAGACAAGTGCTAGCGGAGTAACCTGAGCGCAGCTGATACTCCGGTTCGGGTCTTTTGCTGTGCAGTGGTTACAGGCATGGGATCCGGTGCTGGTTTTTGTGCTCACAGTCTGTGAGGTCTGAGGGGGGCGTGGACAGCACCTGCTTTATAAGGCCTCTTCTCAGGTTAAGCAGATGCTGCTGAATCTTTGTTGGTTAGTCAGTTCCTGAAAGTTAGCCAGTACTGTGTAGCTTTGTATTTTGTTGTTGCTTACTGCAAATAGGCCTGGGCATTTGGTACTACACTCTGCCAATCCAGACCTAGCAGTAAGACTGGAGTCAGTCGTTTAGCCTGCTGAGGTTCTTTTGCTATTCTGTGAACCCAGCAGGTTTGTGGCTGTACTTTCAGACCTGCCTGCATAATCCTCTCTCACTGTGCAGGGCGTCCATGTGTCAGTTTAGTGGCAGTAAGCTGAACCTGGGCCCTGCAAGTGAGAATTAGGATTGTGGAGACTCTCCTTGTGTCTATTATTCCATCTCTGACCAAGGAGTTTACTGCCACACCCGTTGGTAACCCTTTAGGGTTTTGCTGTTGCCCTTAGCAACAGCATTTCGGGTTCTCTACGTATTAAAACACAACATCTTGCTTTTTCCATCTGAGCATTTCTAATACTAGGGAGACACCCAGTTTCTTAGCCTCTGGGCTTCTCTGTTCACTCTGTGTTGGTTTTGTTACCCTATCACCTTCTGTGTACGTTATGTCATATTTCCCAGTCTGTCTGTGAGTTCATTTGTTTTGCATCCCTCTCTGTTCAGACACCAGTACATTCCTGCAGGCACTGGTGTGTATAACAGTTCAAACACCAGTACATTCCTGCAGGCACTGGTGTGCATAACAAGGACGCTGTGCCGGGCGGAATGTGAAGCCGCTACTCAGGATCTGGCAAATCAGCCGTGGCAGGCGGCAGCGGTAACCGCTTCCAGAGACGCACTAACTGGAGAGGTTGGACGGGGCGGCATGTGAAGCCGCTACTCAGGATCCGGTAAATTAGCCGTGGCAGGCTGCAGCGGTAACTGCTTCCAGAGACGCACTAACTGGAGAGGTTGGACGGCATATGAAACTCCCCTTGAGATGCGGTTACCAGCAATGTCCAGCGTTATTTAAAACCAGGGCTTTCCGTCAGGAGGCATGTAAAACTGTTTCTTGGTAACCAGCTATGCTCAGTATCATCTGGAATTAGGGTATCCCACCGGGCGGCACGTGAAATCACTGCCTGAAAAAGAAGTTAAAACTGTTATGTCCAGTGGCATGTTAAAACGCTATTTGAAATTAGGTTATTGAGCTGCTGATGAATTGCCAGTGTGATTTAAGATCTGGTTACGAAGTGGCAGCAGTTTAGCCGCAGGGTGCAGCGCAGTTTATACCCATGTTTTCTAATCATTCAAATTTTCCATGCCCATGGACTTCAGTGTCCCGCTTCCCCTCTTACTAAATAATTTTTTTCATTCACAAATAATGCTCATGGTAATAGGAGGATGGATGAACTGTTCGGGACTATGATTTTAGGACAGCCTCTTTTTTCATGTGCTCTCGAGTGGTCACAAGCTACGGATGACATTTACAAAGTACATCATCATACCAATTTAAATAAGTGATCTTCAGCTTAAACTGAGCATTTAATATTTACTGGTATACCAGGTCTACACACTCTCTTTCTCATTTCACAGGTATCCCACCGGTCCCCGCGGCGCATTGCAGCCCTGCAATGCCTAAGGCAACAGGACTGCTCTAACACCGGAGACGGAGACACGAGGGGATACTGTGGCTTTTTTTCTATCAATCCATCAGTAACCCTACTCTCACCCTTCTTCCGCTCATTTGATGAGGATGGGCAGCAGATGGGGGTAACTGTACTTTGGATTGTACTATTTCTCGCTACTTTCCACACAATACCCTGACCTAATTCACAGTAAAAAATAAAAAATTGAGGCCTTATGATAATAAATTAATAGAGGTGCACCTATGGTATTAGTTGACCAAATGTTTTTCAGACAGATCACACTGGCATGACGGTGAAAGATACGGTGACATTTTGTCCCTCACCGCATACCATATGCGATAAAGTCTAGATATATGATTTTTCATGTGATGATTTGCGGTTTGATATGCTCTTATTGAAATTGAATAAGGAGGGATATGTCTGCTGGAAAAAAATGACATTCCACAACACTTATGGGCAATGATATGTTTCATGGCAATATATTACATGTGATGGGTATAAGTGTCTCTATAAGAAATTGTGAGGCCGTGTGTGGTCTGATTTAGAAACACTGTGGAGAGAAATTAGACTTGGCAACAATCTGCCATTTGGCAACTTAGTTTCATTTGAGCTGAGAATGGGCTCAGGAATACTGCAGAGCTGATAAAGTGACGTGCCATATGTGAATTGTGAAAAGACGTTTAGAGAGTGGTTTTAAACCGAATGCTCTTTTATGGTATGTATATATGAGAGTTACATGACATACGCATGGTGTCCACCTCAAGGATGATTGTTAATTTCAAAGACACATGCCAAACATACAATGTACTTATCTGTAACCAGAGTGTTTTGAAAATATTCAGCTTTGCAACAATTTGCCAGTTGGCAACTAAGTTTCATTCAAGCTGAGAATGTGATCAGGAACACTGCTGAGCTGATAAAGTGATTGGGTTATATGTAAATTGTAGCTAGGGAGTGGCTTAAAATCAAATGCCACTGCATGATGTGTACAAAATCTTTTTCCTTTACAATTTAACCAGATAATATATGTATGGCTACACGGAGAGTGCGCTTTAAAAAGGATTGGTAGTCTTAAAGACACATATGAAATATGCTGTGATTCCATTAGCAACCATAGAGCTTTGAAAATATTTTTAAGCAAAGGAAAAATAAAAATAAAACAAGTTATTGTATGAACACATTTGTTTATTCTCGATTTGACATTACGGGAGACAGGGACATTCACTGAATACGAGTGATAATCACCTCAGTGTCTGACTTTTGATGCTTTTGAACACTCTCCCTTTTATTTTAGATAGGTAAGAAATAAAAGTTAAGTTTTAATACTATTAATTAATTCTCTATATAACATACCACTAATTATTTCAAAAGAGTGCTCCAAAAAAGGAATTTTCTTTGGGGCTAGTCCCCACAAAATTTTTGAATACGAGTTATTCATAATTCCAGGAGCACCTCCAGCCTGTTCACGACTTATACCCCTTTCACATCGCACAAATAACCCGGTATCGACACAGCATATTGCTGTGTCGACACGGGTCAGTGTGCGATGTGAAAGCACTCTGCCGGAATTAGCGGGTCGCCTGACCCGGTAATTCAACCCGGTATAAAAGAAGGATTATACCCGGGTTGAATACCGGGTCAGGTGCAGTGTGAATGGGAGCCGCGTCGATGCGACACGGTTCCCATTCACAGCATAGGGAGAGGCGGCGCAGGAGATGAGCTCATCTCCCAGCGCCGCCTCCACCCCCGCCCCTGCTGCTGCTGCGCCCCCCCGCTGCTATGGCAACCGACCCGGTATATTGCCGGGTCGGAAAGCCAGCAGAGGGGAGCAAATGCTGGATCCCACCCGGTAAGTACACGTTTCTTTTACCGGGTGGGATCCGGCATTTGCGATCTGAATGCGGTATTAGATAGGATTGTCCTTAGTACTAAGAGTAGCTGGTTTTCAGTAAACGATGTTCAATAGATATCAAATATCCGGTGCAGGATAACAATTTTAGCTTTATAGAGATACAGAGCACACAGGCTCTCATTCAGTATCAGTTGGTAATCTGATAAAATCACAAACAGACACTTTTCTGTGGTTTGCGCATGCATAGAGTACACAGTGCACATGCGTGGGCATTCACATTATGATCGCATGCCTTAAGGATGTGCTCACATTTCAATTAACAGGGAGCGGGCGCTTGGGGGCAGCGATGCAGCGTTGGGCGGGAGTGGATAATGAAACTGCCTGCCGCCGCCGCGCTAGCTGGAACACTGGTGGGTCCGGCGCTACATATACCACACTGCTACCACCCGAGCCCGGGACTCCAGTACCCACAGTCCCCCCTGATGGCGGGCCTGTTGACACCTACTCTTGTACATATAGTAATGTCAATATGTACTATTCCCTAACGCTGACTGCAGCCTTACCCTAACCCTATCACAGCCAAACTCTAACCAAACCTAAATGTCCATAGAGTAGACATATACAGTATAATGTCAATATTTTAAACCATCAACATTTTGTCAATGTCCACATGTTGCATACTGACATTATGAACATGTGAACATTACAGTGTTGACAATGTGACTGAATACCTGATAGACAACAAAAGTTGTATTGCCATAAAGATGCATAAACACATCAGGCTGATAACTTAGAGCACACATACTGTAAACAGTAACATTTGTCTCTTCACTTTCTGTTCTCCTCTTTACTCTTTCACTCTCATCAGGACCATCCACACTGCAGTCAAGTATGCATTTATCTCTCAGCCTAAAAAATAACCACCCTTGACCCTGACTCTCTATATAATTACAATCCAATCTATGTCCTTCCCATTGACTCCAGGATCCTTGAGCGGATGCCTATAACCGCTTTTCCGATTTTCTTTCTTCCACTTCCCTCTTTTACCCACTTCAGCCTGGATTTGTCCTCCCCACTCAACAGAAATTGCCCTCTCTAAAATGACGAATTACCTTCTTGCTGTACAATCCTATCATTCTTAACTCATCCACCAGGATTATTCCACTGTCTTTGATGCTGTAAACTAAAGGTGTGTGCACACGGTGAGATTTCTCCTTTCATTTTTGACTATGTAGTCAAAATCGCATGGAAAGTTAGTGGAAATCGCAAGGTGTTAGACAGCTTGGTGGCATAGGTTGGCATAAGAGGCTTGGCAGGGAGACTACAGCAGGGGTAAATGGTATATTGAAAGGGCACAGGTTTTCTGTAAAGACCCTGGCTAGCATATACTGTATCTAGTACTGCTATTCTCACATGTTATGAAGGAACTTTGTGTAAAATCATGCTAGAAAAGACTGAAAGATAAAACAAGTGTAAATTAATATATAAATATATGTTCCGCCTTCCAAGAGACATCAGTCAGTACCTATCCACCAGTGTATACAGCGTAATAATAACAACACTGTGGCAGGCCAGATGGTCGGACTGTTGTCACCTGGATTCTACTTTTTGTTCTCTTACTTACTGATGATCTAACAAGGTCAATGCGTTATACTTAATACAAAATGAGATGACTTGCACTGCATGGTGTCAGCAAGCTTTAAATAATCAGGGCAGTAGGTACTCATTCCTAACCATAAGCAGGCATCAAGTTGGTCAAAAAATGGTCTTAATAATAATACCCACATCAAATAATAGCAGCAATAATAATGCCGCATCAAATAATAATAGCAGCAATAATAATAATGCCACATCAAACAATAGTTATTTTCCTGGGCAAGATGTTCTGTGAGCCAGGCTCCACAAAACGCAATGACGGGACCTGATGCAGAGGGGGACACTATACTGAGGTTTGCGCTGTTCAGCAATATTTTTTGCTACTATTATATGCAGAAAAACTGCAGGAAACCCTTCCTGTGCATGTGTGACCCTAACTGTACAATGGCGGGTGCAGTTTGTACGGGATCGCTGGCATTAGACATGGTGACTGTATATCATGGGATGTACTCTACAAGGGTGGAGGACACTCATTTGTGTTTTATAAAGATTACGGGTGCACTGATACATGCAGCTGTGAATATGAATACAAGTTGTGACTAATTGCAAACACAAAATGCATCCCGGAAAAAAACATTTAGCTTCCTATACAGGACCTGGTCACATGTCATGTTTACAGACAGATCTCTATAATGTTTATAGCGCCTTTTATGGATATGCATTATGACCCCCCACCTGTAAAAAGATGTATATACTGTACCTACACTGTCCCTACCTTGTCATCACAGTTCATATACTGAGCTATTGATCCTCCACTTGTATGTGAAGGTATTCTTCAGTGCTGATACATCAGGCTCTGGAAGGTAAAGTCAGGTGTCCAGCAGAGTGCCCCCCAATGACTGTAGTGAGAGGAGAAGCAGAGAGTCTGACACCCACAACGGGTGCATGCGTCTCTCCCTGCTGGAGTATGGGTGGTGGAAGAGCTGGACCTCTCAGCGATCCTCCATTCCGTGATGTTTCACCGACAGAGTGACTGTCTGTGCCCTGGATATATTTCTTTACAGGGTGCCGCTAGACTCCAGCTCTCGGCAGAGCACTCGCCAGTAGCATGAGAATGGCATGGAACAGGGAGTCAGCAGCATGATTGCCCACAGTATGTAGCAGCATGTCTCAGAGCCATCGGTAGAGAGGTCATGACCTGCTCCCTACCTCTCCGCTGCTACTGGATCTACAGAACGATTTCTTAGCTCCCAACAGAGTGTGGGTGGCATCGTGATGTCACCTGCACTACACTACTGGGAATTGAGCTTCTGAGGCCCCAGAATACCTTTTAAGAAGGTTCTGATCTACCAGTGGATGCCCCATGAGCTACTGTTAGACCGAAATGCACCTTTTGGCCAGGTCTGCATACAGTAGATACTCCAGATATGCATGCCAGGGCCAAATAGACATTCCTGACAGTCATATAAATGATAATCATCTGCAACTACTATGGCAATAGTTAGAAGTCACATATGGTATTTCCAGACAGGTTTCTATGTAAGTCTCTATCATTGTAATAATGACTAGTGCTTCCTAAGATACTATATGATATATTATTATCAGACAGCTCCATCTTCTCTCGGAGAGATGGGTAGGGGGAGAGGGAACATTCTCCCAGCACCCCTCTTGACTTCTCCATAGAGCAATATCTTTTCTTCTCACCATACTAGATCGCACCTATCAGTGGCGTAACTAGAAATTTTTCTCCCCAAGCCAAAAAAATCTCTGCCCGTTATAAATTATGCCACACATTGCAGTGTCCCTGAGACATTATACCACACACCATAATGCCTGTGACACATTATGACACACACTGTAATGCCTGTGACACATTACGCGAGCATCACAATGCCCGTTATACATTATGCTATACAATACAATGCCCCTGAGATATTATACCACATACAATGCCCGTGATACAGTATACCACACACCGTCATGCCTGTGACACATTATGACACACATCGCAATGCCCATTATACATTATACCACACACTGCAATGCCCCTAAGACATTATACCACATACCATGCCCGTGATACAGTATACCACACACCGTCATGCCTGTGACACATTATGACACACACTGCAATGCCCATTATACATTATACCACACACTGCAATGCCCCTAAGACATTATACCACATACCATGCCCGTGATACAGTATACCATACACCGTCATGCCTGTGACACATTATGACACACACCGCAATGCCCATTATACATTATACCACACACTGCAATGTCCCTAAGACATTATACCACATACAAAGCCCGTGATATAGTATACCACACACCGTCATGTCTGTGCCACATTATGACACACACCGCATTGCCCGTTATACATTATACCACACACTGCAATGCCCCTGAGACATTATACCACATACCATGCCCGTGATGCAGTATAACACACACCATCATGCCTGTGACACATTATGACACACACCGCAATGCCCGTTATACATTTTACCACACACTGCAATGCCCCTAAGACGTTATACCACATACAATGCCCGCGATACAGTATACCACATACCGTCATGCCTGTGACACATTATGACACACACTGCAATGCCTGTTATACATTATACCATACACTGCAAAGCCCCTGAGACATTATACCACATACAATGCCCGTGATACAGTATACCACACACCATCATGCCTGTGACACATTATGACACACACTGCAATGCCCGTTTTACATTATACCACATACCACAATGTCCGTGATACATTATGCCACACACCGCAATGCCCATTACACATTAAGCCCTACAGTAAGGCTTCTACTTCTAATTACTTTTAAATTACCTGATCATTGCCAAGGGTTTCATGATCTTGGTTCCATGCATGGTGCCAGAGGTTTTCATGCTCAGGGTGTCATGCTCGTTGCCAGGGATTTCATGCTCTGGGTGTCATGCTCGTTGCCAGAGGTTTAATGCGCTGAGTGTTATGTTCTTTGCCAGAGGTTTCATGCGCTGGGTGTCAAGCTCGTTGCCAGAGGGTAATGCTTGTTGCCAGAGATTTCATGCTCTGGGTGTCATACTCGTTGCCAGATGTTTCATGCGCTGGGTGGTAGGCTCATTGCCAGAGGTTTCATGCGCTGGGTGTCAAGCTCGTTGCCAGGGGGTAATGCTTGTTGTCAGTGATTTCATGCACTGGGTGTTATGCTTGTTAGTTGTTGCTAGGGAGTAATGCTGCCCAACCCGCCCCTCGCTGTTTAGTGAGCCACGGGCAATGCTGCCCGATCTCCCCTTCCCGCTGCCGCTGAAGGTTGTAGTGAGCCGCGGGCACCGCTGCCTGATCCCCCCGTTGCTGCTGCCGCCGCCACACCCGGGTTGCAAGGTGGCAGGGATGCAGGGTGCCGCGGATCCCGGCACTTCCTAGATGCTAGAGGTCAAGTATGACCTCTAGCATGTCTCATCCATGGCGGCGGCCATTTTGGAAGGGACATTAAGCAGATTGACATGCGGACGGCTAGTCCACATGTCAATCTGCTGTGAATCAGTGGCTGCGCCCCCACAGCCCTGCGCCTCCAAGCCTCCGCAGTGGCTGTGGGGTGGGAGTTGTGCCACTGGTCCCTAGGCCAGTGGAGCAATTTCCTCACTGTGTTTCAACCCCAACATAAAGGGGTCTAGTCATGAAGCAGTGAAAAGAATAGAGAAGTGAGTCAGTAGAGAAGTTGCCCATGGCAACCAATCAGTGCTGAGGTAACATTTATTAAATGCAGTCTATAAAATCATACGTAGCAGCTGATTGGTTGCCATGGGCAAATTCTCCACTGGCTCACTTCTCCACTCTTTTCACTTCTTCATGAATAGACCCCATATTCTTTCTTTGCTATGCATTTTATGCTAAGCATATTGAAAGCACTACATTCTATGATTAGACCTGGAATGATCTAGCAGTGGCAAATGCAGGATTTCTAGAGGGGGGTTTCCAAATGCAATCCACAATCTCCTACTCTGCGGAACATTATAGATGGTCTATAGGATGGGCTATATCAAACATATTTAAATAATATAATTAAGATAAGTGGTCAGGAAAAGGTTAAACATACCATAATAAATAAATAAATAAATACACAAACATAATAGAACCAGTACTGCACTTTCTAAGCTCACATTCTCCCACCTCATGGTAAGACTCCTGTCTCTTCTTCCTGGTAGCTACTGTAATCTCTGGTCAAGAGCACTGATTGAGGACTCAGATCTACACTCACAGCAAACTTGGTAGAAGAAGCTGCTACCACTGGACATGTGCATCAACTCTGCTCTGTCCCTTAAACTGTATGTTGTGGTGTCATCTCTAGTAATCGTATTACATACCATTTCAATTGTCATAATTCGAACCACTTGCCAAGAGGAGGGGGGTTTCCAGGCAACCAGAAACTCCCCCCCCCCCTGTGTTTGCCTATGTCTAGGGAAGTTCATTCTGTTATGTGGTGCAAATGCTGTTGAATTGGAAACATTTACAGTATGACTTCATTTCACTGGCAGAATATACACATTTTGTGACTGGGGTCATGGATTCTATTATGACTAAGGTGTATAATGCCCTGGCATTTGTGTGGGTTTGGTGCTCCAGTTTCCCTCATAGTACAAAACATACATGTATGTTAAAGAATTTACAGGGGATGATGTATAAAGCAGTGAAAAGAGTGGACAAGTGGACAAGTTGAGATGTTCCTCATAGCAACCAATTAGCATCGAGGTAGCTTTTATTAAGCACAGTCTATAAAATGAAAGGTAGAACCTGATTGGTTGCAACTGGCCACTTCTCCACTGTTAAATAGATCATCCCCTTTGACTGTGAGATCCATCTCTCTACCTCCTTACCCTTCAGGAACATTTGCATACAGGTCTATGGTAATCCTTCCCCCCCCCCCCAAAGATCAGCTTAAGCTTCCCTAGAGGAATTTTTATCAGATGCCCACTAGGAGGGAGCCTCTGACGGGTACGTGTAGGGGGCATTCCCTAAGGGCCATCACTGAAAGTCCTCAAAATAAAAACATAGAAAAGAGTCAAAAAATAAGTAAACAATTAAAATATTAAAAATCCACTAAAGCATCAGCCTTATGGCTGGAGGGGTAAAGTATTTCTTGTCTGGACCTAAGTGACCTGAAAAAGAAGCAAAGTGCCCTACTCTCTGTACTAGTGCCTGATTCAGCAATATATACAAGTGCAGTTGCGAATTTACACACAGCGGGCATGCAAAAATTCGGAAATGTAGCAGCTACCGCTAGTGTACAAAGCTGCGACCATTGGACGCACATCGGGAGAACATCAACCTTTTCAGTAGCACAGCATGACCACAAGAAGACAGATGCAGGAGACTGTACTGCATACAGGATTACAGTCACTGGCTGAAACATGCCACAGAAATGGTCGAGACATGCCTGTGTTTGAGTCGCTAATCCCCTGTTACCTCCCCCAAACATTTCCTGACTGTCAATCACTTTGCTAATAAATCCTCTCTGCGACCACCATCACAAGACCATTGGCGCACATGCACAGTGCGACTTATACACATGCGTAATGGCAAAACTCGCTCTAGTGCATACAACATCTGCACTGTGTACAACTCTGAATCAGGCCTATAGGGACATGATTTCACCAGGCACAGGGGGTTATTCAGGTTTGTTAGCAAACCAAAAAAGTAAGTAATTGGGAAAAACCATGTTGCACTGCAGGTGGGGCAGATGTTACTTGTGCAGAGAGAGTTAGATTGGGTGTGGTATAGCTCATAGACAGTTAAAAGATAGACAGTCATTAGTTAGACACTATATGGTCGACAGTCAAAAGTCAGACAGGGTCAAAAGTCAGACAGGGTCAAAAGTCAGACAGTCAAAAGTCAGACAGGGTCAAAAGTCAGACAGGGTCATAAGTCAGACACACAAAAAAATATTTTTTTTTGTGTTTTTAAACATTTTTAACCCAAAATTGGTGAAATTTGTCCGCTCGCCACGCTTCGGGCTCGGTGTCTCATTCCGCTCCGCTTCGCTCACCACAACTTTACTAAAAGGTAATAGTTTGTGTGACATGGATAGTAAATGAGGCAAAAGTTGTAAAAAACAGAAAAAACAAACTTTTTTTGTGTCTGACTTTTGACTGTCTGACTTTTGACTGTCTGACTTTTGACCGTGTCTGACTTTTGACCCTGTCTGACTTTTGACCCTGTCTGACTTTTGACCCTGTCTGACTTTTGACCCTGTCTGACTTTTGACCTTGTCTGACTTTTGACCCTGTCTGACTTTTGACTGTCGACCATATAGTGTCTAACTAATGACTGTCTATCTTTTAACTGTCTGTCTATAGACAGGAACCCAGTTAGATTTGGGTGGGTTATATTGTTACTGTGCAGGGTAAATACTGGCTGCTTAATTTCTGCAATTTAGATTTCAGTTTGAACATACCACACCCAAATCTAACTCTGTCTGCACATGTTACATCCCCCCCCATAAGTGCACATGGATTTGCCCAATTACTAACTTTTTTAGTTTACTAACAAACCTGAATAAGGCCCCCAGTCAGAAACTCCTGGCTCTAAACACATCAGAAACATGCCAATGACCTTACAGCAATTTGAAGGGAGAATGTTTGTCATACTGGCTCTTAATTTGACATTTATAGCTGGTAAGTTTTGTCTGCGGTGGGTTATAAGGAACGAATATCGCTCAAAGTAAATGATTTCCATAGAAATCTTAATAAATATATTAACTTATCTCTGCTATAAAAAGCATTGGCTCATAAAATTGAAAAATCAGGCATTGTGGTTCCCATATGTCCCTGTAGGCCAGCAATACATGCCAAATATAGAACCATATATCAATTACACATATAGCTGATCAGTGCAAGATTCTTATTTATAGCATAGATATGTAAATTACCTCTGTTTTACAGGGCTGTGATTTATTAGAGTGCAGGTGTATTCACTTTATTTAGGCCACGGCACTCCAACATTAATATTTGTTCTGGTTACACTACAAGTCCTACAATGTCGAAACCATTGTTCCAAATATTACACTGATATTGGGGCCAGGGCAGAATTTTAAAGGGGTGGATTCAAATGAATATGTTGCATGTCAATCTGCATGCCTCGGTATATGTACTTAAATCAGGATTATAGCTTTCTTTTTCATCATCTCTAAACAAAAGTGTTAGAATAAAGCAGTATGGGATCCAGTCAGGATCCCAGATACTAACGCCGTGATCGCGACACCACTCATAATGCTGACACCAACATCCTGAACAGGGTCACCAGCCCGGTGCCGGAATCCCGACCGCCGGGATCACAAACTAGCATCCGCCGGTCTACCTGACAGGTAAGGAGGGGGAAGGTTAGGTATAGGCTGTGGAGGGAGGGTTAGGGTTAATCTGCGAGCTAAGGGGGTTAGGTTTAGGCTGCGGAGGGGGGGAGGGTTAGGTTTAGCCTCATAGAAGTGAGAGTTAGGGATAGAGGGCCATTGGAGGAAGGTAAGTATACTTACCTTCCCCTGTCGGGATTCTGAGCATCGGGATGCCGCGGTTGGTATACTGACCGCCGATATCCCAATTACCGGCATTTCAGTCCCAACCCAGCAGTACATTATGTGGGGTCCTTTCATGAAGCAATGAAAAGAATGGAGAAGTGAGCCTGTGGAGAAGTTGCCCATGGCAACCAATCAGCTGCTCCTTACAATTGTATACTATGTTATTATAAATGTTACTTCAATGCTGATTGGTTGCCATGGGCAACTTCTCCACTGGCTCACTTCTCCACACTTTTCACTGCTTCATGAATAGACCCCTTTGTGTGCTACAATACATGCAAGAGCAGGCAGGATGATCCTTGCATGTAAGAATAAATGTTTTTGCACCACTTGCATTGCAGCATTCTTCTAAATGAGGAATCTTGGCTGTTTTGTCATCTCTTTCTGTAACTTCAGCTTGTATCTTTAGGTTTCTTAGGTAACAACTATGGGACATGTATTATATTGTGTGTGATGGAGCAGAAAAAAATTATCCCATTATAATTATTTGTTACAGAACTACAATTGCAAGGGGGATTTAGACCTTACAGTTATTTTTTATTTTTTATTTATTGCTGAGAAACTTGAAATAAAAGCAGATGTATTCTAATTCACCTAGGATTTTTACAGCGATACTTGGATGCTGCACCACAAATATCTAGATTTGAACTTTCACACTTTAGTATCTTTTTGGCACAGCAAAGCATATTTTTCTCATTGCAGTCACACGCAGAGAGGTCTGTAGTTTAATGAAGGCTTAGAATTTGGAGTCTTCTTGTAGTCATGGCAGTGGGATTTTGTGTTATGCTGCATGGGGGATGCATGAAGTGACTCAGTCATTTTAGTCTACTTTTTTCACACTAGAATCCTTGTTGCCCTACTATAGCATGCAAATCCAGTAGTGGTGTACAGGGTATGCACTACCGAGCGATAGGACGCATGCCGTGGCTTAGTCACATTTTTCATGACTTGTCAAGCGGGGCTATTTGGCATGATCTGAGGCGAAGTTAGTGAGGACACATATGTAGGGCACAACATTGTAGAGTTAGACTTCTAAATAAGTAGTAAACTCTATACTATGAAACAGTGATATACAGAAACTAAACCTTTGCAGGGCGCATAGTAACGCTTTAATGGAGCCTCTAGCATTTCTAGGTAGGTACATCCTGTCCTGTCATCCCCTTATTTACCATTTTCCTCTGCATGGCATTTAGTGTCCTACTCGTAGTGGAAGGAAACATCAAGGTTCTCTTCTCTGAGCAGAATTTGTTTTGATTCAATGATCTCACAATCCAGCATTCAGGGGCTTCAAATTCCTTGAGGTGTCATTAAGCTTCCTGCTGACTTTGGAAAACACAGAAGGGAGCAAGGCCTTTGAAAAGTACAGTCACAGCTACATGGGGTTTGGTAGCCAAGGGGGGTGCAGGGCCCTAGCAGCTCTTGTGTCTCATCACTTCTCAAGCCCTATTGCTACTGCTACCACTGCCAGAGAGCGCCAAGGAGGATAAATTATTATTTAATATTTCACTTGTCTGTCTCATGGCTGAGCGCATTTGTAAATGTTATACAATTTATTTTGGTCAAGGAGTGAGTGTTATATTCATAATGCAAAAATATTTTCTTTACACATTTTTCCTGATCTCTGAATTTAGATTTTTACTATGGCATGCAGATGTGCCCATACTCGGCTTTGCTCTCTGCATGACACATATTCACTAGAGCTGCACTAGATCTCATGCTAAGAGTGTACAGGTTGAGTATCCCATATCCAAATATCCGAAATACAGAATATTCCGAAATACAGACTTTTTGAGTGAGAGTGAGATAGTGAAACTTTTGTTTTTTGATGGCTCAATGTACACAAACTTTGTTTAATACACACAGTTATTAAAAATATTGTATTAAATGACCTTCAGGCTGTGTGTATAAGCTGTATATGAAACATAAATGAATTGTGTGAATGTAGATACACTTTGTTTAATGCACAAAGTTATAAAAAATATTGGCTAGAATGACCTTCAGGCTGTGTGTATAAGGTGTATATAAAACATAAATGCATTCTGTGCTTAGACTTAGGTCCCATCACCATGATATCTCATTATGGTATGCAATTATTCCAAAATACGGAAAAATCCGATATCCAAAATACCTCTGGTCCCAAGCATTTTGGATAAGGGATAGTCAACCTGTACAATATTTTCAGACTGCCCACACTACTATACTATACTTAACATAGCACTGTCAATTGCACAAAATTTGCACAAATATTTACATAAAAGTAGCATAGTATTAGCAAAAAAAGTAGCATAAAATTTGTTAAACAGTAGTAATGAACATGAAGACTAATCAACATTGCTATCTATACTGAAGGCTTACAATGCATCTGAATGTGGAAACATCATGTCACACATATAATACAGTGATCTATGACATACATGACACACATAAGTACACAGTATGACATCATGAGTTTCTACTTGTAGCCTCATTGTCAGTCTTCTGTATTGACAGCAATGCTAATAAGCCATTATGCTCTTTGGTACTTTATCTAAAAAATGTTACATGCCTGATATTATATCAGAGATACTTTAGCAATTATCTTATACTTTTTATTACAATGCAATTAATACTATGTATCCCTCTGAGTCTTAACTCACTACAATCATGTTTTTATCCAGCTATTTAAGATGTCCAGCACATTATTAGCAAGGTAGTTCCTCTGAAAAGACTAGAACATTGGCATACCCAGGTTGCATTTGGGTCTTTTTGTGCACAAATTAGGGCCCCTACACTTTGTGCTATTTAATACAATCTTTAAGCAAACTCTCTCTCTCTCTCTCTCTCTCTCTCTCTTTCTCTCTCTCTTTCTCTCTCTCTCTCAATGGCAGCTTGCAGATATACAAAAAAGAAACCATGGCTTATGACAGTTTAGTCTTAGGATCTGGGCATGTTATGTAGTAGCTGTCTGTAACAAATATAGTGTATGCTCTGACCACTTAACAATAATTTTCTCTGTCTCTCTTTCCTGTGGGAATTCAACTCTCCAACACCTCACTGTGGAACGTGTGGTAAAATAGCTCTCTTCTCTGCTGCTATGCAACCTCCGATGCATCACCATACCTTTCTCTTTGACCCTGCTTCTTCTGTACACCTTACCAGGGGCGTAACCAGAACTTTGTGGACCCCATAGCAACATATTATTTTATAAACCACCGTAGTTCCCTAGTTTACATTATTTCACATTGTAGGGATGCCACATAGTATCCCCAATTCACATTATGGCATACAGTGTTCCCAATTCATATTATGCCACTAAGCCTATGGGCCCCATAGCAATGGCACCCCTTGAACAGACTATAGTTATGCCCATGCACCTTGTCACTTAGTCGTGCTAAACACCAAGTGCTGCTGGTCACATGGTTCTTCTTCTTCTATCCTCTCCTTTTAACTCTTGTAGATGTTCTCAGCATCTCCCCTCCTCTCCTTCCAGGTGGCATTGAGAAACCCTGTGCAATCAAGGGTGGGGTGCTAAAAGGAAAGCCTAGGAACAAGGATGATGTGAGCAGCATCACACGGTGTTTGGCATGCTGAAGAGAAAAGGGTGCAGAAGAAGTACTAGAGAGAGAGGTGGAAGGAATCCTTGTTGGAGAAGACACCACCACCCTTTGCGCAGTGTGGTATGGAGAGGAGACGCCCAGCAAGAGGGAGTCAGAGGCAGTCATTGTGAGCCCCTGTGACCTTCCAAGATTGGTTACAGTTCAGCATGAAAGCAGTGCTTCCGCTCAACTTTTCAACACCCGCTGGGCATTCTAGGGGATGTAGTCCATACCTCTACCACAATCCTTCGTGGCAACTAGTAGACTGTTAAGGGGCACTAGCAAAAGTGATACTTGAGCATCTGTGGTTGTATAAAATAAAAATAAATAAAAGACTCCTCAAATCCTTGTATATATATATATATATATATATATATATATATATATATATATATATATATACATACAGTATACATATTTGCATTATAAAATAAGAATTTACTCACCGGTAATTCTATTTCTCGTAGTCCGTAGTGGATGCTGGGGACTCCGTCAGGACCATGGGGATTAGCGGCTCCGCAGGAGACAGGGCACAAAATGTAAAAGTTTGACCACTAGGTGGTGTGCACTGGCTCCTCCCCCTATGACCCTCCTCCAAGCCTCAGTTAGGATACTGTGCCCGGACGAGCGTACACAATAAGGAAGGATTTTGAATCCCGGGTAAGACTCATACCAGCCACACCAATCACACCGTACAACTTGTGATCTGAACCCAGTTAACAGTATGATAAACGTAGGAGCCTCTGAAAAGATGGCTCACAACAATAAACAACCCGATTTTTTTGTAACAATAACTATGTACAAGTATTGCAGACAATCCGCACTTGGGATGGGCGCCCAGCATCCACTACGGACTACGAGAAATAGAATTACCGGTGAGTAAATTCTTATTTTCTCTGACGTCCTAGTGGATGCTGGGGACTCCGTCAGGACCATGGGGATTATACCAAAGCTCCCAAACGGGCGGGAGAGTGCGGATGACTCTGCAGCACCGAATGAGAGAACTCCAGGTCCTCCTTAGCCAGGGTATCAAATTTGTAGAATTTTACAAACGTGTTCTCCCCTGACCACGTAGCTGCTCGGCAGAGTTGTAATGCCGAGACCCCTCGGGCAGCCGCCCAAGATGAGCCCACCTTCCTTGTGGAGTGGGCATTGACAGATTTAGGCTGTGGCAGGCCTGCCACAGAATGTGCCAGTTGAATTGTGCTACAAATCCAACGAGCAATCGTCTGCTTAGAAGCAGGAGCACCCAGCTTGTTGGGTGCATACAGTATAAACAGCGAGTCAGATTTTCTGACTCCAGCCGTCCTTGAAATATATATTTTCAATGCTCTGACAACGTCCAGCAACTTGGAATCCTCCAAATCGCTAGTAGCCGCAGGCACCACAATAGGCTGGTTCAGGTGAAACGCTGATACCACCTTAGGAAGAAACTGAGGACGCGTCCTCAATTCTGCCCTGTCTGAATGGAAAATCAGATATGGGCTTTTATACGATAAAGCCGCCAATTCCGACACTCTCCTGGCTGAAGCCAGGGCCAGTAGCATGGTTACTTTCCATGTAAGATATTTCAAATCCACCGATTTGAGTGGCTCAAACCAATGGGATTTGAGAAAATCCAAAACTACATTGAGATCCCACGGTGCCACTGGGGGCACAACCGGGGGCTGTATATGTAGTACTCCTTTTACAAAAGTCTGGACTTCAGAAACTGAAGCCAATTCTTTTTGGAAGAAAATCGACAGGGCCGAAATTTGAACCTTAATGGACCCTAATTTGAGGCCCATAGACAATCCTGTTTGCAGGAAATGTAGGAATCGACCCAGTTGAAATTCCTCCGTCGGGGCCCTCCTGGCCTCACACCACGCAACATATTTTCTCCAAATGCGGTGATAATGTTGTGCAGTCACCTCCTTCCTGGCTTTGACCAGGGTAGGGATGACTTCTTCCGGAATGCCTTTTTCCCTTAGGATCCGGCGTTCAACCGCCATGCCGTCAAACGCAGCCGCGGTAAGTCTTGGAATAGACACGGTCCCTGCTGAAGCAGATCCCTTCTTAGAGGTAGAGGCCACGGATCTTCCGTGAGCATCTCCTGAAGTTCCGGGTACCAAGTCCTTCTTGGCCAGTCCGGAGCCACTAGTATCGTTCTTACTCCCCTTTGCTGTATAATTCTCAGTACCTTGGGTATGAGAGGCAGAGGAGGGAACACATACACTGACTGGTACACCCATGGTGTTACCAGAGCGTCCACAGCTATTGCCTGAGGGTCTCTTGACCTGGCGCAATACCTGTCCAGTTTTTTGTTGAGGCGGGACGCCATCATGTCCACCATTGGTCTTTCCCAATGGACCACAATCATGTGGAAGACTTCTGGATGAAGTCCCCACTCTCCCGGGTGAAGATCGTGTCTGCTGAGGAAGTCTGCTTCCCAGTTGTCCACTCCCGGGATGAACACTGCTGACAGTGCTATCACATGATTTTCTGCCCAGCGAAGAATCCTTGCAGCTTCTGCCATTGCCCTCCTGCTTCTTGTGCCGCCCTGTCTGTTTACGTGGGCGACTGCCGTGATGTTGTCCGACTGGATCAACACCGGCTGACCCTGAAGCAGAGGTTTTGCCAGGCTTAGAGCATTGTAGATTGCTCTTAGTTCCAGTATATTTATGTGAAGAGACGTTTCCAGGCTTGACCACACGCCCTGGAAGTTTCTTCCCTGTGTGACCGCTCCCCAGCCTCTCAGGCTGGCATCCGTGGTCACTAGGACCCAGTTCTGTATGCCGAAACTGCGGCCCTCTAACAGATGAGCACTCTGCAACCACCATAGCAGAGACACCCTTGTCCTTGTCGACAATTTTATCCGCTGATGCATCTGCAGATGCGATCCGGACCATTTGTCCAGCAGATCCCACTGAAAAATTCGTGCATGGAATCTGCCGAATGGAATCGCTTCGTAAGAAGCCACCATTTTTCCCAGGACTCTTGTGCATTGATGCACAGACACTCTCCCTGGTTTTAGGAGGTTCCTGACGAGTTCGGATAACTCCCTGGCTTTCTCCTCCGGAAGAAATACCTTTTTCTGAACAGTGTCCAGAATCATCCCTAGGAACAGCAGACGTGTCGTCGGGATCAGTTGGGATTTTGGAAAATTCAGAATCCACCCGTGCTGTTGGAGCACTACTTGGGTTAGTGCTACTCCGACCTCCAGCTGTTCTCTGGATCTTGCCCTTATCAGGAGATCGTCCAAGTAAGGGATAATTAATACGCCTTTTCTTCGAAGAAGGATCATCATTTCGGCCATTACCTTGGTAAAGACCCGGGGTGCCGTGGACAATCCAAACGGCAGCGTCTGAAACTGATAATGACAGTTTTGTACCACGAACCTGAGGTACCCTTGGTGTGAAGGGCAAATTGGGACATGAAGGTAAGCATCCTTGATGTCCAAGGACACCATAAAGTCCCCTTCTTCCAGATTCGCTATCACTGCTCTGAGTGACTCCATCTTGAACTTGAATTTTTGTATGTACAGGTTCAGAGATTTCATATTTAGAATAGGTCTTACCGAGCCGTCCGGCTTCGGTACCACAAATAGCGTGGAGTAATGCCCCTTTCCCTGTTGTAGAAGGGGTACCTTGACTATCACCTGCTGAGAATACAGCTTGTGAATGGCTTCCAATACCGTCGCCCTGTCGGAGGGTGACGTTGGCAAAGCAGACTTTAGGAACCGGCGAGGGGGAGACTTCTCGAATTCCAACCTGTAACCCTGAGATACTACCTGCAGGATCCAGGGGTCCACCTGAGAGTGAGCCCACTGTGCGGTGAAATTCTTGAGGCGACCCCCCACCGCCCCTGAGACCGCTTGTAAGGTCCCAGCGTCATGCTGAGGCCTTTGCAGAAGCCGGGGAGGACTTCTGCTCCTGGGAAGGAGCTGCTTGCTGCAGTCTCTTACCCTTTCCTTTGCCTCGGGGCAAATATGAATGTCCTTTTGCTTGCTTGTTCTTATAGGAACGAAAGGACTGCGGCTGAAAAGACTGCGTCTTTTTCTGCTGAGAGGTGACCTGAGGTAAAAAGGTGGATTTCCCGGCTGTTGCCGTGGCCACCAGATCCGATAGACCGACCCCAAATAATTCCTCCCCCTTATACGGCAATACTTCCATATGCCGTTTGGAATCCGCATCACCTGACCACTGTCGCGTCCATAAACTTCTTCAGGCAGATATGGACATCGTACTTACTCTTGATGCCAGAGTGCAAATATCTCTCTGTGCATCTCGCATATATAGAAATGCATCCTTTAAATGCTCTATAGTCAGTAAAATACTGTCCCTATCCAGGGTATCAATATTTTCAGTCAGTGACTCCGACCAAGCCACCCCAGCACTGCACATCCAGGCTGAGGCGATTGCTGGTCTCAGTATAACACCCGTATGTGTGTATATACTTTTTAGTGTATTCTCCAGCCTCCTATCAGCTGGATCCTTGAGGGCGGCCGTCTCTGACGACGGTAACGCCACTTGCTTTGATAAGCGTGTGAGCGCCTTATCTACCCTAGGGGGTGTTTCCCAGCGCGCCCTAACCTCTGGCGGGAAAGGGTATAATGCCAATAACTTCTTTGAAATTAGCAGTTTTCTATCGGGGGTAACCCACGCTTCATCACACACTTCATTCAATTCCTCTGATTCAGGAAAAACTACCGGTAGTTTTTTCACACCCCACATAATACCCCTTTTTGTGGTACTTGCAGTATCAGAGATATGCAAAACCTCCTTCATTGCCGTGATCATATAACGTGTGGCCCTACTGGAAAATACGTTTGTTTCTTCACCGTCGACACTGGATTCGGTGTCCGTGTCTGGGTCTGTGTCGACCGACTGAGGTAAAGGGCGTTTTACAGCCCCTGACGGTGTTTGAGACGCCTGGACAGGTACTAACTGGTTTGCCGGCCATCTCATGTCGTCCACCGACCTTTGCAGCGTGCTGACAGTATCACGTAATTCCATAAATAAAGCCATCCATTCTGGTGTCGACTCCCTAGGGGGTGACATCACCATTACAGGCAATTGCTCCGCCTCCACACCAACATCGTCCTCATACATGTCGACACACGCGTACCGACACACAGCAGACACACAGGGAATGCTCTGATAGAAGACAGGACCCCACTAGCCCTTTGGGGAGACAGAGGGAGAGTTTGCCAGCACACACCCAAGCGCTATAAATATATAGGGACAACCTTAAATAAGTGTGTTCCCCTTATAGCAGCTCAAATATTGTTAATATCGCCAAATAAGTGCCCCCCCTCTCTGTTTTTACCCTGTTTCTGTAGTGCAGTGCAGCGGAGAGCCTGGGAGCCTTCCTAGCAGCGGAGCTGTGTAGGAAAATGGCGCTGTGTGCTGAGGAGAATAGGCCCCGCCCCCTTTTCGGCGGGCTTCTTCTCCCGGTTTTTCTGAAAACCTGGCAGGGGTTAAATACATCCATATAGCCCCAGGGGCTATATGTGATGTATTTTAGCCAGAATAGGTATTTCTCATTGCTGCCCAGGGCGCCCCCCCCAGCGCCCTGCACCCTCAGTGACCGTTGGTGTGAAGTGTGCCGAGAGCAATGGCGCACAGCTGCAGTGCTGTGCGCTACCTCATGAAGACTGAGAAGTCTTCAGCCGCCGGTTTCTGGACCTCTTCTCTTTTCGGCATCTGCAAGGGGGTCGGCGGCGCGGCTCCGGTGACCCATCCAGGCTGTACCTGTGATCGTCCCTCTGGAGCTAGTGTCCAGTAGCCTAAGAAGCCAATCCATCCTGCACGCAGGTGAGTTCACTTCTTCTCCCCTAAGTCCCTCGTTGCAGTGAGCCTGTTGCCAGCAGGACTCACTGAAAATAAAAAACCTAATAAAACTTTTTCTAAGCAGCTCTTTAGGAGAGCCACCTAGATTGCACCCTGCTCGGACGGGCACAAAAACCTAACTGGGGCTTGGAGGAGGGTCATAGGGGGAGGAGCCAGTGCACACCACCTAGTGGTCAAACTTTTAAATTTTGTGCCCTGTCTCCTGCGGAGCCGCTAATCCCCATGGTCCTGACGGAGTCCCCAGCATCCACTAGGACGTCAGAGAAATTAATATTTGTTCATGCATTGTAGACCAATCGGGAATCATTTGTCTTCTATTTTAATTCTTCCAGTAAGGTGAGTTAAATAAACACTGAGGAGAAAAATCCACATGCTCACCGGCTCTACCCTCTGTGTATTGATCAAAGCAGGAAGTCCCTATTTCCCACATGAAAATCCCAGAAACCTGAGATTTTGTCTGTGGAAATGGCTCCACCCAGGTCAGGTCAGCTGGGAATCCTTCCCCGGATCCTTGCAGGGTTTATACACGGGAAGGTCACGGGTGAGCTGCAGTAGAAATGTGATACCCGGGTCCTCCGACCAAGGACCCATTTCCAGTTTGGTTGTGTCTATGTTACCTTCGTGATCAGGACCTGGAAGTGACATGACGAGAGGGCAGGAGAGAACTTCCGCCCTTACAGCACCTAAATGTTTTCTCCATTCGTTTGTGGTTTATTTTTTTTTCTATGCACCATTGGACCCTCGTAGGCTCGCTTCGCTCGCCACGCTTCGAGCTCGGTGTCTCGCTTCGCTCACCACAGGTTACTATTCCAAATAGTTTGTGACATGGACCCAGGGGCTTATGGGAAAGGTCCTCTCCACGAAGGGAAACTAGACGCTACCTTTCCAGTATGGGGAAAGTCTCATTCTGGTACTAGGAGATGATGTAATCTCCAAGCGCTGGCACAGTACCCGCGTGCAGTGTGAACCGCGTGCAGTGGAATTGCCCAGATCGGCGCCACAGTTGAAAAGTGTATGTCTCGGGTCTGACCCGGTTTGCAACTGTGTTGCAAATCTCGGGTCAGACCCTGGACCTCAGTGAAAAGGGGTATAAGATGACCCATCACTCCTAGCTATTGTAAGCATATGTTGGTTCTCACTTTGGCTACTTATGATTAGTTGGTAGCAAAGGTGAGTCCTGGGGCTATATTCTCACAGCAATAGAGACCAATTGAATATCTATATTGGGAAAAATGAATGAACACATTAACTGAAATGTTATTTATTTTATTTTTAGAAAAAAAATTACCAAAATTCCTAAAAATGGTGTGAATTCAAAAAATAAAATCACCATTTGACAGATTAGATATTTGAAATATTGAATTCCAGATTTTGGGGTGTTTTTAATCAATGACATATGATTAGGTTACATTATACATGGGAACTATTTCTGCACATCCAAAGAAAACTCTTAGGCCCTCATTCCGAGTTGATCGCACATAGCAACTTTTAACTCCTCGTGTGATCAACTTGACGCCGCCTATGGGGGAGAGTATTTTAGCATAGCAGGGCTGCGATCGTTTGTGCAGCCCTGCTATGCTAAAAAAGTTTCCTGCAAAACAAGACCAGGGTCAGACTTACTTACCCTGTGTGACGGATCCAGCGACAAAGGTCCCGGGATTGACGTCAGACATCCGCCCTCCAAACACCTGGACACGCCTGTGTTCGGATCTCCACACCCGGAAAACGGTGAGTATCCACCCCGGAATGTTCCCCGCTGTCAATCTTCTTGCGATCGCGCTAGCAATCACTTTCTTGTCTCTTCTGGTCGTTGCCCGGCGACGGTAGTCGCTGGGCAACGACGCGCATGCGCATTGCGGGCGCCGCGCATGCGCAGTTCCGACCTGTTCGCACCGCAGCAAAGAACCGCTGCGTGCAAACGGGTCAGAATGACCCCCTTAGTGCGTGAAGCACCCATGTGACCCTCATATTAGTTCTATTTGTTTCTAGATGTCTCCACTTAGCCTTGAATTATGTTAGAAACACTCTTGGAATATGTAATCTTTGCTGTTGAAATGAAGAGACTTATGCTACCAACATGACTTCTAACTGAAACCTAATTAACCAATCCAACGAGTCTTAATAAAACCCACACACATTCCCATGAGCACTTTATAATTAGATTAAACATATTAGGTGAAAAGTGCAAAAATTATTTAATGAAATGGTAATGAATTAAACTTAATTAAATTGCATTGATACAAATTAGCATTGTAAGAATATTTAATTTGGCAAGGTGTCAAGCAGAGAAATGATACGGTATATAGTTTTAACGAGTCATTTATTACTGGAGGAAATGCAAGGCAGAAGCATACTGTTTTCTATGTAAATTATGGAAGAACATGTTTATTGACAAGGCAGTCACTGACTATGGGATTCATTTAATAGAAGCTTACTTACAGGTATATGTTGGGTTAGAATAGCAGTAACATGTGTGGGAGAAGTGCGTCAGGTGTGCAAGTGTCTATACCAGGGTCAAACGCAGGATTTTCAGGGGCGGTTTCCGTATAAATATCTATATATCTATCTATAAACACATAACATATATATATATTAGAGATGAGCGGGTTCGGTTTTACTCGGTTTTACTTGGATTTACTCGGTTCTCAAAACGGCATCTTATTGGCTCAAGGACATCACATGTTTTGGATAGCCAATAAGAAACATCCGGACAAAACCGGACTGGGGTAATTCTGGCGTCACATTCGAACCCGCTCATCTCTAATTTATATATATATATATACATATATATGTATATATATACGGGAAGTCCCACACTCTCACCCAACACAGGTAACGGCTGGGGTGCCAAATCAAAGTCTGATCCAATCAATGGGTCAAACTCATAGTACAGTACAGTGTTTCTCCACATAACAGTGGAGGAAGATAGCACTCTCCAGACTTGTTGTAGTATACGTAATAAAGTCATTTATTCAAAACACTTGGTTCCATGTAATCTTCATGTCACAAGGTATATACATAAAGGGCTCACCAACGTGACCTGGTTCCTGCTTTGATGCTGACACTGATGCTGCTGTTTTCTTGACTTTGCATTGATTGACTGGCAAATACCTTGAGAAAGGTCCGAATACAGGACCGAAACGTTGGTGAGCCCTTTATGTATATACCTTGTTTGTGACATGAAGATTACATGGAACCAAGTGTTTTGAATAAATGACTTTATTACGTATACTACAACAAGTCTGGAGAGTGCTATCTTTCTCCACTGTTATGTGGAGAAACACTGTACTGTACATATATACATATATATATATATATATATATATATATATACACATACATATATATATATATATATATATATATTTGCAAAATTGGGTCCGGCACTCCATCTAAATACAGCTATGCTGTAAGTCGCTCTGGTGCCCTCCTGGCAGATTGTGCAGTCTGTCTATGTAGTCTTATAATCACGAAGGCGGCACTCACGAGACTTCAAATCAGGTGAAAAAACGGTGCAAATTTAATCCATATAGTGACTATATGGATTAAATTTGCACCATTTTTTAACCTGATTCGAAGTCTTGTGAGTGCCGCCTTTGTGATTATAAGACTATATATATATATATATATATATATATATATATATATATATGTTAGCAAGTTTGTCCAAGAAAAAATAATAATATATATATATATATATATATATGTATATATATATATATACACACACACGCTTCTATACATACATACGTACATATTAAATATATATACACACACACACACACACTATATATATATATATATACACACACATCTATACATACATACGTACATATTAAATATATATATACACACACACACACACACAGTATATATATATATATATATATACACACACATCTATACATACATACGTACATATTAAATATATATATATACACACACGCACACACAGTATATATATATATATATATATATATATATATATATACACGGCAGATAGAGACATGCAACGGCACTCAGAGACTGATCCCAGTTGATAACGTGCAAACAGTAACTTTAGTCCATAAGAAGCAAAGTGGGGTGACCAACGTTTCGGGGCACTAATGCCCCTTTGTCAAGGTGATACAAATGTGCAAAGAAACAACATACCTTTAAATAAGCAATAAAGACCCGCGAACGGGACACACGCCGGCGGAAAGTGGGTGGGAACGGAGTCCGTTCGGTGCACTTCCGGGTGTGGTGACGTCGGCGCGACCTTGCGTCGCGGTCCGTCACTCCCTGGAAACACGGAGCTTACACGGTCGCCTACGAGACCAGCGCTTGATAGTAACCAGTGGGCGGATAGACGTAGGTTCAGCTGACGGAACAAAGAAATGCAGTGCAATGTAAACATGTATAAAAATCTGTAAAGCTAAGTACATGTAAAATACTTAGGTGATTGGTAAAAGTGCATTGTTAAAAAGATACATACTATGGCATATATAAAATAAAAAGCACATATGAATTAACTAATAAAAAAATTAAAAATGGAAAATAAAAATTTATAACAGGTGATGTCTAGCTGGATACATACTATAGAATAAATGAGTAAAAAGACAGCGGCAGTGTGACCATATATAATTTCACAAGGTGGATAAACCATGTGAGCAATTAATAGCAGCAGGAAAAGATTATAATTAAATATAAACAAACTAATGCATGGTTAATAACCTCACTGCACACAGATAATGAAAAAACCTTTGATGCATGCTCACAACATGTAGGCTGTAAAAATATGGTCAAAAACTTAGGTTTGAAACACACTCCAAGCGATCTTGTCGTTGAGGCCTTTAGGTCTAATAGTATTGAGTGAATAAATCCATCTGGCCTCCAATCGTAGGAGTTGGCCCCCACGGTCGCCGCTGCGTATAGATTTAGGAATATGGTCAATGATCTGTAAGTTCAGGTCCTGAAGAGAATTTTGAAATTCAGCATAATGTTTCGCAACTGATTTTCCAGAGATCGCATACTTGATAGCCGATCTGTGCATGGCAAAGCGTTCTCGGGCAGTGCCCCTTTGGTCATGATGAAAAAAGTAACGTATAGCAATGGTTTTACTGGTAGAGAGGCTTAGTAATGTGCAATTCGTCAAAGGGAGAGAAATATTAGATGCCAAAGTGTCAAGTGTTTTAAAGAAAGTGCCAAGTGTCCAAAAAAGTGCTTTAGTGAAAACAAAGTGCTTAGTGCTAAGCCGCAGGGCTTCACCTTGCAAAATTTAATGGTACTGTTGTAAAATGTTCCAATAGAAGCTCAACAATCCAATATTTGGGATAGATAAAACATAAAGTTATAATATGGGGGTGCCTCGGACCAAGGTTGATGAACAGTCAGTCAAAAACTTATATATCGTAGAAGAGCTGCCACTCACCCTATTAGTATATGGCTCCGGTGCCCTCTGAAATAATAAATATATGGCAGATGGAGACATGCAGCGGCACTCAGAGACTGATCCCAGTTGATAACTTGCAAACAGTAACTTTAATCCATAAGAAGCAAAGTGGGGTGACCAATTACCTGGACGTCCAAGTTTCCATCAATAATGGAAGCATCAGAACAGATATCTTCTACAAGCCGACTGATAAGAACACTTTACTGCGAGCTAACAGCCACCACCCCAGGGCGCTGAAGAAAGGCCTTCCTAGGTCCCAATTGATGAGGGCAGCAAGAATCACCAGGGATCCATCTAGATTTGATCAGGCCCTGTCTACCGTTGTGAACCGCTTTTTAGTCAGGGGTTATGACGCAGGCGAACTTTCTAAGCACAAACAAGAGGTTGCAGCTATTCCTCGGCACAATCTGTTACAACAAAAACCTAAGAAACAAGATCAATTGGTACCATTAGTTACCAAATATACCACCGCCAGTCCTGTGGTACCTCGAGCCCTCAAAGCTATGTGGCCGATAGTATCTACTGATAAGAAATTACCTATCTTTAAGAGAAAAAGACCCCTTACATGCTACAAGAAAGGTAAAAGCATTAAGGATTATTTGGTGCATTCGGGCATAACAGGCTTCGGGGATCATTCAACTTCTAACTTTTTGACCAAACCTCCGGGAAGCTACAGATGCCTTTGGTGCAAAACCTGTGCCAATATGCAACCAGGGGCATCCTTTAAATCCACCTCTACTGGCAAATCATTCAATATTAGGCATGTTGTCACATGCACCACTACCCATATTGTATATCTAATTACCTGTCCCTGTAAGTTACAGTATGTGGGCAAGACGGTACGCACTGCCCGAGAACGCTTTGCCATGCACAGATCGGCTATCAAGTATGCGATCTCTGGAAAATCTTCAGATCAGCGAGTTGCGAAACATTATGCTGAATTTCACCATTCTCTTCAGGACCTGAACTTACAGATCATTGACCATATTCCTAAATCTATACGCGGCGGCGACCGTGGGGGCCAACTCCTACGATTGGAGGCCAGATGGATTTATTCACTCAATACTATTAGACCTAAAGGCCTCAACGACAAGATCGCTTGGAGTGTGTTTCAAACCTAAGTTTTTGACCATATTTTTACAGCCTACATGTTGTGAGCATGCATCAAAGGTTTTTTCATTATCTGTGTGCAGTGAGGTTATTAACCATGCATTAGTTTGTTTATATTTAATTATAATCTTTTCCTGCTGCTATTAATTGCTCACATGGTTTATCCACCTTGTGAAATGATATATGGTCACACTGCCGCTGTCTTTTTACTCATTTATTCTATAGTATGTATCCAGCTATACATCACCTGTTCGAATTATTATTTTCCATTTTTTATTTTTTTATTATTTAATTCATATGTGTTTTTTATTTTATATATGCCATAGTATGTATCTTTTTAACAATGCACTTTCACCAATCACCAAAGTATTGTACATGTACTTAGCTTTACAGATTTTTATACATGTTTACATTGCACTGCATTTCTTTGTTCCGTTAGCTGTACCTACGTCTATCCGCCCACTGGTTACTACCAAGCGCTGGTCTCCTAGGCGACCGTGTAAGCTCCGTGTTTCCAGGGAGTGACGGACCGCGACACAAGGTCGCGCCGACGTCACCACACCCGGAAGTGCACCGAACGGACTCCGTTCCCACCCACTTTCCACCGGCGTGTGTCCCGTTCGCGGGTCTTCATTGCTTATTTAAAGGTATGTTGTTTCTTTGCACATTTGTATCACCTTGACAAAGGGGCATTAGTGCCCCGAAACGTTGGTCACCCCACTTTGCTTCTTATGGATTAAAGTTACTGTTTGCATGTTATCAACTGGGATCAGTCTCTGAGTGCCGCTGCATGTCTCTATCTGCCGTATATTTATTATTTCAGAGGGCACCGGAGCCATATACTAATAGGATGAGTGCCAGCTCTTCTACGATATATATATATATATATATATATATATATATTATATATAGTGAGACAGAGTATATGTGTGGCACACAGCTTACATACAATACACACACACAGAATACTTACAAACATGCAGCATATGCACACACGCACACATATATGTAGCATGCACACACACAGCTTGCTTAAAAAAACAACAGGGCATATGCACACACATTACATACTGTACTTCTTACACACACACAGCAGTTTTAAAACACTCAGGGCATACACACAGCCCCCTTTTCCCCCATACTTCAGATGTAGTTTGCAGCAGGAGCTCCTCCGTGAATGCTGGCAGTGCTGGGTGGCGCAGAAACTCTTCCTCACTGTCAGTGCTGTACTCGCGGCGTGCTGCCCGGCCACCGCCGGTTCAGCTTTCAGCGTCTGCCCGGCCACCGCCGGTTCAGCTGTCAGCGCTTCCGCGTTAGGTGGAATGGATATGAAAGCCACCTGACGAGGAAGCGCTGACAGCTGAACTGGTGGTGGCCGGGCAGCACGCCGCGAATACAAAGCTGACAGGAAGAGTTTCTGCGCCGCCCAACACTGCGGTGGCCGGGCAGCAGCACTGGGGTGAGGGTGCTCGGCTGGTGCATAGACGGAGACAAGGTTGTCTCCGTCTCTGAAAAAATAATTTAGTCCATCAGGGGGGGTTTCTGGGGACTCGGAACCCCCCCCCAGATGCGCTACTATATACGTATGCCTTAGCATCATGCCAGTGTTTGTTAATGTTATAGTCATAATACTCTATTTATACATAATTTAATAATGTTGTGACGTGTCATAGAATAATGAAATAAAGAGATGAAATTGTCTTTACAATTATTGCTCTAAAAGTTATTACCACGTGTAAATAAAAACAAACCCCTTCACATCTGTTGTTTATAAAAATCAAATGGTCGGGTTTTCCCGCCTGACTCGGAAAACAGAACGAGGCAAAACGTCATCATCCCGCTTTCGGATTCTCGCGGGGTTTGGATTCCATATAAGGAGCTGCGAGTCGCCGCCATTTTCACTCCAGCATTGGAGAGTGTACAGAGAGGACGTGTCTCCGTTCTCTCAGTGTCCGTGTCTTGTGCTGCATCTGTCCAGTCACAGTGGTTGTGTCCTCTTGCTGCAATATGTCCAGGGGTGCTGTGTTGTGCAGCATCAGTTCAATGGTGGTGTATTGTGCTGCATCAGTTCAATGGTGGTGTATTGTGCTGCATCAGTTCAATGGTGGTGTATTGTGCTGCATCAGTCCAGTCACAGTGGTATCCTCTGCTGCCATATGTCCAATGCTGCTGTATAATAATAAGTCTCTTACAGTGTTGCTGTGTTGTCCTGCATCAGACCAGTGGTAGTGTCCTGTGCATCAGCCATCAGTCAGTCCAGTGACCAGTCACAGTGGTATCCTCTACTGCCATATGTCCAGTGCTGCTGTATAATAATAACAACAAGTCCCTTACAGTGTTGCTGTGTTGTCCTGCATCAGACCAGTGGTAGTGTCTTGTACATCAATCAGTCCAGTGACAAGTCACAGTGGTGTCCTCTGCTGCCACATGTCCAGTGCTCCTGTGCTGCATATTGTGTTATACAGTAGAACTCCAGAAAAATAATGGAGAACAAAAATTTGGAGGATAAAATAGGTAAAGATCAAGAACCACTTCCTCCTAGTGCTGAAGCTGCTGCCACTAGTCATGACATAGACAATGAAATGCCATCAACGTCGTCTGCCAAGGCCGATGCCCAATGTGATAGTAGAGGGCATGTATAATTCAAAAAGACAAAGTTCAGTAAAAGACCCAAAAAAAGAAATTTAAATGGTCTGAGGAGAAAAGTAAACTTGCCAATATAGCATTTACGACATGGAGTGGCAAGGAACGACTAAGGCCCTGGCCTATGTTCGTGACTTCATGTTCAGCTACACATGACGATAGAAGCCCTCATCTTCCCACTGTAAAAATTAAAAGAGTTAAGCTGGAAAAAGCACAGAAAAGAACTTTGCGTTCTGAAATGGTATCACAAATCCCCAAGGAGAGTCCTAGTGTGTCGGTGGTTGCAATGCCTGACCTTCCCAACACTGGACGGGAAGAGGTGGCTACTGCCACCATTTGCACGCCCCCTGCAAGTGTTGGAAGGAGCACCAACAGTCCAGTTCCTGATATGCAAATTGAAGATGTCACTGTTGAAGTGCACCAGGATGAGGATATGGGGGTTGCTGGCGCTGAGGAGGAAGTTGACGATGAGGATTCTGATGGTGATGTGGTTTGTTTAAATGAGGCACCTGGGGAGACACCTGTTGTCCGTGGGATGAAGAAGCCCATTGTGATGCCTGGGCAAAATGCCAAAAAAGCCACCTCTTCGGTGTGGAATTATTTCTCCACAAATCCGGACAACAGGTGTCAAGCCATGTGTTGCTTCTATCAATCTGTAATAAGTAGGGGTAAGGATGTTAACCACCTAGGAACATCCTCCCTTATACGTCACCTGCAGCGCATTCATCAGAAGTCAATGTCAAGTGTGAAACTTTGGGTAAGAGTGTAAGCAGTCTAATGACACCTAAATCCCTTCTTCCTCTTGTACCCAAGCTCCTGCAAGCAACACCACCAACTACCACAACGTCAACTACCTCCTCAGTCATGAACGTCAGTAGTCCTGCAGGTCATGTCCCTGGCAAGACTGACGAGTCCTTTCCTAACCGGGATTCCTCGGGAGTATCCTTGAGTGGAACGCCTACTGCTACTGTTGCTGCCGCCGCTTCTTTTGTTGCTGCTGGGAGTCGATCATCATCTCAGAGGGGAAGTCGGAAGACCACTTGTACTACTTCAACTAAGCAATTGACTGTCCAACAGTCCCTTGTGAGGAAGATTAAATATGACAGCAGTCATCCTGTTGCAAAGCAGATAACTGAGGCCTTGACACTTATGTTGGTGTTAGACATGCATCCGGTATCCGCCATTAGTGCAGTGGGATTTAGACAATTGATGGAGGTATTGTGTCCCCGGTACCAAATCCCATCTAGGTTCCACTTCACTTGGCAGGCGATATCGAGAATGTACAGAGACATCAGAAAAAGTTTTGCCAGTGTCCTAAAAAATGTGGTTGTATCCAGTGTCCACTTAACCACGGACATGTGGACAAGTGGAACAGGGCAGATTAAGGACTGTATGACTGTGACTGCCCACTGGGTAGATGTATTGCCTCCCGCAGCAACAACAGCAGCAGCGGCATCAGTAGCAGCATCTCGCAAATCCAAACTCGTTTCTATGCAGGCTACGCTGTGTATCACCGCTTTCCGTAAGAGGCACACCGCTGACAACCTCTTACGGAAACTGAGGGACATCATTGCGCATTGGCTTACCCCACTTAGACTCTCCTGGGGATTTGTGATATCAGACAACGCCACCAATATTGTGCGTGCATTTCAACTAGGCAAATCCCAGCACGTCCCATATTTTGCACATACAATTAATTTGGTGGTACCAGAATTTTTAAAAAATGACAGGGGCATGCAGGAGATGATGTCGGTGGCCCGTAAAAATTACGGACCACTTTTGACATTCTGCCACTGCGTGCCGAAGACTGGAGCACCAGCAAACACTCCTGAACCTGCCCTGCCTCACCTGAAGAAAAAGGTGGAAACAAGGTGGAATTCAACACTCTATATGCTTCAGAGGATGGAGGAGCAGCAAAAGGCCATTAAAGCCTATACATCCACCTACAATACAGGCAAAGGAGGGGGGAATGCACCTGACTCAAGTGCAGTGGAGAATGATTTCAACGTTGTGCAAGGTTCTGATGCCCTTTGAACTTGCCACACGTGAAGTCAGTTCAGACACTGCCAGCCTGAGTCAGGTCATTCCCCTCATCAGGCTTTTGCAGAAGCAGCTGAAGAAATTGAAGGAGGAGCTAAGATGGAGCGATTCTGCTAAGTATGTGGGACTTGTGGATGGAGCCCTTCATTCGCTTTGCCAGGATTGAAGGGTGGTCAATCTGTTGAAATCAGAGCACTACATTTTGGCCACCGTGCTCAATCCTAGGTTTAAAGCCTACGTTGTATCTCTCTTTCCGGCAGACACAAGTTTGCAGAGGTGCAAAGACCTGCTGTTGAGTAAATTTTCAACTCAAGCGGAATGTGACCCGTCAACAGCTCCTCCCTCAATTTCTGCCACCACTGGGGCTGCAAGGAAAAGGATAAGATTTCCTAGCCCACCCACTGGCGGTGATGCAGGGCAGTCAGGAGCGAAAGCTGACATCTGGTCCGGACTGAAGGACCTGCTAACAATTACTGACATGTCTACTGTCACTGCATATAATTCTGTCACCATTGAAAGAATGGTGGTAGATTATATGAGTGACAGCATCCAAGTAGGCATGTCAGACAGTCCGTATTTATACTAGAGATGTGCACCGGACATTTTTTCGGGTTTTGTGTTTTGGTTTTGGATTCGGTTCCGCTGCCGTGTTTTGGATTCGGACGCATTTTGGCAAGACCTCCCTGAAAATTTTCTGTCGGATTCAGGTGTGTTTTGGATTCGGGTGTTTGTTTTTCAAAAACCCTTCAGAAAAATCTTAAATCCTAGAATTTGGGGGTAATTTTGATCCTATAGTATTATTAACCTCAATAACCACAATTTCCACTCATTTCCAGTCTATTCTGAACACCTCACAATATTATTTTTAGTTGGGGGGGTTCGGATCTCAACGGACTGAACCCGCTCATCTCTACTCACAATACTATTTTTAGTCCTAAAATTTGCACCAAGGTCACTGGATGACTAAGCAAAGTGACCCAAGAGGGCGGCACAAACACCTGGCCCATCTAGGAGTGGCACTGCAGTGTCAGACAGGATGGCACTTCAAAAAATTGGCCCCAAACAGCACATGATGCAACGAAAAGAGAAAAAGAGGTGCACTGTGGTCGCTGGACGGCTAAGATAAGCGACACAAACACCTCAATATCACAGAAATTATTCGTTCTAATCAATGGTATTATTGGTCCAAATCACTGGAAGAAAATGACAAAATCACTGGAATTATTCGTTCTAATCAATGGTATTATTGGTCCAAATCACTGGAAGAAAATGAAAAAATCACTGGAATTATTCGTTCTAATCATTGATATTATTGGTCCAAATCACTGGAATTATTCGTTCTAATCAATGGTATTACTGGTCCAAACACAAACAAACAAGTGCGCTGACCTGGGTGGAGTTCAGGTTAATTAATTATTCATCAATATGTCAGTGTATGCTGCTGCTTCCCCCTAATGAGGTAATTGCCAACCTCAAAGGAATATACTATATAGCAAAAATTGGTGCTGGGGATGCGCTACACCACTAACAAATAGTTGATATAGAATAAAAATGTACATGTAATTCTATATATTACTGTGTATAAAAAGGGTTTAATACTCATTAGACAGTTTTATAAACAAAAAATTATAATTTATTTTTATAGAATTTATTATATAGACAGCTTTAAAAAATTAATTAATATAAAGCCTGTATTTCCTATACGGCTCTTAACCTTGAAAAGACATATTTAAAGCTAAAACTTAAAAACATATATATAGATAGGCTGTATAGCTGATAAACCTTTCGAACAGTCCTAGGATTTAAAACACTGTTTTTCTATGTATAGAGTCCTATTATTTTTACTCAATTGGATCCGATATACTGTAACAGTCTTTGCTACAAAATGTTCTTCTTTAGAAAGAGTTCAATGAGTCCCTGCTGTGCACAGCTTTTGATGTCATTTAAATGTATGCATTTTGGATTGTTAAAACACTTGACTTATATCCACATTGTTTTCCCCTGGTTCCAAATCTTACAGCTTGATCCCTTCGGTTTCTTGTTAAATCAATTAAGTTACCGTGATTACGTTCTGCCGGGATTCAAATGGCGCTGTTGGTTCCAATCTTGTTGGGGTCTGTGGCTGTCACAGTGGTAGTTGTGGATGGGCTCATTTGAACGTGTAACGCGTTTCTCCACCTTTTTCGTTACCGTCGGCGGCTTCCTCAGACACAGTCCTTACTGAGCCCCGTTCTCCTGTTTAAATATCCTCTCATGATCGCGTCACCGTGCCCTCTTGTGCGTGTGCGCGCTCCTTATTGCATTCCAAGACCATTTTGCACATGCGCACTTCTTAGTGCGTATCGAGCCTCTGTCTCGTCTGCCATTTTGTTACATTCTCCATAGTTCTTTATTTCTCACAACTTTACAGGTCACGATCCATTAAGTTACATCAGCGTATCTCCCTATCATCATCTAATTCTCTATTAAAACATGATATTACATCTTATTCTTTCTATGTTACCATATTCTTCCTGTGAATTGTATATACATGACTGTCTATTCTTTACGATTTAAAAAAAAATAAAAAGCAACCATGGTTTCTCAATAGCTTCTCAAATTAAACCCAATCGTATATTAAACCCATTTCAAAGAATATAATTCCTTCACTCCACCCTTTGTTTACCTATAATCATTTTATTATTTCTTTATGATAATTCTCATTATGTAATGCTTCTGCTCATTCTGTCCCAAGGCATATATAAAAGGAGGAACATATATATATATACATATATATATATATTTATCTCTATATCCTATCACCTTCTTTACAAAACACAATTATCTTGTTTTTATATTTTCATCAAATATTTTATTGTTAAAAATATTATATTTTATTTATTTTATATAGTGAGTCTTATCTTCCCCACATTTATAGATCATAATATACCTCATACCTAAAAACACCATTACCATTATTTTTTTGTGTGTATCCCCCCACCCCGTGATTTGATTAAACATTGTCGCAAGTATATCATCCCTCTCCCTCACAATCCATCCCCCCCCCCTCCTTGAAATCTAGTACCTTTCCAATTGTTTCTTATATAACCTGTGTATACTGGTATGTGTGTGAAAGTGTTACACCTTGATATTACTTCCCTAAATATTGTTTAATTCTATAGTGTCATTCAATCCTAACGGAGACATGCTACGTAAACAAAAAATCCAGTATGCTTCTTTATTACATAATCTTGTGTAACGATCCCCCTACAAGTGATATCCACCCATTCAATCCCCGTGATCTTTATATTGGCCATATTTCCATCTTGACAATCTGTAACATGTCTATATAATGTGTTAGTTCTTAATTTCTTTTCAATATTCCTTTTATGTTCCATAAATCTGCAATTTAATGTTCTTATTGTCCTGCCTATATATTGTTGTCCACATCCACATTGTAATAGATATATGATGAATGTGGACTTGCAGTTCATGAACCTCTTAATAGGATGGATTTCTTTAGTTATAGTTGACTCAAAACTTGTTACCTTTCTTTCTGAATATTTACAAGTAAGACATCCTGTTTTTCCACAGTGATGGAAACCTTTTGGTCTTTGGGGGAGCCAGCTTCCTACTTTATCCTGTTTTATTTCTTGTTTAAATAGACTAGGAGTTAATTTTAACTTCAAGTTCTCAGCTGTTCTGAATATTACCCTTTCTGATAACTCGGTGGTGTTATTCAACACCTCATCAAGTTTAAGTAGGGGGAAATTTTTCTTAAAATTTTTCTTAATTTCTCCAAATTCTGTTATATTTGGTAATAAATGAAGTAGTTCTATTCTGTATTTTTGATTGTTCTGCCAGTTCTTTGAGGGGGCCTTTTTTAGAGATGTGTGGTTTTGTTGTAGTTCCCTTTAGTATATTTTCCCTTTCTATATCTATGACCTCCTGTAGAGCTTTCTCAAGTACATGATCTGGATACCCCTGTTGACTAAATGACATAGATTTCTTCTGCCTGTCTATAGAACCCTTCCTCTGATGAACAGTTTCTTATAATACGGAGGAACTGGCTCTTTGGCACATTATCCTTCCAAACTTTGTAATGATTACTCCTATAATTTAAATATCGATTCTGGTCTACCTTTTTGATAAATGTTTCTGTATGTATTTTTTCTCCTACATTTGCTGTTAGTGTAATGTCTAGAAAATTTATAACCAACTCACTTATAGTGTTGGTAAACTTGATCCCAAAGTCATTATTATTCAGACTTCCTACAAAATTCTGCGCAGACTGAAGGTCCCCTTTCCAAATGATAAATAGGTCATCTATAAACCGTCCATATAGGACCAGGTTCGCCCCAGCCCCGCCCCCCCAGATGTGTCGCTCCTCGAAGCGGCCCATAAAGAGGTTGGCAAAGCTCGGGGCGAACCTGGTCCCCATCGCGGTTCCACAAATTTGTAAATAGTATTGTTTATTAAATAAAAAGTAATTATGATATAAAATAAATCTGCCTGTACTATAAATTGTTTCATATTATCTGTAAGTGAAATATCTGTTGTTAAATAATGTGTTATTGTTTGTATTCCTAATTCATGGTCAATATTTGAATATAAAGATTCAACATCACAGGTAATAAATTTATAATTTGGTTTCCATTCAATATCTTTGATTAAATTTAAAAAATGGGTCGTGTCCTTAATGAAAGAACGTCGACTCTTAACATGGATCTGTAGATGACTATCAATGAAAAAAGACAGATTGTTTGTCATAGAGCCCACCCCTGAGATGATTGGTCTCCCAGGGGGGGCTTCTAGTGACTTATGTAGTTTAGGTAAAAAATAAAAAGTTGGGATAACTGGGTGTAGTGAGTATAGAAAATAAAAAGTCTCCCTTGGTATAGTTCCCTCTCCTACAGCACTATCTAATAGACATTTTAATTTTCTCTGAAATATGTTGGTGGGATTACAAGTCAGTTTTTTGTAGTATTCCTTATTATCTAACTGTCTATAAGATTCCTTTAAATAGTATGTGGTATCCATTATTACTACCCCCTCCCTTATTTGCCTGTTTAATGGTGATTGTTTCATTCTTCATTAGATTTTTTAGAGCATTTCTTTCCCCTCTGTTCAGATTATCTTTTATTTGAGTATGTTCTAGCTTATTACACATTTCTCTGAAGTCCTCCATAGTTGTTTTGTGGAAGCTTTCAATATATGGTCCTCTATATTGTAGAGGATAGAACTCTGACTTTACTTTGAATTTGAATTTTTCAGGGGTAGTTTCGTGTATATCATATAGACTAATGGGGATGACATCTTGTCCAGATTCTGATGCCAGTTCATCTAATAGTTCAACCATAAATGTATCTTCATCATTAATGAGGACAGGTGTCCCTATTTCGCCTTTCTGTTTCAATGACATCATTGCAAAGTAGCGTTTCCTACTAAGAGTTCTTACATATTTGTTCAGATCTACAAATAACTCGAATCAATTTGGTTTAGAGGAAGGTGCAAAGTTTAATCCTCTTTCTAACAGCCTCTCTTCTTCTTTATTAAGGATCTTACTGGAGATGTTAAAGACTCCTTTTCCTGTTATGTGTATCTTGTATTTTTTCCCAGATTTCCCTCTACTCCCTCTTGGTTTTCTATATATTAATGGTCCAAATCACTGGAAGAAAATGACAAAATTACTCGAATTATTCGTTCTAATCAATGGTGTTATTGGTCCAAATCACTGGAAGAAAATGTCAAAATAACTGGAATTATTCGTTCTAATCAATGGTATTATTGGTCCAAATCACTGGAAGAAAATGACAAAATCACTGGAATTATTCATTCTAATCAATGGTATTATTGGTCCAAATCACTGGAAGAAAATGGAATGGATGGATATTTGCAGTGACACAGAGCTGCAAGATACAGCAATGGCCTACTGTACACAACTATGGGGGTGATTCCGAATTGTTCGCTCGCTAGCAGATTTTAGCAGCCCTCTGGGAGTGTATGTTAGCTTAGCAGAATAGCGAATGAAAGATTAGCAGAATTGCGAATAGAAAATTCTTAGCAGTTTCTGAGTAGCTTGAGACTTACTCCTACACTGCGATCAGCTCAGCCTGTTTCATTCCTGGTTTGACGTCACAAACACGCCCTGCGTTCGGCCAGCCACTCCTCCGTTACTCCAGACACTCCCGCGTTTTATCCTGGCACGCCTGCGTTTTTCCGCACACTCCCAGAAAACGGTCGGTTTCCGACCAGAAACACCCACTTCCTGTCAATCACACTGCGATCACTTCAACGATGAAAATTCTTCGTTCGGACGTGAGTAAATCTACTAAGTTTTGTGCTAAAATACTTAGCGCATGCGCACTGCGTACCATGCGCATGCGCATTTTTGCCTTAATCGCTCCGTTGCGAAAATTGTCAATGAGCAAACGACTCGGAATGACCCCCAATATACTGTTGGGTCACCAAAATGCTGCACTGTAATACTATATCTATACTGCTCACAAAAATGCCGCACAGATATGGAATGGATACTTGCAGTGACACAGAGCTGCAAGATACAGCAATGGCCTACTGTACAACTATATACTGTTAGTCACCAAAATGCTGCACTGTAATACTATATATACTGCTCACAAAAATGTTGCACAGATATGGAATGGATACTTGCAGTGACACAGAGCTGCAAGATACAGCAATGGCCTACTGTACTGTACTACTATAATTATTATAGAGATGACAGATATAAAGTTACATTGTGGGGGAATCCAGTATACGTTCTGTCACCAGGTCCAGTGAATGGCCACATCATGTATATAGGTGACAGATATAAAGTTACATTGTGGGGGAATCCAGTATACGTTCTGTCACCAGGTACCAGTGAATGACCACATCATGTATATATGTGACAGATATAAAGTTACATTGTGAGGGAATCCAGTATATGTTCTGTCACCAGGTACCAGTGAATGACCACATCATGTATATAGGTGACAGATATAAAGTTACATTGTGGGGGAATCCAGTATACGTTCTGTCACTAGGTACCAGTGAATGACCACATCATGTATATAGGTGACAGATATAAAGTTACATTGTGAGGGAATCCAGTATACGTTCTGTCACCAGGTACCAGTGAATGACCACATCATGTATATAGGTGACAGATATAAAGTTACATTGTGAGGGAATCCAGAATACGTTCTGTCACCAGGTACCAGTGAATAACCACATCATGTATATAGGTGACAGATATAAAGTTACATTGTGGGGGAATCCAGTATACGTTCTGTCACCAGGTACCAGTGAATGACCACATCATGTATATAGGTGACAGATATAAAGTTACATTGTGGGGGAATTCAGTATACGTTCTGTCACCAGTTACCAGTGAATGACCACATCATGTATATAGGTGACAGATATAAAGTTACATTGTGAGGGAATCCAGTATACATTCTGTCACCAGGTACCAGTGAGTGACCACATCATGTATATAGGTGACAGATATAAAGTTACATTGTGGGGGAATCCAGTATACGTTCTGTCACCAGGTACCAGTGAATGACCACATCATGTATATACTTATACTGGTGGTCCCCAGTCCCCACAATGCAGCACACTGATCAGATATTTGCAGCACACTGAGCATAGATATGGAGCATTTTCAGGCAGAGAACGTAGATATTTTCAGCACACTGAGCACAGATTATTTGCAGCACACTGAGCACAGATATTTGCAGCACACTGAGCACAGATTACGGGGCATTTCAGGGAGAGAACGCTGCCACGTCCTCTCCGTTCAATCTCCAAAGCACGAGTGAAAATGGCGGCGACGCGCGGCTCCTTATATAGAATATGAATCTCGCGAGAATCCGACAGCGGGATTATGAAATTCGGGCGCGTTCTGGTTAACCGAGCAAGGCGGGAAGATCCGAGGCTGCCTCGGAACCGTGTAAAATGGGTGAAGTTCGGGGGGCTTCGGATCCCGAGGAACCGAACCCGCTCATCTCTAATTTATACTGGCAGGAAAAGGAGGCAATTTGGATACCCTTGCACAAACTGGCTTTATTTTACCTAAGTTGCTCCCCCTCCAGTGTGTACTCCGAAAGAGTGTTTAGTGCAGCCGGTAACCTTGTCAGCGATCGGCGTAGGAGGTTACTTCCACAAAATGTGGAGAAGATGATGTTCATCAAAATGAATTATAAATTCCTCCAGGAAGACCTTGACCAGCAATTATCTCCGGAAAGTACACAGGGACCTGTGATGGTGGATTCCAGTGGGGACGAATTAATACTCTGTGAGGAGGGGGATGTACACAGTGAAAGGGGTGAGGGATCGGAGGATGAGGATGAGGTCGACATCTTGCCTCTGTAGAGCCAGTTTGTGCAAGGAGAGATTGATTGCTTCTTTTTTGGTGGGGGCCCAAACAAACCACTAATTTCAGCCACAGTCGTGTGGCAGACCCTGTCGCTGAAATGATTGGTTTGTTAAAGTGTGCATTTCCTGTTTATACAACATAAGGATGGGTGGGAGGACCCAAGGACAATTCCATCTTGCACCTCTTTTTCTTCTTTGCATCATGTGCTGTTTGGGGACTATTTTTTTAAAGTGCCATCCTGTCTGACACTTCCGTATATGTCCTGTGGTGCTGCCATATAATTCCAGTGATACTGCCGTATATGTCCAGTGGTACTACCATATAATTCCAGTGATATTGCCATATAATTCCAGTGATATTGCTGTATAATTCCAGTGGGAATTGTTTGTGTCGCTTGGCTTAGTCATACAGCTACCTCATTGCACCTCTTCTACATCTCTGCATGAGGTGCAGTTTGGGGCCTAGTTTTTGAATAGGGCCATCCTGTTTGCCACTGCAGTGCCACTCCTAGATGGGCCAATTGTTTGTGTCACTTGGCTTAGTCATACAGCTACCTCATTGCACCTCTTCTACATCTTTGCATGAAGTGCTGTTTGGGCCTTTTTTTTATATCTGCCCTCCTGTCTGACACTACAGTGCCACTCCTAGATAGGCCAGGTGTTTGTGTTGTCCACTTGTGTCGCTTAGCTTAGTCATCCAGCAACCTTTTGGCCTAAAAACAATATTGTGACGTGTGTGGTGTTCAGAATAGACTGCAAATGATTGGAAATTAATGTTATTGAGGTTAATAATACCGTAGGATCAAAATTACCCCCAAATTCTGTGATTTTAGCTGTTTTTATGTTTTTGTTTTTTTTAAATCATCCAGATCCAAAACCAAAACACGAAAGGGTGGTTTTGGCAAAACCAAGCCAAAACCAAAACACGAAAGTGGAATTAGAACCAAAACCAAAACACAAAACACGAAAAGTGCCAGCCGCACATCTCTAATTTTTGTTTTGCAATAACATGAACACACTCTTACTGTACTCTGCCTGAGCTTGCCCAACCCTACCCACTCCCATTCCATTTTTCTAAGTGTAAAGCTGGGTGCACACCTGGCCGACTCGCCAATCTATCTAACGATTGGTAAGTGCATACACACTTACCATTTGTCCGCCCGATGTGTCATGGCTGACGTCACAACTGGGCAGGCATTTAAATGTTATTCTATGCCAGTTCATTACCTGATTTGAGATTTGTATTTATTGGAGCACCATCAACACAATTTTTTAATATTCTGGTCAACCAAACCTGCAGTGGTTGCCAAAATTGTTATGGTCTAGCCTCACCTGTATGCATTTTTTGAATCCTGCACTGAACTGGTACTTGGACAGTGGGTTAGTGTCAGCATGTACTGTACAAGCAAAGCAGCACCCCTTATTGTTCTAATGTCTGCAAGCTCATTATACAGTACTGTATAAACCATTTGTTTGTGGATGATCACCCATGATCCTCTTGCCTAGCAAGTCTATTTTGGATTTGTGACTTTTGCAGGTGTTGGTTTTATTACTGGTGATGATATTCTGGATCAACATTCCCGCTGTCTTGGCTTTTTTGGCTAAAGCGACGCAGACAATGATTCTACAAGCACTAAAGAAGGTTATTGGAAATGCTGCACTAAATAGCTTGGTTTTACTCTCGTCCAACCATAATGAATTTGTTACTTTTATCCTCCTTAAGACTAAGGGGGAGATGTACAGATGTAGCCACCTTTATCTTGACTGGCTGAGGCGTTTGTCCCGATCGAGCATACGCAGCGTAGGGAGGCGCGCCTAGTCACAGAGAGGCGTACCTAATCGCACGGAGGCAGACAGAGCGTTTGGCGTTACCTTTACGTATAATACCTGCGATCAGCCACCAGATGTCGCTTTTTACAATCACCACTGAGCATGCGTGTGGTCTCCCGTAAAATACAATACTGAAATATATAATAAGGACTACTTTACTAAGTCGTCTCATTACGCTGCATACAGTAAATACTCATTACGCTGCATTATTTAATACAGTATATACGATACAGACACAGATAGTACAGCATACAGTATATGATCCATCTACAGTACTTTATGAATATGTGAGCGTCCAAGTCCCGCAGACAAAACAACAGAAAACCAGTAGTGTACACTGTCGCAAATGGACGTGTTAGAAGTTCACTATTGCCTCTTGAGATTAGGAATTTTGTACAGTATGTTAGCGTCCTAATCCCGTAGTCATTACAGCATAATCAAAACCAATGGATTTATTCATCTGTCTGCGGCGAAGTGGTGAAGTGTTCCGCTTCCTATACTCAGAGTCCTGAGTTCGATTCCTAAAGTACAAATGCATGTTATTTTTTCCAGACACTTTATTATTTTTTGTATTCACATAAACCAGGGTAAAGCTGCATGAGCGGTTCTACTGTTAAGGTTCTATGCACCGTTCAATACACATACAATTCTGTAGCTGGGCAGACTCAATAGAAATGACTACCACCTATGACTCCTTGCCCCACAGAGGCCCTAGGCTACGGAGCAAGTAACAGTCCAGATTTTACAGGCTATGGGGCAATGCTGAAGGAGCGTCACAATCCTCTAGCTAAAATACACAGGGGCGATAGGAATAAGCGAGGTCTATGCACATTATGGTACACCGGACTCGATCGCATAGCACACTGGCAAAATGGCCGCCGCCCCTGAACCCTTGTGCATGGGGCAATGCTGAAGGAGCGTCACAATCCCCTAGCTAAAATACACAGGGGCGATAGGGATAAGCTAGGTCTGCACATTACGGTACACCGGACTCAATCGCATAGCACACTGGCAAAATGACCATTACCCCTGAACCCCCACCTCGTGGCAGGCAGCGATGGCTATGGGGCAATGCTGAAGGAGCGTCACAATCCCCTAGCCAAAATACACAGGGGCTATAGAGATAAGCGAGGTCTATGCACATTACGTTGCACCGGGCTCGATCATATAGCAAACTGACAAAACACAAGTTTTACATAAAGCAGGGCAAAGCTGCAGGAGAGTTTCTACTGTCAAGGTTCTATGCACTTTACGGTACACATACAATTCTATAGCAGGGCAAACTCAATTGAAATGGCTACCGCCTGTGACTCCTAACTCCATGGAGGCACTCGGCTATGGAGCAAGTAACAGCACAGATTTGAAGCAATGCTGAAGGAGCGTCAGAATCCCCTAGCTAAAATACACAGGGGTGATAGGGATAAGCGAGGTCAATGCACATAACGATACACCGCAAAGTGCCCATGGTTTTGATTATGCCTTTTCTTTGAACACGGTATTGTCCACTGCCTCGCCCTACCCCCATCCCACTTTCCCTTTCCCCCCTGGGAGCCTTCAAAGTACATGCAGTAGACAGGGAGGGAGTTCCGATCAGGTTACAAGACATGTGCAACAGTATACTACTGTGTGTAGGAAAGTCCTCCACCTACTCTGATTTATGTGAAACCTGTGTGCACCCTTTCATTGAATGTATAACAAAGAAAAAAAAATAATAAAGTGAATGTCACGGGAACATAGAAAAAAAAGGTTGGCACTTTGAGACTCTCAGCGTGGGAGGTGGGAGCCTTCATCGCTAGGTTGGTATGGAAGGGGAGACAATTATCTACCGGAGGGTATTAACCCCAAGTTTCTGTGACCCCCACAAGGCTCATGGCAAGCGTCAGAACCTATGGTGGGTCTGAATTAACGGGCCCATTATAGTCTATGGGAAAATGGGTCCACTTTGCATACTGATATCTCTGGTTCTGGGTGTCCCAGAGACTCAGGACTGGTACCATACAAAAGAGGAGACTCTTAGCTTTCGGGGCATACCAACCACTAGTTTATGTAACACTGGAAAAGGAAACGGGAAGCAACCGTGTTTCGGGTCCCCTCCAGTTGTCCGCCTAGCTTGCACACGATGCAGGGTTTCTGGCTAGATAGGAAATACTGTACAGAAATGCTAAGCATGGTAATTTGACATCCAGGAACATAGGGAGGAGTTTTTATCTTTCTCCATTATACTTAGAAAAATTACACTTGCCACTGTACGTTACAAGCTGTTCGTGCTAATTAGTACACTAGTAGAACATACTGTACAGAGATACTAAGGACAGTGATTTGGCATCCACGAACTTAGGGAGGATCTTTAATCTCTCTCCATTGTAATCTTTCTAAGTATAATGGAGAGAGAGATAAAAGCTCCTCCCTAAGTTCCTGGGTGCCAAATTACAGTCTTTAGTATCTCTGTAATCTATGTTCTACTAGTGTACTAATTAGCATGAACAGCTTGTAACGTACAGTGGCAAGTTTAATATTTCTATGTATAATGGAGAGAGATAAAAGCTCCTCTGAAAGTTCCTAGATGCCAAATCACCGTCCTTAGTATCTCTGTACAGTATGTTCTACTAGTGTACTAATTAGCACAAATGGCTATTAACGGAATGCCAAATCACCGAACTTAGTATCTCTGTACAGTATGTCCTATTAGGGTACTAATTAGCATGAACAGCTTGTAACGTACATGGCAGGTTTAATCTTTCTATGTATAATGGAGAGAGATAAAAGCTCCTCAGTAAGTTCCTGGATGCCAAATCACCGTACTTAGTATCTCTGTACAGTATGTTCTATTAGGGTACTAATTAGCTGTTCGTGCTAACTAGTACCCTAATAGAAAATACTATACAGAGATACTAAAGACGGTTATTTGGCAACCAGGAATTTACGGAGGAGAAAGATCAAACCTGCCACTGTATGTTACAAGCTGCTCGTGCTAATTAGTACACTAGAAGAACATGCTGTACAGAGATACTACGGACAGTGATTTGGCATCCACGAACTTAGGGAGGAGCTTTTATCTCTCTCCATTATACTTAGAAAGATTACAATGGAGAGAGATAAAAGCTCCTCCCTAAGTTCCTGGATGCCAAATCACTGTACTTAGTATCTATGTACAGTATGTTCTACTAGTGTACTAATTAGCACGAACAGCATGTAACACACAGTGGCAATTTTAATCTTTCTATGTATAATATTGAGAGATAAAAGCTTCTCCCTAAGTTCCTGGTTGCCAAATCACCAAACTTAGTATCTCTGCATAGTATTTTCTATTAGGGTACTAATTAGCACAAACAGCTAATTAGTACCCTAATAGAACATACTGTACAGAGATACTAAGTACGGTGATTTGGCATCCAGGAACTTACTGAGGAGCTTTTATCTCTCTCCATTATACATAGAAAGATTAAACTTGCCGCTGTACGTTACAAGCTGTTCGTGCTAATTAGTACACTAGTAAAACATACTGTACAGAGATACTAAGGACGGTGATTTGGCATCCAGGAACTTACTGAGGAGCTTTTATCTCTCTCCATTATACATAGAAAGATTAAACTTGCCGCTGTACTTTACAAGCTGTTCTTGCTAATTAGTACACTAATAGAACATACTGTACAGAGATACTAAGGACGGTGATTTGGCATCCAGTTAAAAGCTGTTCGTGCTAATTAGTACACTAGTAGAACATACTGTACAGAGATACTAAGGATGGTGATTTGGCATCTAGGAACTTCCAGAGGAGCTGTTATCTCTCTCCATTATACATAGAAAGATTAAACTTGCAACTGTACGTTACAAGCTGTTCGTGCTAATTAATACACTAGAATAACATACTGGGGACTCAGACTCATACAGTACTTGCATTTCAAAAGCACAGTATTTTCCACCGCCTCCCGCTTGCCCATCGCCCTTCCCCCCTGGGATCCTGCACAGGTCATGCAGTAGACAGGGAGGGAGTTATTCACATAAACTAGGGCAAAGCTGCAGGAGCAGTTGTACTGTTTAGGGTCTATGCACCATATGGTATACATACAATTCTGTAGCAGGGCAGACTCAATTGAAATGGCTACCGCCTGTGACTCCTCGCCCAATGGAGGCCCTCGGCTATGGAGCAAGTAACAGCACAGATTTGGTAGGTCACGGGGCAATGCTGAAGGAGCGTCAGAATCCCCTAGCTAAAATACACAGGGGTGATAGGGATAAGTGAGGTCTTTGCGCATAACGATACACCGCAAAGTTCCCCATGGTTTTGATTATGCCTTTTCTTTGAACACGGTATTTTTCACTGCCTCACCCTCCCCCCATCCCACCTTCCCCTTCCCCCCCTGGGAGCCTGCAAAGTACATGCAGTAGACAGGGAGGGAGTTCTGATCAGGTTACAAGACATGTGCAACAGTATACTACTGTATGTAGGAAAATCCACCGCCCACTCTGATTTATGTGAAACCTGTGTGCACCCGTCCATTGAATGTATAACAAAGAAAAATAATAATAATAAAGTGAATGTTACAGGAACACATTAAAAAAAGGTTGGCACTTCCTTCCCATTGGTGTTGGTTTATGCCTTAGGGGACTCGGACGTTAATACTTGTATTTCAAAAGCACAGTGTTTTCCACCGCCTCTCCCTACCCCCATCGCCCTTCCCCCCTGGGAGCCTGCACAGGTCATGCAGTGGACAGGGAGGGAGTTCAGGTCAGGTACAATACACAAATGCTGACGATCTACAGTACTGTGTTGCTCAGTTAGTTGCGTCGGAATACACTAATTTATACTCATTACCGCTCTGTATTTGTATATAGCAGAATGAATCGCTGCTGCAGATTTACTTTGATTTATGTGAAACCTGTGTGCACCCTTTCATTGAATGTACAACAAAGAAAAAAAATAATAAAGTGAATGTCACGGGAACATAGAAAAAAAAAGGTTGACACTTTGTGACTCTCAGCATGGGAGGTGGGAGCCTTCATCACTAGGTTGGTATGGAAGGGGAGACAATTAGCTACCGGAGGGTACCAACCCCAAGTTTCTGTGACCCCCAAAAGGCTCATGGCAAGCGTCGGAACCTATGGTGGGTCTGAATTAACGGTCCCATTGTAGTCTATGGGAAAATGGGTCCACTTTGCGTACTGATATCTCTAGTTCTGGGTGTACCAGTGAATCAGGACTTGTACCATATAAAAGAGGAGACTCTTGGCTTTCGGGGCTGACCAACCACTAGTTTATGTGACACTGGGAAGGTAAACGGGAAGCAACCGTGTTTCGGGTCCTCTCCAGTTGTCCGCCTAGCTTGCACAGGATACAGGGTTTCTGGCTAGATAGGAAATACTGTACAGAAATGCTAAGCATGGTAATTTGACATCCAGGAACATAGGGAGGAGTTTTTATCTCACTCCATTATACTTAGAAAAATTACACTTGCCACTGTACGTTACAAGCTGTTTGTGCTAATTAGTACACTAGTAGAACATACTGTACAGAGATACTAAGGACAGTGATTTGGCATCCACGAACTTAGGGAGGATCTTTAATCTCTCTCCATTGTAATCTTTCTAAGTATAATGGAGAGAGAGATAAAAGCTCCTCCCTAAGTTCCTGGGTGCCAAATTACAGTCTTTAGTATCTCTGTAATCTATGTTCTACTAGTGTACTAATTAGCATGAACAGCTTGTAACGTACAGTGGCAAGTTTAATATTTCTATGTATAATGGAGAGAGATAAAAGCTCCTCTGAAAGTTCCTAGATGCCAAATCACTGTCCTTAGTATCTCTGTACAGTATGTTCTACTAGTGTACTAATTAGCACAAACGGCTATTAACGGAATGCCAAATCACCGAACTTAGTATCTCTGTACAGTATGTCCTATTAGGGTACTAATTAGCATGAACAGCTTGTAACGTACATGGCAGGTTTAATCTTTCTATGTATAATGGAGAGAGATAAAAGCTCCTCAGTAAGTTCCTGGATGCCAAATCACCGTACTTAGTATCTCTGTACAGTATGTTCTATTAGGGTACTAATTAGCTGTACATGCTAACTAGTACCCAAATAGAAAATACTATACAGAGATACTAAAGACGGTGATTTGGCAACCAGGAATTTACGGAGGAGAAAGATCAAACCTGCCACTGTATGTTACAAGCTGCTCGTGCTAATTAGTACACTAGAAGAACATGCTGTACAGAGATACTACGGACAGTGATTTGGCATCCACGAACTTAGGGAGGAGCTTTTATCTCTCTCCATTATACTTAGAAAGATTACAATGGAGAGAGATAAAAGCTCCTCCCTAAGTTCCTGGATGCCAAATCACTGTACTTAGTATCTATGTACAGTATGTTCTACTAGTGTACTAATTAGCACGAACAGCATGTAACACACAGTGGCAATTTTAATCTTTCTATGTATAATATTGAGAGATAAAAGCTTCTCCCTAAGTTCCTGGTTGCCAAATCACCAAACTTAGTATCTATGCATAGTATTTTCTATTAGGGTACTAATTAGCACAAACAGCTAATTAGTACCCTAATAGAACATACTGTACAGAGATACTAAGTACGGTGATTTGGCATCCAGGAACTTACTGAGGAGCTTTTATCTCTCTCCATTATACATAGAAAGATTAAACTTGCCGCTGTACGTTACAAGCTGTTCGTGCTAATTAGTACACTAGTAAAACATACTGTACAGAGATACTAAGGACGGTGATTTGGCATCCAGGAACTTACTGAGGAGCTTTTATCTCTCTCCATTATACATAGAAAGATTAAACTTGCCGCTGTACTTTACAAGCTGTTCTTGCTAATTAGTACACTAATAGAACATACTGTACAGAGATACTAAGGACGGTGATTTGGTATCCAGTTAAAAGCTGTTCGTGCTAATTAGTACACTAGTAGAACATACTGTACAGAGATACTAAGGATGGTGATTTGGCATCTAGGAACTTCCAGAGGAGCTGTTATCTCTCTCCATTATACATAGAAAGATTAAACTTGCAACTGTACGTTACAAGCTGTTCGTGCTAATTAATACACTAGAAGAACATACTGGGGACTCAGACTCATACAGTACTTGCATTTCAAAAGCACAGTATTTTCCACCGCCTCCCGCTTGCCCATCGCCCTTCCCCCCTGGGATCCTGCACAGGTCATGCAGTAGACAGGGAGGGAGTTATTCACATAAACTAGGGCAAAGCTGCAGGAGAAGTTGTACTGTTAAGGGTCTATGCACCATATGGTATACATACAATTTTGTAGCAGGGCAGACTCAATTGAAATGGCTACCGCCTGTGACTCCTCGCCCAATGGAGGCCCTCGGCTATGGAGCAAGTAACAGCACAGATTTGGTAGGTCACGGGGCAATGCTGAAGGAGCGTCAGAATCCCCTAGCTAAAATACACGGGGGTGATAGGGATAAGTGAGGTCTTTGCGCATAACGATACACCGCAAAGTTCCCCATGGTTTTGATTATGCCTTTTCTTTGAACACGGTATTTTCCACTGCCTCACCCTCCCCCCATCCCACCTTCCCCTTCCCCCCCTGGGAGCCTGCAAAGTACATGCAGTAGACAGGGAGGGAGTTCCGATCAGGTTACAAGACATGTGCAACAGTATACTACTGTATGTAGGAAAATCCACCGCCCACTCTGATTTATGTGAAACCTGTGTGCACCCGTCCATTGAATGTATAACAAAGAAAAATAATAATAATAAAGTGAATGTTACAGGAACACATTAAAAAAAGGTTGGCACTTCCTTCCCATTGGTGTTGGTTTATGCCTTAGGGGACTCGGACGTTAATACTTGTATTTCAAAAGCACAGTGTTTTCCACCGCCTCTCCCTACCCCCATCGCCCTTCCCCCCTTGGAGCCTGCACAGGTCATGCAGTGGACAGGGAGGGAGTTCAGGTCAGGTACAATACACAAATGCTGACGATCTACAGTACTGTGTTGCTCAGTTAGTTGCGTCGGAATACACTAATTTATACTCATTACCGCTGTGTATTTGTATATAGCAGAATGAATCGCTGCTGCAGATTTACTTTGATTTATGTGAAACCTGTGTGCACCCTTTCATTGAATGTACAACAAAGAAAAAAAATAATAAAGTGAATGTCACGGGAACATAGAAAAAAAAAGGTTGACACTTTGTGACTCTCAGCATGGGAGGTGGGAGCCTTCATCACTAGGTTGGTATGGAAGGGGAGACAATTAGCTACCGGAGGGTACCAACCCCAAGTTTCTGTGACCCCCAAAAGGCTCATGGCAAGCGTCGGAACTTATGGTGGGTCTGAATTAACGGTCCCATTGTAGTCTATGGGAAAATGGGTCCACTTTGCGTACTGATATCTCTAGTTCTGGGTGTACCAGTGAATCAGGACTTGTACCATACAAAAGAGGAGACTCTTGGCTTTCGGGGCTGACCAACCACTAGTTTATGTGACACTGGGAAGGTAAACGGGAAGCAACCGTGTTTCGGGTCCCCTCCAGTTGTCCGCCTAGCTTGCACAGGATACAGGGTTTCTGGCTAGATAGGAAATACTGTACAGAAATGCTAAGCATGGTAATTTGACATCCAGGAACATAGGGAGGAGTTTTTATCTCACTCCATTATACTTAGAAAAATTACACTTGCCACTGTACGTTACAAGCTGTTTGTGCTAATTAGTACACTAGTAGAACATACTGTACAGAGATACTAAGGACAGTGATTTGGCATCCACGAACTTAGGGAGGATATTTAATCTCTCTCCATTGTAATCTTTCTAAGTATAATGGAGAGAGAGATAAAAGCTCCTCCCTAAGTTCCTGGGTGCCAAATTACAGTCTTTAGTATCTCTGTAATCTATGTTCTACTAGTGTACTAATTAGCATGAACAGCTTGTAACGTACAGTGGCAAGTTTAATATTTCTATGTATAATGGAGAGAGATAAAAGCTCCTCTGAAAGTTCCTAGATGCCAAATCACCGTCCTTAGTATCTCTGTACAGTATGTTCTACTAGTGTACTAATTAGCACAAACGGCTATTAACGGAATGTCAAATCACCGAACTTAGTATCTCTGTACAGTATGTCCTATTAGGGTACTAATTAGCATGAACAGCTTGTAACGTACATGGCAGGTTTAATCTTTCTATGTATAATGGAGAGAGATAAAAACTCCTCAGTAAGTTCCTGGATGCCAAATCACCGTACTTAGTATCTCTGTACAGTATGTTCTATTAGGCTACTAATTAGCTGTTCATGCTAACTAGTACCCTAATAGAAAATACTATACAGAGATACTAAAGACGGTGATTTGGCAACCAGGAATTTACGGAGGAGAAAGATCAAACCTGCCACTGTATGTTACAAGCTGCTCGTGCTAATTAGTACACTAGAAGAACATGCTGTACAGAGATACTACGGACAGTGATTTGGCATCCACGAACTTAGGGAGGAGCTTTTATCTCTCTCCATTGTAATCTTTCTAAGTATAATGGCGAGAGATAAAAGCTCCTCCCTAAATTCCTGGGTGCCAAATTACCGTCTTTAGTATCTCTGTATAGTATTTTCTATTAGGGTACTAAATTAGCACGGACAGCTTGTAAAGTACAGCGGCAAGTTTAATCTTTCTATGTAAAATGGAGAGAGATAAAAGCTCCTCTGGAAGTTCCCAGATGCCAAATCACCATTCTTAGTATCTCTGTACAGTATGTTCTACTAGTATACTAATTAGCACGAACAGCTTTTAACTGGATGCCAAATCACCATACTTCGTATCTCTGTACAGCATGTTCTATTAGGGTACTAATTAGCACAAACAGCTTGTAACGTACAGCGGCAAGTTTAATCTTTCTATGTATAATGGAGAGAGGTAAAAGCTCCTCAATAAGTTCCTGGATACAAAATCACCATACTTAGTATCTCTGTACAGTATGTTCTATTAGGGTACCAATTAGCTGTTTGTGCTAATTAGTACCCTAATAGAAAATACTATGCAGAGATACTAAGGATGGTGATTTGGCAACCAGGAACTTAGGGAGGAGCTTTTATCTCTCTATATTATATATAGTAAGATTAAAATTGCCACTGTACGTTACAAGCTGTTTGTGCTAATTAGTACCCTAATAGAAAATACTATGCAAAGATACTAAGGATGGTGATTTGGCAACCAGGAACTTAGGGAGGAGCTTTTCTCTCTCTATATTATACATAGAAAGATTAAAATTGCCACTGTACGTTACAAGCTGTTCGTGCTAATTAGTACACTAGTAGAACATACTGTACAGAGATACTAAGTACAGTGATTTGGCATCCACGAATTTAGGGAGGAGCTTTAATCTCTCCATTGTAATCTATCTAAGTATAATGGAGAGAGATAAAAGCTCCTCCATAAATTCCTGGATGCCAAATTACTGTCCTTAGTATCTCTGTACTCTATGTTCTACTAGTGTACTAATTAGCTGTTTGTGCTAATTAGTACGCTAATAGAAAATACTATGCAAAGATACTAAGGATGGTGATTTGGCAACCAGGAACTTAGGGAGGAGCTTTTATCTCTCTATATTATACATAGAAAGATTAAAATTGCCACTGTACGTTACAAGCTGTTCGTGCTAATTAGTACACTAGTAGAATATACTGTACAGAGATACTAAGTACAGTGATTTGGCATCCACGAACTTAGGGAGGAGCTTTAATCTCTCCATTGTAATCTATCTAAGTATAATGGAGAGAGATAAAAGCTCCTCCCTAAATTCCTGGATGCCAAATTACTGTCCTTAGTATCTCTGTACTCTATGTTCTACTAGTGTACTAATTAGCACAAACAGCTTGTAACGTAGAGTGGCAAGTTTAATCTTTCTATGTATAATGGAGAGAGATAAAAGCTCCTCAGTAAGTTCCTAGATGCCAAATCACCATCCTTAGTATCTCTGTACAGTATGTTCTACTAGTGTATTAATTAGCACGAACAGCTTGTAACGTACAGTTGCAAGTTTAATCTTTGTATGTATAATGGAGAGAGATAAAAGCTCCTCTGAAAGTTCCTAGATGCCAAATCACCATCCTTAGTATCTCTGTACAGTATGTTCTACTAGTGTACTAATTAGCATGAACAGCTGTTTTACCGGATGCCAAATCACCGTACTTAGTATCTCTGTACAGTATGTTCTATTAGGGTACTAATTAGCTGTTTGTGCTTGTTCACGGGAACACATTAAAAAAAAAGGTTGGCCCTTCCTTTCCATTGGTGTTGGTTTATGCCTTAGGGGACTCAGATGCTCGCATTTGTAAAGCACAGTATTTTCCACCGCCTCCTGCTAGCCCATCGCCCTTCCCCCCTGGGAGCCTGCACAGATCATGCAGTGGATAGGGAGGGAATTCAGGTCCTGTGCAATACACAAACGCCGAAGATCTACTGTACTGTTTTGCTCACTCAGAATACACTCATTTCTACTCATTACCGCTGTGTAGATGCATTTAGCGTAAAGAATCGCTCCTGCAGATCTACTCTGATTTATATGAAACTTGTGTGCATCCTTCCATTGACTGTCTTACAATGAAAATAAAATAATACAGTGTATTATTACAATAAAAAAAAAAGAAGGCACATATGGTCTCGAACCCTGGACCCTCAGCGTGGGAGGTGGTAGCCTTCACCCCTAGCCCACAATGCCTCATGAGAGATTCCCAATTTCATGTATAAAAGTACTGCAAACAGCGCCCGGCCCCCACCCCATTGGTGTTGGTTTATGCCTTAGAGGACTTGGACACTCGCATTTGTAAAGCACGGTATTTTCCACCGCCTCCTGCTAGCCCTCCATTCCCATTATGCCTTAGGGAACTCAGACGCTCATGTATTTTAAAAGCACGGTGTTTATACATTGTACTGTACATTCTTCCTTTTACACAATTAGTTGCGTCTCCATACACATACAGTACTCTACAGTAGGTCACCATCTTTTTCCACCGCCTCCCGTTACGCCTACAGTATTAACATTACAGTCGTCACTGACCAATTGCCAGAGCTGTACAGGTACAGGTAGATCAATCCGCCGCTATACTGTACGATCGAAAGTACTGGATTAGTTGAGCATTAGCCACCCAGTGGTGGAGATGTGTAATGCATGCTGAGTATCTAGATCGCCTCAACGCGCCTGCCTGTGATTAAACTCAGCTATCGCCTTAGCGTGACTAAACGTACGTCTAGGCGGAGAATCGGTCAAGACAAAGGTGGCTACATCTGTAGCTCGCCCAAGATTCGGAGAAGCAAGATCTTTCTGGATCTCTCTGCAGCATTTGTTACCGTGGACCATGGGGTTCTGATTGAGCACTTAAAAAATGTCGGTGCACTGGATGGCACAGTGCTTAGCTGGTTCAAATAATTTCTCATCTGCAGGTCTGGAGTATACTCATCATCACTGCCATGTGTTGTCCCACCAGGTTCTATACTATTCTACATGATTTTTTCAGTATGCATTCTACCATTGGATGATATAACCAGGCACCAAGGCCTTGTCTGCCACTGTAATGCAGATGATACACAACTGTACCTGTTCTTTGCTCTGGGTACTGAGAACCCAATAGCAACCATAAATGACTGTTAAGCTGAGCTCCAGGAGGGGATGAGTACCAGCTGGCTGTGACTGAATCCTGATAAAAAATACATCCTTATGATAGGACCTCAACATCAACTAACAAGGCTGCAGCATATCCAACCAAGTGAACTTACACTTGGGATTTTGGAATTACAAAACACTGATCATGTGCAGAATCTTGTATCAGGTATCAGCCACAGTAAAATCCTCTGAGGAACATAGCCAGAATCGAGCACTTAGTTCCCTCCGAAGATCTGCCAAAAGTTATACATGCATTTTTTTTAGCATCTTAATTAGACTACTGCATCTCAAGATTGACATGACCAGGGCCCAAGGTACCGGAAGCAGCTTCTGATTCCAAAATGCCCCACGTGATTATTGCAATCTGTAGATTAATACCTTTTACCAGTACCTAGAATCTCACGTAACTCATCTAGGTGTTGAGCTTTTACCCATGTGGCTCCGGGCTTTATGGAATGAAATAGAGGTTCTTTCCAGTGATAGCAGCACCAACTAAATCTGAAGTAGTCCCAACGTCTACAGTAGAGTATGCGTAGCACGGACCGCAGTGAGTAACTGATGATGGGACACACTGCTGAGCTTGTAGACTCAGAGTATAAGCTGGATGGTGTATAGTGGAATGTACAGTATGAAGCAGGAGTCAGTAGTCAGAGTTGCTGAGCAGGAACAAATAAATTCCAAGATTACACATTTAATAGGCAACGCTCAGGTGCATGGTAATGGTTTACAGTATATATGGCACTCTGCACCTGTATTAAATACAGGTGAGCAGTAGGGTATCCATGACTGGCTGCAATAGTGTCAGCTGACCTCAGGCAATGTGGCTGCACCCATGCACCAGGAACATCATACTGTAGTAGAACAGGAACATCCTGAGATGACTGGCCAGCAGGGACATGTCAACCAGTGAATCGGCAGCAGAGACTGTGCTAAGAAAAGTTAAAGAACCCGCAGCATGACAGCACATTATTATTAATGTAAAAGTTGTGCAATTGCTGCAGAAAGTCTCCACTGCCAAATGAAAAATATTAAGTCTGAGAAATATAAAATGGTACACTGGACCTGTTTTATAGTCACAGTAAGGAAAGCTTAGGAGACGCAGGATGCCGATATGGCTGGGAAGAAGTTGTGGGGTGCATTGTAAGTAAGATACAACATAGGGCCTAATTCCGACCTGATCGTAGATGTGCTAAATTTAGCGCATCTACGATCAGTCACACAGACATGCGGGGGGATGCCCAGTACAGGGCTAGTCCGCCCCTCATGTCAGGCCCGACCCCCCCCCCCCCCCCGCACAAGTACAAAAGCATCACACAGCGGCAATGCTTTTGTACTGTAGGAGTAGCTCCCTGCCAGCGCGGCTCCTGCGTGCTGGAAGGAGCTACTCGTCACTGTGAGGGTCGCAGTGGCTGCGTGTGATGTCATGCAGCCGCCGCGGCCCGCCCCCCAATGGTCCGGGCACGCTTGCGTTGCCTGGACCGCGCCCACTAAACAGCCAAATGCTGCCAGCCCGCCCCCTCTTGACCAGCGACTGCCTCTGCCTGTCAATCAGGCAGAGACGATCGCAGGGCTGAGACAGCCGTCAGCTGTCTGGCTGAACGCTTGTGCAGCCCTGCTATGCAAAAAAAGTTTCCTGTAAAAGAAGACCAGGGTAAGAGTTACTTACCCTGTGAGATCTTTCCAGAGATGCAGGTCCCAGAATTGACGTCAGACATCCGCCCTCCAAACGCCTGGACATGCCTGCGTTCGCCGAACCACTCCCGCAAAATGGTGAGTTGATGCCCCGGAATGCCTTCCTCCTGTCAATCTTCTTGCGGTCGCCACTGCGACCGCTTTTGTCATTAGCGGTGTCGCTGCCTGGAAACAGCCGTTGCTGGGCAATGATGTGCCTGTGCAATGCGGCCACCGCGCATGCACAGAACTGACCCGTTTGCACCGTTGCGACAAACAGCAGCGTGCAAATGGGTTGGTATGACCCCCCAAGTCAAATCATTTGCTGGCAATGTTTTCACCTCTACGAACTACTGTAGTGTGACAACAGCGCACATTACACCAGCTCGGACTTTCACAATTTTGTTCACAGCCCCATGGGGCTGCCTACAAAATTGTGTGAATTTGGGGTGAGATTGGGCCATGATGGGTGCCATTGCCAGCGCTTCTACACCATTGAAACAGCAACTTACACCCTTCGCCTGCAATTGGATTGACCCCTAAGAGGAGGCAATTCTAATCTACAAAAGCAGATGCATGAATTTGATGTTCAAAACACAATATGTATTTCCAGTTTAACGTTCTGAACTTAATGTTCCCAGTGCCCGATGCTTGTGGATGCCCATCACTTGATGTAAACATCAGTCATGCGAACAGGACTCTCATCTATGCGGCTGTATGGGAAATCTTTATCAATACGCTTGTGAGTTGATCTATTCACCATGGTGGTCATGACTCATTGAGGGGACGTCAACATTACATGGGCGGGAACAACACTCGTGTTAATAAGACATCTTTTAGTGTAAAATAGCTGCACAGCCGTGGTAACAATATTGAAAGAAATTTTGTTACAGTACATCCGAGTACATTTGTTTAAATACGGCAAAAGACTTTTAAAGCAAACAGTTCAACCACAGACTTTATATGCTATTAAGGAGACGCAAAATGACTTATTTATATGATTATATTTCATACAAGTGATTCCAAAGTGTCGTCTTCTGAAAAATGTACATATATTATCTAGAGATGAGCGGGTTCGGTTCGCCGAGAACCGAACCCTACCGAACTCCACGTGTCAAACACGGGTCCGAGCCCGGCTCGGTTATTCCCGCCTTACTTGGAAAACCCGAACGAGGCAAAACGTCATCATCCCGCTGTCGGATTCTCGCGAGATTCGGATTCCATATAAAGAGCCGCGCGTCACCGCCATTTTCACTCGGGCATTGTAGAGAGTACAGAGAAGACGTGGCTACGTTCTCTCAGTGTCAGTTCTCAGTACCAGTGCTCAGTATCAGTGCTCATTGTCTTGTGCTGCATCGTGCTGCTCAGTAATACTAGTACAGTGTCCTGTGCTGTATCTTGCTGCTGTAGGGTGCTGTGGTAGTAGTGTCCTGTGACTGTGCATCGGTCATCATCATTCCAGTCACAGTGGTATCTGGGGGGGTGACAATTCCAGAGTGCTTTTGTGCTGCTCACTAATACTAATACTAGTACAGTGTCTTGTGCTGCATCGTGCTGCTCAGTGTCAGTTCTCATTAGTATCATCAGTGCTCGGTATCACTGCTCATTGTCTTGTGCTGCATCGTGCTGCTCAGTAATACATTACTAATACTAGTACAGTGTCTTGTGCTGCATCTTGCTGCTGTAGGGTGCTGTGGTAGTAGTGTCCTGTGACTGTGCATCGGTCATCATCTTTCCAGTTACAGTGGTATCTGGGGGGGGTGACAATTCCAGAGTGCATTTGTGCTGCTCACTAATACTAGTACAGTGTCTTGTTTGTGCTGCATCGTGCTGCTCGGTGTCAGTTCTCAGTAGTATCATCAGTGCTCAGCATCACTGCTCAGTAGTATCATCAGTGGCTCAGCATCACTGGTCAGTGCTCAGTGTCTTGTGCTGCATCGTGCTGCTCAGTGTCAGTTCTCAGTAGTATCATCAGTGCTCAGTATCACTGCTCAGTAGTATCATCAGTGCTCAGTATCACTGCTCAGTGTCTTGTGCTGCATCGTGCTGCTCAGTGTCAGTTCTCAGTAGTATCAGTGCTCAGTATCACTGCTCCGTAGTATCATCAGTGCTCAGTATCACTGGTCAGTGCTCAGTGTCTTGTGCTGCATCGTGCTGCTCAGTGTCAGTTCTCAGTAGTATCAGTGCTCAGTATCACTGCTCAGTAGTATCAGTGCTCAGTATCACTGGTCAGTGCTCAGTGTCTTGTGCTGCATTGTGCTGCTCAGTGTGTCAGTTCTCAGTATCACTGCTCAGTAGTATAATCAGTGCTCAGTATCACTGCTCAGTAGTATCATCAGTGCTCAGTATCACTGGTCAGTGCTCAGTGTCTTGTGCTGCTTCATACTGCCCAGTGTCAGTTCTCAGTATCACTGCTCAGTAGTATAATCAGTGCTCAGTATCACTGCTCAGTGCTCAGTGTCTTGTGCTGCATCGTGCTGCTCAGTGTCAGTTCTCAGTATCACTGCTCAGTAGTATCATCAGTTTTCAGTATCACTGCTCAGTAGTATCATCAGTGCTCAGTATCACTGCTCAGTAGTATCATCAGTGCTCAGTATCACTGCTCATTAGTATCATCAGTGCTCAGTATCACTGCTCAGTAGTATCATCAGTGCTCAGTATCACTGCTCAGTAGTATCATCAGTGCTCAGTATCACTGGTCAGTAGTATCATCAGTGCTCAGTATCACTGGTCAGTGCTCAATGTCTTGTGCTGCATCGTGCTGCTCAATGTCAGTTCTCAGTATCACTGCTCAGTAGAATCATCAGTGCTCAGTATCACTGGTCAGTGCCAGTGTCTTGTGCTGCATCGTGCTGCTCAGTGTCAGTTCTCAGTAGTATCAGTGCTCAGTATCACTGCTCATTAGTATCAGTGCTCAGTATCACTGGTCAGTGCTCAGTGTCTTGTGCTGCATCTTGCTGCTGTAAGGTGCTGTGGTAGTGTCCAGTCACTGTGCAGAGGTCATCATCATTCCAGTCACAGTGGTATCTGGTATCTAGTGGTATCTAATTCCAGACATTACTGCCGTCTAATTCCAGATATATTACTGGCATATAATTCCACACATTACAAAATGGAGAACAAAAATTTGGAGGGTAAAATAGGGAAAGATCAAGATCCACTTCCACCTAGTGCTGAAGCTGCTGCCACTAGTCATGGCAGAGATGATGAAATGCCATCAACGTCGTCTGCCAAGGCCGATGCCCAATATCATAGTAGAGAGCATGTAAAATCCAAAAAGCAAAAGTTCAGTAAAATGAGCCAAAAAGATAAATTAAAATCGCCTAAGGAGAAGCGTAAACTTGCCAATACGCCATTTACGACACGGAGTGGCAAGGAACGGCTAAGGCCCTCTCCTATGTTCCTCATAACTAGTGGTTCAGCTTCACGTGACGATGGAAGCACTCATCCTCCCGCTAGAAAAATGAAAAGAGTTAAGCTGGCAAAAGCACAGCAAAGAACAGTGCGTTCTAAATCACAAATCCCCAAGGAGAGTCCAAATGTGTTGGCGGGTGCGATGCCTGACCTTCCCAACACTGGACGGCAAGAGGTGGCTCCTTCCACCATTTGCACGCCCCCTGCAAGTGCTGGAAGGAGCACCCACCGTCCAGTTCCTGATATTCAAATTGAAGATGTCACTGTTGAAGTACACCAGGATAAGGATATGGATGTTGCTGGTGCTGAGGAGGAAGTTGGCGATGAGGATTCAGATGGTGATGTGGTTTGTTTAAATCAGGCACCCGGGGAGACAGTTGTTGTCCGTGGGATGAATAAGGCCATTGACATGCCTGGTCAAAATACCAAAAAAATCAGCTCTTCGGTGTGGAATTATTTCAACAGAAATGCGGACAAAGGGTGTCAAGCCGTGTTTTGCCTTTGTCAAGCCGTAATAAGTAGGGGTAAGGACGTTAACCACATAGGAACATCCTCCCTTATACGTCACCTGAAGCGCATTCATCAGAAGTCATTGGCAAGTTCAAAAACTTTGGGTAACAGTGGAAGCAGTCCAGTGACAACTAAATCCCTTCTTCCTCCTGTACCCAAGCTCCTGCAAATCACACCACCAACTCCCTCAATGTCAATTTCCTCCTTAGACAGGAACGCCAATTGTCCTGCAGGCCATGTCACTGGCAAGACTGATGAGTTCTCTCCTAACTGGGATTCCTCCGATGGATCCTTGAGTGGAACGCCTACTGCTGCTGGCACTGCTGTTGTTGCAGCTGGGAGTCGATCGTCATCCCAGAGGCGAAGTCGGAAGACCACTTGTACTACTTCCATTAAGCAATTGACTGTCCAACAGTCCTTTGCGAGGAAGATGAAATATCACAGCAGTCATCCTGTTGCAAAGCGGATAACTCAGGCCTTGACAGCTATGTTGGTGTTAGACGTGCATCCGGTATCCACCGTTAGTTCATAGGGACTTAGAGAATTGCTTGAGGAAGTGTGTCCCTGGTACCAAATCCCATCTAGGTTCCTCTTCAGTAGGCAGGCGATACCGAGAATGTACACAGACTTCAGAAAAAGTGTCCTCAGTGTCCTAAAAAATTCAGTTGTACCCACTGTCCACTTAACCATGGACATGTGGACAAGTGGAGCAGGGCAGACTAGGGACTATATGACTGTGACAGCCCACTGGGTAGATGTATTGCCTCCCGCAGCAACAACAGCAGCAGCAGCGACACCAGTAGCAGCATCTCGTAAATCCAAACTCGTTTTTAGGCAGGCTACACTGTGTATCACCACTTTACATAAGAGGCACACCGCTGACAACCTCTTACGGAAACTGAGGGACATCATCGCACATTGGCTTACCCCACTTAGACTCTCCTGGGGATTTGTGATATCGGACAACGCCACCAATATTGTGCGTGCATTACATGTGGGCAAATTCCAGCATGTCCCATGTTTTGCACATACAATTAATTTGGTGGTGCAGATTTTTTTTTAAAATGACAGGGGCGTGCAGGAGATGCTGACGGTGGCCCGAAAAATTGCGGGCCACTTTCGGCATTCAGCCACCGCATGCCGAAGACTGGAGCGCCAGCAAACGCTCCTGAACCTGCCCCGCCATCACCTGAAGCAAGAGGTGGTAACGAGGTGGAATTCAACCCTCTATATGCTTCAGAGGATGGAGGAGCAGCAAAAGGCCATTCAAGCCTATACATCCACCTACGATATAGGCAAAGGAGGGGGAATGCACCTGACTCAACTGCAGTGGAGAATGATTTCCGTGTTGTGCCAAGTTCTCCAACCCTTTGAACTTGCCACACGTGAAGTCAGTTCAGACACTGCCAGCTTGAGTCAGGTCATTCCCCTCATCAGGCTTTTGCAGAAGCAGCTAGAGAGATTGAAGGAGGAGCTAAGACGGAGCGATTCCACTAGGCATGTGGAACTTGTGGATGGAGCCCTTCGTTCGCTTTACCAGGATTCACGGGTGGCCAATCTGTTGAAATCAGAGCACTACATTTTGGCCACCGTGCTCGATCCTAAGTTTAAAGCCTACATTGTATCTCTCTTTCCGGCAGACACAAGTCTGCAGATGTTCAAAGACCTGCTGGTGAGACAATTGTCAAGTCAAGCGGAACGTGACCCGTCAACAGCTCCTCCTTCATTTTCTACCGCAACTGGAGCTGCCAGGAAAAGGATAAAATTTTCAAACCCACCCGCTGGTGGTGATGCAGGGCAGTCAGGAGCAAGTGCTGACATCTGGTCCGGACTGAAGGACCTGCCAATGATTACTGACATGTCGTCTACCGTCACTGCAAATTATTCTGTCGCCATTGAACAAATGGTGGAGGATTAGATGGGTGACAGCATCACTGTAGGCATGTCAGACAGTCGGTATGTATACTGGCAGGAAAAAGAGGCAATTTGGAGGCCCTTGCACAAACTGGCTTTATTTTACCTAAGTTGCCCCCCATCCAGTGTGTACTCCGAAAGAGTGTTTAGTGCAGCCGGTCACCTTGTCAGCGATCGGCGTAGGAGGTTACTTCCACTAAATGTGGAGAAGATGATGTTCATCAAAATGAATTATAAATTCCTCTGTGGAGACCTTTACCAGCAATTGCCTCCAGAAAGTACACAGGGACCTGTGATAGTGGATTCCAGTGGGGACAAATTAATAATCTGTGCTGAGCATGGCATTAACAGAGCGAGGCACCTTGCCCAAAGCATGGCGAGCGAGGGGACGTAGTACACTAACGGGGCCTGTTTGTGGCACAAAAGTGACAAAACATCCAAACCCCCCAAAAAATTGTGTTTACCTTTTTTGTGTTGACCATTTACATGTCGACCTTTTTACCCTGTTGACCTTTCATACTGTCTACCTATCCCATGTCGACCATTTGACCCTGTCAAACTAATGCATGTTTACCTTTAGTGGTAGATCTATTGACTGTAGACCTTTTTAGTGTGAATCTAATAATTCACACCCTTTATGCTGTTCGGGTGAGGTGGAAATATTACACACCATACAGTATGTGCACATCCCTACAAATGAAGAATTAAATGGGTTTTGAACAATTGTGTACTATTGAATTCACTATCAATATCACCACATTCAGAAGAAAAAGTTGTGGAATAGCTTTATAATCCATGAATTCAATTTCTACTGCCACCACAATAAGAATCTTAGACAGCAATCCTTCACATTAACAACATTATGTGAAACGAAAGAGCTATTCATGGACATTCGCATGGAAACTGGGCCTATCCATAACATTATATCTGATTTACTCTGGGGACTCGGACATTGATATTGCCATATGGAGAAGGATGTTCTTTATTAAGTTCTGATTTATGTTGAATGCAGTACTGTTTGCGATTAATCATGTTCTCTTTATGGGTTACACACTCTTTCTGGGACTGAACCTCAGGAGAAATCAGACTGAAGTGCATATAATGAACGGCATGATTTTGTTTAAGTGATACGCTGGTATTCTATATAATAGAGTACACCTGAGCTAAGGTTTTCGTCTCAACATACTGAGGGTTTTATTTCAGGCAGGGAGGAGGGGTTTGGTGTGTGCTGAATCCTCTGAAGTGTATAGAGAATGAGATGACCCAAGCAATTTTTCTTAGTTTATATTCTATGCTTAAGTTATATTTTTGGACTTTGAGTAGTAAATCAGCGCTAGACTCTAGTGATATTTCATCCTCTGTGTGGTCTTATAAATATAATTTCTGTGTCTGGTGAGCTCTGCTTTCTCTTCCTTGATTAACTTTCTCAAAGCAAAGCAGATTTAAACACAGAGCTGGCAGAGTATGAGAATTAGACAGACTTACAGTGAATTTGTTTAAAGAAAAGAAAATACTCTTTTATTGAATAAAGATGAAACAGGATAGGAAGGTGCAGTTATGAGGTATGTTTAAAACGAGTAATGATAAACAATATTCCATCTCAGATGAGCAATCCAGAAAAGAAAGAGTTAAATGGTTAACCTAATGAGAACTTCATGGACTAAAGGGTTTTATTAATAATATACATGATAAATGGATTACTAAGTAATGCCTTTGGCGCTAGCTATGAGCTGCTTGACTAAAAAGCTGCTAATATACCGGGGTTAGTTAGGCCCCACAACTAGAACAACACAAAATAAAAATTAGCGCTAGAAAACTGGATATTAAATTTATCACAATTTTAATAAATTGATTTAAAAAATGGTACTGTTGCAACAGATTAGTAAAACACAATATATATGATTGAATTAGGGCATAAGATATGCCCTAATTCAATCGTATATATTGTGTTTTTATTTGTCAAAGCTTGGTGAGATATAAAATTGTGAAAAAGTACCAACTTGATCCTAACTCATTTTTCAAACACAACCTGTAAAATGTAAGGCAGAAGGTGATTAGCGTGTACTTTATCCCTCACAATTGTATCTCTCTCAGAGATTTGATAAATAGCTCTCATAGAATACTAATCCATCCATCCTGATACACTGCTTGCAGTGCTATCCACATATCTTTAGCTGACACCTTACAATGTATCATAGAGTACACGTGTTTCTCCACTCTCAAGATTATGCTTACCATGGCCCTTTCTATATCATCTGGGTTTGAATCTGCATCTAATCCCTGCAGTTCACCAGCTGGTGAGTATATTCTGCTTGCAGGTAGTGGTACAGGATGCCGGAACAGCTACAGTACATAAAAGGTAGTCACTTGGGTCTCTCACATGCTAAGCAGGAGAGTTCTGTTTCCTGCCATGTCACTTCTTACACAGTCTTGAACAGTACTAAGAATCTACAAGATGGCTGCAGCACATAGTAACATAGTTTCTGAGGTTGAAAAAAGACAATTTATCCATCGAGTTCCACCTATATGTGGTCTCCTACGCTATATTATTTTTTAGGACTAATTTTGTTTGTTGCTAATGTCGGCCGTTGTGTTTATTCCTTATTCCTCTTTTTTAAAAATTATAGTGCATGACCATAACCCTGTATATCCTTATCCATTAGGAATTTATCTAGCCCATTCTTAAAAGTGTTGACAGAGTCCGCTATTACTACTCTCTCAGGCAAGGAATTCCACACACGTATTGTCCTTACTGTGAAAAAACCTTTTCGCCTCTGTGTGCAAAATCTCCTCTACTGTAACCTAAGCGGGTGTCCACGTGTCCTCTGTATTGATCTTACCAAAAACAAATCCCCCCGCAAGCTCTGTGTATTGTCCCCTTATATATTTGCAAATGTTGATCATGTCCCCTCTTAGTCTCCTCTTTTCCAGTGTGAGCATACCTAGCCTTGCAAGCCTCGCATTCCAGCATCTCCATTCCCCTAATTAGTTTGGTCGCCCGCCCCTGAACCTTTTCTAGTTCCAGGATATCCTTTTTGTAGTATGGTGCTCAGAATTGTGTACAGTATTCAAGATGTGGCCTCTCTCATCCCTTGCATCAATTCCCCACTTTATACATGCTAATACTTTGTTAGCCTTCTTTGCAGCAATCCTACGTTAGCAAACTAAGCAGCAGTACCTATCTATGTGAACACCTAAGTCTTTTTCGAGTACAGAATCCCCTAATTTTACCCCATTTAGTAAGTAGGTGTTATTTTTGTTCTTGCTACCAAAGTGCATTACTTTGCACTTATCTGTATTGAAGCTCATTCTCCATTTTGCTGCCCATGCTTCCAGTTTAGCTAAGTCGTTCTGAAGAGACTCAGCATCCCCCACCGAATTTATAACCTTACACAATTTGGTATCGTCTGCAAAAATTGACACCATGCTCTCTAGATCTATTGCTAGATCGTTAATGAAAATGTTGAACAATAGTGGTCCAAGTACAGACCTTAGTACTTCAGTCCAATTTGAAAAGATCCATTTACCACAACGCGCTGCTCCCTTTTATCTAAACAATTTCTGACCCAAGTGCATATTGTGCTCCCTAGCACTAGTTCTTGTAACTAGATAAGTCTCATGTGCGGTATTGTGTTGAAAGCTTTAGCAAAGTCTAAAAAGATTACATCCACCGCCTTACCCTGATCAAGGATCACACTAACTGTTTCATAAAAGTCTAGTAAATACATCATATTGGAGGACAGACCACTCTGGGTCCTAGTGCCCATCATGTATGCACAGTGGGCTTAATTCTTTGTGCCATGTTGCAGCAACTATGTGTACATCTTTTTCAGGTATTGCTTCTGCGTCTTTATGAAAATTGCTACATGCCCTTCTCTGGTGTTCAGCCATGCGTCTGAATGTGCAAGGACTGAGATGCCCACTTTAAGCATATTTAAATTATCAGATACCACTTGGTTCATCTCTAAAGGCAACTATCGGTTGCACCATCTAATCTTACACCAGCCCCATACTAGGTGCAGTTTTCCGTCAGAGTGTGGCCTCCAATGTGTGCAACCACTTAAGTAACACTCCCATAACACGTCCATAAGATGGGCCAACTCCGTGCAACTGTACAATTACTTCGCTGTCACCGCCAAGTCACAATCCAGGAATGGCCAATGCGTGTTCAAGACATTAAAGACTGTGCAGCTCAATCGCAACTGCGAGCAACTAGGGCGCAAGTGCAGTAGACAAAAAAATGCTCAAATGCGTCCAAATCAAGCTCCAATTGTGCTTCTAATAAAGTGTACAAACCTTTATTTGGGATTACCACCAAAGTTATTAGTTGTAGAGTAAATGTGAGGTACATTTAGGAGTTAGCACTGTGTGAAAATAACATAAAAAAAGCATTAGAGCAGCTTATTAAGGGGCAGATGTACTAAACCTTGGAGAGTGATAAAGTGGACAGAGATAAAGTACCAGCCAACCAGCTCCTAACTGTCACTTGTCAAACATGGGGCCTAATTCAGATCTGATTGCAGCAGCAAATTTGTTAGCAGTTGGGCAAAACCATGGAGGTCATTCCGAGTTGTTCGCTCGCAAGGCCATTTTAGCAGAGTTGCTCACGCTAAGCCGCCGCCTACTGGGAGTGAATCTTAGCATCTTAAAATTGCGAACGAAGTAATCGCAATATTGCGATTACACACCTCGTAGCAGTTTCTGAGTAGCTTCAGACTTACTCGGCATCTGCGATCAGTTCAGTGCTTGTCGTTCCTGGTTTGACGTCACAGTGTTCCCAGCGTTCGCCCAGACACTCCTCCGTTTCTCCGGCCACTCCTGCGTTTTTTCCGGAAACGGTAGCGTTTTTTCCCACACGCCCATAAAACGGCCTGTTTCCGCCCAGAAACACCCATTTCCTGTCAATCACACTACGATCGCCTGAGCGAAGAAAAAGCCGTGAGTAAAAAACCTAACTTCATAGCAAATTTACTTGGCGCAGTCGCAGTGCGGACATTGCGCATGCGCACTAAGCAGAAAATAGCTGCGATGCGATGAAATTTACCGAGCGAACAACTCGGAATGAGGGCCTATGTGCACTGCAGGTGTGGCAGATATAGCATGTGCAGAGAGAGTAAGATTTGGGTGGGGTGTGTTCAAACTGAAATCTAAATTGCAGTGTAAAAATAAAGCAGCCAGTATTTACCCTGCTCAGAAACAAAATAACCCACCCAAATCTAACTCTCTCTGCACATGTTATATCTGCCACACTTGCAGTGCACATGGGTGGTCATTCCGAGTTGTTCGCTAGTTGCCGGTTTTCGCTATGCTGCGATTTGCTGCAGAATGCGCATGGTACGCAGAGTGCATGCGTTTAGGTATTTAACAAAAAACTTAGCAGTTTTGCTGTTGTTCATGCAGCGCTTTTCAGTCGCACTGCTGATCGGTGAGTGATTGACAGGAAAGGGGCGTTTCTGGGTGGTAACTGAGAGTTTTCCGGGAGTGTGCTAAAAAACGCAGGCGTGTCAGGGAAAAACGCGGGAGTGTCTGGAGAAACGGGGGAGTGGCTGGCCGAACGCAGGGCGTGTTTGTGACGTCAAACCAGGAATTAAACGGACTGAGCTGATCGCAATCTAGGAGTAGGTCTGGAGCTACTCAGAAACTGCAAGAAAATATTTAGTAGCAATTCTGCTAATCTTTCGTTCACTATTCTGCTAAGCTAAGATACACTCCCAGAGGGCGGCGGCCTAGCGTGTGCAATGCTGCTAAAAGCAGCTAGCGAGCGAACAACTCGGAATGACCACCTTGGTTTTGCCCATTAGCTAACAAATTTGCTCCTGCGATCAGATCTGAATTAGGCCCACAGCCTGTAACATGGCAGTTAGGAGCTGATTGTCTGATACTTTATCTCTCTCCCCTTTTTCTCTCTCCAAGGCTTAGTACATCTCTCTCTAAGTAATGAATGGTTATTCCTGAGAAAACCAGCCTATGTATAAGTATTACAATTGCTTTGGTCATGAAGGAGTCAAACACTGGCATATAAAAAAAGAGTAAAGCATAAAACATATAGCATTGCGAATAAAATGTGTTACAAAATAGCAATAACACTTTCTGTTTGTATACTAATTTGTGTATCTATGTTACAGTGTGTATGTTTCTCCATGTGTCCATCTGTTTACCTTTTATTTTCCTTTCTAATGATCCTATAACATCTTCATTCCCATTTTAATGGAACATTAACTTGAGAACTGCATATTTGTTATGTGCTTCGGAACATAGTAAATCTCTATGCTCCAATTGTGAAATGTCTCCCTTCGAACCCATTCTGGCACAATGTGGCCCCAAAGCACCATCAACCAGAACAAGAAATTAGAGCACATGAAGAGGGAGTGAGGATAACGGCTGAGCACTTGCACAATTACTATGGAAGGAAGTAGAGAAAAACATATTGCTAAATAAAGAAATCTCATTTCCCTTTTGAACTTCTGCTTTACCCAAACACTGTTCTGGGGCTCAGTCAATTTACATGATGGCCTGGCATTAAAAAGAACAAAGCTTGGTAACTACTAGTAGATGCTAAATTCCAAAAAGAACACATGAAAAATGAAAACAAAGGTCCCAGGTTCAATCCAAAGGGTGGTATTCAAATGATATATCATGCTCAATCTCCTGTCTAAAGTGATTCCTGTTATCGCGCACATCGCACCCATAGTAATCAGGTTTAGTGGCGTAAAGGGTAAGGGCGCCTGAATGAAATGTTGATACCACACCTGTCAGCAGAAACAGAACTGGTGTGAAAGGGAGTGAAAAGAATTGAATACCGCCTAAAGAATCATATACTGTAAAAAAAACAACTAAAAGCCAAATGGATTCCTTAAGCTGGGTACACAATGACGCGATGTTGGGCCGATTTTCCCTTTTATAATGACAAATCGCCTGCATTGCTCAGTGTGTATGGGTGATTGCTCGCTCCCGTGAGAGCTAATGACGGACGCTAGGTTTGATGTGTTGCACCTTGTTTATGCTTATGAAGGATAGAACATGATCGTTCCGTCCTTCATAAAATTTGTTCTAATTTGTACACAGAATCAGGGCTCAAGTGCTCTTGTTCCGATGCCGAACCAAATGCCTGTCGCTCCAGTGTGTACCCAGCTTTAGTATGGAATGTATGAAACAGGAATTTTATATTAATTAAGATTTTCCCCAAAGCTACTGTTACTTTAATGTTCAAATTTGTTTGCTGCTCCTTATCAGAGAGCGTGTATCTGGAGTAGAGCAAATCTGTGCCAGAACAGGCCACTTGACAGAAATGTGATGTTGCGGCAATGTAGTATTGCATTCTGCATTGTATTTGTGAATTTCACATTTCATGGAATCAATAACATATAAATAGAGCTGGGATTGCAATGGCGTCAATTTATTTTGCTCTTTGGTTTGGTCCAGGTATAACAAGGGGGAAATCCATTTTAAAGAATCAGGTGGAACAAAAATATAGGCAGAATTCAAAGTGGAATTAAGATAGAAACATAGAATTTGACGGCAGATAAGAACCACTTGTCCCATCTAGTCTGCCCCTTTTTTTTATCCTTTAGGCAATCTCAACCCTTTTTGAACCTTAATTCTTTGTAAGGATATTCATATGCCTATGCCAAGCTTGTTTAAATTGCTTTACAGTCTTAGCCTCTACCACTTCTGATGGGAGGCTCTTCCACTTATCCACTACCCTTTCTGTGAAGTAATTTTTCCTTAAATTTCCCCTGAACCTCCCCCCCTCAAGTCTCAGTGTATGTCCTTGAGTTCCAATACTTCTCTTGAATAATGTTTCCCTCCTGAACTTTGTTAAGACCCTTGATATATTTTAAAGTTTCTATCATGTCCCCCTTTCCCTTCTCTCCTCCAAACTATACATGTTAAGACCTTTTAGCCTTTCCGGGTAAGTTTTGTGATGTAGGCCATGCACCATTTTAGTTGCCCTTCTTTGTACACTCTCTAATGTATTTATATCCTACTGGAGATATGGTCTGTAACACTTGTAACACTTAAGGATAAATTCCACCAGAGAAACATGTAAAATTCCATGACCAATTGAGGAATGAAGCGAACAGTTCTGAAAGTAAATCAAGAACCTGATGTTAAACAGCTAGAATGGATTCTGACAGTGAGAATGCACACATACCAAGGAAAAAATAATGATACAATGAAAATAAAGTATATACTGTATATATATATATATATATATATATATATATGTAATATCTGCTGTGCTGCTGAGAGAAGTGTGCAGATTAAGGACATTTCTTTTGTATTTTATATATATATATATATATATATATATATATATATATATATATATATATACACATACACAACAATAGAAGAATTGGCGCCAGGGGGTCGCATCAACTCCCACTATTTCAACCCCTAATTGGTTAACACTTTTTTAAAAATAATAATAACATGTTCCATCATAAAACATTTATTAAAAACATATTCAAATTAATACAGAGGAGATATATTATTCCACACTTTAAGATGTATGACTCTTAGCGCTGAATACAAATGTTGAAGGATCACAACAATCTCCTCCTTCTCCTTATAGTTGGTTCGGAGATAGCTTCACAACACAGACAACCCAACGCGTTTTGTCTTATACAAAAGACTTCATCAGGGGTATCTCTACAATTGTAAAAAATCTTATCAGAACTAAAAACAATTGTTCCTTAATAAAAATGCATAATACATTTGATCAAAATATATGAGGAACATATCATTATAATAGAACAAGGATATATCAGAGCAGACAGAATGAAAAGGAAGAAAATTACAATTGAATCTTGGGTCCTACCTCAAGCAGCTGAGAAGTATAGTAGTTTATACAAACAGTATAATGCGGCAAAACTTGTTCATACATGCATGATGGAAACTTCAATATAACACTGAGGCTTTCTGATGAACAATCAGTGTGGCCTAATTGGAAATATATTGACCTCAGCATATATACTGAGTGTTCAAATTATATATGTAATAAAAATATGTCATAATCTCCCCTCACATACCTTGTGGTGAGATAACTTGTACAAAAATTCGGAAACCAAGGTACTGAAGGGTCACTTAGAAAGGAAACCTAATAAATTCATATTTAGGGCAAATTAGTGAATGGTCATTATCAGATATTTAATTAGTCAATGATATCAGTTTTGACTCAGGATAATTGATGCATTTTATAATGGAACCGTATTTAAAGAACAACCTCCCTTTTTGGGTATAACATTTATTGGAGGTTTTTAAAGGCAAAAAACTCTATTGCTGATCACTACTACCATTCTGGCCCATAGCAATTAAATACTCTAATGAGTCCAGCTGCTTCATTGATTGACATAATGAAAGTGCTGATCTTTAAACCCAGACTCTAAAAGTGCTGGAATGAATTATCAAAGAATAAACTTTTAATTACATACTATCACAAAATCAAAAGAGATGTGAAAGTGAATATATCCAACCATTGAAAGCACTAAAGTGCAATATTGCAAATATACATGAATAAAATATACATAGTGACATTTACATATTTCAACAGAGCTTTGTTCAGAATGATGCCATATTCCCTCACCTTCTATACATCTGCAGTGGACGCTCAGTACCTGTGCAATGAAGCACCAGACTAGATGTTACCCCTTATAAAGGGAAAGGTGATGATGTCATCACATATCCTATTTTGATTGGTGCACAAATAAAGGCTAATTATAGCCTGGTTATTAATGGTATAAACTAACCAACCTATGAATTTTATCCTCTTATCATTAGGATTAATTCACTATAATAATCCTCACCCTTATATCCACCCAATATAAGTAAAAGTTTAATTGTTATATGACCCACAATGCATTGCAGTGTGAGTCTCATTGAAAGCTGCTTTTGTGAATGACTGACAGTATTAGTAGCCAATCACTGTGTAATAGGAGCGGGTACTTTAGCCTCTTATATTGGAATAGATGTGTATATCTATATATAAACATATTGTGAGCACTTAAGAGACACTGCTGTGGGGAAAGTGCTTCCCGTCAGCACCATCCACCACCTCTGATTGTTAAAACGAACGGTCCAGGACGCGGCACGCGCCTGCTATAGCGGGACCTTATGCGTTCCAGAACCATCTTTGTTGTGCATTCCACTAGCCCCGTCCGCCGCTTCCCGTCATCTGACCTGATCACATGTTATAGGCGGCCAATAAGGAGACTCTCTACCGATTACAGAAGCTAGAATACCGAACGACCGTTCAATAGATAGCCACTTGTACATACTTTAACCCCCACTTGAATCAATCATTAGTGTCTCATCTGACAATAAATTCCATACCTATAGGGCATACTTATTTCTATTCCATACATTAGAGGAAAAATGAGAATATCCCATAAGTGGTCAGAACCCATCATATTTCATATAGTGTACCTATATGAACTATACAGATAGCCTCAGGCCCTATTTAAAAACAGGACAAGGACCCTCGTATAGTTCACAACTCCTATGGGCCTGTTTTGTGGGAAATGCATATCCCACATATGTTTCCCGTATAACAAAATTTAATTTGAATTGATTCATTCTTCGACGGGACCACTAGTATACCCATCTTCTAAATAGTATTTGATTTAAATGGGTCGTGAATTCTTCCAGTACCAGTGTAAAACCTTATAAACAGTCATGTTCAATATATTATTAAATTGTGCTACATATGATCAATTAATGCCCATACACATACTTATAAGTGGAATCTCGTAGCTACTACACTAACGTGATATCATCTTTACCTCATATAAATTAGTGATATATTATTACAACCCACACCCTTTACAACGCTATATATGAATTGATACTTTACTGTATATGAATCAACTCATAAAAACTAATGGTTGATTCAGATTAATTTAAAAACTTTAAATATAGAACCTAAGGTTCTGTTATACTATGCTATCACCTAATGTGCTATACGTGTTACTTGAATCCATATTAACTCTATACTATCATCCCTACTTCCCTACAGCTTGAAGTGATGTACAGTATACTGACACCCCTGTGAACAAAGCTCCATCTTTACAATAGTATAGTCATATAAACATAAATACACATACTGACAATTTACTAATTTATATCCTACTCCTATGGCCTAAAATACCTTCTTAGTTTAAACCGGGGGAAGGTATATGCTAATAACTGAACCTGTCACTGAGCAAGCATAGTCAATACATCAAAGGAAGATTTGTCTCCCTTAAAGGAAGATTGCCATGTCTATGCTCTCGTTCAATCCATTCGGAATGAGGGTATTGAGGGAATAGATCCAGAAAGATTCCTTCTTAGTTAACTGTTTATCTCTATCACCTCCTCTCTTATCTTCCTGTATATGTTCAATCACTGTAAATGTCAAGCCCTAAACATCTGAATCATGTTTTTACTGAAAGTGGCGGGGGAGGCTATGATTCTAAACTTTATTTCTAATATTCCGCAGGTGTTCCTGTATCCTTATTTTAAGGCTTCTCTTGGTTTTGCCTATATATGATAACTTGCAACTACATTCGATCTTGTATACCACATAATTAGTATTGCAGGTAACCACTGACTTTAAGCTGTGTGTTTTATTACCCTCATCCTTCCAATGGAAGCCCTTCTTATCTACAAAATGGCAACAGTTACATTTATTACAAGGAAAAATGCCCCTTTGCTTCATGAGGGGGTGTCCGTTGGTATTCTCTACATTTTGTTGGGTGGTTTGAAGTTGACTGGGCGCCAATTTGTTCTTAAGATTTTTGGATTTTCTAAAGACGATGTTTGGTCTGTTGGGTAGATGTGGTCCCAATACAGGGTCCTTGAGGAGAAGGTGCCAATGTCGGTACATAATGTGCTTGATCTTAACTATTTCTTGGTTGTATTGCGTGATGAAGGGTCTCTCCAACTGACGTTTACTATTTGTGCAACCTTGACTATTCAAAAGACTTTTTCTATCGATCTTTGAAGCTCGGACCTGATCTTTACGTAGTTCTACCTCTTTGTATCCCCTTTCGATAAATTGTTCCACTAGATTGGATGATTGTTCCCAATAACTGTTCATGTTGTTACAGTTTTTCCTCATTCGCACAAACTGTGAATACGGAACAGTTGTCTTCCATCTGGTCAGATGACAGCTATCAGATGGTATGAAGCTGTTAGCGTCGGTTTCTTTAAAATAGGTTTTAGTGTTGAGAGTACCCCCATCATCAATGCTTAAAAGGATGTCAAGATAGTCCATAGTCAATGGATCTTGTTTGTGTGTAAATTTGAGATTAAAAGAGTTATCTTGGAGCCTGGAAATAAATCTCTCAAGGGAGTCAATCTCACCTTCCCAAATGAAGATCAGGTCGTCTATATATCTCTTATAGAATTTGATATTGGGACAACTAAATTTACCACACAAGTATATAACGTCATTCTCCTAGTTATCCATATAAATGTTGGCGTACGATGGGGCAAATTTTGTCCCCATCGCGGTGCCCTGTTTTTGTCTGTAGTACTTTCCTTCAAACTCGAAAAAATTATGATTTAAGATACCTTCCAACAGAAAATCTCTTTCTTCTTTACTAACCAAGCTATCCTTAGCTAGGATCTTATTAACTGCCTCACTCCCTTTCTCATGGGGAATGGAAGTATACAATGCTTGTACATTGACCGTCAACCACCTGTAGGTGGGCTGCCATTGGAATTCCTCGAGAAGTTTCAACAGGTCCGTTGAATCCTTTAAGTATGACAACTGTTTCTTGACGTATGGTTGGAGTTTAATGTCGAGAAAGTGTGACAGATTAGACATCAACGAGTCCACACCTGCCACTATGGGTCTTCCGGGGGGTGGAATCACCCCCTTATGCACCTTTGGTAGATGATAAAACACCGGCATCCTCGGGGTCTTATTATACATGTAGTCGAACTCCTCCTTACAAATGATTCCTTTACTCTTAGCCCCCCACAATACATCATGTAACTCCTCACAGAACATCGGAGTAGGATCCCCTGATAGTTGTTCATACGTTGATGTATCTTCGATTTGATGAAGTGCCTCTTTAACATACGATGTTCTGTCTTGAATAACGACAGCTCCTCCCTTGTCTGCCGATTTGATCACTATTTTATCATCGTTTTTTAGTTGTTTAACTGCTGACCTTTCCTGGGGAGTGAGGTTGCCGCAATATCTGTCATCCTGAATCTTAAGTTTCCTAAAGTCTTCTTTTACTGAATCAAAGAAGAAATCAATATGATTCCCTCTAGACTCCACCGGATAATACCTGGAAGGAGGTGCTACTAGTGGTTTGCCTTTGGGCTCATGGGTTATTTTTAACACGGGGTTTTTCAAGAAATGCCTTTTCAGGGTGAGACTTCGTATGTATTTGTTCAAATCCACAAAGAGGTTAAACTTATCGACATGTTGGTTGGGGGCGAACTTCAACCCTTTATTTAGTATTGATACCTGCGAGGTTGATAATTCCTTTTGAGTAAGGTTGATGATTGATGACTTGATGTTTCTTGCAGGAGGTTGATCGCTCTTCGTTTTTTGTTTGGTGATCTTTCGTCCACCCCTTGTACCTCTTCTCCTGGGAGTAACTGTCTCTTTACACCCTGTGGGGAGTCCAGGCGGGTATGTAAACGTTCCTTTTCTTGAAGATGTGGTAAACCTGTCCTCTTTTTGTCTTCTAAAAAAAAAACACCTTTGGGAGGAGTGGATCTAAAATTTTCATAACGGTTGTAATGTGTAAATCCCTGGTGTCTTATATATATCAAACACAAAAGAAATGTCCTTAATCTGCGCACTTCTCTCTGCAGCACCACAGGAGGAACCTCTGTTAGCAGGAACCAGTAACGTGATAGCAATATGTGATGTTTTTCCTTGGTGCATTATATCCAATTCCAAAATGTACATAACCAGTATTGGCAGACTTTGTCTCTGAGGTATGGAATAGGGGTACCTATAATGACATACCCTCACACCATAAAAAAAATCACCCAACAAGTAGAAGCCCAAAGGCTGAATTAGTGGTTAACAATATTTGAACATTTATTAAAAATACATAAATTAGTAAACACTGATTCGATTACAATTGGCAAAAACATAGAAACATCAACGGTCCCTACAACAGTGGTCTTGGTGTTAAATAATACACTCCCTCACCTCAAAAAGGTGTGAGCTCTTGGGAGGGTGACAACGCCACTATGTAAGGGCCCATACTAGATGACCCTACGCGTTTTGTCAGAATCGACTTCTTCGGGGGTTCAAGAATTCTTAAAATGGGTGAGAAGGATAAAAAGATGTGGAGGATTAGATATATTTATAAATAGCAACTTTTCTGTTGTTCTAAAGTACTAAATTCTGTGGTGGTGTGGAAATACCTACCAGTAAAGAGCACCCTTTTTGGTTGCTTTAAAACAATTTCAACTTGTTTAAAAGTAATACATCTTCAAGTCTTAAAGCCTTATTAGATTTAAAACCAGATGGTACCTTTATAGAAACAACTGATTAGCTGATCGTAAATTACTGGGAAAAAGGGTTCAGATAATCAGTTGGTAGAATTACGCTAAAGATATTACCTGCCTGTACTTATAATGGTTGCTTCAAACTGGTCCTTATAACTCTTCAAATGATGGCCAAATATGGCTTAGAATTACTTCTACCTAGTATGAAATAATGGTAAATTATGGTAGAATATTACATTAATATAGGGATGGAATATTAAATGATCTTATATAAGGATAGATAATTAGCACCTACCAATACGGAACCTTTATCCGTTGACTGGGAACAATATACTAAAATGGCCGTAGCAGACCTGGTGGACAATTAATATCTAGAAAATAATTAAATTTGATTACTTTCAATAATAGCCCATTACTAAACAGATTTTAGATGATGTTTAGCTATAGATCATACCTAAAATCAGGAAATCAGAAAGTCTCGTGTTGACAATAGTGGAGGAGACAAGTCATCTTAGTAGAGATGAATCGAACATTATGTTTGCTTTATTAGGTCGTATTCTACTAATATCTGTAGATAAGAGAGAGTCTCATATCAACTTTAATACCTAACGTCCATCTTCCCCTATTATAAATCTTCAAATTGTACATACTGTACCAATAATTTGTCAGAGTTGACAGAAAATTTGTCCTCAGTATCTCAGAGGGGTTAAAAGACAGTTTTTTAGGTAAGCTGTCCTCCATATCTCAGAGCTATTGAAGACTATTCCTATTGAAAATAATGAATTTAATATCAATCAAATTTGAATATAGTTTCATGTTCTTAAGGTCCTATTAAATATCATTGAGAAGACCATTTATTAACATTCGAAAAAACGTATCGCTTAGTTCTACTGAAATTAACGCATTGTTTACCATCAGACTTCTGCATGTTTAAAATGCTAAATCCACCGATAGTGAATCCTGCATCTTTTACTTTCTACAGATAATATTTGATCTATAGAATGTAAAAGATGCAGGATTCATTATCAGTGGAATTTGCTTGATAATACAGTTTCAAAATGGCTAGCAGTATTCTCACCCATGATAAATTAGCAGTGTTTACTAAACCTTCAAAAATCACGGCACCCTAGAATATCAGATTTTTTTCCATGGCACCCCAAGCCTAATGTTTGCTGACCTGTCATGCTTGGTTTCAGTTATATGGTGGTGGGCAAGGATGGGATTCTGCTTGTCCATATATTTTCTGTTTGGCAGCCACTAGCACGGGTTTTGTCTATCACATTGTTCATAAATAATTGGACTTTGTGATAGACTACGAAGCTGTGGCACCCCTACAAATTACAAGTGCCATGCACCACCCCCAGTGTGCCATGGCACCCAGTTTGCAATGCAAACCACTGGGTTAGGGAAAACCAGCTGTGGATTCTAAAACTTGCTCTAAAAGTATTGTTTCAATTTTTCTGCTCGCCTTACCCCACACTTATCAAGTGAAGTCCAGCTGATCAGACACTTCCATTGAAATGGATGATAATTTGGGCAAGATAAGTCAAGGTGGTGGTATTTGCATGTGTGCGAAAAGTTCCTGTGATGATGCCGGATTGATTAAGACACAATGTGTATTTACCCATAAGCATCAATGATGTGTATGCTATTTTCACGATGCTTAATCGGTTGCACAAACCAGTACCAGAACCACTTTGATACCATGCAGAACTATTTTTTCCTATAGGCACTTCTTGGCAATACATATTGGGAGCGTACACATTTGTAATATTCTAACAGTAACACATACTGTACCTTTATAGAAAAAAATATAGTTTGCGTAGGCCAATAATCTTCTTTAGACATCTGAATGGTAAGTGGTACTTGCTTCAATCAACACAGTTTTAAGATGAAGATAACTAATGAAGCTAAATGTACATTGTCAAAACATGATGTGATGTGACAAACCAAATGGTCCCTTAAGTATCATTATGTGGTGAGCTAATGAGAATAGCATAAGCAAATCTTTCAGGTATGTTAACCTCATTGCTGCATATGCAAAACTTACTGACACGTGGCCAGGGCATGTTTATCGAGTCATTAAGAAAAAGTCATAAATGTTTCTTGCTTGAGTTTTTTCTTTTTTCTTTTTTTTAATAAAAACAAATGCATCCATTTCTCACCCTCATTTTAATCTCTCTCAGTCATCACCTACTTGTCACTTATCTTCACTTACACTAAATTGATGTGTGATAGGATACACAGATGTTGCATAAAAACATTATTTAGAGCAAGGAACAAATACAGTACAAATTTGAACTTTGACATGTTGCAATTTAAGAGGTGCAAATACAATTTGAATTTCAAGCAAGAAACATATTGCCTTTTTAGCATGTAGCACAAATCTACTGTAATCGGCAGGGGTGGCTTTAGGGGTGAGAGCGCCCCTAGGTAGAACAGTTGCATAAAATAAGAGGGAAGTCCAGGTAGAGAGCATTTTCTCCCTCCCGGAATGGGTAATATTGGGAGGTATGGATTGTGTATATTAAATTCAAACCAGTGGTGTATATTAGATTTAAACTAATAGTTTAATAATGCATGGGTTCTATTTAATACAGTTTTCTTGTAGTGGAACAAAGACAACTTAAACGACCTTAAAATACACAATGAAAATTAAAATCTCTAGAATGTATCTTGTCACAAGCAGGAATAGCAGCAGCCTCTGTACTACTTACACACTGGGACAGGACTCAGGAGGACTCTGTGTGTGTCTCTCTCTCTAGACACAAATGCTCTCAATAGATAACAGGTTACACAGGACCCAGCTACCCAAGCGTGGAGGAGGAAAAGCTGGGATCCCCGGGTCAATTACAGCTGTCTCCCCCCGCCTATCTCTTCTTTGGTCGGGAAGCTCTATCAGTAGCTCATGACACCTGATACTCCAGTGACTCTGCCTGCACTGCACACTGTCCTGCTTGTATTCTGGCTGCCTGGTTCTGCTGCTGCATAAGAATGAGAGCTAGTGATATCAGTGTGCTCTGGCATATTTCAAGTTTATTGTGTCTCAGTGAATGGTAAATTAATTAAATAATAGGGCCTGATTTGGGAGTCAAGCAAAAACCAGCAAGTACAGGTAAGACACTGCTCATCTTTGCGACTCGTTTGTCATGGCTAGTATGCCCACTGGTGTGCTCATGCACTGTGCACACACCCATGATCCATAGGATTGCATGGTTGCATATGCTCTTGCGAACGGGTCGCAAATGGGTGCATCAATTCACAATTTCAATGATTGGTGATGCTGGCTGCTGCTGTGATCTGTGCTACTGTGTGATGGGTGCTGTGCTGGGAGAGGAGTGCTGGGTCAGAGGCGGATCTAGCGGCGGTGCTGGGTCACCCGCCAAAATCTTGCCTAGGGCATCAAATTGGTTATCGCCTGCTCTGCATAAACTAATAATGTAACATTATACTACACAAACATTGCAATGTGGGCAGTTTACTAACAGTACAAATTTCCACAACCCCAATCTTTGCTCTGAATGCTGCTTATTTTATGATATAGCGATTTGTGAACAAATGTACTGTAACCCATAGCAACCAATCAGATATACTATAGGATTAATTGTTCTAATGCAGTTAAGAAAAAGAAAGCAAATGTCTAAGTGGCTGGTATGTTTTATAGCACATTTGTGATTGTGAACATTGGGGGTAATTCAGAGTTGATCGCAGCAGCAAATTTGTTAGCAGTTGAGCAAAACCATGTGCACTGCAGGTGGGGCAGATATAACATGTGCAGAGAGAGTTAGATTTGGGTAGGTTATTTTGTTTCTGTGCATGGTAAATAATGGCTGCTTTATTTTTACACTGCAATTTAGATTTCAGATTGAACACACTCCACCCAAATCTAACTCTCTCTGCACATGTTATATCTGCCCCCCTCCCCCCTGCAGTGCACATGGTTTTGCCCAAATGCCAGGGCCGGATTAAGGTCTGTGGGGGCCCCTGGGCAACAAACTTGTGAGTGCCCATATCAATCAAATTATCAATATACTAGCGATGTATATAGATCTCTATACATAGATATTTTATATATACACACACACACACACACACACACACACACACACACTATACATATCTATCTATCTATCTATCTATCTATCTATCTATCTATCTATCTATCTATCTATCTATCATATATCTACATACTATAATTTTATATATATATATATATATATATATATATATATATATTTATTCCATAGACAAAAAACCTTACAGTTTCACATGTCCCATTAAGGCTTCTTAGACATGATAAAAATTTCAGAAACCTGTTGTAACTCTTCCACTCAAACTACAAAAAGCAATGAAATTCTGATCATTAAGGCTGACGCCTTAATGGAGGTGTTCCTTGCGCAATACAGATATGGTATGCCATCACATCCTGTGGGTAAGTGCAGATTCAGCACTCTCACAGAGTGAGATTGCTGTCACTCACACAATGGTGGAGCTGCTAATTCACAGATTTGTGTGCTCATTGGAATACAAACATGCAGTCTATGCAACTGAAGGTCTGAGCAGTTATGTGGTGCTCCCATCCCACACAGTGCCCACAACCATCCCATCCGGTCACCATAACAATTCCACTTTGTTACAACAGCCTTCTCACTCCATACATCCATCTCACTTAGTATACACATTTAGCTCCCTCAAACATCTTGGTTAATTGCTAAAACTATAATACCCTATCTACGGTCTATGCATCTAGACTTACTTCCCCTATACACCCCCATGCTGCTCTGTCTTCCCCAATCTCTACTGCTGTGTTCTCCCATCTGTGCTAGTCTGTATAACTTATCTGTACCATCTGTCTTTCCCCACCTGTGCCTTGTCTGTACCACCGTTTCCTTCTCTCTGTGCTGCTCAGTGTTTCCCTCTTCAACGTCACTCTGCCTCCTCCAATACATGGCACACTGTCTTCTCTCCCATCTGCACCAGCTTTCTACCCATCAGTGCCACTGTTTTCAACCTATCTGCTTTGTTTCCCCCATCCGCACCACTCTGTCTCCCTTCCCATACTTGCTGCTTAATCTACCCCCTATCCACACCACTCTTACGCTATTCATGTAGCTGACATCCTGAAGGTAAGTTTCATGGGTCACTATTGGGGGGAAGGGGTTTCCCTGTCCAACCAACCCAAGGATTAGGCCTAGTTGCCACCCCCCAAGGGAGGGTAAAAATGCTTATACCCTCCGATGTTGGGACTGTATTCCCCTCATCCATGCTGCTCTGCCTTCCTCATACATGCTGTTTCTTTCCATCTGTACTGCTCTTACCCCTCCCACATCTGTGCTGCTCTTTCCCCCTCATCCACAATGCACTGTCCACCCATCCACGCAGCTCTGTCTCCCCACCATCTGTGCCACTGTCTTTCCCTCCGTCTTACCTCCCCCCATCTGTGGGGGTAATTCAGAGATGATCATAGATGTGCTAAATTTAGCACATCTACGATCATTTACTCTGACATGCGGGGGGACGCCCAGCACAGGGATAGTCCGCCCCGCATGTCAGGCCCTACCCAGCCCCCACTGGGCTCCCAGAGTACGCACGCGCAGTGCGGCCATTGCGCGTGCGCACCCCACAAACTAATTCAGACTACGATCGCTGCCGCTGCAGTCTGCATTATCCTGTGTTTCTTTGTCACCCCCCCCATCAATGCTGCTTAGTCTTCCCTCTATCCACACACTTCTGTTCCCCCATCCACACTGCTCGGTCTCCTCCCTCCAATCAACAACACTCATACCTCATCTGAGCAGCTTTGTCTTCCGCTCAGACCTTCAGTTGCATAGACTGCATGGGTGTATTCCAATGAGCACACAAATCTGTGAATTAGCAGCTCCACCATTGTGTGAGTGACAGCAATCTCACTCTGTGAGAATGCTGAATCTGCACTTACTCACAGGCTGTGATGGCATACCATATCTGTATTGCGCAAGGAACACGTCCATTAAGGCGTCAGCCTTAATGATCGGAATTTCATTGATTTTTGTAGTTTGAGTGGAAGAGTTACAACAGGTTTCTGGAATTTCGATCATGTCTAAGAAGCCTTAATGGGACATGTGAAACCGTAAGGTTTTTTGTCTATGGAATTTCATAGCTTTTTTTAAAATTATTTTTTTAATTCAGAAATGTAAAAATTTCACTGTAAGAATAAACATTTGATTTTTTAAATGTTAAATGAAAATGTTCGCATAACATCACTGTTCTGTGCAAAATGCAAAAATAATTTTATTTACCAAACAGAATTGTTATACTTTTAACTTTGGTCAAAATACTTTGCTGCCTTTGCGGATAATGCAGGGAGGGGGTAGGTGGCAGCAGCCTGTGACCAAGGCTGAAGGCATGTGTGAAATGCACTGCGTGTATGTGTGAGGTGCCTTGTGTGTACGTGTGTGCCAGGTGCCGTGTATATATGTATTTGTCAGGTGCTATGTATATATATATATATATATATATATATATCTATATCTATCTGTGTGTGTCAGGTGCCGTGCGTATATATGTGTGTGTGTGTCATGTGCCGTGCGTATATATGTGTGTGTGTCAGGTGCCGAGCGTATATATGTGTGTGTGTAAGGTGCCGCGCGTATATGTGTGTGTGTGTGTGTGTGTGTCAGGTGCCGTGCATATATATGTGTGTGTGTGTGTGTAAGGTGCCATGCATATATATGTGTGTGTAAGGTGCCGTGTATATGTGTGTGTGTGTCAGGTGCCGTGAGTATATATGTGTGTGTGTGTGTGTGTCAGGTGCAGTGCGCATATAAATGTGTGTGTGTCAGGTGCCACTCGTATATATGTGTGTGTCAGGTGCCGCATGTATGTGTGTGTGTCAGGTGCCATGCGTATATATGTGTGTGTGTGTGTGTGTGTGTGTGTCAGGTGCCACGCGTATATGTGTGTATGTGTCAGGTGCTGCGTGTATATGTGTCAGGTGCCGCACGTATATATATGTGTGTGTGTCATGTGCCCTGTGTATATATGTGTGTGTGTCAGGTGCCCCGCGTATACATATGTGTGTGTGTGTGTCAGGTGCCCCGTGTATATATGTGTGTGTGTCATGTGCTCTGCGTATATATGTGTTTGTCAGGTGCCGTGCGCATATATGTGTGTGTGTCAGGTGCCGCGCGTATATATGTGTGTGTGTGTCAGGTGCAGTGCGTATATATGTGTGTGTGTCAAGTGCCGCGCGTATATATGTGTGTGTCAGGTGCCGCGCATATGTGTGTGTGTGTGTCAGGTGCCGTGTGTATATATGTGTGTGTGTGTGTCAGGTGCCGTGCGTATATATGTGTGTGTGTGTCAGGTGCTGTGTGTATATATGTGTGTTTGTGTGTCAGGTGCGTGTCAGGTGCCATATGTGTGTGTGTGTCAGGTGCCGTGCGTATATATGTGTGTGTCAGGTGCCGCATGTATATATGTGTGTGTGTGTGTGTCAGGTGCCGTGCGTATATATGTGTGTGTGTGTGTCAGGTGCCGCGCATATATATGTGTGTGTGTGTAAGGTGCCGTGCATATATATGTGTGTGTCAGGTGTCACGCGTATATATGTGTGTGTGTTAGGTGCCGCGCGCATATATGTGTGTGTGTGTGTGTGTGTGTCAGGTGCAGTGTGTATGTATGTGTGTGTGTGTCAGGTGCCGCGCATATATATGTGTGTGTCAGGTGCCGCACGTATGTGTGTGTGTCAGGTGCCGTGCGTATATATGTGTGTGTGTGTCAGGTGCCGTGCATATATATGTGTGTGTGTGTCAGGTGCTGCGCGTATATGTGTGTCAGGTGCCGCGCATATATATGTGTGTGTGTGCGTGTCAGGGGCCGCACGTATATATGTGCGTGTGTGTGTCAGGTGCTCCGTGTATATATGTGTGTGTGTCAGGTGCTTCGCGTATATATGTGTGTGTTTGTCAGGTGCCGTGCGTGTATATATGTCTGTTTGTGTGTCAGGTGCCACGCGTGTATATGTGTGTGTGTCAGGTGCCGCGCATATATATGTGTGTGTGTGTGTGTCAGGTGCCGCACGTATATATGTGTGTGTGTCAGGTGCCGCATGTATATATGTGTGTGTGTCAGGTGCCGCGTGTATATATGTGTGTGTGTCAGGTGTTGTGCGTATATATGTGTGTGTGTGTGTGTGTGTGTGTCAGGTGCCGCGCATATATATATGTGTGTGTGTCAGGTGCCGCGCATATATATGTGTGTGTGTGTGTGTGTGTGTGTGTCAGGTGCCGAGCGTATATGTGTGTGTCAGGTGCCGTGCGTATATATGTGTGTCAGGTGCCACGTGTATATATGTGTTTGTTTGTCAGGTGCCACGCATATATATGTGTGTCAGGTGCCACTCGTATATATGTGTGTGTGTGTCAGGTGCCGCACGTATATATGTGTGTATGTGTCAGGTGCAGTGCGTATATATATGTGTGTGTGTGTCAGGTGCCATGCGTATATATGTGTGTGTCAGGTGCCGTACGTATGTGTGTGTGTCAGGTGCCACGCGTATATATGTGTGTGTGTGTGTCAGGTGCCGCGCGTATATATGTGGGTGTGTCAGGTGCTGCGTGTATATGTGTGTGTCAGGTGCCGCGCGTATATATGTGGGTGTGTGTGTGTGTGTCAGGTGACCTGCGTATATATGTGTGTGCGTCAGGTGCCCCGCGAATACATATGTGTGTGTGTTTCAGGTGCCCCGTATATATATATATGTGTGTGTCAGGTGGTCCGCGTATATATGTGTGTGTGTCAGGTGCCGTGCACATATATGTGTGTGTGTCAGGTGCTGCGCGTATATATGTGTGTGTCAGGTGCAGTGCATATATATGTGTGTGTGTGTTAAGTGCTGCACGTATATGTGTGTGTCAGGTGCCGTGTGTATGTGTGTGTGTGTCAGGTGCTGTGTGTATATATGTGTTTGTGTGTGTCAGGTGCTTTGCGTATATATGTGTGTCAGGTGTTGTGCATATATATGTGTGTGTGTGTGTGTCAGGTGCGTGTCATGTGCCATATATGTGTGTGTGTCAGGTGCCGTGCGTATATATGTGTGTGTGTCAGGTGCCACGTGTATATATGTGTGTGTGTGTGTCAGGTGCCGCGCGTATATGTGTGTGTGTGTGTCAGGTGCCGCGCATATATATGTGTGTGTGTGTAAGGTGCAGTGCGTATATATGTGTGCGTCAGGTGCCACGCGTATATATATATATATGTGTGTGTGTCAGGTGCCGCGCGTATATGTGTGTGTGTGTGTCAGGTGCAGTGCGTATATCTGTGTGTGTTTGTCAGGTGCCGAGCATATATATGTGTGTTTCAGGTGCCGCGCGTATGTGTGTGTGTGTCAGGTGCCGTGCGTATATATGTGTGTGTGTGTGTGTCAGGTGCTGCGCGTATATGTGTGTCGGGTGCCGCGCGTATATATATGTGAGTGTGTGTGTGTGTCAGGTGCCCCACGTATATATGTGTGTGTGTCAGGTGCCCCGCGTATATATATATATATATATATATGTGTGTGTGTGTGTCAGGTGCTCCGTGTATATATGTGTGTGTGTCAGGTGCTCCGCGTATATATGTGTGTGTTTGTCAGATGCCGCGCGAATATATATATGTGTGTGTGTGTGTGTCAGGTGCCGCGCGTGTATATGTGTGTGTGTCAGGTGCCGCGCATATATATGTGTGTGTGTGTCAGGTGCCGCACGTATATATGTGTGTGTGTCAGGTGCCGCGCGTATATATGTGTGTGTGTCAGGTGCCACGCATATATATGTGTGTGTGTGTCAGGTGCCGCGCATATATATGTGTGTGTCGGGTGCCGCGCATATATATGTGTGTGTGTTAGGTGCCGTGCGCATATATGTGTGTGTGTCAGGTGCCGCGCGTATATATGTGTGTGTGTGTGTCAGGTGCAGTGCGTATATATGTGTGTGTGTCAAGTGCCACACGTATATATGTGTGTGTCAGGTGCCGCACGTATGTGTGTGTGTGTCAGGTGCCGTGTGTATATATATGTGTGTGAGTGTCAGGTGCCGTGCGTATATATGTGTGTGTGTGTCTGGTGCCGTGCGTATTTATGTGTGTATGTGTCAGGCGTGTGTCAGGTGCCATATATGTGTGTGTGTGTGTCAGGTGCCGTGCGTATATATGTGTGTGTGTCAGGTGCCGCGCATGTATATGTGTGTGTGTGTCAGGTGCCGCGTGTATATATGTGTGTGTGTGTCAGGTGCTGCGTGTGTATATATGTGTGTGTGTGTCAGGTGCCTCGCATATATATGTGTGTGTGTGTGTAAGGTGCCGTGCGTATATATGTGTGTGTCAGGTGCCACGCGTATATATGTGTGTGTGTCAGGTGCCGCGCGTATATATGTGTGTGTGTGTGTGTCAGGTGCAGTGCGTATATATGTGTGTGTGTGTCAGGTGCCGCGCATATATATGTGTGTGTCAGGTGCCACGCGTATGTGTGTGTGTCAGGTGCCATGCGTATATATGTGTGTGTGTGTGTGTGTGTCAGGTGCCGTGCGTATATATGTGTGTGTGTGTGTCAGGTGCCGTGCGTATATATGTGTGTGTCAGGCCGTGCTGCGCGTATATGTGTATCAGGTGCCGCGCATATATATATGTGTGTGTGTGTCAGGTGCCCCGCGTATATATGTGTGTGTGTGTCAGGTGCCCCACGTATATATATGTGTGTGTTTGTGTGTGTCAGGTGCTCCGTGTATATATATGTGTGTGTGTGTCAGGTGCTCCGCATATATTTGTTTGTGTTTGTCAGGTGCCGTGCGTGTATATATGTGTGTGTGTCAGGTTCCGCACGTGTATATGTGTGTGTGTGTCAGGTGCCGCGCATATATATGTGTGTGTGTGTGTGTCAGGTGCCGCACGTATATATGTGTGTGTGTCAGGTGCCACGTGTATATATGTGTGTGTGTGTCAGGTGCCGCGCGTATATGTGTGTGTGTCAGGTGCCGCGCGTATATATGTGTGTGTGTCAGGTGCCGCGCGTATATATGTGTGTCAGGTGCCACGCGTATATATGTGTTTGTGTGTCAGGTGCCGCGCGTATATATGTGTGTGTGTGTCAGGTGCCGCACGTATATATGTGTGTGTGTCAGGTGCCGCACATATATATGTGTGTTTCAGGTACTGCACGTATATATGTGTGTGTGTGTGTCAGGTGCCGTGCGTATATATGTGTGTGTGTGTGTGTGTGTCAGGTGCTGCGTGTATATGTGTGTGTGTGTGTGTCAGGTGCCGCACGTGTATATGTGTGTGTGTCAGGTGCCGCGTGTATATGTGTGTGTGTCAGGTGCCGCACGTATATATGTGTGTGTGTCGGGTGCCGCGCGTATATATGTGTGTGTGTCAGGTGCTGCGCGTATATATGTGTGTCAGGTGCCGCATGTATATATGTGTGTGTGTCAGTTGGCACGCATATATATATGTGTGTGTGTTTCAGGGGCCGCATGTGTGTGTGGTGCCGCCACGCATGTATGTGTGTCTCAGGTGCGGTGCGTGTATATGTGTGTGTTTGTTAAATGCTACATCTGTGTATATGTGCATGTGTGCCAGTTGCTGCGTAAATGCTACGTGGAGATTGTAAGCTTGCGAGCAGGGCCTTCCTACCTCTGTCTGTCTGTTTTTACCCAGTTTTGTTCTATTACTGTTGTTCTAATTGTAAAGCGCAACGGAATATGCTGCGCTATATAAGAAACTGTAAATAAATAAATAAATAAATAAAATGTGTGTGTGTCAGGTGCTGCATGTTTGTGTATGTCTGGTGCTGCGTGTTTATATGTGTGTGCCAGGTGCTGCATGTTTGTGTGTGTGTACCCCATGGTACTAAATGGAACCCCAGCATCCTCTAGGACGTAAGAGAAATAATAGGATTTTAATACCTACCGGTAAATCCTTTTCTCTTAGTCCGTAGAGGATGCTGGTGATGCTTCAAGAACAACGGGGTATAGACGGGATCTGCAGGAGACATGGGCATACTATAAGACTTTGAATGGGTGTGAACTGGCTCCTCCCTCTATGCCCCTCCTCCAGACTCCAGTTATAGGAACTGTGCCCAGGGAGACGGACATTTCGAGGAAAAGGATTTATTTAACGTTTTTAAACTAAGGTGAGATACATACCAGCTCACACCACCAACACGCCGTACAACATAGCATTCAACAACAACGCATGCAATGGCATGATCAACAACAGTCACAGACTGACTGAACTCAGCACAACATGTGCGTAACTACAACCAATAACTGCAGATACCGTCCACACTGGGACAGGTGCCCAGCATCCTCTACGGACTAAGAGAAAAGGATTTACTGGTAGGTATTAAAATCCTATTTTCTCATACGTCCTAGAGGATGCTGGGGATGCTTCAAGAACCATGGGGTTTATACCAAAGCTCTAGAACAGGCGGGAGAGTGCGGATGACTCTGCAGCGCCGATTGACCAAACATGAGGTCTTCCTCAGCCAGGGTATCAACTTGTAGAACTTCGCAAAGGTGTTTGATCCTGACCAAGTAGCAGCCCGGCAAAGCTGTAATGCCGAGACCCCTCGGGCAGCCACCCAGGATGAGCCCACCTTTCTGGTAGAATGGGCCTTCACCGACTTCGGTAACGGCAATCCTGCTGTAGAATGAGCCTGCTGAATCGTATTACAGATCCAGCGTGCAATAGTCTGCTTGGAAGCAGGAGCCCCAATCTTGTTGGGAGCATACAGGACAAACAGAGCCTCTGTTTTCCTATCTTGAGCCATTCTGGCGATATAGATTTGCAAAGCTCTGACCACATCAAGAGACTTTGATTCCGCCAAGGCGTCAGTAGCCACTGGCACCACAATAGGCTGGTTCACGTGAAACGAAGAAACCACCTTTGGCAGAAATTGCTGACGAGTTCTCAACTCCGCCCTATCAGCATTGAAGATTAAATAGGGACTTTTGTGCGACAAAGCCGCCAATTCAGATACCCGCCTTGCAGATGCCAAGGCAAACAACATGACTACTTAACCCAACCTTACGCAAAGGTAGAATTGCAACACCACTGTGAAGATACGGGGTTCTTCTAATCACTCAGACACAGAGCCGATGAAACCAAAGTGATGGTTTATTTCTCACAGCACACAGGAATAGATAATTCACAGGAAACAGACGTAAATATAGCCCAGAAACAGTATACAGGTAGCAGTCCAGATAGTAAGTCCCAGTAGAGGATTTAGGTCCACAGCAATTCCGTGCAGAAGTTCCAGATAAACAAGTCCATACAGCAGAACTATCACTGAGTCCACACAGCAGTGATAGCAGATTAGTCCATGCAGTAGTAAGTACATATAAGTCCACACAGCACTGTTGATGCGTTCCACAAGGTACCCTGTCAGAGAATCACCCCTTAGCCAAAGTCCTGTGACTAACATCCGGAGCTGACCTGCGCAACCTCTTTTAAAACCTTCCAAATGCCCATCATGCAGCGCTCACCTGGGGAGGAGACGCAGGTTCCTGATTGGTGGTATCCCACCTCAGGTATTTCCCTACTCCCTCCCACAGCTGGCATTCTCCTGCTGACCACATGCTGGGTCAGGCTCTGTGATGTCTGTGAGAGACCAGGATGGAACAGAGGACAGTAAACAGAAGGGACAAAGACAGGGAAATTGGATTAAGTCCTGATTGTCCCCTGTGGAGGAGAAGCTTCAAAAAGACATTACCTGGTCCTCAAATGTATTTCCTTGTGACCATATGAGGATCATAGATGGACTCAATAGGCATAGCAATGATAACCTGTAATAACCTCCTACCAGACTGGTATCCTCCTACAATAACATAACATGGCAGCACTAGGTGCCAGGTCACAGCACACCTGTATTTACCTGGGTAAGATTATAGTACAGAAAATATAGGCTAATGGATGAACACACACATGGGGTAATAGTGACACAAGCCAGAGAGACATGGGAACAGAAGGAATAAAAAGTACATTAAACGCTATACAGATTGAAACACCACAAATACAGTATTAGCCCCCTTATATCTTTACATTTCCTTCCTCTACTTTTTTATTCCTCGTTCCGAAGTGTTGCGGAAACATTACCACCCAGGAGCAGTGGGTGCAGGGGAGAGAACATCATGCATGTCTGTACCACCTGAGTCCCACAGGGTGATGTCACACCAGACCCATATGGTAAGAGGCAGTAGTGTTAAACAACCAGCAAGGACAATATTACAATATGACACATTCATTTTCACCAGCAGGGGATTTAGCAATTCAGATGTTGGGTATCCCCAATCCACAACATTGCAAACTTTTACACCCGGCCCACCTATTGGGTGTACTAATACCTGTGCCTCTGGCACAACGGGGCAGGGAGTACCTTCCACCGCCCCCCCCCTTGCACAAGGAACAGTTGCCTAAAGGCAGGCCAATGTTGGGGTTCTGCCCCCGGCACTTCCGCAACTCTGTCCAGTCCTCCCTTCCTCAAACCCCAACTAGGGGGCTGTCAAATTTCCGTACAGCACGTGGTCTCAATACCTAGTGCTGAGGATGGACCCTTCATCAGAAACAATTCAGCTGGTGGCTGCAGGGGAGTCACCAGCACAGGCTGGTCCTGTGCCAGCGCTCCCCCCTCAAAAGCCAGTATCTCACCTGCAGCTCCTTCTGCGCACTCCTCCTCCTGGATAACCTCCTCCCCCGCCAGTCCTGTGCGCTTGGTAGCTGGTGGGGTACCAGTCAGGGTTTTATCAACTGAAGCTTCCACAATTATCTCCACAACTTGCTCTTGCTCTGGAGATGGAAGGGGAGCGGGTTGCACTGTGCCTTCACCCTGGTAAAGGAGACAAGGTAACAAGCGGCATCTCCCAACCTCCACTTGATCTTTAGTTGCTTGGGCCTGGCTTAAGGCAGGCACATCCCTCGGCACATAGTTATAGTCCACAACACTTTCACAGGTATTACGGTGGTGCAACACATCCTTTTCTGGTTCCTGCTCTGATATTATGTTAACAGTCTCTGCTACCAATGTCACTTTTGAATCACAGGGTACGTACCAGTATTCACATCGCAGCTCCTCATTCTCCAAATCGTTAAAATGGAATAATCCTTCATAATCTTCTTGTGGAGTTAGGGTAGCAGGAGATACACAGGGCATTTTCTCATCAGCCTTCCTCAGTGAAATAAATGGGGCTGCCGTTGCCAATCCATCGCGATGAGCCTCCCCCAGCTGAATAAGCTGGGCATCCTGGAGCAAAAGGCCATCCGTGACTGGTATGTTTGTAGTCGGGGAGTGGAACAATACTCCCCCATCCATGGTGATCTCTTGGGCACAGTCTTCATTGATTCCCTGGCAGCTGGTTACTAGGTCTACATATTCCACCTCAGCAAAAGGGAAGGTGTAGCACAGCTCCTCCTGGGATGCCTGTATTGTGGGCATAGCCTTCACTTCAGCGCTAGCCTCTCCCAGCATAGTACACCGGGCAACTGCTTCCCTTGGGTGTGGGAGAAGCTGTTGCAGACGGTGCCTTTCTGCATCCACCCTGCAACACTGGTCTAGCCATGCTGGGGTATCCAGGAGCCCCTGATCCATTGCCTCTTCCTCTGCCACAATGAAGCACTCCTCCAGACATTCCAGCTGTTCCCACACACTCATCCCTGGGCCGAGATGAAGGATCCACGCCCGGTAATCGGTGAACGCTTTTGTTGGATCCCGCTGATCCTGGAGAATAAGCTGGAGGATTTCCCTGCGAGTGCAGAATTGGAAAGGGATGCCTCGCAGCTGGCATTCTGCTATCAGCTCCTCCATGCTCATTTCTACCAATGTGGTTATGGGCCCCATTGACAATGACTTTGCTCCCTTGGTAACAGGCACTTGCAAGACGGACCCCTCAGTCATCTGCCCGGGTTGCAGCGGCGCCATTTTGGATATTTCCTCTGGCTCTAACCCAGAAGATAATTCATTCTGGACTTGCCCTTCAGCCTCAGAATATTGACTTCTCTGCATCATTTGGGTCACTGTAGCACTCACTTCCTCTGTGAATTCTACAAACGCTGGCTCCCCCAGCAGATTCCATGAGGCTGCCTCACTTTTACAGTGCAGGAATGCATCCCCCAGGTAACACAACTTGTCCTGTATGCTGGATACTCTCCAGCCACTGATCATCCGCATAGCTTCATTCCAGTACTCCCAAATGTACTGCATCTTTATAGCACTCAATAACAGATCCGGCTTTCCAGCCTGCCGATACACCGACACACCTCCATCCACGAGCTCCACTGCCCTGGGAGACTTGAGGCATTCATTTTCTTTCCTTGGAAACATTTTATTTTGCACAGGACTGACACCTGCTCACTTGTTACCACCTAACTGCAGATCCTCTTGCATTACATATGGCCTGTTCCTCTGTTCTCTGCTGGGCCTTCACGCTTCCTGCGGTCGTTGTTTGGTGTCTGAATGATCCCACCGCTGCCGCCAAATGTGAAGATACGGGGTTCTTCTAATCACTCAGACACAGAGCCGATGAAACCAAAGTGATGGTTTATTTCTCACAGCACACAGGAATAGATAATTCACAGGAAACAGACATAAATATAGCCCAGAAACAGTATACAGGTAGCAGTCCAGATAGTAAGTCCCAGTAGAGGATTTAGGTCCACAGCAATTCCGTGCAGAAGTTCCAGATAAACAAGTCCATACAGCAGAACTATCACTGAGTCCACACAGCAGTGATAGCAGATTAGTCCATGCAGTAGTAAGTACATATAAGTCCACACAGCACTGTTGATGCATTCCACATGGCACCCTGGCAGAGAATCACCCCTTAGCCAAAGTCCTGCGACTAACATCCGGAGCTGACCTGCGCAACCTATTTTAAAACCTTCCAAATGCCCATCATGCAGCGCTCACCTGGGGAGGAGACGCAGGTTCCTGATTGGTGGTATCCCACCTCAGGTATTTCCCTACTCCCTCCCACAGCTGGCCTTCTCCTGCTGACCACATGCTGGGTCAGGCTCCGTGATGTCTGTGAGAGACCAGGATGGAACAGAGGACAGTAAACAGAAGGGACAATGACAGGGAAATTGGATTAAGTCCTGATTGTCCCCTGTGGAGGAGAAGCTTCAAAGAGACATTACCTGGTCCCCAAATGTATTTCCTTGTGACCATATGAGGATCATAGATGGACTCAATAGGCATAGCAATGATAACCTGTAATAACCTCCTACCAGACAGGTATCCTCCTACAATAACATAACATGGCAGCACTAGGTGCCAGGTCACAGCACACCTGTATTTACCTGGGTAAGATTATAGTACAGAATATATAGGCTAATGGATGAACACACACATGGGGTAATAGTGACACAAGCCAGAGAGACATGGGAACAGAAGGAATAAAAAGTACATTAAACGCTATACAGATTGAAACACCACAAATATAGTATTAGCCCCCCCTATATCTTTACAACCACATTAAGATCCCATGGTGCCACTGGGGGCACAAAGGGAGGTTGGATGTGCAGTACGCCTTTCACGAAGGTCTGAACTTCTGGAAGGGAGGCCAACTCCTTCTGAAAGAAAATAGATAAGGCCAAAATTTGTACTTTAATGGAGCCTAACTTTAGGCCCGCATCCACACCTGCTTGTAAAAAATGGAGCAACCGCCCCAGCTGAAATTCCTCCGTAGGAGCCTTCTTGGATTCACACCAAGACACATATTTTCTCCAAATACAGTGGTAATGCTTTGCCGTTACTTCTTTTCTAGCTTGAAGAAGCATGGGAATGACTTCACTGGGAATACCCTTTCGGGCGAGGATTTGGCGTTCAACCGCCATGCCGTCAAATGCAGCAGCGGTAAGTCCTGATACACGCATCGTCCTTGTTGTAGCAGGTCCTCTCGTAGAGGAAGAGGCCAGGGCTCTTCTATGAGCAACTCCTGAAGATCTGGATACCAGGCCTTCCTTGGCCAGTCCGGAACAACGAGTATCGCCTGAACTCTTGTTCTTCTTATAATCTTTGTCACCTTCGGAATGAGTGGAAGTGGAGGGAACACATAGACCGACGGAAACACCCACGGTGTCACCAGGGCGTCCACCGCTACCACTTGAGGGTCCCTTGACCTGGAACAATATCTCTGAAGTTTCTTGTTGAGGCGGGATGCCATCATGTCTACTTGAGGGACTCCCCAATGACTTGTCACTTCTGCAAAGACCTCTTGATGAAGACCCCAATCTCCTGGATGGAGATTGTGTCTGCTGAGGAAGTCTGCTTCCCAGTTGTTCACTCCTGGAATGAAGACTGCTGACAGAGTGCTGGCATGTCTTTCTGCCCAGCGAAGAATCTTCGTGGCCTCGGCCAACGCCGCTCTGCTCCTTGTTCCGCCTTGGTGGTTTATGTACGCCACTGCTGTCACTTTGTCTGACTGAATCAAGACAGGCAGACCTCGAAGAAGATGTTCTGCTTGCAGTATGCCATTGTAAACGGCTCTTAATTCCAGAATGTTTATGTGTAGACAAGCTTCCTGGCTCGACCACTTTCCCTGAAAGTTTCTTCCCTGTGTGACTGCTCCCCAGCCTCGGAGGCTTGCATCTGTGGTCACCAGGATCCAATCCTGAATCCCAAACCTGTGCCCCTCCAGAAGGTGAGAACTGTGCAGCCACCACAGAAGGGAGATTCTGGTCCTGGGAGATAGAATTATCTTCCGATGCATGTCCAGGTGAGACCCGGACCACTGGTCCAACAGGTTCCACTGAAACGCCCTGGCATGGAACTTGCCATACGGAATGGCCTCGTAGGCCGCCACCATCTTCCCCAGCAACCGAGTGCATTGAAGAACTGACACTTTTGTTGGTTTCAGAATCTGTCTTACCATGTTCTGTATTTCGAGAGCTTTTTCCATTGGAAGAAAAACTCTCTGCAATTCTGTGTCCAGAATCATACCCAGAAACGACAGCCGTGTCGTTGGATCCAACTGTGATTTTGGCAAATTTAGGAGCCACCCGTGTTGTTGCAGAATCGTCAGTGAAAGGGCAACATTCTTCAACAATTGCTCCTTGGACCTCGCCTTTATGAGGAGATCGTCCAAGTACGCGATAATTGTGATTACCTGCTTGCGCAGGAGAACCATCATTTCCGCCATTACTTTGGTGAAAATCCTCGGAACCGTGGACAGACCAAACTGCAACGCCTGAAACTGGTAATGCCAATCCTGTACCGCAAATCTCAGGTAAGCCTGATGCGGAGGAAATATGGGGACATACAAGTATGCATCCTTTATGTCGACCAATGCCAGAAAATCCCCCTCTTCCAGAGCGGAGATCACTGCACGTAGAGATTCCATCTTGAATTTTAATTATTTATTTTTTTTAGAAAGAAATTGAGGGATTTTAGGTTCAGAATCAGTCTGACTGAGCCATCCAGCTTCGGGACCACGAACAGGCTCGAATAAAAACCCTTCCCCCAGCTGTGACGGGGGCACAGTGACAATTACTTGAAAAATAAGGCCAAAGGGATGCAGAGTTAGAGTGGGTTACCCTACGGACTACCAACGGAAACCCCAACTGATCGTATGTAAGCATAAGGGGGGGGGGGGAAGGGGGTCTTTGTCATACTGGCCTATCTATCCTTTCTCTGGCACTGTTTTCTCCCTCCGAAGGTGGATAATGGTCACCACTTTCCCGCATATCACTGCCCTCTTCAAACAGATGGTTACTGTCAGCAGCTAGTAGGTCCAAATATGTAACTTCTTGCTGATTGACAGGATCTGGAATATCCTCTATCCCTTCCATATCTTCCCCTTGATCAATGGTTTGCTCTTTAAAATAACACCCTTGACCTTCCTCTTCCTCTTCTACATTATTTCCGCCATCCAGGAAGTTGGCCTGCTGGTTTGGTTTGTTTACTGGTCCCCTTCCTTGTGCACTTTCGATATCCTGTTCACCTGATTCTTCTTTCCCCATTCGAACTTCTCGCCCAATGGGCAGTAGGTGTTGTCTATGATAAGTTAGGATTCCTCCTTGTCTATCCTCCTGCATTATTCTATACACAGGTAGATAAACAAACTTTTCCACCACTACGTAGGGGTCTTCTTTCCACCTGTTAGCAATTTTAAACTTTCTCGGTATCCCTAGTTGTCGGAGCAATACTCTGTCCCCAGGAGCTAACACATGGTCTCGCACTTTCCGATCATATTGGGTCTTATTCTTTTCTCCACTCTTATAAGCTGCTTGTGTAGCTAGTTCATATGCTCTCTTCAACTCCTCCCTTAACTTTCTTACATACTTTACATGTGAGCTGTAGGAGCTTTCACCCGAAGAAACCCTTAGACTCACGTCTATTGGGAGCTTAGCTTCTCTTCCAAACATTAGGTAATAGGTCGAGTATCCCGTAGTGTCGTTGTGAGTACAGTTGTAGGCATGTATCAATCGGTCAATGTATCTCCTCCAATGGCTCTTATTCAATGGGCTCAACGTTCCTAACATATTCAACAATGTCCTGTTGAATCTTTCTGGCTGCGGATCGCCTTGAGGGTGATATGGGGTAGTTCTGGACTTCAAAATCCCACACATCGCACAAAGTTTTTAATCAGTTTACTTTCGAAGTCTCTACCCTGGTCAGAGTGTATTCTATTCGGAAGCCAATAGTGAATGAAGAATTTACTCCAAAGGGTATTTGCCACAGTAGATGCCTTCTGATTCGGCGTTATATATGCCTGGGCATATCTAGTAAAGTGGTCTGTCACTACCAGGATGTTACATTTCTTCCCAGAATCTATTTCCAAAGTCAGAAAGTGTATGCACACCAAATCCATTGGGCCATTACTCTTGATGTTCACCAAGGGAGCCACCTTAGTTGGCAATGTTTTTCTTATGATACACTTTCCGCATGTTTTGCAATACCTGTCTACTTCCAACTTCATACTTGGCCAGTATAATCGATCAGTTACTAGTTTCAGAGTCTTATCAAACCCCAGATGACCGTGTTGGTCATGCAGGGCGTGCATAACTCTAAGACGATGTACTCTGGGTAATACAAGTTGGATTCTCTCCCTACCATCCCTTTGCACCTATATAGCACTCCCTTTCTCACTACTAAATTCTTCCTCTGTCTATTTAATAGACGTACTTCATCCATCCACTCCGGTGTCCATCTCACAGCTTTTTCATTTGTGGCACCTGGCATTACCCATTGTATACAGGGATCATGAAGCTGCTCCTGTTTGAGCTGATACTCCTTCAGCATGGGTAGCCCTTCCAACTCCATCTGGCTAATCCAGCAATACGATAACGGCAAACCTTCAGGGGGTACACCTAGTGCGCTCACTGCCTCGCTCACCATATTGTTACTTGCTCTCATAGAGTGGCACATCCCTCGAAACTCTCCAGCAGGTATCTCAATCCATTCCTCATTATCACTTCTCTCCACCCACTGTCCCGGGATTCTCGACAGAGAGTCTGCATCTATATTGCTCACTCCAGGTCGGTATTTTATTGAAAAGTCATACAGTGACAATGCCGCTAGCCAACGGTGTCCAGTCGCATCTAATTTTGCAGTGGTTTGTACATAAGTTAGTGGGTTGTTGTTGGTATGTACCTCGAATTTCACTCCATATAAATAATCATGGAATTTATCAACCACACACCACTTCAGAGCCAGAAATTCCAATTTGTGTGCGGGGTAATTCCTCTCACTATCAGACACACCTCTACTAGCAAATGACACAGGTCTTAATCTATTCAGGTGCTGCTGGTACAGTACTCCCCCAAGCCGACTTATGGTTGCGTCAATGTGGAGTACATATGGCAGGCTGGGATTAGCATATGCTAACACTGGAGCTTCCATTAGTCTTTCCTTCAGCGTTACAAATGCAGCCTCACACTCCTGCGTCCATCTGTCTCCAAATAGTTCGGTGGGCCTGTGAAGCTCTCTCATTGGTAGACCCTTAGCCTTCTTCCTCGTGCCTGAAGACAGATATCCTTTGGTCAAGTCGGTTAGTGGTTTCACCAGAGCAGAGTAGTTCGGTACAAATCTGCGGTAATACCCACCGAATCCCAGGAAAGATCTCAACTCCCTCAATTTTGATGGACGAGGCCAGTTTTTTACAGCCTGCACTTTGTCTGGGTCTGTGGCCACCTCATCCCAACTCACAATGTGTCCCAGGTACTTAACCCGCGACTGACACAGATGACATTTATCCAACGACAACTTCAGCCCTCCTTCCAGTAGCCTATCAAGGACCTTAAGGAGGCGACGATTATGTTCCTCACTAGTGGCTCCAAATACAATGATGATGTCGTCTAAATAAACTATTACTTCTCGGTAGTTCATATCTTCGATAATTTTTTCCATGGTCCGCTGGAATGTAGCCGGTGCTCCCTTCACTCCTTGAGGCATGTGTAAAAACTCGAAGAATCCCAGTGGACATATAAATGCTGTTTTCTCTCGATCCTCCGGATGCATGGGTATTTGATAGTACCCATTTCTTAGATCCAGCACAGAGAATAACACACTTCCCTGTAAGCAGTCTAGCGCCTCATCTATTCTGGGCACAGTGTATTGATCGGATACTGTGCGTTGATTCAGCGTCCTATAATCTATGCACATTCGGATCTTTCCATTTTTCTTTCGTGCAATGACTATCGGGGAAGCGTAAGGGCTTTTGGACTCCATTATCACTTGGTTTTCCAGCAGACCTTTCAGATGATTCCTTACGAATTCAAAGTCTGCTGGTGCTATCCGTCGAGAGCGTTCTCAAAATGGCGTATTACCCATGAGTTTTATACAATGCTCCACTCCCTTTGCTGTTCCCAGATCCCACTCTCCAGTAGAAAAGACCTGTCTTCTAGCCTACAATTCCGTGACCAAATGGGACTTCTCCTCAATCCCAAATTCACTTTCCAGAAAGCAGACGTCAAATATACTCTTATTCCTTGGGGGTTTTTCCTCAGGGATAACACAATATGAGGATGACGATACATCAGCTTGTTCCTCTTCTCTCTTGAGCCAGTTCATAAGGATGGGGTAAATTTGGGTATTAGTTCCGATAATTATTGGGGGTTCACCCCTGCCTTCAGGGACTTCCGGACAGACCAGCGCGATTAAGGGCAACTGCAGTTTCTCATTCTCTTCTCCTTCTCGCTGACAGACCTCTAAATTGATGACAATATACCCCAGGTAGGGATATTTCTCCACACTCAATCCCCATATTATTAGCCCAGATAATGGTTGAATGGGGGTGTCAGATAGGTACCTTCGGTACCAATTTTCAAATACAATTGAGACTTGCGAGCCACTATCAATCAGAACTTTACAATGATGTCCATTGATAGTAGCAGCTAGTATTGGAGCAGGTCCCAACAATCCTTCTGGCACATGCTCCCCATCGCGCAGCGTCCAACATCTTGGAGGTCTGTGTGGGGTCCACGGGCCTCCCTTGTCCGTTTCCCCGACTCTGAGCTTCATTGTTAGTGGTACTGGAAGGAACGCTGAGTGTCCGAGGGGAGCTTCGATTGAAGTTACATTCAAAAGCCCTGTGTCCTAGTCTTCCACATTTAAAACATCCTCTAGTATTGAAATTACTTCTTCTTCCACCACTTGATGATGTAGCTTCACTAGGGGTATGGGTGGTGCCTTGAAGAGGACTATTGATGCTCTGTGTAGCAATAAATTGTTCTATCCTTTTATTCTGTTCCTCTATTAATTTTAGGAGTTTATCCTCCAACGTGTGACTCTCTGTCGTTGATTGCACCACATTGACTTTCTTTATTGTTTTTTCTCTCATGTCGATCAATACTTCTTCTTGCTTTACTTCTTTTAATAACTCATTAAACCCAGGGGGCAGTTCTCTCACTCCAGAGCACCTTAATTTCTGGGCTACCGGGTCTGTCGTCAGTGCACCCCTTAGTATCTGTCTCATGTGACTCTTATCGACATCATCTCTAGCAATTCCTCCTTTATCCACGATCTTGTACAACAATTTATCTATTCTGATGATATATACACTTCGTTTTTCTCCGGGCTCCTGGAATGTATGGTGTAATCGAGACATAAGGTCTCCTACATCCTCCAATGTACCGTATGCGTAATCTAACGCTTCTAAGTACGTTTCTAGAGTAGCATTGGGGTTGCTTCTTCTGGCCGCCTGTACTATCCCCATAGCAGGGCCCCGCAAGCTCTCCACTACACGTTGCCGCTTTATTTTGTCTGGGCATTGCCATTCCTCCGCTTGTTGGATGGCGGCTTCCTTCCAGTCTTCATATGTCTCTTTCCCCGTAGGTACTGGTATGATGCCCGAGAATATTCTTAGTCTTCGGTAGCTCCCCTCATAGTGCCATCATTCCAGCTGCGACACTACTCGGTCTACAATCGTCTCAAATTGCCCTCCATCTACCTGGGCAGGAGTACTACTTTCCCTTCTAACATCACCTTTTTCAGACAAATCCAATGGAGATGCCCCTGATATAAGAGCACCGATTGCCTCCTCGTCTTTGGCCCTTGGTCCAATGATAGACCACCTTCTCCCAGTCTCTTCATCAGCCATTACCATAAGCGGGATCAAGTTGACATCTAACTCTCTTTCAGTCTCCACTAACATGGCAATCTTTCCTCCTAGGTCTCCATCCCGTTTATCCACTATACTGGGCCCAACTACCCCGTATAGGGTGGCCACTGTCCTCAATACAAATTCATCAGTGACATTCAAAAAGTCTCCTCCCACCCCTATACATCTCTTAGGGTTCACTCCTTTCCTTTGACACCAACTATAAACGTCTTCCCCTGTCAACATTTCCATTCCTTTATTTAAATAATACAAATACTGTGAAGTGTATGGTAAAGGACTAGTGACCGCATTAATGAAAGACCTCTAGTGAAATGCGCTACTGGATCTCAGCAGTGCCTCCATTTGTAACCACACATTACTTTTAGATGAGGTCACCATCAAATAGGCGGTTATGATAATACTGAGTGCCTCCACCCAAGCTAAATTTCTAGGCTCGCCTGGGTAAGCCTAAATCACACCTTTACTTGAAAGTATTAGCATTAAACTAATCTGGTTTATTTGGAGTGAAATTAACTTACACACATACATAGACTACCTTTCCTTTCTTCTTTCAGGTCGCCAACTTCCGGATGAGAATCGACATGGTAAGTATAAGTACAATTTTAATACTAGAAAAGTTTTATTAAAATCAGCTAAAATAATACAGCGAGATCAATATACCATTTAAATATAATAATATACTCTCTTCATCTTTCCTTTCTACTTCCTATACCAAATAGATTCAGCTATATCACAAACACATCAGAATTACAGAGTAGTATCTAAACACACGTAGGGGTATATTTACTAAGCTCCCGATTTTGACCGAGATGGTGGTTTTTCTTCAAAGTGTCATCTCGGGAATTTACTAAACTCAAATCTCGGCAGTGATGAGGGCATTCGTACTTTTTTTTTACGGCTGTGTTGTAAAAATACAAATGAATACACCATCGGTCAAACGTGGCTGTTTAGGTATAGAACTCGGTCATTTACTATGCATTCGTATTTGAAATCTCTACCGTGAAAGAGCATTTGCGGTCGCAAAAAAATGCAATTCGTAAAAAAACACAGGAAAAAAGTAGACCTGCTTTTGAGAAGCGTGTTTACATGTGTTCCAACTTCATCATTAATCACACCTGCATTTTTGGCCCTTTAAAAGGTGGGCCAGCACATTTGCCAAATCAATCACTCTGAAATGGCTGCTGCCGTGTGTAGCAGTGAATTTGGTTTTGCTGTGGGATTCCTGAGACTGCTCCATGAGGCTACAAGAAACCAGGGCCAGGAAACTGAACATGGTCAGCATGCCGCGGAGGCCGCGCAGGCCTCGTTGTTTTAGGGGGCGTTTGAACTTAAACGCATTGGCCGATGACCAGGTCATACAGATGTTCAGGCTAAATAGGACCAACATTTTCCGTCTGTATGACCTAGTCAAACTGGACCTAGACCCTGAGACAGCATGCTCTCGCTCTGTCTCAGGCCTGCCCAAACTCCTGGCTGTGTTGCAATTTACGGCTACTGGCAGCTTTCAGGCTGTGACAGGCGATGTAATAGGAATCTCACAGCCCACCTTTTCAAAATATTTAAATCAGGTGAGGCAAACCATACATACTCCTCTATACCCCATTTCTGTATTGTGTAATGTGAATTTATAACAGTATATTTGAACAAAGTGCTTAAGACACTCTATATTTTTGACTGTATACTCAGGTTTTGGATGCATTTGAACCCCACATTGATGCCTCTATCTGCTGCCCTACCCAGGAGTCTCAGTGGCATACAGTCAAGGTAGCTTTCTATGAGCTTGCTGGCATGCCAAATGTGCTGGGTGCCATAGATTGCACACACGTTGAGCTGAGACCACCTAGGGGCAGGCAATATATTTATATAAATAGACATTTTGGGCAATCAACTAATGTCCAGGTGGTTTGTGATGCAAATCTCAAAATTATGAGTGTTGTTGCGGGTTACCCTGGTGGCTGCCATGACTCCTTTATCCTCAGTCAGTCATCCCTCTTTGATAAATTTGAGGCTGGAGAAATGCCAGATGGCTGGCTGCTGGGTATGTACCAAGTATTTGTGTTTAATTTTGTGCTTACCTCAACCTGCACATTATGTTAGCACTGTGTTTGTGCATCAATATTTTACAATGCTGTTAATCTCTGTTTTCAGGTGATGGGGGTTATGGCTGTTACTCTTGGCTTCTGACTCCATTGTCCGCCCCTGATTCCCCTGCTGAACACAATTACAATCATGCACATAAGTCTACGCGGAATTTGATAGAACGATGTTTTGGTGTACTGAAATCAAGGTTTCGGTGTCTGGATAAGTCTGCCGGGCTTTTATCGTATAGTCCCTTAAAGGTGACTAGGATTGTGTTTTGCTGCTGTTTTCTTCATAACATGTGTTTGCAGCAACATCTGCCACATGATGATGATGATGATAAAGAAAACAGTCAGCAAGCAGAGGAGTTAGAAACATCTGGCGACACTGTGAGTAGAGATATAGGGAGGCGGGTAAGGCAAGACCTGATTTTGGCACATTTTAGTGGTAAGTAAATTTGCCTGTGTGCTTTGTATATGAACAATTAAGGCACACCAAAGTATTTTCTGTAGTAATGTGGCTATTGCTCCCTCTTGAGCTAGTCAGCTGAGTGTTGTTTATTTGCTTGATATGTGTTTATGTCTAACTGTTGGGTATCAGTTACTTAGCTATTTGTATAGCGGTTTTGGTTAGTAATTATGTGTTTATAATGTTAAAAGTTTTTTTTTCACATTCAAAGGTAATGTTTGCCACAATACTACATAATAATTTAGTATGCACTAACAACCATTATTGTTTAGCCTATTGTTTGTGTTTGTTGTGTGTCGACTTTCTTCTAAAGCTGTGTTTGAAATATGTTACCTCATTAGCACAACATAATGGACATTGAGTATTGTGTGCCAATTAGCCAAACATACATTGACTAACACCAACCTTACAAAATTGTTTACACATAATTATGGCTGTGATGTGGTAAACATTCATGTTAGTAATGATGCTAGAATATTCCCAACACATGTGAGTGTTAACTCTAAGAATTTTCCTCTTACACTGACAGTTTTTTGCACATAACACATTGCACATCAATCACTTTTCAAATTTATTACTGTACAACATGTGTTTTCATTACAAATTACTGCTATTGTGTAGACCTAGTTTTGTCAACAATGTGTCTCCAGCTGCAGGGTGGCCTATTTCTTAGGCTGTTCTTTGGTGGCTGACGTGGGTTTGGTTTGGGCAGTGGAGCGGGTTCGGCTGGATCTTCGAACTGGTGATGAAATTGGGGTATGTGTTGGTGTGTTGGTCCCTGAGCTGGAACCTTGTTGGTGTTGTGCCAACAAATTAATATTTTGACTGAGGTTAGCCAGGGTTGTCGTAAGTTGTGTTGTGGCTGTTGTGTTGTTGTCTATGATGCGATACATGGTTTCTGATATAATTTGATTACTTTGAATTAACTGAATGAGGGCCTGTTGATGGCGGTGTTACTCATCCATTATGCGCTGAAAGGTAACAATAAGTTGGCTGTTATCTGCTCTCATCTGCTCCATACTGTTTGCGACTCTGCATAGCTGGACATTGAGCCTGCTTGTGTTTCTACACAGTCTCGGGAGATGATGGGGCAGACAGGCTAGGTATTGGGTGTGTGTGCGTAGGCAATCAATATTCTGTGCCTGTTGTTGGTTCCATGTTACCCAAAATGATGGTTCAGGTTGTTGCGGGGGGGTTGTTTGGCTCAATTGTGGGTGTGGTGACATTTGAGGTGGCGGGGTACTTTCCTGAGGCGTGCTTGGTTGGTTAACATCTATTGCTTGCAGATGGAGGGTGTATGTTTCCTGTTCAGATTCCTGCTGGGCTTCCGGGGGCATGATGTCTGGTTCTGTATGGGGTTTAAGGGGACAACATTTGAGTGTATTGGAAAATTATGCTGGTTTTGATATTTAGTTTAACTTTCTAGACTTGTTTGTCACACATTTTTCAAAAGCAAATTAGGATGTTCACCAAGACTCGTATACACAATCAAAAAGGCCAATTATGTTGGTTTTTATGTTGACAAAAATGATTCAAAACAAAAGTGGACACATGTTTGACAAATACCACACTTCCGAAACAAACACACAGAGGTACAAAGTTTACACCATGAAAAAAAGTTATTTGTCACCCGCCATATCGTACTTGCATTAAAATTTCAAACAGTAAATGACAATATGAATTCTATCACCATTGTGAAAGGGTGTGAATCTACCTGAAGGTCAAAATTTTACTATTCAAATAAATAATGACAACACAATACTACTGAAAGGCGCAAGAGAACACTCTAAATTTTCAAAAAAATTTAATTGGTTTTTGGATTTTAACAATTTGCAAGCCATGTGCTTGCTGCTGTGGATAAGTACTAGGATTATTAAATTTTTTGGCTGATGTGTAATTTGTGTTTTGTGTTTACTCACCAGACAGCTGAGGGGAATGTGGTCCCTGTGATTGAGTACTCTCCAAAAATGTGTTCTGGTGGCTGAGGCAACACAGTTGAAATACGACGTGGGTGTGTGCTTAACGCTGGTGTTGGTGCGACATCAGGATGACGTCTCTTGCTAGGCCTGCTCGTGTGGCTGCCAGACCCCTGTGAAGGACGTCTTGTGGACTGTGATGCGATGTTGAAGTTCCTATGGATTAATGCAAACATTAGATTTTTTTTTTGTGGTGGCCACATTAACAGGTGTCATTTTTGCGTTACCTGTATCGCCAGCATCCACAGCTCTTGACAGTGTTGCTTGTGTTCTGGAAGTGGTGGCTTGCTTTCGTACTGTAAAAATGATTCATTGGTGTTTATGACCTTTAATTACAGTGTGTACTTTTGTAAGCAGCAACGTTTAGTGATGTTGACATATGATTACCATTATGGGTACAGTTTCTAACAATAAATGTTGAAACAATGGGTTGCTTCATTTTTTGTAAACAGGCTAATGAGGTTCCATTTTCAAAGACATAAACATAGCCAAGTAGTCTAATTTTCCATGGCCAACAGCTGAATATACACACATGTATTACCATATATTTTACATTAATGAGTACAATTTTTTTTTAAATTATAAAAACCATACAATAAGAATTTTAAAAGAAAAAAAACATACAATACTTTGCCATCTACACTAACATATTGGCCACAAAGACAAGTAAAATACAGCAGACATTAAACAAAAAACAAACAAACAAACAAACCATTACTACCTAACACCTCACTATACAAACATAAAATATTTAAAAAAAATACAGAAATAGATAATCAATTTAGAACATAAAAATATATTAACAATACGATATCTGGGGTAATTCCAAGTTGATTGCAGCAGGAAATTTTTTAGCAGTTGGCCAAAACCATGTGCAGTGCAGGGGGGGCAGATTTAACATGTGCAGAGAGAGTTAGATTTGGGTGTGGTGTGTTCAATCTGCAATCTAAATTGCAGTGTAAAAATAAAGCAGCCAGTATTTACCCTGCACAGAAACAAAATAACCCACCCAAATATAACTCTCTCTGCAAATGTTATATCTGCCCCCCCTGCAGTGCACATGGTTTTGCCCAATTGCTAAAAAATTTCCTGCTGCGAGCAACTTGGAATTACCCCCATCATTTTAAAAATACTAATTAGACATAAACACATATGCAGATATAACAGATTTGTAAAAATAAACTCACCATCAGGCCTAGGACGATCCGAATCCCGCACATTAGTCGCACCAACAACTTCATGCGGAATAAGGGTCCGCACAGGTTCCTCCCACTCCCGATAAGATGCTATGAAGGGATGGCCACTCCCTGTTTGCCTGGCTGACTTAGCCTCCATTGCCATCTTGTCCTTGACACGGCGCTTGATGTCGTAGAATCTTTTCCGACACGTGTCCTCGGTCCTCTTCACCACACCCTCACTGTTTACTGCCGCTACTACCTTCCCCCACAGAACAGTTTTCCTGCGCGAAGGCACCTTGGCCGCATCACGCCCAAACAGCTGGCGATGATGGCACAACAACTCATGCACCAAAGCCATATTTTCCGCAAAGCTAAATTTTACATTTCTGCCCGTCTTGGTAGTGGTGAGTGGCTGCGGAGCAACACCACCATCACTGTCACTATCACTCGAGGCCACAGCAGCAACCTCACCCTCCTCTCCTTACTAACCTCCTCCCCCTCACTCACCTCCTCCACCTCACTCACCTCCTCCACCTCACTCACCTTCTCCCTCTCACTCACCTCCTCCCTCTCACTCACCTCTGACTGGGACATAATAATGACAAACAACAAATAACACTAATTTAAAAAAAACACAAAACACACTCCTCCACTACCACTGTACACCAACCACACACACACACACACACACACACACACACACACACACACACACACACTCACAAACAAACAATGACAATAGACTGAAAGTAAAATGCACAAACACTAAAAATGACACAAACTTTTAAGAGACCACACAACAATTACCACAAGACTACTTACACACACAATACAGCACTCAACAATCGCAAGAAACCTCCAAAACCGACCAACAAATCACCAACTCCAAAACACCAACTTCCTCTCACCTCTCCACTAGCTAAACCCACGAGGTGCGGCTGGTTGGGGGCGTTTTTATACTAATGAGCACAGACACTCCTCCATGACAAACACAACCAATCACGGACGAGTGACGAAAACGAAAGTAAGAAAATAACGCGGCCGGGAAGGGTCAAAAACACTGCCGTGGAAATTAAAGATACGAATTCGTAAAAAGACCAACAAAATACGTCCGGAAAAACAAGAGTCGGCCGTGATCACATAAAATATATTACGAATGACATCGACATCGGAAAATACGAAAACACAAAGTACAAACGCTTAGTAAATGAGCTGTAAAAAAAAACAAAAAGTTGCAAATTCACACTACCGATGTCAGTCGTGTTTCAACTTCAAACAAATTCACAACATTACGAATCTTAGTAAATATACCCCGTAGAGTGTAGGGATGTATTGGCCAATACTTGAATACCCGGGTATTTTGATCAATACGAGTTATATCAGTAAATACACCGTCTCTAACTGCAGTATTAACGTTGGGGCCCTTGCTGCAACAACTATATTCTTGTATTTCGTCCTTCGAGTACTAATATAGGGTAATTAGTGTAGTTTAATGTTCTCCTCTATATAATTTGTTCCTTCTCTATAAAATACTGTAAGTACGGAGGAAGGGATATGCAGCTACTGTTACTTCGATGCACAATTCGGGAAAGCCTTTTATTGGGCTGTGGCATTACACCTCACTCTGAGTCTAGAGTTCGTTAGTTTTGTTGCCACACTTATTATGAATAAATTTGCTGATGCACTTGCCAATCACTCTATATTTGTCCACTAGAGTCTAGGCCGCCACCTTATATCTGGCATGAAACGGAGGGGCACTAATAGACATAAAGAGTATAGTCGTCACTTTAGAATTTGTTATAACTGGTATTATTAACTAGTGATGAGCGGGTTCGGTTCCTCGGAATCCGAACCCGCCCGAACTTCAGGTTTTTTTACACGGGGCCGAGCGACTCGGATCTTCCCGCCTTGCTCGGTTAACCCGAGCGCGCCCCGAACGTCATCATCCCGCTGTCGGATTCTCGCGAGGCTCGGATTCTATCGCGAGACTCGGATTCTATATAAGGAGCCGCGCGTCGCCGCCATTTTCACACGTGCATTGAGATTGATAGGGAGAGGACGTGGCTGGCGTCCTCTCCGTTTAGACTAGAGTACTAGAGAGAGACACAAATTTTGGGGAGCATATTATTAGGAGGAGTACTACTTGCTGCTGATAGTGTGACCAGTGACCACCAGTTTAATTAATCCGTTCTCTGCCTGAAAAAAAACGATACATAGTGTGACACAGTCACATACCATATCTGTGCTCAGCCCAGTGTGCTGCATCATATGTAATACTGTATATCATTATCTGACTGTACTGAGTGCTCACTGCTCACACAGCTTAATTGTGGGGGAGACTGGGGAGCAGTTATAGCAGGAGTACATATTTTAAGTACAGTGCACACTTTTGCTGCCAGAGTGCCACTGCCAGTGTGACTGACCAGTGACCACTGACCACCAGTATTGTGATTGTCTGCTGACCACCAGTATATTGTGATTGTCTGCCTGAAAAAGTTAAACACTCGTCGTGTGGTGTTTTTATAAACGCATTCTGCAGACAGTGTCCAGCAGGTCCGTCATTACATAATATATACCTGTCCGGCTGCAGTACTAGTGTGATATATATATATTTTAATTTTATCTCATTATCATCCAGTCTATATTAGCAGCAGACACAGTACGGTAGTCCACGGCTGTAGCTACCTCTGTGTCGGCAGTCGCTCGTCCATCCATAATTGTATACCACCTACCCGTGTTTTTTTTTCTTTTCTATCTTCTTGATACTAGTAGCTTACTTTAGGAGTCTGCAGTGCTGACAGACAGTGTCCAGCAGGTCCGTCATTACATAATATATACCTGTCCGGCTGCAGTACTAGTGTAATATATATATATATTTTAATTTTATCTCATTATCATCCAGTCTATATTAGCAGCAGACACAGTACGGTAGTCCACGGCTGTAGCTACCTCTGTGTCGGCAGTCGCTCGTCCATCCATAATTGTATACCACCTACCCGTGGTTTTTTTTTTTCTATCTTCTTGATACTAGTAGCTTACTTTAGGAGTCTGCAGTGCTGAGTCTGACAGACAGTGTCCAGCAGGTCCGTCATTACATAATATATACCTGTCCGGCTGCAGTACTAGGGTGATATATATATATATTTTATTTTTATCTCATTATCATCCAGTCTATATTAGCAGCAGACACAGTACGGTAGTCCACGGCTGTAGCTACCTCTGTGTCGGCAGTCGCTGGTCCATCCATAATTGTATACCACCTACCCGTGGTTTTTTTTTCTATCTTCTTGATACTAGTAGCTTACTTTAGGAGTCTGCAGTGCTGACAGACAGTGTCCAGCAGGTCCGTCATTACATAGTATATATATACCTGTCCGGCTGCAGTACTAGTGTGATATATATATATATATATATTTTAATTTTATCTCATTATCATCCAGTCTATATTAGCAGCAGACTCAGTACGGTAGTCCACGGCTGTAGCTACCTCTGTGTCGGCAGTCGCTCGTCCATCCATAAGTATACTAGTATCCATCCATCTCCATTGTTTACCTGAGGTGCCTTTTAGTTGTGCCTATTAAAATATGGAGAACAAAAATGTTGAGGTTCCAAAAATAGGGAAAGATCAAGATCGACTTCCACCTCGTGCTGAAGCTGCTGCCACTAGTCATGGCCGAGACGATGAAATGCCAGCAACGTCGTCTGCCAAGGCCGATGCCCAATGTCATAGTACAGAGCATGTAAAATCCAAAACACCAAATATCAGTAAAAAAAGGACTCAAAAATCTAAAATAAAATTGTCGGAGGAGAAGCGTAAACTTGCCAATATGCCATTTACCACACGGAGTGGCAAGGAGCGGCTGAGGCCCTGGCCTATGTTCATGGCTAGTGGTTCAGCATCACATGAGGATGGAAGCACTCAGCCTCTCGCTAGAAAAAAGAAAAGACTCAAGCTGGCAAAAGCACAGCAAAGAACTGTGCGTTCTTCGAAATCCCAAATCCACAAGGAGAGTCCAATTGTGTCGGTTGCGATGCCTGACCTTCCCAACACTGGACGTGAAGAGCATGCGCCTTCCACCATTTGCACGCCCCCTGCAAGTGCTGGAAGGAGCACCCGCAGTCCAGTTCCTGATAGTCAGATTGAAGATGTCAGTGTTGAAGTACACCAGGATGAGGAGGATATGGGTGTTGCTGGCGCTGGGGAGGAAATTGACAAGGAGGATTCTGATGGTGAGGTGGTTTGTTTAAGTCAGGCACCCGGGGAGACACCTGTTGTCCGTGGGAGGAATAGGGCCATTGACATGCCTGGTGAAAATACTAAAAAAATCAGCTCTTCGGTGTGGAAGTATTTCAACAGAAATGCGGACAACATTTGTCAAGCCGTGTGTTGCCTTTGTCAAGCTGTAATAAGTAGGGGTAAGGACGTTAACTACCTCGGAACATCCTCCCTTATACGTCACCTGCAGCGCATTCATAATAAGTCAGTGACAAGTTCAAAAACTTTGGGCGACAGCGGAAGCAGTCCACTGACCAGTAAATCCCTTCCTCTTGTAACCAAGCTCACGCAAACCACCCCACCAACTCCCTCAGTGTCAATTTCCTCCTTCCCCAGGAATGCCAATAGTCCTGCAGGCCATGTCACTGGCAATTCTGACGAGTCCTCTCCTGCCTGGGATTCCTCCGATGCATCCTTGCGTGTAACGCCTACTGCTGCTGGCGCTGCTGTTGTTGCTGCTGGGAGTCGATGGTCATCCCAGAGGGGAAGTCGTAAGACCACTTTTACTACTTCCACCAAGCAATTGACTGTCCAACAGTCCTTTGCGAGGAAGATGAAATATCACAGCAGTCATCCTGCTGCAAAGCGGATAACTGAGGCCTTGGCATCCTGGGTGGTGAGAAACGTGGTTCCGGTATCCATCATTACTGCAGAGGCAACTAGAGACTTGTTGGAGGTACTGTGTCCCCGGTACCAAATACCATCTAGGTTCCATTTCTCTAGGCAGGCGATACCGAAAATGTACACAGACCTCAGAAAAAGAGTCACCAGTGTCCTAAAAAATGCAGCTGTACCCAATGTCCACTTAACCACGGACATGTGGACAAGTGGAGCAGGGCAGGGTCAGGACTATATGACTGTGACAGCCCACTGGGTAGATGTATGGACTCCCGCCGCAAGAACAGCAGCGGCGGCACCAGTAGCAGCATCTCGCAAACGCCAACTCTTTCCTAGGCAGGCTACGCTTTGTATCACCGGTTTCCAGAATACGCACACAGCTGAAAACCTCTTACGGCAACTGAGGAAGATCATCGCGGAATGGCTTACCCCAATTGGACTCTCCTGTAGATTTGTGGCATCGGACAACGCCAGCAATATTGTGTGTGCATTAAATATGGGCAAATTCCAGCACGTCCCATGTTTTGCACATACCTTGAATTTGGTGGTGCAGAATTATTTAAAAAACGAGAGGGGCGTGCAAGAGATGCTGTCGGTGGCCAGAAGAATTGCGGGACACTTTCGGCGTACAGGCACCACGTACAGAAGACTGGAGCACCACCAAAAACGCCTGAACCTGCCCTGCCATCATCTGAAGCAAGAAGTGGTAACGAGGTGGAATTCAACCCTATATATGCTTCAGAGGTTGGAGGAGCAGCAAAAGGCCATTCAAGCCTATACAATTGAGCACGATATAGGAGGTGGAATGCACCTGTCTCAAGCGCAGTGGAGAATGATTTCAACGTTGTGCAAGGTTCTGCTGCCCTTTGAACTTGCCACACGTGAAGTCAGTTCAGACACTGCCAGCCTGAGTCAGGTCATTCCCCTCATCAGGCTTTTGCAGAAGAAGCTGGAGACATTGAAGGAGGAGCTAACACAGAGCGATTCCGCTAGGCATGTGGGACTTGTGGATGGAGCCCTTAATTCGCTTAACAAGGATTCACGGGTGGTCAATCTGTTGAAATCAGAGCACTACATTTTGGCCACCGTGCTCGATCCTAGATTTAAAACCTACCTTGGATCTCTCTTTCCGGCAGACACAAGTCTGCTGGGGTTCAAAGACCTGCTGGTGAGAAAATTGTCAAGTCAAGCGGAACGCGACCTGTCAACATCTCCTCCTTCACATTCTCCCGCAACTGGGGGTGCGAGGAAAAGGCTCAGAATTCCGAGCCCACCCGCTGGCGGTGATGCAGGGCAGTCTGGAGCGACTGCTGATGCTGACATCTGGTCCGGACTGAAGGACCTGCCAACGATTACGGACATGACGTCTACTGGCACTGCATATGATTCTCTCCCCATTGAAAGAATGGTGGAGGATTATATGAGTGACCGCATCCAAGTAGGCACGTCAGACAGTCCGTACTTATACTGGCAGGAAAAAGAGGCAATTTGGAGGCCCTTGCACAAACTGGCTTTATTCTACCTAAGTTGCCCTCCCACTAGTGTGTACTCCGAAAGAGTGTTTAGTGCCGCCGCTCACCTTGTCAGCAATCGGCGTACGAGGTTACTTCCAGAAAATGTGGAGAAGATGATGTTCATTAAAATGAATTATAATCAATTCCTCCGTGGAGACATTGACCAGCAGCAATTGAATCCACAAAGTACACAGGGAGCTGAGATGGTGGATTCCAGTGGGGACGAATTGATAATCTGTGAGGAGGGGGATGTACACGGTGATATATCGGAGGATGATGATGAGGTGGACATCTTGCCTCTGTAGAGCCAGTTTGTGCAAGGAGAGATTAATTGCTTCTTTTTTGGTGGGGGTCCAAACCAACCCGTCATTTCAGTCACAGTCGTGTGGCAGACCCTGTCACTGAAATGATGGGTTGGTTAAAGTGTGCATGTCCTGTTTATACAACATAAGGGTGGGTGGGAGGGCCCAAGGACAATTCCATCTTGCACCTCTTTTTTCTTTAATTTTTCTTTGCGTCATGTGCTGTTTGGGGAGTATTTTTTTGAAGGGCCATCCTGCGTGACACTGCAGTGCCACTCCTAGATGGGCCAGGTGTTTGTGTCGGCCACTAGGGTCGCTTATCTTACTCACACAGCTACCTCATTGCGCCTCTTTTTTTCTTTGCGTCATGTGCTGTTTGGGGAGTGTTTTTTGGAAGGGCCATCCTGCGTGACACTGCAGTGCTACTCCTAGATGGGCCAGGTGTTTGTGTCGGCCACTAGGGTCGCTTAGCTTACTCACACAGCTACCTCATTGCGCCTCTTTTTTTCTTTGCGTCATGTGCTGTTTGGGGAGTGTTTTTTGGAAGGGCCATCCTGCGTGACACTGCAGTGACACTCCTGGATGGGCCAGGTGTTTGTGTCGGCCACTAGGGTCGCTTAGCTTACTCACACAGCTACCTCATTGCGCCTCTTTTTTTCTTTGCGTCATGTGCTGTTTGGGGAGGGTTTTTTGGAAGGGCCATCCTGCGTGACACTGCAGTGCCACTCCTAGATGGGCCAGGTGTTTGTGTCGGCCACTAGGGTCGCTTAGCTTACTCACACAGCTACCTCATTGCGCCTCTTTTTTTCTTTGCGTCATGTGCTGTTTGGGGAGTGTTTTTTGGAAGGGCCATCCTGCGTGACACTGCAGTGCCACTCCTAGATGGGCCAGGTGTTTGTGTCGGCCACTAGGGTCGCTTAGCTTAGTCATCCAGCGACCTCGGTGCAAATTTTAGGACTAAAAATAATATTGTGAGGTGTTCAGAATAGACTGAAAATGTGTGGAAATTATGGTTTTTGAGGTTAATAATACTTTGGGATCAAAATGACCCCCAAATTCTATGATTTAAGCTGTTTTTTAGGGTTTTTTGAAAAAAACACCCAAATCCAAAACACACCCGAATCCGACAAAAAAAATTCGGTGAGGTTTTGCCAAAACGTGGTCGAACCCAAAACACGGCCGCGGAACCGAACACAAAACCAAAACACAAAACCCGAAAAATTTCAAGTGCACATCTCTATTATTAACCACTACTGGCGCCTTGTAATGAATATCCTAAACCGGTGGTAGTAAATAAGTTCAGTCTATTAAGTCCACCTTTCCTGGCACTATATTTGGCTTGTATCACTTTACTCCCCCAACCTGGGGATGGGTATGATGTCTCACTAGCAGATGCCTGTGCCCTCTCACGTGACAGTTGTTATGCCAGTTAGGCGCTGTGCATGTCCTCTCGCTCCTGCTGTGTCCTTCCTCTCACTTAGCACTGCGGGAGAGATGGGGCTCATGTCTACACAACATACACATTTATCAATAGCTGTGCTGTGCTTGAGGCTCTGACTGTCAATGGCATAGCCTGGGCTACCTTCATAGGATCACACTGGGATTTGCTTAAGCGGGGCTACAATACTGTACTCACATACAGTTGTCACACTTGTAGGAGTGGACCGCCTCTCTTGGGCATTACTTTGCTATTCTCCTCCATGCTTCTCCGCCTCCAGCATGCCCCTGAACACCTCTCTCTGTCCTCCGTCCCTGCAGCGGCTTGATCACTGGCGGCTGTACGCGTCTCTGTAACACCGCTCAGTGCGCTCCTGATCCGGACACCGTGCCCCTTGGATGGGGTAAGTAGCTAATCGGAGTTGAAGCCAAGTGTCTCTTAAACTGGCACAACACTCGCCTCCGACGACACACTTGCCTCCCTCGACACTCGCCTCCGCTCCCGTCCTGATCCTCTGCCAACCTCAACTGACAAAACGGACGTAACAGAATTCCTCCGTGCTCCTCCTCCTGCAGCTATGTATATCCTCTCTCCTCTGTGAACCGTCCTTATAGCGGATGTATAGATGTATTGGCATGCATAAATAGTCCCCCAATTCATGCCAATACATCTATAGATTTAGTATTTATACGATAAACAGTAAACAAATAACATATACTATGCATTCAACAAGGAAATATATATATATATATATATATATTAATCCCCAGCTCTATATATATGGTTACACTCATATATGGGGTTACATGTAGGATGCAGGGGACTGTACTGAAGGGGGTGAAACACAGAGCCCAGGGGACCGTACAGGAGGGGCAACATGAAGGGCACAGGGGACTGTACGGGGGGGCAGCATGCAGGGCGCAGGAGACTGTACGGGGGGGGGGGGGGTGACACGCAGGTTGCAGGGGACTGTACTGGTGGGTGACACACAGGGGGCTGTGTGTGGGGGAGTGACACGCAGGGGATTGTACGGGACAACACGGAGGGCATAGGGGACTGTGTGGGGAGGCGACACACAGGGCATTGTATGGGTGGGGGAGACGCGCAGGGGACTACCAGAGTGAGCGACATGCAGGAGACTATTTGGGGGGCCATACACATGGGGGAGGGGGCGACACACAGGGTGCAGGGGACTGTACAGAGGGGTGACTTGTAGCAATCTGGGCAGCACTCAGCTGGTGAAAAGGAGCAGAAACAGGCATGGAGGAGTACACCGATGGCCATCGCTCTTTAGAGTGATCCCAGGCGCTGGGTACACAGACAGAGAGGGTAGGCAGTCAAAGGCGGAGGGCTGTCAATGAACATATCCGGGCGGCTGCAGGGAGGATCAGTGGGTGCGCCAGGCACGCATCTCGGACGGTGGGGCAGGTCACAAAGCACAGGGGGAGAAGCGGGGGAGCCGAGAACACAGCTGGGGGGCTGGAGCGGGAGAGCCGGGCACACAGAACGAGGACAGGAGCGAGGGGGAGTCAGGCACACAGCACGGGAGATTGTGGGAGCCAAGAACACAGCAGGGGGAGGGGGGCTGGGCACACACAGCATGGGGGAGGCATCGGGGAGCCAGGCACACAGCATATGGGAGGCAGGGTAGCCGGGCACACAGCACGGGGAGGTCGGGCACACAGCACGGGGGGAGGAGCGGGACAAACAGCACGAGGGTGGGGTGGGGGGTGGTCAAGCCAGGCACACTGTACGGGTGTGGGGGCGGGCGAGCCAGGCACACAGCAGTGGGGTGGGGACAGACACACAGTACAGAGGGGGGAGCCAGGCACACAGAATGGAGGTAGGAGCGGGGGCACACAGAACGGGGGGGGGGGGTAGCCAGGCAAACAGAACGGGGGGGGGGGTCGGGCGCACAGAACGGGGATGGGGGGATGGGCACACAGAACGGAGGGAGGAGCAGGGGAGCCGGGCACACAGCACGGAGGGAGGAGGGAGGAGCGGGGGAGCCGGGCACACAGAATGGGGGAGGGGAGAGCTGGGCACATAGAACGGGAGGAGGAGCGGGGGAGGCAGGCACACAGAAGGGGGGGACATGGGAGCCGGGCACACAGCACGGGGGGAGGAGCGGGGGAGCCGGGCACACAGATTAGAGGGGGGAGCCTGGCACACAGAATGGAGGGAGGAGCAGGGGGGTCACCATGCACACAGAATGGTGGGCTGGGGTTTTACGGGCACACAGCACAGGGGGAGGAGCGGGGGAGCCGGGCACACAGCGTGGGTGGGGAGGGGCCAAGCACACAGAAGGGGGGGTAGCCAGGCACACAGAACGTGGGGGGGGAGCCGGGCACACAGCACAGGGAGAGGAGTGGGGGAGGCAGGCACACAGAAGGGGGAAATCATGGGAGCCGGGAACACAGAACGGAGGGAGGAGTGGGGGGATAGCCAGGCACACAGAATTGGGGAGGAGCGGGAGGGCCAGGCACACAGAGTGGAGCGAGGAGCCAGGCACACCATGGGGGGGCAAGGGGGAGCCGGACACACAGCACAGGGTGGGACGGTAGGCAGGCACACAGAACGGGTGTGAGGGGTTGCAGCCAGGCACACAGAATGCGGGGGAGGATGCCGGGCACACAGCATGGGTGGAGGAGCGGGGGAGGCAGGCACACAGAAGGGGGGAATGTGGTAGCAGAGTACACAGCACAGGGGGAGGAGCCAGGCACACAGAACGGAGGAAGGAGCCAGAGACACAGGACGGAGGAAGGAGCGGGGGTTAGCTAGGCACACAGAATGGGGGGGAAGCCAGGCACACAGCAGGGGAGGAGGCAGGCACAAACAACGGGGGTGGGGGGTGGGCAGGAGAGCCAGGCACACAGAATGGGGGTTGGGGAGCCAGGCACACAGAACGGGGGTGGGGTGGGGGTGTTTCCATGCACACAGCATGGGGAGAGGAGCGGGGGAGCCAGGCACACAGCATGGGGGAAGGAGTAAGGGAGCCAGGCACAAAGAATGGGGGTGGGCCAGGCACACAGAACAAGGGTGGGCGGGGAGAGCCAGGCACACAGAACAAGGGTGGGCGGGAGAGAGCCAGGCACACAGAACAAGGGTGGGCGGGGGAAAGCCAGGCACACAGAACGGGGTGGGGGCGAGGGAGCCAGGCACACAGAACGGGGGTGGGGGCGGGTGAGCTAGGCACACAGAATGGGGGTGGGGGGGCACACAGCACAGGGGGGAGGAGCGGGGGAGCCAGGCACACAGAACGGAGGGAGGATAGGGGGAGCCGAACACACAGAATGGGGGGGAAGCTGGGCACACAGAACGGGGGGGGGGGGAGCTGGGCACACAGCGGGGGAAGGGGGAGGGGTGGGCAGGGGAGCCAGGCACACAGAACGGGGGGGGGGGTGTTTCCGGGAACACAGCACAGGGGGGAGGAGCAGGAGAGCCAGGCACACTGCACGGGGGGAGGATTTGGGAAGCCGGGCACACAACACGGGGGGGGGGGGGGAGAGGGGGCCGGGTATACAGCACAGGGGAGAGGAACGGGGGAGCTGGGCACACAGCGGAAGGGAGGCAGGCACACAGCAGGAAGGAGGGTGTGCACACATTGGGAGTTGAGGGAAGGGGAGCCGGGCACACAGCGGGAGGAGAGTAGCACACAGCGGGAGAGGGGAACTGAGGAGCTATGAGAAATAAATGACAAAAAAAATCTGTCACCATTTCTAATATATATATGTATGTATATATATATATATATATATATATATATATATTAGTGCTGGGCAAGTTAACGCGTTATTAACACGTTAACTCCATAAGACAATAACGGCGATTAATATTTTTAACTGAGATAACGCTTCTGCTGCTGCTGCGCCGAAGGCAGTAATTCATCTGACCCCCTGCATGGAGAAGCCGCTGGATGCCGCCGGAGAAGAGGAAGCCGACAAAACCTCTGAGACTGAGACTCCGGTAAGCTTGTCCACAACACACATGCGTGGGGTTCCCCCTCCTAAACATAACCAGCCTCGGGCTCTTTGAGCCGGTCCCGGTTGTAAAAATACAGGGGAAAAATTGCGTAGGGTTCCCCATATTAAAACAACCAGCACCAGGCTCTGCGCCTGGTCCTGGTTCCAAAAATAAGGGGAACAAAAGATGTACGGGTCCCCCGTATTTTTAAAACCAGCACCTGGCTCCACTAGCCAGAGAGACAATGCCACAGCCGGGGGACACTTTTATATAGGTCCCTGCGGCCGTGACATTACCCCCCAACTAGTCACCCCTAGCCGGGGTTCCCTGGAGGAGTGGGAACCCCTTCAATCAAGGGGTCCCCCCCTCCAGGCACCCAAGGGCCGGGGGTGAAGCCCGAGGCTGTCTCCCCCATCCGTGGGCGGTGGATGGGAGGCTGATAGCCTTTGTGTAAAAAGTAGAATATTGTTTTTTGTGGTATACACAGTGGGAGTGGGGGGGGAGCAGGGCACACAGCGAGAGGGGAAGGAGGTGGCCGAACACACACTGGGAGAGGGGGGGGGGAAAACAGACACACAGCGGGAGAGGGGGGAAGGAGAGCGGACACACAGCGGGGGGGGGGGGGGGGGCGGACACACAGCAGGAGGGAGGGGTATGGGCGGTGGCTGGACACACAGCGGGAGGAATGTGGCCGGACACATAGCGGGAGGGAGGGAGGTGACCGGACACACAGCGGGAGAGGGAGGGATGGCCGGACACACAGCGGGAGAGGGAGGGGGTGGCCGCACACACAGTGGGGGGTGGTGGCCGGACACACAGCAGGAGGGAGGGAGGTGGGGTTGGTTGGACACATGGCGGGAGGGAGGGGAGGGATGGCCAGACACACGATGAGAGGGGGATGGGGGGGGGAGCAGGGCACACAGCGGGAGGGAGATGGCTGAACACACAGCAGGAGAGGGGGGAGGAGACCGGACACACAACGGGAGGCGAGGAGGAGACCGGACACACAGCGGGAGAGGGGGGGCGGGCACACAGCAGGAGGGAGGGGGATGGGGGGGTGGCCGGACACACAGCAGGAGGGAGGTGGCCAGACACATAGCGGGAAGGAGGGAGGTGGCCGGACACACAGCGGGAGAGGGGGGAGGAGACCGGACACACAGCGGGAGAGGGGGAATGGCCGGACACACAGCGGGAGAGGGGGGGAGGAGACCGGACACACAGCGGGAGAGGGGGGAATGGCCGGACACACAGCGGGAGAGGGGGGTGGCCGGACACACAGCGGGAGAGGGGGGGGAGGAAACCGGACACACAGCGTGAGAGGGGGGAATGGCCGGACACACAGCGGGAGAGGGGGTGGCCGGACACAGCAGGAGGGAGGGAGGTGGGGGTGGTCAGACTCACGGGGGAGGGAGGGGAGGGATGGCCGGACACACAGTGGGAGTGGGGGGGAGCAGGGATCAAAGCGGGAGAGCGGGGGGAGTAGACCGGACACACAGCAGGAGAGTGGGGGAGGAGGGGGGTGGTCGTACACAGAGCAGGAGGGAGGGAGGTGAGGGTGGCCGGACACACAGCGGGAGAGGGGGGGAGGAGACCGTACACACAGCGGGAGAGGGGGGAATGGCCAGACACACAGCGGGAGAGTGGGGGGGTGGCCGCACACACAGCGGGGGGGGGGGGGGTTGTCGGATACACAGCAGGAGGGAGGGAGGTGGGGGTGGTCGGACACACAGTAGGAGGGAGGGAGGTGATGGTGGCCGGACACACAGCAGGAGAGGGGGGATGGGAGGTGGCCGGACACACAGTGGGAGTGGGGGGGGAGCAGGGCACACAGCGGGAGAGGGGGGGAGGAGACCGGACACACAGCGGGAGAGGGGGGGAGGAGGGGGTGGTCGGACACACAGCAGGAGGGAGGGAGGTGAGGGTGGCCAGACACACAGCGGGAGAGGGGGATGGGGGGTGGCTGGACACACAGCGGGAGTGGGGGAGAACAGGGCACACAGCGGAAGAGGGGGAGAGGAGACTGGACACACAGCGGGAGAGGGCGGGTGGGCGGACACACAGCAGGAGGGAGGGAGGTGGGGGTGGTCGGACACACATAGCGGGAGGGAGGGAGGTTGGGGTGGCCGAACACACAGCGGGAGAGAGGGAGTTGGGGGTGGTCAGACACACAATGGGAGGGAGGGAGGTGGGGGTGGTCGGACACACAGCTGGAGGGAGGGAGGTGGGGGTGGTCGGACACACAGCGGGAGGGAGGGGAGGGATGGCCGGACACACAGCGGGCGGGGGGTTGGCCGGACACAGCGGGAGGAGGGTGGGGGTCGGACACACAGCGGGAGGAGGGGGAGGGGTGGCCGGACACACGGTGGGGGGGGCGCGTCCCCAGCACTCACTCAGGCAGACAGCCTGCAGCAGGAGACATAGACGGCACAGCGGGAGCTTCCAGTCAGTCCGTGAGGAGAGGAACCGAGCCCGGCGGTCAGCGGCTGTCTGATGCACCTCCTACTCCCAGCCGCACCCCATCAGGAGCGACAGCAGTGGACAGCCCACGGCACCACAGACCCGGGGAGCAGGCAGCCGCCAGGGACAGTCCGGCCAGCCGGCGGGTATCCGGACACACAACAGCTGCCCGCTGTGTCCCCCCACCCGCTGCAGGTAATGGGGGGAAAGCGCTGTCAGTCAGGACCTTAGCGCTGCGCCAGATGTCTTCTCCTCCTGCTGCGCAGCTCCGGCCATTCCTCTTGCTGCGGCTCCTCTCCGCTCTTTAGGGACTTGAGGAGAATGCAGTAAGCTCACACCCAGGGTACCGCTGGCTCTCCTCCCGCCGCCAGCAGCTACTTTTATAACCTCTCCTTAGCCTGCACGAGACCCCTTCCCTCACTCACTCTCGCTCTTCTGGCGGCCACTGTGCAGGCGCAACAAATTGAAATGCCCTAACTCTATAATGGGGCATATTTTACTTAATATAAAAAAAAACTAACTTTCTGAAAAACCACAACTCCAAAAGGCACTACACTGGGACATGCTCTATCTAATAAAACAAACCCCAAGTCTTTATTTGTCCTCTATCCTGAGTTATGCCTTCCCAAAAAACTTCTCATTGACTGTATGGGAAAACCATCCTCAAAAGCAAAACAGGAAGTCGCAGAAAAAAACTGACAGTTGAAACTTTAGGTTACTCCCAATTCCTCATTTTTTATTATTTTGCCCTGAAATTTGAAATGCAGCACCGGGTGACGATTCTACACGTCCATGCCAAATTTCAGCTCAGTACATCCAATCATTATTGAGGTGTAGCCCCTCAAACACCATGCCCCCATCTCAGAAATTCCCTAAGGGAGAATTCCGTTTGTTCGATTCAGCCTTAATATAAGGGCACAACCATATCCTTATAATTAGAGATGAGCGCCTGAAATTTTTCGGGTTTTGTGTTTTGGTTTTGGGTTCGGTTCCGCGGCCGTGTTTTGGGTTCGAACGCGTTTTGGCAAAACCTCACCGAATTATTTTTGTCGGATTCGGGTGTGTTTTGGATTCGGGTGTTTTTTTCCAAAAACACTAAAAAACAGCTTAAATCATAGAATTTGGGGGTCATTTTGATCCCAAAGTATTATTAACCTCAAAAACCATAATTTACACTCATTTTCAGTCTATTCTGAATACCTCACACCTCACAATATTATTTTTAGTCCTAAAATTTGCACCGAGGTCGCTGTGTGAGTAAGATAAGCGAACCTAGTGGCCGACACAAACACCGGGCCCATCTAGGAGTGGCACTGCAGTGTCACGCAGGATGTCCCTTCCAAAAAACCCTCCCCAAACAGCACATGATGCAAAGAAAAAAAGAGGCGCAATGAGGTAGCTGTGTGAGTAAGATTAGCGACCCTAGTGGCCGACACAAACACCGGGCCCATCTAGGAGTGGCACTGCAGTGTCACGCAGGATGGCCCTTCCAAAAAACCCTCCCCAAACAGCACATGACGCAAAGAAAAAAAGAGGCGCAATGAGGTAGCTGTGTGAGTAAGATTAGCGACCCTAGTGGCCGACACAAACACCGGGCCCATCTAGGAGTGGCACTGCAGTGTCACGCAGGATGGCCCTTCCAAAAAACCCTCCCCAAACAGCACATGACGCAAAGAAAAAAAGAGGCGCAATGAGGTAGCTGACTGTGTGAGTAAGATTAGCGACCCTAGTGGCCGACACAAACACCGGGCCCATCTAGGAGTGGCACTGCAGTGTCACGCAGGATGTCCCTTCCAAAAAACCCTCCCCAATCAGCACATGATGCAAAGAAAAAGAAAAGAAAAAAGAGGTGCAAGATGGAATTATCCTTGGGCCCTCCCACCCACCCTTATGTTGTATAAACAAAACAGGACATGCACACTTTAACCAACCCATCATTTCAGTGACAGGGTCTGCCACACGACTGTGACTGATATGACGGGTTGGTTTAGATCCAAGGTAGGTTTTAAATCTAGGATCGAGCACGGTGGCCAAAATGTAGTGCTCTGATTTCAACAGATTGACCACCCGTGAATCCTTGTTAAGCGAATTAAGGGCTCCATCCACAAGTCCCACATGCCTAGCGGAATCGCTCTGTGTTAGCTCCTCCTTCAATGTCTCCAGCTTCTTCTGCAAAAGCCTGATGAGGGGAATGACCTGACTCAGGCTGGCAGTGTCTGAACTGACTTCACGTGTGGCAAGTTCAAAGGGCATCAGAACCTTGCACAACGTTGAAATCATTCTCCACTGCACTTGAGACAGGTGCATTCCATCTCCTATATCGTGCTCAATTGTATAGGCTTGAATGGCCTTTTGCTGCTCCTCCAACCTCTGAAGCATATAGAGGGTTGAATTCCACCTCGTTACCACTTCTTGCTTCAGATGATGGCAGGGCAGGTTCAGTAGTTTTTGGTGGTGCTCCAGTCTTCTGTACGTGGTGCCTGTACGCCGAAAGTGTCCCGCAATTTTTCTGGCCACCGACAGCATCTCTTGCACGCCCCTGTCGTTTTTTAAAAAATTCTGCACCACCAAATTCAAGGTATGTGCAAAACATGGGACGTGCTGGAATTTGCCCATATTTAATGCACACACAATATTGCTGGCGTTGTCCGATGCCACAAATCCACAGGAGAGTCCAATTGGGGTAAGCCATTCCGCGATGATCTTCCTCAGTTGCCGTAAGAGGTTTTCAGCTGTGTGCGTATTCTGGAAAGCGGTGATACAAAGCGTAGCCTGCCTAGGAAAGAGTTGGCGTTTGCGAGATGCTGCTACTGGTGCCGCCGCTGCTGTTCTTGCGGCGGGAGTCCATACATCTACCCAGTGGGCTGTCACAGTCATATAGTCCTGACCCTGCCCTGCTCCACTTGTCCACATGTCCGTAGTTAAGTGGACATTGGGTACAACTGCATTTTTTAGGACACTGGTGAGTCTTTTTCTGACGTCCGTGTACATTCTCGGTATCGCCTGCCTAGAGAAGTGGAACCTAGATGGTATTTGGTAACGGGGGCACACTGCCTCAATAAATTGTCTAGTTCCCTGTGAACTAACGGCGGATACCGGACGCACGTCTAACACCAACATAGTTGTCAAGGACTCAGTTATCCGCTTTGCAGTAGGATGACTGCTGTGATATTTCATCTTCCTCGCAAAGGACTGTTGAACAGTCAATTGCTTACTGGAAGTAGTACAAGTGGGCTTACGACTTCCCCTCTGGGATGACCATCGACTCCCAGCGGCAACAACAGCAGCGCCAGCAGCAGTAGGCGTTACACGCAAGGATGCATCGGAGGAATCCCAGGCAGGAGAGGACTCGTCAGACTTGCCAGTGACATGGCCTGCAGGACTATTGGCATTCCTGGGGAAGGAGGAAATTGACACTGAGGGAGTTGGTGGGGTGGTTTGCGTGAGCTTGGTTACAAGAGGAAGGGATTTACTGGTCAGTGGACTGCTTCCGCTGTCACCCAAAGTTTTTGAACTTGTCACTGACTTATTATGAATGCGCTGCAGGTGACGTATAAGGGAGGATGTTCCGAGGTGGTTAACGTCCTTACCCCTACTTATTACAGCTTGACAAAGGGAACACACGGCTTGACACCTGTTGTCCGCATTTCTGGTGAAATACCTCCACACCGAAGAGCTGATTTTTTTGGTATTTTCACCTGGCATGTCAACGGCCATATTCCTCCCACGGACAACAGGTGTCTCCCCGGGTGCCTGACTTAAACAAACCACCTCACCATCAGAATCCTTCTGGTCAATTTCCTCCCCAGCGCCAGCAACACCCATATCCTCCTCATCCTGGTGTACTTCAACACTGACATCTTCATCAGGAACTGGACTGCGGGTGCTCCTTCCAGCACTTGCAGGGGGCATGCAAATAGTGGAAGGCGCATGCTCTTCACGTCCAGTGTTGGGAAGGTCAGGCATCGCAACCGACACAATTGGACTCTCCTTGTGGATTTGGGATTTCAAAGAACGCACAGTTCTTTGCGGTGCTTTTGCCAGCTTGAGTCTTTTCAGTTTTCTAGCGAGAGGCTGAGTGCTTCCATCCTCATGTGAAGCTGAACCACTAGCCATGAACATAGGCCAGGGCCTCAGCCGTTCCTTGCCACTCCGTGTGGTAAACGGCATATTGGCAAGTTTACGCTTCTCCTCCGACAATTTTATTTTAGGTTTTGGAGTCCTTTTTTTTCTGATATTTGGTGTTTTGGATTTGACATGCTCTGTACTATGACATTGGGCATCGGCCTTGGCAGACGACGTTGCTGGCATTTCATCGTCTCGGCCATGACTAGTGGCAGCAGCTTCAGCACGAGGTGGAAGTGGATCTTGATCTTTCCCTAATTTTGGAACCTCAACTTTTTTGTTCTCCATATTTTATAGGCAGAACTAAAAGGCACCTCAGGTAAACAATGGAGATGGATGGATTGGATACTAGTATACAATTATGGACGGACTGCCACGGTTAGGTGGTATAAAAAAACCACGGTTAGGTGGTATATATTGTAATACAATTATGGATGGACGGACTGCCTGCCGAGTGCCGACACAGAGGTAGCCACAGCCGTGAACTACCGCACTGTACACTGGTTGATAAAGAGATAGTAGTATACTCGTAACAACTAGTATGACTGACTATGACGGTATAAAGAATGAAAAAAAAAACACGGTTAGGTGGTATATATTGTAATACAATTATGGATGGACGGACTGCCTGCCGAGTTCCGACACAGAGGTAGCCACAGCCGTGAACTACCGCACTGTACACTGGTTGATAAAGAGATAGTAGTATACTCGTAACAACTAGTATGACTGACTATGACGGTATAAAGAATGGAAAAAAAACCACGGTTAGGTGGTATATATTATAATACAATTATGGATGGACGGACTGCCTGCCGACTGCCGACACAGAGGTAGCCACAGCCGTGAACTACCGCACTGTACACTGGTTGATAAAGAGATAGTAGTATACTCGTAACAACTAGTATGACACTATGACGGTATAAAGAATGAAAAAAAACCCACGGTTAGGTGGTATATATTATAATACAATTATGGATGGACGGACTGCCTGCCGAGTGCCGACACAGAGGTAGCCACAGCCGTGAACTACCGCACTGTACACTGGTTGATAAAGAGATAGTAGTATACTCGTAACAACTAGTATGACTGACTATGACGGTATAAAGAATGAAAAAAAAACCACGGTTAGGTGGTATATATTATAATACAATTATGGATGGACGGACTGCCTGCCGACTGCCGACACAGAGGTAGCCACAGCCGTGAACTACCGCACTGTACACTGGTTGATAAAGAGATAGTAGTATACTCGTAACAACTAGTATGACACTATGACGGTATAAAGAATGAAAAAAAACCACGGTTAGGTGGTATATATTATAATACAATTATGGATGGACGGACTGCCTGCCGAGTGCCGACACAGAGGTAGCCACAGCCGTGAACTACCGCACTGTACACTGGTTGATAAAGAGATAGTAGTATACTCGTAACAACTAGTATGACTGACTATGACGGTATAAAGAATGAAAAAAAAACCACGGTTAGGTGGTATATATTATAATACAATTATGGATGGACGGACTGCCTGCCGACTGCCGACACAGAGGTAGCCACAGCCGTGAACTACCGCACTGTACACTGGTTGATAAAGAGATAGTAGTATACTCGTAACAACTAGTATGACACTATGACGGTATAAAGAATGAAAAAAAAACCACGGTTAGGTGGTATATATTATAATACAATTATGGATGGACGGACTGCCTGCCGACTGCCGACACAGAGGTAGCCACAGCCGTGAACTACCGCACTGTACACTGGTTGATAAAGAGATAGTAGTATACTCGTAACAACTAGTATGACACTATGACGGTATAAAGAATGAAAAAAAAACCACGGTTAGGTGGTATATATTATAATAATACAATTATGGATGGACGGACTGCCTGCCGACTGCCGACACAGAGGTAGCCACAGCCGTGAACTACCGCACTGTACACTGGTTGATAAAGAGATAGTAGTATACTCGTAACAACTAGTATGACTATGACGACGGTATAAAGAAAGAAAAAAAAATACCACGGTTAGGTGGTATATAATTATACAATTATGGATGGACGGACTGCCTGCCGAGTGCCGACTGCCGACACAGAGGTAGCCACAGCCGTGAACTACCGCACTGTACTGTGTCTGCTGCTAATATAGACTGGTTGATAAAGAGATAGTATACAACAATATACTACTATACTGGTGGTCAGGCACTGGTCACCACTAGTCACACTGGCAGTGGCACTCCTGCAGCAAAAGTGTGCACTGTTTAATTTTAAATTAATATAATATTATGTACTCCTGGCTCCTGCTATAACAACCTGCAGTGCTCCCCAGTCTCCCCCACAATTATTATAAGCTTTTATACATTGATGTGCAGCACACTGGGCTGAGCTGAGTGCACACAGACTGAGTCACACTGTGTGACTGCTGTGTATCGTTTTTTTCAGGCAGAGAACGGATATAGCAGAGAACGGATATATTAAATAAAAGTTAACTTAACAACAACTGCACTGGTCACTGTGGTAAACTCTGTCTGCACAATCTCTCTCTCTCTCTCTCTCTTCTAATCTATTCTAATGGAGAGGACGCCAGCCACGTCCTCTCCCTATCAATCTCAATGCACGTGTGAAAATGGCGGCGACGCGCGGCTCCTTATATAGAATCCGAGTCTCGCGAGAATCCGACAGCGTCATGATGACGTTCGGGCGCGCTCGGGTTAACCGAGCAAGGCGGGAAGATCCGAGTCGCTCGGACCCGTGAAAAAAAAAGTGAAGTTCGTGCGGGTTCGGATTCAAAGAAACCGAACCCGCTCATCTCTACTTATAATATATATATATATATAGAAGTCCAAATGGAGCGGCACTCAGCGGGTCTTTCGTATAGAAACTGAGATCTGTATCATTAGTGACGATAGGCCACAACTCTCTTGCTCTCCTCACATTAAATGAACTATTAGAGTGGTATTGTTGGACAAATACCATTTTGTCCTTAATGGATTTATTTGGAGCAGGACATAATAATTTCTCTCTGGGTATTGAGAGGGCCTTGCATTTAGCCTTCATAAGATCTTCGTGAAGATAACCTTTAGTTAGAAATCGCAATATGAGGTCATCAATTGTCAATGCCTCATTGACTGCTGTATCTGAAGTGCGACATACCCGGATAAATTGGGACAGAGGTAGGCTGCTCACACATGCTGGGGGGTGCTGGCTTGATGCATGAAGGTAGGTATTACGATCGGTAGGCTTGCGGAAAACATCCGTATGTTGTTGACCATCTTTCAGGGAAACTGAGACGTCCAAGAAGTTAACACACTCATTGTTGACATTATAAGTGAATTTGATGTGCTCATCCACATTGTTGATTGTGTTGATGGCATCAACCAGTAATGACTCCTGACCTCTCCATATAAGGAAGAGATCATCTATGTATCTAGTTATCCAGATGATACCCTCTGAAAAAACTTGATTAGAAAACAACAGCTGGCGCTCTTTGGTGAACATAAAGGAGTTGGCGAACGCCGGGGCCATACAAGACCCCATCGCACAACCCCTTTGTTGCAGGTACCATTTGCCGTCAAACAAAAAATAATTTAGTTTGAGGGTTAACTCAAGTAAATGTATAAAGAAGTCCTCATCAGGGCCCGTATAATTGTTACTCTGGGTAATTAGTTCCCTAACGGCATTGAGTCCTTCTTCATGCTGTATGTTTGTATACAGGGATACTACATCCATAGTGCAACGGATGCACCCTTCAGGTAGATTGGAAAACCCCTGAATTTTCTTCAGGAACATAGTTGTGTCCCTCAGGTACATCTCCTGTTGCTGCACTGTGGGTTGTAGATGAATGTCCAGGTATTGTGAGATTTTATAGTACAGAGAATCCCTGGCAGCAATAATGGGCCTCGTGCAGGTTTTCCTGGGGCGCCCCGCTGAGTGCGGGTGCGAACCCCTAAAGGGGGCTTTGCTGTACTGGACATGGTAGATTCCTCTCGTTCACTGTGCGAGGTATAATCAGCACTGGACATGTCTGTGTCGAAAGTCCTAGGAGCCCTCCTTCTTTCTCTGAACCTCTGTTGGCGTGTGCTGTTGGGGTTCTGTACCCAAGCATAAACCTTCCCTTCCTGGTAATCCCTTTGTACCGCTGACAGTTTATCTCTTTTGTATTTGATAAGATTTTGTTTATAAGAATCAACTTGCACCTTGAGCTTATCCAGCCAGTCAGTTTGCTTGTCAGTTTTTAGAGACTCCATGTGGGCATTTTCAAAAGATGTAATTTCAGTCTTAATAAGTCCAAGTTCCCGGGCTGACTCCTCAATGACTAGGAGGATCAAATCATAGCTGCACTTATTAAGCACAGCTACCCATCTCCTGCAAAAGTCATGATTATACTTCCCTATGGTCGGGGTATTTTTAATCCTGAATCCTCTAGGGATATATTTACTTTTGTGATAATCGGAGAGTGTCACCCCGTGCATGAAAAAGTCCAACTCCTTTTTCTTGAGCCTCAGAATTTTATAGTATAGTTGTTCATTGGAGAGTGAACTTCCAGTTGTCTCAAAATCCTCATTGAAATAGATGTCACTTGCTTCTGCTTCAGAAAAGCAAATTATTGATCAGGTACCTGTAAATATTAGAGGAGGTGACAGATAAAGGCGACTTCTCCAGCTGGAGGCATGCTGGATTCACTCCCTGGACACTTTGGTACCCAGGGGACTGAATGAACAATTAAACTGGAATTGTTTTCTTTAGTATAATTTATTTGTTATGGCCTGTGCAGTATTTATTCATTATAGTGCACAGTAGTTTATAGTTTGGGATTTTGAGACAACTGGAGGTTCACTCTCCAATGAACAACTATACTATAAAATTCTGAGGCTCAAGAAAAAGGAGTTGGACTTTTTCATGCACGGGGTGACACTCTCCGATTATCACAAAAGTAAACATATCCCTAGAGGATTCAGGATTAAAAATACCCCGACCATAGGGAAGTATAATCATGACTTTTGCAGGAGATGGGTAGCTGTGCTTAATAAGTGCAGCTATGATTTGATCCTCCTAGTCATTGAGGAGTCAGCCCGGGAACTTGGACTTATTAAGACTGAAATTACATCTTTTGAAAATGCCCACATGGAGTCTCTAAAAACTGACAAGCAAACTGACTGGCTGGATAAGCTCAAGGTGCAAGTTGATTCTTATAAACAAAATCTTATCAAATACAAAAGAGATAAACTGTCAGCGGTACAAAGGGATTACCAGGAAGGGAAGGTTTATGCTTGGGTACAGAACCCCAACAGCACACGCCAACAGAGGTTCAGAGAAAGAAGGAGGGCTCCTAGGACTTTCGACACAGACACGTCCAGTGCTGATTATACCTCGCACAGTGAACGAGAGGAATCTACCATGTCCAGTACAGCTAAGCCCCCTTTAGGGGTTCGCACCCGCACTCAGCGGGGCGCCCCAGGAAAACCTGCACGAGGCGGGGGGGACAATGGAGGAGGAACCACAAAAAAGCAGCCAAAGAAAAGGAAATGAGTATAGTCTTTAACTTATCAGACTGGAACCTGACCCCATCTGAAATGAGTATCCTTAACAGAGGACTTTCCTTTATTCCTACTGGAAAATTCGATGAAATCCAATGGCAGACAGATTCTTACAGATTTGCTAGGAATTTACGTTTGAAAGAATTTTTTGACAGAACTCCAGCACAATTGGACACAGGACGGACCGCCATTTCCCCTCAAATAAAGACCAAATCTAAATTTGATCCGTTGTCTCATAACATTTCCCTTAAATGTTTTTCCAGGACTTTGGACAAAGAAGTTCTGCGGTACTCAAGAACATCTAAAGAGATACATAACAACATTTCCAAACAGGAACGTATTGCTTTGAATAATTTACGCAAATATACGGACATTGTCATACGTCCAGCGGACAAGGGGGGAGGGGTTGTCGTCTTGAATCTTAGTGATTATAAAACAGAAATTTATTCTCAATTAGCTGACACTTCTGTATATTTGGCCATTGAGAAGGATCCAACTACCGTTTACAAGGCTGAACTTGATTCCATTCTACATGAGGCATGTCATGCCCATATCATCTCAGAGGAATTATGTAACAGCCTTATACAAGACTTTCCAATAGCTCCTATCCTCTATACTATTCCCAAAATACATAAAAGCATTACCCACCCACCTGGCAGGCCCATTATTGCTGCCAGGAATTCTCTGTACTATAAAATCTCACAATACCTGGACATTCATCTACAACCCACAGTGCAGCAACAGGAGATGTACCTGAGGGACACAACTATGTTCCTGAAGAAAATTCAGGGGTTTTCCAATCTAGGTAAACAGAAAAAGTGCAGTACTTTCAGATGAGCACAGTAATGAAAATAATGCTGCCCAGGCCCAATACAAAGGAGACAAACACAAATCTCCTAAAATATATAGACAAAAAAAGGGTGATATTGGACCCCTGGCGCACAATGATCGTAGAGGCTAATTGGTACTTTTAGTATTGAATAATGGAACCAACATGTGCCAATTAACACATAAACATCAATATTTATTAAGACACAATCCCAAACTTGGTGAATAAAACACAATAAAATGTAATAAAACCAATGTGCAAAAGATGGGGTAAGATGGATGGGAACCAGGTGACTTCATAAAGTGCTTTATGTGCTTAGAGTCCTTCTTAAATGGAAGACAATCTCTCAACATGATCCATGACTGCGGTGGGCTAGCTTAAAGGTAGCTGGGGTCCTAGGCTGAATGGCCCAGCACCACCGCACTAAGCGTATCAGCTCAGAGTCTCCTGTCCCAGAGTGTACCCCTCGTTTGTCCTCGTCCAAATAACGCGTTTCGGTCCTTTATTGGCCTTTCTCAAAGATGGATGGGTTTTCCAATCGACCTGAAGGGTGCATCCTTTGCACTATGGATGTAGTATCCCTGTATACAAACATACAGCATGAAGAAGGACTCAATGCCGTTAGGGAACTAATTACCCAGAGTAACAATTATACGGGCCCTGATGAGGACTTCTTTATACATTTACTTGAGTTAACCCTCAAACGAAATTATTTTTTGTTTGACGGCAAATGGTACCTGCAACAAAGGGGTTGTGCGATGGGGTCTTGTGTGGCCCCGGCGTTCGCCAACTCCTTTATGTTCACCAAAGAGCGCCAGCTGTTGTTTTCTAATCAAGTTTTTTCAGAGGGTATCATCTGGATAACTAGATACATAGATGATCTCTTCCTTATATGGAGAGGTCAGGAGTCATTACTGGTTGATGCCATCAACACAATCAACAATGTGGATGAGCACATCAAATTCACTTATAATGTCAACAATGAGTGTGTTAAATTCTTGGACGTCTCAGTTTCCCTGAAAGATGGTCAACTACATACGGATGTTTTCCACAAGCCTACCGATCGTAATACCTACCTTCATGCATCAAGCCAGCACCCCCCAGCATGTGTGAGCAGCCTACCTCTGTCCCAATTTATCCGGGTATGTCGCATTTCAGATACAGCAGTCAAAGCCTCATTGGCAATTGATGACCTCATATTGCGATTTCTAACTAAAGGTTATCTTCACGAAGATCTTATGAAGGCTAAATGCAAGGCCCTCTCAATACCCAGAGAGAAATTATTATGTCCTGCTCCAAATAAATCCATTAAGGACAAAATGGTATTTGTCCAACAATACCACTCTAATAGTTCATTTAATGTGAGGAGAGCAAGAGAGTTGTGGCCTATCGTCACTAATGATACGGATCTCAGTGGCTTCAAAAACAAGACTATCCTACCGAGCTATAAATGAGGACGTAATCTAAAAGATTTACTAGTGGTGAATGATGTTGGAAGATTACTCCCTGCTTCGACCTCCACATTCCTTACGCGTAAGCCAGGATGCTATAAGTGCACAGGATGCACTACGTGCAGATATATGGAGGCAGGTTCTTCTTTTGCCCACCCGCATACGGGAAAACGACTGACAATCAAGCATGTTCTTACTTGCTCTAGTAAATTTGTAGTGTATTTCATCCGCTGTCCATGTGGACTTCTGTATGTGGGTAAAACCACTTGTAGTTTCAAGGAAAGGATGGCCACTCACAGGATGTCTATTAGACATGCACTTGAAGGATCAGATTCGGAGCAACCAGTAGCCAGGCATTTTAAATTTATGCATCATAGTCTGGCTACTCTTAAATATAAAATTATTGATCAGGTACCTGTAAATATTAGAGGAGGTGACAGATCAAGGCGACTTCTCCAGCTGGAGGCACGCTGGATTCACTCCCTGGACACTTTGGTACCCAGGGGACTGAATGAACAATTAAACTGGAATTGTTTTCTTTAGTATAATTTATTTGTTATGGCCTGTGCAGTATTTATTCATTATAGTGCACGGTAGTTTATAGTTTGGCGATTGAGCAGCGCACTATAAAGTAACAATAAGTAGTAAAGTGTTTTGGATATGTTTAGTGCGATTCTGGTTATCCTGCCTACCAGTATTACCTATGGATTCATATGTCATCTGTCCGGTTGTTATGGTGATGGTGTTGTATTGTTTATTCTGTCTCCTAGTTACGGCCCGACCGGAAGTAGCGCTGCAGAGCGCACGTCGCACTCACGTGACGTCACCGGAAGGCGCCGCGGTCAGCGTCCATGCTGTCTGTCTCACATGGTGAATTCAAGGTATAAAGGTATGTACATTCTATTGCTTCTTTGTTCTGACGAAAGTTTATGTATTAAACTGAAACGTTAACCTCTGCCAGGCGTCACTCCGCCGTTCATTTATTATTTCTATACGAAAGACCCGCTGAGTGCCGCTCCATTTGGACTTCTACATTGTCTGCCGCAATACAGATAAGTGAAGGCACCGGGGCAAATATTGTCCATTATCCGGAGTGCCAGCTTTTGTGTCCTCATATATATATATATATATATATATATATACATACATCCACACACATCCACACACATACACACACACACACACACACACACAGGCAGCCTTATGTGGACATTGGTGGCAGTATGGGAGTCGGATTGCAGGATACCTGCATCTGAAGATTGCATGGAGTGCTCAGTACAACGGTGGGAAGACTTGCACTGAAGGGTTGCTGGTGATAAACTGCGGCTACCTGTGCTGCTGTGGCCGCGGCTCTGGACAGTCAGTGTCTCACGGGATTTGACGTAATTATCCCGCGAGACTCTGAATGTATGAAGCTCTTCGGCGGCCAGTAGAAAGTATATGAGCCAGAGCCGCCGCGGAGGAAGAAACCAGAGGCGCAGCTAAATGCTGTACTCCGGTTTCATGTTAATAACACTTGTGAGTCTGGGGGACAGCATGTGGGGGCCCCTAATGTGGGGGCCCCAGGACGGCCGCCCCTATTGCCCCTCCCATAATCCGGCTATGCCAACTGCTAACAAATTTGCTGCTGCGATCAACTCTGAATTAGGCCCATAACACCATTTTATTAATTGAGATTCTTAGGCGTGAATTTAATTGTGCCCCAAAATATTTCTTGAAAAAAAAAGGGATTTACCGCAATTTTTATGCCCAATATATTTCAGTTTAAATCAGCTAAAGCCCCTTTTATCATGAAAAAAAAACAAAAAACATTTTTGAGCGAAAACCCATAAGACCCAGGTTAAGTTCCTGGACCTGCGTGTTTTAACTTATCGCTGCTGCTAAAACAGGTCACTTATCAGGTTTTTCTTTTTAGAACCTGAGCAGGTCCCGAAAAGAAATGAGCAATAAATGCCAGTATCAGGGCTATCTGGATTGCCCCAGGGGGATCAATTAGTCATGCCAATTTTCCGCAGCCAATTGAATTCCCCCTTAGTCTAAATTGCACTAGATAAACCAAAGGTACTCGATTGTTGGTTTCTATGGGGTACTGCATATTTGTACCTGACTAATAAATAACCCACTGTGTAGTGCTTAAACAGTATTTCCATTTCATGGTGACTCTGTAATGAAAATAAGCATTTGCCTGCAACATACAAAAGTCAAGCTGCACTCATCAGAAGACTCGTGCCAGCAAAGAGTCTAATTGCCTTTATTATGCCAGTTTAATCTAATTTAGGGGGTCATTCAGACCTGATCGCTCGCCAGGGGTTTTTTGCACTGCTGCAAGCAGATAGTCGCCGACCATAGGGTAGTGTATTTTTGCTTTGCAAGTGTGTGATCGCATGTGCAGCCATCCGGTACAAAAATGTTTTGTGCAGTTTCTGAGTAGCCCAGAACTTACTCAGCCGCTGCGATCACTTCAGCCTGTCCGGGGCCGGAATTGACGTCAGACACCTTCCCTTGCCACCCACAAACGCCTTCTTCCTGTTAATCTCCTTGCGATCGCTCGTGTGAATGGATTCGTCATACCATCCATCGCTGGGCAACGATACGCTTTGTACTTGTACGGCGTGCCTGCACATTGCGGTGCATACGCATGCGCAGTTCTGACCTGATTGCAGCTCAGCGAAAAAACCTAGCGTGCTGTCAGGTCTGAATGACCCCCTTAAACCTTCAATTCCTAATACTGTAACTCAAATACCACTACAGCGGCTAATAAAACAAACAGAATTTGAGGATAAATGTAACTCACAGAGAGCAGTGTATTGTGATATAGGGTGTGTTTGAATATTATTGTCATTCGTCTAATTTTATTATAATTACCCAGCACTGCTTCTATAAACAGGCAACTGTGTAACCTCCCTATGAGACTAGCAGACCCACTCAGTATACACTAACATCCCAGAGAGGCAGCTTGTAAAGAGATGCTATCTGTGCCTCTCACAAATTAAACCAGAATGTGTTGATTTCAACCTTCATCATGATCAACTAGCTTCCTTCCCAGGGCTTTAATCACAGCATCCTATGGATTACACCCCCTCATATGCAGCGGGCATGTTGCCAGCTTGTGGTGGTGTGCAGGCTAAAGTAGTGGTCTTAACCACTAACAGGCCGGGAGGGCCTCCCTATACTGCATAATGTAATGTATGTGTGATATTTCAATCACGTCATCTCTAACATGGTCATTAATATAATCTTAACCCGAAAGGCAAGATATGCCATGTATCATTCAATACGTCATCAATGTTGTCTAGGATCTGTCAAGTGCAGCAAGATAATCTCATTTATTGTAATATGACCGTAAATGTATCTACTGTAGAGATTAGTGCATTTGTGAAATGTCAATCAGTCTAAACCTTCTGAGTATATAGAGTAGAGCACAATAATGAAGCCATTCACGGGATGCAGCTGAGGAAAACATTCTTATCTTGCACATCAGCCTTTTATTTTTCTTCATACATAGAAATTACTGTACACTGGAAATACATCATCCACAGTCATACAAGAGAAGCATTTTCTAAATCTCAAAGATGTTTACTTTAATGCAGTTGATTATTGTACCTCTATTTTATGTCACTCTGTCGGCTTAGAATAAGAAAAGAAAAAAAAAATCAGCCCACCAACAATACAGTAAATGGATACAGTTTCTGGAATATGTTTGTGATTTCAATAGCTTAAACTATGGTAAATAATCTAATTGCAGAAGCCACATCTGCACATACTCAGCCAGCTGTGTGATCTTTCCTATGCCTCTCCGTGCTGGAGCAGATAGCTGCCTATGGCTTTCTGTCTACTTCTATTGTGTGTCTGTTTTACAGTCACTTTCTTTCAAAGATTTCTGGAGCAGGCTGAATATTTTAAACAGAGGATGATTTTCCGTTTCTTGTCACAAAATACTGTAAACACTTGTACAGATCACTTCAACGTCAGTGTCTTAGAACAAGAAAGCAACAGAAAAAATACCCCTTTATACAACTGAATTAACAAAACCATGCTGGTCAAAATGTAAAATCAAATAGGCCATACATCTACCCAATGGGCTGTCACAGTCATATAGTCCTTAGTCTGCCCTGCTCCACTTGTCCACATGTCCGTGGTTAAGTGTACAGTGGGTGCAACTGCATTTTTAGGACACTGAGGAGACTTTTTCTGACGTCTCTGTCAGGAGCGGATCTTGGTGCGGGCAAGCAGTGCCTTTGCCCGGGGCGCTGCGGCCTGGGGGCGCGGCCTAAGTCACCCCACAGGCATTGCCGCCTGCCCGCACCCCGCTCCCCGGCTGCAGCAGACGCCATGGGCTGTGTGGGCGTCCGCTGCAGCCGGCTCCAGGCACAGACACTAGAGGTCATTATTGACCTCTAGTGTCTGTGCGGCGCTATGGGAAAGACGTCATGACGTCTCTCCCATAGAGAGGAGCGGGCGGCCAGACTGACGGAGCAGCAGCAGCAGCAGCAGAAGCAGTCGGGAAGCAGGAGCGGGGCAGTGGTAAGTATTGTTTTTATTATTTTGTGTGTGTGTGTGTGTGTGTGTGTGTTTGTAAGTGGCGATAGGGGGCACAGCGACAGGGGGCAAATAAAGAGGGGGCACAACTACTGGGGGCAAATAAAGAGGAGGCTCAAATACTGGGGGCAAATAAAGAGGGGGCACAACTACTGGGGGCAAACAGAGAGGAGGCACAAATACTGGGGGCAAATAAAGAGGGGGCAAAACTACTGGGGGCAAATAAAGAGGGGGCATATCTACAGGGGCAAATCAACTGGGGGGCACAGCTACTGGGAGTATAACTGGCCACGCCCCTCCCCTATGAAGCCACCCCCCCACCCCCCGCACACTAACTGTTTTGCCACCATGGGGGGGGCGCCAGTGGAAACTCTCGCACTGGGCGCCACAAGGGGTAGAACCGTCCCTGGTCTCTGTACATTCTCAGTATCGCCTGCCTAGTGAAGTGGAACCTAGATGAGATTTGGTACCGGAGGGACACTACCTCCATCAATTTTCTAAGTACCACTGCACTAATGGCAGATACCGGACGCACGTCTAACCCCAACATAAGTGTCAAGGCCTCAGTTATGAGGGCTTCCATCGTCATGTGAAGCTGAACCACTAGTCATGAACATAGGCCAGGACCTCAGCCGTTCCTTGCCACTCCGTGTCGTAAATGGCATATTGGCAAGTTTACGTTTCTCCTCAGACCATTTAAATTTCTTTTTTTTGGGTCTTTTTACTGAGCTTTGGCTTTTTGGATTTTACACACCCTCTGCTATCACATTGGGCTTCGGCCTTGGCAGACGACGTTGATGGCATTTCATTGTCTATGTCATGGCTAGTGGCAGCAGCTTCAGCACTAGGAGGAAGTGGTTCTTGATCTTTCCCTGTTTTATCCTCCAAATTTTTGTTCTCCATTATTTTTTTGGAGTTAGATAACACAATGGGGGTCATTCTGAGTTGTTCGCTTGTTGCCGATTTTCGCTATGCTGCGATTTGCTGGTAAATGCGCATGCGCATGGTACGCAGAGCGCATGCGCTTAGTTATTTAACTAAGAACTTAGTAGATTTACACAAGCTCGAGCAAAGTTTTTTGAACGCTCGAGTGATCGTAGTGTGATTGACAGGAAGTGGGTGTTTCTGGGCGGCAACTCAGCGTTTTCACAGCGTTTGCTAAAAAACGCAGGCGTGCCAGGGAAAAACGTGGGAGTGGCTGGAGAAACGGGGGAGTGGCAGGTCGAACGCAGGGTGTGTTTGTGACGTCAAACCAGGAACTAACCGGACTGAACTGATCCCAATCTGTGAGTAGATCCGGAGCTACTCAGAAACTGCAAAGAATTATTTAGTAGCAGTTCTGCTAATCTTTCGTTCGCTATTCTGCTAAGCTAAGATACACTCCCAGAGGGCGGTGGCCTAGCGTGTGCAATACTGCTAAAAGCAGCTAACGAGCGAACAACTCGGAATAAGGGCCAATATGCGGCACAGGAATGACTGATGGCTGATGGCCAGGACACTACCACTGGTCTGATGCAGCACAACACAGCAACACTGTTAGGGACTTGTTTTTATTATTATTATTATTATTATTATTATTATTATACGGCAGCAGTGGACATATAGCAGCAGCGTAGACCACTGTGACTGCCTGGTCACTGGAATGACTGATGGCCAGGACACTACCACTGGTCTGATGCAACACAACACAGCAACACTGTAAGGGACTTGTGGTTGTTGTTGTTGTTATTATTATTATTATTATTATACGGCAGCAGTGGACATATAGCAGCAGCGTATACCACTGTGACTGCTATGTCACTGGAATGACTGATGGCCAGGACACTACCACTGGTCTGATGCAGCACAACACAACAACACTGTAAGTGACTTGTTGTTGTTGTTGTTGTTGTTATTATTATTATTATTATACGGTAGCAGTGGACATACAGCAGCAGCGTATACCACTGTGACTGCCTCGTCACTGGAATGACTGATGGCCAGGACACTACCACTGGTCTGATGCAGCACAACACAACACTGTAAGGGACTTATACAGCTACACTGGATATATGGCAGCAGAGGACACCACCACCGTGACTGGTCACTGGACTGATGCTGCACAAGACACTTCCCCTGGTCTAATGCAGGACAACACAGCCCCACTGAAAGGGACTTATACAGATACACTGGATATATGGCAGCAGAGGACACCACCACTGTGACTGGTTACTGGACTGATGCTGCATAATCGAGACACTACCCCTGGTCTGGTGCAAGACAACACAGCAAAAATGCAAGGGACTTACACAGCAGCCAGCAGCACTGGGGACATATAGCAGCAGAGGACACCAATACTGTGACTGGCTGGACTGATGCAGCACAATACACTGACTATACTGGACTGGACTGAGCAGCACAACACAGCACAAGACTCGCCACCCCACGTTCCCGCCCACACAGACACTGAGGACACATCCTCTCAATACACTCTCCGAGACTGGAGTGAAAATGGCCGTGATGCGCGGCTCCTTAAATGGAATCCAAATCCCGCGAGAATCCGACAGCAGGATGATGACGTTTTGCCTCGTTCGGGTTTACGAATCAGGCGCGAAAACCCGAGCCTGACTCGGATCCGGACTCGGGTAGCGAGGTTCGGTAGGGTTCGGATCTCAGGGTTCCGAACCCTCTCATCTCTAGTTATAAGGCACAATTATCCCTATGGCTACATGAGTTTTAAATAAGGTTTCTCATGGCCAATTACAGTATATGGAACCTCTTTTAAAACACAATACACAAACAAATCCTGCAAAATATCAGTGAATTTTCTTCAACAAGTAGATTACTAACTTTGGGGCTCATTTACATTTGGATGTAAGTCATTTTTATGACACGCCTCTCACATGTAGCAGTACACATCTGCGCTGATAGATATCACTTTCACAATCTCCCTGAAATGCATTTTCAAAGGTAGGCAAGTACAGTGTCGGACTGGGACATAGAGGACACCCCCCCGGGGGAATGCTGTTGTAGGGGCCCATGGTTAAGGGTTTGACCAGGCTCCACTGGGGCGTGGCCAGCCACCACAGAGGTTTGGCTACCCATTACAGAGTACATGTTCTGTACCCCTTCGTAAATATATAATAAACTGTATTCTTGATAAGTAAAATGTAACATAAGTATAATGCATAATTCAAGTGCACTAGTGTAACCCCTATCTACTCGTGACTACCCTGTGATCTGGAGTTACTAATGAGTATATCTATGGTGTGCCTCCACCCAAGCTTTTATAGTTGTCAGGCTTGCTTGGGAAAGCCTACATGTAGTGTTTAACTTAATCTTTATACAGCAAGATACATACAGTTACGCACCTAACCAAATTTACCTAGAATCATCTTTCTTTGTTTTTCAGATCCTTTCCAGCAACCTTCACGGAGATCCCGATGAACAGGCAAGTTTATTAAATAATGACCACTTCCTAGATATTAAATTAGTAACTGTATTAGCCTATATATATATATATTTATAACTGTTGAGATTAAAATGTACTTCCTAAAATACCCTTATGCTATAGACTTTTTTTATGCATGCAATACAAAAAAGTATAACCGGTTGGATAGGAAAATTTTAGAACATATGCAACATGAAAACCTACGATTCCCTGAGTCACTTTTGTATTATTATACCTAGTCACATAATATAGTACTTATACCTCTCTCTTTAGTTAGGAGAGTACTACGTTGGTGCACAGTTGGGGCCCGGGTTAAAGTGTAGTAATGATGAGCCTTGCACGGCCGATCTCTAGGTCCTGTTCATAGCTTTATTTATATATTTATCCTCACCGACCATTTCCCTTAGATCCAAGGCAAGCGGTAGCTAGCACCACTACTATGTGGCAGCTTTCATTAGGTCTCCCACTCTCCAATCCAGCTTCCTCCTCCAATATAAAGGGAATAATGCAAAAGGTGGGTCAGATCGGTGCCTCCGGGTGAACTGCTCTTTTGCCATTTCCAGTAGAATTATACTTCCTTAACTTTCTGCATGAGGTCTGACAATAGCGGAGTCAGTCACCGGCCTTGAGGATTTTCCTTGTCTACCTGGCTGGGCGGTGCTACATCCCTCTTGCCTCTATATCACACCTGCAGTCTCTTAACAGAGGTTCCCATTACTGTATAAGTCACTACTACTCGATAGCTCCCTGGACCACCTTTTTCCATAGATCTGCCTCTCTGTGTCTTCACTGAGCTGGCTGCAATAGGAACAAGGGTGCCTGCTTTCTTACTTGCCCCCCCCCCAGAGGTAGTCCCTCTCTCGTATTCACTGCCTGTGATATATACTGTGGGTGTAACTGTCATTGACTCCCTGGGTAAGTGTCAGATGCAGGGGTTGTCACTCACTGTGCCACAATGTTGCTACTGGGGGCGCAGCCCTCCTCCACTCCTCCCTCAGACTAGCAGGACTGTTGTCAGCTCTGATTACTGCTGCTGCCGCCTCAGTCCGGAGGGTGCGTCAATGTCCTCCCTCCTTCCTTCGTTACGGATGTGGGGATCGTGGCAGAGGCTCTCTGGGCTCCCCCGTCTATAGCGGGTCCCGCTTGTCTCGTCTCACCGCTCCCGGGGCCGGCTCTGTCCAGCGGTTCCTCTCTAGCGGCTCCCGCTTGTCTCGTCTCACCGCTCCCGGGGCCGGCTGTGTCCAGCGGTTCCCAGCCGCATCCCGTCTGTCCTGCGTCACCGGCACCAACTGAACTTAGCGCACCCGCTCTCCTCCTCTCTGGTAAGGTCTCTCTCTCCCACCCCTCATGCGGTCTCTGCCACTTGACAGTTATAGCAGCGCGAGGGTCAGTTTCTGGAACAGTCTCTCCAGCTGCCCCACAAGTAGTATCATCCCTGTACACCATGTTATCGTTACCAGCCACATACATAGTTAAATATATATATATATACAATGGAAAATGCATAAATTCATTTATATACACCATTACCTAGTATAATACAATGGGTCATAGTAACTTTTCATACACCTATATAAACTCCCATGGTCTTCCTATGTTAAGGCGCTACACTAGGATAGAGTCTGGTACCTGATCCCTTGAGGAGGAGGAGGGCCCACAGGCAGTGGGGCCTACCGGTGGTTTCCCCTGTTCCCCTGTGGGCCAGTCCGACCCTGGGCAAGTATGGATTGTATATAACTTATTTTGTCTTCTTGGGCAAAACCATGTTCCTTTTGCAGTTAATACCACATAGGCATTTGCTGCCATCTGAGTTCCTAGCAAAAGGGATTTGTGTTATATGGTTAAAAGGCACAATAACATCAAGAACATGTTTACATTATATCCTCGTATTCAGTCTGCCAGTACACGTATGTGCAATCATCACAGTATATCCTTGTCAGCCTAAATGGTCTATGGGCCTGATTCATGTTTGTAAGTAAAGCAAAACAATCAAGTGACTTTGTGTCTGGAGCAAACCATGTTGTCATGTAAGGAAAGCAAATACAATTATATTGTTTCTGTGCAGGGTAAATACTGGATGCTTTTGCATGTAGCCCACAAATGTCAGACAGCTTTATTTTTACACTGCAATTTAGATTTCAGTTTGAACACACCTCACCCACATCTATGGCTCTCTGCACATGTTACGTCTGCGACCCTGCAGTGAAGCATGGTTTTGCCCAGTGGCTTGCTTTTTTGCTTTACATGCAAACATGAATCAGGCACTATCGGCAGGATGTATTGGAGTCCGAGATTGCCGGAGGTGCGGGATGTCGGCTGATTTTAGACATTTTTTAAATGAGCAATCACTTACAAGGCATGGTTTTGCTTGTAGGTATTTTCCCATTTAAAAAATGTAGAGATGAGCCAGCATCCCGCACCTCCGGCAATCTCGGACTCCATTACACCCCGCCATATATGTGGTAGTGACGTATTCTTTTGGGGTATTAGTGTGAGTAGTTTGCATTTTGATCAGCAAAGAAATTTAACCCCAAATCTGAGCAGGTCTAAACCAGTAAACTATGAACGTTGCAAAATCATATTGAGCCACCTTAGGTGCTATAATATGTCCAATGTTACAGTAGCAATACTATGATAACCAGAAAAAGTAGACTTCATTTAATAGGCTGTAAGAATTCAAGCTACACAGATAAAGTAAACATCCATGATGCTCATTTAGAAGTGAACACATGTGCACAGGATGTGTGTTATGAAGATGAACATAAAAGAAAGCATACTGACAGGCATCTGTTGTGCTGAACGTATCTCAAGATTTGTAAACATATAATACTATAAAGAAATGTCATTTACACAAGAGGGAATATTGTCTTGACAGTGCTGGTAATAAATGCAAGTCACATGTTCCATATAAAATGTGATTAAATAAAAACACAAATACAAAACACAAATACAAATTCAATTAAACTAAATACAAACATCTGCTTTTTCCCCCTTTAAAATGAATGGGTATCTTCTTTCCAGCGATAGTCCAAATGGGAATGTCAGTGAAGTAATGTGAATAGTTAGTCATGACACGTGGTGTAACAGGGCGGCTGTGTGCCTTGTTCTGGCAGCATCCCCAGAGAGCATGACATCATTATGTCGTACAAAAGGGGGCAGGGCTGCCAGCACCAGGAAGTGCAGCACTGTCCAAAGCATCCTGAGGAAGCTCTGCACGGTACTGCAGCAGTAATACTGGCTGCAAGGTGCTATTTCAGGGGTGTGGGTCGTTGGGTCGACTCAACTTAGGTCGACAGTCATTGGGTCGACCATGGAAAGTCGACAGGGGCAATATGTCGACATGGTCATTATGTCGACATGTACTAGTTCGAGGGGTCAAAAGGTCGACATGGGTTTTTTGACTTTTTTGGGTGTAGTTTTCTTCGTAAAGTGACAGGGAACCCCAATTAGTGCACCGTGTCCCCTCGCATGGATCGCTTCGCTCGCCATGCTATGGGCAAGGTGCCTCGCTCCGCTACCGCTGCGCTCGGCACAGGTTACCGTTCTCAATTGTAGTCCACATGGATTGTCAAGTGTGAAAAAAGTCCAAAAAATGGAAAAAAAATTGAAAAACTCAAGTCGACCTTTTGACCTGTCGACCTAGTACATGTCGACCTAATGGCCATGTCGACCTAATGCATGTTGGCCTTCAGTGGTCGACCTTATGACTGTAGATCTAAGCTGTGTCGACCTAACGACCGTATCCCCTATTTCAGGCATCCTACTATGCCACGGGATAGCAATGCTGCCACTCAGGAGTCTGCTCTCTGCGACGGCGCCACTCACATACCCCTAGTTACAGCCCTGGTCATGACTTAAGTACTATCAGTTTGAGGGGTCCATACATTGGGGTTTCTATAATGGGTGCAGTGTGTGTGGTGCACATGGGCCCCTGGATCCAGGGGGGCCCACACCACACACACTGCACCCATTTAATATACTTACCATTCCGGAGTCCCACGGTGACGGTCCTCTAGTGCAGAGGTTCTCAAACTCGGTCCTCGGGGGCACACACAGGTCATGTTTTGCAGGTCTCCTCACAGAATCGCAAGTGAAATAATTAGCTCCACCTGTGGACCTTTTAAAATGTGTCAGTGAGTAATTAATACACCTGTGCACTTGCTGGGTTACCTGCAAAACATGCACTGTGTGGGGTCCTGAGGACCGAGTTTGAGAACCTCTGCTCTAGTGCATGCATAAATCACTCAGAAGATGGCCGTCGAGGTCATTTCCGAGTGATTTGCGTACGCGCTCTGGAGATGTCCCCGGGAACAAGGCGTGGCGCCATGTTCCTGGAGACCTGCGCATGTGCAGTAGACTCTGGCAGTATGTCAGAGTCTACTTGCTGCCGGAGAGGAGGGGGTCCGCAATGGAGGCTGCACGTGGGTCCCCTCCTCTCTTAAAACGCACCTGGGTCGACATAATTAGCCAATCAGAAACAGCCAGCTAGTGCAGATAGTCATCTTCATAATTGCATATTATTATACTAGCACCCGCAAAACATACAATTCCTATCTGCAGATGCTTCTACATCTAATTGTGTCGTAATTACTGTATGTGTCCTTGGACCACACTATTCCATCCCTATTTCTAGAGAAGCCATCAGTAATGGGTGTAGTATGGTATGCCGGCGGTCGGGCTCCCGGCGACCAGCATACCGGTGCCGGGAGCCCGACCGCCGGCTTACCGACAGTGTGGCGAGCGCAAATGAGCCCCTTGCGGGCTCGCTGCGCTCGCCACGCTGCAAGCACGGTGGCGCGCTACGCGCGCCACGCTATTTTATTCTCCTTCCAGGGGGGTCGTGGACCCCCATGAGGGAGAATAAGTGTCGGTATGCCGGCTGTCGGGATTCCGGCGCCAGTATACTGGGCGCCGGGATCCCGACAGCCGGCATACTGAAGACCACCCATCAATAATACAAGTAAACTATATATGGATGTATGCATATGCATTCTGGTGCACATGCCCAGTACGGAAATGCACAATGAAAGGATAAGAACAGACCCACATCCAATTCTGAAGCAGCCTCCATGTGTACAAGGCTTTACTGTGAAATCTAATGACCTGTACTTTCCTTGTATCTGTTTCATCTCCCCAATGCACAACACTATAGAATATGTAGAAATAAAACCCAATAAAACTATTGATCTTTGTTTTTATTAGTAACAGGAGAATAATGTAGCAACAAGACATGAATAAAAAAAATGCATTCTGAGAGTTCCCAAACACACATATGACAAAATGGATCAAATACATTTGCTCTTATGTTTTTTTGAATGTGGTGCTCAAGAATGGATGGGGGGGCTTATTTTACATACCCCACAATTACTGCATGGCTGTACGATATGAGATCCTCTATTTTTCCTCTAACGCAGGCGTTCCTCCCCCACTGTGAGCGGATTTTAGCTTCCTTCTCCATTCTTACCCTAAATCCCCCAGATTTTGCTCTGCTTGTCCTTCAGAAGATCTGTTTTGACATGTTTACAGAAACCTGAGGTGATGACATCATTAAGCCGCATGTCATATGACCAGCAGAGACCATACAACTCAGATGTGTGGCATTGGGGAAAAAAGTAGCCTGTGTCTAAGAGATGACTCTTACATATTACACTTTAGAATTACTTGAAATGTGATAGGACTAAAATCATGGGCATATATACAAAAGTAATAAGTATAATAATATATGTTGAGTGTAAATGTACATGTGCCGTTACTCAATGAACAATTACGCTTCTGTAAATTGTACTGCAAAACTGCTTCTAGCAATCCAAACAACACCTGTATGGTACAAATGTACATTTCTCCAGTACATAAATTACTTTTATGCTGGATCAAAAAGAAATGTTATTCTTGTTTGTACTAACACATTAAAAACATATTGAAATATTATAATAATTAAAATATAAGGTACATTTTCATCACTGCCAATCTTCAGGGGGACAAATGTGTGAAGGCATAAAAACTTGACTACTTATCGGGTGATGTCGGACACACTTTCCAGACAGTTAACAAATTAAGCTTATCTTAAATATGTCACAACTGAGGGCCTGAGCTGACGGGAGGCAGCCTCAGTTGTAGGGGCTGAGATGTACCGGAACCTGGGAGGTTGTATCAGACCCCTGGACATGTAAGTAACATGAATAATAACTGCCCGAAGGCGTGACCACGACAACTTGGATAAAAGTCAATGATGTTTATTATGACAACTCCGCAACACAGCAGCAGTAAAAGAAAACGTAAAAGTCAGCAAAGAATAAATACAGTTCCTGGGTACTACAGGATGGCAGGAGCCACAGGGCACTGGTAGTGTGAGATAGTTCTTATGATCTTCTAGATGGAAAGTCCTTACCAGGCCCGACTGTAGCAATGGAGATAACCCAGGATTGTGCCAGCTGGTGTTCCAGGAAAAGCTGGGTTGCTGAAGATAAAACAGCTGCTGTGGATACTGGCTGGAACCAGACTGTTGTTAGCACGGAGTGGATACTGGCTGGAACCAGTTAAATAATAAATGAACTTGGGAGCGATGAAATATGAACTGAAATGTAGAACTTGAGAGCGGAGAAATAATAATACCGGTGGAGAGTGGTAAAGTGTAGAAAGGACACCGGCCCTTTAAGGGAAGCTGTACTCTACTGGAAGCTGAGCTGGAAGCAGGTAATGTTGTAGCTGGAAACAGATGAATCCACAATGGATTGGAGAGTCAGGCTACACCGCAGGTGGAATGCTGGTGCGGGTCTCTATGGTGGAAGTCTTGAGACAGGAGCTGGAACCTGGAAGACAATCACAGGAGAGAGACAAACAGGAACTAGGTTTGACAACCAAAGCACTGACGCCTTCCTTGCTCAGGCACAGTGTATTTATACCTGCAGCAAGGAAGGGATTGGCTAGGCAATTATGCAGATTATCAATACTGAGAACAGATTGGTGGAAATGATCAGCTGACAGAATCCAAGATGGCTGCGCCCATGCAGACACTTGGAGGGAAGTTTGGTTTGTAATCCATGTGGTAATGAAAACAGTAATGGCGGCGCCGGCCACCGGAGACAGGAGGCGCCAGGCTGACAGATGCACATCCAACCACGCGGACACAGCGGAGGCCGCGGCTGACGTAATCGCCACTCAGACACTCTGCATGCAGAAGTTCAGGGACGGCGGCGGAGGCCGCGGGAGACGCCATGCCAGGTGTAATATGGCGTTTACTGTGACAGCGTCCCAGAGTGACAGGAGAGGATACAGGAATGTACACATCAGGATAACAGATGGGATCCGGTCCTGGAGCGCTGAGCCAGCCTTAGGAGGCATCTGATGGGTAAGAAATGGCGTCCAGATACCCGGATCGTGACAAAATAAAGACACAGACACATATGTTGGTGGCAAAAAAGAGTCAGCTTTATTTATTTATTTATTTATGATAAATGTTAACTAAGTGGGGTAGTTTGGTGATGAAAAAAGAACGGCCCTACTCACAGCAATAACCATCCCCTCAATCACATCAGAACTAGATGGGGCCTTCCGCCTTCCCATCATACTCTACTTAAGGTAGCCAGCTCCCCTCCCAATGACACAAATCAAAGGTCCACCAGGACTGACGGTGCCTCTGGTCAGTGTCAGACTGGGGCATGAATGGGCCACCAGGTGAATGCATTGGTAGGGGCCCATATTTAGGGGTGTGCTCAGTCTCCAGAGGGGGTGTGGCCAGCAGCCACATTGGTTTGCCTAACCATTAGAGAGTGAATGGTCTGGGCACCTTGATAAATATATAGATTGTAAATACTGCTAGTGCATGCATGATAATGTACCAGATTAATAACAGCAATGCATTGTAGCAAATACACCATAGTCCTGTGCAGTGCAATGTAACATTTGTATAATGTATAATGTATAATTCAAGTACACAGCTTGGAACCTGCACTCTATAGGAGGAGGTGGGGCCCCATGCAGTGGGATTCTCTGGAGGTTTCACCTGTACCCGTGTGGGCCAGTCCAACCCTGCCTCTGACCCAGTAAGGTAGAATCAGCCTAACCCATGTGTTTGGGGGAATGGACCCAAGATATAATAACAAGTCCCTGAGGCCATTCTTTTCCTCAAATCCTCAAAAGCAAATAGGAAGGACAGCATCCCAAACAGTCAAAGAAGAAGTGTTGTAGTCATCCCTGAGTGACACAAATACACCCCTAATTCCACCTACAACTAGACTAACCAATAAACTAACAGGAACTAAATAAATTACATACATAAACCTGCCTTGCCAGTGTTAGCTGAGCCAACCTTAATGTTTTAATGTCTGCAAAACATAGTAAATTCCCACTGTGACTCAAAACGGCAAAGCTGTACATTGTAGCACTAATAACAATAACACAGGCAGGCTACTGAGGATTTGCCGAGATAAAATTATGTTGGCACTGGCAGAACATTGAGTAAAATCTTTCTTCGGAATGGAAATGTTTTTGATTGGCTGATGTGTGGTCAGAAGACGGAAAACTGTTTAAACCCAGCATCTTGATTGTGACTTACAGACTCATAAAAATACAGCCATATGACATGTTGCAAGACAATTAAATGAATTACCTACTGTATGAGTATATATATATATATATGTATATATGTATATATGTATATATATTGTACAAATATACAAACATCAGGAGATCAGGGTAGGGGTGCCCTCTCCTGGGGTAGACGGGAAACTCCAAACACACAGCAGCTAGGAAAACAGCACACTAGTCCAGGGTTTTCGTGCAATATAGCCGTGGCTAGTTTTATTGTGCAGTATGAAACAAAACATAAAAATGAATCCTAACCCGTCTGAGCACTAACTAAACAGAATAGATTCCCTCTCACAGAGTGGTAGGACTTAATGCCCCTTCCACAAACAGAGACATATGCAGAGTATTTACAGTGAGTAACTCACACTGTCTCACAACAAGCTTGCTGCCTATTTCCCCAGGTAGTGAGCTCAACCCAAACCCTGGCAGAGCTTATATCAGCTTCCTACTGGTGCAGGGCCTAATTAGACTGCTTTCAGACTGGATTCCTAAAAACCCAAAATTGGCCTTGTTGATGGAGCCCCCCCTTCCATCCCACATCCACACTCCCAGGACCCATATCTGGCTTTTCCTAAAAGCCCACACTCTCAACAAGTCTGTTTAGCAAAACAGACATTTCCTGGGAGTTTAAAATACATACAGGAACCTGGAACAAACATATCTCCCACTTGTCACTTTACCAGTGTATATATATATATATATATATATATATATATATATATATAGTATATATATATATATATATATAAACACTGATAAAGTGACAAGTGGGAGATATGTTTGTTCCAGGTTCCTGTATGTATTTTAAATTTATATATATATATATATATAGAGAGAGAGAGAGAGAGAGAGAGAGTCTATACATATTATTGTGCTGTCATATATAGCACAGAGTATAGCGACACATATAACAAAGTTGCTTACTGTACTTTATTACTTAGGAATGCTGTTTTTTGCTGTAATACTGGATAGAAAACGCCATTATTAGGGGTCTATTTAATTAAACAAAATGGATTTTCTCCAGCATTTTAACTGGCGGAAGTCATAATTTTGTGTTCTCTCTAGATACTAAAAAGTGTGGAGAATTCACTGATTCCTCCACCTTTTAATTTCTCTATTCTAATCTTGTAGCTCTCATAGGTTTTAATGGGGCTGTGCATGAGCAATATTTATATAGGTGAGAGAAGCAAAGCGAAATAGACCCCTTAATGTTTCTGTTGGAGATACTGTTTCTGATTATAATACTTATTTTATATATACTGTTCAATACATTTTGTTGGATCACAGGACGGTTATAGAACACTTGCGCAAATTAAGTAGAATGAGTGGAAGTACGCCTTTTACTTTATGCTTCACCTGTGCCCGCTGCCATCTTTGACCTCCTAGCGTTTTAATCTGAGCTATTATAAATCACACAAAACATATCCATAGCGTTTTTTTGCCTTAATACAAACCAGCAAGAATGGCATAAACTTCTATTATATTGCTATAGTCATATGACATTTGACTATGCTTTCTGGGGTTTTTTTACTGTCAACTATGATTGTCCTCAGTAATGATCCTGCAAACTATTGGCCATTCAGGAGCGATTTGCAGATTCAATTGCTGACTGATATCATTAAAACGCTTTAAAATCAATATAATTTAAACCACCGATCATACTTAGGAAGGTCAGAGACAGAACCTGATCCCTGATCTGAGTTCCTGAACTTGAGAAATGAAAATGTGGGATATGTTAAGCTATTCCTCACCTAATCTGCCATAAAATGTCATAAGCATTAAAATGTCATATGCATCTGGTATCCTTTTATTGTAAACACGGTCATCAAGCAAGAACATCATAGCATTACCCAGAGAAGATGAACTGGTTTAACTCCACTAGTGTTAAGTCGATCACCTTAAGGACCGGGTAGGAGGCTTTCATATGGATTCCTAAAAATAATATATTGATTTTTGTGAGATTAATCCTTCCAGAAAATGCATACAGGTCATTACTATAGACTTTACGTAGGATAGCACCTGGCAACTCTTCAGGAATATTCTTCAGGAATATAAAACAAATAGCTCTAAAGCCAACCAATTCATCTAACCAATTCATCTTATTGGAATTCTGCAAGAAGAGTCGTCAGACATCACAGTGCTCTCCTTATTCATGTTCTCCACTAGCACAATGCTTACGTGAGCAGTCTGGAGTGAGTGGAATCGTGGTGAATCCACATCTAAATGCCAGGGCCTAGGTAAGTATTCACTGATAATGTTTAGTTTTGATTGGAAAGATTTTTTAACCATTCCCATCTGCTCCATATTACTGGAGATTTGCTTCATTTTATACGTGGTAAAGACACAAATGTTTTTTTTTTTTTTTTAATAGGATAGAAATGTCTTTGAAGAAAGAACCCCCTAAATGGAATTTTTGTCTTGTTTCACTCTGTTGGCAATCATAGGTCAGGTACTAAGCAATCTTAACCTCATTGTAGGCCCTGAGTAAAGTAATGTACTAGGACCCTATCCACCCATTCACTGGAATAATTAAATAAATAAATAAATAAAAACATAAATTACCCCTCCTGCATTCCCAAGCCATCTCTTCATACACTTTCATACAGTGAATGGCTGTCAGCACTCTGATTGGTGGATAGCGCTAAACATCCATCAATCAGTATGCTGACAGCCTTTCCTGTCTGGCTGTAGACTAGGAGGCAGGTAGAGAATGCTGTTCTGATTGTTTGTAATTCACAATCAAAGTGGCTAGGCAGCATACACTACCTGTCTCCCAAGAAGCTCCAAAGGCACCAGCCCTGGGATGCAGATGCTCTCCAGCCCATCCCGCCCCTGCTCGAAAGGCCCCTAGAATCGTGGGGTCTTTGCATCTGCCCAGTGACCCAATGCATTAAGATGGCCATGGTCAATTACTGTACATCAAGGGGCATAAGCACTGCACAATGTTTCAAACACTTAATTTTAGTAACTTTTCATGTTTGTGAGGTCCATGTTATACACCTCTTCCAACCTGCAGTGCTAACCTTGAGTAGCTGTCATTTACCGTCCCCCTGGCCTCTTTCAACCTGCTAACCTTCAAGTAGCTGTCATTTACTGTCCCCTTGGCATTCCCATCATATTCCTCAATCACAGAATCCTCTGCCTCTAAACTCCTTAACCTAACATCATTGCTTAGTCTCTCCCAGTGGATCTCCTAACCCTCCCATGTGAATGGGCACTCACTTGATCTTGTCTTCACTCACCAATGTGATATTTCTTACTTCTCCATCTCCCCATTTCCCCTCTCTCACCATCACCTCCTCTCTTTTAACTTATCCCTTTCTGCTTCTCCACCTCTACCTACAAAGGCTACCATCACTAAGCGTAACATTGAGACTATCGACAACGTTTCATTATCCTCCCTGATTGACTCATTTCTCTCTCCCATTCTCTGGTCTCCTATCCTGAACTAGCCACTTCCCTATACAATGCCTCCCTTTCTTCTTCTCTTGACTCTGTTGCTCCAGACACTATTCACCCTCGCAGATCAACACTTCAACCGTGGCATTCCAAACTCACCAGATATCTGAAAAATATGATTTTGGCTGTGATGCTCTCTACCTCTGGATTTCCCTACCTCTCCCTATTAGACTCTCCACCTTTCTACAAAACTTAAAATGGACTCTCAAGTTCTTCATCAAACCCAGATGTCTCTCATACTAACCCTCTGTTACATGCTCACTTCTACCCCATCTGTGTCACCCCTGTCTGTCTGCCCCTCCCATTTAGAATGATCGAGCAGGGCCCTCTCCCCTCATGTGCTTTTTCTCTTTTAGACAATTGTCTACTCCATACTCCCTACAACAGCTCCTAACCCTCGGTTTCTACCTCCCTGATACTGATTTCAGTGTCCTGTCCCCTGGGGCAGAAATTAGAGATGAGCGCCTGAAATTTTTCGGGTTTTGTGTTTTGGTTTTGGGTTCGGTTCCGCGGCCGTGTTTTGGGTTCGAACGCGTTTTGGCAAAACCTCACCGAATTTTTTTTGTCGGATTCGGGTGTGTTTTGGATTCGGGTGTTTTTTTCAAAAAACACTAAAAAACAGCTTAAATCATAGAATTTGGGGGTCATTTTGATCCCAAAGTATTATTAACCTCAAAAACCATAATTTACACTCATTTTCAGTCTATTCTGAATACCTCACACCTCACAATATTATTTTTAGTCCTAAAATTTGCACCGAGGTCGCTGTGTGAGTAAGATAAGCGACCCTAGTGGCCGACACAAACACCGGGCCCATCTAGGAGTGGCACTGCAGTGTCACGCAGGATGTCCCTTCCAAAAAACCCTCCCCAAACAGCACATGACGCAAAGAAAAAAAGAGGCGCAATAAGGTAGCTGTGTGAGTAAGATTAGCGACCCTAGTGGCCGACACAAACACCGGGCCCATCTAGGAGTGGCACTGCAGTGTCACGCAGGATGGCCCTTCCAAAAAACCCTCCCCAAACAGCACATGACGCAAAGAAAAAAAGAGGCGCAATGAGGTAGCTGTGTGAGTAAGATTAGCGACCCTAGTGGCCGACACAAACACCGGGCCCATCTAGGAGTGGCACTGCAGTGTCACGCAGGATGTCCCTTCCAAAAAACCCTCCCCAAACAGCACATGACGCAAAGAAAAAAAGAGGCGCAATGAGGTAGCTGTGTGAGTAAGATTAGCGACCCTAGTGGCCGACACAAACACCGGGCCCATCTAGGAGTGGCACTGCAGTGTCACGCAGGATGTCCCTTCCAAAAAACCCTCCCCAAACAGCACATGACGCAAAGAAAAAAAGAGGCGCAATGAGGTAGCTGACTGTGTGAGTAAGATTAGCGACCCTAGTGGCCGACACAAACACCGGGCCCATTTAGGAGTGGCACTGCAGTGTCACGCAGGATGTCCCTTCCAAAAAACCCTCCCCAATCAGCACATGATGCAAAGAAAAAGAAAAGAAAAAAGAGGTGCAAGATGGAATTGTCCTTGGGCCCTCCCACCCACCCTTATGTTGTATAAACAAAACAGGACATGCACACTTTAACCAACCCATCATTTCAGTGACAGGGTCTGCCACACGACTGTGACTGATATGACGGGTTGGTTTGGACCCCCCCAAAAAAGAAGCAATTAATCTCTCCTTGCACAAACTGGCTCTACAGAGGCAAGATGTCCACCTCATCATCACCCTCCGATATATCACCGTGTACATCCCCCTCCTCACAGATTATCTTCACGTCCAGTGTTGGGAAGGTCAGGCATCGCAACCGACACAATTGGACTCTCCTTGTGGATTTGGGATTTCGAAGAATGCACAGTTCTTTGCTGTGCTGCTTTTGCCAGCTTGAGTCTTTTCATTTTTCTAGCGAGAGGCTGAGTGCTTCCATCCTCATGTGAAGCTGAACCACTAGCCATGAACATAGGCCAGGGCCTCAGCCGTTCCTTGCCACTCCGTGTGGTAAATGGCATATTGGCAAGTTTACGCTTCTCCTCCGACAATTTTATTTTAGGTTTTGGAGTCCTTTTTTTTCTGATATTTGGTGTTTTGGATTTGACATGCTCTGTACTATGACATTGGGCATCGGCCTTGGCAGACGACGTTGCTGGCATTTCATCGTCTCGGCCATGACTAGTGGCAGCAGCTTCAGCACGAGGTGGAAGTGGATCTTGATCTTTCCCTAATTTTGGAACCTCAACATTTTTGTTCTCCATATTTTAATAGGCACAACTAAAAGGCACCTCAGGTAAACAATGGAGATGGATACTAGTATACAATTATGGACTGCCTGCCGAGTGCAGACACAGAGGTAGCCACAGCCGTGAACTACCGTACTGTACTGTGTCTGCTGCTAATATAGACTGGTTGATAAAGAGATGTCTATGTAACTATGTATGTATAAAGAAGAAAGAAAAAAAAACCACGGTTAGGTGGTATACAATTATGGACGGACTGCCTGCCGAGTGCAGACACAGAGGTAGCCACAGCCGTGAACTACCGTACTGTACTGTGTCTGCTGCTAAAAATATAGACTGGTTGATAAAGAGATGTCGTAGTAGTATGTATGTATAAAGAAGAAAGAAAAAAAAACCATGGTTAGGTGGTATACAATTATGGACGGACTGCCTGCCGAGTGCAGACACAGAGGTTGCCACAGCCGTGAACTACCGTACTGTACTGTGTCTGCTGCTAATATAGACTGGTTGATAAAGAGATGTCTATGTAACTATGTATGTATAAAGAAGAAAGAAAAAAAAAACACGGTTAGGTGGTATACAATTATGGACGGACTGCCTGCCGAGTGCAGACACAGAGGTAGCCACAGCCGTGAACTACTGTACTGTACTGTGTCTGCTGCTAATATAGACTGGTTGATAAAGAGATGTCTATGTAACTATGTATGTATAAAGAAGAAAGAAAAAAAAACCACGGTTAGGTGGTATACAATTATGGACGGACTGCCTGCCGAGTGCAGACACAGAGGTAGCCACAGCCGTGAACTACCGTACTGTACTGTGTCTGCTGCTAATATAGACTGGTTGATAAAGAGATGTCTATGTAACTATGTATGTATAAAGAAGAAAGAAAAAAAAACCACGGTTAGGTGGTATACAATTATGGACGGACTGCCTGCCGAGTGCAGACACAGAGGTAGCCACAGCCGTGAACTACCGTACTGTACTGTGTCTGCTGCTAATATAGACTGGTTAATAAAGAGATGTCGTAGTAGTATGTATGTATAAAGAAGAAAAAAAAACCACGGTTAGGTGGTATACAATTATGGACGGACTGCCTGCCGAGTGCAGACACAGAGGTAGCCACAGCCGTGAACTACCGTACTGTGTCTGCTGCGACTGGATGATAAATGATATAAAAAATATATATATATCACTACTGCAGCCGGACAGGTATATATTATATATTATATAATGACGGACCTGCTGGACACTGTCTGTCAGCAGAATGAGTTTTATTTTTATAGAATAAAAAAAAAAACAACACACAAGTGAAGTCACACGACGAGTGTTTAACTTTTTCAGGCAATCACAATATAAGTATACTACTAACTATACTGGTGGTCAGTGTGGTCAGGTCACTGGTCAGTCACACTGGCAGTGGCACTCCTGCAGCAAAAGTGTGCACTGTTTAATTTTAATATAATATTATGTACTCCTGGCTCCTGCTATAACCTATAACTGGCACTGCAGTGCTCCCCAGTCTCCCCCACAATTATTAGCTGTGTGAGCTGAGCAGTCAGACAGATATATAATATATATAGATGATGCAGCACACTGGGCTGAGCCTGAGCAGTGCACACAGATATGGTATGTGACTGAGTCACTGTGTGTATCGCTTTTTTCAGGCAGAGAACGGATATATTAAATAAACTGCACTGTCTGGTGGTCACTCACTATATAATATTATGTACTCCTGGCTCCTGCTATAACCTATAACTGGCACTGCAGTGCTCCCCAGTCTCCCCCACAATTATAAGCTGTGTGAGCTGAGCAGTCAGACAGATATATAATATATATAGATGATGCAGCACACTGGGCTGAGCCTGAGCAGTGCACACAGATATGGTATGTGACTGAGTCACTGTGTGTATCGCTTTTTTCAGGCAGAGAACGGATATATTAAATAAACTGTACTGTCTGGTGGTCACTCACTAGTAAACTCTCTGCACTCTCTACACTTCTACAGTACTCCTCCTAGTCCTAAGCTCCAGTAAATCTCTCTCTCTTATAATCTAAATGGAGAGGACGCCAGCCACGTCCTCTCCCTATCAATCTCAATGCACGTGTGAAAATGGCGGCGACGCGCGGCTCCTTATATAGAATCCGAGTCTCGCGAGAATCCGACAGCGTCATGATGACGTTCGGGCGCGCTCGGGTTAACCGAGCAAGGCGGGAGGATCCGAGTCTGCTCGGACCCGTGAAAAAAACCATGAAGTTCGGGCGGGTTCGGATTCAGAGAAACCGAACCCGCTCATCTCTAGCAGAAATGTTAATATACCATGTACTTCTCCTACATTGTCTTGTACTGTAAGTCATTGTTTTCTTATCTTGCTCATTGTACCTATATATTTTGTTTATGTACTGTGTTAGGCGTTGGGATGCCATATTATTAAAAGCTAGTTATAATCACAAACGTGTTTCTATAATACTATATTATTTATATTCACATATCATATTTAAGGGTATATGTAATTTTTAATCCCTTAAAATATGTTACTTTGTTGCCTTGTTTACCCTGTTTTGTACCTTCAATATGTATGGTGCCTTATAAATAAATAAATAAATAATAATAATAATAATAATTAATATTATAAGTTTTAGTACACAATAAGATTATAAGAAAAGGAAACTTGAGGGGACCAAATACTTAATTTCAATGTTTTACTGTTATTTTCTTAGACATCAAACATAATAATGTACTGTAGGTGATACTATGGCTGTGCAGCTAGTCAATACTAAAAGTAAAGTAGAGCAATGTGCCAGGCAAGGGTTAACTCTTTACAAATAAAAATATTTCTGCAGTTCAGGGACAATTGCCATTTATTTACTAGTTACCAGCCCGTTAAAATGACAGAATAATATGACAGTAATGCATACTTGCCTACCTTGCTGCCCCCTCCTCCGGGAGGAGTCAGCGTTGTAGGCGCATGGGGGCGTGGCTGGCGGCATGATGGGCCATCCGAGGGGCATGATGACGGGGTAGTGGGCAGTCCGGGGGGGCGTAACATCACGATTGCGTCATCGTGGCTCCGCCCCCGCTATACAGTGCCGAGAAACTAGGCACTGTATAGCGGGGAGCGGACCCATGATGACACGATTCAGCGCGAATTGCGTCATCGGATCCCCTCGGCCGCCCACTTGTTCTCTGCTGCGGGTGGCCGAAGGGAGTAGCGGAGAGCCTGATGGGAGGGAAAACAGTAGGGCCACCCGATTTTCGGGAGTCTCCTGGCCATTCCGGGAGGGTAGGCAAGTATGCAGTAATGTCAACACCGGCGGATGTGCGCGCCTGAACGGAGCAAAACTTGAAGTGCTCTGTCGGGTGCCATCTAGTGGCCGCTGGTGCGCAAAACACTTGAATTCCCCCCTTAGAGGTGATGAGCAGCGTTAGCCTTTTATTATATAGGATATGCAGTCTTGCCTCTACATGTTTTTTGGTCATCGTTTTTGAACCACTATGTAAAATATGGTGCTGTATAAATCAGATGTGTACCTACATATGTTCCGCCTATTGTAATACAGTATGTCATATTTGCATATGCTGATGGGAGTACATGGGTAAAATTATGTAAACATGCATACCATGGGATTGAAGATTTTCATATGACCCCAACAAAGACACAGGTTAGAACATATATTTGCATTCTTTGGATTAAAAATGAGTTTATACAGCTTGTTGGCTGCATATGAATATAACACCCCCACCTTGACCGTACGCCTCCTCTCTCCCTCGATTCACTGGCTTCAGTTCTATTCTCCCCATGCCTCTGGTTGAGATAGGAGAAATAAATCTGTACAAAGATTTTCAGGGGGAGTGATATACAAAGGGGAATGGAGGGAGAGATGCCTAGAAAACTCAATGAGAAACAGATGTGGGGAGAAAGCTGGAAATGTTTTCAATGTCTGTCCAGAGAAGTCTATCTGTCACCCACTCCATCACTGTGCTGCTTCCCCATCACTTACAGCCTGCTTATCCTAGCAGCTGTCTGCTAGGCTGTTATACAGCTCAACTCTTTATGTCAGCCCACTTGTCTTGCAATGGATATACAAAGGAGTTAAACTGGTTCATACTATAGCCCTGCATATTAAACATCCCAGTTTGTACATCCACATGTCAAAATAAATAAATGTGTGGCTTTAAAAAAAAAATAGAAAATACTGCACTAATCCCAGCCCTTTTAAAAAACAGGGAAGGAATAGCGCGATCGCAACTGCAGTTCAACTCACCATATAAGGCAACAGCTGCCTGCCCAGCCAGCCTGTGGCACAGACAGAGAAGCATTGCAATCAAAGGGAATACATCTTCCTGAGGCATAGAGCTCCACATCATTGGGGGTAATTCCAAGTTGATCGCAGCAGGAAATGTTTTAGCAGTTGGGCAAAACCATGTGCACTGCAGGGGAGGCAGATATAACATGTGCAGAGAGAGATAGATTTGGGTGTGGTGAGTTAAATCTGCAATCTAAATTGCAGTGTAAAATAAAGCAGCCAGTATTTACCCTGCACAGAAACAAAATAACCCACCCAAATCTAACTCTCTCTGCACATGTTATATCTGCCCCCCCCCCCCCCCCTGCAGTGCACATGGTTTTGCCCAACTGCTAAAAAATTTCCTGCAGCGATCAACTTGGAATTACCCCCATTGTACGTATCCATCCACCGGCCGGCCGGCACTCGGTATATAAAGCAAGCTGCCCTGCCTGACTGCGACCTGGACACAGAAGTGCGACCCTGCACCTCATAACCCATCATTACCCACACACCCTCCCCATCCATCATTTTGTCATAATTAACATATATTTCCTGTATGGTTTCTTATTGTATTGGTCAGTACCTTAACATACAGTACACATTGTTTCTCTTTGCTATATTACACCATGGCCGGCTGACACGTACATTGTGACCCCCTATATGTATCCATAAATACCTCTGCTTGCACACACATGGGCAAGTATCACATTTTGTATTTGCACGCACAAGTACTAAACAGATTTTTTACACCTACTGTACCCCAATTTCTGTATTTATTCATTTACATATCGAACAGTACCATTACACCTTTTTAGACACCAAGGTTAGAGCTAGGTTATCCAAGTTATTTGTACCTAACAGCAGGGCTGCTTTCTGTAAAGTCTAGACTACATGAGTTACTTTAAGCGAAGGTAGGCAGGGGTGTGTCAAACTTGTGGTTATTTGGGAACCCAGACTTGAATCACAGGTTGGAGTGGGGTCAGGAGAAGGTAGCAGGAAGCTGATTGGCCTAATAAAATTCCTTCTCATGGATTGAAGTTAAATACAACTGGACTGAAACTAGGAGCACACAGAATGATATATAATATTAAGAACTTGATGGAAGACTGGAAGATTCACAGAAGAAAGCTGCTGGAATCCAACTAAAAACAGGGATAACTTAATACTGAACAGCCACCCTGCACACTAGAAGAGGCAGATGTCGGAAACACTAGACCCCTGGTTAGCACTTTAGCACTTTAACACTGGATAGCCACCTGGGACACTAGGGTAGGTAGGCATTGGGAACGCTGGACCTTTGAACTGTACAGTAATAACGTGCAGCTGGAGTGGCACCGGGCTGAACAGAAACTGGACTTGGATCGGAATGAGCGGGAACCAGAATGGCATTGGAATGAGCAGGAACTAAACTGGCACCAGACTGAGCAGGAACCAGACTGAGCTGGAATTGGACTGGAGCCAGACTGACTGCAAAGTGGTAACTGCATAGTAGTTTGTTCTGTAATTAACACAGGTAGTTCACATTGAGGAAGACAGAGTCTCTGGAAAAAGACTGTGAACAACATTGCACTGGCAACCTGAAGCTTCTCCAGGAAATCCTTTTATATCTAAGCACTGTTGCAAATTGGCTGGCCGCATCAGATAAGTGAGAGGTGGTATGCCAGTGGTTAAACAGTGGTCATCTGACCAACATGGCTGCACCCAGCAGTCGGCACTAGCGGGAATCACCGCACATGAAACGCCACAGACAGCCTTGCAGCAGCAGGGAGAGAGAGCAGAAGCTGCGGCCAGATGAATAGAGCAAGGAAGACCTGGATCCTCTCTAAGCAATCTGGTCATGGTATGGAGCGGCAGGTAATGGGACTTGCAGTTAGCAGTCTTGGCGCTTTTTGTGACAAGATGTATCTAAAACTATAAAAAAAATCATGCTCCCAACCCCTCCTCCTGACCCCTGTGAGCGACTTTTCATTTCTTGCAAGTGTCTTTCTGCAGAGCGGCTCATATGGTGTCCTGGCCAGCTTCGTCTCTCCTCACTGATAGAGATGGCTACTGACTCACTGTCTCAACACAGTGACTCAAATCATCAGGAAGTGTGAATGATTCGAGTCACTCACTGTTTAATGAGTCGAGACAGCTGCAGCAGTAGCTTCTCTCAGCCAGAGGGAGGAAACTCAGTGTGTCCTTCAGTCAGTGTCTTCTGCTGAGTGTCTTTATCTGTGATTGGCCAGAGTCTATACCAGATGACACCCAGTGGGAGGGGGGAGGGAGCAGCCACGACTCACCAGTCAGTGAGTGCTGTGTTGCTGTGCCTGAGTCATGTCATGAATCATGATTCATCCTGAGTCTGCCAGTGAGTTGAGACAGTTGTACACTGTGTAGACTCAGTGACTCAGTGGATAGATCTGATTCATGCAGCATAAGCCTGCAGGAGGTGGAGCCCCTGTGGTACAGGACTCTCAGCTCAGTGCTCACTGATCCTGCTCAGTGTGATTGTGGGTGGCAAACTCCCTGCAGGCTAGATAGTGGATAATATAATAAATCCAAGCCCACCTAAAATCATCCAATTAGCAAAGTATACAAAATAAAAAATATTTTTTTTTTATTTGGTTTAGTTACAGACTGAATGATGTGTTTCATGGCTGTTACGCTTTCTCTCCTCAACCAGAAGTAATGTGCATATTCTGTAACTAGTATGCAATAAGTGCTTATTAAAAATATATCAACATAACAGTGAATCTATGTTAATATATTATTAACAATCAGTGCATAAGCAGCTGCATCCCCCAGATACACTGCACATTCACTGCAGCTGAATAACTCACTCCATGAGTCCAGCACTGATCTGCCAGCACTGGCAACTCACTGATTCATGTGCAGTCTCTGCAATACATTAAAACACAAATGAGTCATGACTCATGTGCAGAGACACTGACTCCAGACACTTCACTGAACTGAGTCATGTGTCTCAACTCAGTTCAGTGAATCACTTTGCCCATGACTACTCACTGATGCTGGGATGAGGTTTGGTGTGGTCTGAGGATGTCCCAGCAGGCTCATCAGAGCACCGCCCCCTCCCAGCATCAGTGAGGAGAAACAGAGCCGGCCAGGACAGCAGATGTGCTGCTCTGCAGTAGCACACTGCTAGGAAATGAAAAACCGCCTATGGAGCTCAGAAGGTGAGAGCCCATCTACTGGCAGCATAACTGTGTGTAGGGGGAGGGCCTGGCTCCATAGCAACCCCACCCTCTGCACCTATTATAGCTACGCCCTTGAATGTAGGGGTTTATTTATTAAAATGTCAATAGGGCTTTGCTGTGTACATGATTGGATTACCACTAGTGACAGCATTGCTAGCATCAGATATAATTAATGCTGGCAAATTAAAAATTTCACTGAAACGCGTTAAGTTGTTTCTAAGTACAGTGGTTTAGTTCTAGCATACTCTGGGATAGAGACCATCTCATGGTGTTTGGCAAGTTATTACCTTCTATATTTTGTAGCCCATTTTATCAAGCTTGGGAATTCAGGACTGCAGCTTGCTACTTTAGTATTCCTGCTAGTCTCTACAATTTTTTTTTTAGATCAGACACTTTCAACCGGAGAGCCTCCTTGGTGAGAAATCACTATTCCGGACGGAGGAAGTTTGATTGGTTCCGTATGTTCAGGTCTCCATTATAACAATTTCTCTCCATATGATCTCTTATTGTTAGAGACATTATTGCTGCAAATGAAATGAGCCCTGATTATATCCATTTATCTTGGTGAGCTGTATCATGACCTACTTACTAAATATATAAAAAGCTGCTATTTGAAGTTACTGTTCAATATGTTGTAAGATTTTAGGTGATTTTAAGTTAAAGGCTCTGCAATTCATAAGAGTTATTGTATTTAGACAACGGACAATGGGGGTTATTCAGGTTGGATTGCAGATTCTGTTAAAAAGTAGAATCTGCAATCCATTCTTTAGCATGCTGGAGGCCACCCATCGCAGGGCAAGCCACCCAGCATGGTAACCAGACCGCCCAGCAGCTGTGACCGCAATTTAATTGTAGTTGCAGCAGCTGTGGATGACCCCCTGCCTTCACAGCCTGGCTGCAAAGGCAGGCGGCACACAATTATTATTTTTATCGGAGCGGCTGCATGTGACATCACTCAGCCGCCTCGAAAACGCCATTGACCTCTCCCTGTTTTCCCCGGAACGGTCCGTCGCCACCCACACAAATGCTTCTACTTGTCAATCAGGTAGAAGCGTTCGCAGCCATTGGCCGGGCTGCACATGGGGATATTGCGGTTGCATCACTTAGCGATGTGACCTGAATAATCCCCAATTATCTTTATTTTTGTTTTTTAATATCATCATTATTGTCACTCAAGTGATAACAAGGGTCATTTATTTTATATCTAATGCCCTGCTACCTATGTTCTATTTCAATCTCTCAATGAAATGCAATTGAATCACCTTGTAAGCGCTAGGGAAATAGCTGCACGCACACACACACACACACACACACACACACACACACACACACACACACACACACACACACACACACACACACACACACACACACACACACACACACACACACACACACACACACCACGTGAGCCTATTCAAAGAACCAATAACCAGTGGGTCAATTGGCTGCAGTATCATTTGCTGGATGAAGATACTTGCAGAGGAGGAACGGGAGAGAATGCAACCCAAATGAGTGCGTTAGAAGACAGGGGAGTGAGAGGGGGTTCCCGGTACCAAACTCCACCTTAGTGTGTGTCTGAGTTGGTGAGAAAGTATTACATTATCTGTAGTAAAGATAAACTGGGGATATAGTTTTTTGCTCTTCTGTTGCATGTGTTTTTAATGTGTCCTTATAAGTCAGATGATCTGCTAAACTTAAAATAATTTCAACAAATAATCCAAATTCACTCATTCCCTTAGGCAATGTACATGCTGGCGTTACAATTCTGTATTTCTAATACAAGTTAAGCGCATATAAACAGATGTGAAAATAAAAATTACTGTATTACATATTTTTGTCCATGTCTTGTTCCATTCCAGGCTCCAGCAAGTATGTCAGTGCATCAATACCATTGATCAGTTACAGTCAGTGTTGGACTGGGGCATGTAGGGCCCACCGGGGGAATGCAGTGGTAGGGGCCCATGTTTAGGGGTGTGGCCAGTCTGCTGAGGAGATGTGGTCTGCCGCCTCATTGTTATGACTAACCATTAGAGAGTGCAACATCTGGGCCCCGCCATAAATATATACAGTAAATTCAGCTGCTGCATGCATGATAATGTACCAGATTAATAACAGATTCATAACAGCAATGCACTGTAGAAAATACACTATAGTCCAGTATAAGATAACACATGTATAATTCAAGTGCACAGTCTAGGACCTGATCCTTAGAGCAGTGGGGCCCACCGGTGGTTACCCCTGTACCCCTGTGGGCTAGGCCAAGCCTGCTTACAGTATGTACATCTCAATGAGAACACATTATAAAAGCAATGAGATATGCTTAAGAAACGTTTACACATGTATTATTACACAAGCGTTTGGCTTAAACAAAATAATAACAGACACATACTGTATTTAAAAATATACAGCCTGCCATATTTGTAAAATACATGTATTGTACATATAGACACAGAGTGAAGTTTTACTTGCGTTTTAATTTCCCTTATAAAACACATTGTGATCACCAGTGTGAAAGTTGTATTACTGGAGCATGCACAATGCAAAAACGCATAACTCCCCTCCGCCAACCCACTTATGTTTACTTTATGGTGTGTGTCCATGGTGTGTATTTCAGGAATCCACTGCATGGTGCATGCAGCAGGAACCTATCTGTTAATAGAGATCATTGATCTATATGGGAGCCACACAGTTTGTATTTACTGACATCCAGTAGCAGACTCTACCTATGGACTACAGCCCCCACCCCCTGAAAATGCTGCCACCCTGCTCAGTGTCAGTGAGCCAGATGTAGTCAATGACTGCACTGACTTCATTGTGACTGGCAGTGACTTCCTACTGGCAATTATTCCTGTCAGTCACATTCACTACAGGCAGTCCCATTGGGAGATGTTTCCTCCCTCTGGCAGTGGTGGATTTCCCACTAGGCATGAGAGGCATGTGCTTATAGTTGCCCCTTGCTGGGGGGCGTACAGTAGGTTACCCTGCATTAGTGCCCTCCCAGGCCGCTGGGAAGATGAAGCCATGTAATTCTTTTTTTGTGGAGGGGATGGTGAGGTTGGGACTGTTTTGGTGGTGTGGAGGCATCGGGACTGGCCCCACGTGAAGGGGGCAGTGACGTGATGGGGGACGAATAATGTTGTGCCTGACCCCTAAATTTGCCCCTAACCTCCAGGACTGCCAGACCAGGCTGCAATAAGCAGACAGCTGGCTTTCTGTAGCAACTACCTGCCTTTCACGCAGCCCAATTACTTCTATGGGCAACAGCCGGTGCAGTCTGTTGAAGCCGGGGGTTTGCGCATGTGCAGCCGCACTGCAGCATCATCGCATGTGCTGGCCCCAGCAACTGCCAGATCCTTTGCGAAGGTGTCGGGACATGGGGCTGGCTGTCTCCTCTCCAGGCACCGGGGTAGCGGCAGCACCCTTACTAAAATTAAGTAGGTGCTGCTGCTATCTGTTTCACTTGCTGGTCAGCCCTGAAAGCTGCTTTTAGCATTTATGGTCCATCTACAGTTAGGTTGCCATTGAGATTAATAATAATAATAATAATAATAATAATCAGAAATCTATGTTACTATATCATTCCAATTCAAACTGTGTTTGCCATTTAGTGAATGCAGAACAATGCCTGGGCATGGGACTACATCTGGACCGCAACTCAAATTCAAGTGGGTTTTATACTGTACATATGTCCCCTATGATTAAAGATCCCCAAACATTTCAAACCAGTTCTAAATGAAACTGAATTTCACTGGTTCATTGGCCAGGAACAAGTTCATGGCACAATCATCAATACTAGCTGAAATTATGGGTCCAGTTTATAATTACTGCTAGCATTTTGTGTTAGTAGATTGTACAGTGTTTGGCAATACCTAATTGCTTTCAAGGTTTGCTATTCGCAGTTCATGTTCATGTAAAATGAATGTACTTGAATTTTAAATGTCATTGAATTTTAGAACATATTCCAGATATGTGCTCGGTACAAGCATCTCTACTTAAGAGTATCAAAACAAGCAGAGCACAGATCTAATCAAGTTATTTTTAAAATGCTCTTTTGGATAGGAGGTGAATTTGCTGCGATGAGGTCATGTTCTAAGCAGAAAACATGAGTGCTGTCGGACCTTGTCTATGGTAATGTGCAGAAAAGAGGTTATTCTGAAGTGCCCTAGATGGAAACCTGTCCCAGTTAATTTGCAGTTATGAATACAATCTTGATTCAATTTTAACCTGTCGCTGTCCTATCTTGCCTCTGACAATTTGTAGCCAAGCCAACATTTTATGAACTTCACTGAATCCGGTTCACATCTTATATACTGTCATCCTCCCTCTAGTTCAGGATGACTCAGAGCAATGAAGAGGAGACAGCTATTCCTGATAACAGAGGTGGGAGGGTGACAGGACCCTTATTACATGCTACAGTGAAGGTGTTTCCTTTGCTGAAAGAATATGAGAGATGCTGTCAGTGCAGATATGTGGGGAGCTTGGGATTCAGTCCAGACTTACTATCTGTGTAATATATAACTTCCAATTTGAAATTGTTCAAATCATAACTCCTCAAACCTTTCCTCACCCACTCACTGAGCCAAAAAGAACAGAATAAATGCAGCTTACAAAGAAATTAATTTTCCTGTTATTGCCTATGTGTATTTAAGGAAAAACTATATTAAATAAATAATATCACAACAAAATAAACTTTACAAGAGATGCTGACCTACATATATACATTCATTAGAGTGAGGGCACTGCTGCCATACCCAGGGGGCGTTACTCTGGCACTAACCCGGGTCGGTAACCGTAATGGTGCCAACCTGTCCAGAGTACCATTGCAATGGATGAAGCATCCTAATTCCTCCTTCCTCTTTACATTGCATCATGCAACATCATGATGTCACAAAGTCATAACATCTCATCCCCAAGAGAAAAGGAGTGTCCCGACCAGTCCAGGGACCAGAGAAAGAAGAACAGAACTATAGAGGAAGAAGAGATAGAATCAGAGGAACGGGTAAGTCAGATAAACAGACATTTCTATCAGTTATTGTTGAAGGCTACACTTATTTTTTGTAACATAAGGTGTCCAATGACATTCTGCATTGCCTTCCTTTGCAGAAAGAACAGCGCTACCTTGTCTGCTATTGTCTATCCAGCATCAAAACCCAACACATTATAGGTGCAAAATCCACCTTTCAATACTGTGCGTGCTCAGTAAAATAAAATATGCCTCATGCAGACTGACATGTATATTATCTGTTGCTTAGGGAGAAAGAAGGAGCAGACTAGCAAAGTCCTGTGAGGCTATGTTCATGCTCCTTACATATTATGTAGAGGGGAAGATACAAATACTCATATACTCAGCCTGATTACTGTTGCTACCCCACGCATTAAGCCCCAGGAGCTGGGAGGAATACCCCACATTAAGTGCACAGGGTCATTCCATATCTCCAGGCACTTAGCCCAGGAGATATGATTTAATACACGTTAGTTGCGTCTTTACTGCACATGGAAATTGGGAAGTACTTTAATAGGTCTGGTCATTAAATCCAAAAGCTGCAGCCATGTGCTAAGTCCTGCTGCCCTATAGTCTAGGATAGTACTTGTAAAGCTGAGATGAGCAGAAAGTGTAGGGCTCCGACTATCAGCGCTAGGCTATGCCAGCCAGGACTAATGGCGCTTTAGCAGGTAAACACACAGCATGGTTGTCCCCATGCCACAGTGTCAACCAGCAACAGCACAGGAATTTCTTGAGATAGTTTAATAGATGAGTGCAACTTCTAAAAATATAGTCCAAAGGTTTGTCCAAAGAGGAAAAAAAGATTCACCTGATGAGTCCACTGACGTCAAAAAAGAAGTTCTGCTGTATGCTGTCCAATACAGAATATTAAGTTGCTTGCAAATTTTCATTTTAGAGGTATAGATGAAACCTTGACTATCCCATGCGTCACTGATTGCTAGCAGTCATCAGCATGTTAGAAAAACATCAAAAAGAAAGCAACATAGTAGTGATGAGCGGGTTCGGTTCCTCGGAATCCGAACCCCCCCGAACTTCACCCTCTTTACACGGGTCCGAGGCAGACTCGGATCCTCCCGCCTTGCTCGGTTAACCCGAGCGCGCCCAGAACGTCATCATCCCGCTGTCGGATTCTCGCGAGATTCGGATTCTATATAAGGAGCCGCGCGTCTCCGCCATTTTTCACTCGTGCATTGGAAATGATAGTGAGAGGACGTGGCTGGCGTCCTCTCACTTTGTTTCAGGGGGCTGCAGTGCAAATATCTTTATTCTGGGGACCAGCAGTATTATAGGAGGAGTACAGTGCAGAGTTTTGCTGACCAGTGACCACCAGTATTATACGTTGTCTGCATGAAAAACGCTCCATATCTGTGCTCAGTGTGCTGCATATATCTGTGCTCACACTGCTTTATTGTGGGGACTGGGGACCAGCAGTATTATATAGGAGGAGTACAGTGCAGAGTTTTGCTGACCAGTGACCACCAGTATTATACGTTCTCTGCCTGCAAAACGCTCCATATCTGTGCTCAGTGTGCTGCATATATCTGTGCTCACACTGCTTTATTGTGGGGACTGGGGACCAGCAGTATTATATAGGAGGAGTACAGTGCAGAGTTTTGCTGACCAGTGACCACCAGTATTATACGTTCTCTGCCTGCAAAACGCTCCATATCTGTGCTCAGTGTGCTGCATATATCTGTGCTCACACTGCTTTATTGTGGGGACTGGGGACCAGCAGTATTATATAGGAGGAGTACTGTGCAGAGTTTTGCTGACCAGTGACCACCAGTATTATACGTTCTTTGCCTGAAAAACGCTCCATATCTGTGCTCAGTGTGCTGCATATATCTGTGCTCACACTGCTTTATTGTGGGGACTGGGGACCAGCAGTATTATATAGGAGGAGTACAGTGCAGAGTTTTGCTGACCAGTGACCACCAGTATTATATGTTCTCTGCCTGCAAAACGCTCCATATCTGTGCTCAGTGTGCTGCATATATCTGTGCTCACACTGCTTTATTGTGGGGACTGGGGACCAGCAGTATTATATAAGAGGAGTACAGTGCAGAGTTTTGCTGACCAGTGACCACCAGTATTATACGTTCTCTGCCTGCAAAACGCTCCATATCTGTGCTCAGTGTGCTGCATATATCTGTGCTAACACTGCTTTATTGTGGGGACTGGGGACCAGCAGTATTATATAGGAGGAGTACAGTGCAGAGTTTTGCTGACCAGTGACCACCAGTATTATACGTTCTCTGCCTGAAAAACGCTCCATATCTGTGCTGCATTGTAGTATATAGTAGGAGTACAGTGCATCATTTTGCTGACCACCAGTATATAATATATAGGAGTACGGTACAGAAGGCCACTGCTCTACCTACCTCTTTGTCGTCAAGTATACTATCCATCCATACCTGTGGTGCATTTCAGTTTTGCACAGTTTGCTGACCACCAGTATATAATATATAGCAGTACGGTACAGTAGGCCACTGCTCTACCTACCTCTGTGTAGTCAAGTATACTATCCATCCATACCTGTGGTGCATTTCAGTTTTGCACAGTTTGCTGACCACCAGTATATAATATATAGCAGTACAGTACAGTAGGCCACTGCTCTACCTACCTCTGTGTCGTCAAGTATACTATCCATCCATACCTGTGGTGCATTTCAGTTTTGCACAGTTTGCTGACCACCAGTCTATAATATATAGCAGTACGGTACAGTAGGCCACTGCTCTACCTACCTCTGTGTTGTCAAGTATACTATCCATCCATACCTGTGGTGCATTTCAGTTGTGCGCAGTATATATAGTAGGAGGCCATTGCTATTGATACTGGCATATAATTCCACACATTAAAAAATGGAGAACAAAAATGGGGTTGGTAAAATAGGGAAAGATCAAGATCCACTTCCACCTTCTCACCAGCAGGTGCTGAAGCTGCTGCCACTAGTCATGGCCGAGACGATGAAATGCCATCAACGTCGTCTGCCAAGGCCGATGCCCAATGTCATAGTAGAGAGCATGTAAGATCCAAAAAACAAAAGTTCAGTAAAATGACCCAAAAATCAAAATTAAAAGCGTCTGAGGAGAAGCGTAAACTTGCCAATATGCCATTTACGACACGGAGTGGCAAGGAACGGCTGAGGCCCTGGCCTATGTTCATGGCTAGTGGTTCAGCTTCACATGAGGATGGAAGCACTCATCCTCTCGCTAGAAAAATGAAAAGACTTAAGCTGGCAAAAGCACAGCAAAGAACTGTGCGTTCTTCTAAATCACAAATCCCCAAGGAGAGTCCAATTGTGTCGGCTGACCTTCCCAACACCGGACGGGAAGAGGTGGCGCCTTCCACCATTTGCACGCCCCCTGCAAGTGCTGGAAGGAGCACCCGCAGTCCAGTTCCTGATAGTCAAATTGAAGATGTCACTGTTGAAGTACACCAGGATGAGGATATGGGTGTTGCTGGCGCTGAGGAGTAAATTGACAAGGAGGATTCTGATGGTGAGGTGGTTTGTTTAAGTCAGGGACCCGGGGAGACACCTTTTGTCCGTGGCACGAATATGGCCATAGACATGCCTGGTCAAATTACAAAAAAAAATCACCTCTTCGGCGTGGAATTATTTTAACACAAATGCGGACAACAGGTGTCAAGCCGTGTGTTGCCTTTGTCAAGCTGTAATAAGTAGGGGTAAGGATGTTAACCACCTCGGAACATCCTCCCTTATACGTCACCTGCAGCGCATTCATCATAAGTCAGTGACAAGTTCAAAAACTTTGGATGACAGCGGAAGCAGTCCACTGACCACTAAATCCCTTCCTCTTGTAACCAAGGTCCTGCAAACCACACCACCAACTCCCTCAGTGTCAATTTCCTCCTTACACAGGAAAGCCAATAGTCCTGCAGGCAATGTCACTGGCAAGTCTGACGAGTCCTCTCCTGCCTGGGATTCCTCCGATGCATCCTTGAGTGTAACGCCTACTGCTGCTGGCGCTGCTGTTGTTGCTGCTGGGAGTCGATCGTCATCCCAGAGGGGAAGTCGGAAGACCACTTGTACTACTTTCAATAAGCAATTGACTGTCCAACAGTCCTTTGCGAGGAAGATGAAATATCACAGCAGTCATCCTGCTGCAAAGCGGATAACTCAGGCCTTGGCAGCCTGGGCGGTGAGAAACGTGTTTCCGTTATCCACCGTTAATTCACAGGCAACTATAGACTTGATTGAGGTACTGTGTCCCCGGTACCAAATACCATCTAGGTTCCTTGAAAAAGACCTTTGGGTCGAAACGGCGTTGGTGCTCCTAGACAGTGATTTATTCGTGTTTTTTACTGCGTCCTCCTTTTACCATCCAAATCTTGAAGGTATAGTACACGGGTGTTACCTAGGTGTTAGTCCGGAATTCACCTATGTTAGTCTCATTTCATCTGACCCTCCCTTTGTGTATATACCTTGTGATGGTAATATATAAGGAGAAATTTTTATGTAATTTTTAATTTTGTGACAATAAACAAGCTTTTTTGGAAAGAGACGGCTTCGTTCATATCCATTCTAAAGAAACCGTTACATGAGGATACCCACACTCCAAGAAAGTGAGTGTGGTACGTTCAAATTGAACGAATTTCGATTTGTTTTATTGTCTTTTATTCATGAATTGATAAAGATACCTTGATATGTATGATACTACACCATTTTAAGTGAGTTTTGGTACGTTTATCCTTAAATGAAACGGTGGTGAGGAACTGTCCCTTTCTCAGCTATCAAGATTTCCACCATACAGGGTTCTTTTCCCATTGGAGAAGTCACTGGATTCATTTATATCACCTTATAACAAACATTACTACACATTGTGTGCCTCTTTCCCGTTTTTTGTTTCCTATGTATTTCACGTTGGAGATTTATCTGAATTGAAAAAGGAAAAATTTTTATTGTAGACATTGGATGAGAAAGAAATTCAAATTGATACCAGCTCGTCGAAATTCCATGTGATGTATATTTAATTATTTATTTGCTCTACCTTGTTTCAATTATTCAGTATCGCCTTTGATTTCCCCTCAACGACCTTTATTACCAAATACCATCTAGGTTCCATTTCTCTAGGCAGGCGATACCGAAAATGTACACAGACCTCAGAAAAAGAGTCACCAGTGTCCTAAAAAATGCAGTTGTACCCAATGTCCACTTAACCACGGACATGTGGACAAGTGGAGCAGGGCAGACTCAGGACTATATGACTGTGACAGCCCACTGGGTAGATGTATTGCCTCCCGCAGCAAGAACAGCAGCGGCGGCACCAGTAGCAGCATCTCGCAAATGCCAACAGCATCTCGCAAATGCCAACTCGTTCCTAGGCAGGCTACGCTTTGTATCACCGCTTTCCAGAAGAGGCACACAGCTGACAACCTCTTACGGAAACTGTGGAATATCATCGCAGAATGGCTTACCCCAAATGGACTCTCCTGGGGATTTGTGACATCGGACAACGCCAGCAAAATTGTGCGTGCATTACATCTGGGCAAATTCCAGCATGTTCCATGTTTTGCACATACATTGAATTTGGTGGTGCAGAATTATTTAAAAAACGACAGGGGCGTGCAAGAGATGCTGTCGGTGGCCTGAAGAATTGCGGGCCACTTTCGGCATTCAGCCACCGCGTGCCGAAGACTGGAGCACCAGCAAACCACCAGCAAACAGTCCTGAACCTGCCCTGTCATCATCTGAAGCAAGAGGTGGTAACGAGGTGGAATTCAACCCTCTATATGCTTCAGAGGATGGAGAAGCAGCAAAAGGCCATTCAAGCCTATACATCTGCCTACGATATAGGCAAAGGAGGGGGAATGCACCTGACTCAAGCGCAGTGGAGAATGATTTCAACGTCGTGCAAGGTTCTGCAACCCTTTGAACTTGCCACACGTGAAGTCAGTTCAGACACTGCCAGCCTGAGTCAGGTCATTCCCCTCATAAGGCTTTTGCAGAAGAAGCTGGAGACATTGAAGGAGGAGCTAAAACAGAGCGATTCCGCTAGGCATGTGGGACTTGGGGATGGAGCCCTTAATTCGCTTAACCAGGATTCACGGGTGGTCAATCTGTTGAAATCAGAGCACTACATTTTAGCCACCGTGCTCGATCCTAGATTTAAAACCTACGTTATATTTCTCTTTCCGGCAGACACAAGTCTGCAGAGGTTCAAAGACCTGCTGGTGAGAAAATTGTCAAGTCAAGCGGAACGTGACCCGTCAACAGCTGCTCCTTCACATTCTCCCGCAACTGGGGGTGCGAGGAAAAGGCTAAGAATTCCGAGCCCACCCGCTGGCGGTGATGCAGGGCAGTCTGGAGCGAGTGCTGACACCTGGTCCGGACTGAAGGACCTGCCAACGATTACTGACATGTCGTCTACTGTCACTGCATATGATTCTCTCACCATTGAAAGAATGGTGGATGATTATATGAGTGACCGCATCCAAGTAGGCACGTCAGACAGTCCGTACGTACACTGGCAGGAAAAAGAGGCAATTTGGAGGCCCTTACAGAAACTGGCTTTATTTTACCTAAGTTGCCCTCCCTCCAGTGTGTACTCCGAAAGAGTGTTTAGTGCAGCCGCTCATCTTGTCAGCAATCGGCGTACGAGGTTACTTCCAGAAAATGTGGAGAAGATGATGTTCATCAAAATGAATTATAATCAATTCCTCCGTGGAGACATTCACCAGCAATTGCCTCCAGAAAGTACACAGGGACCTGAGATGGTGGATTCCAGTGGGGACGAATTAATAATCTGTGAGGAGGGGGATGTACACAGTGAAAGGGGTGAGGAATCGAACGATGAGGAGGAGGTGGACATCTTGCCTCTGTAGAGCCAGTTTGTGCAAGGAGAGATTGATTGCTTCTTTTTTGGTGTGGGCCCAAACCAACCAGTCATTTCAGTCACAGTCGTGTGGCAGACCCTGTCGTTGAAATGATGGGTTTGTTAAAGTGTGCATGTCCTGTTTATACAACATAAGGGTGGGTGGGAGGGCCCAAGGACAATTCCATCTTGCACCTCTTTTTTCTTTCATTTTTCTTTGCATCATGTGCTGTTTGGGGACTATTTTTTTGAAGTGCCATCCTGCCTGACACTGCAGTGCCACTCCTAGGTGGGCCAGGTGTTTGTGTCGGCCACTTGTGTCGCTTAGCTTAGCCATACAGCGACCACAGTGCACCTCTTTTTTTCTTTGCATCATGTGCTGTTTGGGGACTATTTTTTAAATCGACCATCCTGTCTGACACTGCAGTGCCACTCCTAGATGGGCCAGGTGTTTGTGTCGGCCACTTGGGTCGCTTAGCTTAGTCATCCAACGACCTCGGTGCAAATTTTAGGACTAAAAATAATATTGTGAGGTGTGAGGTGTTCAGAATAGACTGGAAATGAGTGGAAATTATGGTTATTGAGGTTAATAATACTATGGGATCAAAATGACCCCCAAATTCTATGATTTAAGCTGTTTTTGAGGGTTTTTTGTAAAAAACACCCGAATCCAAAACACACCCGAATCCGACAAAAAATTTTCAGGGAGGTTTTGCCAAAACGCGTCCGAATCCAAAACACGGCCGCGGAACCGAATTCAAAACCAAAACACAAAACCCGAAAAATGTCCGGTGCACATCACTAATAACATAGGGCCTAATTCAGAGTTGATCGCAGTAGAAATTTCTGCAAATGTTATATCTGCCACACCTGCAGTGCACATTGGTGGTCATTCTGAGTTGTTCGCAGCCAGCAACTTTTTGCTGCTGCTGCGATCAACTAGTCCACGCCTATGGGGGAGTGTATTTTAGCTTAGCAGGGCTGCGATCGCTTAAGCAGCCCTGCTAAGCTAAAAAAATTTAAAGCAGAACATGACTAGCCCTGGACATACTTACCCTGTGCGACGATCTCAGCAATGCTGGGGCCGGCTTTGACGTCAGACATCCACCCTCCGTTCTCCTGGACACGCCTGCGTTTTCTTCACCACTCCCCGAAAATGGCAGGCAACGGTCCAGTGACGCCCAGGAACGCCTTCTTTCTGTTAATCTTCTTGCGGTTGTCTATGCGACCGCTTTCTTCTTTCTCCGCGACGTAACCCGGCGACCCCTGTCGATGGGCAATGACGCGCGTGCACAGTGCGGCCGCCGCGCATGCGCATTCAAGACCCGTTCGCACCGCATCGACAAACCGCTGCGCGCGAATGGGTCGGAATGACCCCCATGGCTTTGCCCAACTGCTAACAAATCTGCTGATGTGATCAACTCTGCATTACCCCCACAGTGCAATCCAGTTCTTTTTTTATAAAAAGTTAAATTTTTATCACAAAACAAATGATGAAGCTTCCATACAAAATGGTTATCATCCACAGTAATAGATTGGAACCGTGCAGTGTGTGGCATACCATCCAACATGACCCACCCCACTAGGTACAAAAGGCTCTGTTTCTGGACTTCCCTCTTAATTTATTATTGCCATCACTTGTGAAGAAACAGCTTTCTTATCATTTAACTAGTTCAACACAGGTGATGGAAATCATAAATTAAGAGGGAAGTCCAGAAACAGAGCATTTTGTACCTAGTGGGGCGGGTCATGTTGGAGGGTCTGGTGTGACTCCCAGTCAGGAGCTATGGAGAGAATATTATACGGAGGTTCCGGATACCATTACCCACCCCTAAAACAAATCACCCGCAACCAGGCATGTAGGTTCTCAAACTCTTAGGATGCAGGCAAGTGATACCAATATTGCAATCTGTGTCACATGGGATAGCCAAAGTTTCATCTATACCTCTAAAATGAAAATTAACTTAATATTCTGTATTGAACAGCGGTCATAATTCAAGATTGATTGCAAAACAAAATTTTCCTCTAATGAGGCAAAACCATGTGCAGTGCAGGTGGGGCAGATTGTTTTGCAATCAAACTTGAATTAGGCCCAGCATACAGCAGAATTTATTTTTTGACGTCAGTGGCATACTTGCCTACCTGACCCTCTCCATGAGGGAGAAAATGCTCTGTTCCTGGATTTTCCTGGTAATGTATGATTGCCATCACCTGTGGTGAGCTAGTTAATTGATAATAAAGGTGTTTCACCACAGGTGATGGCAATCATACATTACCAGGAAAGTCCAGGAACAGAGCATTTTCTCCCTCATGGAGAGGGTCAGGTCAGCAAGTATGCCGTCAGTGGACTCATCATGTGAACTTTTTTTTCCCCAGCCTTTTTTCCTCCATTTTTTTACACTTTTGAGTTTTGACACACCTTTGACTTTATGGGGGAGATTCAAATGTTTGAAAAGTCAGTTGGGAGTCTGTTTTTTCCTATCTAATAGACAGGAAAAAACAGACACCCAACTGACTTTTCAAACATTTGAATCTCCCCCTATATGTTTTTTTTAGAATTTACATTTATCTGTTGAACTATCTAAAGAAATTCCTTTTATTAATTATTATTTTCCACTTGGCAGTTTGTCTCTCTTTTGTTATAATTATTGCTCAACGTGGGTGGGTTCCACTAAAAAAATACCTGTACAGCTATTGGGCATAATTTAGACCTGATCACAGCAGCAAATTTGTTAGCTAATGGGTAAAACCATCGGGCTAATTTAGACCTGATCGCTACTGTGCGTTTTCGCACAGCGAGCGATCAGGTCTGAACTGCGCATGTTCAGGCGCGGCAGTGCACTGGCGCATACCAGAGATGCGATCGGCATCTCAGCCCAGCGATCGCCTCTGCCTGATTGATAGGCAGAGGCGTTCGCTGGGCGGTAGGTGGCAGGCCAGCGGCATTGGGTCGCTGTTTTGGGGGAATGGTCCAGGCAACGCAGGCGTGCCCGGACCGTGTGTGTGTGGGGGGGGGCGCGACAGTTGCGTGATGTCACACGCAGCTGTTGTGACCCAGAGAGCGACGGATAGCTCACTGTCAGTGCGCAGGAGCTGCGCTGGTGGGGAGCTACTCTTCAGGTACAAAAGCATCGCCGCCATGCGATGCTTTGTACCCGTGCAGGGGGGAGGGGGGGCAGAGCCAGACATGCTGGGCGGACTAGCCTTGTGCTGGGCATCCCCCCGCATGTCTGTGAAAGTGATCGTAGATGTGCTAAACTTAGCCTAATGCTGACTTCACAGGGGGTGTGGGTTAATGGAAAAATATAATTTAACTGTGCTGAACTAGAGATATCAGCATGATATGCTGGCACATGTAACCCCAAGTGCATCCAAGGTATCTTGGGACCTGTAGTGCGCCAAGGAGAAATTAGGTAATAAGAAAAAAAACATGTTGACTTTAACCTTTTTTTATTATTATTATTATTATTAGAAATAAATACTGCCACACACCCTTGTTATGCAATTTATTCCAAAATGTGGGATTTGGAGGGGTAATTTTCGGTCCATGTAGGCATCCATGACTTCATAAAATGGCCCTCATAAAAAGACAACTTACAGTACTCCTTACAGAGTCCCAGTGCAAATAACTAAGAAATGTCTCTTCTGTTGTGACAGGTTTTCAAAAGGTCTGAGTCAGTCCATGTGGAGTCTTCACTTTCATACACTGCAGAACTACACTAATCAGTAAGGTACAGTTCAGTGTAACATTTTCAGTTCTAAAACTTGGTGGTATTTGTGTCCTTGTATAGCCAGCCATCTATGATTACTAACAAGTATATATGCAGTATGGATGGTGTAATGGTTAGCATTACTGCCTCACAGCACTAAGGTCATGGGTTCGATTCCCACCATGGCCCTAACTGTGCGGAGTTTGTATATTGCCCCCGTACTTGCGTGGGTTTCCTCCGGGCTCTCCAGTTTCCTCCCACACTCCAAAAATATACTTGTAGGAAAAAAATTAACCCTAGTGTGAATGTGTACATGTGGTAGGGAATATAGATTGTAAGCTCCACTGGGGCAGGGACTGATGTGCATGGGCAAAATATTATCTGTAAAGCGCTACGGAATATGTGTGCACTATATAAGTAACTGGTAATAATAATAAATAATAATTATATATATATATATCCCTTTGAAGAAGTCCTCTGCCAAAGGATGAAACGCGTTGGGATTTGCTGCTCACCCGATACTTCTAACAGTGGACAGATAAGCCGTTTCTATGTTTTTATCTCGTACATATGCTACCTGCATTTGCTACAGGATTTTAAATTGAACATCTGGTTATGGAACTGGGATTTGCTGTTCACGCGACTTTTCCAATTGTGGATAGATAAGCTATCTAATTGTTTTTATCTTGTACATTTGCTACCTGCATTTGCGTCAGGATTGTTGTATTAAATTCTGTTTATATTTGTAATTTGATAAGCTTCTGTATGGTTATTGGGACCAGCAAGGTTCCTAATTTCAGAGTCTTATGCGGATTTTAACTTTGTGAAAACAGAACACACTATGTTTGTCTTTTGTTTTCTAATTTACATGTCCTAAAGTGTCATCCGATCAAAGCTGTCCTCAAGGAGCTAAGTTGTTCTTTTTTAAATTTTGCACTTTGCACACCTCACAGGGTGAACTGGCTATATAATAATACATATAACACTATTAGGCGCTCTATTGCACTCTATTTTTTATCTATTCCCCCCGTACTGGGCACAAGCTGCCACCCATTGACTGATGGGGTGTGTTTCAATATCTTAATTGATCCCATAATATTTTATCAGTGTGTCTTAATTAGGATTGTCCTAGGCGCTATTCTTCATTTTTCTTCATATATATATATATATATATATATATATATATAAACCACTGATCTGAGAGCGCTAATGGTAATCATAGTCTACTAAATGATTAAACCATCTCAATTGCAATTTAAAATCCTTCAAATGAATTAATAAAATAAAATCAATAACTTTCATACAGATAAAATTTATTCACAGTTAAATACAAAGTAGCACATAGGCAATATCTATGAAGTTTCATGGAAAGGCACTAAAGATTTATCCGAACTGTATTCGATATGGCAGATTTCTTTGTTGATAATTGTTCAAAATGTGATACAGAAATCAAGTGGACAATGAACCCAACGCGTTTCATCCCGAAGGACTTCCTCAGGGGTACAGTATCAGCTGGCTTGAAAGTGATGTATCCATGTATATCATATTGTCTAAGAGCCTAATTCAGACCTAATCGCTGCTGCAAATTTGTTAGCAGTTGTGCAAAAACCATGTGCACTGCATGGGAGGCAGATATAACATGTGCAGAGAGAGTTAGATTTGGGTGGGGTGTGTTCAACCTAGTGATGAGCGGGTTCGGTTTTACTCGGTTCTACTCGGTTCTCAAAACGGCATCTTATTGGCTCACGGATGTCACGTGTTTTGGATAGCCAATAAGATGGCGTTTTGAGAACGGAGTAAAACCGAGTAAAACCGAACCCGCTCATCACTAGTTCAATCTGAAATCTAAATTGCAGTGCAAAAATAAAGCAGTCAGTATTTACCCTGCACAGAAACAAAATAACCCACCCAAATCTAACGCTCTCTGCAAATGTTATATCTGCCCCCCCTGCAGTGCACATGGTTTTGCCCAACTGCTAACAAATTTGCTGCAGCGATCAGGTCGGAATTAGGCCCTAAGACAATATGATATACACAGATACATCACTTTCAAGCCAGCTTGAAAGAATCTGGTAACGAAATAGCATTTTAGATATAGGGAATCAGTAGAGTTGTTGCATAGACATTCTTCAATTGCTAAACAGTCATTAAAAGGACTAATAGTACAAAGTTGGCAACACTAAATGTTGGACTTTATAGATATTGCCTATGTACTACTTTGTATTTAACTGTGAATTAATGTTATCTGTATGAAACTTATTGCTTTTATTTTATTAATTTATCTGTCATATTTTAAATTGTAATTGGGATGGTTTAATCACTTTAGAACGCTATCATTAGCGCCCTCAGATCAGTGTTATTTACGTTTGTTTTGAAATTTATCTAGAGGTGCTGCTTTCTGTCTGTCCTAGCGCAACTGGATATTTGTTGTGTATATATATATATATATATATATACAGGGACGGATTGGGATCAAACACCAGTCCGGGAAATTTATGGAAGCAGCCCTAATGGGGGCAGAGTCTGTTGAGGGGGAGGGGCCTGTCAAGAGGGCCGGGTCACTCCTTAGAGGTCCTGATTCTGAGATAGACACAGTTGGGGCCTCCGTTGCTTTACGTTATGTTAATGTTTATATGTGACTTTATGCATATGCTGCTACAATGCCCTTCCCTGATGGACATCTGCACGTCTGAATATACAAGGATGGATATGCCCACTTTCAGTGTCTCATGACACTGCAGTCATGCCTTTAATCTACTTCTGATTTTATTGATTTTTCATTCTACAAACCCCATTTTTTTTTAAACCTTATATGTTTCAGAGTACAAGGAGGGGGAGCACACACTACATACAGCACAATATAGGGAGGGAGAACACACTACACACAGCACAGTACAGGGAGGGAGCACACACTACATACAGCACAGTACAGGAAGGGAGCACACACTACATACAGCACAGTACAGGGAGGGAGCACACACTACATACAGCACAGTACAGGGAGGGAGCACACACTACATACAGCACAGTACAGGGAGGGAACACACACTACATACAGCACAGTACAGGGAGGGAGCACACACTACATACAGCACAGTACAGGGAGGGGGAGCACACACTACATACAGCACAGTACAGGAAGGGAGCACACACTACATACAGCACAGTACAGGGAGGGAGAACACACTACATACAGCACAGTACAGGGAGGGGGAGCACACACTACATACAGCACAGTACAGGGAGGGAGCACACACTACATACAGCACAGTACATGTAGGGGGAGCACACACTACATACAGCACAGTACAGGAAGGGAGCACACACTACATACAGTACAGGGAGGGAGCACACACTACATACAGCACAGTACGGGAAGGGAGCACACACTACATACAGCACAGTACAGGGAGGGAGCACACACTACATACAGCACAGTACAGGGAGGGAGCACACACTACATACAGCACAGTACAGGGAGGGGGAGCACACACTACATACAGCACAGTACAGGAAGAGAGCACACTCTACATACAGCACAGTACAGGGAGGGAGCACACACTACATACAGCACAGTACAGGAAGGGAGCACACACTACATACAGCACAGTACAGGGAGGGAGCACACACTACATACAGCACAGTACATGGAGGGGGAGCACACACTACATACAGCACAGTACAGGAAGGGAGCACACACTACATAAAGCACAGTACAGGGAGGGAGCACACACTACATACAGCACAGTACAGGAAGGGAGCACACACTACATACAGCACAGTACAGGGAGGGAGCACACACTACATACAGTACAGTACAGGGAGGGAGCACACACTACATACAGCACAGTACAGGGAGGGGGAGCACACACTACATACAGCACAGTACAGGAAGGGAGCACACACTACATACAGCACAGTACAGGGAGGGAGAACACACTACATACAGCACAGTACAGGGAGGGGGAGCACACACTACATACAGCACAGTACAGGAAGGGAGCACACACTACATACAGCACAGTACAGGGAGGGAGAACACACTACATACAGCACAGTACAGGGAGGGGGAGCACACACTACATACAGCACAGTACAGGGAGGGAGCACACACTACATACAGCACAGTACATGGAGGGGGAGCACACACTACATACAGCACAGTACAGGAAGGGAGCACACACTACATACAGTACAGGGAGGGAGCACACACTACATACAGCACAGTACGGGAAGGGAGCACACACTACATACAGCACAGTACAGGGAGGGAGAACACACTACATACAGCACAGTACAGGGAGGGGGAGCACACACTACATACAGCACAGTACAGGGAGGGAGCACACACTACATACAGCACAGTACATGGAGGGGGAGCACACACTACATACAGCACAGTACAGGAAGGGAGCACACACTACATACAGTACAGGGAGGGAGCACACACTACATACAGCACAGTACAGGGAGGGAGCACACACTACATACAGCACAGTACAGGGAGGGAACACACACTACATACAGCACAGTACAGGGAGGGGGAGCACACACTACATACAGCACAGTACAGGAAGGGAGCACACACTACATACAGCACAGTACAGGGAGGGAAAACACACTACATACAGCACAGTACAGGAAGGGAGCACACACTACATACAGCACAGTACAGGGAGGGAGCACACACTACATACAGCACAGTACATGGAGGGGGAGCACACACTACATACAGCACAGTACAGGAAGGGAGCACACACTACATACAGTACAGGGAGGGAGCACACACTACATACAGCACAGTACATGGAGGGGGAGCACCAGAGCCGGCCCTAACCAATATGATGCCCTAGGCAAGATTTTGGCTGGTGCCCCCTAGCACCACCGCTGGTTCTGCCTCTGACCTTGCACCTCTTTCCCAGCACCATTACCCCTCACCCATAGCAGTCCTTGTACCCCCTATATTTTAAATAGGAACAGTTCGCACATTTGACGCACAGACCAAAAAGGGGCATCTTCTTGCTGGGAAGGGGCATGGTCACACAATAGTAACCCCAATTCCAATTACGCCACACAGTGCTGCAACTTTATTCACATTTTATCTTGCGATAGTGTCCATAATTCATATTACATCCCACAGTAGTATCACTTTACCTTATAAACGTTACTCCTCACAGTAGAGCCCCTTATTCACATTACATCACACTGAATTGCTCCTTATTCACATTACACCACACCTTATTGCTCTTTATTCACATTAGACGACACAGTAGTGCCCTTTCTATATGCAATGCCACATAGTAGAGCACCTTATACACATAATGCCACATATTAGTAATGCATTTATACACAATTCCACACAGTAATGCCCCTTACACATATGAGACACATTAATGTCCTTATAAACATAATGCACCTTACACATTATGACAACCTTTATTAATGCCCTTTTACACATAATGTCCCTTACACATATGTCGCACATTATTAATGCCATTATACACATAATGACACACATAGTGCCCCCTACACATTTGCTGCACATTATAAGTGCCCCTGTACACATAATGACACACATACAGTAGTACCCTGTTACACATATGCCGCACATTATTAATGCCCTTATAGACATAATGACACACATAGTGGCCCTTTACACATATGTTGCACATTATTAAAGCATTTTTACATGACACACATAATGCTCCTTACACATATTCTGAACACTACTGCACAACCAACCCACTCACATGCACACAGCACTCACACTTCCACTAACACTGTGACCTCTGCCTCTGCTTGGATACAGATGTGTCCTCACAAATCTTGCATCAATGCTAACGTCGTGCACCTTTTTTTTAAAATGAAAATGCATCTTATTTGCATTGCTATGTGGCTAGGATGCACAAGCAGCTTCTGCTGATTAAACTGATATGCAGCATACCAATATACTGTGTGAGATTGTGGCTGTATCTGCATATGAAATGCTACATACAGAATATAGGCATGCCGCATATCATTTTAATCAGCAGAAGCTGATAATCCCCCTAGGCACATCAAATGCCCTAGGCAATTGCCTAGTTTGCCTATGCCTATGGCCGGCTCTGGGGAGCACACACTACATACAGCACAGTACAAGAAGGGAGCACACACTACATACAGCACAGCACAGTACAAGAAGGGAGCACACACTACATACAGCACAGTACAGGGAGGGAGCACACACAAGTAGTGAAACACAGACACAGGGGACCAGCACAGGCGGAATCTGTCCCAGTGGCCAATCCGTCCCTGATTACATACATAGCCACCACATTATTACACGAATAGCACTATATTACACGTATAGCACCGCATTCCATGTTTAGCACCGCACTACACGTATAGCACTGCATTACGCAAATAGCACCACATAACATGAATAGCACCATATTACATGTATAGCACGGACTACACGTATAGCACAGCATTAAACGAATAGCACCACATAACACGAATAACACCACATTCCATGTTTAGCACCGCACTACACGTATAGCACTGCATTACGCAAATAGCACCACATAACATGAATAGCACCACATTACATGTATAGCACGGACTACACGTATAGCACAGCATTAAACGAATAGCACCACATAACACGAATAACACCACATTCCATGTTTAGCACCGGACTACACGTATAGCACAGCATTACACGAATAGCACCACATATCATGAATAGCACCACATTACATGTATAGCACAGGACTACACGTATAGCACAGAATTACATGAATAGCACCACATACCACGAATAGCACCACATTACAGGTATAGCACCTCATTACACGTATAGCACCTCATTACATACATAGCCACCACATTACATACATAGCCACCGCATTACATACATAGTCACCGCATTACATACGCAGCCACCGTATTACATACGTAGACACCGCATTACATACGTAGACACTGCATTACATAAAGAGGCCCATCATCATGGACAGACATTGGGCAGCTATAGGGCTGAAGGACTTTGCATCAGAGATTGTCCCAGGGCTGGCTGTGAGTGCTGCCTGATCAGCTGGCATCCTGAGAACAAGGTACAACCTGCTCCTGTCCAGTCCCCAAACCATACACTGTGACCGGGGACGCCCTAACCCTTACACCATTTCACCATCATGATAATGCAAATAATGTCATTAAAAATAACCTCTCTGCCTGTCACGATCTGGGTTATTAGCCCCCATTAATTACCTGCTAAGTGCCTTCTGAGACTGGCCCGGCGTTCTAGGCCTGGATTCCACCTGCGTTGTCTGCGGGCAGCGCGCTGCAGGTCTGTGTCTCAAGGTTCTCTTCAGTGATCGCTGCAGAGCTGGCTTGGCAACAATATACAAAATATCCATTGTTTAAAGTATGGCATCTCCTGCACTCCGCGGCCTTCCCCGCCATTACTACCGATTCCCACATGTAAAGCACAAACAGACTTTCCCTCCAGTTTCAAACATGGGCTCAGCCATGTTTGTTTTTCATCACATGTTGTTTTCAACCTATCCGCTGCAGTCTGGACTCTGCCTTAATTATCCAGCCAATCCTTGCTCACCAGCTGGTATAAATATCCTGCTCCAGGGCTGGATAATCGTCAGTGCTTTGGTTGTCAATCCTTGCATACATGTCTCTCCAGTTTGGTGAATTTACAGCTTGACTTTCCAGGTATTCCAGCTCCTGTGATTCAGCTTCTCCAAGAGACCGCAACCAATTCCCACCCTGCGGTGCAGCCTGACTCCTGCAGTGTTCCAGCTCTGCTTCCTGGCTATCTGCTGCGATCCTGACATCGGCTTCCAGCTTTGGACCTACTCTCCCCCCAGCTTCCAGCGGTGTTCTGGTATCGTTGCTACTTCCATTATCTACAGCATCGCTCACTAGCCTCTATGGTAAAGTTGTCACTGGCTTCCAGCTTCCAGCGTTCCATTCATATCGCTTCCAGCTTCCAGTAGTGCTTGGTGTTACCATCTGCCTACAGCGGTGCTTCACGTCATCTCCAGCGGTATTCATATATCGCTCTGCATATCCTTCTACACAACATCGGACCACAATATTCATCGATGCTCACCATCGAACTTTTGCTCCAGCGGTGAGTTCAGTACATCTTTCCTCACACCGGTTCCGTCCGGTAGTCTCTAGTAATTCTAGTTCCATCTCTACAACGACAGAGTATCAGTGCCTATCCCAGTCTCCTGTCAACCACCTACTGGGCAGTACTTGTTTGTTCCTCATTACAGTGGTTAGCTGTGGCAACGGACTTTTCAACTCCGGAGTTTGGCAAGGACTTCTAGTCATCTTGTTCTGCATAGCCACAGTCTCAAATACCTTTTGCATTATCAGGAACTGTACTGCATTTCTCTCTGCACTTAACTGTTGAAGATATCTTATTGCCAAGATACATACTGTGTATTCAATAAATTGACTTTTATATTTTACTTTGTTGTTGTGGTCACACCTTCGGGTGGATGGTGTTCAAACATCCTGTATGTATAGGAACCTAATCCTACCTCCTCGGTTCACCTACACTCCAACCCCTACATCTGAGGTTTCCTTAAGTCAGCCTCAGCCCTCAGTTGTGACAGTAAGCACTGACCTAATGGATCCGGCCGGAGACCAGGCCCAAGCGAATACCCCGATGCAACAACGTGCAGTCCACCTTGAACATCAAGAGGCTGCACAGGGGCAAGTGATTCGCTGTCTCCAGGACCTCTCCTCCTGGCTGGATGGGGTTCAAGCAACCCTCCGTGGTTCAGGGGCATCCAGTGTTCTGACTACAGTACCTCAGGTGGTAACCCCACCCACCAGTCCCGTTTCTGCTTCTTGTCTTCATTTGCCGACACCAGCCAAGTTCGATGGTTCCCCTAAAGCCTGTCGAGGCTTTTTAAATCAGTGTGAAATACACTTTGAGTTACAGCCTGGTAATTTCCCAACCGACTGCACTAAGGTTGCCTATATCATCTCCCTCCTCAGTGGTCCTGCATTGGATTGGGCCTCACCTCTATGGGAGAAGTCTGATGCCTTGCTTTCATCATATGCAAATTTCGTGGCAACCTTCAGGTGCATCTTCGACGAGCCAGGTCGTGTGACGTCTGCTTCCACTGATCTTTTCCGGCTACGTCAGGGGACACGGACAGTCGGGCAATATTTAGTACAATTCCAGATTCTAGCGTCTAAACTCTCCTGGAATGACAACGCTCTCTATGCAGCATTCTGGCATGGGTTGTCTGAACGAATTAAGGATGAGCTTGCTACTAGAGACTTACCTCCTAAAATTGATGAGCTCATATCCCTCTGTACCAAAGTTGATCTCAGATTCCGTGAAAAGGCGATTGAGCGAGGAAGGTCCACGCTTCCTAAAACCTCTAGTGTTTTACCTCCTCGTCAGTTATCTCCCCCCAAAGATGAGCCTATGCAGATCAACCGCTCTCATCTGTCGCCTGCAGAGCGTAGAAGATGCCTATCTGAACACCTGTGTTTATATTGTGCTGCTCCATCCCATGTCATCAATGCTTGTCCGAAGCGTCAGGGAAACTCCAAATCCTATCCAGTCAAGGAGAGGGTCGGCTAGGAGTAATGAGTTCCTCTCCATTATTGTGTGATTGTACTCTTCCAATTTCTCTTCAGGTATCTCAGTGCTTCAGGAACCTCATCGCTTTGTTGGATTCTGGAGCAGCTGGAAACTTCGTGACTGCGGAGTTCGTTAAGCGGTGGTCCCTACCCACCAAGAGACTTTTGTCTTCCATATGCCTGACTGTGGTGGATGGCAGCAGGATTTCCGATGCAGTCATTAATCTCAGGACTTTGCCTATCCATCTGAAGGTAGGAGCTCTTCACTCTGAGTTGATATCGTTCCTGGTCATTCCTAAAGCAACACATCCTGTGGTTCCAGGCCTTCCATGGCTTCGTCTTCACAACCCACAAATTGATTGGACAACTATGGACATCCTGGCATGGAGTCCTTCCTGTTTAGAGACTTGTCTTTAAAAGGTACTTCCAGCCCGTACCTCTTCTTCCAAGTCTACAGATGTTCCACCTCCACCGTACCAAGACTTCACTGATGTATTTAGTAAGTCCTCTGCAGATATTCTTCCTCCTCATAGGGAGTGGGATTGTCCCATTGATCTCATTCCAGGGAAGTCTCCACCGCGAGGACGTACCTATCCGTTGTCGCTTCCAGAGACCCACTCTATGGAGGAGTATATAAAAGAAAACCTTGCCAAAGGTTTCATTCGACCTTCCTCCTCACCGGCTGGCGCAGGCTTCTTCTTTGTGAAAAAGAAAGATGGTGGTCTGCGTCCCTGTATTGACTACCGTGGGCTCAACGACATCACAGTGAAAAACCGGTATCCTTTGACTCTTATCACCGAGCTATTTGATCGTGTCAGTGGAGCCACCATCTTTTCCAAGTAGGATCTGAGGGGTGCGTACAATCTCATCCGTATCTGGAAGGGTGACGAGTGGAAGACCGCGTTTAACACCCGTGACGGACATTATGAGTACCTCGTCATGCCTTTCGGACTCAGTAACGTGCCAGCAGTATTCCAGCATTTCGTGAACTAAATTTTTCATGATATCCTCTACCGATATGTTGTGGTCTACCTCAATGATATTCTCATCTTTGCTAATGACTTAAAGGAACATCGTCATTGGGTCAAGGAAGTTCTGTCCCATCTCCGTGCCAACCATCTCTATTGTAAATTGGAAAAATGTGTTTTCGAGGTCAAGTCAATTCCGTTTCTGGGGTACATCGTGTCCGGTTCTGGATTAGAGATGGATCCTGAGAAACTCCCGGCTATCTGTGATTGGCCAATACCCACAACACTCAAGGGTGTTCAAAGATTTCTGGGGTTCGCCAATTATTACAGGAGGTTCATTCGGGGCTTCTCTACTATTGTGGCACCTATCACTGCTCTTACAAGGAAAGGTGCTAATCCCTCCAAATGGTCGGAAGAAGCCACTCAAGCTTTTTATCTACTTAAACAGAAGTTTGTCTCCGCTCCAGTTCTAAAGCAGCCTGATGCCAGCTCACCCTTCACCCTAGAGGTGGAATGCCTCTTCAGTTGAAGTCGGCGCAGTGCTGTCTCAAAGAGCCAAGGATGGCCACCTACATCCATGTGGCTTCTTCTCCCGGAAGTTCTCTCCTGCTGAGCGTAATTACGCCATTGGCGATCAAGAACTTTTAGCTATTAAGCTCGCTCTTGAAGTATGGAGATATCTACTGGAGGGAGCTTCTCATACCATCACTATCCTGACAGACCACAAGAACCTTCTGTACTTAAAAGCTGCCCAATGCCTCAAACCTCGTCAAGCCAGATGGGCACTCTTCTTCTCCAGGTTTGACTTTAAACTTTCTTTTTGTCCAGGGTCACAGAATCGTAAGGCTGATGCTCTTTCCCGCTCCTGGGAGCAAGAAAATGAGTCTGAATCTACTGGTAAATATCCCATTCTCGATCCAGTGGCATTCTCCGCCGTGAGAGTAGACTCTATGCCTCCACCAGGGAAAAGCTTCGTGAAACCAGCCCTTAGAAGAATACTCCTGCAATGGGCACATTCCTCTCACTTCACTGGACATGCGGGTATTTAGAAAACCTTCGAATTTATTTTCAGATCATACTGGTGGCCGACCCTGAAGAAAGACACTACAGAGTTTATTGCATCCTGCCCCAAGTGTGCCCAGCAGAAGGTACCTCGCCAGTCACCCGCTGGTCAACTGGTACCCTTGTCTGTTCCTCATCGCCCATGGACCCATTTATCTATGGACTTTATTTCAGATCTTCCTGAGTGTTACAAGTATAACACCATCTGGGTGGTAGTTGACCGGTTCACCAAGATGGTTCACTTCGTCCCTCTTACCAGTCTTTCATCAGCTTCCAAGCTGGCTCAAGTTTTTGTTCAAGAAATCTTCAGATTACATGGTCTACCTGAAGAAATTATTTCTGATAGAGGTGTCCAGTTCGTAGCCAAATTCTGGCGAAGTCTGTGTTCAGCACTCCAAGTCAAGCTAAAGTTTTCCACAGCTTATCACCCCCAAACCAATGGGAAAACCGAAAGGGTGAATCAGGACTTGGAGTCCTTCCTCCGAATTTATATATCCTTTTCTCAAGACGACTGGGTACATCTTCTTCCATGGGTCGAATTTTGTCACAATAATCAGTACCATTCATCATCCTCTTCTATGCCACTCTTTACCAACTACGGTTTCCATCCAAAGGCTCCAGAGTTTCAACCGCATCCAGCAACAGCAGTACCTGCAGCTGATGTCACCCTTCGTCAGTTTTCTAAAAACTGGAAGAATATCCGGACAGCTCTCTTAAAAGCTTCCTCAAGGTACAAGAAGTTTGCAGATAAGAAGCGTAGGGCAATTCCAGTTCTCAAACCTGGTGACCGTGTTTGGCTGTCAACTAAAAATCTGAGATTGAGAGTTCCAAGTATGAAGTTTGCTCCTCGGTATATCGGTCCTTTTCAGATTGAACAAGTCGTCAATCCAGTCACTTATAGACTCAAGTTGCCTCCATTTCTGAAGATTCCCTGGACATTTCACATTTCTCTTCTCAAGCCAGTGGTCCTGAATCGTTTCCATTCTGCGCTCCCCATAGCACCCAAGGTTCAAACTCAACGAGGTGTCGAGTATTAGGTCGCCAAGATTCTGGACTCACGCTTCTGGTACGCTCATCTTCAGTACCTGATTGATTGGAAGGGCTATGGCCCCGAGGAACGGTCCTGGACAAATGCTTCAGATGTCCATGCTCCCAAGTTGGTCCAGGCGTTTCACGCCAGATTTCCTCGGAAGCCTAAGAAGTGTCCTGGGGCCACTCTTAAAGGAGGCGTGCTGTCATGATCTGGGTTACTAGCCCCCATTATTTACCTGCTAAGTGCCTCCTGAGACTGGCCCGGCGTTCCAGGCCTGGATTCCACCTGCGCTGTCTGCGGGCAGCGCGCTGCAGGTCTGTGTCTCAATGTTCTCTTCAGTGATCGCGGCAGCGTTGGCATGGCAACATTATACAAAATATCCATTTGTTCCTGTAATTCAACTTCTCCAAGAGATCGGCACCAATTCCCACCCTGCGATGCAGCCTGACTCCTGTAGTGTTCCAGCTCTGCTTCCTGGCTATCTACTGCGATCCTGACATCGGCTTCCAGCTTTGAAACTACTCTGCTCCCAGCTTCCAGCCATGTTCTGGTATTGCTGCTACTTCCATTATCTAGAGCATTGCTCACTAGCCTCTATGGTAAAGTTGTCACTGGCTTCCAGCTTCCAGTGTTCCATTCATATCGCTTCCAGCAGTGCTTGGTGTTACCATCTGCCTACAGCGGTACTTCACGTCATCTCCAGCGGTATTCAAATATCGCTCTGCATATCCTGCTACACAACATCGGACCACAGTATTCATCGATGCTCACCATCGAACTTTTGCTCCAGCGGTGAGTTCAGCACATCTTTCCTCACACCGGTTCTGTCCGGTAGTCTCTGGCAATTCTAATTCCATCTCTTCAACCTCAGTGTTTCAGTGCCTATCCCAGTCTCCTGTCAACCACCTACTGGGCAGTACTTGTTTGTTCCTCATTACAGTGGTTAGCTGTGGCCACAGACTTTTCAACTCCAGAGTTTGGCAAGGACTTCTAGTCATCTTGTTCTGCATAGCCACAGTCTCAAATACCTCTTGCATTATCAGGAACTCTACTGCATTTCTCTCTGCACTTAACTGTTGAAGATATTTCATTGCCAAGATACATACTGTGTATTCAATAAATTTACTTTTATATTTTCCTTCGTTGTTGTGGTCACACCTTCAGGTTGATGGTGTTCAAACATCCTGTATGTCTAGGAACCTAATCCTACCTCCTCGGTTCACCTACACTCCAACCCCTACATATGAGGCTTCCTCAAGTCAGCCTCAGCCCTCAGTTGTGACACTGCCGAGTCCTCTTCAGTGCTCAGTTGCCGCTCTGGCCAGTTCTGTGATGGTGCGGGAGATAGGGTGGCGGTGGGTGTAGTGAACGCGACTCCGACCATCGCTATGCTGCTGCTCCCGGGCTCGTTGAAGAGACCTTTGGCCGAGGCCAGAGAGAGGATGCTGCTGGGCTGGTTAAATTTTTCGAGGTCCCCCAGTGGTAGAACAGCTTCGCCAGTTTTCACGGCTAGCGGCACCTGGAAGTGCCTGCTAGCCTAACTTCCGGATTGCCTTCCAATGAACCGCAAGTACTGGAAGCAGTATGAGCCAGCCCAGCCTGAGTGTGAATCAGCCTGGCTGAGGGTGACATGGGACCAGCCCATCGGAATCTGTCATGGTGTCCTGGTGGGCCAATCCGCCCCTGTATATATATATATATATACACTGCTCAAAAAAATAAAGGGAACACTAAAATAACACATCCTAGCTCTGAATGAATGAAATATTCTTATTAAATACTTTGTTTTTTACATAGTTGAATGTGCTGACAACAAAATCACACAAAAATGATCAATGCAAATCAAATTTATTAACCCATGGAGGTCTGGATTTGGAGTCACACTCAAAATGAAAGTGGAAAAACACACTACAGGCTGATCCAACTTTGATGTAATGTCCTTAAAACAAGTCAAAATGAGGCTCAGTAGTGTGTGTGGCCTCCACGTGCCTGTATGACCTCCCTACAACGCCTGGGCAATGCTCCTGATGAGGTGGCGGATGGTCTCCTGAGGGATCTCCTCCCAGACCTGGACTAAAGCATCCACCAACTCCTGGACAGTCTGTGGTTGGTGGATGGAGCGAGACATGATGTCCCAGATGTGCTCAAATGGATTCAGGTCTGGGGAACGGGCGGGCCAGTCCATAGCATCAATGCCTTCGTCTTGCAGGAACTGCTGACACACTCCAGCCACATGAGGTCTAGCATTGTCTTGCATTAGGAGGAACCCAGGGCCAACCGCACCAGCATATGGTCTCACAAGGGGTCTGAGGATCTCATTTCGGTACCTAATGGCAGTCAGGCTACCTCTGGCGAGCACATGGAGGGCTGTGCAGCCCCCCAAAGATATGCCACCCCACACCATTACTGACCCACTGCCAAACCAGTCATGCTGGAGGATGTTGCAGGCAGCAGAACGTTCTCCTTGGCATCTCCAGACTCTGTCATGTCTGTCACATGTGCTCAGTGAGAACCTGCTTTCATCTGTGAAGAGCACAGGGCGTCAGCGGCGAATTTGCCAATCTTGGTGTTCTTTGGCAAATGCCAAACGTCCTGCACGGTGTTGGGCTGTAAGCACAACCCCCACCTGTGGACGTCGGGCCCTCATACCACCCTCTATGGAGTCTGTTTCTGATCGTTTGAGTAGACACATACACATTTGTGGCTTTCTGGAGGTCATTTTGCAGGGCTCTGGCAGTGCTCCTCCTGTTCCTCCTTGCACAAAGGCGGAGGTAGCGGTCCTGCTGCTGGGTTGTTGCCCACCTACGGCCTCCTCCACGTCTCCTGATGTACTGGCCTGTCTCCTGGTGGCGCCTCCATGCTCTGGACACTACGCTGACAGACACAGCAAACCTTCTTGCCACAGCTCACATTGATGTGCCATCCTGGATGAGCTGCACTACCTGAGCCACTTGTGTGGGTTGTAGGGAGGTCATACAGGGATGTGGAGGCCACACACACTACTGAGCCTCATTTTGACTTGTTTTAAGGACATTACATCAAAGTTGGATCAGCCTGTAGTGTGTTTTTCCACTTTAATTTTGAGTGTGCCTCCAAATCCAGACCTCCATGGGTTAATAAATTTGATTTCCATTGATCATTTTTGTGTGATTTTGTTGTCAGCACATTCAACTATGTAAAGAACAAAGTATTTAATAAGAATATTTCATTCATTCAGATCTAGGATGTGTTATTTTAGTGCCCCCTTTATTTTTTTAAACAGTGTATATATATATATACATATATATATATATATATATATATTATTGAATAAATGCTATACTTTACTTTAAAAAAAAATGGCCATGGAAGGGTGTGATATGATTTACCGGCGGTCGGCATGCTGGCAGTCTGAACACCAACCGCAGCATCACATTGGAAAGAATCCTCACAGGGGCTAGGTAAATATATTTACCCACCTCCAATACCCTCCTAACCATAACCCCCTGTTCCAGCAGCCTAACCCTATTCCTCCCCTCCCTGAAGCCTAACCCTAACCATCCCTGATGGTGCCTATACCTAACCCCCCTTCCCCTCCCCACAGCCTAAACCTAACACTCCCTCCCCTGCAGCCTAACCCTAACCTTCCCTATGGGTGCCTAAACCTATCTCCCCCTTCCCACAGTCTAATCCTCCCTTCCCCGCAGCAGAACCCTAACCCTCCCCAGAAGGGGCCTAAACACACCTCCACGGGCTAACACTGACAGTCCCCGTGTACATACAATCGGGATGCTGGTTGTCGGAATTCCGACGTCTGCATTTCGTCCGATGTTGGAGTTCCGGCGTCGACATTATGGCTATGTGTTGGGATTTCGGCAACGGGATTCCGGTTGCTGGCATCCCCCAACCACCGGCATCCTGACTGCATCCCCCATGGACAGGTACAGGTTCCCTTTTGTAATTTAATTAACTGAATAAATTATACTAGTACTCTATGGTGCTGACTGCTGTTTATCATACCAGTTCTTCATAAATGGAAACGGATCTTATTTAATATGAGATCAGATTGGGGGCTTGTAACCATGCCAACCTACATTATAAAACACATAATGAGACTTATACTTGTTTCAGATTAGGTAGGTATTCACTGACACTGAGACTATATGCACTAATTATAAATAGAATCCATTATGTCTGCACACAGTTAGGGGGTCGTAAAAGCATGTAAAAACGAGGGTTTCAGACGGGTCTGCATGCCTTTGAATTTTGGGAAGGCCGGAGCCTGAGATTTTTCAGCGTGAAGTTTATTTACTTATGCCGTGAAGCGTGGAGCGTTCCTGTGACACAATATGATTTCCTTGGTAATAGATGCCACATGCTAAACTATGAGAGGAGATCAGGCACATCAGCCAGATATACTTGTGATCCTCCATCTCACGCACAGCATGCTACCTGACTGGCAATAAGGCATTCCTCACCCACGTACTGTAGCATTAGATAAATACTACTCATCATCCGTCAGAGGACACAACTAGTTAGTGTAAGCATTTCCTGCTCTACATTTTGTGTGCTGGTTACCAAACTTTTTCACATACATATCTAATTAGTGACCCTTCCCCATCAAAAGCACACGTGTTACTAGTTCCGTTACCTCGTTCAGTCACACACATGCAACTAGTTATAGCAACGATCCTGCGCCTGAGTAAAACTACTGACTGCGCTGCACAATCTCTGTCTCTGTTTTGTCTCGAGTATCTTGTTCCTAGTTACTACTCCTAATTCTCCACACCTTAATACACATGCATTTCAAAAGCATAAAGATTTTCCATATATGTTAAATATATAGTTATTGTTTTCCTGGGGCAGATGTACTAAGCTTTGGAGACAGATAAACTGGAGAGAGATAAAGTACCAGCCAACCAGTTCTTAACTGCATGTCCCAGGCTGTATTTAAAAGATGCCAGTTAGAATCTGATTGGTTGGTATTTTCTCTCTGTCCACTTTATCTCTCTCCAATCTTCCCCCCTCCTCCCCATCTTTTTTGTTAACTATTTAAAAGTGCATTTATATAATATCACTGAACGCACAGTTTAACATAACTACCAGTAACAATAGAGAGCACAGCACAGAAAATATATAAAAAGCTTATGATCTACAGAAAAGATTTTTAGTGGAGATGGGCCACACTCAGGAATGAAGTGCACTTTGTTTGCCCTTTTTGGAGACCATGAGACCTGGCTTCAGGGTGTACTAGGGGGGCAGCTGTAGCGACTCCTGGTGGCTCTGGTCACTCAACAGACCACAGAGTCCAATCTACAGAGCACAAGACAGACAGAAATGGAGGGGAAGGGAGGGAGGACAGGGATGCTGAAGCCAGAGCGACAAAGAGGGGGATAAAGCCAGAGAGACACAGACGGGGAAGAGGCTGGATATGGACACTAAGAGGAAAGGCTGAGGCTGGAGAAATAGAGAGGGGAATGCAGCTGGAGATGGAGAGACAGAGAAGGGAATAAGGCTGAAGTTGGAGATACAGAGAGGGGGATTAGGCTGGAAAGACAGAAATGGGGATGAGGCTGGAGATGGACAGACAGAGCGCAGGATTCAGAGATGTATGCAAACCTAATAGTTTGCGTATATAGATGTGTCCTTCCTTATACATCTAGCCTCAATACGTCACACAGTGAGAGATGCCTAGCGTGAATGAGCTGACAGGTCCCTTGTAACTCAGCTAGCGTCGAGCATCTGTTTTTGTCCAAAAATGTGTCTTAGACGCAACACATGGGAAGCATCGGGAGACTGTGCTGATCAATTTGATGTGACACTTGTATATCTGTGTGTGACTGAGTCTATCACATATCAGACAGAGATCTGCACATACTCAGTACAGAACGGGAGCATGCACAGATCTGAGAACATCAGAGATACAGATGTATCCTCATATATTTTTGCTGCATCTGGGCCAAACAGCGCCTCTTGGCAAGCCAGATCCCGTGACACTCTGCTAGCATCAGGCGTCTTTTTGGCATCTTTTTTGACGAAACAACAACTGGTGCGTCTGAGTCTTTATATGAAGCACAGAGGAACTGGACATGAAAAAAGCCACAACTGCTGCATTGTAACACTTCGTATACAGACTCAGAGACTCAGTAGCACACAGATAGACAAGTGTCATGTATCAAATTTATCAGCACAGTCTCCTGGTGCGTCTTAATCACATTGCATTGCAAGATGTATTTTTGACAAAAAAAGATGCAGAAAAGACACCTGACAGTCTCACGAAACCTGCCACGCCAAGATGGACTGTTTGGAGGACACATCTGTATTTCAGATCTGTGTGTGAGGACACATCTGTATTTCAGATCTGTGCATCATGTACCCCCTAAGCCGCAGCATGATTGACATGCTGAGGTCATTTGGGGGCAGGGAAGAAGCGGCGACGGTTGCATGAAAACACTGAGGGTTACTCAGATGACCGATGTTGAAGCAAAATGATCCGATGCTGCGTTTTTGTACGCAGGAGCGGACCACAGAATCCGACAGAAGGCGTCTATTTACACAGGATGCCTCTTACAGCATTGGCATATTTTAGCACAGCCGTTGTGTACAGGAAAAGGGGTAAGGCTGGAGAGACAAAGAGAAACAAAGAGGGGGATGAGGCTGTAGATTGAAAGATAGAGAGGGACATGACAATAGAGAGGGAGAGATAGAGAGGGGGGAGAGACTGGAGAGGGAGAGATAGAGGGGGTGAGGTTGAGGATGGACAGACAAAGGGAGGGAGTAGCTGGAAAGACAGCAAGGAGGTTGAGGCTGGAGATGAAGAGACTGAGAGGGGGATGAAGCTGGAGAGTCATAGGAGGGATGGTATTGTCTTCAAATGGGAGTTATGGTGCTTGATAGACATAGGTGTAATGAGCTGATAGTAGACCAGCCTGTACCTACTGGAGAGGGTTTGGCGGCTTCAAAAACATGAGTTTACTAGGACCCAAGATTTCTGTTCCAGCCCTGCAGACTATCTAAAAATTAATACAACACCTGTGTTTTCTTTCAGTGTAGATGACTTCTTCCAGTAGGTATTTTATCTGCAAAAGCAGAATTTATTATACTGTAATTTAAAGTCATACATATATACGCACCTACATATATTTTTATGTTACTGTGTTTTCTCTAATGTGCTGTGCAAACTAAGACTTCCCAACAGTTTGTATCAGTGTCGGTATCTCTGACACCCACCCCCTGTGTATTATATGTCTCAATCACCCCTTCACTTTGATTTTCCCCTTAGTTTTATGCTTAGATCTCCAATTTTGTATGTAATGTCTCCCTATCTCCCCATGTGTGTACCTTTCTACCTCTCCCCAATTATGTATTGTTTGTTTATCCACATATTGCTCATAGGCTGGTGTAAGTTAGATGACAACCTGGGATTGCATCCACAACCTGCAAGACTGACATTGTGACTTAGACAGCCTAGGAGAGGAGAGAAAGGAAACAGTGGAGAGATAAGAAAGAGGGGTGTATTCTAAAGTACTAGCCAATTAGTTTCTGCTGGACATGTTACAGGCTGTGTTTGAAAAATTACAGTTAGGAGCTGATTTGTTGGTACTTTATTTCCTACAATTTTATCTCTCTCCAAGCTGTGATAAATCCCCCAGTTATTTATGTAAATCGGACAGGTATGTACACTTATTGTATACATTATTTTTATGTGATTATAAATGTACTTATTTTATTTTTTGTTATTAAAAATACTTCCACTTGCAGACTATATAGAATAATTATCTAAAACACCAACACACACATAACTATATATATATAACTATATATATATATATATATATATATATACAGGTTGAGTATCCCATATCCAAATATCCGAAATACGGAATATTCCGAAATACTGACTTTTTTGAGGGAGAGTGAGATAGTGAAACTTTTGTTTTTTGATGGCTCAATGTATACAAACCTTGTTTAATACACAAAGTTATTAAAAATATTGTATTAAATGACCTTCAGGCTGTGTGTATAAGGTGTAAAAGAAACATAAATGAATTGTGTGAATGTACACACACTTTGTTTAATGCACAAAGTTATAAAAAATATTGGCTAAAATGACATTCAGGCTGTGTGTATAAGGTATATATGAAACATAAATACATTCTGTGCTTAGACTTGGGTCCCATCACCATGATATCTCATTATGGTATGCAATTATTCCAAGATACGGAAAAATCCCATATCCAAAATACCTCTGGTCCCAAGCATTTTGGATAAGGGATACTCAACCTGTATATATATATATATATATATATATAAACAGGTTGAGTATCCCTTATCAAAAATGCTTGGGACCAGAAGTATTTTGGATATTGGATTTTTCCGTATTTTGGAATAATTGCATACCATAATGAGATATCATGGCGATGTGACCCAAGTCTAGGCACAGAATGCATTTATATTTCATATACACCTTATACACACAGCCTGAAGGTAATTTAATACAAGATTTTTAATACCTCTGTGTATTGAACAAAATTTGTGTACATTGAGCCACCAGAAAACAAAGGTTTCACTCTCACTTTCACTCAAAATATTCCGTATTTCGATATAAATATTCCATATTTCGGAATATTTGGATATGGAATACTCATATATATATAACAACTTAAATGAAGTGTTGCTTTTTTTAAACTTACAAGTTGCGGTTTGATTTAGTTACACACGCAGACCACTGAGGCTCACCAGCGTCATGTGACTATTTTCACTTCAACTGCTATTTTCAAATCTTTTGCAACTTGGCTGAAGTCATAACTTACTGACTTCAGCCAGGCAGTGTGACATTTATAAACAGTGGTTCAAGCGTATGAAGCATCACATGCTGGAGCGTTTCAGTGGGTTATAATTAAGTACAAATAAGTTATTTTTTTGTAAATAAAAACAATTGAAATAACACTGCATTAAACATAAGATTTATTCCAAGGACAGTGAGTACTGCACCACCTTGATGCTTGATAAGTAGGATCCCCCAGAAGGGTTATTGTGAGCAGTAAGTGACCCCACTAAAATGATACAAATTTTTGCCCTTTCAGAAATTGGAATCAGTAGGAAATGCTGGCGCTTGGTATCCCGGTGGTCAGGAGACTGACGCTGGGATACCGAAGTTTGGAATCCCGACAGGGGAGAGTCTGAGCTGTTTTCCCCTTTCCCCTACCCCTAAACCCTCACTTGTCGCAGCCTAACCCTAACCTCTCCTCGGCGGTGCCTAAACCTAAACATAAGATTTATTCCAAGGACAGTGAGTACTGCACCACCTTGATGCTTGATAAGTAGGATACCCCAGAAGGGTTATTGTGAGCAGTAAGTGACCCCACTAAAATGATACTAATTTTTGCCCTTTCAGAAATTGGAATCAGTAGGAAATGCTTCATTCATTGATTCATTGATCTAGTAATGACATTCTTATATGATGACATGAGTGTGCATCTGGATTTCTGGAAAATAAATGTACAGTATGTGGTGGGAACGGGGATTAGAACTGTACAGTATGTAGGTGCTTAATTAAATTTTTTGACATTCTAGATTAGTACATGCTCCATGTGTTCTAATTAACGTGGGAATAGAGCCTGATGAAGAACAGAGGAGTGCAGCCTTGTGATGCATGTGTACACAGCACATGTTTCTTTCTGCAATACATATGTAGAAGTGTTGAAGTTACTGCCCTCACCTATAAAAAACAGTAATTGATTGGCCTCAATGGCATAAAGTACCTCTAAGAACTTCAAAAGCCCAGAATAAACACTTACCAATGTTATACAGCCACCTCTGTATGTCTAGCACACCATTTATTAAACAGGGGTAAGTAATACTCCCCCATTACTGCCATGTCACATGATGCTGGGAGCAGAACTACTGTACTGTACTCTGTGCATGTGTGGACAGTCCTTGTATAGGAGGTCACAAGGAGAGTGTGTGTCACAGGAAATACTGTAATACCCCTTTCACACCGCACAAATAACCCGGTATCGACCCGGCATATTGCCGGGTCGACATGGGTCAGTGTGCGGTGTGAAAGGGCCATGGTCAAATTCTGAGGTCGCCTGACCCGGTAATTCAACCTGGGAATAAAGCAGTGTTATTCCTGGGTTGAATACCGGGTCAGTGGTAGTGTGAACGGGTTCCCGGGACCCGTTCACTACATAGGGAAGAGGCGGCACGGAGATGAGCTCATCTCCCAGCGCTGCCTCTACCACCGCTGCCACTCCGGGCCCCGCCGCTATGACAACCGCCCCGGCATATTGCCAGGTCGGGAAGCCAGCAGCCTGTTTCCAATTCCCAGGTGGAATCCAGCATTGGCAGTGTGAAAGGGGTATATGTGCAACAAGATTAGGAGAAAAGGACAGATAGCAGATATACATGAGTGATTTCAAACATACCATATAAATGCATTATCCCCAGTCTTTATTTTCATCCCATGTGTACTGTACATGAGGAGAAAAGCTGGTAAATCTGTACAGTACATGTCCAGGGACTGTAGTTCCATAGGTGAATGGCAAACAGCTACTGTGCCCTCCTCTGTTGCTGTAAATCAGGCATGTCCAAACTGCGGCCCTCCAGCTGTTGAGAAACTACACATCCCAGCATGTCCTGACACAGCTTTAGCATTCTCTGACAGCAAAACTGTGTCAGGGCATGCTGGGATATGTAGTTTCACAACAGCTGGAGGGCCGCAGTTTGGACATGCCTGCTGTAAATATATCAACATTCTGAGAAATGGAAACAAGAACAAGCTTATTTGAAATTGCTGTGTAAATACAAAATCACTTGAAAGGCAAAGAACAGAAAATATATAGTTTCAAATTTATTATAAAATATATAAATATGCAAAAGATGAAATAACAGATATAATTTAATTCTGGCTATAAAATCCACTGGACATAAAGAAATGTAATTACTCTATGTGCAATATCTTACAGCGTGGGGCTGCAGAATGCTACATTTTGCAGGCCCTATATAAAGACATGACAAAGAGGCAGAGTCTGATGAGCCCCTGGCTATTATCATCCTGTGACGGCTCATAAGACTTTAGTCTTCAAGGCTTCAAAACTGGCAGATTTCCCAGCTTTAAATACACAAGAAAATGTTTAAATAAAGGCAAAAAAGTGAATGTAATCATTACTAATTTAATTGTCCTGAAGTATTCCTCCAGCACTGTGAAAAACAAATGTGGACAAGGTGGGCCCCATAACTCAGCGATGTGCAGTCTCTGACAGTAATGGAGCCAGAAAGCCTATAAAGCAGTCAGTGGAATGAGGAATTGTCCGGTACAGAGTGCTCTCCATCACTGTACGCAGCGAGTTCCCAGCCAGAACAATCCCAGGGATCACAGGAGACATACGCAGACAGACTGCGCGAACAATTACATATGCAGAAATTCTGTGTTAATTACTATACAGCACATAGGGGTCTATTCATCATGAAAATATTCTCATCAGTGAAACTTTAGTTTTAAATTTGCTGTGATAAATAGCATTTTTCCTTTAAAAATTGGAATTAATCAATAGTTCTGAGTTTTCTAATTATTACTTTCAGAGGCTCTTTCTGAGGAGACGGCTATTCGGAGGTGTGATACACTTCACCTGATCCCTGCTCTAGCGTTGATATTCTCTGACATTTTTTAAACAGCACATCATGTGCCTTTTACCTTGATGCACATGTGCAGTGTTATTTATAAAACATTCCACTGAAGTCTTATATATATATATATATATATATATATGTGTATGTGTATCTATATATAACTATCCTCTTAAACATGATAATTTTATAAAACATTACATGCGCCCCCATGAATATTGAGCGTCTGCAGTGTCCTGCAGTGGGTTTGGGGGCAGCAGGGGCGGGTAAACTAGAGCGGTTGCACTAGTGGAGGGTGTCATGTACCAGGTAGGTAGGCACTGGAGATGGGTACTGTGGACAGGGTAGGAGGGCAACAATGGCTCGTACCCTCGAGGGGTTGCATCGTTGGAGGGGGTCATGCCCCGGGAAGGAGGGCAACGGAGGTGTATGCAATGGAGCAGAGCCATCTTAAGGTGTGGGCACACTGGGCAGTTGCCCAGGGCCCCAAAATTTTAGGGGCCTTCAAGCAGGAGTGGACTGTTACCTGAGGAGCTTCTTGGGAGGCAGGTAGAGAATGCTGTCTAGCCACTCTGATTGTGAATTACACACAATCAGAGCAATGAGGCAGCATTCTCTCCCTGCCTCCTTGCCTGCAGCGACAGTGAATGGCTGTCAACATGCTGATTGGTGGATGGCTGGTGTCCTATGGTGAGCTCAGGGAGGACAGAAACCTTCAGTGGAGCAGAAGGGCTACATGGCTGGAGCCATGTGGAGAGACAGCGAGGGACTGCAGGAAAGGTAAATTATTATTATTATTATTATTATTATTATTATTTTTAAATGTATTCCCGTGAATGGGTGAGGAGGTGTCTCAGTACATTGCTTTGCACAGGGCCTACAATACTGTTAAGATAGCCCTGCCATAGAGAGGTGAGGAGGGCAACAGAGGTGCCGTGGGGAGGGTAGGAAGGTATGAGAAGCATGTGCCATGGAGTTGATTGGAGGGCAATGGAGTCGGGTGTCACGAAGCAGTGAGGAGGGAATTAGGTGGAGCTGGCAAATGCAGGCAGGGAGGACACAGCAGGAGGGATATAAAAATATCCCTCTGCTGCATAAGTTGCCATGTAAACAGCAGCTTGTGAAGATATTTGATTACTGTACACCATCGTAATATAGGGCCGAATTCAGACTGGATCGCTGCAGCAATCACAGTCTGAATCCCTATGTGGAGTGTGCACAGCATCTCTGTGCTGCGATCGCCTCTGCTTGATTGACAGGCAGAAGTGGTCGCGGGGCGGGAGGGTGTGTGCCAACGGCATTAGAAGGCCGTTGGCGGGGTGTGGTCCGGACAACGCAGGCGTGTCTGGACTGCTGGGGATGACATCACACGCAGCTGCTGCGACCCAGGACGTGGCGGGTAACAGCCTGCCACCGCGTAGGAGCTGCGCAAGCAGGAAGCTACTCAGCAGGTGCAAAAGCATCGCCACAGTGCGATGCTTTTGCACCTGTGCGGGGGGGGGGGGGCTGACATGCGAGGCGGACTAGCCCTGTGCCGGGCATCCCCCCGCATGTCAGAGTAAATGATCGTAGATGTGCTAAATTTAGAACATCTACGATCAGATCTGAATTACCCCCATAGTGTACTGGGGATGTAGTCATGTGACCGCCAGTCACAATACATCCCCCTACATCCCGAAGCCGACTAAAAGGGACTATTCTCACTCGTGGGTGTCCATGACACCCATGGAGCGGGAATAGAACCTGTGGCGTCGGGATGCGGACTGCCGGAATCCTGGCCGCTGGTAAAACATACCCATCACATGTACTGTAATACCACCAAGCTACAAAAAAAATGCTTTTTTGGAAACTTGATGAATACCATAATTTCTTCATCCCTATACTAGAGTATGGGGACAGAGGAAATTATCAGGGAAGAATAGTAACTAGGAGATATCAGTGATATCTCCTGCATAACACTGTTAAAACTAATAATTTAGAATTTATAGTGATAACTATGTAATAAAAAGCTGTTTATGGTGATGACTAGGTCCCATAGACACATATCTCCATAAATAACTAAAGTCTTCACCTTCCGGCCCTACAGTATCTACAGTAAATATAAACATGAATTCAGTAAGAGTTTTAACACGATTATTGCTGGTTTTTAACTTAGTTGAGCTTTACCTACGCAGAGCTTTTATATGCCAATAATCCAGTACCAGCAGCAGCTGTTATGCTGTACACCGAGAAAATTACCTGAACAATGGCACTGGAGGAGAGAAACAATAAGGTGTAGTCACCAAACCAGAGGCGGAACTACCATTGGTGCAGCAGGTGCATTGCGTCCGGCCCCTGAGGACAAAGGGGCCCAATGCTGTCCATCCCAGCAATGAGTTATCCCCTGCCTCCACCCCCCCACCCCCCTTCCCATAGACCATGTTAAATTTGTTTAACTTACAGGGAAATATTATACCATACAATACACTGGTTCGGGCCGCTACGGCCGCTGAATGCAGATATAACCCTTTTCGACTTTGACAACCATGTTCAGCAATGTCAAATGAATGGCATAGTGCAGAGAGCAGGGTGGCCCCCACTGCCTGAGGGACCTGCTCATTACCTTAGCAGGGCCGACCTTGTGTGTGCCAGACTGATAGAGGAGTCCTGCCACCTATCAGCACGGTTGTGTCTATGCTCCTTTCATGATCAGGACCTGGAAGCGACATAACGAGAGGGCAGGAGAGAACTTCCGCCCTTACAGCACCTAAAATGTTTTTTCCGTTCTCCTTTCATTTGAGGTTGTTATTTTTTTTTTCTATGCACCATTGGACCGTCGCTACGCTCGCCACGCTTCGGGCTTGGTGTCTCGCTCCGCTTCACTCGCCACAGGTTACTATTCCAAATACTTTGTGACATGGACCCAGGGGTTTATGGGAAAAGTCTTCTCCACGAAGGGAAACTAAACGCTACCCTATCAGCACTGATGATCACAGCCAGTGCCGTAACTAGGCATTTTAGCGCTGTGTGCAAGAAACGACAGTGGCGCCCCCCCCCCCCATGTAAGGTAGGGGCAGAGCAAAAAAATTCTAGGGGCGTGGCTTCACGGGAAGGGGCGTGGCCACACAATAATAGCAATTCATACTACGGTGCACAGTAGTCTACATTATTCAAATTACGCTGCACAGTAGCGCCACTACACCAGGTAGAGCCCCTTTTATACATTACAGCAGACAGTGTCCCCCTTTTTACACATTGCGGCAGCCAGTCCCCCTTTTTACACATTACAGCAGCCAGTCTCCCTTTTAACACATTGCGGCAGCCAGTCCTTCTTTTTACACATTGCGGCAGACAGCGTCCCTTTTTTACAATTACAGCAGACAGCGTCCCCGTTTTTACACATTACGGCAGACGGTGTCCCCCTTTATACACATTGCGGCAGCCAGTCCCCCTTTTTACACATTGCGGCAGCCAGTCCCATTTTACACATTGCGGCAGCCAGGACCCCATTTTACACATTGCGGCAGCCAGTCCCCATTTTTTACACATTGCGGCAGCCAGTCCCATTTTTTACACATTGCGGCAGCCATCCCCATTTTTTACACATTGCTGCAGGCGGTGTCCGAGAGAGAGACAGAGAGAGAGAGACAGAGAGAGAGAGAGAGAGAGAGAGAGAGAGGGGGGGGGAATATACTTACCTTCTCCCCGCTGACAGGCTCATCGTGCTGCTCCATCGGTGGCGGCAGTGAGATGAGAAGGAGGAGGAGGGAGGGGGAGCAGGGAGCCGCAGCAGCGCTATGTTATTGGTAGTAAGCGCCGCTGCAGCATCCCCCTCTCCTTCTGTATTGGCTGCCGGGCAGCCAATACGGAAGGAGAGGGGGATGCTGCAGCGGCGCTTACTACCAATAACATAGCGCTGCTGCGGCTCCCTGCTCCCCCTCCCTCCTCCTCCTTGTCCGCTGCCTCCGGCGCTAGTCTCTCTCCTCCAGCGCGGCGCACGGCGCACACAGAGGCGGCATGTAATGAGTCAATTTGACTCATTACATGCCGCTGGCCGTGCGCCCCCAGGGCAACTGCGCTGTGTGCCAAACCCCCTTGGCACACACGTAGTTACGGCTCTGATCACAGCCACATACTGCCTTTAATTAAAAGACAGCTGTACATTTTTTTTCTGATTCACTGCTGTCTGTGAATTAAAGGCAGCTCACAACCAGTGTAACTGGCACTGACTGAGTGCCAAACTGAGGAAAGCACTAGGGGATGGGAGCCACTGTCAAAGACAGAGCAGATTCCGCTGTGTTCCTGCCATCACCAAGGTACATGCCCCCTGTTTTACACACTACAAAGGACATTGTGCTTGTACCCCTGTAATCCACTGTCTCGCTATGTCGCCCTCTGCCTCCACTTGCCTTCAGTTGTCATCCTCTACCTCCCCTGCCTTACGCTGTCACCCTCTGCCTCTTCCTGTCACCCAATGCCGTTTGGCATATTGTGAACTTGGGTTAGGGTGGGGGAGGGGGGGCCCAAATTATATTTTTGCACCTGGGTCCACCACTCACAAGTTCTGCCACTGCACCAAACCTATTTCAAAACAAAAAGAAACAATACAGTATAAACTATTGTGAGCTACATCTGCTTAATAACTGTAAGGAACTGACAAGTGAGGTGCACAGGCGTGTGGTCATCTGCAGTCACCATAGGCATTATTAAAGATATTCAAGCGACTTTGCGCTCTACAAGGAATGGTAACTCTGCAGATTACAATATATTTTCTCTTACGCTAGGGGATACTGGGAATCCATTTAGTACCATGGGGTATAGACGGGTCCACTAGGAGCCATGGCACTTTAAGAAATTAATAGTGTGCGCTGGCTCCTCCCTCTATGCCCCTCCTACAAGACTCAGTTTAGAAAATGTGCGCAGAGGAGCCTGTCACATTTCTGGAAGCTCCTGAAGAGTTTTCTGCATTTATTTTCTGTGCCTTTTGTTTTCAGGCAGGACTGGATGGCACCAGCCTGCCTGCTTCGTGGGACTTAGGGGGTGGCGCGGCCCAAACTCTCTCAGGGTTAATGGTCCTGTTCCCCGCTGACAGGACACTAGCTCCTGAGGGAACTATTCGCAAGCCCCACCACGGCGAGCGTACATTCCCGCAGCACGCTGCCACCCCTAACAGAGCCAGAAGAATGAAGAGTGGTGGGTACTAAGCCAGCGTCCCGGTTAGCGGGTCACCAGCCATTATGGTGGCATGAGGGTACGGAGATGCACGGCTTCTAAACAGGGCGGACTGTGTCTCCCGCTGTGTAAGGACACAGATGCTGAACAGTGGACACAGTGGACACAGTAGCCAGACTGGCAACAAAGCCATAAAAGGAGTCTGTTTCCATTTTCTGCACTTAGACACATACAGCCAGTATAAGAAAGAGCGGGAAGATGGAGGAGTGTAAGGTGGACTCAGAGGTGGGGGAGTGTACTATGTCACAGGGAATAGAGGCTCTCATAGAAGCTATCAGAGAAGTTCTAAATGTCCTTGATAAGGTGACAGAGGAGAGTGAGGAATCTTATTTTAATATAAAAAAGAAATCCTCAGCCACTTTTCCTGTGTTAAAGGAACTAAATACACTGTTTGAAGAAGCATGGGTTAGTCCTGATAGGAAATTTCAAATCCCTAAACGGTTGTTATCATCCTTTCCTTTTCCTTCTGAGTATAGGAAAAAATGGGAAAATCCACCAATAGTGAATGCATCAATATCCAGGCTTTCACGAAAAATAGTTTTGCCTGTCCCGGGGGCAGCCTCCCTAAAAGACGCGGCTGATCGTAAAATTGAGAATATGCTCAAATTCTTGTATACAGCTGCGGTGGTGGCCCAGAGACCCACTATAGCATGTGGGTGGATTACAAGAGCCATTGGCAAATGGTCGGGTAACCTAATTGAGAGGTTAGATACCTTGCCTAAAGGGGAGATTATTTTACTCCTGCAACATATACAGGACTCTGCAAACTTTATGGTGAAAGCCATAAAAGAAATAGGCTTGCTTAATGCATGCACTACTGCTATGGCAGTGGCAGCATGCAGGGGCTTGTGGCTACACCAGTGGACTGCGGACGCAGACTCCAGGAAAGGTGTGGATGGCCTACCCTTCACAGACAAGACCTTATTTGGATATGAACTAGACAAATGGATCTCCAAAGCTACTGCGGGTAAGTCCACATACCTTCCTTCTGCAGCTCTCCCAACTAGGGGGACTGCCAAGCTTAGGGGCAAACCCAGAGGTTCTTCTACAGCCACCAGAGGTGCTAGAGGTAAACCATGCAAACTAGCAACTGCCAAAGGGCTCAGACTCTGCTTCCTCAAAACCTTCAGCATGATGGTGGACCGCGATGCCTGGAAGACTGGCAGGTGGGAGCCCGCTAAAATTCTTCAGTCACATCTGGACAAGTTCGTGCCAGGATCCCTGGGCCATAGATCTTATTTACCAGGGCTACAGACTGGAGTTCTAGGAGCTCCCACCTCACAGATTCTTCAAATCAGGCTTACCAGTTTCACAAGAGGCAAGTATAACTTTACAGGACGCCATTTAAAAACTGGTACAGACTCAGGTCATTGTTCCACTTCCACCTCATCTGCAAAACAAGGGGTACTATTCCAACTTGTTTGTAGTACCGAAACCGGACGGTTCAGTAAGACCAATTCTGAACCTCAAGTCGTTGAACCCGTACTTACGAGTGTTCAAATTCAAGATGGAGTGTCTAAGAGCGGTGATCTCAGGTCTGGAGGAGGGCGAATTCCTAGTGTCTCTGGATATCAAGGATGCGTACCTTCACATTTCAATCTGGCCGCCTCATCAGGCTTTTCTACATGCACTGCAGGACTGTCACTACCAGTTCCAGGCCCTGCCATTTGGTCTCTCCACAGCACCGAGGGTGTTCACTAAAGTGATGGCAGAGATGATGTTTCTACTCTGCAAACAGGGAGTGAACATAATTCTGTACTTGGATGATCTTCTGATAAAGGCACTGTCCAGGGAGCGGTTGTTGGACACCATTGGCCTCTCAACCAGACTACTCCTGGATCACGGGTGGATTCTGAACCTACCAAAATCTCACCTAGAACCAACACAGAGGCATCCTTTCCTGGAAATGATACTGGACACAGAGTCTCAGAAAGTGTTTCTTCCCTTGGAAAAGGCAATGGTAATCCAGTTGATGGTTCGGACTGTCCTGAAGCCAACCCAGATCTTGGTGCATCTGTGCATTCACCTTCTGGGGAAAATGGTGGCCTCTTACGAGGCGCTTCAGTACGGAAGGTTTCATGCAAGGCCCTTCCAGCTAGATCTGTTGGACAAATGGTCCATCGCATCTTCACATACACCGGAGGATCCGTCTGTCGCCAAAAGCCAGGATCTCCCTCCTGTGGTGGCTACAGACTTCTCACCTAGTCGAAGGTCAGAGGTTTGGGATTCAGAATTGGATTTTGCTAACCACAGATGCAAGCCTCAGAGTTTGGGGCGCAGTCACCCAGGGGGTGCAATTTCAATGAAGATGGTCAAGTCAGGAAGTCGTCCTTCCAATAAATATCCCGGAACTCAGGGCTATATACAACGCCCTTCTGCAGGCCTCATCTCTTCTTCAGAATCAGGCCATTCAGGTCCACTTGGACAATGTGACGGCGGTGACGTACATAAACCGACAGGGCGTAACGAAAAGCAGAGCTGCAATATCAGAGGTGTCAATAATTCTCCTCTGGGTGGAAAAACGCTGTGGCATTGTTAGCGGTCTTCATTCTGGGAGTAGACAAGTGGGAAGCAGGCTTCCTCAGCAGACACGACCTGCACCTGGGGGAGTGGGGCCTTCACCCAGGGGTGTTCCGGTGGTTGACACATTGGTGGGGATATCCACAAATCGACATGATGGCCTCTCGACTCAACAAGAAGCTCAAGCGGCATTGTTCCAAGTCAAGGGACCCACAAGTAGTGGCGGTAGACGCTCTGACAACTCTGTGGGTCTACCAGATGGTGTACGTGTTTCCTCCACTTCCTCTGATCCCAAGAATTCTAAAAAGAATAAAAAGTGAAAAAGTTCAAGCAATCCTCATTGCTCCGGACTGGCCATGAAGGTATGTGACCTTCTCGAGATGCTGCTTAAAGATCCGTGGCCTCTACCTCTTCGCGAGAATCTTCTGCAACAGGGCCTGTTCATCTATCAAGACTTACCGCGGCTATCTTTAACGGCATGGAAGTTGAACGGCTGATTCTAGCCAGGAGAGGGTTTCCTGATAAGGTCATCCCGACTATGATCCAAGCTACGTCTAGGCTCCATAAAAGTACAGATTTTGGCCTTGTCTATTTTCTGTCAGAAACAATTGGCTTCTCTCTCTGAGGTCCAGACGTTCTTGAAAGGTGTTCTGCACATCCAACCTCCCTTTGTGCCTCCCATGGCACCTTGGGATCTCAATTTGATGCTGCAGTTCCTCCAATCGGACTGGTTTGAACTGTTACAGGAGGTTGACGTAAAGTATCTTACGTGGAAGACCGTCACACTGTTGGCCTTGGCTTCAGCGAGACGTGTGTCGGAGCTAGAGGCGTTGTCTCACAAGAGCCCCTACTTAATTTTCCATGAGGACAGAGCTGAACTCAGAACTCGTCAGCAATTTCTTCCTAAGGTGGTGTCTGCATTTCACATCAACCAACTAATAAAGATGGAAGCCATACTTGTTCATAGACTCCATGTTTTAATATAAATCATTGAGATCTGATAGTCTGTTTAAAATTGTTTTCAGCTTAGAGCTGATACAGGAAAAAGTGCAAGGCGTTATACTTGGTTTAGACCCATATTGTGAATTCATGATCTTTATCTAAGATACATTTTCTGATAATTTCCTAACTGAAATGTAACTGTCAGCAGCTAAACATGTAAACTTCAAAAGGTATTTGTCAGTTTGTGGTATAGCAGGTGTGAAAACGTAACCAGACAAATGTATGTCTCGTGCTTAGCAAAAGCCCACTGTTATCCCACTTAAAAGTACATATAGGAATTTTAGACGTTACTAAGCATATTACGTATAAGATAGGAGTTTATTAACCAATAGGATTAAACTTTGTATCAGGAAACTACGACACTGTATGCAAATGTATATCACTTTATAATGTGCTGCTTTCAGGAAATAAAGCACTGCTCTGTTACGTTTTACTAAACACACGTGGCTAGTTATTACAAAGGTTACTTTGTTTTCTGGTCACTGGCTGCAGTCGTGAATGAACCTGATGCTGACTGATTGAGTGTGTGCTTAAGCTTGGATAAGTTAGGGGTGCCCTGTCCTGGGGCTGCCTTTATCACAAACTCTGCTACTTCAAAGTCTTGAGATGTTGTGAGGACATTGAAGGTGTATGTAAAGAGAACAGCTCGTCACAGGAAATCGGACTCGCTGTTCGTTCTCTATGATCCAAATAAAATTGGGTGTCTTGCTTCAAAGCAGTCAATTGCACGCTGGATCAGGCTCACTATCCAGCATGCTTATTCCACGGCAGGCTTGCCAGTTCCAAAATCTGTACAGGCCCACTCAACTAGGTTGGTGGGTTCTTCCTGGGCGGCTGCCCGGGATGTCTCGGCTTTACAGCTCTGCCGAGCAGCTACTTGGTCAGGTTCAAACACGTTTGCTAAGTTTTACAAGTTCGATACTTTGGCCTCTGAGGCCCTTCAGTTTGGTCACTCAGTTCTGCAGGAACCTCAGCACTCTCCCACCCGGTTTGGGAGCTTTGGTACATCCCCATGGTACTAAATGGATTCCCAGTATCCTCTAGGATGTAAGAGAAAATAGGATTTTAATTACCTACTGGTAAATCCTTTTCTCGTAGTCCATTGGGGATACTGGGCGCCCGTCTGGTGTTTCGTTCTTCCTGCACTGTTACTTGGTTAAGTATTCTGGTTTGCTCAGCTGTTGCTGTTCCTGTTTCCAGTTTGGTTAGCATGGCTTTCCTCTTGTTTTGTGTGTTCGTAATCTCACCACTTTCCTTATTTATCCTTCTCTCAAAGTATGTCCGTCTCCTTGGGCACAGTTTCCTAGACTGAGGGGACATTTACTAAGCAGTGATAAGAGCGGAGAAGTGAGCCAGTGGAGAAGTTGCCCATGGCAACCAATCAGCACTGAAGTAACATAATATATAATAATTTGCATACTATAAAATTATACAGAGCTGCTGATTGGTTGATGGAGCAACTTTTCCACTGGCTCACTTCTCCGCTTTTATCACTGCTTAGTAAATGTCCCCTTGATTCTGGTAGGAGGGGTATAGAGGGAGGAGTCAGCACACACTATCAATTTCTTAAAGTGCACATGGCTCCTAGTGGACCTGTCTATACCCCATAGTACTAAATTGATTCCCAGTATCCCCTATGGACTACAAGAAAAGGTTTTACCGGTAGGTCATTAAAATCCTATTTTAACAGGGCCGGATTAAGGTTGTGGGGGTCCCTACGAATAAAGTTGTCAATATGATATGTTGGTGATGTTATGAAAAAGATAAAGCCTAATGTATACTCCATACAATGCAAATGTGTTAAACACTGTAGCGTCCCCATTTCACATTATGCTACACAGAAATCCCTGCTTATTAATGCCACAGTGCCCCCCCATGCTGGTGATGTGTAGGTGCCCCCCAACTGCTCTGTTGTTAATCTAGCTCTGCATTTTAAGATGACAAATATATATCTACAGGTATGTCCTCCTACATCATTGCTGCAGTCGTGCCAAACAGCTCCTCTCAGTGTAACAGGTCCCATCAGGCTTTTTTTTTTATTTTTGTCTTTTTGTTGAAAATGCATTGAGACTAGGATGCACCACGAGACTGTGCTGATTAATTTAAGATGTAATACTTATAGATTTGTGTGCAACTGAGCCCCTGAATCTGTACACAAAGCAGCGGCCGTGAGTTATTTTCATGCCAAATTCCGTTTTGCTTCGCATACAGACTCAGTCACCCACATATTTACAAGTGTTGCATATCAAATTAATCAGCACAGTCACCAGGTATACCCTAGGTGCATTGTTTTGCAACTAAGAAGCATTTTTGCCCCCCCCCCCAAAAAAAAAAAAAAAGACACCCAACACCAGGGGCGGATTTAGGGGTGAGGGCACCCTAGGCACAAATGTAATGGGCTCCACCCCCCACCCCACCCTTGCCTAATTTTATTATTTTCATTTATTGGTTATAAGCTCTCATTTAATGATAGCCAATTTAATACTGTACATTATTTAAAAAAAACACTATGACTTTTTTTAGTTTTAAGTACTGTATGTATACATATTTACTAAGTAGACAGCTTACAGGGCATGTCCTACATGTTTACACTCCATTCAAGATGGCGTATGGTGCATTACAGTGGAAATATTTTACAGTTGTTGATACATTTCGGGCTGACAGTACCAACACAAGCATCCAAGTTCCGCCCTCAAATAAGTGTCATCCCTAGGCATGCCTCATGAGCCTAATGAAAATTTGCCACTGCCCAACACTAGCAGAGTTGCATGGGACCTGTCGGCTCACTCGCACTGCTAGATATTTGAGGACACATCTGTAAATATATATATATATATATATATATATATATATATGAAAGAAAGGAGGGATGAGGGATATATAGCGACTAATGTGTTAATACAATGTACAGTTGCCACTTAGATATAAAAAATATATTTATTAATGTAAACATAAAAGAAACATAAAGGCATATATAAAAATGGGACAACAAAACATACACAGCTGGGCTAAAAACACTTAAATGAAACCTTAAAATTACAATAAAACCAAGTAAAATGGATTTTCCTTATCTTAGGTGAGGTAGGTACAGGATTTTCACAACGCGTTTCGTCTCAAAAGACTTCTTCAAGGGGTCCCCTTGAAGAAGTCTTTTGAGACGAAACGCGTTGGGGTAACACATTATTAAAACATTAGTCGCTATATATCCCTCATCCCCCCTTCCTTTCACATTGTTTCAGGGGCTTACCACCCCTGTATTTTTTGAGGGACCCAGCAGACGCCCCATTAACAGTAGAGGGGAGTGTTTTTTAGGTTGCCGGTTGCACAACATATCTGTGTTCTAGCACAAGTGGCGCAATATTATTCCTTGCTTCTATATATATATATATATATATATATATATATATATAATTCAAGGATATTGAGGCGGCACTCAATCAGACTTGGCAACTGCAATATAGATATAGATAATTAATTTATTGTGCCAACATGTTTCGGGGATTAGACCCCGTCCTCAGGGCCAGGACGGGGTCTAATCCCCAAAACATGTTGGCACAATAAATTAATTATCTATATCGCAGTTGCCAAGTCTGATTGAGTGCCGCCACAATATCCTTGAATTATATAGTGTAACTGAGTTTCCACCAGGAGGGCACTGTTATGATTCCAGCACTCCTGACCAGAGGAGATCTTATGACAATGACCAGAGCGCTGGAATGGAATGCTGGTAACGGGAGCAGGAAAGACTAGTTGCCCCTGGCGCCCTAACTCTATTGTCTCACCCGTGCTATCGGAAATCCCTTGCGAGACTATGGTTTCTTGAGCCCTTGGCAGCCACGTTTGAAGGGCGGATTATGTCTGCCCAACTCCGGTGCCCCCCGGTCTTAATGAGAGACAAAGGGAAATCCGAGGCAGGATGATAACAAGAGGACCTCTGACTGACAACAGGCCAGGGGCAACAAGCTAACTAGCAAAGACCTGAAGTATGTGTGGAAAAACCGCCAATGAAAAGGACAACCAAAAATCCACTTGTCCAATACTCCTACCCAGCACCGCCGGATACCAGAGTGGACATGTGGAAGTGGAACCCTCCGCAAAATGCTCCAAAACACAAATAATAAATGGTAAAGCGGCCAAGCCGCAACACACGGCAAAGCCGTGACTCACGAACACCACTGGATGTTAAACGGTGATCAGTCAGGACTCCAGGAACAAGATGACAACTTCCGAGTACAGGACTACTGGAGACTGGAACGACTGGATACAGCAAGACTGGAAACAGACTCTCAGCAAACAAGGACAGCATGCAGGAAGCTATTACCGGCGTCTGTGAGAAGCCCTGAGAGTGCATATAAACAGGAGTCCTCCAATCAGCTGCTGACAGGGCTAATTACACAAATGCCGTGCAGCTGCCTTGCTGCACGGCCAGGAAACAGGTGCACAATCATTTTAACTGGACCCAGCAACGGGGAACGCGGTCCGCCAGTGGCGTCCCCGTTGCTAGGGTCCGTGCGGCTCAGTGCGCCCGGCGTCTAGCGTTGCCAGGGAGCCGGCGGCTGTACGCGTACGGCGTCCCTGGTTGCTAGGCGCCGGGCCGCACCGACAAGCGGACCCTGGCGCCTAACAGTACCCCCCCCTTGAGGAGGGGTCAAGGAATCCCTAAAGCCAGGCTTCCGAGGAAATTCCCGAAAAAATGCCCTCTTGAGCCTCGGGGCATGAAGATCCTTATCCAGGACCCAAGACCTTTCCTCTGGACCATAGCCTCTCCAGTGAACCAGAAAATAAAGCCTGCCCCGGGACAATTTGGAATCGAGAACCTTCTCCACCAGGAACTCCTGTTGTCCCTGTACATCCACTGGAGATCTTCCCTGAGAGATCTTCTGAGGAAATCTACTGGAAGAAACGTATGGTTTCAACAGGGAGCAATGAAACGTATTTCCAATCCGGAGAGATCTTGGTAAACGTAACCGGAAAGCAACTGGGTTGACTTTTTTAATAATATGAAATGGTCCAATAAATTTGGGTCCCAATCTAGCCGAGGATTGTTGAAGTCTAATGTTACGAGTCGACAACCATACCCTATCTCCCACCTTAAAAGTGCAAGGACGTCGGAGCCTGTCAGAAATTTTTTTCTCTTGAAAGGCCGCTTTTCTGAGAGCAAGGTGCACTTTTTTCCAAATGGCTCTGAGATGGGAGGTTAAGGTTAGCGAGGAAACTGAGGAATGTTGAAAAAAAGAATTAGCTCTGGGGTGAAAACCAAAAACTGAAAAGAATGGAGACACATTAGTGGAGGAATGACAAGAATTATTGTAAGCAAACTCCGCCAATGGAAGAAACTCGGACCAATCATTCTGGAGTTTGGCTGAGTACAAACGCAAATACTGTTTCAATGATTGGTTAACTCGCTCGGTTTGCCCGTTGGATTGGGGGTGGTAACCGGATGTTAATGACAATTTCATCTTTAATGAAGAACAAAAACACTTCCAGAATTGTGCAATGAATTGTGGACCCCGATCAGAAACAATATCAGTGGGCAACCCATGAAGTCTGAAAACATGGCGGAGAAACAAAACTGCCAATCCTTGGGCAGATGGCAGTCGGGGAAGAGCAATGAAATGAGCCATCTTGCTAAAACGGTCCACTACCACCCATATGACTCGGAATCCGGCTGAAAGGGGAAGGTCTACCACAAAATCCATGGAAATATGAGACCATGGCCTGAGGGGGACATTTAAGGGCATAAGTTGCCCGATAGGCAAGGAACGGGGAACCTTATGCTGTGCACAAACCTGACATGAAAAAACAAACTCCTTAACGTCTTTAGAAAGACCAGGCCACCATACTGAGCGGGAGACTAACTCCAAAGTCTTAGAGATCCCCGGATGCCCGGAAACTTTGTTATCATGGAACTCAGTCAAAACAGTAGCTCTCAAAAACTCAGGGACGTAAAGACGACCAGCAGGAGTATTTCCAGGAGCTTGGTGTTGAAGCTGTTTTAACTGGGTAAATAAATCTTGTGTGAGGCCTGCCCAAATGACTGAAGATGGAAGTATGGGAGTAACAGGACTGTTATTGTGAACCGGAAGAAAACTGCGTGACAGGGCATCCGCCTTGGTATTCTTGGAACCTGGCCTGAAAGTGATAATAAATTTGAAACGAGTAAAGAATAAAGCCCAACGAGCCTGCCGGGCATTCAGCCGCTTAGCTGATTCGATGTATTGCAGGTTTTTATGGTCAGTCAATACTGAAATAGTATGTGTTGCTCCCTCCAGCCAATGCCTCCACTCCTCGAAAGCCCATTTTATTGCCAGTAACTCCCGGTTACCAACGTCATAGTTGGATTCAGCGGAGGAGAATTTCCTGGACATAAAGGCACAAGGATGTAGTTCCAGAGACTCCGGATCCTTTTGAGATAGGATAGCCCCCACTCCAACCTCCGAGGCATCAACCTCCACAACGAAGGGCAATTCTGGATTGGGATGTCTGAGGACTGGAGCCGAGACAAAAGCTTGTTTCAGGGCCCGAAAGGACAACTCAGCTTCACGCGACCAGTTGGTAGGATCCGCTCCTTTCTTTGTCAGAGCCACAATGGGAGCAACCAGGTCGGAAAAAGAATGAATGAACCTCCTATAATAATTTGCAAACCCTAAAAAGCGCTGAATTGCTTTTAAATTGGTGGCTTGCGCCCAACTAAGGATGGCCTGGAGCTTCTTAGGTTCCATGAAAAATCCCCCAGGGGAAATAATGTACCCTAAAAAAGATACCTCTGTGACATGAAACTCACATTTCTCCAGCTTGGCATATAGATGATTCTCACGTAACTTTTGAAGAACCTGACGCACCTGGGTAACATGTTGTTCAATTGAGTCAGAATAAATCAGGATGTCGTCTAAGTAAACGACCACGAATTTCCCTAGGAAGTCACGGAGCACATCGTTAATGAGGTCCTGGAAAACTGCTGGAGCGTTAGACAAGCCGAACGGCATCACCAGGTACTCGTAGTGACCCGACTGAGTACTGAAGGCCGTCTTCCACTCATCTCCAGACTTGATTCGGATGAGGTTATACGCTCCTCTTAGGTCAATTTTAGAAAAAATCACAGCCGAACACAGCTGATCAAAGAGGACAGAAATCAGCGGCAGAGGATAAGTATTTTTTACTGAGATTTTATTCAGGGCTCTAAAGTCAATGAAAGGTCTAAGCGAGCCATCCTTTTTCTCCACAAAGAAGAAGCCTGCACTTAAAGGAGATTTTGATGGCCTAATAAATCCTTTCCCTAGGCTCTCCTTAACATAATCATTCATGGCCGCAGTTTCAGGCCCGGATAAAGCATATAACCTTCCCTTTGGCAATGCGGCACCAGGAATTAGCTCAATAGCACAATCATATGGCCGATGTGGAGGCAGAATGTCTGCATTGCCCTTGGAGAACACATCAGCAAACTCTTGGTATTCCACGGGAATGAGTTCAGGAATGGCAGCTGCTATTCTGACTGGAAACGTAATACATTCCTTATCACAGAAGGTACCCCATTGTGAAATCTCCCTCGACCGCCAATCAATGGTGGGATTATGAAAGGCCAGCCAAGGGTGACCCAGAACCACTGGAACTGCTGGGCAATGGGTAAGGAAGAACTCGATTTTTTTCAGAATGAAGAGCTCCTACCGTAAGTAGTACAGGGGGTGTACAGAGGGAAATAACCCCATTGGACAGTGGACTCCCATCTAAGCCATGCATGGTGACACACCTACCCAAAGATAACTGAGGAATACCTAAGGCCTTAGCCCAAGTTAAATCCATAAAGTTTCCTGCAGCTCCACTGTCAACAAAAGCCGACACCGAAGAACTGAGGCTGCCAAAGGAAACTTTAGCTGGGACTAAAAGGGAGTTATTCGAGGAGATAAGCTGCAGACCTAGGTGAACCCCCTCACAATTCACCTGGTCGAGGCGTTTCCCGACTTGTTCGGACAATTACGAGCAAAATGTCCCTTACCCCCACAGTACAAACAAAGACCAGAGTTTTGCCTTCTGGCTCTTTCTTCAGGAGACAGCCGGGAGAGACCCATCTGCATGGGCTCCTCTACGTCCTCAGGAATGGAATATACACATGGAGTTGACCTGACAGGTGCTCCTTTTTCAGCCCTCCGCTCTCTGAGACGACGATCAATCTTAATAGAAAGCTCCATGAGTTTATCGAGAGTCTCAGGAGCGGGATACTGAAGGAGACTGTCTTTTATAGACTCTGATAAGCCGAGGCGAAACTGACTGCGCAGGGCTGGGTCATTCCAGCCACAGTCGTTCGACCAACGGCGAAACTCCGTACAATAAACCTCTGCAGGATTCCTACCCTGTCTGAGAGCGCGCAACTGACCTTCAGCGGATGCCTCTCTATCAGAGTCATCATACAATAGCCCTAAAGACCCAAAAAAGGCGTCTACTGACAACAAGGCCGGATCCTCTGCTTTTAAACCAAATGCCCAGGTCTGAGGATCCCCCTGGAGCAAAGAAATAATAATCCCAACCCGCTGAGATTCAGTACCCGAGGAGATCGGTCTTAAACGAAAATAAAGTTTACAGGATTCTTTAAAATTAAAAAACTCTTTCCTATCACCAGAAAAACGGTCAGGCAAATGCATCTTTGGTTCAGGGACTACCTTCGGGGAAGTTCGCAAAAGATCTTCCTGCGACTTCACCCGAAGGGAAAGATCCTGAACCATCTGAGTAAGTTCTTGAATCTGGCTGACTAAGAGCTGACCAGGATTTGGCCCTAAACCTGTTGGATTCATGAGGCCGATAAACTCTTACAAAACTGAATGAGAAAAAAATGAAACCCCATTTAATTTTAAGTTTTGGTGTGGCCGGTAATAATGTTATGATTCCAGCACTCCTGACCAGAGGAGATCTTATGACAATGACCAGAGTGCTGGAATGGAACGCTGGTAACGGGAGCAGGAAAGACTAGTTGCCCCTGGCGCCCTAACTCTATTGTCTCACCCGTGCTATCGGAAATCCCTTGCGAGACTATGGTTTCTTGAGCCCTTGGCAGCCACGTTTGAAGGGCGGATTATGTCTGCCCAACTCCGGTGCCCCCCGGTCTTAATGAGAGACAAAGGGAAATCCGAGGCAGGATGATAACAAGAGGACCTCTGACTGACAACAGGCCAGGGGCAACAAGTTAACTAGCAAAGACCTGAAGTATGTGCGGAAAAACCGCCAGGGAAAAGGACAACCAAAAATCCACTTGTCCAATACTCCTACCCAGCACCGCCGGATACCAGAGTGGACATGTGGAAGCGGAACCCTCCGCAAAATGCTCCAAAACACAAATAATAAATGGTAAAGCGGCCAAGCCGCAACACACGGCAAAGCCGTGACTCACGAACACCACTGGATGTTAAACGGTGATCAGTCAGAACTCCAGGAACAAGATGACAACTTCCGAGTACAGGACTACTGGAGACTGGAAGCATGCAGGAAGCTATTACCGGCGTCTGTGAGAAGCCCTGAGAGTGCATATAAACAGGAGTCCTCCAATCAGCTGCTGACAGGGCTGATTACACAAATGCCGTGCAGCTGCCTTGCTGCACGGCCAGGAAACAGGTGCACAATCATTTTAACTGGACCCAGCAACGGGGAACGCGGTCCGCCAGTGGCGTCCCCGTTGCTATGGTCCGTGCGGCTCAGTGCGCCCGGCGTCTAGCGTTGCCAGGGAGCCGGCGGCTGTACGCGTACGGCGTCCCTGGTTGCTAGGCGCCGGGCCGCACCGACGAGCGGACCCCGGCGCCTAACAGGCACCTCAGCAGTTAAATTCATACAAGGGGAGTGCTGGGACGATCAGCAACTTATATTATTTATATATATATATATATATATATATATATACATACATACAAATATATTGATAATGTTGATATTATCTTAAACCATAAGTAGCGCTGACAGTATAAAGTACCCGCAGTGCGTACACCTTATCAATACTTATACACCTTATACAGATAAATACACTTTAAACTCCCTTGCAGGAAATTGAAGACACCACACCGATTTGTAGTTGAAACCACAGGGTTCTAAGGCCACTGTGAATTGATTCCAAAAAGGTAAACAATACAATTTATACACTACAGGCTAACAAGAAATTCTAAACAGAATAATGGCTACAGAGAATGTACATACATGAGAATGTTTCGCAAGCGCAACCCGGTCCGGTCCTCCGCCATCTGATAGATAGAGTTGTGAGCCTTCTGTCTGACTAAGCCTGCTGTAGGCTCTCTTTATTCACTTCATCCAAAACATAACACAATGGATACTGTAATCTCTTTATCCATTGGACACAGGGATGGTCATTTACATTACAGGAGAGGTCATAGGTGGATTTGAATAGGTTGGCAATGTCTTTCCCCAACTGCTCTTGTGGGTGGTCTCCTCTGGATACCCCCCGCATACATAATATACAGTAAACACAGTTAATGTTCATATTCTACTTTTGCACATAACTATACGCAGGAACAAGCAATCTTTCTCAAACCAACACCAGAATGTTTCCCTTAAAATACCCTACAGCTGGATACAAAACACCACCTTGTAACCTTGTTCTGTCCCCTCCTATCCTGTAAAGGTGAATCCCTTAGTTCTGTTACTATTTTAAACAGCTATTTCTTTCTGATGTGGTGCAGGGGGCTATGTGTACAATGTGCACTATTTGGGTTAAATATGTAATGTTCTAATAACCCTCTATGCGCTCACAAACTCCGCTGTAAATACCCATATCACGCACATGATCGCCGGAGAGATCCTACGCAAATTGCGGATATGTGCACTCACGGAGGACTGAGTGCACGAGCAGCGGGCATGTGCATGGGGTTAGTACATGGGGCATGCATTACAATATTTTTCGACTTTGACAGTCCACCCTTTGGCAGTCAACAATAACTGCCACTATCTAAACATTAAACAGAAAAATATACAATACAATATCTACAGATTGGATGGTATGAGGAGAGGTGTAGGTGGGAAATGTATGACCTAGTGAAAAAGTAAAAGCATGTATGTATGAAATCCATGTCTGAGGGGCATGTATCATCGTGCCGTATATGTTCTAAATAAGCTTCGAGGTATTGCGAAGTATACATTAAATCCTTCTCATCCCGTATTAAGGGTCTGTAAGTGGGCCAACAAACACTACCGAGCTCTTTTCGGCTTTTTGTTTCAATAAATGGGGTGCACATTTAGTTGATGATACATACATACATGTGAATGCTAATATATATATATGGATATTACCTATCGACTATGTGTGACACTACCTTAAGGTTGTAGAGATGAAGATAAGACACGTATCACAAATACATTCACATAACATTTGTGCAATCGTTCTTGGGTGTTGATTGAAGTCTTGTCCGTGTGGGTGTATCTTTGCTGTGAGTGTCAATCAAAATCTTTAGAGTGTCCATTAAAGTCTTTAGAGTGTCCATTAAAGTCTTTAGAGTGTCCATTAAAGTCTTTTCCAGATGGATGTATTTTCGCTGAGGGAAAACAAAGGAGAAACGGGTGAAAGAAACGGACCGTGGAATCACGTCTTATCACAACATTGTCTCTATCGATGAGTCATAAATTAAATCAGTTGTTGTAACAATGCCCCCGCTCCTCAAACTCATCACTTTGGTACCGCGCTTGCACCGCATTAAAATTCGAACACATCTAAATATCAAACCAATCATTATGACAACTCCCAGGATACAAAGGAGAAACTTTCCTACACTCACGATAACATTTTGAGCCCATTCTCCTAAACCTGAGAACCAATTGCGTGGGTTCAACCATGAGACCCAGCCGGTCAGTTCATTACTCACAGCAGTAAGGGTAAGGTTGTGTCTCCTTCGGAACTCCCACTTCAACTGCAAGATATCATCCATCTTTTGATCTATGACCTCGGTTGGGTCGTCAGTGCTGTTTGTAATGTACGTGCAACACTTCACATCATACTGAGTTGCCAAGGAGACACAATACCCGCCTGTCACCGCTGCAATATAATTTAGAACCATCCTGTGCTGGATCAGTTCCATTTTGTAAGCTTGCAACTCCCTCCCTGTATACCTGAAGGTGTCATCATACATCTCGGTGATATTATCTATCAGGTTCGCTAGCGCATGAATATACCTATAATTTATAATTCCTCTGGTGGTACGGGTGATATCTAACGCGAGTAGGAATTGAAACCCGGTGGATTCGTGGATCAAATCAGAGGCTGCGTGCTCTGTCCTATCTATAAGGTGTCTCTTAACGATGTGTTCATAGTGAGTATGAGTGTAAGGAGCTTGAGCATTGCGGTAAACGTCTTTCATCTTATTATGGGTTATGGTCATTACTTCTGGCAACACTCTTCCAATGTAACACAATCTCGCTGAGTTTGGGGCAAGCCACTTATACACCTTCCTCCCACATATGAAATATGCATCATCGGGGAGAACATATGGGACAGAATATGACATTATCATATTGAAACTTTCCAAGTGAAAAATCCTATCCCTAACTCTCTCATCTGTTCAGTACACGTATCAGGCTATATGATATGTGCACAGTACCCTGGTGATACTTCTCCAACCCGCATGGTCCAACTTCCTATAGTATACCTATACCGAAAATACCTTCCACTGTTGGCTATTTGGCATATAAGTTCAGGGTCTACAGGCATTCTGTCAGCTCTGTGTGAAAATGCCATGGTTTGGTTATTCCATGTCACTTCCCAATTTCCCGGGAATTGGAAATGTTGAAACATACTAAGGACCTATCCACATGATATTGGTGGAGCTTCAGACTAGGGGGCTTAGAAATATTAAATTTCTTGTCCACCGGTCTCCCACCCCGTAATTCAAGTACCTCATCTATTGTTAATGGATACGGTACTAGTCCTGACTTGCTCTGACCTTGAGGTACTTGTGAGCACACCCAGCATTCTGTTTGGTTTAAAGCCTTACCCACTAGTGAGTGATAATCACTCAATGGATGACGGTCCATGTTAATATTAAGGCTGGACTGACATCTCTGGATGCACCCGTACTCAACTATGTTTTCACAGTTTCTCCAAATACAATTTTCCTCAGCCAATAACCCTTCACAGTGCCTCCTAGTTTCTTGACTACTAGATCATTTTCTGATACTCGCCTTTGCTCGATGGATGTGTTGCTCTTTGAATTCTACAAATCCGTCCTTGCCATCAGAACCCATTCCAGATCCTTTCTCGACCTCTCTGGTACTCTCACCGAAACAGACTGCTCTGGTCAACAACAGGGTCAACAGGAAAACCCGGAATGCAGTCTCTTGGGGTAAGTCCATCTTGTTAAGGGGAGAGAAAGGGAACAAGAAGGGGGAGGAAAGGAGGGTAATGGGAGATGGAGAAAATAATAAAAAGGAAAAAGAAAACTGGTACGACAACCGCCTCTAGTCTTGTTGTTCTCCGTGCTCAGGTGCCGTCTCAACAGTGCTGCCTCTCAACCTTCCTGGAACAGACACTCCAGTGATACGATGTTCTCTCCGAGTCAGCGACCTTTCTGTAGGGAACATAAATCTTGCATTACCATGTGTTTAACTGTTGTGTGAAATAAACCATCCGTAGAAAATGAAAAAAGAGAGAGAGAATAATAAAAAGAAAATTTGTCAGATTTGCGTTCACTATCAGGCTGTCACACCATCATGTCTATCGGTATCTCTGCACATTCTCCCTTCACCAGTATCTCCACTCTCCACCCTCTGTGCATGGCCAGGCACAATGATGCTGGTGAGATATACTGGGGTTGGGCAGACCTCTGAAAAGACCGAGTAGATATGTGACGTTTGAGCTGTAAATCTGTCGGTGAACGTCAGAGATGAAGAGGAAACTTTAAAGATAAATCACAGAGTTTACCTGGCCGCCCCTGCATCTACAAGGAATGATCTACCAACTACATCAACTGTGACCTCAGGTTTACTACCAAGGCTAGCAATCAACTTCACTGGCTGCAGACTACGGGTGCGGCCCAAAATTTTTCCTATGTGATCCCTGATCCCAATTACGTGTATCATAACTTTGCTCGTGTTCTTGTCTAGGGGGTCTGAATTTATGTGTGCTGTTATAGTTGCTGGCATAATGCCCTTCCCTTTTACACAGATAACAAACTCTTGGCTTCCTCCATGTGCCAGGGGCCTGGGGTTTTGGTCGAGTTGATGCTTCCAGTGCTTGGATGCTCATCACCATCAACCGCTCTCCCTGTGCCTCTCTGGTTCTTTGGATATTACGGTCATGTTCAATAGCGGACTCTCTTAATGCAGCCACCGAAATACCTCTCCAGTTAGGTAGAGAGGTTTGTACCCTGGTTCTTAGTGTGTCTTTTAACCCGTCCATTAATACGGACACAGCTACCTCTCTATGATGAACATTTTCCTTAATGTCCTCAATCCCAGTGTATCTAGCCATTTCCTGCAGTGCTCGATGGAAATATTCAGAAGCCGTTTCACCTTCTTTTTGTCTAATGGAGAAGATTTTATTCCACTTGACAACAGTTGGTAAATATACTCCTAATTGCAGATTGATCTGTCGTACATTCTCCTGAGTGTATTCATCAGTGAGTGGTACTTCTACATCTAATTTACAATCAGTAATGAATTTCGCAGTGTCAATATTGGAGGGTAAACATGCCCGTAGCACTGTTCGCCAATCTTTGTTTGTGGGTTCGGTGGCGTTACCTAGTTCTCTAATAAACCTCTGACATGCGGCTAGATCCTTTCTGGGATTGGGAAATTCAGACATAATTGTCCTCAATTCTGTCCGGGACCAAGGACAATGCATAGCAATGTTCCTGACGGGAGTGATTCCCTGAGCGTCAGTCTTCCCATTGGGGACTGCGATCACCCTGACAGGATTTAGTTCAATGACACCATTTTGTGTTGACTCTACAATGTGAGGTGCTATTATCTCTGCATAATGTACAGTACCGTACTTACCTGTGGACACGACCTCACTTATCCCTCCGCTAGGGGGCTTTACTACTGCTCTTACCGGTTGGGCCGTGCCCACCTGGGTGTCCTGTATGGTGGCTGCTAGAGAAAGTGCCGATATCGTGCTGGGTTCATCTTCTTGCTTGTAGTCCTGAGGGAAGTTTAAAATGGGATGCAACTTGCACGGGTTAGAATTAATACATTTATCAGTTTTACTCTTATCGTCATTAATACATTTATCAACTTTACTCTTATCATATATCGGTATGCCATTGTCTGTAGCCACTTTCTTCCCTGTAATATACGGTGGTGGTGGTGCGGTTGCCATCAGTTTCCTGCTAGGGTTGGAACCGGCTGTGTAAGCTAGTTCCCTCTGCATATCACCCTCTTGCTGCCATAAATTTAAACAGTTTGTGTGTCTAATCCTTTGTTATTGAGATTTTATCAGACAGATCCTAAGCCTTAGATTATGCAATACCTCTGAGTCAAAACTACCTATCCCAGGAAATGGTGCTTTATCCCCCAGTCATTCGTGTCCATTCATCACAAAAAAGTCTCAGTGTGGGGACCATACTTCCCCCACATTACTAACCGAGCTGACCCCCTGGGTCTGAAATCTGCAGTCTGAACCCTGACTGCTGAACGTCCCTGTGTTGTGCACTTGGCTTCCATTGTGGACCTTTTTAACACGGTAAAACTTCCTAAAATGCACCAAACACAGTAGTCTACCGGTGGAAGTCCTCAAAGTTCTTCCACTAACTTCTTCTGCTCCGATTAGCAGGGATCCGCCTTTTAGCAGACACGTGTAGCCGTTGCAGGCCCTACTTCGACCTATATCCCCTGGGCCTTTAGGTACCCAGTGAATATCTGCCTCTGGAGATTTTCCTGAGAGACCAGCGAAAACTCCCTAAACCTTTACTTTACACAAATCACGCTTGTATGTGCTTCACAGAACACTTATGATGACGATATTTACGCACAAATATGCAAAACTTCGTATCACGTTGCGCCGTGTATTGCCCACACAACCGTGCGGTCCAATCATACCGCTCATAGACACTTGCTATCTATAAGTGGTAGGATCACTGGAGTCTCCACACTGTGCTCCAAAACAGCCGGAGCGTAATACCACGAAAACTTTATCACACTCTGTTGCACGTATTCACCTAGACCGTGCTTCACCAAGCTTCACCAAGATTCACCAAGATCACCAAGTTCACCAAGCGGGGTTAAATATATTCACACCCTATTCAGCCCACACTAACATTCTATAGTTTTCTGATCAGAAAAATCCTTTCCTGTTAACTGATAGCTTTCCCCAGAGGTAATACAGAAAAAAAAGTTTTTTAAACTAAATTTTGGAAACTGAACAAATTTGTGCTATTATCGCGTGGCTACCGTCTTGCGCTTAAAATAAAACAATGCTATTGTGTGATTTGTACTTAGTGGGCGTACTTTTACGCACGTTGCGTAAACCCGCCACGTGTGTATGCCTTTATGTTGCGTACGTAGTCCCGTACACTGTCCGAGACATGTGTACAAAGGCCATACGTCCGCAATACTACAAATCCCACACTTCTATAAATGTAAGCGATATTTAACTATAATCACTTTCTTAACACTAAAGAGAAATAAGTAATTGAAAATATCTTTGGCGCTACCACCTTTATATTAGTCAATGATGGAAAAGTCTATAGGATTGTCCCATAAGCTTTCTCTGTAACTGAATTTTGATCTTGCTGTCTTCCAAATTTCTTCAGATCTTGGAATTCCTTACGGATAGGTATACATATAAACAGAAGAAAGAAGAATATATAGTGTAGTATTTTTTTTTAAAAAAGTTCAAATTTATTTTAGATGACACGGATGATAAAAAGCATTTAAAAAGAATTTTTCTTCCATCCAATAAAATTCTGTGTTTTTTATATATGATTGGAACCGTACCGTGTCAAGCTCCCAGCATGGAGCAATGGAAAGAGCACAAAGTTGGAGTCTCCGGAATTCCTCCTTACTCCCTCCAGGCAAAACACCGGCAGCTGGACCAGGCAGGCTCCCTTCCAAATTAGGATGCAGGTAGATGGATTCAATAGCCGCCAACGCGTTTCGAGTTCTAATAAACTCTTCCTCAAGGCAGAATCTTAACACTACACACAGTTTCTACTGTATAAACCTTTACTAGGCCAGGCTGCGTGTGCGTCTTACACTTATTTCCTTAACTATTAACTCTATATTTTAACTAAATAGCAACAAATTTTCTCAGTACAGGTCAAAATAAATCTAGTAATCGCTAATTCAAATGGTATGATTCAGATTGGATAGCCATCTTGCAGAACATACATTGATATAAACACACACATAATTATAATATTATATATATGTACCATTCACTGGTCTCCTGAGACTCATTTACCCATTAAGTGCTTCTAATTTGCATATGAATGCTATGTGCTATTGACTGCCTGTAAAGGTGGGTTTTTTTTCCACTGCTAGGAAAAAGCAGTTACACAGGTTAATTTGCATTTCAATGGCTATCTTACAGCAAGTAAAGTTAACTGAATCCTAGAGGTAAAAGAAAAAAAAAACTTTGTTTATATCTGTGTGTCGTTCTTACATCAAGTATTCATCTTACTATTAACTTTCATTAGGCCCCATCTGAAACTATTTATAATTGACTATGGCATGGGTTAAATAAATGCATTGGTAACTCATAAATGTTGATTTATTTTTGACCAGAGAGGGCTGATTATTCTTGGCAGTGAAAATCAGCCATTTAGAAAAATGACCTTCCCAACATGGCCGCTGCTCCTCCCCCTTCCACATCCATGAGGGTTACACAAAATGGTGGACAGGCCATGTGGTTAGTCCAAAATGGAGGACAAACCATGCGGCTTCCTTTGTCACAAAGAAATCACACACCATGCAAGCCCCTGAAGTTATTTTAGGCCTGAGTTAAAAAAAAAAACACTATATTAAGGCTTTTGCAGCAACTTTTAAATGTACTTTTACCCTACTTAACAGATAAGCAATCCAATCTGAATCAAACACAACATGACTCATTTGAACCTTGTTTTGCAACAATATAATCAGATATGCAGAGTACAGGTGTATGCTTGTATTGTGTGCGCATTTGGCGCCAAACAGAAATTTACAGATTTTAAAATAGCTTTGCGTTCTTACCTTCCGGATCCCACCAGCATCCCAACAAACCTTGCAGAGCAGACACCATCTTATCAGCAATGAAATAGGGTTTACCAGTGTATTCTACAGCCAAAAAAAAGCTTACGTAGGATACCTGTCCGCCCTTTTGCTGATAGATAGAGTCTGCTTTAACCTGCTAGGCTGTGGGTATGAGGAAAACCAGGACGTAGCCCCCAATTGATAATGTTGATATTATCTTAAACCATAAGTAGCGCTGACGGTATAAAGTACCCACAGTGCGTACACCTTATCAATACTTATACACCTTATACAGATAAATACACTTTAAACTCCCTTGCAGGAAATTGAAGACACCACACCGATTTGTAGTTGAAACCACAGGGTTCTAAGGCCACTGTGGATTGATTCCAAAAAGGTAAACAATACAATTTATACACTACAGGCTAACAAGAAATTCTAAACAGAATAATGGCTACAGAGAATGTACATACGTGAGAATGTTTTGCAAGCGCAACCCGGTCCGGTCCTCCGCCTTCTGTCTGACTAAGCCTGCTGTCGGCTCTCTTTATTCACTTCATCCAAAACATAACACAATGGATACTGTAATCTCTTTGTCCATTGGACACAGGGATGGTCATGTACATTACAGGAGAGGTCATAGGTGGATTTGAATAGGTGGGCGATGTCTTTCCCCAACTGCTCTTGTGGGTGGTCTCCTCTGGATTCCCCCCGCATACATAATATACAGTAAACACAGTTAATGTTCATATTCTACTTTTGCACATAACTATATGCAGGAACAAGCGATCTTTCTCAAACCGACAACAGAATGTTTCCCTTAAAATTAGGGATGTGCACTTGAAATATTTCGGGTTTTGTGTTTTGGTTTTGGGTTCGGTTCCGCGGCCGTATTTTGGGTTCGAACGCGTTTTGGCAAAACCTCACCGAATTTTTTTTGTCGGATTCGGGTGTGTTTTGGATTCGGGTGTTTTTTTCAAAAAACCCTAAAAAACAGCTTAAATCATAGAATTTGGGGGTCATTTTGATCCCAAAGTATTATTAACCTCAAAAACCATAATTTCCACTCATTTTCAGTCTATTCTGAACACCTCACACCTCACAATATTATTTTTAGTCCTAAAATTTGCACCGAGGTCGCTGGATGACTAAGCTAAGCGACCCAAGTGGCCGACACAAACACCTGGCCCATCTAGGAGTGGCACTGCAGTGTCACGCAGGATGGCCCTTCCAAAAAACACTCCCCAAACAGCACATGACGCAAAGAAAAAAAGAGGCGCAATGAGGTAGCTGTGTGACTAAGCTCAACGACCCAAGTGGCCGACACAAACACCTGGCCCATCTAGGAGTGGCACTGCAGTGTCACGCAGGATGGCCCTTCCAAAAAACACTCCCCAAACAGCACATGACGCAAAGAAAAAAAGAGGCGCAATGAGGTAGCTGTGTGACTAAGCTCAACGACCCAAGTGGCCGACACAAACACCTGGCCCATCTAGGAGTGGCACTGCAGTGTCACGCAGGATGGCCCTTCCAAAAAACACTCCCCAAACAGCACATGACGCAAAGAAAAAAAGAGGCGCAATGAGGTAGCTGTGTGACTAAGCTCAGCGACCCAAGTGGCCGACACAAACACCTGGCCCATCTAGGAGTGGCACTGCAGTGTCACGCAGAATGGCCCTTCCAAAAACACTCCCCAAACAGCACATGATGCAAAGAAAAAAAGAGGCGCAATGAGGTAGCTGTGTGACTAAGCTCAACGACCCAAGTGGCCGACACAAACACCTGGCCCATCTAGGAGTGGCACTGCAGTGTCACGCAGGATGGCCCTTCCAAAAAACACCCCCCAAACAGCACATGACGCAAAGAAAAAAAGAGGCGCAATGAGGTAGCTGTGTGAGTAAGCTAAGCGACCCTAGTGGCCGACACAAACACCTGGCCCATCTAGGAGTGGCACTGCAGTGTCACGCAGGCTGGCCCTTCAAAAAACTACTCCCCAAACAGAACATGACGCAAAGAAAAAAAGAGGCGCAATGAGGTAGCTGTGTGAGTAAGCTAAGCGACCCTAGTGGCCGACACAAACACCTGGCCCATCTAGGAGTGGCACCGCAGTGTCACGCAGGATGGCCCTTCAAAAAACACTCCCCAAACAGCACATGACGCAAAGAAGAAAAAAAAGAGGCGCAATGAGGTAGCTGTGTGAGTAAGCTAAGCGACCCTAGTGGCCGACACAAACACCTGGCCCATCTAGGAGTGGCACTGCAGTGTCACGCAGGATGGCCCTTCAAAAAAATACTCCCCAAACAGCACATGACGCAAAGAAAAATTAAAGAAAAAAGAGGTGCAAGATGGAATTGTCCTTGGGCCCTCCCACCCACCCTTATGTTGTATAAACAGGACATGCACACTTTAACCAACCCATCATTTCAGTGACAGGGTCTGCCACACGTCTGTGACTGAAATGACAGGTTGGTTTGGACCCCCACCAAAAAAGAAGCAATTAATCTCTCCTTGCACAAACTGGCTCTGCAGAGGCAAGATGTCCACCTCATCATCATCCTCCGATATATCACCGTGTACATCCCCCTCCTCACAGATTATCAATTCGTCCCCACTGGAATCCACCATCTCAGCTCCCTGTGTACTTTGTGGAGGCAATTGCTGCTGGTCAATGTCTCCACGGAGGAATTGATTATAATTCATTTTAATGAACATCATCTTCTCCACATTTTCTGGAAGTAACCTCGTACGCCGATTGCTGACAAGGTGAGCGGTGGCACTAAACACTCTTTCGGAGTACACACTTGTGGGAGGGCAACTTAGGTAGAATAAAGCCAGTTTGTGCAAGGGCCTCCAAATTGCCTCTTTTTCCTGCCAGTATAAGTACGGACTGTCTGACGTGCCTACTTGGATGCGGTCACTCATATAATCCTCCACCATTCTTTCAATGGGGAGAGAATCATATGCAGTGCCAGTAGACGACATGTCCGTAATCGTTGGCAGGTCCTTCAGTCCGGACCAGATGTCAGCATCAGCAGTCGCTCCAGACTGCCCTGCATCACCGCCAGCGGGTGGGCTCGGAATTCTGAGCCTTTTCCTCGCACCCCCAGTTGCGGGAGAATGTGAAGGAGGAGATGTTGACAGGTCGCGTTCCGCTTGACTTGACAATTTTCTCACCAGCAGGTCTTTGAACCCCAGCAGACTTGTGTCTGCCGGAAAGAGAGATCCAAGGTAGGTTTTAAATCTAGGATCGAGCACGGTGGCCAAAATGTAGTGCTCTGATTTCAACAGATTGACCACCCGTGAATCCTTGTTAAGCGAATTAAGGGCTCCATCCACAAGTCCCACATGCCTAGCGGAATCGCTCTGTGTTAGCTCCTCCTTCAATGTCTCCAGCTTCTTCTGCAAAAGCCTGATGAGGGGAATTACCTGACTCAGGCTGGAAGTGTCTGAACTGACTTCACGTGTGGCAAGTTCAAAAGGTTGCAGAACCTTGCACAACGTTGAAATCATTCTCCACTGCGCTTGAGACAGGTGCATTCCACCTCCTATATCGTGCTCAGTTGTATAGGCTTGAATGGCCTTTTGCTGCTCCTCCAACCTCTGAAGCATATAGAAGGTTGAATTCCACCTCGTTACCACTTCTTGCTTCAGATGATGGCAGGGCAGGTTCAGGCGTTTTTGGTGTTGCTCCAGTCTTCTGTACGTGGTGCCTGTACGCCGAAAGTGTCCCGCAATTCTTCTGGCCACCGACAGCATCTCTTGCACGCCCCTCTCGTTTTTAAAATAATTCTGCACCACTAAATTCAAGGTATGTGCAAAACATGGGACGTGCTGAAATTTGCCCAGATTTAATGCACACACAATATTGCTGGCGTTGTCCGATGCCACAAATCCACAGGAGAGTCCAATTGGGGTAAGCCATTCCGCGATGATCTTCCTCAGTTGCCGTAAGAGGTTTTCAGCTGTGTGCGTATTCTGGAAACCGGTGATACAAAGCGTAGCCTGCCTAGGAAAGAGTTGGCGTTTGCGAGATGCTGCTACTGGTGCCGCCGCTGCTGTTCTTGCGGCGGGAGTCCATACATCTACCCAGTGGGCTGTCACAGTCATGTAGTCCTGACCCTGCCCTGCTCCACTTGTCCACATGTCCGTGGTTAAGTGGACATTGGGTACAGCTGCATTTTTTAGGACACTGGTGACTCTTTTTCTGAGGTCTGTGTACATTTTCGGTATCGCCTGCCTAGAGAAATGGAACCTAGATGGTATTTGGTACCGGGGACACAGTACCTCCAACAAGTCTCTAGTTGCCTCTGCAGTAATGATGGATACCGGAACCACGTTTCTCACCACCCAGGCTGCCAAGGCCTGAGTTATCCGCTTTGCAGCAGGATGACTGCTGTGATATTTCATCTTCCTCGCAAAGGACTGTTGGACAGTCAATTGCTTGGTGGAAGTAGTAAAAGTGGTCTTACGACTTCCCCTCTGGGATGACCATCGACTCCCAGCAGCAACAACAGCAGCGCCAGCAGCAGTAGGCGTTACACGCAAGGATGCATCGGAGGAATCCCAGGCAGGAGAGGACTCGTCAGAATTGCCAGTGACATGGCCTGCAGGACTATTGGCATTCCTGGGGAAGGAGGAAATTGACACTGAGGAAGTTGGTGGGGTGGTTTGCGTGAGCTTGGTTACAAGAGGAAGGGATTTACTGGTCAGTGGACTGCTTCCGCTGTCGCCCAAAGTTTTTGAACTTGTCACTGACTTATTATGAATGCGCTGCAGGTGACGTATAAGGGAGGATGTTCCGAGGTGGTTAACGTCCTTACCCCTACTTATTACAGCTTGACAAAGGCAACACACGGCTTGACAAATGTTGTCCACATTTCTGTTGAAATACTTCCACACCGAAGAGCTGATTTTTTTGGTATTTTCACCAGGCATGTCAATGGCCATATTCCTCCCACGGACAACAGGTGTCTCCCCGGGTGCCTGACTTAAACAAACCACCTCACCATCAGAATCCTCCTTGTCAATTTCCTCCCCAGCGCCAGCAACACCCATATCCTCCTCATCCTGGTGTACTTCAACACTGACATCTTCAATCTGACTATCAGGAACTGGACTGCGGGTGCTCCTTCCAGCACTTGCAGGGGGCATGCAAATGGTGGAAGGCGCATGCTCTTCACGTCCAGTGTTGGGAAGGTCAGGCATCGCAACCGACACAATTGGACTCTCCTTGTGGATTTGGGATTTCGAAGAACGCACAGTTCTTTGCTGTGCTTTTGCCAGCTTGAGTCTTTTCATTTTTCTAGCGAGAGGCTGAGTGCTTCCATCCTCATGTGAAGCTGAACCACTAGCCATGAACATAGGCCAGGGCCTCAGCCGTTCCTTGCCACTCCGTGTGGTAAATGGCATATTGGCAAGTTTACGCTTCTCCTCCGACAATTTTATTTTAGATTTTTGAGTCCTTTTTTTACTGATATTTGGTGTTTTGGATTTTACATGCTCTCTACTATGACATTGGGCATCGGCCTTGGCAGACGACGTTGATGGAATTTCATCGTCTCGGCCATGACTAGTGGCAGCAGCTTCAGCACGAGGTGGAAGTGGATCTTGATCTTTCCCTATTTTTGGAAAATCAACATTTTTGTTCTCCATATTTTAATAGGCACAACTAAAAGGCACCTCAGGTAAACAATGGAGATGGATGGATACTAGTATACTTATGGATGACGAGCGACTGCCGACACAGAGGTAGCTACAGCCGTGGACTACCGTACTGTGTGTGCTGCTAATATAGACTGGATGATAATGAGATAAAATTAAAATATATATATATATATATCACACTAGTACTGCAGCCGGACAGGTATATATTATGTAATGACGGACCTGCTGGACACTGTCTGTCAGCACTGCAGACTCCTAAAGTAAGCTACTAGTATCAAGAAGATAGAAAAAAAAAAAAACCACGGGTAGGTGGTATACAATTATGGATGGACGAGCGACTGCCGACACAGAGGTAGCTACAGCCGTGGACTACCGTACTGTGTCTGCTGCTAATATAGACTGGATGATAATGAGATAAAATTAAAATATATATATATATCACACTAGTACTGCAGCCGGACAGGTATATATTATGTAATGACGGACCTGCTGGACACTGTCTGTCAGCACTGCAGACTCCTAAAGTAAGCTACTAGTATCAAGAAGATAGAAAAAAAAAACCACGGGTAGGTGGTATACAATTATGGATGGACGAGCGACTGCCGACACAGAGGTAGCTACAGCCGTGGACTACCGTACTGTGTCTGCTGCTAATATAGACTGGATGATAATGAGATAAAATTAAAATATATATATATATCACACTAGTACTGCAGCCGGACAGGTATATATTATGTAATGACGGACCTGCTGGACACTGTCTGTCAGCACTGCAGACTCCTAAAGTAAGCTACTAGTATCAAGAAGATAGAAAAAAAAAACCACGGGTAGGTGGTATACAATTATGGATGGACGAGCGACTGCCGACACAGAGGTAGCTACAGCCGTGGACTACCGTACTGTGTCTGCTGCTAATATAGACTGGATCAGGGCCGGTGCTAGGGTGTTCGGCGCCCCCCTGCAAACTATAAATTTGTGCCCTCCCATACTTTACAAAGGGACAGCGCTGGTCAATAAAATGATGTGGTCTCACAAGGAAGGGACGTGGCCACACAATAGTACCCCCATTTAAAACACCCCCAGTAGAGGCGCTGTTTACACATAACGCCCCAGTTGTATCACAGCTTACACATAATGCCCCAGTAGTAGCGCCACTTACACATAACGACCCCAGTAGTAGCGCCGCTTACACATAACGACCCCAGTAGTAGCGCCGCTTACACATAACGCCCCCAGTAGTAGCGCAGCTTACATGTAACGCCCCCAGTAGTAGCGCAGCTTACACATAATGCCCCAGTAGTAGCGCTGCTTCCACATAACACCCCCAGTAGTAGCGCAGCTTACACATAATGCCCCAGTAGTAGCGCTGCTTCCACATAACACCCCCAGTAGTAGCGCAGCTTACAAATAACGCCCACAGAAGTGCAGTTTATTCACATTTTTACCCCACCGCACACATACATAAATACACCCACACACACACTCACTCTCCCTTCACTTACTTATCAGTCTGGCTGGCAGGATCTGGAGCAGCATGTCCTCTGTGCAGTGGCGTAAGTTCATCCCTGTCTCCCGGAGGCAAGTTCGAATTTTGTGCCCCCCTGGAAAAAAAATGGAAAATTAAATATAATTCGGGGCTAGAACAAAGGTGACAAGACCAGGAGGGACAGTGCCAGGACAGTGGTAATAGGGCCAGTACTGAGATGGAAGAGACAGTCCGGTGGGGCCAGGACTAATGCTGGCCATACACTAGGTTGATATCGTGTACAAATACACTATATCGACCTATCATTCGACCCATTGCATGTACCTTATACATGTTAATGGGTGCAAATACGATGTGATGCACGTCCCTGCAGCTCTCACTTTGCATCAGCTGATCAAATGTGCTGCACATGTATGATCAGCCGACCCCGGCACCCGGCAATTGCGGAGTTACGATAGATTGTACGATGCAATAGCATCTGGCGGGTGGCAGGGGGTATCATTAGTACGACTTGCATCTAATGTGAGTCGTACTAATGTATGGCCAGCATTAGACAGAGGGGATAGGCACAGGACAGGGGTGTCTGGGCCAGGACAGAACAGAGGGAGCATGAGAGACGGGTGACAGGGCCAGGACAGAGAGAGGACAGGGACATGACAGAGGGGACAGGAGAGAAGGGTGTCATGGACAGCACAGAGGTGACACAGTACAGTGGGGAAGAACAGAAATGACAGGGCCAAGACAGAGAACCAAGAGAGACATGATAGGGACAAGATAGAGGTGACAGTGACAGCGCCAAAACACAGGTGACAGGGCCAGGGCAGAGGGGACAGAGACAGTACAGGACAGAGGAGACAGGGGTGACAGTATCAGGATAGAGATGATAGGGACAAGACAGGGGCAGAACCAGGGCAGAGATACCAGGACAAAATCGATGGCATAGGAGGGAGGGTTAACAGGGCCAGAACAGAGGTGGTAGGGACAGGACAGATGTGACAGGGACAGGAGAGAGGGAAGGCAGTAATGGGGCAGGACAGGAGTGACAGGGACAGGAAAAAGGGGAGACAGGGCCAGGCTTAGTAAATAGATCCTGTGAGCAGTGACAGCAGCGGGCATTGTGGGCAGTTTCCTGACACTGTTACAGTACCTAGCAACAGGACAAACAGCCGCTTCACAGCCCTGCTCCCTGCGCCGTCCCCTGTCCCATACCGCTGCCTCTCTCCGCTCCATGCGTGCATGTAGACTTTTGTTTGAGGGTTTGTTGTTTAACAATTAATCCTGACTCATCCCCTTACTAGTCACAACTTCTTCCCTTGCACCTGCCGGATGTCAGTGTGATGCTGGGACTTGTAGTTCCTCAGCAGTAAGACAGAGAGGCAGTAGTAGGTAAATATTATTATATAGTATGTGATTCTGGGACTTGTAGTCCCATGACTGTATGACAGACAGTACATGTTATTACACAGTGTGTGATGCTGGGACTTGTAGTTCGGCAGTAGGTACATATGATAATATAAGTGATGCTTGTAGTCCCCACAGCTCTACGATAGATAGATCTGAACAGAGCACCCATATAAAGAGTTCTATACATTATCATACAGTACATGTCTTAAGGTCGAGGGAGAGGAGACTGCTGGGATCGCTGCTGCTGTGATATTGGAGCAGGTCATCATGCAGGCTAGCAGAGAGATATACACCAGCATCAGCGTGGCTCTGGGGTCAGGCAGGTTCACGATCAGCTCTGTGCTCGATTAATCCAGACTCCGGGAGACATCATAATTGATCTACAGAGATTACTCACAGCCCCGCAGTGCTGCAGCTAGCGGATGGTAGCAGCGGGGCATACACTGCCAGCTCCACTAACGCTCGGCAACAGCGCAGAGAGGTCAGGCGCAGCAGCGGGGATACAGTGTAGGGAAAGCGCCTCTCCTTCCTGGCGCCTACCTGCACTGCATCCCTTTGCTGAGCGGGTAGCGCCGGGCCTGGACTGGATGATAATGAGATAAAATTAAAATATATATATATATATCACACTAGTACTGCAGCCGGACAGGTATATATTATGTAATGACGGACCTGCTGGACACTGTCTGTCAGCACTGCAGACTCCTAAAGTAAGCTACTAGTATCAAGAAGATAGAAAAAAAAAAAAAACCACGGGTAGGTGGTATACAATTATGGATGGACGAGCGACTGCCGACACAGAGGTAGCTACAGCCGTGGACTACCGTACTGTGTCTGCTGCTAATATAGACTGGATGATAATGAGATAAAATTAAAATATATATATATCACACTAGTACTGCAGCCGGACAGGTATATATTATGTAATGACGGACCTGCTGGACACTGTCTGCAGAATGCGTTTATAAAAACACCACACGACGAGTGTTTAACTTTTTCAGGCAGACAATCACAATATACTGGTGGTCAGCAGACAATCACAATATACTGGTGGTCAGTGGTCACTGGTCAGTCACACTGGCAGTGGCACTCTGGCAGCAAAAGTGTGCACTGTACTTAAAATATGTACTCCTGCTATAACTGCTCCCCAGTCTCCCCCACAATTAAGCTGTGTGAGCAGTGAGCACTCAGCACAGTCAGATAATGATATACAGTATTACATATGATGCAGCACACTGGGCTGAGCACAGATATGGTATGTGACTGTGTCACACTGTGTATCGTTTTTTTTCAGGCAGAGAACGGATTAATTAAACTGGTGGTGGTCACTGGTCACTGGTCACACTATCAGCAAGTAGTACTCCGTCCTAAGCAGACAATCACAATATACTGGTGGTCAGTGTGGTCACTGGTCAGTCACACTGGCAGTGTGGCACTCTGGCAGCAAAAGTGTGCACTGTACTTAAAATATATTATTTATGTACTCCTGCTCTAACTGCTCCCCAGTCTCCCCCACAATTAAGCTGTGTGAGCAGTGAGCACTCAGCACAGTCAGATATACAGTATTACATATGATGATGCAGCACACTGAGGCTGAGCACAGATATGGTATGTGACTGTGTCACACTGTGTATCGTTTTTTTTCAGGCAGAGAACGGATTAATTAAACTGGTGGGTCAATGGTCACTGGTCACACTATCAGCAAGTAGTAGTACTCCAGTCCTAATATGCTCCCCAAAATTAGTAAATAGTGTCTCTAACTCTCTACTCTCTTCTCTATAAACGGAGAGGAGGCCAGCCACGTCCTCTCCCTATCAATCTCAATGCACGTGTATAAATGGCGGCGACGCGCGGCTCCTTATATAGAATCCGAGTCTCGCGATAGAATCCGAGCCTCGCGAGAATCCGACAGCGGGATGATGACGTTCGGGCGCGCTCGGGTCAACCGAGCAAGGCGGGAGGATCCGAGCCTGCTCGGCCCCGTGTAAAAAAAGCTGAAGTTCGGCGGGTTCGGATTCCGAGAAACCGAACCCGCTCATCACTACTTAAAATACCCTACAGCTGGATACCAAACACCACCTTGTAACCTTGTTCTGTCCCCTCCTATCCTGTAAAGGTGAATCCCTTTGTTCTGTTACTATTTTAAACAGCTATTTCTTTCTGATGTGATGCATGGGGCTAAGTGTACAATGTGCACTATTTGGGTTAAATATGTAATGTTCTAATAACCCTCTACGCGCTCACAAACTCCACCGTAAATACCCATATCACGCACATGATTGCCGGAGAGAGATCCTACGCAAATTGCGGATATGTGCACTCACGGAGGACTGAGTGCACGAGCAGCGGGCATGTGCATGGGGTTAGTACATGGGGCATGCATTACAATATTTTTCGACTTTGACAATATGTATACATGTATCGCTTGTCCCTGACGATGGGGCTTGACCCCGAAACGGCGTAGGACCACAATAAAGGCATAATATTTCTCTTCAAGTCTGCTGAGTGCCGCTGTCTTCTATGCACTATATATATATATATATATATATATATATATGCACAATGTTGTGTTATGACAGAAAAGGCACTAACATGATTGGATACACTAGATCACACAAAGTAACGTGCATTATTTCCCCCCGACCACACAATTTCCTACATAATCGCACGCCTGAGCTACTGTCACCAAAATGTAATCACAAAGCCAAAGCATCGCTCACAGAGCCTGTACACACAGAACAGCAGCACATCTGTGCCTCGCTGACAGCAGCATATTCTTACCTCACCGACAGCAGCACATTCCTACCTCACTGACAGCAGCACATTCTTGCCTCACTGACAGCAGAACATTCCTGCCTCACTGACAGCAGCACATTCCTACCTTACTGACAGTGGCACGTCCCTGCTTCACTGACAGCGGCATGTCCCTGCCTCAATGACAGCAGCACGTCCCTGCCTCACTGACAGTGGCATATCACCGTCTCACTGACAGCTGCACATCACTGCCTCACTGACAGCAGCACATCACTGTCTCATAGACGGCAGCACATCACTGCCTCACTGACAGCAGCACATCCCTGTCCCACTGATAGCAGCACATCACTGCCTCACTGACAGCAGCACATCACTGCCTTACTGCAGCAGCACATCCCTGCCTCAGTTCTAGCACTCCTTCTGCCGCACCGCTACACCCCTATTTGATGTCATACTTTGTAATGTTACATATAGGTGGAGCATTGTGGACCTACAGAAATAGTTCATAGTGAGCTGATGTACAGGGGAAGGCTTTTTTAAAGAAGTCATTCCTGTGCATCAGCCCACTGTTGTTTGACAGCCTGTTGCAGCACTCCAGGTATTGGCGGTAAGAGCAAGGGGTGGACCCCCAGTCTATAAGGGTTCAGGACACCAGTCCCCCCCCCCCCGATGGATGCCCTGGTCATCAGTCCCTGGCACTACGGAGACTCTGCTTTACTAACTGGCCTCTGGCACGCATCAGTGGGGAAGAACACTTTTCCCTTTGCGAGAGCCAAGTCCATTCAGCCTTTTCAAACTTTTGGGACAATACGTTGGTTTTTTATTCTAAGCCACAGAACAATGTTGTATTGTTAGAGGATCAAGAATACGGTGGCCAATCCCGGGATCAGGATCCTGGGATTTTGTCAAAAAATTGGCTGGGATTCAATCCAGGGATTGGGCCTTCCAATCCCAGGGATTTTGGGATTAGCAAACCCCTTTGTTTTTTCAATGCCGGGCAGTGTTGAGCTTCCTCAGGAGGCTCAGACGCTGCTCAGCTCCCCCTGCTCACCTCCCTCTGCACCCGGCTGTGCCCACTGTACATCGTGATGTGAAGTCAGAGGTCACGTTGCGCAGCCAGCCACTTCACCGCTCGCCACTCAGACCTCAGCGCCTGCACTGGCCCGCACCTCACCTCCTTGCAGCAGGTGGATCAACACTCCCTCCCATTCAAATGATGGTAAGTTATGTGGCCTGAGCAGGTAGGGGGGTGGACATTAAAAAGGAACCAATCCCGGGTATCCCGGGAATCGCAGGATTGATCATTTTTCAATCCCGATTCCTGGGATTTAAAAAATGTCCCAGGATTGGCCACCCTAGTCAAGAACCAATGCGTGACCCTGAGGTTGTTGACCTCTATTAAGGTGCATCCACCTGCGTGATCTGCGACTAGGATAAACTCCCTTCCCCAAAGATAATACTTCAAGGCTTCGAACACCCACTTGATCACTGAGCACTCTAGTTCAACTGTAGCACACTTTGTTTTCCATGGCAACAATTTTCTACTTAGGTAGAGGATCGGCTTTTCTCAGCTCCCATTGATTGAATGGCATCTTGGGGCATACACGTACTACATACTTGAAGAGAAACCTCCTTTCATCATTTCTGCACCATCTGCAAAATGGGGGATGAGCAGTACTGTAACACTGGCGAGTGTGTTTATGTGGTTGAGAGAGGTATCACAGGTGTTGGATGGCTATGTGATGGACCTTTCCCCTGAAATGTTTCTCCCTGTCCCTTGTCCTGTAGTACCATGATCAGAGAGGTAGGATAGATTGATGCGAGTCAGAAATTCCAACAGGATGTCTTTTTATTGAGATGCACTGAACTCTGGACTGAATATGATGATTGTTTAATTGCCATTATATTTTAATAATCACAAAACAGAATTGGGCAACAAATAAAAACAAAGAAAAGACAACTGGCTGCAGTTCACACCACAAAGGAGAATTCAATATGCAAAAGACAATCAATTTGAATCACAGAAGAATGGCAGAATATCATTGGAATCACAGTTGAACATGATATAACTGGAATCACAAATATTAGCATAGGATAATTGGATCACAGTCTATAATGTGGTCATGAGGAGAGTAATGAACAACACAATCAGCAATAACAAACACTAACTTTCCAACTTTCCCTAGCCAAGGTACGACAATCTTCACTGGCAATAAACGTTGGAGCACTGGTAGAATTCTGCAGTGCTACAATGTGTCAATGGGAGAAATAGGCACAGAGATTTATGGGGAAATCCTGGGTTGTGACAGGGACAATGTCCTTAATTATATCCAAAGAGGGTGTAGCTAGTGAAGGGATGGTAGTGTCTCTTCAGAAATTTAACTCACTTAAGAATGAGGGTCTCTTGGTTGATCAAACTCAGTCTCTCTCTTTCTGTTACAGAGCTTCATTTAACTTGCAGTAACCACTCAGTCTTTACAGAACTTTGATATCTCACATTATCAATGTGGGAGAAAGGGCTTTCTTTAATAACCTCTTTGCAAGGTTTAGCTGGTGGAATATGGCGCTTTGCCATCCGTGCCCTTTAAAAACTGGTGACAATGGTTACTTAAACTGAATATCAAACGTGCCCGGGACATTAGTCACTCAGTTTCCAATGTACTCACTCAGACCCTTTGAGCGGAGGATATCACTTGCTGGACCTGTTTTCAACTGCTCCTCACTGTCACAAGATGGCCGCGGCATCAATGCCTTTGACTAGACCTGGTGGTGTCCAGTCTCCGGCTGCGGTGTCTCAACACTCGCTCACCCGGCACTTGTCTCTCCAGCAGCCCCCCGCTGCTTACTCTCTACAGTGCTGCTCTAACCGCCCAATGTCCCTCTGCTGACACTAGTTCTCAGCTTCCACTCTTCCTCTCGCTCAGCATGTGTCCAACACCTCCGGTCTTCACTCAGCTCCACCTCCTTCTTCCCACCAGGCTCCTCTCTCTCCAGTCTGCCCTGTCCAATCAGTTTTACACAGTCAGCCCACGTGATTGGACCAGAGTCCCTGCTTAACTCCTGCTGTGCTAGCACCCTTCTCTGCTGCTGCTGTGGATTTGTCAGTGATCTTACAGGGACACACACAATTTCCCGGGGTACCAAATTGCAAGTAAAGATGGTATAATATAAAAAAAAATGAGGAGCTAGTGTGAAAGTGCAGGATAAGGGGGTATTTGTGTACTATCTGATGGTAATGAGGATATTGATAATGATGATGAGGTTGATGAGAATGTTGTTTGTGTAAGTCGGCCACCCGTAACAGCAGTTCTTGCCTGTGATGAATATAAAATCATTATAATGTCTTGGGTGTGTGATTATGTTTATCCAAATCCTGAGGTGTGTGAAGGCATCTGCTCCATTTGTGAGGCCAAAGTTAGTAGCAGTCAAGTATCAGCTACCAGCAGTTTAGAGCAGCCCATGCAATCTGCACCGCCAACATCCTCATCATCAACCTCTTCATTACAGATCAGAGGTAGTCCTTCCAAAAAAATTGTCTTCTGGGGGCCCAAATAAACCAAGCACTTCAGTCACAGAAGTGGCAGTCCCAGACATTGAGATGCTTGATTTGTTAAACTATGCATTTCCTTTTTAATATATAACATAAGAGTGAGTGTGAAGGACCAAGGACAATTCCATCTAGCACCACTTTTCTTTTAATTATGGGCTATTTGTGGTGGTCTATTTTGCAGAGAGAACCATTTTTATTGGTTTGGTTATTGCACTAAAGTCTGTACTAATTTGCAACATATTTGTAACCAGACATTATGTATTACGTTTAATCATTCAATCAATCAATCAATCAATCAATCAATCAATCTTGTATTCATGTATTACTTGTTCCCACTCAAAACTACAGGACTTTATCCAGGCTTCACCCACTCATGGAATGCCCTCCCATGCACAATAAGACTCACCCCTAGTCTCTAAACCTTTAAACGTTCCCTGAAAACTCACCTCTTCAGACAAGCCTATCAAATTCAAGACCCACCCACATAACCTTCATTGCTTCCCTATCTAATTATATCCTCTCAGTACAGAACACATAACCTCAAATATTTTGTCTTTCTTTGCTCTCACACCCTCCTGACCCTTGGCCAACATTGCTGGGTTATCATATTATACAACACATTAAGAACCTAGCAATCTTGTGGACCATTATGCAATAGGTAGCATCTCTCCTTGTGAATTAATGCCTATTTCCATATAGATTGTAAGCTTGCAAGCAGGGCCCTTTTACCTCTATGTCTGTCTGTTTTTGCCCAGTTTGTTCTATTACTGTTGTTCTAATTGTAGAGCGCAGCGGAATATGCTGCGCTATATAAGAAACTGGTAATAAACAATAAATATTTTATGGACTTTTTTTCTCTTCTAATTTGCTGTAGAACAGGTACAGTTCTTGAGCTAGGCCTCACACATGTTCATTTTAATTAATCAATAGTTAATTTTTGTAATCTTTTATGGCCTTTCCTCTCCTAATTTGCTGGAGAACAGGTACAGCTCTTGATCTAGGCTTCACACATGTTAATGTTAATTAATTAATCAATCAATCAATCATTTGTATTTTCTTTTACAGCCTTTTTGGCTCCTACTTCCCTAAAAAATAAAAACAAAAAGTCGATATAGTCCACATGTTAATTTTAATTTTTTTCAATAATCTATTTGATCAGTCTATCATTCTTTTCCCTGTACTTCCATTGGATCTCTGAGCTAGTTCTTCATTAATGAAAACATTCTTGGTTACTCTCTATGGGGTCGTATAGTTTATTAAACTGCCATCCTCCTGCTATGTGGCAGTGTTTCATAGATGTGCTATAAACTGCCACGTGTTAGCTCTGTTGCTTAGTTTAGCCAGCAAGCCTTTGCCCGATATTGGTGAAAACTATACTGTGAACTGTGAGGTGGTCATCATTATCTGGAAATGACTGGAAATGAATGTTTTTGATGTTAATAATACTGTAGGAACAAAAACAGCTCCACATTACATGATTTTTTATGTTTTTAGCATTTTGTTTAAAAAAAACAGATCCAAAACCAAAACATGTGAGGGTGGTTTTACCAAATTAGAACCATAACCAAAACAAGAAATTAATACAGATCCAAAATGAAAACACGAGGGTTGGCACACATCTCTCAATACTCCAAATACTGACTGAGGTGAACATACAAGTTCTGGCCACTTTGCCCATCCAAATGTATGAGTGACCACAAACAATACTATGGGGGTAATTCCAAGTTGATCGCAGCAGGAACTTTTTTAGCAGTTGGGCAAAACCATGGGGGTCATTCCGAGTTGTTCGCTCGGTAAATTTCATCGCATCTCAGCGATTTTCCGCTTAGTGCGCATGCGCAATGTTCGCACTGCGACTGCGCCAAGTAATTTTGCTATGAAGTTAGGAATTTTACTCCTGGCTTTTTCTTCGTTCAGGCGATCGTAATGTGATTGACAGGAAGTGGGTGTTTCTGGGCGGAAACAGGCCGTTTTATGGGCGTGTGGGAAAAAACGCTACCGTTTCTGGGAAAAACGTGGGAGTGGCTGGAGAAACGGAGGAGTGTCTGGGCGAACGCTGGGTGTGTTTGTGACGTCAAACCAGGAACGACAAGCACTGAACTGATCGCAGATGCCGAGTAAGTCTGGAGCTACTCAGAAACTGCACAGAGATGTCTTTTCTAGAGATGAGCGGGTTCGGTTCCTCGGAATCCGAACCCGCCCGAACTTCAGGTTTTTTTACACGGGGCCGAGCGACTCGGATCTTCCCGCCTTGCTCGGTTAACCCGAGCGCGCCCGAACGTCATCATCCCGCTGTCGGATTCTCGCGAGGCTCGTATTCTATCGCGAGACTCGAATTCTATATAAGGAGCCGCGCGTCGCCGCCATTTTCACACGTGCATTGAGATTGATAGGGAGAGGACGTGGCTGGCGTCCTCTCCGTTTAGACTAGAGTACTAGAGAGAGACACAAATTTTGGGGAGCATATTATTAGGAGGAGTACTACTTGCTGCTGATAGTGTGACCAGTGACCACCAGTTTAATTAATCCGTTCTCTGCCTGATAAAAAACGATACACAGTGTGACACAGTCACATACCATATCTGTGCTCAGCCCAGTGTGCTGCATCATATGTAATACTGTATATCATTATCTGACTGTGCTGAGTGCTCACTGCTCACACAGCTTAATTGTGGGGGAGACTGGGGAGCAGTTATAGCAGGAGTACATATTTTAAGTACAGTGCACACTTTTGCTGCCAGAGTGCCACTGCCAGTGTGACTGACCAGTGACCACTGACCACCAGTATTGTGATTGTCTGCTGACCACCAGTATATTGTGATTGTCTGCCTGAAAAAGTTAAACACTCGTCGTGTGGTGTTTTTATAAACGCATTCTGCAGACAGTGTCCAGCAGGTCCGTCATTACATAATATATACCTGTCCGGCTGCAGTACTAGTGTGATATATATATATATTTTAATTTTATCTCATTATCATCCAGTCTATATTAGCAGCAGACACAGTACGGTAGTCCACGGCTGTAGCTACCTCTGTGTCGGCAGTCGCTCGTCCATCCATAATTGTATACCACCTACCCGTGTTTTTTTTTTTTTTCTATCTTCTTGATACTAGTAGCTTACTTTAGGAGTCTGCAGTGCTGACAGACAGTGTCCAGCAGGTCCGTCATTACATAATATATACCTGTCCGGCTGCAGTACTAGTGTGATATATATATATATTTTAATTTTATCTCATTATCATCCAGTCTATATTAGCAGCAGACACAGTACGGTAGTCCACGGCTGTAGCTACCTCTGTGTCGGCAGTCGCTCGTCATCCATAAGTATACTAGTATCCATCCATCTCCATTGTTTACCTGAGGTGCCTTTTAGTTGTGCCTATTAAAATATGGAGAACAAAAATGTTGAGGTTCCAAAAATAGGGAAAGATCAAGATCTGCAGTGCCACTCCTAGATGGGCCAGGTGTTTGTGTCGGCCACTAGGGTCGCTTATCTTACTCACACAGCTACCTCATTGCGCCTCTTTTTTTCTTTGCGTCATGTGCTGTTTGGGGAGTGTTTTTTGGAAGGGCCATCCTGCGTGACACTGCAGTGCCACTCCTAGATAGGCCAGGTGTTTGTGTCGGCCACTAGGGTCGCTTATCTTACTCACACAGCTACCTCATTGCGCCTCTTTTTTTCTTTGCGTCATGTGTTGTTTGGGGAGTGTTTTTTGGAAGGGCCATCCTGCGTGACACTGCAGTGCCACTCCTAGATGGGCCAGGTGTTTGTGTCGGCCACTAGGGTCGCTTAGCTTACTCACACAGCTACCTCATTGCGCCTCTTTTTTTCTTTGCGTAATGTGCTGTTTGGGGAGTGTTTTTTGGAAGGGCCATCCTGCGTGACACTGCAGTGCCACTCCTAGATTGGCCAGGTGTTTGTGTCGGCCACTAGGGTCGCTTAGCTTAGTCATCCAGCGACCTCGGTGCAAATTTTAGGACTAAAAATAATATTGTGAGGTGTGAGGTGTTCAGAATAGACTGAAAATGAGTGGAAATTATGTTTTTTGAGGTTAATAATACTTTGGGATCAAAATGACCCCCAAATTCTATGATTTAAGCTGTTTTTTAGGGTTTTTTGAAAAAAACACCCGAATCCAAAACACACCCGAATCCGACAAAAAAAATTCGGTGAGGTTTTGCCAAAACGCGGTCGAACCCAAAACACGGCCGCGGAACCGAACCCAAAACCAAAACACGAAACCCGAAACCCGAAAAATTTCAAGTGCACATCTCTAGTATTTTCGCAATATTGCGAATCTTTCGTTCGCAATTTTACTATGCTAAGATTCACTCCCAGTAGGCGTAGGCTTAGCGTGTGCAAAGCTGCTAAAAACGGCTTGCGAGCGAACAACTCGGAATGACCCCCCATGTGCACTGCAGGGGGGCAAATATAACATGTGCAGAGAGTGTTAGATTTGGGTGTGGTGTGTTCAATCTGCAATCTAAATTGCAGTGTAAAAATAAAGCAGCCAGTATTTACCCTGCACAGAAACAGAGTAACCCACCCAAATCTATCTCTCTCTGCAAATGTTATATCTGCCTCCCCTGCAGTGCACATGGTTTTGCCCAACTGCTAAAAAATTTCCTGCTGCGATCAACTTGGAATTACCCCCTATTGGGCCCTACACACTGGCCGATATTTTGAAAGATATGAACGATCTCGTTCATAAATGAACGAGAACTCGTTCATATCTTTCAGTGTGGAGACTCCAGCGATGAACGATGCGCGGCCCCGCGCTCGTTCATCGCTGATCTCCCGTCGGCTGTGCATGCAGGCCAATATGGACGATCTCGTCCATATTTGCCTGCACTTCAATGCAGCCGGGTGACGGGGGGAGTGAAGAAACTTCACTCCCCCCGTCACTGCCCCCCCGCCGCCGGGTTGCTCGTCGGCCATATCGGCCGTCGGGCACCTCGGCGGCGCATCGCCGAGTGTGTAGGGCCCCTATGAGTGTGCTTACAAAGCTCACTGTGTACTGACCTAATGTTTAGTAAAGAGATCAATAATATTTTCTATAACAGACACCCATGCTCATAAATTAGTGTGAGCAGCTAATAATGCATGTTACATGCATGAATATCAATGTATACATCTTAAGCTTATAATGAAATATGATGTCTTTTCATACTAGATTTAGTTTTCTTTTAGGCTTAGTGGCCTTTTAATGGGAAAAATATCCCAAAAAAATGAGTCAGGCTTGATTACCTATAAACAATGTGTGTTGCTTGCAGGCATGATTAGTTCTGTTCTGCATAGTTGCAATGTTTCCGTTATTCCTTGCAAAGAGACCAAAATAAGGGTTTGGGGAGAAGCCATTTTCGTTTCAGCAATAGACTGTAAAAGTACTTGAAGAAAATTAACCTCAAGTAGAAATAAATACATTTGTGTCTAGGGGAAATACATAAATTCTTTGCACTTGCAGATATCTGCAAAACAAATCAGTGCTCAACAAAGGGGTTGCTATAATGAATGCTAGGGATAAACGAAATTGCAGCAAAATGTTACGCAAATGAGGTTTCATCGTAGGAACTGGCGTTTTGGCAATGGTTTGATACAGTCTTCGGTTTCTGAATTTGTTGCTGCAGAATGTAATTTCAATGAGTAGAGTTAGGATGATGTCCTCCAAATCATCAGTCATGGAAGGCCAAACACTGTACCTACAGTATGACGAAACAAGAAACATTTTACAAACACGTGACTTACGTAAATATTCTCATGACTGGTTCAGGAATAAGAATATTTTGCTCATCTCTTCTGAATACAAAGTTCATAAGACGCAGTTAAGATCTCAACTGGGAGTAACCTCAATAAAAGGGTGGAATCTACATCAGCTACATTAAAGCTGCAACCAAATAATGCCTTTATGTTTAGCAATTTTAATTATCTAAAATAGACCTATAATTTGTCATGGAAAACTCCCAAGTCAGAGGCGTTGCAAGGGGGGAGCAAAATGCTGGTTCCTGCTCAGTGACAGCACTGTTACATTATGTGCAGCATTCGGCACCTGTCACTGTGTAGGAGTCAGCACTGCAGGCACAGCACTCCCAGGGAGGCAGCCCACACCTCCCAAGCCCCCAAGTGACTAAAACACTGGTGCCTGGACGCAAAGCCCGGTCCCTCTATTGAAGCCATGCCCCCTTCCCCGCAATGCCTCGCCCCCTTTTTGGACCCCAAGTGATGAAAAATGGATGTTGGCCTGTGAAGCCCCGCCCTTTCTGTGAAGCCCTGCCCCCTTTTTTCGGTGCCACACCGGGTGTCCAGGAGGTAAGTGACCCCTCTGCCCCAAGTGTCCAGCTTTTGCTAGGGCGGTACTTATTTGAAGGTTTGTCCCTCCTTCTGATTGGGACAGCTTTGTCCCATTTGGGGTAGAGGGCTGGGAGGTATCTTCTGCTCTATACTAACAGGGCAGTGGTGAATAGATGTCATTGCTGGTGGGTGAAACAAGCAAATTGTGTTTTAGAGGAGGGGAACATGGTCAGCACAGTACATGGAACCCCCTCCCCCCCTTCCTCCCCCACCCGGGATGCATAGTCATGCTTCCTTGTATACATGCAGGGCCATCTTAATGTATATGCACACTGGGCAGCTTAATGTATAGGCACGGTTCTAGTTGCCTTCCAGCAGAGTTGGGCTGGTGCCACCGCAGCTTCTTGGAAGGCAGGTAGAAAATGTTGCCCAGCCGCTCTGATTGTGTATTACACAAAATCAGAGCAGTGAGGCAGTATTGTCTACCTAAATCCCAGCCTACACCCAGACAGTGAATGGCTGTCAGAATGCTGATTGGTGAGTGGCTGGCAGTCATTCACTGTATGGAAGCATGTCTAGAGACAGTGCGGTTCTGCAGACGTGTTTTTTATGTTTTATTTATTCCTGTGAATGGGTGGATAGAGGCCCAAGGGCATTGCTTTGCCTGGGGACTCTGCATGCAGCCGTGCAGCAGCACTAGCCCTGACTCTCCTACAGTAAATGTTGGGAGATATGGTCATGCCTATGTAACCCTCAGAATTTGAAACAAAGTTTATTGAGACACTTCTGTGTATTTTAGCTATAACAGCTGAGCATGTTAGTATGGGTGATTGTCCTAACAACTGTCAGGGGATAAAGTCTTAGTAAGCTTGTCTCTAAACAAGTGAGAGTTCATCTTGAAAAGTGGTTCGCCAAGGTCTTTCTAAATTAAATAAAGCTGCATTAGCCCATCTCCGGTCTGAGAGACGCTCTCCATCTTAAGAGAGTATATCAGAAGAATGCTGTATTTGTTTGAGAAAATACTGTGGGAGATCCATCACAGCATCCCAGCACAAACTGACCTAACACTGCACTGCCGACCAGAAAGTTATATGATACAGGCAGCACACTAAATAATAGAAGTCTTTTTTGTCCCCTGACCTCACCCCTCTTAGCAGAACTAATACCTAAGGAACTCTCCTAACTGTGAAAGAATTAGCCTGGGTCTCTCAGCCTGTGTGGAGGAGAGCTCGGCTTTACAATAGGAGAATGAAGAGGAGTGGATGGGCAAAGGAATTAAATGTATAATAAAGTGCTTCTAAGAAAGGCAGGACATATCCTCCGCCTATTCCTTCTCAGCGAGAAAAGCCTGCTTTACAGTTCATTGCTGACCAATTATCATCTATCTGGTAAGAAAAGTGATAGCTCAATTCTAATGCAGTATTAATCATAAAGAGTTGTTTCATGTCTCGGATCACTGTCCATAATTACAGCCTGACAAGTTATAAAGGCTTTATCATTAAGACAGTAGACAATAATTAAAAAATATGTATTTCTGCTGCAGGGTACACTGGGCTCCACAAGTCTGGACAATGGGGTGTAGAGTAGGATCTTGATCCGAGGCACCAACAGGCTCAAAGCTTTGACCTTCTTCCCAAGATGCATAGCGCCGCCTCCTATATCACCCCGCCTCCCAGAACAGGAGCTCAGTTTGTCAGTTGGTGCTGCAGTAAGCAGGCACTTAACAGAGGGGCTGCTCCAAGCAGCCCTGAGAAAAGCTTTTTATGAGGTAAAAAGTGAAGACTTCAAGGGCAGCAGCGGTGGTAAATGTCTTGTGACATTCACTGCTGCAGCTCCAGCTCTCCCCAGCGGCGCTGTACACTCCCGAGCCCTGGTTGCCGGGTACCTACAGCGGAGGCTCCGATTTTCTTCATGTTAGACACTCACGGCTGGGGCTCTCCAGGATCGCGTGGCCGTGCTTCGGGAGGTGGCAAGTGGGTCCCGCTGGCGGGACCCAGTCTTTATCGCGAACCGGCGCGGTCAGTGGGAGGCGGGCCGCGCGCACTGGTGGTGGACACTGTGGATACAGGCGATCCCACTAGATCACCAGGGCATGGGCGCAGGTCAGGTTTTCTCTTAAAACCGATTTTAATATCGCCCACAGTACCTGGTGGTTTTGCCAGCAAGGGGGATAAGGCTTAGACCTGAAGCCGCTCCCCCAGCCCCAGGGTGCCATTTCCAGCAAGTGTTCCCGCCCTGGAGCTGCATCTCTGTCTTTTCCTCACTCCCTGTCAGTGTCTGCGGCGCCATTATTCCTCAGCTCACTGTTCCTGGGACTGCTTGGGCAAATCCTCCTATGTAAAGCCGCCTGGTTGTCAGCGCTGTGCCTTTACGTGAAACTTAAGTATTCTACCTGCCTTTTTAGTCAGTGTTAGTAAGAAAGAGTGCATTTAGTCAGGGGTTTATAGTACAATTACCCTGTGATATACTTCCAGTTTCTTACTGTGTAGTGTGATATCTATTGACTATATAGCTGTGTAAGCTAGTCCAGTGCAGTATTATTGTCTGAAATAACCTCTGCATTGTACAAACCATGACTATTTGTGTGTGCATTGATAGCTGAGTGGTGTCCATCTCGTGTCTTTCACTCAACTTGCTATCCCTATATTCTATAACCTGAGGGGGCTTGGTGCGTCAGGTGTTATTTAATATAGGATTTTCACAAAGATATACTGTATTACATATTTTTCTCTGTGATTTAGTCACCATATCTCTCCTTTATCTCTGCTGGTGCTGACTACACTGCGCAGGGGTTTGGGTTTAGGGATATAGTGCTGCTAATAATTGTACTGTGTTACCTCATAATGCAAGTTATATCATGTCTGCTTCTGAGGGTAACGGTTCTGGGGCGGAACACACTGCTGGTGTTGCTGAAGCCACAGGCACATATGGGGAGAATATAGCAGCTGTGAGCTCTGGTTCTGGGGGCTCCTTGCCCCCCAGTGGGACTGTGGCAACGGAGGCACATACTGACCCTCCGTGGGCCGCTTTTTCCACGCTTCTGCATATGCTAGTTCATAAACTAACACCCCCTATGGGACCCCCAATGCCGGTACAACCGTATGTGGTTCCTGCAGCTAACCCGCCGTGGGCGGACGATTTATCTGCTCAATTAAAGAAGTTGAACCAGTCCCTGACTACTAAAAAGTCTGAACAACGCTCGCCTAAGTCCAAGAGGTCCTCTAAGTGAGCGCTCGTCTCCTCACAATCCACTGCTGTCACTGACATCTCGTCTGATGAAGACAGCACATACACTGACCCCACAGGTTCTGACTCAGATACGGCTGATGGGGAGGGTAGTTCACATGTGGATGTTCCTGATCTTTTGGAGGCTATTAAGTTAATTCTGCAGATTACGGATGATCCCGAGCCATCCGTTCCTCCTAAGAAACCAGATAGGTTCAAGCGTCAGAAGGTGATTAAACAAGTTTTACCTCACTCTGACCACCTAGTGGATATACGTCAGGAACCCTGGCAAAGCCCGGGTACGAAGTTTGTGCATCAAAAGAAGATGCTGGCTCGCTATCCTCTCACGCCAGAGCTGTCTAAGAATTGGGAAACGCCTCCTCCAGTAGACACACATGTGGCTAGGATGGTGGTATCCTCAGCTCTACCTTTTACTACCATCACGTCTCTAAAAGAGCCTACGGATAAACGTGTCGAGGGTTGTCTAAAAGCGATTTACACCTTCACGGGTGCTGCACAAAGGCCCACTATTGCAGCTACATGGGCGGCAGAGGCTATTGATGCATGGGCCTTAGAGTTAGAAGCTGAAATCTCCTCTGACCACGCTAGACAATGCTTGTCATATATTGTCACAGCTTCTTGCTATATTAAAGAGGCGGCTTCTGATGCCGGTATCCTAGCAGCCAAGGCCTCTACTACGTCAGTCCTGGCTCGCAGGATATTGTGGCTGAGATCCTGGTCTGTGAATCTGGACTCTAGAAAAACCCTGGAGGTACTCCCTTTCAAGGGGGATATTCTGTTTCGGGAGGACTTACATAAGATAGTGGCTGACTTGGCTACTGCCAAAACTGCCTGTCTGACTAATACAACTCCTTCTGTGTCGAAGGCCAAAGGCACGTCCTTTCGCCCCTTTTGTCCTTCAGGTAAAGCAAAAGGCCAGGCATCCCATAAGCAGGCCCGCACTTCCAAACCTGGTAAGACGAAGCCCAAAAGAGCCTGGGCTGCCCGTCAGCCGCATGACGGGGCGGGCCTCCCCCTGGGGAATCCCAGGGTGGGGGGCTGGCTTCTAGGGTATACCCTGGAATGGTTGAAGACCACTTCAGATGCCTGGGTACGGGAAGTCGTCACTCGAGGTTACGCCATAGCCTTCAAAAACCGACCCCCTCATCGATTTTGCCAGACAGACGTCCCATTGGACCAGACAAAGGCAAACACTCTGCATTCGGTGGTACAGACCCTCCAGGATACAGGAGTCGTAGTACAGGTGCCTCTTGCTCAGAGGGGCCGGGGGTACTATTCTCCGCTGTTTCTAGTCCCGAAACCGAATGGGTCCTCCCGGCCCATTCTCAACCTCAAGGCACTGAACAAGTTTGTGAAGGTTTCCAAGTTCTGTATGGAAACCCTTCACTCTATAGTTCTAGCCACGGAACCTGGGGACTACATGGTCTCCCTGGACATACAGGATGCTTACCTGCATATTCCTATAGCAGTGTCACATCAACAATACCTGAGGTTTGCTATTGGCAATCTCCATTACCAGTTTCGGGCGTTACCTTTTGGTTTAACAACGGCTCTGCGAGTCTTCACCAAAGTTATGGCGGTGCTGACGGTGGTACCCCGCCGTCAAGGGGTCAGGATACTGCCGTATCTGGACGACTTGTTAATCCTGGCAAATTCCCCAGATCTTCTCCTGCGTCATCTGGATATGACGGTCCGGTTTCTACAAGCCCACGGGTGGCTCATCAACTGGAAGAAATCCTCCCTGGTCCCTGCTCAGAGCATGGTGCATCTGGGAGCGCTGTTGGACACTCACAACCAGAGGTTGTTCTTGTCTCAGGAGAAAGTCCTGAAACTTAAGGACAGGATTCGTTGCTTCCTTTCTCGTCCGCAAGTGTCGATACATTCGGCAATGCAGGTGCTGGGCCTCATGGTATCAGCATTCGACATGGTGGAGTATGCTCAATTCCATTCTCACCCCCTCCAGAAGCTGATTCTAGCCAAGTGGGAAGGCCTGCCTCACCGGATCAGGTCTCAAATGATCTCTTTGACTCCGGAGGTCCGTCTGTCGCTGCTCTGGTGGCTCTAGGACCGACAATTGTGCAGAGGCCGTCCCTTCTGGATATCCAAATGGGTCCTGTTGACGACAGATGCCAGTCTAAGAGGTTGGGGTGCGGTGCTGGAGCAGCACTCCTTGCAGGGTCGGTGGACCATGGAGGAATCACTCCTCTCGATCAACATTCTGGAATTGCGGGCGGTCTTCAATGCTTTGAACCTAACCCAGCATTTGATTCAGAACCGTCCTGTTCAAGTACAGTCGGACAACGCCACCACAGTGGCTTACATAAATCATCAAGGCGGCACTCGAAGCCATTTGGCAATGAAGGAAGCCTCACGGATTCTACGTTGAGCAGAACGCCATCTACCGGCAATATCGGCAATATTCATTCTGGGAGTCCTGAATTGGGAAGCGGACTTTTTCAGTCGTCAGGACGTGCATGCCGGCGAGTGGGGCCTCCATCCAGAAGTGTTTCAACTCCTCGTGGAAAGGTGGGGTCTTCCAGATGTGGATCTGATGGCATCTCGACACAATCACAAGGTCCCGGTCTTCGGAGCAAGGACAAGGGATCCTCAAGCAGCATTCGTGGATGCGCTGGCAGTGCCGTGGAGGTTTCGGCTGCCGTACGTGTTCCCTCCGGTGTCACTCCTGCCCAGGGTAATTCGGAAGTTCAAGCAAGAAAAAGGAAATCTTCCTCTCATAGAGTCGGCGAGGCCCAGGCGGCACTGGTTCTCAGACCTGCAAGGCCTATCGTCAGAGCGTCCACTTCTACTTCCACAACGCCCAGTCCTCCTAGTTCAGGGCCCCTGTGTCTACCAGGTCCTAGCCCGACTGTCTTTGACTGCGTGGCTCTTGAAGCTTCCGTCTTAAGAGCTAAGGGGTTTTCTGAAGAGGTCATTAAAACTATGTTGCGGGCCCGGAAACCGGCCTCTGCTCGGATTTACCATCGGGTCTGGCATTCCTACTTTGTTTGGTGCGCATCTAACCATTATGACGCTTCCAAGTTTAGTACAGCCAAACTTTTGGCTTTTCTACAGCAGGGCCTAGATTTAGGCCTGCGTCTGGCCTCCCTCAAGGTTCATATTTCTGCCTTGTCAGTGTGGTTTCAGAGAAAAATTGTGACTTTACCTGATGTTCATACTTTCACTCAGCGTGTGTTGCGTATCCAACCTCCCTATGTCCCGCCTGTGGCTCCTTGGGACTTGTCGGTGGTTTTGGAGGCATTACAAGAGTCTCCATTTGAACCTCTTGGTTCAGCTGACCTTAAGTGGCTTTCCCTTAAGGTGGTGTTTCTGTTGGTTATTGACTCTGCTAGAAGAGTGTCGGATTTGGGTGCCTTGTCTTGTAGTTCCCCATATCTGATTTTTCACCGTGACCGGGCGGTTCTTAGGACTCGTCCCGGATATTTGCCTAAGGTAACATAGTATCTGAGGTTTAAAAAAGACAATTGTCCATCGAGTTCAACCTATTTGTTGTCTCCTATGCATGATGATTTGACTAAAATTTCTGACTGATGCTGCTGTCAGCCTTTGCATTTTATCCCTATTTATAGTAACTATAATGCATGACTATGCACCATACCCCTGGATATCCTTATCCGTTAGGAATTTATCTAACCCATTCTTAAAGGTGTTGACAGATTCCGCCATTACAACTCCCTCAGGCAGGGAATTCCAAACATGTATTGTCCTTACCGTGAAAAAGCCTTTATGCCGTATTGTGCGGAATCTCCTCTCCTCTAACCTGAGCGAGTGTCCACGAGTCCTCTGTGCTGATCTAACCAAAAACAGGTCCCGCGCAAGCTCTGTGTATTGTCCCCTTATATATTTGTAGATGTTGATCATATCCCCTCTTAGTCTCCGCTTTTCCAATGTAAACATACCTAGTCTTTCAAGCCTTTCCTTGTATTCCATCGTCTCCATGCCCTTAATTAGTTTGGTCGCCCTCCTCTGAACCTTTTCTAGCTCCAGGATATCCTTTTTGTAGTACGGTGCCCAGAATTGTACACAGTATTCAAGGTGTGGCCTCACTAGTGATTTATATAACGGGAGTATAATACTCTCGTCCCTAGCATCAATACCCCATTTTATGCATGCTAATATCTTATTAGCCTTCTTTGCTGCAGTCCTACTTTGGGTACTACTGCTTAGTTTGCTATCTATGAGGACACCTAAGTCCTTTTCCAGTACAGAATCCCCTAATTTTACCCCATTTAGTAGGTAGGTGTAATTTTTGTTCTTGTTACACCTACCTACTAAATGGGGTTTCTTCGTTACACCTTAATCAGGAGATTGTGGTTCCAGCTTTTGTCTCTCCTGATTTGTCTCCCAAAGAGCAGTCTTTGGATGTGGTACGGGCTCTCCGTTTCTATGTGAAGAGAACTGCTTCTATTCGAAAGTCTGATTCTCTCTTTGTTTTGTTTGGATTTCACAAACGTGGCTGGCCTGCTCACAAGCAGACCCTGGCCAGGTGGATCAGAATGGTGATTGCGCATGCTTATGTGAAGGCTGGTCTGTCAGCTCCTGTTCACATTACAGGCCATTCTACTCGGTCTGTTGGACCTTCTTGGGCGGCCCAACGTGGTGCGACCCTTGATCAATTGTGCAAGGCGGCTACGTGGTCCTCCGGGAACACGTTCATAAGGTTCTATGCCTTCGATACTGCCGCTTCCCAGGATGCTTCCTTTGGACGCCGGGTTCTTGTGCCCGCTACAGTGCGTCCCCTCCCATAAGGAACTGCTTTAGGACATCCCCATTGTCCAGACTTGTGGAGCCCAGTGTACCCTGCAGCAGAAAACGAGTTTTATGGTAAGAACTTACCCTTGTTAAAACTCTTTCTGCGAGGTACACTGGGCTCCACAAGGCGCCCACCCTGACGCACTTAGCTTCTTTGGGTTGATATGGCATTAGCCGCTGACACTTCTCTTGTCGTGAGAGTGTGGTGTATGTGGCTACTAACCGTTGTCGTCTCTTTTCCTGCTACTGCATTGGGCTGGTTAACTAAACTGAGCTCCTGTGCTGGGAGGCGTGGTGATATAGGAGGCGGCGCTATGCATCTTGGGAAGATAGTCAAAGCTTTGAGCCTGTTGGTGCCTCGGATCAAGATCCTACTCTACACCCCATTGTCCAGACTTGTGGAGCCCAGTGTACCTCGCAGAAAGAGTTTTAACAAGGGTAAGTTCTTACCATAAAACTCGTTTTTCTTTAAAACTGCAAAAATGTATTCCAACAATGTTCACATGCTGCAGAAATCACATCAGTAACAAATGTGGTAGTTGATGAACTATAATTGTATTTCTGTCAGGAGAAGAGTTGAGGTGGTCACTGTTGCTGTTTTAAATGAGAGCTGGCACTGACACAAGGGGGAAAATGTAATCAGGTGCAAGAAGCCAGAGTTGTACGAGGTTGTGTAAGAATTAAATATGTGCGACGGGCACTTTCCGTGTTTTGGTTTTGGATCTGGATCCCCGCTCATGTTTTAGATCTGGATTGGTTTTGCCAAAACCACCCTTTCGGGTTTTAGTTTTGGTTTTGGTTCTGGATGATTTTTGAAAAAAACATAAAAATAGCTAAAATCACAGAATTTGGGGGTAGTTTTGATACTACAGTATTATTAACCTTAATAACATTCATTTCCACTCATTTTCAGTCTATTCTGAACACTTCACACCTCACAATATCGTTTTTAGACCAAAAGGTTGCAATGAGGTAGCTGGATGACTAAGCTAAGCGACACAAGTGGGCGTCACAAACACCTGGCCCATCTAGGAGTGGCACTGCAGTGGCAGACAGGATGGCACTTTTAAAAACTAGGCCCCAAAGAGCACATAATGCAAAGAAGAAAAAGAGGTGCGAGATGGACCCCTATGTTGTATAAAGAGGACATGCACACTTTAACAAACCAATCATTTCAGCAACATGACTGGCTGAAATGATTGGTTTGTTTGGGCCCCCACCAAAAAAGTAGCAATTAATCTCTCCTTACACAAACTGGATCTACAGTGGCAAGATGTCATACTAATTCTCAGATACCACCACCCCCCCTCTCTTCAGTGTTTACATTGTCATCCTCACAGAGAAATAATATTTAAACAAACAAAACCACATCATTTAGGTGTCAGTGGATTGCTTACGCTATTACCAAAAATTTCTGAACTTAACAATGACTTATGATGAATGCGCTGCAGGTGACGTATAAGGGAGGATGTTCCAAGGTGGTTAACGTCCTTGCCCCTACTTATTATGGATTGACAAAGGCAACAGATGGCTTGACACCTGTTGTCCGGATTTGTGACTAAATAATTCCACACCGAAGAGGTGGCTTTTCTGGTATTTTGCCCAGGCATCACAATGGGCTTATTCCTCCCCCATGGACAACAACTGTCTCCACCAGTGCCTGTTTTAAACAAACCACATCACCATCAGTATCCTCGTCAACTTCCTCCTCAGCGCCAGCAACACTCATATCCTCATCCTGGTGTATTTCAACAGTGACATCTTCAATTTGAATATCAGAAACTGGACTGTGGGTGCTCATTCCAGCACTTGCAGAGGGCGTGCAAATGGTGGAAGGAGCCACCTCTTCCTGTCCAGTGTTGGGAAGGTTAGGCATCGCAACCGTAGACAGACTTGGACTCTCCTTGGGGATTTGTGATACCATCTTAGAATGCAGTTCTTTGCTGTGCTTTTGACAGCTTAACTCTTCATTTTTCTTGCGGGAGGATGAGGGCTTCCATCGTCTTGTGAAGCTGAACAACTAGTCATGAACATAGACCAGGGCCTTAGCCATTCCTTGCCACTCCGTGTTGTAAATGGCATATTGGCAAGTTTACGTTTCTCCTCAGACGATTTAAATTTATTTTTTTGGGTCATTTTACTGAACTTTGGCTTTCTGGATTTTACATGCCCTCTATTATGACATTGGGCATCGGCCTTGGCAGACGACATTGATGGCATTTCATCGTCTATGTCATGACTAGTGGCAGCAGCTTCAGCACTAGGAGGAAGTGGTTCTTGATCTTTACCTATTTTATCCTCCAAATTTTTGTTCTCCATTATTTTTCTGGTGTTATATAACAATATGCGGCACAGGAGAGCGTAACCCTACACCACACAGGGCAAACCCTGTAAAAATTATTTGGATAATAACCATTTTATTTGGAGTTATTATAATAATATGCAGCACAGGAGAGCGTACCCCTAAACCACACACACACGACAAAGCCTGTCAAAATTATTTGGATAATAACCCTTTTATTTGGAGTTATTATAATAATATGCAGCACAGGAGAGCATACCCCTAAACCACACACACGGCAAAGCCTGTAAAAATTATTTGGATAATAACCCTTTTTTTTGGAGTTATTATAATAATATGCAGCACAGGAGAGCATACCCCTGCACCACACAGCGAAAACCCTGTAAAAATTATTTTGATTAAATATTAATAACCCCTTTATTTGGAGTAAATAATATACAGCACAGGACAGCACCACTGGACTTATACAGCAGTACCGCTTGAGTTATACGGCAATACCGATGGACTTATACAGCAGCACCACTGGACTGGACTTATACAGCAGCACCACTGGACTGAACTTATACGTCAGCACCACTGGACTAAACTTGTATGGCAGCACCACTGGACTGGACTTATAAGGCAGTACCACTGGACTGGACTTATACAGCAGCACCACTGGACTTATGGCAGCACAGGACACCACCACTGGAGTGACTTGCCTGATGCAGCACAAGACAGCACCACTGGACTGGACTTATACAGCACCACTGGACTTATACAGAAGTACTGCTGGCATTATACGGCAGCATTGCCGGACTTATACGGCAGTACCCATGGACTTATACGGCAGTACCCCATGACTAATACGGCAATACCCCCGGATTTATACGGCAGTACCACTAGACTGGACTTATGCGGCAGCACCACTGGACTGGACTTATACGGCAGTACCGCTGGACTTATACGGCAGTACCGCTGGACTTATTTGGCAGCACCATTGGACTGGACTTATATGGCAGCACCACTAAACTTATGGCAGCACAGGACACCACCACTGGACTTATGGCAGCACAGGACACTGCCACTGGACTGATGCAGCACAAGACAGCACCACTGGACAGGACTTACACAGCAGCACTGGACTTATGGCACCACAGGACAACACCACTGTGATTGGACTGATACAGCCAAGACACCACCACTGGACTGATGCAGCACAAGACAGCACCACTTGAATGATACAAAAGAGCATGTCGCCATCCCACACGCCACGCCACTTTCCCACACAGACACTGAGGAGACATGTCCTCTCACTACACTCTCCAGGAATGGAGTGAAAATGGCAGTGACGCACAGATCCTTATATGGTATACAAAACCCGTGAGAATCCGACAGCGGGATGATGACATTTTGCCTCGTTCTGGTTTCTGAGTCTGGCGGGAAAACCCGAGCTGGACTCGGATCCAGACTCGAAGCGTGAAGTTTGGGGGGGTTCGATACTCAGGGAACCAAACCCGCTCATCTCTAGCAAGAATGCTCGTATTTTTAAAGTGGCAATCATTTTCAAGGCAAAACCAGATTGGTTTTGCCTTGTAAATGATTCCTTCTTTAAAAATAGGGTATTCTCGCACAATCTCCTGCACCTCCGGCTTCTCGCACCCTATTACATTTGCCCCCTTGTGTAAGTGCCAGCTCTCATTTACTATATTTACTAAAATTCGATTTTGGAAAGCACTTTATGAATCTTCAAAATCGATTAAAATCAATTCCTTTTGAGTTTCTACATTTTTAAAAGTTTTCCTTATTCACTAAAAAATCGATTTTGCTTCAATTTTCAAATCAAATTCGATGTTGCCCGATTTTGGGAAGGGATTTCGAGTTGAATTTATGAAATCCCTTACCAAATTGAACCTCAAACCATTAAAATCCCCAGCAAAGTCAAATGCAAAATCGAACAGAACTTCCTCATTGCTTCCTATTAGTCCAAATCTATCACATGCACACTATTTAAAGGGAAAGCTCTCTCTATGATGATTTTTTTTAAATACTTACAGCTGATTTGTTGCTAACAAAAACCCTCTGCCTGCTCCCTTTTATTGCATAATCTAGGAGGAGTGGTTTATTTAATTAATGTGCGATTATGCAACAGACAGCAGCAGAGCACACTATCGAACATTTTTGACAAATTATATAATAATATGCCTTCAGAATTGTATATATTTTTTTAAAACCAAAGATGCATTCTGCCATGGAGTGGGTTTCTATACTGTATGTGTCTCTTTATACTTATACTCAGCAGGAGTATGTGGATTTGACAATGAAGTCACAAGCCAAGAGCAACAGCCATAGCCTCAACAGCCTTTTGGAAGGGGAACAAATTAGAACAATATAATATAAATTATTATTAGCTGCTTTATTAGCCCATACTGGTATACAACATCCATCCATCTGACAGTTGTCCCATGAGAATTTTTTCAGACAGGGATGAATTGTTGAGGATGTAGGCATAATGGGTTGAATCAGGATAGCCAGTTACAACAGTCATGATTTTAAATTTCTATATATTTTCTAGCCAAATTTCCCAATATTGTGCTCTGGTGTGAACTATTGCACATTAATGGAATAAGTATAATGACTGTAAGTATAAATATGTGCACTATTCAACTCATAAAGCTGCTAATGGTGCTCTGATTGATCCTCCAGGGTTTTCTCAGTCAGGTGGTGATTTGCATTGTGCACCTACCTGCTCAACATACCATAAACTTGGACATCCATTATTACTAATTCCACACTGCCCTGCATGCTTTTGGGTACTTAAAAAGTCGTCAATATCAATTTCCTACCATTAGAGTGGATTTAGAAGCCAAAATCGAATGTCTAACACCACTCTAAACATTTGAGAATTTGAGGTTTGATTTGGAGTTCAATTTAGAGATTGATTTCAAATCGAATTTTAGTAAATGAGGGGGTTCTATGATGGGCTATGGGAAAATCAGAAATTCAATTTCTATTGGGATGTGAGTTAAATTTGGCAATAGAATCAATTTGACATTCGATTTGGTCTTTAGTAAATCTGTTCAACCCAAATCGAATAGAAATCTAATAGAAACAGAATGCCAAATCCCTTGAATCACCAATATCGAACTTTAGTAAATTTTGCACCAGGTCTTCAATACAGAACCCAGGTACAGCCTAGGCTAGGCAATAAAGTCAGATGCTAATGCTACACTACGTTACTGGTTGCCACATTGGGACAAGTTAGGCTATTCCTCGATCTGCCCTCACAAACAATGTGTGCTCCATCCATGACAATGAAATTTTGGGCCTGATTCTAAGTCGGTCGGATCTTTGTGCACAGGTGGAAAGTTTTTGCAGAAATCACATTCAAATTTCCACATTTGATTCTGGGTTTGATGCAACTTGGCTGAACCAACCTATCCATGAACATTTCATGCAGCAACAATGTGAGAGCACGGAACTGCCATGTCTTGTGGTTATAAGAATGTCACGGGAGTATATCTAAAGCTGAATAGTATGTTTGGAGGAGGGAAACCTGTTTCTGACCAATCTCTTGCATCTAGCATGAAGCTGGCAGTTGTGACACCTTACATTAAATCATACTTACAGATGTAGCCAGGCTCATTGTGGCTGTAATGTGGCCTCACAGGCACTCCCGGCGTGCCTAGTTGCACACGCTCCAGGCCATGCCGGGATGCGGCTTTTGTTGCCCAATACAATGTCAATGAGGCTCAGCTGTGACTAAGACATACACACATGCCAGCATGCACTCATTATGGCAAACGAGACACGCGTATTTGCAGCCACAATGAGTGCGGCTACATTTATTACTACTTTTTGAGTCTTCTCTCCACGAGATGCCTGGAGTACATTGTCACACCTCAGGCTCCCCGTACCCTGCTACAACTGTTAGAGCTGCCAATCTTCTCTATATCACCACTGCTTAAGTGCACCAGCACACTGCTGTCTTCACAGCAGTGCTTTCTTTTAGGGGGGAAGATGGGTGGTTTAAAATTAATCATAACTCCTCCCCCTCTACACATTACTCCTCCCACTTCCAGTCTTGGCTTCTCCAATTGAATGTGCTGTGAACACCAGGCACATCAGTCAATTAAATATACACACGCAGACACACAGGCAGCCGATTCATTATTTCTGATGTCACAACACAATTCAGCCAGAACACTGGTGAATGACATAACTGCAGCAGTGATATGACTTCCCCATGTTATTATAGGAGCTTATATTTTTTTTCTAGTGAAGACTGCAGCATTGTCTGTATTCAGCAGGATTCTAGAACCTCTATTTGTCAGACACACTACCTAGATTTGTGCCGCAAATTGAGACCAATTAAAAAAAAAGCTGGCCATTGTTTTGTTCATATGTTTGTAAATCCAGTCATCAGGACACAGAGACATGTGAGTTCACTGCTGTGCTGTTTATTCCATCACCAACTCCAGACACACTGCATACTGGACCACCCACTTCCCAGCATCCCCCTGGTCCCAGGGACCCTCACTGAAGATTCAGGCTTACACAGATTAATAAGGGAGTGTCTACAAATATTAAGCATTCTAATACACTAACATCACATCCTCTTTTCTTTAAAATAAGCCCTGTACGCTTCAATGCAACAATTAACAACATCATATTAAGAACATCATCTAACACGTTTCAATGAGTCTCTCAGGTCTGCGTATTTCCCTTTTGTGTCTTTCATACACAGTCTGTGTTTCATCTACCATGTTGGACCTTTCTAGAATCGTGGTTTGTTCACCATTATGAGGATCATCATACATGTCAGATGAAGGGTATTCTTCAGTCATGTTGTCTTCATTATGGTTAGGTTGAGATCTTAAATCCACCCAATTTCTTCTTACTTCCGTTCCATGCTCTGTACGTATAGTATAAGATCTTGGTGCTACTTGTGCTTGCACAATACCTTTCTGCACTCAAATCCCTTTCTCGTGATCTCTGAGACGGACTTGGTCACCTGATTTTAGATCAGATAAGCTTTTTGCTCGCCTGTCATGGAACAGTTTCTGTTTCGCCTGTTGACGTTCCTTACTCAGTCTGACCAACGCTGAGTTATGTGTATTAAGCAGTTCATCATGTATCGGGATATTTGCTCTAATTCTCCTTCCCATCAGCATTTGTTCAGGAGAAAGTCCATTCTGTAAAGGTGTATTGCGGTAGATTAAAAGACTTTTGTAGAAATCTTCTCTACCTTCTTGAGCTTTTTTCATGAGACTCTTTACAGTTTTTACTGAACTTTCCACCAACCCATTTGAGCGCGGATAGTGGGGACTTGACGTAGTATGGACAAATTCCCACTCATCAGCAAATTGTTTAAATTCAGCACTGGAAAACTGAGGACCATTGTCAGTGAACACTTCCATAGGAACACCATGCCTTGCAAAGATTGACTTCATGCAATTGATTACGGCTTTACTAGTAGTTGTATGTAGTGTCTTCACCTCAGGGTAGTTAGAGTAATAATCAATCACGACAATGTACGTTTTCCCATTACAATCAAACAAATCTGTGCCAACTTTCTGGTACGGTCTCTCTGGCACTGTGTGAGGACTCAGTGGCTCGACTTGTTGTTTCGGTCTATACGTAAGACATAATTCACATGTACCTGTAGTCTGTGCTATGTCTTGGTTCATTCTTGGCCAATACATAACTCCACGCGCTCTCTGCTTACATTTTTCTTCTCCTAAGTGGCCTTCATGTATCTTGCACAGCATAGTTTTTCTTAGTCGTGCAGGTATGACAAACCTATTGCCTTTGTAAATAATACCATCGACAACTGTAAGGTCACTGCGGTACATCCAATAATCATGGATAGACAGCGGGCACGCATGTTTTTCTGTTGGCCAACCTTTCAGAATGATATCTTTCAACACTTTCATTGTGTCATCTGTCTCAGTTTCTTTCCTAATCTGTTCTTGTCTTGCAAGAGACACTGGTAGAAAAGCTATGATCAAATTAACATAGGCTTCTATCTCTTCATCCATCAGACTTTTGGAACCTTCACTTTTGTTCACAGCACGAGAAAGTGTATCAGCAATGTACATGTATTTGCCGGACAGTACAGCAAGTGTACATCATATTTCTGTAGTCTGATAAGCATTCGTTGAATTCTCATGGGACAGTCATGTAATGATTAAGTCATGATAGCTACCAATGGCTTCTGGTCAGTTTCCACTGTAAATGTTTGACCATACACAAACTGATGAAATCACTCACATGCATATGTGATCGCTAGAAGTTCTTTTTCTATCTGAGCATACCTTGTTTCAGCACTTGTCAGTGCTCTTGATGCATAGATTACTGGTTGCCATGTATCCTCATGTTCTTGTAACAGCACTGAGCCTAGGCCAAATTGCGAAGCATCTGCTGAAATTCTTATTCTTTTCGCAGGATCAAAGAAGTTTAGCACTGGTTGCTCTGTAATGATCTGTTTCAAGTTTTGCCAACTGTCTTCTTGTTCATGTGACCACATCCACTCATTATCTTTGTCCAACAACCATCTAAGAGGGGCTGTTCGTTCTAGAGAGCTGAGAAATAAACTTTCCTAAGTAAGTAATCATTCCTAGGAATCTTCTGACGTCGTCTTTGTTGTTAGGACGTTCCATGTTCACTATGGCTGATATTTTCCTTGGGTCTGGTTTTACACCTTGATCCGAGACCACGTCGCCCATAAAGGTAAGTGTATTCACGCCAAATTCACATTTGTCCTTGTTTAGCTTTAGATTCACTTTCTTGACAAGTTCCATTATTTGTCTCAATCTAGAATCATGTTCTTCCTTTGTAGATCCCCAGACAATAATGTCATCCATCATTGTTTCAACACCTGGAATATGTTCAAAAATCATGTGTATCTTTTTGTGATATACTTCTGGAGCAGACAATATTCCATATGGTAGTCGAAGAAATCTGTATCGACCTTCTGGTGTATTAAATGTACAAAGCTTTGAGCTGGCCTCATCTAGCTTCATTTGCCAGAATCCTGAAGATGCGTCCAATTTACAGAACCATTTTGCTCCCGCAAATTGCGACATTATTTCATCTCTGGTTGGTAGTTTGAAATGTTCTCGTTTAATAGCTTTGTTTAAATCTCTGGGGTCTAGACATATTCTGAGTTGTCCATTTTTCTTTTCAACAATTACTAAGGAGCTTACCCATTCAGTAGGCTCATCAACTTTCTGTATCACACCCAAGGCTTCCATGCGATTTAATTCTTGTTTCAGTTTTTCTCTCAGCGCAAATGGCACTTTTCTACAGGGGTGTATCACTGAAGAAACTTGCGTGTCTATATTTATTTTATGCTCTCCAGGCAAACAACCTAGACCTTCAAACAAGTCTCTGTATTCTGTAAACATCGATTTGCAGTCATCTTCTCCTTGTGATGTCACCATAAAAACTTTCTTTAGCAAGCTTAGTTTCTCACAGGAACTTAATCCTAGAATCAGGTGCACATTTTTATCCACAATCAGTAGAGATGTTTTAAACTGTTGTCCCTTATATTTCAGTGTCACCAAGCATGTACCTTTCACAGGAATTTCCTCCCCAGTGTACCCTGTAACTTTCACTTTGGCTGGATGAATTTTAGGTTTTACTCTAAAAGTCTTATAGTCTTGAAAAAATATTAAATTCACCTGTGCGCCAGTATCAAACTTAAAGGGAATGACAATATCGTTCACAGTTAAAGGGACAATCCATTGTTTCTTATCTGCACTGCAAATTTCAATGTAATCCACAAAGAATTCCTCTGTTTGTTTAACATTGCTTGTTTCCCTTTTCATTTTACAGCATTTGGCAAAATGATTAAGTCTACCACATTTCATGCAGGTTTTACTATAATCAGGGCACATTTTAGGATTGTGAGCATTTCCACATCTACTACACATTTCCTTATTAGACTGTGGCTTAGACTGCTTAATTCTTGAGAATGGAGGTTTGCTTGGCTCTGTGTTCTGCACTACATGGACAGCAGCATCAATTTCCTTGTGTAACTTTTTGGCTTGAAATCTAGTTATTTCTCCAGATCTGCACATAGTCACTGCCTTTTCTAGTGTTAGGTCTTGCTCTCTCAGCAGTCTCTCTCTGAGTCCATTATCAGGTATTCCACAGACAATACGATCTCTAATCAGTGAATCCTTTAAATCACCAAACTCACAGGTTTTACTGAGTGATTGCAGCTCTGTAACATACTGATCAAATCCATCTACAGACTTCTGATCACGTGAAAAACTTATATCTTTCATATGTCACATTTTTCCTTGGCACAAAGTAATCTTCAAACTTTTGCATATAGAAGATAGCACCATATTCTGCCCCTCATCAAACTGAAAACTATTATAAATGTCCAGCACATCCTCTCCTATCACATGGAGGAAAATGGATGCCTTAGTTTTGTCAGCCTCTGTATCAGCTCCACATGCAGCAAGATATATATTAAACCTTTGCTTAAATCTTTTCCAGTTTTCAGACAAGTTACCAGACATCAGCATGCTGGTTGGAGGAGCCAGTTTATCCATAGTTACTCACTGTTTGAAGAGAGGAGCACATGGCAGGCTTTGCAGACACTGAGTATCACAGCCTTACAGACTTCTGCAGGATTCTTTCACACTCTGAGAGCACTAGCAGTCCAAGTTACACTTCTTTTGACACCATGTTTTGTTCATATGTTTGTAAATCCAGTCATCAGGACACAGAGACATGCGAGTTCCCTGCTGTGCTGTTTATTCCATCACCAACTCCAGACACACTGCACACTTGACCACCCATTTCCCAGCATCCCCCTGGTCCCAGGGACCATCACTGAAGATTCAGGCTTACACAGATTAGTAAGGGAGTGTCTACAAATATTAAGCATTCTAATACACTAACATCACAGCCATCATCTCACAGGCACCATGTCAGACCATCACTAATTTAAAACAAAATGTTATCTCTGTAAGCAAAAAACAAATGAAAAAACAAAACATCTACATGAATTGTATGAATAGTATTCCCTTTTAAACCCTGACTTTCTTTTGTTTTTATGCTATAATTGACCCCCCGCTCCTTTATTAAACAGCCTTCTGATCTATGGGACAACCCAAATGATTCTCCTTCCTTCTATCCCTTGAAATGCTTACAGGCAGTTTCCTGCAATCTGATTGGTGGATAATTCCTACCATCCATCCATCAATCAATGTGGGGAGACCTCCAACCACTTTGAATGGTGAATGGCAAGTGCTTTACACTAGTCAGAATTCTAACAGTCATTTACAGCTCTGTGACAGCGCGGCTGTGGTGCACATTGTGTGTTTTTATAGAATCCATCTGTGGCCAGGAAGAAGGCAGAGTAAGTTCTAGGGTCTCCCCAGCTGGCTACTCCAACCGCAGCTCCAGCTCTCCTGCTGGCACACCTTCCCTCACGTCACCAACTATCTAGTTGCACCCCTGTCGGTAGGTGTGCAGGGTCCTGGCTGCCGCTGCACACAGCTGATAGACCTCAGTCTGCTCACCTCGCTGCAGCCCTGTACTGCTTATGGTGAGGCGGCTATTCCTGTAAGCTGCAAAAATGTGTGTGTTAGGGAGGAAAGGCAATCGCCCTCATCACCATACCCTGGGTCTGCCAATGCTTTACAGTAAGTGTGAATCTTAATTGTCCTTTCTGCACCAGGTTCACTACAATGTCCTACAACCGCTGTATGTTCCAGGCTTCCACAGTGTAATACAACCACTCTTTAACCCCTGTAATACCAATGGGTGTATTACCTGAATTGCCCCTGTACCTGTACCCAATAAACCCAGTACTCTGGTTAGTGACATTCTGTGTGACATGACAGTCACTTTCATATCTGCAGTGCACTTAATGTTATCACTTTCCCAAAGGGCTACAAATATTTAAACAGTTCCAATGGGCCCCTCTGTCACACTCTCAGTGTAGGTGGCCCAGTCATGAATTACACTAGCATAAGCCGCTATTGTACCAGTGTATCTCCATCAATTTTTAACTGCACTGTCCCTGCTTTATTTTAATGACTGACTATATCTCATATGCTTCAGCCAAGGCATACAGATGGCGGAGAGAAGCCAGCCAGTCGCCTTCATTTAGAACAGCCATATGGAGGAGGCTTGAAAAAGAGACTTGCTGTCTCAAAACGCATCGGCGGACTCCTTCTGTGCAACCAAGGACTCTCTACATTAGAGACGAGCACCCACCGCTGGTATAAGCCTAGAAGCCAGATGCAGGGTATAACGGGTACACCTGCGGCTTCTCCACCCTCTTTACGGTATGACTCATTACTGACTCTCCCATGGCAAAGTTTTAAAAAGTGCTATCTCTTTGAGATCTGTAAATATTTAATTCTGTTATTTACATGAAATTTGTTATTTTTTTTATCTTAACATTATGAAGTATCTTCCATGAATTTCCACTTGAATTGGTTCTGCTGGGTAGCACCGTACTTATGACACAACCATACATACTACATGGAGAACGCTGTCTTCGAGCAGAAAACATAATGCATGGCAAGCAGGTAAGGATATTGGCCTTGTTTATAGCATGTTCCCCATGCCCCTAGCATGAAAATTAGAGGTGTGGCTCCTGGGGATAGCATACCCTGTGCAACCACGCCCCCTTATACTGAGGCCATGCCCCTTTCCCGGGAGCGCATGCAAATATGCCTATCGCTGCTGGCTCCATGCCCCCCCATCGTCATTTTCTTCTGGATCCTCCCTTTGCTACAAGTAAAGTGGGTTACAGGTATGAGGCAGGCTTCACTACATGGATAGCTGTGTATATATGGGAAGTTCTACGGTATCTCTCTTATTGATATTACAACTTGTTGCTTTATCACCCTAAACCTAAACTGCTTTATTTCCAACCTAGTTAATTGTGTAATTAACCAGATAACAATTATCACTATTTAAACTATGCTGCAGTGTATTTTTTGTGGTGAGTCAACAGAGTACTAAGGAGTTGATCCCAATATAACTGCAAGTCATACACGGGTCGGTTACATATGCTTAGGCTATATCCTGCACAATATGAAGCTGGTTGGCCACTTGTATACTAAATAACTATCATCAGGAAACCTGGGGCCAATGCAGTGTTGTTACTGAAAGTTTTATTTACTTGATATTAGCTATATTTACCACAATGGAACAAATAGCATAGTTAATAATTTTTGTCTGTTCTCCCCTATATATTCTGAACCACCTGTGAAGTCCTACATTTTACTGAACAATATTACCTCCCCCAACCAGTCATTCAGGAGCTGCCATAAGTGGCAGGAAAAGATTTCCATCTTTAAATAAAGTTTAGGAGCCCCCTGGGCCTGTCATTAAAAAGAAAATGAAAGAAATCCCTTTTCCATTTTTTGCCGGGCACTGTAATTGGTCTGGACACAGCAGGAGTGGGGGAACCCCGCTGAGCACCTGAACTCTGCCCTCCCTCCAGCATACCTCCTTCTTGTCTCTCCGAAGCTGGGAGCTCTATGTGAGATTTTACCTTAAAGACCGTCTGACCTCTTCCCAGCAAGACAGGGAAGATGTGAGGTTTATAGGGGAAACCATTTGGCTGACAGAATTCCCAGACGTCAGAAGTCAGTTCTCCATATTCTTCACCCAATGAAAAGCTCACTGCCACTTCTGTGGCAGATCCTAGTGGGCTGTAGTACCATTAAAGAACCAATATATTGTCATTTCTTTTCAATTCATGATAATTATAGTTCACAGAAAGTAAAAAGAAAGAATAAAACACAACAGATAGCCTTTATGCCATTATTATATAACACATGCCATGCACTTTTGTTATGCAGTACTTAGAGTTGCCATCCATAAGATTAATTTAAAAATGTAATGACAAAAGAAGGTTCACCTACTAGGGCCTATATAAACAGCTTTCATTTATTTACGCCAGCTGTCTCCAGCAGAGTCTGTCTGAAACATTCCTGCATCATATCTTACAATGCCTTAGATACTATTTAACATACAGTACAGTGTATATTAATATATGATGGTTCCTATTTTTGATTTTCTGTTTCAATAGCCATTATTTAATGGCTACACATTATACACTACTTATTATAAATTCCAAACACATGCTAAGGCTAATTTTGTTAGCAGTCAATAACCTAACATAGGTCCTAATTCAGACCTGATTGCAGCAGCAAAATTTTTCTCTAATGGGCAAAACCATGTGCACTGCAGGTGGGGCAGATGTAACATGTGCAGAGAGAGAGTTAGATTTGGGTGGGGTGTGTTCAAACTTAAATCTAAATTGCAGTGTAAAAAGAAAGCAGCCAGTATTTACCCTGCACAGAAACAAAATAACCCACCCAAATCTAACTCTCTCTTCACATGTTATATCTGCCCCACCTGCAGTGCACATGGTTTTGCCCATTACAGAAAGATTTTGCTGCTGTGATCAGGTCTTAAATTGGGCCCATTATGCGCCTATTACGCACATAAACCCATAGCACCAGAGTTGTTTGGCATTAGTGCTAACCACTGTGCCACCCTTTTTAGAAGTCTTTTTATTGCTGTGTTTCATTAAATCATTTAAAGGTGAATACATAAGCTGTATTTTTGCCTTTCCCATGAAGTCACAAGGTGTGCAGAGAGGGGGGTTTGGGCAGGTACTGATTTATGGGTCCAGTCTTGTCTGGGGGACCCAGTAGGAGCACAGAACAGCAATGGAAGCAGCCATGCTTATCACCCAGTACAAAAGGAACTTTGGTTGTATACTGCCTACATAATTGGTACTGTACCTAAGTTATTATTGAGACCCTCCCCTGGACAATCGGCTCCCATTTTACCAGACAAAAGGGTCTCTGGGCAACTGTATGGGGTATTTATATGAATACTCAGGTTTAAAATTTCACTTTAGTTTTGCACCTTTAAGGTCAAAACCGAAGTACAACCACACTTTATACCAGAAATCACAAGCCTATGTCCCCATTTTCACAATAAGAAGTACTTAAACCACCAAATTTACAACTCACTGAAAATAAAAAAATAAAATGTATAAAAAAAATTGAATGAAATATAAATCCCTACTTTTTTAACGCTCCCCTAAAGATTGCCAATTTTCACTCAAAGAAAATAATGATACAACCTAGTAAAACTTGATTTTGTAAGTACAGTATCTGTGCAAATCTACAAATATAAACCCACTGATTTCAGACAATCAAGCTTGCCTGAAAGCCAGTTAGAAGAAAGTAAGAAGAAAAGGAGATTCCCCTGAGAGGTGGTTGGGATTCTGGCAGTTGAAATACCTACGCCAGAATCCTGACACTGGTCGGAATGCCAGTGCTGGCATCCAACTAGATTCATAATCCCAGTGCCGGAATACCGACTGCTGGGATCCAGACCACCAGGAGCCGAATCAAGCATTTGATGGCCTGGAGGACAGGTAAGCCGCAGGAGGTATGTGTATGAGGGGGTTAGGTTCAGGCTGCATGGAGGGTTGGGAGTAGGCTACGGGGAGGGTGGGTTATGTTTAGGCTGCGGGGAGGCCACCGGCATATCGAACCAAACCCGCTGATACAATATGTAATTGCTACTGTAGGATTAGGCCGCCGGCATATTGAACCCAACCCGCTAATACAATATGTAATTGCTACTGCACAGTCACTTTATATACAGTGTATCGGAAAGTATTCACAGCGGTTCACTTTTTCCACATTTTGTTATGTTACAGCCTTATTCCAAAATGGAATAAATTCATTTTTTTCCTCAAAATTCTACACACAATACCCCATAATGACAATGTGAAAAAAGTTTTTTTGAGATTTTTGCAAATTTATGAAAAATAAAAAACTAAGAAATCACATGTACATAAGTATTCACAGTCTTTGCTATGAAGCTCAAAATTGAGCTCAGGTGCATCCTGTTTCCACTGATCATCCTTGAGATGATCCTACAGCTTAATTGGAGTCCACCTGTGGTAAATTCAGTTGATTGGACATGATTTGGAAAGGCACACAACTGTCTATATAAGGTCCCACACTTGACAGTGCATGTCTGAGCACAAACCAAGCATGAAGTCAAAGGTTTTGTCTGTAGACCTCCGAGACAGGATTGTCTCGAGGCACAAATCTGGGGAAGGGTACAGAAAATTATCTGCTGCTTTGAAGGTCCCAATGAGCACAGTGGCCTCCATCGTCCATAAATGGAAGAAGTCGGAAACCACCAGGACTCTTCCTAGAGCTGGCCTGCCGTCAAAACTGAGCGATCATAGGAGAAGGGCCCTAAGCAGGGAAGTGACCAAGAACCCGATGGTCACTCTGTCAGAGCTGCAGCATTCTTCTGTGGAGAGAGGAGAACCTTCCAGAAGGACAACCATCTCTGCAGCAATCCACCAATCAGACCTGTATGGTAGAGTGGACAGACAAAAGCCATTCCTTAGTAAAAATCACATGGCAGCCCACCTGGAGTGTGCCAATATGCACCTGAAGGACTCGCAGACCATGAGCAACAAAATTCTCTGGTCTGATGAGACAAAGATTGAACTCTTTTGCGTGAATGCCAGGCGTCATGTTTGGAGGAAACCAGGCACTGCTCATCACCAGGCCAATACCATCACTACAGTGAAGCATGGTAGTGGCAGCATCATGTTGTGGGAATGGTTTTTTTTAGCAGCAGGAACTGGGAGACTAGTCAGGATAGAGGGAAAGATGAATGCAGCAATGTACAGAGACATCCTGGATGAAAACCTGCTCAAGAGCCCTCTTAACCTCAGACTGAGGCGATGGTTCATCTTTCAGCAGGACAACGACCCTAAGCACACAGTATATGAAAGGAGTGGCTTCAAAACAACTCTGTGAATGTCCTTGAGTGGCCCAGCCAGAGCCCAGACTTGAATCCGATTGAACATCTCTGGAGAGAGCTGAAAATAGCTGTGCACCGACACTTCTCATCCAACCTGATGGAGCTTGAGAAGTGCTGCAAAGAGGAATGGGCGAAACTGCCCAAAGATTTGTGTGCCAAGCTTTTGGCATCATATTCAAAAAGACTTGAGGCTGTAATTGCTGCCAAAGGTGCATCAACAAAGTATTGAGCAAAGGCTGTGAATACTTATGTGCATGTGATTTCTTAGTTTTTTATATTTAATAAATTTGCAAAAATCTAAAAAAAAACTTTTTACACGTTGTCATTATGGGGTATTGTGTGTAGAATTGTGAGGGAAAAATGAATTTATTTCATTTTGAAATTTCCTTAACATAACAAAATGTGGAAAAAGTGAAGCGCTGTGAATACTTTCCGGATGCACTGTGTCCTATTTCCCTTTGAGTAAGTTCTGACTAGGATGGAACGCATCAAGAAACTGCATCCATGATGGATCTGGGAGTTCCAGCTGCTACTGCTGTCTGTACACCACAACAGGAAGAACTGATTGTTATACCAACTCACCTGGATTCTAGTATATTTTCTGTGAAATATGCAATTTTGTCAACTTTTTTTATTGTGAATTTGTTACTTATAATAAATCTACAAAGTTTTAAAACAGTGTTATGCTGTGAAATATATATATTTCCTTTTAGATCACCTGCTGAAAAATTGAGTGGTCTATGGGGGTCATTCTGAGTTGTTCGCTCGTTGCTGATTTTCGCTATGCTGCGATTTTCTGCTAACTGCGCATGCGCATGGTACGCAGAGCTTATGCTCTTAGTTATTTATCTAAAAATTTAGTAGATTTACACAAGCTCGAGCTACATTTTTTCAACGCTCGAGTGATCGTAGTGTGATTGACAGGAAGTGGGTGTTTCTGGGCGGCAACTCAGCATTTTCACGGCATTTGCTAAAAACCGCAGGCGTGCCAGGGAAAAACGCAGGAGTGTCTGGAGAAATGGGGGAATGGCTGGTCGAACGCAGGGCGTGTTTGTGACGTCAAACCAGGAACTAAACGGACTGAGGTGATCGCAATCTAGGAGTAGGTCTGGAGCTACTCAGAAACTGCTAAGAATTATTTAGTAGCAGTTCTGCTAATTATTCGTTAGCTATTCTGCTAAGCTAAGATTCACTCCCAGAGGGCGGCGGCCTAACGTGTGCAATGGTGGTAAAAGCAGCTAGCGAGCGAACAACTCGGAATGAGGGCCTATACTAAGTGAAAGGTATTCAATCATTTCAGATAAGCCCATTTAATTTGATCTCTAATACAAGGCCTTGTATCACATTATTAAGTTTGTGCAGACGGAAGTAGAATCAGACAATTTGGCACCATGGGGTCCTCTTGTTTTTTGGACACTTTGGACAAGTAGTGTCATACAGCCAGGACTGTTGAATTCTGAATTTATTTATTTCATTAGTACTGTTATCTTTAAGAAAATGCACCTTCATTCTTTGACATGCCCTACACTCACCTAATCACATTCTAAAAATGCTGGTTCCAAAGTATTACAATAATTAGTCAAGCCGGCAAACTACGTTAAAGTCTTTTCTTTTGGTCAGTCACTACACTGACTCAAAAAACCATGACACTTGCAGTGCATCCTTTGCCACCAAGTATCACTCAGATTTTATAATTAAAACTATGCTTTTACCAGATCTAGCTGACTTAAACCCATGATATAAGCATATATTGTGTTACAGTTATGTAGTAGTTACAGTAGTTTCCACTGCTCCACCTCTAGTTCTCTGCATGAGCCTATAGTTGTTACAGGGTCTCTCTCACTCCTGAAGGCATTCTACTGCTGCTGCACTGTACAGCTCTCTACCCTCTCAACAAAATGGGGACAGCCCATGCCCACCACCACTCTCAGCAGCATGAAGGATTCTTCACATAATGGGGCAATAGGGGGCCCTTTTACTTATTGGACTTGCCCCTTCTAATTTCTGGTTCCTTCGTGGCAGTGCCACAAACCCCCCAAGAATTGCAGGGAACCTCCTTGCTCCTGTCTACAATGGTTATCTACTCTAGAGGAATGGGCAAGAATGTTTAATGTAAAAAAATGCAAAATAATGCACTTGGGTCTCAAAAACCCAAAGGCTAAATACCGCCAAATCAGGGGCACTATAGTGGAAACTACAGAGGAAAAAAATAAGAATTTACTCACCGGTAATTCTATTTCTCGTAGTCTGTAGTGGATGCTGGAACTCCGTAAGGACCATGGGGAATAGACGGCTCCGCAGGAGACTGGGCACATCTAAAGAAAGATTTAGGACTATCTGGTGTGCACTGGCTCCTCCCCCTATGACCCTCCTCCAAGCCTCAGTTAGGACACTGTGCCCGGAAGAGCTGACACAATAAGGAAGGATTTTGAATCCCGGGTAAGACTCATACCAGCCACACCAATCACACGTATAACTCGTGATAGGAACCCCGGTTAACAGTATGATAACAAAAGGAGCCTCTGAACAGATGGCTCGCAATAATAACCCGATTTGTGTAACAATAACTATTTACAAGTATTGCAGACAATCCGCACTTGGGATGGGCGCCCAGCATCCACTACGGACTACGAGAAATCGAATTACCGGTGAGTAAATTCTTATTTTCTCTGACGTCCTAGTGGATGGTGGGAACTCCGTAAGGACCATGGGGATTATACCAAAGCTCCCAAACGGGCGGGAGAGTGCGGACGACTCTGCAACACCGAATGAGAGAACTCCAGGTCCTCCTCAGCCAGGGTATCAAATTTGTAGAATTTTGCAAACGTGTTTGCCGCTGACCAAGTAGCAGCTCGGCAAAGTTGTAAAGCCGAGACCCCTCGGGCAGCCGCCCAAGATGAGCCCACCTTCCTTGTGGAATGGGCTTTTACAGATTTAGGCTGCGGAAGTCCCACCGCAGAATGCGCCAGCTGAATAGTGCTACAAATCCAGCGCGCGATAGTCTGCTTAGAAGCAGGAGCACCCAGTTTGTTGGGTGCATACAGGATAAACAGCGAGTCAGTTTTCCTGACTCCCGCCGTCCTGGAAACATACATTTTCAGGGCCCTGACTACGTCCAGTAACTTGGAATCCTCCAAGTTCCCAGCAGCCGCAGGCACCACAATAGACTGGTTCAAGTGAAACGCTGATACCACCTTCGGGAGAAACTGAGGACGAGTCCTCAATACTGCCCTATCCATATGGAAAATCAGATAAGGGCTTTTATAGGACAAAGCCACCAATTCTGACACACGCCTGGCCGAAGCCAGGGCCAACAGCATGACCACTTTCCACGTGAGATATTTCACATCCACAGTCTTAAGTGGTTCAAACCAATGTGATTTCAGGAACTCCAAAACCACATTGAGATCCCAAGGTGCCAGTGGGGGCACAAAAGGAGGCTGAATATGCAGAACTCCCTTGACAAAAGTCTGAACTTCAGGCAGGGAAGCTAGTTCTTTCTGGAAGAAAATCGACAGGGCCGAAATCTGGACCTTAATGGACCCCAATTTGAGGCCCAACGTGACGATGTCACCCCTGCTTGTAGGAAATGCAGGAATCGCCCCAGTTGAAATTCCTCCGTTGGGCCTTCTTGGCCTCACACCAAGCAACATATTTTCGCCAATGCGGTGATAATGTTTTGCGGTGACATCCTTCCTGGCTTTGATCAGGGTAGGGATGACTTCCTCCGGAATGCCCTTTTCCTTCAGGATCCGGTGTTCAACCGCCATGCCGTCAAACGCAGCCGCGGTAAGTCTTGGAACAGACAGGGCCCCTGCTGCAGCAGGTCCTGTCTGAGCGGCAGAGGCCAAGGGTCCTCTGAAAGCATCTCTTGAAGTTCCGGGTACCAAGCTCTTCTTGGCCAATCCGGAACCACGAGTATAGTTTTCACTCCTCGCCTTCGTATTACCTTGGGAATGAGAGGCAGAGGAGGAAACACATAAACCGACTGGTACACCCACGGTGTTACTAGAGCGTCCACAGCGATCGCCTGAGGGTCCCTTGACCTGGCGCAATTCCACCTGTGGTCTTTCCCACTGGTTTACCAGTATTTGGAAGACTTCTGGATGAAGTCCCCATTCTCCCGGGTGGAGGTCGTGCCTGCTGAGGAAGTCTGCTTCCCAGTTGTCCACTCCCGGAATGAACACTGCTGTCAGTGCTAACACATGATTTTCCGCCCATCGGAGAATCCTTGTGGCTTCTGCCATTGCCCTCCTGCTTCTTGTGCCGCCCTGTCTGTTTACATGGGCGACCGTCGTGATGTTGTCTGATTTGATCAGTACCGGCTGGTTCTGAAGCAGGGGCCTTGCTTGGCTTAGGGCATTGTAAATGGCCCTTAGCTCCAGAATATTTATGTGAAGCGAAATCTCCTGATTTGACCACAGTCCTTGGAAATTTCTTCCCTGTGTGACTGCCCCCCAGCCCCGAAGGCTGGCATCCGTGGTCACCAGGACCCAGTCCTGTATACCGAATCTGCGGCCCTCTAGTAGATGAGCCCTCTGCAGCCACCACAGCAGCGACACCCCGGTCCATGCCGACAGGGTTATCCGCTGTTGCATCTGGAGATGGGACCCGGACCATTTGTCCAACTGGTCCCACTGGAAAGTCCTTGCGTGGAACCTTCCGAATGGAATTGCTTCGTACGAAGCTACCATTTTTCCCAGGACTCGCGTGCATTGATGTACCGACACCTGTCCCGGTTTTAGGAGGTCTCTGACTAGAGATGACAACTCCTCGGCTTTTTCCACTGGAAGAAACACTTTTTTCTGGTCTGTGTCCAGAATCATTCCCAGGAACAGAAGACGTGTCGTCGGGACCAGCTGTGACTTTGGAATATTGAGAATCCAGCCGTGCTGTTGTAGCACTTCCCGAGAAAGTGCTACCCCCACTACCAACTGTTCCTTGGACCTCGCCTTTATCAGGAGATCGTCCAAGTACGGGATAATTAAAACTCCCTTCTTGCGAAGGAGTATCATCATTTCGGCCACTACCCTGGTAAAGACCCTCGGTGCCGTGGATACCCCAAACGGCAGCGTCTGGACTGATAGTGACAGTCCTGTACCACAAATCTGAGGTACTCCTGGTGAGGGGGGTAAATGGGGACATGTAGGTACGCATCCTTGATGTCCAGGGAGACCATGTAATCCCCCTCGTCCAGGCTCGCAATAACCGCCCTGAGCGATTCCATCTTGAACTTGAACCTTTTGATATAAGTGTTCAAGGATTTTAAATTTAAGATGGGCCTCACCGAACCGAATCTGACCACGCAGCAGCAGCACTGCACATCCATGCTGATGCAATCGGTGGTCGTAATATAATGCCCGTGTGTGTATATATAGCTTTTAGGGTAGCTTCCTGCCTTCTATCAGCAGGATCCTTTAGGGCGGCCGTATCCAGAGACGGTAGTGCCACCTGTTTTGATAAACGTGTAAGCGCTTTATCTACCCTAGGGGATGTTTCCTAACGTGACCTATCCTCTAGCGGGAAAGGGTACGCTGCCAATAACCGTTTAGAAATTATCAATTTCTTATCGGGGGAAGTCCAGGCTTCCTCACACACCTCATTTAATTCCTCAGATGCAGGAAAAACTACTGGTAGTTTTTTCTCACCGAACATAATACCCTTTTTTGTGGTACCTGGGGTACTATCAGAAATGTGTAATACATTTTTCATTGCCTCAATCATGTAACGGGTGGACCTATTGGAGGGTACACTAGTCTCATCGTCGTCGACACTGGAGTCGGTATCAGTGTCGACCTCTGTGTCTGTCATCTGAGGTAGCGGGCGTTTTAAAGCCACTGATGACATTTGAGACGCTGGAACAGTCACAAGCTGAGTAGCCGGCTGTCCTATGTCGTCAAACCTTTTATGTAAGGAGCTAACACTGTCACGTAATTCCTTCCATAAGTCCATCCACACAGGTGTCAACCCCTCAGGGGGTGACAACACATTTACAGGCATTTGCTCTGCCTCCACATCATTTTCCTCATCATACATGTCGACACAGCGGTACCGACACACAGCACACACACAGGGAATGCTCTGACAGAGGACAGGACCCCACAAAGCCCTTTGGGGAGACAGAGGGAGAGTATGCCAGCACACACCAGAGCGCTATATACCACAGGGATATCATCTATAAAGAGTGTTTTCCCCATATAGCTGCATATATATATTATACTGCGCCTAAATTTGTGCCCCCCCTCTCTTTTTTACCCTTTTTGTAGTGCAGGACTGCAGGGGAGAGCCAGGGAGCGATCCTTCCAGCAAAGCTGTGAGGGAAAATGGCGCCAATGTGCTGAGGGAGATGGCTCCGCCCCTTTTTCGGCGGGCTTTCTCCCGCTATTTTAATATTTCTGGCAGGGGTTAATATACACCTATATAGCCTCTGGGGCTATATATGGTGTCAGTTTGCCAGCCAAGGTGTTATTTATTGCTGCTCAGGGCACCCCCCCCCCCCAGCGCCCTGCACCCATCAGTGACCGAAGTGTGTGGTGTGCATGAGGAGCAATGGCGCACAGCTGCAGTGCTGTGCGCTACCTTGGAGAAGACAGAAGTCTTCAGCCGCCGATTTTCCGGACCTTCTTGCTTCTGGCTCTGTAAGGGGGACGGCGGCGCGGCTCCGGGAACGGACGACGAGGTCGGGTCCTGTGTGCGATCCCTCTGGAGCTAATGGTGTCCAGTAGCCTAAGAAGCCCAAGCTACCACCACTTAGGTAGGTTCGCTTCTTCTCCCCTTAGTCCCTCGGTGCAGTGAGCCTGTTGCCAGCAGATCTCACTGTAAAATAAAAAACCTAAATTATACTTTCTTTCTAGGAGCTCAGGAGAGCCCCTAGTGTGCATCCAGCTCTGCCGGGCACAGAAATCTAACTGAGGCTTGGAGGAGGGTCATAGGGGGAGGAGCCAGTGCTCACCAGATAGTCCTAAATCTTTTTTAGATGTGCCCAGTCTCCTGCGGAGCCGTCTATTCCCCATGGTCCTTACGGAGTTCCCAGCATCCACTAGGACGTCAGAGAAATGGATTTAGGAGTCACCATTTCAGATGACTTGAAGGTAGGTAAGCAATGTAAAAAAGCAATGAGAAAGACAGTAAAGGATTTTAGCCATGCTTGGGATAGGCATAAGAATATTCTTACAAAGACCTAAGGAACAAATATGGTAGATGTTACCAAAAGGATAAAAGAAAAAGTGTTAGACTAGATGGTCTAAGAGGTTTTTCTCTACCGTCAAATTCTCTGTTTTATATTACTCTCTAATACAGGAAACATTAACCTATAAGGATTTGGTTCTACATGTGCTGTCAGATTAATCTGTCACTCATCCACTTCTAGCCAGTGTCATTGCACTGCCTCAGAGGCCCATGTCTCTAGTACTATACTCTGCACTCCAGGGCTAAGTCCAGCAATGTCAGGCATTACACTATATTTTACTACAGTAATTTACAGCAATTCTTTAACCAACATTGTCTGTAACCAATCAGTCTGTAGGGGGGGATTCAATTGACAGCCGAAAAATCAAATAACCCAGTGGCACTGCGTTTTTCCCGCAGCCACGGGGGTACGCTATTCAATTAGTGGACTTAAAATGACACGCAGGGATAAAGAAATCACTGTGTCTTTTTTCATACACCCCCAGAGCAAGTCTGATTTTTCCTAAAATCATTAAATTTTAGAAAAATCACTGGGTCTTGCACTTGCACCCTTGTGGCCCACGTTTCTCTTCACCATGGGGGATGGCCGCTGGCATGTCACCAGTCCCTCTGTCTCCGTGAATAGATGCTGTGTGCGCATGCACACAGCGTCTATTCACCTCTGCTCTGCTAAGCGGGGCAGCGAGTGCAGGAGCCTCCCAACTGCCCCTCCATCGTGGGACACTGCTGCTCACGGGTGGGACAGCGGGACAGTCCCAAAAAGAGTGGGAGGTATGTATATATAAGAGCATGGGTAGTGAGCAGAGAAAAGATACAAGACCACTGCTGAAAAGATCTGGGCTCTACCAGGCACCTCTGCAACTTTGCATCCTTAGTAATATCAGCATAATGGACCAGAGCTTAACACTTTGACTCATTATAGCAATAAAGTAAACAGACTCAAATAAACTACAAACATGTAAAATTACGTTTTGTAACTTCTGAACTTTGCATTGTGGCAATTAAGAATTCTAATAATGTTTGTTTTAATGAGAATTCCACAAATATTGGTTGTAATTCAGAGCTGATCACTGCTGTGCGTTTTCGCACAGCAGGTGATCTGGTCATAACTGCGCATGCGTATGCACCGCAATGCGCATGCGCATCAGCCATCAACAACGGGCATTGACGGTCAGTGACAGGATGGTGCGAAAATTTCATTTGCATGGGCGTTCGAAAGGTGATTGACAGGAGGAGGCCATTTGGGTGGTAACTGACCGTTTACTGGGAGTGTCTGGAAAACGCAGGCATTCCCAAGCATTTTCAGGGAGGGTGTCTGAAGTCAGCTCCGGCCCCGATCAGCCTGTTCTCATTGCACTGAAGGAGTAAGTCCTGGGCTGCGCAGAGACTGCACACAGTGAATTTTTGTAGCTCGGCATACACATGGTCTCGCACACTTGCACGGCGAATTTACATTCCCTCTGGAGGCGGCGACTATCTGAATGCAGGACAGCAAAGTTAGCAGCCCAGTGATCAGGTCTGAATCACCCCCATTGACTGTTCTTGCAACCAGAGTGCACAATTTAGAAGAACATATGTTCCGGCCAAATGGTTAAACCAATATTTAGCCACATATTTGCTCTTAATTATGCTCACACAATACGTACTGGATTTACAACAACAACAAAATATCTAAATCTAAATAGTGCTTCAGCATAAATGATTTCTGTAATAATAAATTTCAGTGTGTATTTACACTCAAGAGTGGACTAAAAACATAAACCATGGGACTTAATAGTGCTGTGCGCTAGAGATGAGCGGGTTCGGTTTCTCTGAAACCGAACCCGCACGAACTTCATGTTTTTTTCACGGGTCCGAGCAGACTCGGATCCTCCCGCCTTGCTCGGTTAACCCGAGCGCGCCCGAACGTCATCATGACGCTGTCGGATTCTCGCGAGACTCGGATTCTATATAAGGAGCCGCGCGTCGCCGCCATTTTCACACGTGCATTGAGATTGATAGGGAGAGGACGTGGCTGGCGTCCTCTCCATTAGAAATTAGATTAGAAGAGAGAGAGAGATTGTGCAGAGTCAGACAGAGTTTACCACAGTGACCAGTGCAGTTGTTGTTAGTTAACTTTTATTTATTTTAATATAATATATCCGTTCTCTGCTATATCCGTTCTCTGCCTGAAAAAAAACGATACACAGCAGCAGCCAGTCACACAGTGTGACTCAGTCTGTGTGCACTCAGCTCAGCCCAGTGTGCTGCACATCAATGTATAAAAGGCAAAGCTTATAATAATTGTGGGGGAGACTGGGGAGCACTGCAGGTTGTTATAGCAGGAGCCCCCAGGAGTACATAATATTATATTAATTTAAAATTAAACAGTGCACACTTTTGCTGCAGGAGTGCCACTGCCAGTGTGACTAGTGGTGACCAGTGCCTGACCACCAGTATAGTAGTATATTGTTGTATGTATTGTATACTATCTCTTTATCAACCAGTCTATATTAGCAGCAGACACAGTACAGTGCGGTAGTTCACGGCTGTGGCTACCTCTGTGTCGGCAGTCGGAACTCGGCAGGCAGTCCGTCCATCCATAATTGTATTACAATATATACCACCTAACCGTGGTATTTTTTTTTCTTTCTTTATACCGTCGTCATAGTGTCATACTTGTTACGAGTATACTACTATCTCTTTATCAACCAGTGTACAGTGCGGTAGTTCACGGCTGTGGCTACCTCTGTGTCGGCAGTCGGCAGGCAGTCCGTCCATCCATAATTGTATTATTATTATAATATATACCACCTAACCGTGGTTTTTTTTTCATTCTTTATACCGTCATAGTGTCATACTAGTTGTTACGAGTATACTACTATCTCTTTATCAACCAGTGTACAGTGCGGTAGTTCACGGCTGTGGCTACCTCTGTGTCGGCAGTCGGCAGGCAGTCCGTCCATCCATAATTGTATTATTATTATAATATATACCACCTAACCGTGGTTTTTTTTTCATTCTTTATACCGTCGTCATAGTGTCATACTAGTTGTTACGAGTATACTACTATCTCTTTATCAACCAGTGTACAGTGCGGTAGTTCACGGCTGTGGCTACCTCTGTGTCGGCAGTCGGCAGGCAGTCCGTCCATCCATAATTGTATTATTATTATAATATATACCACCTAACTGTGGTATTTTTTTTTCTTTCTTTATACCGTCGTCATAGTGTCATACTAGTTGTTACGAGTATACTACTATCTCTTTATCAACCAGTGTACAGTGCGGTAGTTCACGGCTGTGGCTACCTCTGTGTCGGCAGTCGGCAGGCAGTCCGTCCATCCATAATTGTATTATTATTATAATATATACCACCTAACCGTGGTTTTTTTTTCATTCTTTATACCGTCGTCATAGTGTCATACTAGTTGTTACGAGTATACTACTATCTCTTTATCAACCAGTGTACAGTGCGGTAGTTCACGGCTGTGGCTACCTCTGTGTCGGCAGTCGGCAGGCAGTCCGTCCATCCATAATTGTATTATTATTATAATATATACCACCTAACCGTGGTTTTTTTTTCATTCTTTATACCGTCGTCATAGTGTCATACTAGTTGTTACGAGTATACTACTATCTCTTTATCAACCAGTGTACAGTGCGGTAGTTCACGGCTGTGGCTACCTCTGTGTCGGCAGTCGGCAGGCAGTCCGTCCATCCATAATTGTATTATTATTATAATATATACCACCTAACCGTGGTTTTTTTTTCATTCTTTATACCGTCGTCATAGTGTCATACTAGTTGTTACGAGTATACTACTATCTCTTTATCAACCAGTGTACAGTGCGGTAGTTCACGGCTGTGGCTACCTCTGTGTCGGCAGTCGGCAGGCAGTCCGTCCATCCATAATTGTATTATTATTATAATATATACCACCTAACCGTGGTTTTTTTTTCATTCTTTATACCGTCGTCATAGTGTCATACTAGTTGTTACGAGTATACTACTATCTCTTTATCAACCAGTGTACAGTGCGGTAGTTCACGGCTGTGGCTACCTCTGTGTCGGAACTCGGCAGGCAGTCCGTCCATCCATAATTGTATTATATACCACCTAACCGTGGTTTTTTTATACCACCTAACCGTGGCAGTCCGTCCATAATTGTATACTAGTATCCAATCCATCCATCTCCATTGTTTACCTGAGGTGCCTTTTAGTTCTGCCTATAAAATATGGAGAACAAAAAAGTTGAGGTTCCAAAATTAGGGAAAGATCAAGATCCACTTCCACCTCGTGCTGAAGCTGCTGCCACTAGTCATGGCCGAGACGATGAAATGCCAGCAACGTCGTCTGCCAAGGCCGATGCCCAATGTCATAGTACAGAGCATGTCAAATCCAAAACACCAAATATCAGAAAAAAAAGGACTCCAAAACCTAAAATAAAATTGTCGGAGGAGAAGCGTAAACTTGCCAATATGCCATTTACCACACGGAGTGGCAAGGAACGGCTGAGGCCCTGGCCTATGTTCATGGCTAGTGGTTCAGCTTCACATGAGGATGGAAGCACTCAGCCTCTCGCTAGAAAAATGAAAAGACTCAAGCTGGCAAAAGCAGCACAGCAAAGAACTGTGCATTCTTCGAAATCCCAAATCCGAATTCCGAGCCCACCCGCTGGCGGTGATGCAGGGCAGTCTGGAGCGACTGCTGATGCTGACATCTGGTCCGGACTGAAGGACCTGACAACCATTACGGACATGTCGTCTACTGTCACTGCATATGATTCTCTCACCATTGATAGAATGGTGGAGGATTATATGAGTGACCGCATCCAAGTAGGCACGTCACACAGTCCGTACTTATACTGGCAGGAAAAAGAGGCAATTTGGAGGCCCTTGCACAAACTGGCTTTATTCTACCTAAGTTGCCCTCCCACAAGTGTGTACTCCGAAAGAGTGTTTAGTGCCGCCGCTCACCTTGTCAGCAATCGGCGTACGAGGTTACATCCAGAAAATGTGGAGAAGATGATGTTCATTAAAATGAATTATAATCAATTCCTCCGCGGAGACATTGACCAGCAGCAATTGCCTCCACAAAGTACACAGGGAGCTGACATGGTGGATTCCAGTGGGGACGAATTGATAATCTGTGAGGAGGGGGATGTACACGGTGATATATCGGAGGATGATGATGAGGTGGACATCTTGCCTCTGTAGAGCCAGTTTGTGCAAGGAGAGATTAATTGCTTCTTTTTTGGTGGGGGTCCAAACCAACCCGTCATTTCAGTCACAGTCGTGTGGCAGACCCTGTCACTGAAATGATGGGTTGGTTCAAGTGTGCATGTCCTGTTTTGTTTATACAACATAAGGGTGGGTGGGAAGGGCCCAAGGACAATTCCATCTTGCACCTCTTTTTTCTTTTATTTTTCTTTGCGTCATGTGCTGTTTGGGGAGGGTTTTTTGGAAGGGACATCCTGCGTGACACTGCAGTGCCACTCCTAGATGGGCCCGGTGTTTGTGTCGGCCACTAGGGTCGCTTATCTTTCTCACACAGTCAGCTACCTCATTGCGCCTCTTTTTTTCTTTGCGTCATGTGCTGTTTGGGGAGGGTTTTTTGGAAGGGACATCCTGCGTGACACTGCAGTGCCACTCCTAGATGGGCCCGGTGTTTGTGTCGGCCACTAGGGTCGCTTATCTTTCTCACACAGTCAGCTACCTCATTGCGCCTCTTTTTTTCTTTGCGTCATGTGCTGTTTGGGGAGGGTTTTTTGGAAGGGACATCCTGCGTGACACTGCAGTGCCACTCCTAGATGGGCCCGGTGTTTGTGTCGGCCACTAGGGTCGCTAATCTTACTCACACAGCTACCTCATTGCGCCTCTTTTTTTCTTTGCGTCATGTGCTGTTTGGGGAGGGTTTTTTGGAAGGGACATCCTGCGTGACACTGCAGTGCCACTCCTAGATGGGCCCGGTGTTTGTGTCGGCCACTAGGGTCGCTTATCTTTCTCACACAGTCAGCTACCTCATTGCGCCTCTTTTTTTCTTTGCGTCATGTGCTGTTTGGGGAGGGTTTTTTGGAAGGGACATCCTGCGTGACACTGCAGTGCCACTCCTAGATGGGCCCGGTGTTTGTGTCGGCCACTAGGGTCGCTAATCTTACTCACACAGCTACCTCATTGCGCCTCTTTTTTTCTTTGCGTCATGTGCTGTTTGGGGAGGGTTTTTTGGAAGGGACATCCTGCGTGACACTGCAGTGCCACTCCTAGATGGGCCCGGTGTTTGTGTCGGCCACTAGGGTCGCTGAGCTTAGTCATCCAGCGACCTCGGTGCAAATTTTAGGACTAAAAATAATATTGTGAGGTGTAAGGTGTTCAGAATAGACTGAAAATGAGTGTTAATTATGGTTATTGAGGTTAATAATACTATGGGATCAAAATGACCCCCAAATTCAATGTTTTAAGATGTTTTTTAGGGTTTTTTGAAAAAACCACCCGAATCCAAAACACACCCGAATCCGACAAAAAAAATTCGGTGAGGTTTTGCCAAAACGCGGTCGAACCCAAAACACGGCCGCGGAACCGAACCCAAAACCAAAACACAAAACCCGAAAAATTTCAGGCGCTCATCTCTACTGTGCGCAAGGCATGCTTATTATCTCCACTCTATAAAGAATGCCAAAAATGTGTAACAAAAGTAAAGTATACTGTATGCACAGTATTTACTTTGTATGCAATGTAATACAAAGAAAATATCGCAAAACGGATGTCTTATAGACACAGGTTAATTGAATATTGATTAAGAACACTATACAAGTATTAAACACTTCGACTTAAATAAATGATGACTTAAGTATTTCTTCTTACAAGCGTTTTTCTGTAAGCATGAAAAATTGATTCGAACTTCCAGCAGTATTACGTCCATGTGGACATCGTCTGCATATCTGGGTGACAGGTTAATATCTTTCTTGCTATACATGTGAGCAGCAGTGCACAAGTTATATCAAACCGGAGTTAACAAATGGCATATGCACATGTTAATACTTTGGTTAATTTGTTTATGGGCTACTTATCATGTCAAGGTGAGACTGAGAACAAGCACTGAACTGTGCAAGATGCCTGCAGTATAAGCAAAGCTAAATCTATAATGAGGCAACATACTGTAGTAGCAGGAGCTAGACGGCAGTAAATGGCCAGCTAGGAATGGGGAAAGTGGTGGTGATACATTTACTTGCAGCCACCTGAGTTATTATTATTATATACTTGAAATAGATTTAATATTTAAACATTTACTATATTTAGAAATAATTGTATGCTCAGAGGATCTGAGATGGGGGGATCAGTGACAAAGGGGGTCATTCCGAGTTGATTGCATGTAGCAACTTTTTGCTGCCCGTGCGATCACCTAGACGCCGCCTATGGGGGAGTGTATTTCTGCATAGCAGGGCTGCGATCGCTTGTGCAGCCCTGCTATGCAAAAAAAGTTTCCTGTAAAAGAAGACCAGGGTAAGAGTTACTTACCCTGTGTGATTGATCCAGCGATGCAGGTCCCGGAATTGACATCAGACATCCGCCCTCCACACGCCTGGACACGCCTGCATTGGACTCACCACTCCCCGAAAACGGTGAGGTGCCGCCCAGATCTGCCTTCCTCCTGTCAATCTTCTTGCGGTCGCCGCTGTGACAGCTTTCTTTGCTCACGACGTCACTGCCTGGTGACGGCCGTCGCTGGGCAATGACGCGCCTGCGCAATGCGGCCACCGTGCATGCGCAGTTCCAACCTAATTGCACAGCTTTGAAGAAGCGCAGCGTGTGATCGGGTCAGAATGACCTCCAAAGTACCCACACTTTCATGAAAAGCCCCACAGCAGCGATGATGATGGAGGCAGATGAGGGCCTGGTACCATACATCTATTGATGGCCCCATCACAGCTAGAGTATATTGGTGAATTCATAGCTTCCTTTTGAGAGCCCCTTAGGTTGTGCACCAGTTTCTGCTAAAGCTGTGCGCAGAGCTTAGGAGTGCAGGGAGGCTGAGGCAGCAGCAGTCTCTTCGCCTGTGTGTGATGATATGGGGGAGAGCTCATACTGATTGATCCCCCTCTGGATTTATCCATGGCTGGGGGTCATGATAAAACCCACCAAATCTATTTGCGGTGCTGAAAATACTTTTTCTTACCCCTCAGCAATTTGAATAAGAGAATGTGGCACACCTACCGCGATTAGGTCACCACCCCCCCAAAAAAAAAACCATACCTGGGCCCACCACAGCTCTCTACTCCACTGCTAGCAATAATATCTGTATCTATTGCAATAATGTAAATACATGGATAGATAAAATCACAATTTTAATAAAAAGTTTAATAAAAATTCATAACAAATAAATTATAATGCCAGAGGCTAAAACAACTTGTCACCTGTTTCATTTGAATATCATATAGATGGATGCACAATGGTTCATGAAAGTCAATATGTGTCCGTTCCTAATAACATCCCTGCAAAATTCAATCCAATAAAGTGCATGAGCTCCTGAATAAAGTGGCACTGTCCAAAGTACTGTAGGTATATAATTATAATATTCACAGCTAGAGGAAAATTCTCCTTGGCTGTGTAACCTAGGGATCATGGTAAGGTCTTCAAAGAACACGGTCTTGGTGTAGGCACAGTGCAATCTTTGCAAGTGAAGGAGCTTCTTGGATGATCAATATACAGTAGATGAAGATAGTTGGAGGTTGGTTCGGGCACAATGACGGTAGTCCACAGTAGTTCACAGGATGAGGAGGTAGGTATCCTGCTATGACATTCAAATTAAATTGGTGACAAATCTACTTAGCCCTTTGGCATATCATTTATGTCACAGCTGTAGTTATTTGTGAATCCAGACTAGGACTAGATACTGGGACTGGATTTGAGAGCTGAGGGCAGAATTGGGGAGACTTGAGATATCTCCTACTCATGCAGACATGGCAGGTTGGCTAACGAGTCTGGAGAGGAAAGTGATAGGTGACCAGCTATGTGGGTACTGGAACACTGGTGAATGGAATCACCAGTGCAATGGATAGCTGGGATATCACTGTTATCAGGATGTCACTGGGATGAGGAGACCAGCGAGTGGATGGATGATGGATTCTCAGGAGCAGGTCAATCGGAATGCTGTGATTGACTTAACCAGCGAAGCAGGGTTTCTGGATGTCGGGATTGGCTTTCCGAGAAGGGTTTCAGAATGCTGGATAGAACCAGCAAGGCAGGAGTTCCGGACACTGGACAGCACCAGCTAGACCTATGTTCAGAATGCTGGACAGAACCATCAAAGCAGGTTTTCAGGAGTGCTGAATATTACTGAACCAGCACGGCAGATTTTCAGAAGTACTGGATGGGCTGAATCAGGACAGCAGGTTTTCAGAAGTACTGGAAGGGCTGAAGTAGCATAGCAGGTTTTCATAAGTACTGGAATGCTGGACGGAACCAGCAAGACACTAATGCTGCAGAGATGTTTAGGACAGTCCCTTGGGAACACTGGAATTGCACACCAGTGATCTGGATATGCTGCGGTATTACTGCAGGAGTGGCCCTTTAAGATCATCCAGGGAGTCAGGTAGTGCTGGAGATGGACACTGCACTTTGTCTATACTAGCAGGAGATTCTGGAGCTCACAAAAGGCTGAGAGACAACAAAGCACTGACAACTTGTCAGTGCTGGGACTTGGAACTTATACCCCTTGCTCATGCTTACTGGATGAGGGATTCACATGATGAGGAAGTGATTCTGGATTGGGCCCAGGAAGGTCAGCTGACCAGGAACTGTCATGGCGACGTCCACAGCTGGTTTTGGAGAGAACTCCGGTGTGGTGTGTGCATAGACAGACAGTAATGGTGGCAGGCCCTGAGAGCACAGGGAGGTGTATCTGGTGAGCACTGGACTTGTGGATGCTGGCACAGAAGTATAGAACAGCATGAGAGACTTTCTGAATTCAGCATTCACACAGAAGGTTAATCAACACAAGTGCAGCTTGTTAGCAGCTCTCACTTTCCAGATAGAGAAATCAGCACTCAGGGAACTCATGGTACTGGTGAGCTGTTTATCCCAGCCAGCAGAAAACATGCAGAATACAGGAGAGATGGCAGAGGTAAGTCACCAATTGATATGATTTTAGCCAGGATTGTGACAATTTGTTACAATTTTTTATTTTTAAAATTGGGATTTTATCTATCCATGTATTTACATTATTGCAATAAATATATTAATGTTAGTGCTTCTACTGTTCCTCTTCTGTTGATTATTAATTTAAGACTGTATGGTGGCAAAGAAAGGACGGACAAAAATCAGTCAATCTGCAATGGCCAAACACAACCAACAACAGACATTGCAGGCGGATACCACTCAGAGTACTCAACGCAACTATAATAACTACCCTAAAAGCATAAATAGGTATCCACTCGCCTTCTACCTTGACTACCCACACATTCGGGTGGTATCCCCCATTAGGTGGTACAGCCAACTACCAGTCAACGAAGGGAGTGCACCTCAACTAAACAATTGCACCCGGACTGGTGACCTGCCATTCTTTTCTGCTGCAACAAAGCTAAAAAAAACACAACAACAAAATTCAATGGGAAAGGAGGATGGAAAGCCTGAAAACAAAGAGACTTTGGCCTACATTTCAAGCCCTTTAAATAAACAATCACTAAAAAACACCCCTGTCCTGCTATAGGCTACTAAATGAGTGATAAGCACCCATGCCAGCCCCCATCCTAGAGGTTTAAACCTCCACGTTTCTTATTCCAATTATTCTGTTTCTTACATACAAAGTAAATACAATAAATTTGGAATTGAACCAGCAGAAAAACTATAAGGTTACAGTATTACAGGCAGGAATTAGTGATACCCTGCTTTGAATACAAGTATTGTAGTAGTAAAACAGTGTCACCTCTACTTTCACTCATTTGTTAGTAGCAATGAATGAATGCTGAGAGGGATACTGCCGGGATTACAGATTGAAAATAGTAAAGTGTGTGGTTTCAGGCATTACCTGCTGTTGCTGAGATGAAAACCCTGAAATGAAGAATCACTGTTCAGTGTCCCACTAGTTGCAGGCACAATGAGAGAACAACAGAAATAACAGATTCATACCTGTACCTGTGAGGGAATCCTGTTTAGGAGTGGAAAACCGGAGATTCAGCTGTGCAAAGTGGGTACTTCCTGGAGTCTGAAGCGTGTTTCACCATGGGGTTTGGCCACAAGACTGAATGGGCCCAAGAAGCATCTGCATTGGGGTCAAATGTAGCTCTGTGCATGATTTACTAATAAAAAGACAAGTAATGTGACTATGTGGTCTCACTATGGGATTTTTTTAAAGTAATAAAAGCGCACTTACCAACTCTCTTGGAATTTCAATTTCCTGTAGCTATCCCGAACTCCTGACAGAGTTGGTCTGTGCTGCAGAGTTCACTGTTAAAGTTAGTGGCCCAGGGCTTAGATGACAAACTTTGTACTGAATTACATAATTGTAGCCCTTCCCACAGCTGTACAAACTAGCAGAGTGGGTTTGAATAGTGACTGAAGGGGCACACGATGACATAAAAACATGACAGCATGCCTTCCTGCTCATTGGACATGAATGTCCCCTCTGGGATCCTCCAGGGGTGTGGGTTGGGGGAGCAGTTATAAGTTGGCAAGCATGAATAGAAGGTCAACACTTTAAATATATAATTTGCACTACGCTTGTTTATGTGTCAGCAGCTTCAATAAAACATGTACAATATAATTTTAAAAAAAGGAAATGCTTGTAAATTAAAATTCAATGCTCATATCTGTAAAGGAAAAGTGATTATAAATAATTTTACAATTAAATTATTTTAAAAATAAAAGACTAGGTATGGCGTTCACGATATCAAACTCAAGGTCAACACTGCTTAAATCACCTAGTTGCTGCTGCTTACCTCTTTCCCCATATAAATCTATTGAAATAAAGGCTTTCCATAATTGACTATTTTTCAGATGGCATTACCCTATTCATGGAATGGAGACTTGTGAAGATGGAAAGGCTGTGTATGCGTATTTGGCAGCGGTGCTAGGCTAGGAGGGTTAGAAAACTCTCATAGACGTGCAGAATTTTGGGAGGTCTCTGAAAGGAGTCCCGGAATGATAAATTATGGATCAAGTACAATTTGTATTGCCTCGATAGGCGGATCTACAGATTTTAAGTTAGTGCATCATCTACATACTGTACTGTATACAGTATCAGTATACCAGATCCTAGTATATTGTTAAGTACACAGCATTTTAAGACACTGGAAAGTGTGACATTATCCTACAAATAAGGCCACCAAATATATTTTTGTTACATTTTTGGAGATTTATTATTTAGGTAAGAAAACAATGATAGTTTAAATCAAATTATTTTCCTTTAAGTGCTTTTTCTAAGTCCATATTGCACAATACAATAATTTACTATTTGTTTTGGTGCCTGTGACAATTTTTGATCAAACATATAATTGTTATCTACTAAATATAATGTGCTAACATATTACATAGTGCTGTACATGATACAAACAAATTACACATAATGACTAGAAATGAGTGGGTCCAGTTCTCTGAGACAAAGGGGATCCAGGGCAATCTGACCCACAAGCTCGGATCTCCCTGCCTGCCCAGATCCCAAATTGAGGCAAAACCTAGGGTTCCGCTGTTGGATCTTGAGGTTTTGGCTCAGGCGCTAGTTCCATTGAATACAATGGGCTAACCGCTGATTGGCTGAGAAAGCCACCTGTCACTGCTCTCAGCCAATCAGCACGTCCCCATAGACTACATGGGGCAAGATGGCAGCCCCCACCGCGCTAATGCAGCCATCACCAACACTGCCGACACTCCCACACTGCCAACACTGCCGGCACCCCCGCACTGAGGACACTGCTGAAACTCCTGCACTAAAGACACTGGGGTATATTCAATTCAAGTCGGATCCTTTCAGACAAATATTGTCGGAAAGGTTCCAAAAAAGTAATATTCAATGAACAGCCAAATCCGACTGTCGGATTTGGCCGTTCCCGACACATATCCCGCCGCTCATACCCCGTGCTGTCCGGGGTCCCATCCGTGCCTCCCGTCTGGGCTGCTGCTGCCGCCAGTGTCCCATCCGTGCTGCTGCCCGCCGCCGGTGTCCCATCCGTGCTGCTGCTGCCACTGGTGTCCCGTCCATGCAGCTGCTGCCACCGGTGTCCCGTCCATGCTGCTGCTGCCGCCGGTGTCCTGTCCGTGCTGCTGCTGACCCGCTCCTCCTCTCAGCTCTCCTCAGCCGTCCCCTTGTGTGAGATCACAGGGAGGAGCTGCCGTCTAATCTCCTCAATCCGACTTTTTTTAAAGTCGGATTGAGATTGTCGGAAACGGGGCCAAAACCTATTGGATTTGGCCACGTTTCTGACAAAAGCATGTGAATCCGTGGCTATTCTACTGATCCAGGTGTTTTCCGACAAGTCGGGAATTCCTGACTTGTCAGAAAAAACAGCCCCTATTGAATAGGTTGGAACCCCTTCCGACCTAAATCAGTCGGAAACTGCCGTCTTTCCGACAAGATGGCAGTTTCGACTTCAATTGAATTTATCCCACTGTCGGCACTCCTGCACTGCCGACACTGCAAGCACTCCTGCACTGAGGACACCGCAGGCACTTCTGCACTGCTGACATAGCCAGCACCCCCGCATTGCCGACACCTCCACACAGAGGACACAGCTCGCACTGCTCACAGTTATGGCTCCCCCGTACAGAGGACACCAGCGGCACCTCCACACTGCTGACACAGCTGGCACCCACACACAGAAGACACCACTGGCATCCCCGCACTGCTGACACTGCCGGCACCCCCCAACAGAGGACACAGCCGGCACCCCTGCACAGAGGACACTACTGGGACACCCACACTACCAACACTGTAGGCACCCCTGCAATGAGGACACCACTGGGACACCTGCACTGCTGACACTGTTGACACCCCTGCAATGAGGACACCACCGTCAAACCCCCCCCCCCCCATTGCCGACACCTCCAACATCTCCACACTAAGGAACCCGCCTACACACCACCAGCATTCCTACATTACTGGACACCACCGGCACCTTCACACTGCCAACATCCTTAAATGGAGGACAGTGCTGCACTGCTGACAGCCTCACACTGAGGGCAACGCCAATACCTCCTGCCACAGTAAGTACATTATTGTGGTATCTGTAGCCAACCCACACTGTATTTGACCTGCACTGTATCCGATCACACTGTAAACTGCACTGTATCCAAATCACACTGTAACCTACACTGTATCCAACCCACACTGAATCCAACCCGCACTCCGATGCGCACTGTAACCTGCACTATATCCAACCCACACTGTAACCTGCACTGTATGCGAACTGCACCATATACAACCCGCAATGAATTCCATATATACTGTTGCCAACCTGCCCTGTAATCTGATCAATATTTAAATGTGTGTCCCAAAGTATCCCGCACTATACTATGCAGGTATGGAATGCTGTTTTTGTGATTGGGGAGATTTTGGGGAGCTGCTCGACAAAAAGGCTGATTGATCAGGGCTTCACATGAGCACAGAGTGCCAGTCATTAGTGACCCAGGAGGAGGTACAGACTGGGCACTGAGAATAGGCATGTGTTGGGGGCATGTGCACTTGTGCAGGGGGCATCAATATCTGCTGTTGCTATTTTACACATGGTTTCGGGGGGGGGGGGTTTCTTTGCTGTTTGCAAGAGCAATGATATTCTACACACGATTCTCAGGAAATGTCTGTGTTGGATTGTTTTATATTGATAGTACTTGTGAGTTCGTTTGATTGGTTATAGCTAATACATTATTAATTTTTAAACAGAAATAACTGCCGTGTGTTTGTGCTGCTGCTCTGCTGCTTAGTTTAGACAGCCAGGCTTTGGCCTATGTTGGTAAACAATATTGTGAGCTGTGAGGTGGTCAAAATTGCCTGGAAAAGAGTTGAATGAATGTTATTGAGGTTAATAATACTGTAGGAACAAAAACAGGCCAAAATTCTTTAATTTCAGCTGTTTTTAGGATTTTTCTAACAAAAATACAGATACAAAACCAAAACCAAGAAACTGCAAGGGCGGTTTTGTCAAAACCAACACAGATCCAAAACATGAAGGAGATACAGAGGCAAATCCAAAACCCATGATTTGGCCCGGGCGCTTATCCCTAATAATAACATAAAGAAGTCAGTTCAATTACCTGTGAACGGCACGAGTTGTCCTTGCAATGGCATTTGCATGCTGTTGCCAGTACTAAAACTTGCATTCCTTGGGCCTAATTTAGACCTGATCGCAGCAGCAAAATCCTTCTCTAATGGGCAAAACCATGTGCACTGCAGATTGGGTAAATATAAAATGTGCAGAGAGATTTAGAGTTTGGTGGGTTATATGTTTCTGTGCAGGGTAGGTACTGTCTACTTTATTTTAACGCTGCAATTTAGATTTCAGTTTGAACACACCCCACCCAAATCTAACTCTCTCTGCACATGTTATATCTTCCCCCCTGCAGTGCACATGGTTTTGCCCAACTGCTAAAAAATTTCCTGCTGCGATCAACTTGGAATTACCCCCATGGTTTTGCCCATTACAGAGAAATGTTGCTGCTGCGATCAGGTCTGAATTGGGCCCCTTGTGACCTGTACTCACACAATCTTGCTCGCAACCCTAGGAGACGCTAATAAAAATTCTGCAAGTCCTGAGGTACCGTAAGTACAGCATATAGTTTTGCTGGTGTGAAAGGATTGCACATAATTGAATTGATCCCAAAGTGTAAAAGTGGTCATGACCAAATGAGCTATCGATCTTAGAAATGTGGGGAATAATTTGTACATAAGGTAGCATTTGTAGTGTATGGTGAAGAAAGTGTGTGCGGCTACTCTGTTACAGAAATATTATCTGCAAAATATATTAAAGCAGCTAATGGCAATTGGCATTTTTTCTACCCCTATTGTATTCCATACTAAGGGGCTGAGTTTGATTTGCCGGCTGTCGGGATGCCGGCGGTCAGAATACCGACCACCGCATCCTGATGTTCAGAATCCCAACAGGGGAAGGTAAGTATACTAATCTTCACCCCCTGGCCTCCTAACCCACTCTCCCCGCAACCTAAACCTAACCCCCCGCAGCCTAACCCTAACGGTGGTGGTGTCTTTCACTAACCTCCCCTGCACACAGCCTAAACCTAAACCTCCCTGGGGGGTGCCTAACCCACCCTCCCCACAGCCTAAACCTAACCCTCCCCCCGGGATGTAGCCCAGGGCTGTAACTACGTGTACCTGGCACACAGCGTAGTCGCCCCTAGGTCGCAACTGGCCGCATCCCAGTTCCAAGGGGACTTTAGTCTGCGGCATTGTAATGAGTCAAACTGACTCATTACAAGCCACCTGCGTGTGCACGGAGAGGAGCAGCAGCTCCGGGGGCAGGGGAGAAGGAGGAGGAGGGAGGGCGACTCGGGAGCTGCAGCAGCGCACTGTAATTGGTGGTGGCGCCACTGCAGCTGTCCCTCTCCTTCCACATAGGCTGGCCGCCGCTGCTGTGAATGTTGGGATGTGCTTCCCTCATCCCAGTATTCACAGCGGCGGTGGCCAGCCAATGTGGAAGGAGAGGGACAGCTGCAGCGGCGCCCCCACCAATTACAGTGTGCTGCTGCAGCTCCCTCCTCCCCCTCCCTCCTCCTCCTCCCCTGCCCGGTATCTGCCAGCAGCTGCAACGAGGAGCCTGACTGCCTGAGCCAGCGGAGAGACAGTAAGTATCTATCATCTAGTCTGTCTGTCAGTCTATCTATCGATCTATCTATCTCTATCTATCTACCTATTTATTCTATCTACCTACTGTGCAAAAGGTGGACTCTGTCTGCCGTAATGTGTAAAAAGGAAAGCTGTCTGCCGTAATGTTTAAAAAGGGGGACTGTCTGCCGTAATGTGTAAAAAGGGGGACTTTGTCAGCCGTAATGTGTAGAAGTTGGACTCTGTCTGCCGTAATGTGTAAAAAGGGGATACTGTCTGCCATAATGTGTAAAAAGTGGATGCTGTCTGCAGTAATGTGTAAAAAGGGGGCTCTGCCTGATGTAATGTGTATGAAGGGGGACTGTCTGCCATAATGTGTTAAAAGGGGGATTCTGTCTGCCGTAATGTGTAAAAATAAAACACCATCTGCCATAATGTGTAAAAAGCGGAATCTGCCTGTCGTAATGTGTAAAAGGTTGACTGTGTTTGCAGTAATGTATAAAAAGGGGATGCTGTCTGCCGTAATGTGAAAAAATGGGGATCTGCCTGTTGTACTGTGTATGAAGGGGGACTGTCTGCCGTAATGTGTTAAAAGGGGGACTCTGTCTGCTGTAATGTGTAAAAGGTGGACTTTGTCTGCCGTAATGTGTAAAAAGGGAATGCTGTCTGCCGTAATGTGTGGAAAAGGGACGCTGTCTGCCGTAATGTGTAGAAAGGGGACGCTGTCTGCCGTAATGTGTAAAAAGGGCACTCTGCCTGTCGTAATGTGTAATAATGGTAATGCTTTCTGCCATAATGTGTAAAAAGGGGGACTGTCTGCTGTAATGTGTAAAAAGGGTATTCTGTCTGCCGTAATGTGTAAAAAGGGGATGCTGTCTGCTATAATGTGTAAAAAGGGGATGCTGTCTGCTATAATGTGTAAAAAGGGACGCTGTCTGCCGTAATGTGTAAAAATGGGGCTCTGCCTGTCGTAATGTATATGAAGGGGGACTGTCTGCCATAATGTGTTAAAAGGGAGACTCTGTCTGCCGTAAGGTGTAAAAAGAGGACGCTATCTGCCATAATGTGTAAAAAGCGGACTCTGCCTGTCGTAATGTGCAAAAAGGGTGACTCTGGCTGCCGTAATGTGTTAAAAGGGGGATTCTGTCTGCCGTAATGTGTAAAAGGTTGACTGTGTTTGCAGTAATGTATTAAAAGAGGACGCTGTCTGCCATAATGTGTAAAAAGGGGATACTGTCTGCCGTTATGTGTTACAAGGGGGACTCTGCCTGTTGTAATGTGTAAAAGGTTGACTCTGTCTCCTGTAAAGTGTAAAAAGGGGACGTTGTCTGCCATAATGTGTAAAAAGGGGGATCTGCCTGTTGTAATGTGTATGAAGGGGGACTGTCTGCAGTAATGTGTAAAAAGGGGACGCTGTCTGCCGTAATGTGTAGAAAGGGGACGCTGTCTGCCGTAATGTGTAGAAAGGGGACGCTGTCTTCCGTAATGTGTAAAAAGGGCACTCTGCCTGTCGTAATGTGTAATAATGGTAATGCTGTCTAACATAATGTGTAAAAAGGGGACTCTGTCTGCCGCAATGTGTTAAAAGAGGTACTCTGTCTGCCATAATGTGTAAAAGGTGGACACTGCCGTAATGTATAAAAAGGGACGCTGTTTGCCATAATGTGTAATAAGGGGATGCTGTCTGCCGTAGTGTGCTAAAAGGGGGACTCTGCTGTAATGTGTAAAAGGTGGACTTTGTCTGCCGTAATGTGTAAAAAGAGGATGCTGTCTGTCGTAATATGTAAAAAGGGTGACTCTGTCTGCCGCAACGTGTTAAAAGGGGTACTCTGTCTGCCATAATGTGTAAAAGGTGGACTCTGCCGTAATGTATAAAAAGGGACGCTGTTTGCCATAATGTGTAATAAGGGGATGCTGTCTGCCGTAGTGTGCTAAAAGGGTGACTCTGCCGTAATGTGTAAAAAGGGGATGCTGTCTGCCATAATGTGTAAAAAGGGGGCTCTGCCTGTTGTAATGTGTATGAAGGAGGACTGTCTGCCGTAATGTGTTAAAAGGGGACGCTGTCTGACGTAATGTGTAGAAAGGGGACGCTGTCTTCCGTAATGTGTAAAAAGGGGACTCTGTCTGCCGTAATGTGTAAAAAGGGGATGCTGTCTGCCGTAATGTGTAAAAAGGGGACTCTGCCTGTCGTAATGTGTAATATGGGTGACACTGTCTGCCGTAATGTGTTAAAAGGGATACTCTGTCTGCCATAATGTGTAAAAGGTGGACTCTGCCGTAATGTATAAAAAGGGATGCTGTCTGCCATAATGTGTAAAAAGGGGACGCTGTCTGGCATAATGTGCTAAAAGGGGACGCTGTCTGCCGTAATGTGTAAAAAGGGGGCTCTGCCTGTTGTAATGTGTATGAAGGGGGACTGTCTGCCGTAATGTGTAAAAGGTGGACTCTGTCTGCCGTAATGTGTAAAGGGGATGCTGTTTTCCATAATGTGTAGAAAGGGGATGCTGTATTCCGTAATGTGTAAAAAGGGCATTCTGCCTGTCGTAATGTGTAATAATGATAATGCAGTTTGCCATAATGCGTAAAAAGGGGACTCTGTCTGCTGTAATGTGTAAAAAGGGGACTGTGCCTGTCGTAATGTGTAAAAAGGGTGACTCTGTCTGCCATAATGTGTAAAAGGTGGACTCTGCCGTAATGTATAAAAAGTGGACACTGTCTGCCATAATGTGTAAAACGTGGACTCTGCCTGTCGTAATGTGTAAAAAGGGTGACTATGGCTGCTGTAATGTGTTAAAAGAGGGATTCTGTCTGCCGTAATGTGTAAAAGGTTGACTGTGTTTGCCGTAATGTATAAAAAGGGGACGATGTCTGCCTTAATGTGTTACAAGGCGGACTCTGCATGTAATAATGTGTAAAAAGGGTGACTTTGGCTGCCGTAATGTATTAAAGGGGGATTCTGTCTGCTGTAATGTGTAAAAGGTTTCACTGTGTCTGCCGTAATGTATGAAAAGTGGACGCTGTCTGCCATAATGTGTAATAAGGGACGCTGTCTGCTGTAATGTGTTAAAAGGGATACTTTGTCTGCCGTAATGTGTAAAAGGTGGACGCTGTCTACCGTAATATGTAAAAGGGGGACGCTGTCTGCCGTAATGTGTAGAAAGGGGACGCTGTCTTCCATAATGTGTAAAAAGGGCACTCTGCCTGTCGTAATGTGTAACAATGGTAATACTGTCTGCCATAATGTGTATAAAGGGGGGCTGTCTCCTGTAATGTGTAAAAGGAGACTCTGTCTGCCATAATGTGTAAAAAGGGGACACTGTCCGCCGTAATGTGTACAAAGAGGATGCTGTCTGCCGTAATGTGTAAAAAGGGGACTATGCCTGTCATAATGTGTAAAAAGGGTTACACTGTCTGCCGTAATGTGTTAAAATGGGTACTCTGTCTGCCATAATGTGTAAAAGGTGAACTCTGCCGTAATGTGTAAAAAGGGGATGCTGTCTGCCGTAATGTGTAAAAAGGGGACTCTGCCTGTCATAACGTGTAAAAAGGGTGACTATCTGCCGTAATGTGTTAAAAGGGGTACTCTGTCTGCCATAATGTGTAAAAGGTGAACTCTGCCGTAATGTGTAAAATGGGGATGCTGTCTGCCATAATGTGTAAAAAGGGGTCTCTGCCGGTTGTAATGTGTATGAAGGGGGACTGTCTGCCGTAATGTGTTAAAAGGGGGAATGTCTGCCGTAATGTGCAGAAGGTGGACTCTGTCTGCAGTAATGTGTAAAAAGGGGACACTGTCTGCCGTAATGTGTAGAAAGGTGACTCTTCCTGTCATAATGTGTAATAATGGTAATGCTGTCTGCCATAATGTGTAAAAAGGGGACTCTATTTGCCGTAATATGTAAAAAAAGAGTATGCTGTCTGCTGTAATGTGTAAAAAGGGGACTCTGCCTGTCGTAATGTGTAAAAAGGGTGACTCTGGCTGCTGTAATGTGTTAAAAGGGGGATTCTGTCTGCCGTAATGTGTAAAAGGTTAACTGTGTTTGCAGTAATGTATTAAAAGAGGACACTGTCTGCCATAATGTGTAAAAAGGGGATGCTGTCTGCCGTAATGTGTTACAAGGGGGACTCTGCCTGCTGTAATGTGTAAAAAGGGTGACTCTGGCTGCTGTAATATGTTAAAAGGGGGATTCTGTCAGCCGTAATGTGTAAAAGGTTGACTGTGTTTACCGTAATGTATAAAAAGGGGACGCTGTCTGCCATAATGTGTAAAAATGGGACAATTTCTACAGTAATATTTTAAAAGGGGAACTCTGTCTACCTTAATGTGTAAAAGGTTGACTCTGTCTGCCGTAATGTATAAAAAGGGGACGCTGTCTGCAGTAATGTGTAGAAAGGGAATGCTGTCTGCCGTATTGTGTAGAAAGGGGATGCTGTCTGTCGTAATGTGTAATAAGGGGACGCTGTCTGCCGTAATGTGCTAAAAGGGGGACTCTGTCTGCCGTAATGTGTAAAAGGTGGACTTTGTCTGCCGTAATGTGTAAAAAGGGGACGCTGTCTGCCATAATGTGTAAAAAGGGGGCTCTGCCTGTTGTAATTTGTATGAAGGGGGACTGTCTGCAGTAATGTGTAAAAAGGGGACGCTGTCTGCCGTAATGTGTAGAAAGGGAACGCTGTCTTCCGTAATGTGTAAAAAGGGCACTCTGCCTGTCGTAATGTGTAATAACGGTAATGCTGTCTGCTGTAATGTGTAAAAAGGGGACTCTGTCTGCCGTAATGTGTAAAAAGAGGATACTGTCTGCCGTAATGTGTAAAAAGGGAACTCTGCCTGTCGTAATGTGTAAAAAGGGTGACAAGGTCTGCCGTAATGTGTTGAAAGGGGTACTCTGTCTGCCATAATGTGTAAAAGGTGGACTCTGCCGTAATGTATAAAAAGGGACGCTGTCTTCCATAATGTGTAAAAAGGGGACACTGTCTGCCATAATGTGCTAAAAGGGGGACTATGTCTGCCGTAATGTATAAAAAGGGACCCTGTCAGCCGTAATGTGTTACAAGGGGGACTCTGCATGTAATAATGTGTAAAAAGGGTGACTTTGGCTGCTGTAACGTATTAAAGGGGAATTCTTTCTGCTGTAATGTGTAAAAGGTTTCACTGTGTCTGCCGTAATGTATGAAAAGTGGACGCTGTCTGCCATAATGTATAAAAAGGGACGCTGTCTGCTGTAATGTGTTAAAAGGGATACTTTGTCTGCCGTAATGTGTAAAAGGTGGACTCTGTCTGCCGTTATATGTAAAAAGGGGACGCTGTCTGCCGTAATGTGTAGAAAGGGGACGTTGTCTTCCATAATGTGTAAAAAGGGCACTCTGCCTGTCGTAATGTGTAATAATGGTAATACTGTCTGCCATAATGTGTAAAAAGGGGGACTGTCTCCTGTAATGTGTAAAAAGGAGACTCTGTCTGCCGTAATGTGTTAAAAGGGGTACTCTGTCTGCCATAATGTGTAAAAGGTGGACTCTGCCGTAATGTATAAAAAGGGATGCTGTCTGACATAATGTGTAAAAAGTGGACTCTGCCGTAATGTATAAAAAGGGATGCTGTCTGCCATAATGTGTAAAAAGGGACGATGTCTGCCGTAATGTGTTAAAAGGGGACGCTGTTTGCCGTAATGTATAGAAATGGGACGCTGTCTTCCATAATGTGTAAAAAGGGCACTCTGCCTGTCGTAATGTGTAATAATGGTAATACTGTCTGCCATAATGTGTAAAAAGGTGGACTGTCTCCTGTAATGTGTAAAAAGGGGACTCTGTCCGCCATAATGTGTAAAAAGAGGACGCTGTCTGCCGTAATGTGTAAAAAGGGGACTCTGCCTGCCGTAATAATGTTATAAGGGGGACTCTGTCTGCCATAATGTGTAAAAGGTGGACTCTGCCGTAATGTATAAAAAGGGGACGCTGTCTGCCATAATGTGTAAAAAGGGGACGCTGTCTGCCATAATGTGTAAAAAGGGGACGCTGTCTGCCGTAATGTGTTACAAGGAGGACTCTGCCTGTCGTAATGTGTAAAAAGGGTGATTCTGGCTGCCGTAATGTGTAAAAGGGGGACTCTGCCGTAATGTGTACAAAGGAGACGCTGTCTGCCATAATGTGTAAAACGGGGGCTCTGCCTGTTGTAATGTGTATGAAGGAAGACTGTCTGCAGTAATGTGTTTAAAGGGGGACTCTGTCTGCCGTAATGTGTAAAAAGGGGATGCTGTCAGCCGTAATGTGTAGAAAGGGGATGCTGTCTGCCGTAATGTGTAGAAAGGGGACGCTGTCTTCCGTAATGTGTAAAAAGGGCACTCTGCCTGTCGTAATGTGTAATAATGGTAATGCTGTCTGCCATAATGTGTAAAAAGGGGACTCTGTCTGCCGTAATGTGTAAAAAGAGGATGCTATCTGCCGTAATATGTACAAAGGGGATGCTGTCTGCTGTAATGTGTAGAAAGGGGACGCTGTATTCCGTAATGTGTCAAAAAGGCACTCTGCCTGTCGTAATGTGTAATAAGGGTAATTCTGTCTGCCATAATGTGTAAAAAGGGGAATTTGTCTGCTGTAATGTGTAAAAAGAGGATGCTTTCTGCCGTAATGTGTAGAAAGGGGACGCTGTCTTCCGTAATGTGTAAAAAGGGCACTCTGCCTGTCGAATTGTGTAATAATGATAATGCTGTCTGCCATAATGTGTAAAAAGGGGACTCTGCCTGTCGTAATGTGTAAAAAGGGTGACTCTGTCTGCCATAATGTGTTAAACGGGGTACTCTGTCTGCCATAATGTGTAAAAGGTGGACTCTGCCGTAATGTATAAAAAGAGGACGCTGTCTGCCATAATGTGTAAAAAGCAGACTCTGCCTGTCGTAATGTGTAAAACGGGTGACTCTTGCTGCCGTAATGTGTTAAAAGGAGGATTCTGTCTGCCGTAATGTGTAAAAGGTTGACTGTGTTTGCCGTAATGTATAAAAAGAGGACGCTGTCTGCCATAATGTGTAAAAAGGGTGACTCTGTCTGCCGTAATGTGTTAAACTGGGTTCTCTGTCTGCTATAATGTGTAAAAGGTGGACTCTGTCTGCCATAATGTGTAAAAAGGGGGCTCTGCCTGTTGTAATGTGTATGAAGGGGGACTGTCTGCCGTAATGTGTTAAAAGTGGGACTCTGTCTGCCGTAATGTGTTTAAGGTGGACTGTGTTTGCCGTAATGTATAAAAAGGGGACGCTGTCTGCCGTAATGTGTTACAAGGGGGATTCTGTCTGCTGTAATGTGTAAAAGTTTTCCCTGTGTCTGCCGTAATGTATGAAAAGTGGACGCTGTCTGCCATAGTGTGTAAAAGGTGGACTCTGCCGTAATGTATAAAAAGGGATGCTGTCTGCCATAATGTGTAATAAGGGGACGCTGTCTGCCGTAATGTGTTAAAAGGGGTATTCTGTCTGCTGTAATGTGTAAAAGGTTTCACTGTGTCTGCCGTAATGTATGAAAAGTGGACGCTGTCTGCCATAATGTGTATAAAGGGACGATGTCTGCCGTAATGTTTTAAAGGTGGACTCTGTCTGCCGTAATGTGTAAAAAGGGGACGCTGTCAGCTGTAATGTGTAGAAAGGGGACGCTGTCTTCCATAATGTGTAAAAAGGGCACTCTGCCTGTCGTAATGTGTAATAATGGTAATACTGTCTGCCATAATGTGTAAAATAAGATTTTAAACCTACCAGTAAATCTATTTCTCCTAGTCCATAGAGGATGCTGGGGACTCCGTAAGGACCATGGGGTTTATACGGGCTCCGCAGGAGATAGGGCACCTAAAAAGAAGTTTTACTATGGGTGTGCACTGGCTCCTCCCTCTATGCCCCTCCTCCAGACCTCAGTTAGAGAACTGTGCCCAGAGGAGATGGACAATACAAGGCAGGATTTAGAAATCCAAGGGCAAGATTCATACCAGCCCACACCAATCATACAATGTAACCTGGATCATACATAACCAGTTAACCGTATAAACATTAACAGTAACGGTCCAAGACCGATTCCAACTGTAACAGAACCCTTACGTAAGCAACAACTATATACAAGTCTTGCAGAGTTTCCGCACTGGGACGGGCACCCAGCATCCTCTACGGACTAGGAGAAATAGATTTACCGGTAGGTTTAAAATCTTATTTTCTCTTACGTCCTAGAGGATGCTGGGGACTCCGTAAGGACCATGGGGTTTATACCAAAGCATCCAATCGGGCAGGAGAGTGCGTATGACTCTGCAGCACCGACTGAGCAAATGCTAGGTCCTCATCAGCCAGGGTATCAAACTTGTAGAATTTAGCAAAAGTGTTTGACCCCGACCAAGTCGCCGCTCGGCAAAGCTGTAATGCCGAGACGCCTCGGGCAGCCGCCCAAGAAGAGCCCACCTTCCTAGTGAAATGGGCCTTAACCGAATTTGGTTTCGGCAATCCAGCGGTAGAATGAGCCTGCGGAATCGTATTACAGATCCAGCGAGCAATGGTCTGCTTCGAAGCAGGTGCGCCAATCTTATTAGCAGCATACAGGACAAACAGAGCCTCTGTTTTCCTAATTCTAGCCGTCCTGGCTACATAAATCTTTAAGGCCCTGACTACGTCCAGGGATCTGGAATCCTCAAGGTCACTTGTAGCCACAGACACCACAATAGGTTGATTCATATGGAATGAAGAAACCACTTAGGCAAAAATTGCGGACGTGTCCTCAATTCAGCTCGATCCACATGAAAAATCAAATAGGGGCTCTTGTGTGACAAAGCCGCCAATTCTGACACTCGCCTTGCTGATGCTAAGGCCAACAACATGACCACCTTCCAGGTAAGTAATTTCAACTCAACCTTGTTAAGCGGTTCAAACCAGTGTGGTTTTAGGAACTGCAACACCACGTTCAGGTCCCATGGTGCCACTGGAGGCACAAAAGGGGGCTGGATGTGCAGCACTCCCTTTACAAATGTCTGGACTTCTGGAAGAGAAGCCAATTCCTTCTGAAAGAAAATCGAGAGGGCCAAAATCTGTACCTTAACAGAGCCTAATTTCAGGCCCATATCCACTCCTGTCTGTAGGAAGTGGAGAAAACGACCCAGATGAAAATCTTCCGTAGGTGCATTTTTGGTCACACACAAAGACACATACTTTCGCCAGATACGGTGATAGTGTTTTACCGTCACCTCCTTCCTAGCCGTTATTAAAGTAGGGATGACCTCTTCCAGAATCCCCTTTTTTTCGCTAGGATTCGGCGTTCAACCGCCATGCCGTCAAACGTAACCGCGGTAAGTCTTGAAATACACAGGGCCCCTGTTGCAACAGGTCTTCCCTCAGAGGAAGAGGCCAGGGATCTCCTGTGAGCATCTCTTGTAGATCCGAGTACCAGGCCCTTCGAGGCCAGTCTGGGACAACGAATATCGTCTGTACTCTTCTTCGTCTTATGATACTCAACACTTTTGTGATGAGAGGAAGAGGAGGAAACACGTAGACTGATTTGAACACCCACGGTGTTACCAGAGCATCTACTGCTACTGCCTGAGGGTCCCGAGACCTGGCACAATAACTCCGAAGCTTCTTGTTGAGGCGTGACGCCATCATGTCTATTTGAGGAGTTCCCCAAAGACGCGTTACGTCTGCAAAGACTTCTTGATGAAGTCCCCACTCTCCTGGATGGAGATCGTGTCTGCTGAGGAAGTCTGCTTCCCAGTTGTCCACTCCCGGAATGAAGACAGCCGACAGAGCGCTTACGTGATTTTCCGCCCAGCGAAGAATCCTGGTGGCTTCCGCCATCGCGACTCTGCTTCTTGTCCCGCCATGGTGGTTCACATGAGCCACTGCTGTGACATTGTCTGATTGAATCAGAACCGGTAGGCTTCGAAGAAGACTCTCCGCTTGTCGAAGGCCGTTGTAAATGGCCCTGAGTTCCAACACATTGATGTGTAGACAGGACTCCTGGTCTGACCACAGTCCCTGAAAATTTCTTCCTTGTGTGACTGCTCCCCATCCTCGGAGGCTTTCGTCTGTGGTAAACAGGATCCAATCCTGAATTCCGAACCTGCGACCCTCCAGCAGGTGAGTACTTTGCAACCACCTCAGGAGAGACACCCTGGCCCCTGGGGACAGAGTTATTTTCCAATGTAAGTGCAGATTGGACCCGGACCACTTGTCCAGAAGGTCCCATTGAAAAGTCCTTGCATGGAACCTTCCGAAGGGAATGGCCTCGTAGGCCACCACCATTTTTCCCAGAACTCGAGTGCTTTGGTGAACTGACACCCTTTAAGTTTTTTAGCAGGTCTCTGACCATGTTCTGGATGTCCTGGGCTTTCTCCAGTGGGAGAATGACCTTCATTTGTTCCGTATCCAGTATCATACCTAGGAATGTTAGTCGAGTTGTCAGAATCAACTGTGACTTCGGTAGATTTAGAATCCAACCGTGTTGCTGGAGCACTCTCAGAGAGAGCGCCACACTGCTCAGCTTTTTCTTTCTGGATCTCGCTTTTATTAAGAGATCGTCCAAGTATGGGATAATTGTGACTCCATGCTTGCTCAGGACCACCATCATTTCCGCCATTATCTTGGTGAAAATCCTCAGGGCCGAGGAAAGCCCAAACGGCAACGTCTGAAATTGGTAATGACAATCCTGTACAGCGAATGTCAGGTATTCCTGATGTGGGGAATATATGGGGACATGAAGGTACGCATCCTTTATGTCCAGAGACACCATAAACTCCCCCTCCTCCATATTGGCTATTATCGCTCTGAGTGATTCCATTTTGAATTTTAATCTTTTTATGTACAGGTTTAGGGATTTCAGATTCAAAATAGGTCTGACCGAACCGTCCGGTTTCGGGACCACAAATAGGGTTGAGTAGTAACCTCTTCCCTGCTGGTTCAGGGGAACCCTGATTATTACTTGCTGTAGAAACAGCGTTTGAATTTCAGCTAAGACTACATCCCGTTCCGATGTGGAAGCTGGTAGGGCCGATTTAAAAAAATCGGCGCGGGGGCACCTCCTCGAATTCCAGTTGGTAACCCTGGGAAACTATTTCCAACACCCAAGGATTCAGGCCTGAGCTGATCCAGGCCTGGCTGAAAAGTCGAAGACGTGCCCCCACCGGTGCGGACTCTCTCAGGGGAGCCCCAGCGTCATGCTGTGGGCTTTGGAGTAGCCGGGGAGGACTTGTGTTCCTGGGCACCTGCCGCAGCAGGTGCTCTTTTGCCTCTGCCCTTACCTCTGGCGAGGAAGGAGGATCCCCGACCTCTTCTGGGCTTGAGCGACCGAAAGGACTGCATCTGATAGGGTGGTACTTTCTTTTGCTGTTGGGGAATAAATGGTAAAAAGTTTGATTTACCTGCTGTAGCTGTGGAAACCAGGTCCGTCAGCCCATCCCCAAACAATACATCTCCCTTATAGGGTAGAACTTCCATATGTTTTTTGGAATCTGCATCACCCGTCCATTGGCGAGTCCATAAGGATCTTCTCACAGAGATAGACATGGCATTGGCCCTAGAAGGCAGCAAACCAATGTCCCTTTGAGCATCCCTCATAAATAAGACGGCGTCTTTAACATGGGCTAGAGTTAAGAATATAGTATCCTTATCCATCTTATAAAAATCAGCTGTCAGCTCATCTGTCCATGCTGAAATCGCGCTACACACCCATGTCGACGCAATTGTCGGTCTAAGGACTGCTCCAGTATGAGAATAAATACACTTTAAGGTAGTCTCTTGCCTGCGATCTGCAGGGCCCCTAAGGGCAGCTGTGTCAGGAGATGGTAGTGCCACTTTCTTGGACAAGCGCGTCAGGGCCTTGTCCACAGTGGGAGGTGATTCCCAACGCTCCCTGTTCTGTTTCGGGAAGGGGTATGCCATATAAATTCTTTTGGGTATCTGCGGTCTCTTTTCCGGAGTCTCCCAAACTTTTTCAAAGAAATCATTTAGTTCATGAGATGTGGGAAAATTTATAATCTGTTTCTTTCCCTTAAACATGTGCACCCTTGTGTCGGGGACCGAGGGTTCATCCGCAATATGCAACACATCTCTTATTGCCACAATCATACACTGAATGCTTTTTGTCCCCCTAGGGTGCAATTTCACTTCGTCATAGTTGACACTGGAATCAGAGTCTGTGTCGGTAGTAGTGTCTTGTGTTAAGGGAGGCTTTTGAGACCACGACGGGCCCTGTGAATCGGTCCAATCCGTGGATTGACCCCCTGATGTCCCCCCTAATTCAGCCTTATCAAGCCTCTTATCTAAGGATGCCACACTTGCATTCAACATATGCCACATGTCCATCCATTCCTGAGTTGGCACAACCGACGGGGACACACCACTCATTTGCTCCACCTCCTCCTTGGAAAAGCCTTCCGCTTCAGACATGTCGACACCACATACCGACACCCCACACACAGGGATTAACCTATAAGGGGAGAAAACCCCAACCAGGCCCTTAGGAAAGACAGAGAAATAGTATGCCAGCACACACCCAGCGCTTAATAACACTGGAAAAATATGACCAGATAGCGCTTTAATATATAAAATGACCAGATTCCCACTCACTGCGCTCAAAATGCCCCCCCCCCCCTCTTTTTTCCAGCCTGAATGTTCAGCAGGGGAGAGACCAGGGAGCCAGCGTTTTCCTCATGCAGCTTCTGTGGAGAAAATGGCGCTGGTTAGTGCTGGGGATCAAGCTCCGCCCACCCGACGGCGGGCTTCGGTCCCGGTGATTTTTTAATAGAAAATGGCGGGGGATCGTAGAATTACTGCCCAGCAGCCTAATCTACCTTGTCAGTGCCCAAATGTGAGGTTTATTGCTGCCCAGGGCGCCCCCCCCTGCACCCTGCACCCTTCAGTGCTGCTCTGTGTGTGTGAATGGGAGCAATAGCGCGCAGCTTACCGCTGCGTGCCTTACCTCATGAAGATCTGATGTCTTCTGCCGCCTATGATGTCTTCTGCCTTCTCAAACTCAGCCGGCTTCTATCTTCGGCATCTGTGAGGAGGACGGCGGCGCGGCTCCGGGACGAACCCCAGGTGAGACCTGTGTTCCGACTCCATCTGGAGCTAATGGTGTCCAGTAGCCTTAGAAAAAGAGCCCAACCGTTAAGCCAGCCCTGCTTCTCTCCCCTCAGTCCCACGATGCAGGGAGCCTGTTGCCAACAGGACTCCCTGAAAATAAAAAACCTAACAAAATTCTTTTTCAACAGAAAACTCTGGAGAGCTCTCTGCAGTGCACCCTCTGGGCACAAGATCTAACTGAGGTCTGGAGGAGGGGCATAGAGGGAGGAGCCAGTGCACACCCATAGTAAAAGTTCTTTTTAGGTGCCCTATCTCCTGCGGAGCCCGTCTATACCCCATGGTCCTTACGGAGTCCCCAGCATCCTCTAGGATGTAAGAGAAAGGGGGATTCTGTCTGCTGTAATGTGTAAAAGGTTGACTGTGTATGCCGTAATGTGTAGAAAGGGGACGCTGTCTGCCGTAATGTGTAGAAAGGGGACGCTGTTTTCAGTAATGTGTAAAAAGGGCATTCTGCCTGTCGTAATGTGTAATAATTGTAATACTGTCTGCCATAATGTGTAAAAAGGGGGACTGTCTCCTGTGATGTGTAAAAAGGGGACTCTGTCCACCGTAATGTGTAAAAATAGGACTCTGCCGAAATGTGTAAGAGGTGGACTCTGCTGTAATGTGTAAAAAGGGGACGCTGTCTGCTGTAATGTGCAAAAAGGGGATGCTGTCTGCCGTAAAGTGTAAAAAGGGTCTCTGTCTGCCATAATGTGTAAAAGGTAGACTCTGTCTGCTGTAATGTGTAAAAAGGGGACTCTGTCTGCTGTAATGTGTAAAAAGGGGACGCTGTCTGCAGCAATTTGTAAAAAGGGGACGCTGTCTGCCGTAATTTGTAAAAGGGTACTCTGTCTGCTGTAATGTGCAAAAAGAGGACACTGTCTGCCATAATGTGTAAAAGGTGGACTCTGCCGTAATGTATAAAAAGAGGACGCTGTCTGCCATAATGTGTAAAAAGCGGACTCTGCCTGTCGTAATGTGTAAAAAGGGAGACTCTGGCTGCCATAATGTGTTTAAAGGAGGATTCTGTCTGTCGTAATGTGTAAAAGGTTGACTGTGTTTGCCGTAATGTATAAAAAGTCGATGCTGTCTGCCGTAATGTGTAAAAAGGGGATGCTGTCTGCCGTAATGTGTTAAAAGGTGGACTATGTCTGCCGTAATGTGTAAAAGGTGGACGCTGTCTGCCGTAATGTGTAGAAAGGGGATGCTGTCTTCCGTAATGTGTAAAAAGGGCACTCTGCCTGTTGTAATGTGTAATAATGGTAATACTGTCTGCCATAATGTGTAAAAGGGGGGACTGTCTGCTGTAATCTGTAAAAAGGGGACTCTGTCTGCCATAATGTGTAAAAAGAGGATGCTGTCTGCCGTAATGTGTGAAAAGGGGACTCTGCCTGTCGTAATGTGTAAAAAGGGTGACGCGGTCTGCCGTAATGTGTTAAAAGGGGGACTCTTTCTGCCATAATGTGTAAAAGGTGGACTCTGCCGTAATGTATAAAAAGGGATGCTGTCTGCCATAATGTGTAAAAAGGGGATTCTGCCTGTTGTAATGTGTATGAAGGGGGACTGTCTGCTGTAATGTGTTAAAAGTGGGACTCTGTCTGCCATACTGTGTAAAAGGTGGACTCTGTCTGCCGTAATGTGTAAAAAGGGGAATCTGTCTGCTGTAATGTGTAAAAGGTTAACTCTGTCTGCCGTAATGTGTAAAAGGTGGACTCTGTTAGCAGTAATGTGATAAAAGGAGGACTCTGTCTACCGTAATGTGTAAAAAGGGGACTCTGTCTGCTGTAATGTGTAAAAAGGGGGCGCTGTCTGCTGTAATGTGTAAAAAGGGGGCTCTGCCTGTCGTAATGTGTATGAAGGGGGACTGTCTGCCATAATGTGTAAAAGGTGGACTCTGTCTACCGTAATGTGTAAAAGGGGATGCTGTCTGCTGTAATGTGTAAAATGTGGACTCTGTCTGCCGTAATGTGTAAAAAGGGGAAGCTGTCTGCCGTAATGTGCAAAAAGGGGACTCTGCCTATTGTAATGTGTAAAAAGGGTGACTCTGTCTGCCGTAATGTGTTAAAAGGGGGACTCTGGCTGCCGTAATGTGTAAAAAGGGGAATCTGTCCACTGTAATGTGTAAAAAGTTAGACTTTTTCTGCTGTAATGTGTAAAAGGGTACTCTGTCTGCCGTAATGTGTAAAAAGGGGACTCTACCTGCCGTAATGTGTAAAAGGTGCCCTACCTAGTGTAGTGGCGCTAATGTGCAGCATAATTTGAATAATGGAGACTACTGTGCACCGTAATATGAATTGGTATTATTTTGTGGCCACACCCCTTCCCCATAAAGCCATGCCCCTATATTTTTGACACACACCTACGACGCGCACTGCCCGTACTTTACATAAGGGGGATGGGGGCGCCGATGCCGTTTCTTGTACACAGCACTAAAATGTCTAGTTACGGCACTGATGCAGCACAACCCTAAACCTACCCTCAGTGGCTTACCTCTCCAGTGCATCAGTGTGTTCTCGTTCGGCATCCTGGTTGTCTGTATTCCGGTGCCAGGTTGGTGAACCTATTCGAGATGCCGGTGTAGGCAATCCAAATAGTGTCAGTATTCTGGATTACTCTGACTGCCAGGATCCCAACAGCCGGGATCCTGACCGAATCCTGTACTAAGCACTACAGTTATCTTCCTGGTGATTGTTTTGTTCTACTCCTTGCAATTTCTTAGCTAGGACTGTGTGAAAGCACAGGCACAATTCTAATAGTGGGATGCAGGGGATTAATAAATTATGTTAATTTGAGTACAGTTGAGGGTTTGGGGGAGAGCATGAATTTTAATTATAGCCCCAAGAGCTAACATTTCTAGTGATGGCACTGGCTACATGCTACTTACAGCTACTGTATTACTTTTTTTGCTGCCAGTGCTAATAAGCAGTATGGCGTTGTGTGTATACGTCTGTCGTATGTATTGTCATTATATTTTATATAGAAATATTTAGCAATTTTATTTTTTTACTTTTCGGGAATTATCCTTTAGACACAATAAAAGAGCCATATTCATTTGAATCATTTGACACATTTACTGGTTGCCAAAGTAAGTGTATGCATCTGTCAAAGAGTTATATAAGGGGGTAATTCAAAGTTGATCGCAGCAGCAAATTTGTTATCAGTTGGGCAAAACCATGTGCCTAATTCAGACCTGATCGTAGATGTGCTAAATTTAGCACCTCTACAATCAGCTTCCCTGACACGCAGAGGAACGCCCAGCACAGGGATAGTACACCCCGCATGTCAGGCCCTACACCGCCGCACAAGTACAAAAGCATTGCACGCCGGCGATGCTTTTGTACTTGAAGAGTAGCTCCCTGCCAGCGCAGCTCCTGCGCGCTGGTAGGGAGCTACTTGTCACTGTCCGGGTCACAGCGGTTGTGCAGTTCAGACCTAATCGGCTGCTGTGCAAAAACGCACAGCAGCGATAAGGTTTGAATTACGCCCCATGTGCACTGCAGGTGGGGCAGATATAACATTTGCAGAGAGAATTAGATTTGGGTGGGTTATTTTATTTCTGTGCAGGGTAAATACTGGCTGCTTTATTTTTACACTGCAATTTAGATTTCAGTTTGAACACAACCCACCCAAATCTAACTCTCTCTGCAAGTTACATCTGCCCCACCTGCAATGCACATGGTTTTGCCCAACTGCTAACAGGCTTGAAATGTTAAACTGTGCTACTTTATCTATACACACACATATAGGGGCATATGCATCAAAGTTTGGAGAGTGATAAAGTGGAGAGAGCTAAAGTACCAACCACTCCGCTCCTACCTGCCATGTTTCAGGCTGTGTTTGAAAAATTATAGTTAGGAGCTGATGGGTTGGCACTTTATCTCTCTCCACTTTACCTCTCTCCAAGGTCGGGATGTAATGAAGTCCGAGTTCGGCGGCCGTGTGGAATGCGGGTGAACTGTGACTTTTGTTTAAAGGGGCAATCATATACAAGGCTAAACCATGCCTTGCTCATGATTTCCCCTTTAAAAAAAGTCAGAGTTCAGCCAGCATCCCGCACGGCCGCCGAACTCGGACTTCATTACATCCCGCCTCAAGTGTTGATGCATATGTCCTATAGTCTGAACCCTGTAAAACATTAGTCTGCTATCCAGGGCTTAAAGTGATCCTGGAGAGGTGGGGGAACTCATCTCCCCCACAACCCCTCCCTCTTAGCGCGTGCCGCAAAAGGGGTGTGGTCTCACAAGGAAGGGGTGTGGCTACACAAAAGTACCCCCCTATTCAAATAATGCCTCATAGTAGCACAATCTTATTCACATTGCCTGCCCCACATACTAGTGCCCTTTACACACACAATGCCCACAGTGGCAGAGCACCTTACACACAAAATTCCCACAGCAGTGCCCCCCCTCCTAATTTTAGATTCGATTCACAATATAACAGTATATGTTGAACAACCTTTGCTCACCTCTCTTATGTCTTCCATGTGTCCCTTCTGCTTTCTTGCTTCCTTTGTTTGTCACTCTCATGTGTCCATATCTTCATCCTAGGTATCCCTTACTCTCTATATGCTCTCCTTTGTGTCTGATCATCAGAATATTTCTCTCCTTTGCTTACCCCCTACACCTCTCACTCCCTGTGCCTCACTCCCCCATCTCACCCCATGAACCTCTCACTCCCTCCCCATCTCACCACCTGCTGCTCTCACTCCCCCATCTCACCCCCTGCTCCTCTCACTCCCCCATCTCACCCCCTGCTCCTCTCACTCCCCCATCTCGCCCCCTGCTCCTCTCACTCCCCCATCTCACCCCCTGCTCCTCTCACTCCCCCATCTCACCCCCTGCTCCTCTCACTCCCCCATCTCACCTCCTGCACCTCTCACTTCCTCCCCATCTCACCCCCTGCTCCTCTCACTCCCCCATCTCACCCCCTGCTCCTCTCACTCCCCCATCTCACCCCCTGCTCCTCTCACTCCCCCATCTCACCCCCTGCTCCTCTCACTCCCCATCTCACCTCCTGCACCTCTCACTTCCTCCCCATCTCACCGCCTGCTCCTCTCTCTCCCTCCCCTTCTCACCCCCTGCTCCTCTCACTCCCCCAACTTACTCCCTGCTCCTCTCACTCCCCCATGTCACCCCCTACACCTCTCACTCCACCAGCTCAATCCCTGCTCCTCTAATTCCCCCATCTCACCCCCTGCTCCTCTCACTCCGCCAACTCACCCCCTGCTCCACTCACCATGACTGTGGCCTGGAGCATCAAGTCCTGGCTGTGGTGTAAAGCTGGAAGCGGCTGCCAGACAGTCCTGGCTCACGGACCGGCTGCTATTCAAAAGAAGCAAGGCCGCACTTTGAATCTGGCGCCGACGGCGTTATTTTTGTACAACACTAATATTAATCCATCTGTGCATTTCGGATTTTATATGCTGATGACTGAATCAGTTTATATGCTAATGGCTGCAGCCATTGAATAAGTTCTGGCAACACAAAGTAAGCCAGAATATGTCAGAATCATTAAATTTTTAAATGCTCCAGCCCAATGCAGCAGGGGAGATGAGCAAGAGGATGGAAAATGGTAAATAATCCTCAGGGACTTCTAAATTCTTCTCTCACCGTCTGCTCCTCTCACATCCCCCCAATCTCTCCTCCTGCTCCTCTCACCACTGCCCCCCCAATCTCATCCCCTGCTTCTCTCACTACCACCCCCAATCTCACCCCCTGCTTTGCTCATCATCCCTCCGCCATCTCACCCCCTGCTTCACTCATCATCCCCCCGCCATCTCACCCCCTGCTTTGCTCATCATCCCTCCGCCATCTCACCCGCTGCTTTGCTCATCATCCCCCCGCCATCTCACCCCCTGCTTTGCTCATCATCCCCCCGCAATCTCACCCGCTGCTTTGCTCATCATCCCTCCGCCATCTCACCCCCTGCTTTGCTCATCATCCCCCCGCCATCTCACCCCCTGCTTTGCTCATCATCCCCCCGCCATCTCACCCCCTGCTTTGCTCATCATCCCCCCGCCATCTCACCCCCTGCTTTGCTCATCATCCCCCCGCCATCTCACCCCCTGCTTTGCTCATCATCCCTCTGCCATCTCATCCCCTGCTTTGCTCATCACTCCCCCGCCATCTCACCCCCTGCTTTGCTCATCATCCCCCGCCATCTCACCCCCTGCTTTGCTCATCATCCCCCGCCATCTCACCCCCTGCTTTGCTCATCATCCCCCGCCATCTCACCCTCTGCTTTGCTCATCACTCCCCCGCCATCTCACCCCCTGCTTTGCTCATCATCCCCCGCCATCTCACCCCCTGCTTTGCTCATCATCCCCCCGCCATCTCACCCCCTGCTTTGCTCATCATCCCTCTGCCATCTCACCCCCTGCTTTGCTCATCATCCCCCGCCATCTCACCCCCTGCTTTGCTCATCATCCCCCGCCATCTCACCCCCTGCTTTGCTCATCACTCCCCCGCCATCTCACCCCCTGCTTTGCTCATCATCCCCCGCCATCTCACCCCCTGCTTTGCTCATCATCCCCCGCCATCTCACCCCCTGCTTTGCTCATCATCCCCCGCCATCTCACCCCCTGCTTTGCTCATCATCCCTCTGCCATCTCATCCCCTGCTTTGCTCATCATCCCCCCGCCATCTCACCCCCTGCTTTGCTCATCATCCCCCGCCATCTCACCCCCTGCTTTGCTCATCATCCCCCGCCATCTCACCCCCTGCTTTGCTCATCATCCCCCGCCATCTCACCCCCTGCTTTGCTCATCATCCCTCTGCCATCTCATCCCCTGCTTTGCTCATCATCCCCCCGCCATCTCACCCCCTGCTTTGCTCATCATCCCCCGCCATCTCATCCCCTGCTTTGCTCATCATCCCCCCGCCATCTCACCCCCTGCTTTGCTCATCATCCCCCGCCATCTCACCCCCTGCTTTGCTCATCATCCCCCGCCATCTCACCCCCTGCTTTGCTCATCATCCCCCGCCATCTCATCCCCTGCTTTGCTCATCATCCCCCCGCCATCTCACCCTCTGCTTTGCTCATCATCCTCCGCCATCTCACCCGCTGCTTTGCTCATCATCCCCCCGCCATCTCACCCCCTGCTTTGCTCATCATCCCCCCGCCATCTCACCCCCTGCTTTGCTCATCATCCCCCGCCATCTCACCCCCTGCTTTGCTCATCATCCCCCCGCCATCTCACCCGCTGCTTTGCTCATCATCCCCCGCCATCTCACCCCCTGCTTTGCTCATCACTCCCCCGCCATCTCACCCCCTGCTTTGCTCATCATCCCCCGCCATCTCACCCCCTGCTTTGCTCATCATCCCCCGCCATCTCACCCCCTGCTTTGCTCATCATCCCCCCGCCATCTCACCCCCTGCTTTGCTCATCATCCCTCTGCCATCTCATCCCCTGCTTTGCTCATCATCCCCCGCCATCTCACCCCCTGCTTTGCTCATCATCCCCCCGCCATCTCACCCCCTGCTTTGCTCATCATCCCCCGCCATCTCACCCCCTGCTTTGCTCATCATCCCCTGCCATCTCATCCCCTGCTTTGCTCATCATCCCCCGCCATCTCACCCCCTGCTTCGCTCATCATCCCCCACATCCCCCCTGTCCTCCGTCGTCAGAGCTGGAGCCGGAGCCTGGAGAATCAGGTTTCCGTGCACTGTAAACTTAGCAGCGGCTGCCAGACAGTCCTGACTCGCGGACAGGCTGCCTGCTGTTCAAAAGAAGGGGCTGCTCTTTTGAAGCTAGCGCTGATTGCGCACCAATCACGTATCACGGACCGTTAGCCAATGAGAAGCTGCCACTTGGCAGCTTCTCATTGGCTGGCGGTCCATGAGTCATGATTGGCTCACGCCAGATTTTGAAATAGCCACTCCTTCTTTTTATTGGTGCTGCAACCGGTTTGCGAGCTGGAATTGGCTGGCGGCCGCTGCCAACTTCACAATGCAGCTGGGACCTGCTGCTGTGGCCAGGCGGAGGCGGAACTGGTTCATCCTGCAATTAGAGGTGACAGAATGCAGTTCCGCCCCGTTCCGGCCCACTTTATCCACTGATGCTATCTAAAGGACCCACACTTACAATGGACTAATATATTTCTGGCACATAAAACATACTTATGACAAGTTCATATGCAGCAGAGCATAGCAATATACCCCTTAAAAAGTAGTGTCCAGTATTCAGGCAACTGTACTGTAATTCATGTCTGTGCCCAGAAATTTGCTACTACATGTAGCAATAGTATTACTCACTCTGTAATATGACAGCTATAGTAGTACTGCTGTAACCAAGGTTTACGTAAAATTATATGCTTGTGCACTACTGGACTATTATTATATGCTGTGCCTCCACCCAAGCTTATCTATGTATATTATTTTTATAGATTTTCTCTAAATGGTCAGTTTAGGAAAACCAGATAGACTAATCCACTACACTACTCTAATATAAACAAATATAAGTGTTTTATACTAATAAATTATTACCACACTTACACTTTTTCCTTTAGTGTTAAATAAATAAATTATTATTTAATTATAGTAAGGTAAGTATAATAACATTGGTTATCACAAGGTCATAATTTGTTAAATATACAGTCCCTGCTAATTTCCCTTATGGCCTATACAATATACCTGCATGCATTACAAAAAATTACCTTTTGGCAGCTACCAATTCTTTTGCCTAAGGCAAATTTGAAAAAATAATAATAATAATAATAATAATAATAATAATAATAATAATAATAATCTTAGGTGTACACCTAGGTCAATAACTATATGTCATGCATGACACACCTTTATATATTTAAACCAGTTTAAGTATTTGCTTCAAGGAAAATACATGCATTCAATAAATGTTGTTAGTGTAAATATAACATATACTCATATAAGCGCTTTTAGTGTTAAGTTAATGTTCACTTCAAGCAATTAATAATAACTGAACTCACTCCAAAGTACCCTATGAGTACACATCCTGATGCCTTATGCTGCTGTATAATAAGTTGGTTTATACGCTGAATCCTTTCCAGAGTTGTAAATGAGGAAAGTATACTGCCTGAATTCCTGTATGCTCCAGTTGAATATTAAATGTTGTCTGGGAGGTTTCCACTGAGTAAATTACTTTCACTTTGCCAGACAGTACGTGTTTCAATATTGTATCTTTTACTTTTGTATCCAATGTAGGTAGACAGTCTGACAGTATTCCCCAGATTCTAAAGTTACTTTGTTTAGCCAAACTGGGTTGATACAATTATTGTGTCCATTAGTGTTACCAATGTCTTGTTAAGCCTGTCTTTCAGCATACTCCTGATGACTCTGTTATCTGTGAGATAGCTGTAAAGTCACTCCTTAATTTAAGCTTAATGCCAGACTTTCCTGTACTATGAATTTGGCTTATTACTTCACTGGTTCTAGTGCTTGACAGTCATTAAACTGCAGCCAATAAAATATCACTATGCCTTAAGAGTTAGCAGAATACTTCTAGCGTTAGTGTCTATAAGTGTTGTAGGTGTGTGAGGTTGCAATTCTCACCCATCCAACGTCTATCTGGACCCTCTTGCTCTGTCTGTCTCTCAAGCATCTTTACGTCATACAGAGCTGGTGCTGCTGTCTCCGTCTTTCCCTCAACCTTCTTCCTTTACCCAGCACCACCGTCAGGGCCGCCATCAGGGGGGTGCTTGGGGCACAGCTGTCCTGGGCCCAGCCTCTCTGGCAGAGGGCCCGGGAAGCTCATGCAGCCACCTGCCCGCCGCCGCCGTCCCCGCCGTTCTGCCGCTGTCCTCCGATCCTCCAGCAGCCATGGCCGTCTTTTCATATGGGCTCAATGGGCTCTTGCCCAAGGGCCCCAGGCATATAAAGGCCCTATCCTGATAGCTGAGGGTCTCCTCTTTCCAGGGGTACCAGATTTTTGAAAATCGGCCCTGGCGAACCGGAGATATCCAACTTGAAAGCAGTGGTCCCCATCCAAGCATGTTAATTGCTCTTCCCAGCAAGATATCTTGGGTTCTGTCTGATTTAGAGTTTTTCTGAGGATATACTCCAAAAGCTGGAACTCTCCCCTTTCAGTATACATGGGCAGCTTGTCTCTACTGTGCCCATAACCAGAGATATCAGCCTTCAAGGAGCTGGTCCCTGCTCCAGCTCCACACGCCTAATATGCAGTTTTAGATATTCATTGGTGAATTGCTCTGGCTCCTGAACTCTGATCCCCAAGTCCCCAGTACCTCCTGACAGGTGGGACTCTCTAGTTTTTTTTATCCCATTCAAACCTAAGAAATACATTTTCAGGAACTTGAGATATCTGCAGTGAAGCAAGCTGCCCTCCCACCAGAAATTGATAAATATTAAGCCCACTCCACTATCCACCCCTCCCCTACGTATTAAACCCTGGAAGTCATGTACTAGGGCGTCTTCATTCAGCCCAATGCCCCCTTCTACAGTTTATCCCCATCTGTACAGTAAAGGAGTAATTAGCAGAAATTACTGCTCCAGGTCTTACATGCTTAGTGGAAGATAGAACACCCCCTACCACCCGCAGGACATCAAACCTGCCGCTGATAGCACCCACCACCCCTACCGCTGGAGGATAGGTAGGGGGCCCCAGTGCATTGCTGTGCCCAGGGGCCTACACTGGTGTTAAGACGGCCCTGCCAGCAGCTCTGTATTGAAAACTTCCCTCACAAAATGGGCGCCGCCACAGAGGAGACCGTTATTGAAGATACTAGAGGAGCCCTCTAGTACCTAGAATAACTGTCTCCTATGAGGCGGCGGACATTTTGGAAGGGACGTTTTCAATACAGCTGCAGGAGGATGGAGGAGAGCAGCAGAACAGTGGGGATGGAGGAGGGCAGGCAGTGGCATCAGCATCCTGGGCCGTCCCGACAGCAGCACATGTATGTATGCATGCATGTGTGTGTATATAATACACACACGTGTTAACTGGTGCAATTCTAAAGCTGACTCCTCCACAGTGATGAGAGGGTGGGGGGGGGGCTGCCTATTTTGTCAGTCCCGGGCCCTGCAATTTCTGATGGCAGCCCTGGCCACCGTCACTCTACGCTGGAACACTTCTGACTTTTGGCATACAGTAGACCCACCAGGCAGGCTTTAACATCCAAGGCTCTCTCTATTCTCCTCCTAAATGTTTACAGCAAGCGAGCAGCCCCAGGAGGTAGCGATACCCTTTATGATGTGCCCAGCTTCTATTCCTGTGCATTATTTGGCAATGTCATCAGCCCCAGCCACCCTCTCAATGTTTACAGCAGATTCTGAGAGGCAGCTGGTGAGGCTTGAATGACGTCACCTTTAGGCATGCATACTGGGCAGCAGTTTCCATCTCCTACCTGCCTGCTCAATGTTTACAGAAGACGAGCAGTAGCAGGAGGGACTTCAACAGTGCCACCTAATTATGCGCCCATGCACTTAAAGCTGCTCGGCCCTGGCTACAGCCCTAGTGCTATTCCCGCTGAGGTTACAGCTCTTAAGCAGCGGGTAGCAGCCAATGACTGAGCACTCACCGAGGGATCGCTAGACTGACTCATCAGTGCAGAGGAGCTCGTTTTATGTGTCTTGTTAGATGGGCTCGCGCTGATCTGTTGACTCTCATTGGGTCCCTCTCCCCTCCGCAACCAATTAACCTTCTCTGCTGCGAGTGGCTCTCGGTCAGCGCGAGGAGAACCACTGTGCCGCCCTGCAGGGTATTACTCCGGCGGCTCGTGATCAGCGCGAGGAAACAGTCTTTCCTGCTCCTGCAGACCATCGCTCTCAACTGTAACTTGTAAATTTACTATGAGAGAGCCAATGACCTGTCTCGTGCACATACCTCCCACTGATCGCCTCAGAGCAAGCATATATGCATCGCCAAACACATGTATCCCAACCACACCACTGTATACACATAAATATTATTAATTCACATAAATAATGAATGTTTATTTATATAAAAATGTTTTATATTTCTATTTATTTATTTATTTCATAAAATAATACTTGAATATATATATTTTTATATTTATACATATAACCACTGTATTATATTTATCTACTTATTTTTTGCATGGCTACATTCTCCCTCTGGTGATCTCCTCAAACTGAAATAGTTTCCTTAAACTAAGATCACCATCAAAGTAATATTATTTTTAATAACATTTTTAATGCCATGTATCTCTAAAAGTTTCAGTGGGCCATCCCAACTGGTCATAAGTTAGAATTAAAGGTGGATGCCACACTCTTTTTGAATGCTCCCTTATTCTCCCTTCTTGTATTACATCAATATTACTAGGCTGTAACTGTGACTCAGATTCACAGTCCAAAAATATATGTTCTTCTTCTCTTTCCTCCACATTCTCTAAGATATCCCTAACACAAGGTACTGACCCATTGCCCTGGCTATCCCTGTCGACCTCGCTCTTTTGAAAAGGTTCAGGTTGCAGCTCAATGTTGGACATTTTGATAGCATCATTAAAAGTAGTGTCAGCATCTTTATAATAACATCCATACCCCACATCTTCTTCTTCTACTTCACTCTCTATTCCAGGTTCAGATGTTACTCTACTCGCTTCACTACTTTCCTTTGGGACAACAATATTAGTGTCCTCTTTACAATCATACATGCGTACCTCTCCGTCTATAGGTAACAGATGCTGTCTATTATATGTAAGGATTAAATCCTCTCCTGACTCCGGTTTGATTTTATATACCGATAAATCAACAATTTTTTCAACTACTATAAAGGGATCTTCCGTCCATCTATTGGAAATTTTAAATTTTCTGTTAACCTCAAGCTGTCTCAACAACACTCTGGGGGACATGTACTAAGCAGTGATAAAAGTGGAGAAGTGAGCCAGTGTAGAAGTTGCCCTTAGCAACCAATCAGCATTGACTTAACATTTCTAATTTGCATACTATACAATTTCTCCACTGGCTCACTTCTCCACTTTTATCAGTGCTTAGCACATGTCCCCCTCTGTCTCCAGGAACTAATTCCACATCTCTTATGTTCCTATCATAACGGGTTTTATTTTTATTTTCCAGTTTATTAGCAATTTGTGTTGCTAATTCGTATGCTTGATCTAGCTCTTGACGTAACTTCTCTACATACTTAGTGTGAGAGATGGGTGATCTCTTAGTGGGAGTTACACCTAGACTGACGTCTATGGGGAGTTTTGCTTCCCTTACGAACATTAAGTAGTAAGGTGAATGACCTGTTGTCACATTTCTGGTACAATTGTACTCATGGACTAACCGATTTATATGTCTCTTTCAATGCCACTTATCAAAAGGATTCAATGTTCCCAACATGTTAAGTAAAGTTCTATTGAATCTTTCTGGCTGGGGATTTCCTTGTGGGTGATATGGAGTGGTTAGGGGCTTTACAACCCACAACAGTTACACAGTTCTTCTATGAGTTTACTCTCAAACTCCCTTCCCTGATCTGAGTGTAATCTGTTGCGTAACCCATAGTGGATAAAAATTTTCTCCCACAAAGTATTTGCCATCGTTACAGCTTTCTGATTAGGTGTTACATACGCTTGCGCGTAACGCGTAAAATTGTCTGTTACCACTAATATATGACATTTATTTTCTGGTTCTACCTCTAAAGTTAAATAGTCCATACAGACTAAGTCCATAGGCCCACTACTGCAACCAGTAACTAATGGTGCCCCTTTTGTTGGAATAGTTTTCCGTGCAATGCAATTTCCACATGTTTTGAAATAATTTTCAACATCTTTCTCCATCCCTGGCCAATAAAATCTATCTGTCACTAATCCAGCAGTTTTATCACTCCCCAAGTGACCGTGTCTGTCATGTAAAGCTTGCAGTGCCATTTCTCTGAATTTCTTAGGCAGCACCAGCTGATATCCCTCTCGCTTTCTGAACTTCTGCTTTTGTCTATAGAGCAACCCATCTTTCATAATTAAATTTTTACGTTGCCTATATAGCAGATCTCTGTCTCTCTTACATTCAAATATCTTGTACATCTTTTACCAGTTAATTGAGAAATTACATACCCTATTTGAGGGTCTTGATATTGTTCTCTCCTCGTTTGCTGTTGTCTAATTTTGGGTAACCCCTCCATTTCCATTTGACTTATCCAACAGAAAGATAAAGTCAATACATTTGATTTTGCCCCTAACATAGATATATATCCTTCATGTTTAGGCATTGTATCTTGTATCATACGAGTTTCTTGACAAATGCCTTTTATTTCCCCAGCTGGCACCTCTACCCACTCTTCTTCCTGGGTATTTTCTGCTACTTGGCCTGGGATTCATGACAAACTATCAGCATCAACGTTGTTTATGCCAGGACGGTATTTTAAATTAAAATCATATATTGCCAATGCCGCTAACCACCGGTGGCGTCTAATCTAGCGGTGGTTTGGATGTAAGTGAGGGGATTGTTGTCTGTATGCACTTCAAAAGTGACTCCATACAGATAGTCGTGAAATTTCTCCACAATACACCACTTAAGGGACAAAAACTCCAATTTATGGGTTGGATACCTCTTTTCACTTTTAGACAACCCTCTGCTAGCAAATGATACAGGCTTAAGTTCATCAGAACATTTCTGGTACAATACCCCTCCTATCCCTTCTAGTGAAGCATCTACATGTACCACATATGGTAATTTGGGATCAGCATAGGCCAATACGGGGGCATTTGTTAAACAGTGCTTTAAATTCAGAAATGCTTCCTCACATGAAGGCATCCACCTGTCTCCGAATAAATCATTCACTTTGAATTTAAACTGTGCAGGTTCTACTTTCCCTTTCACCTTCTTACTCTGTTTACTAGGATACCCCCTAGTAAGATCAGTAAGTGGTTTGGCTATTTTGGAGTAATTTGGTATGAACCATCTATAATATCCACACAATCCCAAATATGACCTTAGCTCCCTCAATTTTGTGGGTTGTGGACATTTGTTCACCACCTCAACTTTAGATGGATCTGTAGACACCCCATTTTTGCTTACAATTTGCCCCAGGTATTTAACTGAGGACTGACACATCCTGCATTTATCTAGAGACAACTTCAATCCCCCTTCTTTTAATCTGTCCAGCACTTTCAGCAGCCTCCTGTTATACTCCTCTAAACTGTTACCAAACACTATAATGTCATCTAGATATACAATGACTTATCTGTCATTCATGTCCCCAATGATCTTATCCATTGTCATTTGAAAAGTAGCTGGTACACCTTTAATTCCCTGGGGCATGCTCAAAAATTTAAAAAAATCCCAAAGGACAGATAAAAGCTGTCTTCTCTCTATCTTTTGGACACACAGGGATTTGGCAGAATCGGTTACGAAGGTCTAATACTGAAAACCAACAGATCCTCTGAAGGCAGTATAAGGCTTCTTCTATTTTAGGACCCACATATTGATACGGTACTGTTCGTTGATTAAGAGTCCTATAATCTACGCACATTCTAAGCTTTCCATTTTTCTTTTGAGTGATTACTATTGGTGATGCATAGGGACTCTTAGATTCTATAATAACTTGGTTTTCTACTAGTCCTTTTAAATGAGATTGTACGTCTTCAAAATCTGCAGGGGCAATTCGGCGGGATCTCTCTCTGAATAGAGTATCATTTGTCAATTTTATTTGATGTTCTATTTCCTTTACTTTGCCCAAATCCCATTCTCCCATAGAATATACCCCTTCCTTCTCTTTCAGGCTTTGAATTAATTTGTTGCTTTTCTCCTTCTGATATACTGCTCCCATCAAAACACCTGTCAAATTCATCCCTTATTTCCTCAAGGGTACTGTGATTCCTTACTGCTGCACAATTCCATAAGGGCACCATACAACTGTGTATTGGTTCCTACAATTATGGACACATCCTCTCCTCCCTGAGGTACTTCAGGGCATATAAGTGCAATGAATGGTATTTGTACTACATCTTTACTGGACTCATTTATAAATTCAATTTCTGTCTCGATGTATCCTAAATATGGGTACCTTTCTGTACTTAGTCCCCATATCACTAGTCCAGTTAAGAGTTTTATTGGTACCCCTGATAATTTATCTTTATACCACGGTTCAAATATAATAGATACTTGGGAACCGCTATCAAGCAGTACCTTGCAGGGATGTCTATTAATTCTAGCCTCTGTCATTGGGATGGGTCCTAAAATACCTTCTGGCAATACTCCATTCCACCATGAATTCCCCATTGCGCTCACGCTAATATCTAGGGGGCCGGTGCAGGAGTCACAGGCCGCCCTCGCCCGTTTCCCCTTTCCGTGACCTGATCAGTGTTTGTTTGGCTTCCCTGATTTTGACTGCATTCAGCAGTTTTGTGTCCTAGCTCTCCACATGTAAAGCAGCCTCTTTGGCTATACCTATACCACCTTCCCATACCTCGTACTGGAGGATAAGTAATACTAGCATTACTTTGAGGCACATTTGTTCTGCTCTGTGAGGATATGAATTGGTCTATCTTTTTATTCTGTTCTTCAGTCATTTTACAAATCTTCTCCTCTAATGTACTACTCTACACAGTCGAACATACTACTTTTACTTTCTTGACTGTGCGTTCCCGCATATCAATCATTGTTTTTTCCATTTTAATTTCTTTCATTATTTCATTGAAAGTTGGAGGGGATTTACATATCTCTGAGCACCTTAACTTTTGTGCAATGGGGTCTTTAGTTAATGCACCTCTCAATAACTGTTTCACCCTGTTCTCATCTACTTCTGTTTTCTTCATTCCCCCCTTCTCTATTATTTTGTATAACAGTTTGTCTAACCGAAACAGGTAATACTTAACTTCTCTCCGGTCTCTTGGAATGTATGGTGTAACCTAGATATTAGGTCCCCTATATCCTCTAACATTCCATAGGCATAATCTAAAGCCTCAAAGTACGTTTCAAGGGTGTCATTGGGATTACTTCTCCTTGCCACTTGGATCACTCCCATTGTTGGCCCACACAATTTCTCCACCACCCTCTAAAGTTTAATGTGGTCAGAGCATTGCCACTCCTCTGTTTGCTGAACTGCTGCTTCCTTCCATACCTCATATGTTTCCTCCCCTTGGGGTACAGGTTGCATCCCTGAAAACACCTTAAATCTACGGTAACTTCCCTCATAGTGCCAACGTTCTAATTGTGTGACAACTCTGTCCACCATAGTCTCAAATTGGGTTCCTAGTTTTTCCTCGTTTGTGTTTACTGGGGTATTATTATTTTCTACTCCCTCAGCACTATTCTCACTACTCCCTCTTTTGGCCTACATGATCTTCCCTTGCAGATGCTCCAGTGATTATATCACCACCCTCATCATTGCAGGGATTAAATAGGGATCTAATTCATTTTTAGTCTCTATCAAAATGGTGCATATCAATTACTTGGGATTGTACTACACCATATAGCATAGGTCTGCAAACTTGGTACTCATTACCTCACACAGTGCATGTTTTGCAGGTCTCCTCACAGAATCACAAGTGAAATAATTTAAATCCACCTGCGGACCTTTTAAAATGTGTCTGAGTAATTAATACACCTGTGCACCTGCTGGGTTACCTGCAAAACATGCACTGTGTGGGGTAATGAGGACCGAGTTTGCAGACCTATGCCATATAGAGTACTTATTTGAGAAATAACATCTGCATCTGAGAACTCTGAGAAGTTTCCCCCTACAGCTATGCATTTACAAGGGTTTTTCCCTTTCTGCTGACTCCAAAGGAAAATATCTTTCTCTGTTATACTTTCCATACTGACTGACTTTTAGTTTAGGCTTGTACAACAGGAGTACTCCTATTTATTGGGATCTCAGCAGTGCCTCCACTATGTAACCCAGGGTTACGTAAAATAATATGCTTGTGTATTACTGGACTATTATTATATGCTGTGCCTCCACCCTAAGTTTATCTATGTATATTATTTTTATAGATTTACTCTAAATGGTCAGCTTAGGAAAACCAGATAGACTAATCCCCTGCACTACTCTAATATAATTAAATATTATAAGTATTTTATACTAATAAATTATTACATTTTTTCCTTTAGTATTAAATAAATAAATTAATATTTAATTATAGTAAGGTAAGTATAATAACATTGGTTATCATAAGGTCACAATTTGTTAAATATACAATCCCTGCTAATTTCCCTTATGGCCTATACAATATACCTGCATGCATTACAAAAATTACTTTTGGGCAGCTGCCAATTCTTTTGCCTAAGGCAAATATGGAAAAAAACAATCTTAGGTGTACACCTAGGTCAATAACTATATGTCATGCATGACACACCTTTATATATTTAAACCAGTTAAAGTATTTGCTTCAAGGAAAATACATGCATTCAATAAATGTTGTTAGTGTAAATATTCCATATACTCATATAAGCGCTTTTAGGTGGTCATTCCGAGTTGATCGCTCGCTAGCAGTTTTCAGCAGCCGTGCAAATGCTATGCCGCCGCCCACTGGGAGTGTATGTTAGCTTAGCAGAAGTGTGAACGAAAGAATCGCAGACCGGCTACAAATTTATTTAGTGCAGTTTTAGAGTAGCTCCAAACCTACTCCTAGCTTGCGATGACTTCAGACTGCATTTTTCCTGGCACGATGCGCTTTTTTTTAATACTTCCTGAAAACAGTCAGTTGACACCCAGAAATGCCCAATTCATGTCAATCACTCTGCGGCCAGCAGTGCGACTAAAAAGCTTTGCTACACCTTGTGGGAAACTACATCTTTCGTTGTACTTAACCGTCGCACGTGCGCATTGCGCCACATACGTATGCGCAGAAGTGCTTTTTTTGCCTCATCGCTGCACAGCGAACGAAAGCAGCTAGCGATCAACGTGGAATGACCCCCTTAGTGTTAAGTTAATGTTCACTTCAAGCGATTAATAATAACTGAACTCACTCCAAAGTACCCTATGAGTACAAATCCTGATGCCTTATGCTGCTGTATAATAAGTTGGTTTATACGCTGAATCCTTTCCAGAGTAGTAAATGAGGAAAGTATACTGTCTGTATTCCTATATGCTCCAGTTGAATATTAAATGTTGTCTGGGAGGTTTCCACTGAGTAAATTACTTTCACTTTGCCAGACAGTACGTGTTTCAATATTGTATTTTTTACTTTTGTATCCGATGTAGGTAGACAGTCTGACAGTATTCCCCAGATTCTAAAGTTACTTTGTTTAGCCAAACTGGGTTGATACAATTATTGTGTCCATTAGTGTTACCAATGTCTTGTTAAGCCTGTCTGGCAGCATACTCCTGATGACTCTGTTATCTGTGAGATAGCTGTAAAGTCACTTCTTAATTTAAGCTTAATTCCTGACTTTCCTGTACTATGAATTTGGCTTATTACTTCACTGGTTCTAGTGCTTGACAGTCATTAAACTGCAGCCAATAAAATATCACTATTCCTTAAGAGTTAGCAGAATACTTCTAGCGTTAGTGTCTATAAGTGTTGTAGGTGAGTGTGAGGTTGCAATTCTCACCCATCCAACGTCTATCTGGACCCTCTTGCTCTGTCTCTCTCTCAAGCATCTTTACGTCATACAGAGCTGGTGCTGCTGTCTCCGTCTTTCCCTCAACCTTCTTCCTTTACCCAGCGCCACCGTCACTCTACACTGGAACACTTCTGACTTTTGGCATGCAGTAGACCCACCAGGCAGGCTTTAACATCCAAGGCTCTCTCTATTCTCCTCCTAAATGTTTACAGCAAGCGAGCGGCCCCAGGAGGTAAAGATACCCTTTATGATGTGCCCAGCTTCTATTCCTGTGCATTATTTGGCAATGTCATCAGCCCCAGCCACCCTCTCAATGTTTACAGCAGATTCTGAGAGGCAGCTGGTGAGGCTTGAATGACGTCACCTTTAGGCATGCATACTAGGCAGCAGTTTCCATCTCCTACCTGCCTGCTCAATGTTTACAGCAGACGAGCAGTAGCAGGAGGGACTTCAACAGCGCCACCTAATTATGTGCCCATGCACTTAAAGCTGCTCGGCGCTGGCTACAGCCCTAGTGCTATTCCCGCTGAGGTTACAGCTCTTGAGCAGTGGGTAGCAGCCAGTGACTGAGCACTCACCGAGGGATCGCTAGTAGAGATGGCTACTGACTCACTGTCTCAACACAGTGACTCGAATCATCAGGAAGTGTGAATGATTCGAGTCACTCACAGTGTAATGAGTCGAGACAGCTGCAGCATTAGCTTCTCTCAGCCAGAGGGAGGAGACTCAGTGTGTCCTTCAGTCAGTGTGTTCTTCTGTGTGTCTTTAGCTGTGATTGGCCAGAGGCTATACCAGGTGACACCCAGTGGGAGGGGGGAGGGAGCAGTCACGACTCACAAGTCAGTGAGTGCTGTGCTGCTCTGCCTGATCCATTTCATGAATCATGATTCATCCTGAGTCTGCCAGTGAGTTGAGACAGTTATACACTGTGTAGACTCAGTGACTCAGTGAATGGATCTGATTCATGCAGCATAAGCCTGCAGGAGGTGGAGCCCCTGTAGTACAGGGCTCTCAGCTCAGTGTTCTCAACTCACTGTTCCTGCTCAATGTGATTGTGGGTGGCAGACTCCCTGCAGGCTAAATAGTGGATAATATAATAAATCCAAGGCCACTTAAAAAAAAGCCCACCTAAAATCATCCAATTAGCAAAGTATGCAAAGTAAAAAAAAAAATGTTTTTATTTGGTTTAGTTACAGACTGAATGATGTGTTTCATGGCTGTTAAGCTTTCTCTCCTCAGCCAGGAGTAATGTGCATATTCTGTAACTAGTATGCAATAAGTGGTTATTAATAATACAGGTTGAGTATCCCATATCCAAATATTCCGAAATACGGAATATTCCGAAATACGGACTTTTTTGAGTGAGAGTGAGATAGTGAAACCTTTGTTTTTTGATGGCTCAAGGTACACAAACTTTGTTTAATACACAAAGTTATTAAAAATATTGTATTAAATGACCTGCAGGCTGTGTGTATAAGGTGTATATGAAACATAAATGAATTGTGTGAATGTAGACACACTTTGTTTAATGCACAAAGTTATAAAAAAATATTGGCTAAAATGACCTTCAGGCTGTGTGTATAAGGTGTATATGAAATATAAATGCATTCTGTGCTTAGATTTAGGCCCCATCACCATGATATCTCATTATGGTATGCAATTATTCCAAAATACGGAAAAATCCCATATCCAAAATACCTCTGGTCCCAAGCATTTTGGATAAGAGAGACTCAACCTGTATATCAACATAACAGTGAATCTATGTTAATATATTAACAATCAGTGCATAAGCAGCTGCCTCCCCCAGATACACTGCACAATAACTGCAGCTGAATAATTCCCTCCATGAGTCCAGCACTGATCCTCCAGCACTGGCAACTCACTGATTCATGTGCAGTCTCTGCAATACATTAAAATACAAATGAGTCATGACTCATGTGCCGAGACACTGACTCGAGACACTTCACTGAACTGAGTCATGTGTCTCAACTCAGTTCAGTGAATCACTTTGCCCATGACTAATCGCTAGACTGACTCATCAGTGCAGAGGAGCTCCTTTTATGTGTCTTGTTAGACGGGCTCGCACTGATCAGTTGACTCTCATTGGGTCCCTCTCCCCTCTGCAACCAATTAACCTTCTCTGCTGCGAGCTGCTCGCAGTCAGCGCGAGGAGAACCACTTTGCCACCCTGCAGGGTATTACTCCGGCGGCTCGTGATCAGCCTGATCAGCGCAAGGAAGCGGTCTTTCCTGCTCCTGCAGACCATCGCTCTAAACTGTAACTTGTAAGTTAACAATGAGAGAGCCGATGACCTGTCTCGTGCACATACCTCCCACTGATCGCCTCAGAGCAACCAAGTGTGCATCGCCAAACACATGTACCCCAACCATACTACTGTATACACATAAATATTATTAATTCACATAAATAATGAATTTTTATTTATATAAAAATATTTTATAATTCTATTTATTTATTTATTTCATAAAATAATACTTGAATATATATTTTTATATTTATACATATAACTACTATATTAATATTTATCTACTTATTTATTGCACAGCAACACTGCCAAATAGTATACCACCAGTAATAGTAGTGCATAGTAATATGCCAGCAATAACAGTAGTGCCCTATAGAAAGTCAGAAGTAGTAGTATCATACCTCCCAACTGTCCCGATTTTCGCGGGACAGTCCCGTTTTTTGGGGACTGTCCCGCTGTCCCACCCGCGGGCCACAGTGTACCGCGGTGGGGGGGTCAGTTGGGAGGCTCTCTCAATAGCAGAGCAGCGGTGAATAGACGCTGTGCGCATGCGCACACGTCTATTCAGTGGAGTCAGAGGGAGAGGGAGCATGCCAGCGGCTCACAGAGCGCTGGGCATGCCCCCTCAGTGACGAAAGCGGGGGCGTGGCTCGCGATCGCGGGTCCTCTGCGAAGCCACGCCCCCTTTGCAGAGGACACGCCCCTTTCCGGGAGTGCGCACCGCGAGTGTCCCGCTTCACAAACAAACAAAGTTGGGAGGTATGTAGTATGCCAATAATGTGTTTGTTGAACTGGCAGTGACAAGCAATGTGTACAGTAGTAACAGTAATGCTCTGTAATAATCCACTAGTAGGTCAGAGGGGACCCGACGCTTCCCGACAAACGGGATCCTGCCGGTCAATACACTGACGCTGGGATCTCGATGCAGGACAGAAACACGGCATCACTATATCGACATCGAACGGGATGCCGGCATCAAAATACTGACAGCCGGCATCCTGATTATCCTCAGAGCGAGACGCACTGCCATCCTGGCGCGCGCGCACGGGGTGGTTAGTTTTAGGCTGCAGAAGGGGGGATAGCGTTAGACTGCAGCACCGGAAAGGTTAAAGTTAGGCTGCAGTGCCAGAAAGGTAAGGGTTAGGCACCCACAAGGGAGGGTTAGGCACTGAGAGGATGAGGCTAGGGTTAGGCACTAAGTGGGAAGGTTTAGGTTTAGGCGGCGGGGAATGGAGGGTCGGGGTTAGGCACCAATCAGGGAGGATTAGGGTTAGGTACCACCTGGGAGGGTTAGGGTTAGGCACCCACAAGGGAGGGTTTAGGTTAGGGTAGGGAAAAGGTGAGGGTTAGGGGGCTTCCTGTGGGGCTGTAGGGATTTTGATGGATGGGATGTCTCTGTCCGTATACTGACCACCGGCATCCCGTCCATCGGCAACTCATACTGATTCCGGTCAGAGACTGCTCACCATTGTTTCTTGCTCATTCCAGTCCATTCCCTTGTCTAGTTAATTGATGCTATTAGCAACTTCTCCACTTCTATATACCCGCACATTAGTAAATATACCCCTAAGAGTCACGCTGCCCAGTAGCCTGGTAACAGTAACAAAAACCATGTGCCAGATTGTAATTGGACAGTGGGGGTGATAATAAGGAATGCTAAGGGATAGCATACAGGAGTATCTAAAGACCGCTAAGATTATTAGCAAGGACTAGCATGGGTTTGTGAGGGACAGATCATGTCAAACTAACTTAATTAGCTTCTACGAGGAAGTGAGCAATAATCTTGACCAGGGAAAAGAAGTGGATGTGGTCTACTTAGATTTTGCAAAAGTCTTCGATACATTGCCTCACAGGAGACTGATCATCAAATTAAAGGAGCTTGGCCTAGGAAAAACTGTTTGTACATGGATAAGTAACTGGCTGGATAACAGAGTACAGCGAGTAGTGGTCAACAGGAAGTTCTCAAGCTGGACCCCAGTAGTCAGTGGAATACCACAGGGGTCTGTACTCGGGCCACTACTGTTCAACATATATATCAATGGCCTAGAAATAGACATGGAAAGCACAGTGTCAATCTTTGCAGATGATACTAAACTGTGTAGGGTAATTAATTCGGAAATAGATGTGGAGTCTCTGCAGAATGATTTATCTAAACTTGAAATCTGGGCGTCTAAATGGAGAATGAGGTTCAATATAGAAAAATGCAAGGTTATGCATTTCGGGACTAAAAACAAACTTGCATCCTACATATTAAATGGGGAAAGTGTAGGGGTAACAGTATTGGAAAAAGATTTGGGGGTACTCATTGATAATAGGCTTAATAACCGTATTTAATGGCAAAGTGCAGTAAAGAAAGCAAGTAAGGTGCTAGCGTGCATAAAACAGGGAATTGAGACAAGGGACGAGGATGTAATCCTGCCACTGTACCAATCATTGGTACATCCGCACCTGGAATATTGTGTTCAGTTTTGGGCACCACTGTATAAAAAAGATATTGGTGAACTCGAAAGGGTTCAAAGACGAGCTACTAAATTGATTAAAGGGCTAGAGGGACTGGATTATGAGGAAAGGCTTACTAGGTTGAATATGTATACATTGGAAAAGAGGCATCTAAGAGGAGGCATTATTAATATCTTTATAATGTCCCTTTACATATTTAAAGAGTTATGAGAGGAATTATTTATTTAAAAAAAACTCTGTTTAGGACACGTGGGCACTCGCTGAGGCTGGAGGAGAGAAAATTCCATACGCAAAGGTGGAAAGGGTTCTTCACTGTTAGGGCAATAAGGATTTGGAATTCCCTGCCAGCGAAGGTGGTAATGGTGGAGAGTCTAGCAGAACTTAATTTTGCAACAGTGTATGAGGGAGACATAGTATTCAAGTCTATTACTCAATGATATTTGTAAAACTGTTTCGTTTGAGGTCAGTTAGAGGATCACTACATTTATAGTGGTGGTAATTTATACACCACTACGTAGGACTAACATTTATATTGAGTAGGTGATAATTTACACACCACTACACAATACTAACATTGATATTTGGATCGATTATTTAGGACTATAGGAGCAATATCAGGTGTCTCAGCGCCAGTTTTTAATATTTCATTTCTTACTATCTTCTAGTTTTTAATATTTCGCCTCTTTTTTTTGATTGGTGGGGAGTTTATTTTATTCTAAATTACCAATAAAAGTTATGTTTTAATTTATTAATAAACAGCCAACTTATGACCCTGTGCACCACAACGCTACCCTTTTTCTTTTTCTTTTTTTGATTAAATAATGGTGGACTCTGTAACTGCATTTAAAAAAGGATTGGATACATTTCTGATTGAAAATGATATCCAAGGTTATAACATTTAAAATATTGACGTTGATAATCCGGGTGTAACATGTTTTATAGTTGTTAACTAGTCATAAAACATTACTTCAGCAGGTACATTATAATTAACTCAACTTAATACAGGTTGAACACGATGGGCATTTTACCTCTATTCAACCTCAATTATTATGTTACTATGTTACTATAAATTAAACATTCATGCGGCATCTACCACATCACCTAAAGTGGCAACAGTATCAATTAACAGGGTGGTATTTAGGTTGCCGGCTGTTGGTATCCCGATGCACAGTATACCTTCGTCGGAATCCCGACACCCGGCATACCGACATCTTTTCTCCCTCGTAGCACACCACCGTGCCCACACGGGGCTCATTTGCGCTCACTTAGCTGTCGGTATGCCGGCGGTTGGGATTCCGGCGCCGGTATTCTGGCCACCGGGAGCCCGGCCATCGGCATACCATACTACACCCTCATTAACAAGATAAGGGAATGGACTGGAATGAGCAAGAAACAATGGTGAGAAGTCTCTGAAATACTAGTGGATTATTACAGAGCATTACTGTTACTACTGTAACAGCAGTAGGTAAACAAACCCTTTAGGTCCATACAGTAATTTCCTATAAAGAAATCAAATATTGGTCCTGCAAGGATTTCAAATGCAATACTTAGCAATGAAAATGCGGTAACAATACTGCAATACGATTGCAGTCCGGGTCCTGCGCATGAGCCCTTCACCGATAATCCCAATCTGTATAACGCCCATTGTCAGAAATATCAACATACAGTATATTCCTTTACTCAGGTTTAAAGAGAATGAAGTTAGTGGTAACAAGCTCAGCAAATGTAATAAAAGTATGTACTTTGTGGGAAACAGTGTTATATCTGGTCTCACAGTATGACTTCTTGTTCTCAAAGGCATATAATATATTGTAACACTATTCCTTTAACCCAAAGGATGGGAATTGGGTAAGTATCAGATTTAGATTATTTAGATTGTCTTTAGGGATAGTTTCACACGGCTGTGCCTCCACTCAAGCTATTTATGGTACTAACCATTGTAGGCCTGCTTGAGTAAGCCTAATTCGTTTCTTTTCCTTCGTCTCAATTTAATATTGAACACTCTTATAACTGTTATATATCTAAGTACCTCTCTCCTTGTCTTCTTCTGTATTCCAGGTTCTTTCGGTTGAGATATCCCTTTAGATGGATTAAGTGATTGATCATAGGTGGTAAGTATAACAAATTAGTACTTTAATACATTATACCAAATATATCAAGTATAATACGTTTTTTGTAACATATTTTTAGACAAGTATCAATGCATGCAAAACACAAAAAATCTATTTTCAAAGAGTTGACGCTTCTGGGCGCCTGAGTGACCCGGGTACTCTTAATAAAACAGTGCACTTATAATATTAATTAATACTCCCTTACTGAAAAACATTGAACCACAAGAATTATACTTGGTTGTCTCTTCTTTACTATTAGATAAGAAATATTTCTAACAGTTTGTATTGTTCCCTTGTTTATATCCGAAAAGTTAGTTGAGGAAAAGGCGGTGGTGGTGTTTGAGTACCTCTAGATCCTTCATGACTAGAAATGTGATATTAGCAATGAAATTACAGTTAATTAACTAATTTCCACATTAAGTTGAATAATTTGAAGGTAACGTGAAATTTAATCAAACAGGCGAAGATACTTTACATCCAGTAGAAGTTATTCATACAGTAACAGTCGTGCCTTTACCGGTCCTCTTTTGTTGATCCTTCTCTTACTGCAACGTTCCGGGTCTCCTTGCTCACTCGTCTAGACTTATTTGTATGAGATAAATTCAATTATTTCTCCTTGCAGCAGCACGATCACTAAAATACATCTATTTATATGTGTATAAATCATCAGAGGTGACGAATCGCAGTAGACTCAAACTTCCTAACAATATATCAATATATCCTCCTCCTTCCCTTAGCTTCCAGAGTGTATAGTTCAACTCCTCAATAGATTATTTACCGTGGACAACTCCTTCTGGTAAGGCTACATATTTATAGTCCCGAAAGTCTGATCTTTGGAGCTTAATGTCCACGCTGCACATAGACCAAAACTTCACTCTCCTCTATACTGTCTTATTCAACCAGCGTCATTACCTGCAGGGTGTAGAAGTACTGTGCAATAGGTGCAATATTGCAATATGTGACACATGTGAACTTGGTACCCTCTCTTCACTTCTTCTACATATTGATATTATTGAGAAGTGCTTTCTGTGCTTTCTCCAATATACTCCCCCAGCTCTTTTGTCTATTACTGGTAGCAGTTCAAGGGAGGATCATTAGTCTTTTTATATAGAATAAAGGAAGGCTAAGGCTGGTGACATCATCGTTTTATTATTATATCCCTGCCTCCTTATGTTGCCTCTCCGCCCTCAATATGTGTGCATCTGTGCATCTGTCACTTAGCATTGGCCCCACACTATGGGAGGAGGAGATTTTGGCTGACCTGGTTCGATTGGAAAAGGCTGAGCTGACCTGTTCCTCTACGCTGCTTCATATAAGGTGAGGGCTCTCAGATTTACCTTAGCTGCGACGACAGGTTAGGGTTATTATCTCCCTGCCACCTCGCTACTTGTTCCTCTCATCCGACGCTGGCTGCTCTCTTATTCCACACAGACCTGTGTCCAGTCCGTCTCTCTGTCTCTTCCAGACCTAGCGGCTTTATTTCTATCTGCCGTCGTCGACGAGCTCTATGTCCTGTTGCCGCTCGTCCTTCCCTCAGCCGCGGTCCCTCCGTCTTTCTCACCAGCCGGGGCTAACCGTTCTCCTCACTCGCCAGAGCGGCTCCCCTTTATCCCCTCCGCCGCTCGCGCTCTCTCTCGTTCCCCCTCCTAACTGGTCACTTCAGCTTGGCTCGCGACTCTCCTCTCCCCGCGCGGAGATCCAGAAGTTTCTCCCCTTTCCTCCCTTGGCACTCAGTCCTCTTCCCCGCAGGGAGTTCCAGAAGCTTCCCCTTGTTATCTCCCAGTGACAGTGGCTGTTACTACTCCAGTCCTCATTAAAATAACATACCAAATGCTATTATCAAAACACTAAAACCATAAATATACACATATTATGCATATCCTAATACATGCAGCAATATTATTAATTAATATACAGTATATACACATTATGCATATCCTAATACATGTAACAATATTATTAATTAATGTACAGTATATACACATACTTTTAGCAATTAATCAAGTAGGGCTACACTCTCCCCCTGGTGATCAGCACAAATTCATTCGAGCTCGATCACCATAAATAAATATAACTTCCCTCTAATGTGTCACTGACCACCTGATGATAACCTTCAAAATAGGGCCAAGTAAATATGGTATTTGAGTGCACAGTCCTGGGTACCAGTTGTGGCGACCCTAGATGATCATAGGTGAGTATTAAAGGAGGTTGTCTTGGCCTCTGGGGTCTTCCCGTATGTTCACTCCCCATACTATCTTCACTACATGGAGGTATATCTGAATCCTCTTGCAAACCACAGCTCTCGTTATTCAAACCACTACTATTACTATCAGTGGCATAGGCAATTCCTTGGTCAAATTCTAATTGTATTCCCGAAGATTTCTCTCCCATGCTTCCCCTCCAATTGGGTTCTCTCAGTTCTGTATCCGGATCTGTATAATAAGGTTCTCTCAGTTCTGTATCCGGATCGGTATAATAATACCCCCCACCTTCGTCCTCCTCCACATTTCTCTCCATCCATCTTTCTGTCTCATCAGATACTAGCTGTCTATTCAGACTACCACTCGGTTCCTTCCTAACCAACCTAACTCCTTCTTCTTTTTCAGGATGATCTTGTCTTTCTAAACGCACTTCTCTTCCTAGTGGGAGTAGATTTTGTCTGTGATGCGTCATGACAGCGCCATGTCCATTTTCTAATTGTATTCTGTATACAGGTAAATCTGCAAATTTCTCAATTACCACATATGGTTCCTCTCTCCAACGAGTAGCAATCTTGAATTTTTTTGGTGTCCCCAGTTGTTTTAATAACACCCTATCTCCAGGGGATAACACTTGATCACGTACTTTCCGGTCATAATAAACTTTGTTCTTCGCTTCTGACTTATTGGCAGCTTGTTCAGCTAACATGTAAGCTTCTTCCAGCTCTTTTCTTAGCCTCTCCACATATTTTATATGAGAACTAAAAGGGTATCCACCAGAAGAGGTTCCCATGCATACATCAATCGGGAGTTTGGCTTCTCTCCCGAACATCAAATAGTAAGGTGAAAACCCAGTTGATTCATTACGGGTACAATTGTAAGCATGTACTAGGCGATTAATGTGCTTCTTCCAGTGTTGTTTGTTTAATGGACTCAGAGTTCCCAACATATTTAGCAGAGTTCGGTTAAACCTTTCAGGTTGTGGGTCACCCTGTGGGTGGTAAGGGGTGGTCCTAGATTTAGTAATCCCACAACTCCGGCATAGCTCTTTTATTAATCGACTTTCAAAGTCTCTCCCTTGATCAGTATGTATCCTATTAGGTAGTCCATAGTGAATAAAAAACTTATCCCACAAGGTGTTTGCAACAGTAGATGACTTCTGGTTTGGGGTGACGTATGCTTGTGCGTACCTTGTGAAGTGGTCAGTTACAATTAATATATTACATTTTTTTCCTGGCTCTACTTCCAATGTGAGATAATCCATACATACTAAATCCATGGGTCCGCTACTCTTAAATGTCACTAGGGGGGCTGCTCTAGTGGGTAATGTCTTTCGTATAACACAATTTCCACACGTTTGACAATATTTCAATATCTCTTTCCTCATGTTGGGCCAATAAAATCGGTCAAGTATCAAATTCAGGGTCTTCTCAAATCCCAAATGACCATGTTCATCATGCAATGCATGCATTACAGAAGAGCGATATTTTCTTGGCAGTACCAGTTGGTATTTTTGTTGGCCATCCCTTAGTTTTGTACAGCGATACAAAACTCCCTTTTTGAAAGTCAAATTTCTTTCCTGTCTTTTTAATAATGTAACTTCCTCCCACAATTCAGGCGAAATAGTCTTCTTCGTTTCTTCATGGAACAAACACTTTATCCCAGGGTCATGTCGTTGTTCTTGCAAAAGTTCTCTCCGTTTTATCTTGGGGAGACCTTCTAATTCCACATGGCTGATCCAACAGTAAGACAAGGGCAGTGCCTTGGGGGTCATCCCTAATGCACCAATCTGTTTACTTCCAGTAATAACATCCACAAATACGTTATGACATATACTTTTAACTTCTCCAGCCGGCACTTCGACCCATGCATCTTCACCTTCACCTTCTCTTACTTGCCGTTGGCCCGGGATCCTAGACAGTGAATCAGCATCAATGTTATTAACACCCGGTCGGTATTTTAAGGAGAAATTGTACAATGCCAAAGCAGCTAGCCAGCGATGGCCGGTCGCGTCTAGTTTAGCTGTTGTCCTTACATACGTCAACGGATTGTTATCCGTATGTACTTCGAAAGTCGTCCCATATAGGTAGTCGTGAAATTTATCAACTACACTCCATTTTAAAGCAAGAAATTCCAATTTATGGGTCGGATATCGCCTTTCACTGCTGGTAAGTCCTCGGCTAATAAACGACACTGGTTTCAACTCTCCTTGATGCATCTGGTATAAAACTCCACCCAAGCCTTCTAATGAAGCATCAATGTGTAAGACGTAAGGCAATTCTGGGTTAATGTAAGCTAAAACAGGGGCAGTAGTCAATTTCTGTTTCAGCGTCACAAAAGCGGTCTCACACTCATGTGTCCATCGTTCTCCAAAGGGCTCACTAGGTTTATACTTTGGCCCTTCTAGTCTATGTTCCGAATTTTTTCTTTTTTTAGCAGGAGGATATCCCTTTGTTAGATCTGTCAAAGGCTTGGCAATACTAGAATAATTCGGAACGAATCGGCGGTAGTATCCGCAAAATCCCAGGAAAGATCTCAAATCCTTGAGTTTAATTGGACGGGGCCAATTCTTGACGGCCTCCACTTTATCAGGATCCGTAGACACACCTTCCCTACTAACTATATGACCAAGGTACTTCACTGTAGACTGACATAAATGACACTTCTCTAGAGACAGTTTTAATCCTGCTTCAATCAATCTCTCCAGGACTTTGAGAAGTCGATCATTGTGTTCTTTTAATGTGGCCCCAAAAACAATGATATCATCTAAGTACACAATGACCTCACGATAATTCATGTCTCCTACAGTTTTTTCCATTGCCCTCTGGAAGGTAGCAGGGGCTCCTTTTACTCCCTGCGGCATCTGTATAAATTCGAAAAATCCAAGAGGGCATATAAACGCTGTTTTTTCTCTATCCTCTGGTCTCATAGGTATTTGATAAAAGCCACTCCTTAAATCTAGCACTGAGAACCATGAGCTCCCTTGTAAACAGTCCAGCGCTTCATCCACTTTTGGCACCGTGTACTGATCTGATACAGTCCTCTGATTTAATGTCCGGTAATCTATACACATTCTTATAGTTCCATTTTTTTTCCGTGCAACCACTATAGGGGAAGCATAAGGGCTTCTAGACTCCATAATTACTTGGTTCTCGAGTAAACCCTTAAGGTGCTGTCTTACATCCTCGAAGTCAGCTGGAGCAATTCTCCGAGATCGCTCACGGAAAGGTGTCTTGTCCGTCAATCTGATGTTATGTTCCACTCCTTTTGCCATTCCAAGGTCCCATTCTCCACAGGAGAAAGCCTGGCTCCTAGATTCCAATTCTGATATGAGAGCAAATCTTTCTTCTCGGGTAATATCACTTCCCTGGAAACAGAGATCAAATTTATTTGTTGGTCCAATAGAATTACCACTCTCTTTCTCATCAATTGATACTGGGTAAGTCGCAGCAACTGTACACTCGCCATCTTCCTTGTGCCATTCCGTGAGGATATGATAAATTCTGGTGTTTGTCCCAATTATCACAGGGGGCTCTTCTCTTCCTTCAGGGATCTCAGGACACACTAATGCAAGGAGAGGCACTTGCATTCTTGCTCCGTCATGGGCATGTTTATCAACTTCAAGGGTAACTTGTACATATCCTAAATATGGGTATTTTTCCACACTTAAGCCCCATATCACTAGACCACTTAACGGTTGGATGGGTACATTAGAGATGTTTTTATTGTACCAAGTCTCAAATATAATAGATACTTGAGAACCACTGTCTACTAATATTTTGCAGGGACACCCATTTATACTTGCTGTTAATAATGGGGCAGGTCCTATCAATCCCTCAGGTAGTTTCCCACTCCACCAGGAATTCCCCATGGCACAATAACCGACTTCTAGGGGGCCTGTGCGGGGTCCACAGACCGCCCTCGACCGTTTCCCGGCCCTGTACTTTCTCTGTCTTGACTGTTACTCGGGATTCTGGGATTATTCCGGCTCGTGTTCCTAGTTGAGTTACATTCGAAAGCTCGATGTCCATTCCTCCCACATCTAAAGCATCCTCGTCCAAAGCTATTGTTCCAATTACTGTTCCCTCGACCTAATCCCCTTACTGTAGTGTTATCACTAGACCTTGGCTGGGAAGCGTCAGTACTGGCGGTTTGTGCTGCGATAAATTGTTCTATTTTTTTATTTTGTTCATCCATCAACTTCAGTATCTTATCTTCAAAGGAGCTACTTTCAGCTACCGACTGAACCACTTTGACCTTTTTCACCACTTTCTCTCTCATATCTATCAATACTTCATCCTGTTTTATTTCTTTTAATAACTCATTAAAGGTGGGAGGAGGCTCTCTTGCACCTGAACATCTCAGTTTCTGGGCAACTGGATCCATAGTGGAAGCGCCTCGTAATAATTGTTTCATCCGATTTTTATCAACGTCTTCCTTAGCTATACCTCCTTTATCTACTATCTTATATAGCAATTTATCCAATCTGATTAGAAATGTGCTTAACTTCTCCCCTGGTTCCTGAAGGGTATGATGTAATCTAGAAGTAAGCTCTCCTACATCTTCAAGCGTTCCATAAGCATAGTCCAATGATTCGAAGTAGGTCTCCAAGGTAGCATTGGGATTACTGCGCCTGGCTGCCTGAATAATCCCCATAGCTGGCCCTCTCAGGCTTTCCACTACCCTTTGTCTTTTAATGCGGTCTGGACACTGCCATTCTTCGGTTTGTTGCACAGCAGCTTCTTTCCAAGCCTCATACGTCTCTTCTCCCAATGGTATAGGAGTAATTCCAGAGAATATCCGCAACCGTCGGTAACTCCCTTCGTAATGCCACCTCTCTAGTTGGGTGACTACTCTGTCCATGACCACTTCAAATTGATTGCTGCTTGCATTGGCACTGATGTTATGAGTATCCATATTCCCTCCTTCACCACTCTCTTCACCCCTATTTGGGTTGCTGGGAGGAGAGACTGTTATAGGTGCACTAGTCATTTCGTTACCCTGAATATTTGGCCACATAATACTCCATCTCCTTCCAATCTCTTCATTTGCTACTACCACAAAAGGTATCACTTCAACATCCAGTTCTCTGTCCGTCTCTATTAACACTGCTGCTATATTCCCTAGTGCTCCTATCCACTTATCTACTATCCGGGGTTTAATTATACCATACAATCTTGCCAATTTTTCTATTATCTCTTCGTCAGAAAATTCAGTAAAATCTCCTCCTACACTTAAGCATCTCTTGGGATCTTTTCCTTTCCTACAGCACCAAGCGCTTATATCATCTCCAGTAAATCTCTCCATCGTTATTTCCTGAGTAGTGAGATCTCTCAGGATCTCAGCAGTGCCTCCACTTGTAACACTATTCCTTTAACCCAAAGGATGGGAATTGGGTAAGTATCAGATTTAGATTATTTAGATTGTCTTTAGGGATAGTTTCACACGGCTGTGCCTCCACTCAAGCTATTTATGGTACTAACCATTGTAGGCCTGCTTGAGTAAGCCTAATTCGTTTCTTTTCCTTCGTCTCAATTTAATATTGAACACTCTTATAACTGTTATATATCTAAGTACCTCTCTCCTTGTCTTCTTCTGTATTCCAGGTTCTTTCGGTTGAGATATCCCTTTAGATGGATTAAGTGATTGATCATAGGTGGTAAGTATAACAAATTAGTACTTTAATACATTATACCAAATATATCAAGTATAATACGTTTTTTGTAACATATTTTTAGACAAGTATCAATGCATGCAAAACACAAAAAATCTATTTTCAAAGAGTTGACGCTTCTGGGCGCCTGAGTGACCCGGGTACTCTTAATAAAACAGTGCACTTATAATATTAATTAATACTCCCTTACTGAAAAACATTGAACCACAAGAATTATACTTGGTTATGTCTCTTCTTTACTATTAGATAAGAAATATTTCTAACAGTTTGTATTGTTCCCTTGTTTATATCCGAAAAGTTAGTTGAGGAAAAGGCGGTGGTGGTGTTTGAGTACCTCTAGATCCTTCATGACTAGAAATGTGATATTAGCAATGAAATTACAGTTAATTAACTAATTTCCACATTAAGTTGAATAATTTGAAGGTAACGTGAAATTTAATCAAACAGGCGAAGATACTTTACATCCAGTAGAAGTTATTCATACAGTAACAGTCGTGCCTTTACCGGTCCTCTTTTGTTGATCCTTCTCTTACTGCAACGTTCCGGGTCTCCTTGCTCACTCGTCTAGACTTATTTGTATGAGATAAATTCAATTATTTCTCCTTGCAGCAGCACGATCACTAAAATACATCTATTTATATGTGTATAAATCATCAGAGGTGACGAATCGCAGTAGACTCAAACTTCCTAACAATATATCAATATATCCTCCTCCTTCCCTTAGCTTCCAGAGTGTATAGTTCAACTCCTCAATAGATTATTTACCGTGGACAACTCCTTCTGGTAAGGCTACATATTTATAGTCCCGAAAGTCTGATCTTTGGAGCTTAATGTCCACGCTGCACATAGACCAAAACTTCACTCTCCTCTATACTGTCTTATTCAACCAGCGTCATTACCTGCAGGGTGTAGAAGTACTGTGCAATAGGTGCAATATTGCAATATGTGACACATGTGAACTTGGTACCCTCTCTTCACTTCTTCTACATATTGATATTATTGAGAAGTGCTTTCTGTGCTTTCTCCAATATACTCCCCCAGCTCTTTTGTCTATTACTGGTAGCAGTTCAAGGGAGGATCATTAGTCTTTTTATATAGAATAAAGGAAGGCTAAGGCTGGTGACATCATCGTTTTATTATTATATCCCTGCCTCCTTATGTTGCCTCTCCGCCCTCAATATGTGTGCATCTGTGCATCTGTCACTTAGCATTGGCCCCACACTATGGGAGGAGGAGATTTTGGCTGACCTGGTTCGATTGGAAAAGGCTGAGCTGACCTGTTCCTCTACGCTGCTTCATATAAGGTGAGGGCTCTCAGATTTACCTTAGCTGCGACGACAGGTTAGGGTTATTATCTCCCTGCCACCTCGCTACTTGTTCCTCTCATCCGACGCTGGCTGCTCTCTTATTCCACACAGACCTGTGTCCAGTCCGTCTCTCTGTCTCTTCCAGACCTAGCGGCTTTATTTCTATCTGCCGTCGTCGACGAGCTCTATGTCCTGTTGCCGCTCGTCCTTCCTTCCCTCAGCCGCGGTCCCTCCGTCTTTCTCACCAGCCGGGGCTAACCGTTCTCCTCACTCGCCAGAGCGGCTCCCCTTTATCCCCTCCGCCGCTCGCGCTCTCTCTCGTTCCCCCTCCTAACTGGTCACTTCAGCTTGGCTCGCGACTCTCCTCTCCCCGCGCGGAGATCCAGAAGTTTCTCCCCTTTCCTCCCTTGGCACTCAGTCCTCTTCCCCGCAGGGAGTTCCAGAAGCTTCCCCTTGTTATCTCCCAGTGACAGTGGCTGTTACTACTCCAGTCCTCATTAAAATAACATACCAAATGCTATTATCAAAACACTAAAACCATAAATATACACATATTATGCATATCCTAATACATGCAGCAATATTATTAATTAATATACAGTATATACACATTATGCATATCCTAATACATGTAACAATATTATTAATTAATGTACAGTATATACACATACTTTTAGCAATTAATCAAGTAGGGCTACAATATTATAGGGCAAGAATAGAATGTTAGAGCTCAATGAAAGTAGAGTTCTTGTAGTTGTTCCATGATAATCGCCTTCCTGTATGTACTGACCAATATGCAAAGTGAAATAAAAGCACATGGGGGCAGAGGCGGATTTGCTGCTAGGAAACCCAGGCATGCGCTTAGGGCCCCATGAGTCTCAGGGGGCCCGGTCGCGGCCACGAATTGCCATAAGTAGCGACACTGCAAAGGAGATTTTCTTCTACATGCATCATTCTGAGCTAGCTCGGCCCCAGCAGGCTGCCATTGCACGCTGATTGGACAGCTGCTGCAGGGACCAGACCCAGCTCACGCCCACAGTGTACTCCTCCTCCTCTCCTCCATGTGACTGACCAGCAGCACCGCAGCACGGAGCCCGGGAGATGGAGTGGGCTGCGGGAGGAGAGAGGAGAGCTGCTGCCCAGTCATAGGAGAGAACCTGGTTGGATTGAAGGAGGAGAGCTGTCGGGGCTCCTCGGGGCCTGGGCTGCTTTTAAAGTGTGTGCGGCGGTGGCGGGGGGGGGGGGGGTGGGGGGGGGGTGAAGCTAATGGGGCGATCCTCATCCTTCCTGCTTCTTGATGGGGGCCAAGGGGGTGCCTGCCAGTGGGGGGGGGGGTGGCGCTCTCGGCCAGGGGGTGAGACTGACAGTGTGCCTGCCACTGCCAGTACTGCTGCAGGTGAGGGTGAGCCCGGTGAGGCCAACAATCAGCATGTGGGGAGGACGGGGGAGGCATGGGTGCTGTGGGAGGGTGGACTGTGTGGTATAATGTATATTTTGGCTCATACTGTGGTGCATAATACGCATTTCTACTCCTACCGTATGGCGTAATATGAATTTCGGCTAATACTGTGTGGCATAATGTATATTTCAACTTATAATGTGTGGCATAATATGCATTTTGACTCATATCATGTGGCGTATTTTGAATTTTAGCAAATACCGTGTGGCGTAATGTGAATTTTCAGCTCATATCGTGTGATACAATGTATATTTCGGCTCATACTGTGGTGCATAATACGCATTTCTACTCATACCGTATGGCGTAATATGAATTTCGGCTCATACTGTGAGGCATAATGTGTATTTCGGCTCATAGTGTGTGGCATAATATGCATTTTGACTCATATGTGGCGTATTGTGAATTTCGGCAAATACCGTGTGGCGTAATGTGAATTCTCGGCTCAAACTGTATATTTCAGAATTTGGAGGTAATTTTAATCCTATGGTATTATCAACCTCAATAACATTCATTTCCACTCATTTCCAGTCTATTCTGAACACCCCCCACCTCACAATATTGTTTTTAGGCCAAAAGGTTGCATCAAGGTCGCTGGATAACTAAGCTATGGATGGCAGTATTAAAAACTATGCCCCAAAGAGCACATACAGTAATACAAAGAAGAAAAAGAGGTGCAATGAGGTAGCTGGATAACTAACCTAAGCGACCCAAGTGGGCGGCACAAACACCTGGCCCATCTAGGAGTGGCACTGCAGTGTCAAACAGGATGGCACTTTTAAAAACTAGGCCCCAAAGAGCACATAATGCAAAGAAGAAAAAGAGGTGCAAGATGGTATTGTCCTTGGACCCTCCCACCCACTGTTTATCTGTTTATGTTGTATAAACAGGACATGCACACTTTAACAAACCAATCATTTCAGCAACACGACTGTGGCTGAAATAATTGGTTTGTTTGGGCCCCCACCAAAAGAAGCAATTAATCTCTCCTTTCACAAACTGGCTCTACAGTGGCAAGATGTTGTCTTCATCCTTAGATCCCCCGCCCCCCCTTCAGGGTTTACATCCTCATCCTCACAGAGAAATAGTATTCAAACAAACAAAACCACATCATTTAAGTTCCAGTGGACTGCTTACGCTATTACCCAAAGTTTCTGAACTTGCCAATGACTTATGATGAATGCGCTGCAGGTGACGTATAAGGGAGGATGTTCCTAGGTGGTTAACGTCCTTACCCCTACTTATTATGGATTGACAAAGGCAACAGATGGCTTGACACCTGTTGTCCGGATTTGTGGAGAAATAATTCCACACTGAATAGGTGGCTTTTTTGGTATTTTGCCCAGGCATGACAATGGGCTTATTCATCCGACGGACAACAACTGTCTCCCCGGTGCCTGATTTAAACAATCCACATCACCATCAGTATCCTCTTCGTCAACTTCCTCCTCAGTGCCAACAACACCAATATCCTCATCCTGGTGTACTTCAACCTCTTCCCGTCCAGTGGGGGTCATTCCGAGTAGATCACTCGCTAGCAGTTTTTAGCAGCCGTGCAAACGCATAGTTGCCGCCCACGGGGGAGTGTATTTTTGCTTTGCAGGAGTGCGAACGCCAGTGCAGCAGAACGCCTGCAAACACATTTTGTGCAAAACGAGACCAGCCCTGTAGTTACTTATCCTGTGTGATGATTGCTGCGATGAGTGACACGGTAATGACGTCAGTCAATCTCCTTGCGTTCGGCTGTGCGATTGGAATCGTCATTAGAAGCAGTGCAAAACCACAAAGGACTTCATACCCATATGACATGCGTGTGCATTGCGGTGCATACGCATGCGCAGATTAGCCATTTTTTTCAATGATCGCTACGCAGCGAACAATGGCTGCTAGCGATCAACTCGGAATGACCCCCTGTGTTGGGAAGGCAAGGCATCGCAACCGTCGACACACTTGGACTCTCCTTGGGGATTTGTGATACCATCTTAGAACGCACAGTTCTTTGCTGTTCTTTTGCCAGCTTAACTCTTTTCATTTTCTAGTGGGAGGATGAGGGCTTCCATCGTCATGTGAAGCTGAACCACTAATCATGACAGACCAGGGCCTTAGCCGTTCCTTGCCACTCCGTGTCGTAAATGGCATATTGGCAAGTCTACGTTTCTCCTCAGACGATTTAAATTTATTTTTTGGGGTCATTTTACTGAACTTTGGCTTTTTGTATTTTACATGCCCTCTACTATCACAATGGGTATCTGCTTTGGCAGATGACGTTTATGGCATTTCATCATCTATGTCATGACTAGAGGCAGCAGCTTCAGCACTAGAAGGAAGTGGTTCTTGATCTTTCCCTGTTTTATCCTCCAAATTTTTGTTCTCTATTATTTTTCTGGAGTTATATAACAATATGCGGCACAGGAGAGTGTACCTCTACACCACACAGGGGAAACCCTGTAAAAATTATATTTGGATAATAACCCTTTTATTTGGAGTTATTATAATAATATGCAGCACAGGAGAGCGTACCCCTAAACCCCACACACACGGCAAAGCCTGTCAAAATTATTTAGATAATAACCCTTTTATTTGGAGAAATTATAATAATATGCAGCACAGGAGAGCGTACCCCTGCACCACACAGGGCAAACCCTGTAAAAATTATTTGGATAATAACCCTTTTATTCTGAGTTTTTATAATAATATACAGCACAGGAGAGCATACCCCTAAACCACACACACACGGCAAAGCCTGGCAAAATTATTTAGGTAATAACCCTTTTATTTGTAGTTATTATAATAATAATATGCAGCACAGGAGAGCATACCCCTAAACCACACACACACGGCAAAACCTGTAAAAAATATTTGGATAATAACCCTTTTATTTGGAGTTATTAGAATAATATGCAGCACAGGAGAGCATACCCCTGCACCACACACACATGGCAAAGCCTGTAAAATTATTTGGATAATAACCTTGTTATTTGGAGTTATTATAATAATATGCAGCACAGGAGAGCGTACCCCTGCACCACACACACACGGCAAAGCCTGTCAAAATTATTTGGTTAATAACCCTTTTATTTGGAGTTATTATAATATGCTGCACAAAAGAGTGTACCCCTAAACCACACACACACACACACACACACACACACACACACACACACACGGCAAAACCTGTAAAAAATTATTTGGATAATAACCCTTTTATTTGGAGTTATTATAATAATATGCAGCACAGGAGAGCATACCCCTAAACCACACACACACGGCAAAGGCTGTAAAAATTATTTGGATAATAACCCTTTTTATTTGGAGTTATTATAATAATATGCAGCACAGGAGAGCGTACATCTACACCACACAGGGCAAAGCCTGTAAAAATTATTTGGATTAAATATTAATAACCCCTTTATTTGGAGTAAATAATATACAGCACAGGACAGCACCATTAGACTTATACGGTAGTACCGCTGGAGTTATACGGCAGTACCACTGGACTTATACGGCAGTACCCCTGGACTTATACGGCAGTTTCCCTGGACCTATACGGCTGTACTCCTGGACTTATATGGCAGTACCCCTGGACTTATACGGCAGTACCGCTGGACAGGGGCATTGGAACTGGGGGGGCAAGGGGGCAGCTCGCCCCCCAAACATAGAGAGGCGCCGATCAGGTGTGAACAATGCTCCCGCAGGCGCCTACATTCACTGCACAGAGCGGAGGATGTAATGTGTGGTCTTTCACCTGACCGCACATTGCTCCTCCGTGCCTCCTCCTGTACATTATGTACAGGAGGAGCGGAGGAGCAATGTGCGGTCAGGAGAAAGACCGCACCTAAGCTCCGTGCAGTGAATGTAGCCGCCCGTAGGAGTGCATAATGCATTGTTTAGCCCCTGGAGCTCCCGTCCGGCGGCCAGCGGCAGCCTCACCAACGTGACAGGTCCCAAGCTCCTCCTCTGGCCACAGCAGCGCCTCCATCCCTGGAAGTCCCGGGATCTTTTCACAGTGCATCCTTCTACGCCTCCCTTCCTCGGTGGCTCCGCCCCCAGGTCTGAGGTCTTCTCACAAGGCAGTGGCACTGATATCCTGCGGTGCTCTTATTGGCTGCAGCAGGAGAACCACAGAAAGAAGATATTTTGTCCCATTCTGTCCCAAGTTAACAACAGGTGTGTTGAAATGGTGTGTAAAGGACTTCTAATAAAAATTTATAAATATAAGGTTAAGAAATATATGGGGGTTATTATTATTATTATTATTATTATTATTATTATGGGGGAAGTCATTATGGGGGGTGAAAGGGTTAAGATCAAGAGCTGTTGCTTTAATTGGAGTTAAAGAAGATGAAATACTTATATTGATTGTAGTGAGGGAGGTAATGAGGGGGTTAACCATTAGCCCTCCCTAATCAATTAATTGAATTAATATATAACCCCCTCATTACCTCCCTCACTACAATCAAAATAAGTATTTCATCTTCATCTATTTAATATCCTGGCTGTCGGGATCCCGGCGTTCAGGATCCCGACAGCCAGGAATGCTGACAGCACTCGCCAAGGCAATTCCCACTCGTGGGTATCCTCGACACCCATAGAGTGTTAATAAAACCTGGCGTATTTCGAGAACAGCAAGCCCACAAGGGGACTCTTTGCGCTCACCCCACTGCCGGTATTCTAGCAGCCGGGATGCCGCTGTCAGTATATTGACAGCTGGCATCCTGTCCACTGGGATATCATTACCATCCCATAAGGATATACAGATGTAGCCACGTTCATTGTTGCCACAATGCGTACGCACGGCGTATGCATAGTGGCAGTGCACATATGCACTGCACTGTGACTAAGTGCAGTCAGCGATGACACCATAGTAGTCAATGGCATGTGCGTGCGTACGCATACATGCGCCATAGATGTGAGCACACTAGTCGCACCACGCATCATGGCAATGATGAGCTTGGCTACATGTGTAGGGTAATGAGTGCCAAGGTTCTTTAAAAAAAATGTAGTGTAAAATATATGTTTATGTATATGCTGTGATGGCACATGCAGGAAAGGAAAAAAGTGCGGCAACTTAGTTGTTCAGTGCTGCTCGTTTTCCCCACCAGTCATACCAGCAGAAGCAGGCGGTGAACCTAGCTCTAGCTGACCCTACCTCATGTGGCAGATAGAGATAATTAGCCCCCATCTAAGGTGACCGGTAGCCAATTCAAGTGTTTCCCTGCTACGTGGGGCACATGGTGGGAAACTAGATTGACATCAAACAATCAGACATTCAGCTAGCGATTGCACCATTGAAGTCTATGATGTGCACGCCATAGATGCAGGCATACTAGCCACGCCATCCATGTCATGCTGATGAGCGTGGCTAAGTTTGTACATGAGGCCGCCCCCCCCCAAAAAAAGTACTGTGGGCACGATTCAGACCTGATCGCTGCTGTGCGTTTTCGCACAGCGGGCGATTATCAAACTACTATGCATGCATATGTACCGCAATGCGCATGCGCGTCGCCATACAGTGACAGGATGGTGTGAAAATTTGAATTGCACGAGCGTTCGCAAGCTGATTGACAGGAAGAGGGCATTTGTGGGTGGTAACTGACCGTTTTCTGGGAATGTCAGGGAAAACGCTCCAGACCCGATCGCCCTGATTCCTTCGCACTGGAGGAGTAAGTATTGAGCTACGCACAGACTGCACACACTGCACAGAATTAGAAAAACATTTGATGGTGTGTGCGATGTGAACGGATTTGCAGCTGTCCGCTGCCTGAGGGGAATTTTCGCACAGCGTACACATGCAATCGCACACTTGCACGTGATGAATTTTCACTCCCCCTGGGCGGAGACTATCTGATCGCAGGACAGTGTAATTTGCAGCACAGCGATCAGGTCTGAATCAGGCCCTGTATTCGACTTTTCTGGGTGTGGGAATTCAATGTGGATTCAGCCTTTTCAATGCATTTAATAAGATTCAGATTTTTTTCAATGTATTTTGTGTGGACCTGCCTATTTTCAATGTATTTTGTGTGGACCTGCCTATTTTCAATGTATTTTGTGGGAATGTAGTCGGAATCCCAGCGGTCGAAATCCCGTTGGTCAAGATCCTGACGCCGGAATCCCGAACGCCAGAATGCCGGCAGCAGCGCCACAGCTATCCCCTCTCCTGCGTGCCCACAACACCCATGGAGAGGGATTAGAACCTGTGGCGAGCTCTGCGAGCCACCATGCCCACAATAGGCTTTGTTGCGCTCGCCCCTCCTGTCAGCGTTTTGGCAGTTGGGATTCCGCATTTTGAGTGGACCTGACTATTTTCAATGTATTTCACGTGATTCTGACTTTTTCAATGCATTTCATTTTGAAATGGCACCAGTCCACGCTAACAACTGTAGTTTGGCAAACAAAAAACGTAAAGAAAAAAGAAAATACACTGACACTTTTTATTTTACAACATTTTGAAAAGTTAAGTGTGTATGTGAGTGGCTGGGTGGAGGGTATTGGGGGAGGCAGTATTGTGTAACTTTACCTAGGGCACCTAGAAACTTTGCACTGGCCCTAGTATTCAACATGCAGCTCTTCAGTTGCTGTGAAACTACACATTCCAGCATGCCCTACCACAGTTTTAACTTGTCCTAATAGCAAAATGATAGCAGGGCATGCTGGGATCTGTAGTTCCGCAGCAGCTGGAGGGCCACATATTGAATACCCCTGCTGTATTGTATGTCAGTATCAAACATTGATACCCCTTTTAGACTGCCAGCTTCTAACACAGGTCTGAAAGGGCCCAGTAGGAATAATCCGGGTTGGTATTCCAACTCGAGTAGAGAGCAGGGTTGAACATGTGTTCAACCCGGCTCGCTGTGCTGTGTGAACGGGAAGGCGGGTCGCATCGACCCGTTTCCCGTTCACTCTGTGTGGATGGGCGGCGCTTGGAGATCATGTGATCTCTAAGCGCCACCCCTGCCGAGTCACCGCTGACGTCACCAACCCAGCAATATGCCGGGTTAGGAACAGCGGAGGCAGGTCGCACCCGGGAAGCACCAATATCAGGCTCCCGGGTGCAACCCAGTCTAAAAGGGGTATTACCTATACTTAATTTTGTATGGCAGTCTCCCAAAGGCACTGCTTGTTTTTGTGGTGGTCACACAACTCCACTCTATATTGTTTGGCAGTCTAAAAAATTCAAAATCTGTATTGTATGCTGGTCTTAGAAGTGCACTTTGTTTTGTATGGTGGTCTCAAACTTGTGTTCTGTTTTTTTATTGTGGTCTCACAACTGCACTCATATTATTCAGTGGTTTAAAAAATGTACTGTGTATGTTATTGCGGTCTCGCAAATGCACTTTGTATTGTATGGCAGTCTTAAAATTGCTTTTTATATTGTATAGTGGTCTCACAACTGCTTTATATATTGGGGGTCATTCCGAGTTGATCGCTCGCTAGCTGTTTTTAGCAGCCATGCGAACGCATAGTCGCCGCCCACTGGGGAGTGAATATTTGCTTTGCAAGTGTGCGATCGCTTTTGCAGCCGAGCTGTACAAAAAGGATTTGTGCAGTTTCTGCACAGCTCAGGAATTGCTCAACCGCTGCGATCACTTCAGCCTATTCAGTGACGGAATTGACGTCAGACACCCGCCCTGCAAACGCCTGGACACACCTGCGTTTCTCCAACCACTCCCAGAAATTGGTCAGTTGACACCCAGGAACGCCTTCATCCTGTCAATCTCCTTGCGAACGGCCGTGTGAACGGATTAGTCATAGAATCCATCGCTGGGTGCTGACCCGCTTTGCAGTCGTATGACGCGCCTACGCATTGTGGTGCATATGCATGCGCAGTATAGACCTGATCGCTGCGCTGCGAAAAATGGCAGCGTGCAATCAGGTTGGAATGACCCCCATTGTACATTATCCCTTTGTGCAAGACGCATGCCCAGTAGCGTAGAGCCATAACTAGACTTTTTGGTGCCCTGTGCCAGAAAGAGAATTGGCGCCCCCCCCTCTCCATTTTTCCAGTAGGGACATAAGGTGCATGCCGCGCAGAAGGGGCATGACAAAACTGTTCCCAGAGAAATCCCATGCTATGATGCACTTACATACACGCACACACACACACACACACACACACACACACACACACACGCACGCACACACATTTATAGAACATTCCAAGAAAATGCATTTGGATACAAATCCTCTTTATACGTCATTTATGCACATCACCCGAGAGCTTGCCACCATTCAGCCACAATACCCCTCATTAAATAAAACATTTCAATATACTGCCACACCCAGGACTCAAACCCACAACCTGATGCATCCCAGCCAAACACCCCACCTACAGAGCCACTTGATGCCGCATAGAAACAATGGGGTAAATTTACTAAGAATCGTATTTTCCCGTTTGAGGTCAAAGTTCAATCACGAATGACATCGAAAGTGTAAATATGCAACTTTTTGAATTGATTACGACTAATTTACTAAGCTGCCGTATTCTGCATTTTCGGGTTTTCCGATGTCGATGTCATTCGTTTTTTTAGGCAGTGTTTTACGTGAGTGACTTGTAAAACACTGCCGACTTTAATACAATGAATCTCGGCCGGATCTGAGAGATCCGTGCTGGGCTTCATTGTGCACTTTGTTCTAAAAAAAAAAAAGTTTAAATGTAAATAAAAAATTGCGTGGGGTCCCCCCTCCTAAGGCAAACCAGCCTCGGGCTCTTTGAGCCGATCCTGGTTGCAGAAATATGGGAAAAAAATTGACAGGGGTTCCCCCATATTTAAGCAACCAGCATCGGGCTCTGCTCCTGGTTCCAAAAATACGGGGGACAAAAAGAGTAGGGGTCCCCCGTATTTTTGAAACCAGCACGGGCTCCACTAGCTGGACAGATAATGCCACAGCCGGGGGTCACTTTTATACAGTGCCTTGCGGCCGTGGCATCAAATATCCAACTAGTCACCCCTGGCCGGGGTACCCTGGGGGAGTGGGGACCCCTTCAATCAAGGGCCCCCCCCCAGCCACCCAAGGGCCAGGGGTGAAGCCCGAGGCTGTCCCCCCCATCCAATGGGCTGCGGATGGGGGGCTGATATCCTTTGATCAAAGTGTTTGATATTGTTTTTAGTAGCAGTACTACAAGGCCCAGCAAGCCTCCCCCGCAAGCTGGTACTTGGAGAACCACAAGTACCAGCATGCGGCGGAAAAACGGGCCCGCTGGTACCTGTAGTACTACTACTAAAAAAATACCCCAATAAAGACATCACACACACACCTTGAAAGTATAACTTTAATACATACATGCACACCAACATACATACATACTTACCTATGTTCCCACGCAGGTCGGTCCTCTTCTCCAGTAGAATCCATGGTGTACCTGTAGAAAAAATTATACTCACATAATCCAGTGTGTTAGGCTCCTCTGCTTGTAATCCTTTTGTAATCCACGTACTTGAAAAAATAAAAAAACGGATACCCGACCACGAACTGAATGGGGACCCATGTTTTCACATGGGTCCCCTTTCCCCGAATGCCAGAAACCCACTCTGACTGATGTCTAAGTGGGTTTCCTCAGCCAATCAGGGAGCGCCACGTTGTGGCACCCTCCTGATCGGCTGTGTGCTCCTGTACTGTATGACAGGCGGCACACGGCAGTGTTACAATGTAGCGCCTATGCGCTCCATTGTAACCAATGGTGGGAACTTTCAGGTCAGCGGTGAGGTCACTTTCAGTCAACCGCTGACCTGAAAGTTCCCACCATTGGTTACAATGGAGCGCATAGGCGCTACATTGTAACACTGCCGTGTGCCGCCTGTCATACAGTACAGGAGCACACAGCCGATCAGGAGGGTGCCACAACGTGGCGCTCCCTGATTGGCTGAGGAAACCCACTTAGACATCAGTCAGAGTGGGTTTCTGGCATTCGGGGAAAGGGGACCCATGTGAAAACATGGGTCCCCTTTCAGTTCGTGGTCGGGTATCCGTTTTTTTATTTTTTCAAGTACGTGGATTACAAAAGGATTACAAGCAGAGGAGCCTAACACACTGGATTATGTGAGTATAATTTTTTCTACAGGTACACCATGGATTCTACTGGAGAAGAGGACCGACCTGCGTGGGAACATAGGTAAGTATGTATGTTTGTTGGTGTGCATGTATGTATTAAAGTTATACTTTCAAGGTGTGTGTGTGATGTCTTTATTGGGGTATTTTTTTAGTAGTAGTACTACAGGTACCAGCGGGCCCGTTTTTCCGCCGCATGCTGGTACTTGTGGTTCTCCAAGTACCAGCTTGCGGGGGAGGCTTGCTGGGCCTTGTAGTACTGCTACTAAAAACAATATCAAACACTTTGAACAAAGGCTATCAGCCCCCCATCCGCAGCCCATTGGATGGGGGGGACAGCCTCGGGCTTCACCCCTGGCCCTTGGGTGGCTGGGGGGGGACCCCTTGATTGAAGGAGTCCCCACTCACCCAGGGTACCCCGGCCAGGGGTGACTAGTTGGATATTTGATGCCACGGCCGCAAGGCACTGTATAAAAGTGACCACCGGCTGTGGCATTATCTGTCCAGCTAGTGGAGTCCGGTGCTGGTTTCAAAAATACGGGGGACCCCTACTCTTTTTGTCCCCCGTATTTTTGGAACCAGGACCAGGCGCAGAGCCCGATGCTGGTTGCTTAAATATGGGGGAACCCCTGTCCATTTTCTTCCCATATTTCTGCAACCAGGATCGGCTCAAAGAGCCCGAGGCTGGTTTGCCTTAGGAGGGGGAACCCCACGCAATTTTTTTTCTGAAAATTTAGAACATTTCCCCCCCCCCTTCCCACTGAAAAACATGCACGGATCTCATGGATCCCTGCATGCCTATACAAACACGGGATAAAAAAGCTGGTCTGTTTTTTTTTTAGCACTTTTTCACGATTTGTATTTTATCACGGCAGTGTTTGGCTATTGTCAGCAGTGTTTGTGTTTTGCACTTTTTAGTAAATGACCGATTTCTACCAAATTGCAGGCGTATTTGACCGATGGTGTATTGATTCGTGATTTTTTCCTAGGACTTCCAAAATATTACGAATGCCCTCATCACTGCCGTGATTTTTGCTTAGTAAATTACCGAGATGAAACTTTGAAGAAAAAACGGCATCTCGGTCAAAATCGGGACCTTAGTAAATATACCCCAATGAGATTTATAACTATATGAAGCTACCTGTACCCCATAAAAAAATAACCAGCACCATAATCGAGCAGATCCACTTGAACACTTTCATAGGAGGCCATACTCGGGTGGAGAAATTGTACCTCTATAGGACTGGGGAAAGTTATGATGGTGCAACTGATGGTGTATTACAGCATGTACAGTGGGCATATCAGTCATTGCTCATTCAGACGCATGGATGTACATAGGGACTTTTTAGCAACAGTAGCATACAGTTGCAGACGGGCGACCGCCAACAGCCACTGCTGCGAGCGATTCTACATCTATCTCAGAACCCGCCTCTAATTATGTATTTTTAACCTGATGATGTATTGTATTTGATTAAACTAAAACTTCTGAGATATAAAGGCCCATACACACCGGGCGATTTTGAGCTGAAAGCAGCTCACTTTTGGTGTGTTGAGCTGCTTTCAGCTCAAGGCCGCCCAGTGTGTATGCACAAGTGATGAGCGCTGATGCGCGCTCCCGCTTCATCGCTGGCGGCCGCCGTTCATCTACTGGTATTACCAGTAGATGAACGGTGGGCATAGGCGTGCGCAGCTAATGTTATTAGGGGGTGCACTGCTGGAGTGGGGTGTCTAGCACCGCCTTTTGGGCGTGTCCAGCACTGCCCAGGGACATGTCTAACACTATTTTACATTCTCTCAGTAATCAAATGGCGTAATCTAATTTATCCCTAGTTCCTAATAATACAAGTAGATACATACACCCCAGAGAAATAAAATGAAACATAATGGTGCGACCAGTAGCCACTACTGACTGTCCGCTACGGCATAATCCTGAGTCCTAGCTGCCGCTGCCCCCTATCGCTGCTTACACTTCCCCAACCTATCTCTGACCTAGTGTTGGAACTAGAGAGTGGTGGGCCTTGGTGCAAAATTCACATTATGCCACACGGTATGAGCCGATATTCACATTATGCCACACGGTATGAGCCGATATTCACATTATGCCACATGGTATAAGCCAAAAGTCACATTACGCCACACAGTATGAGGCAAAATTTACATTACGCCACACAGTATGAGGCAAAATTCGCATTGCGCCACATTATGCCCCGGCCTTAATAGACCCCATAGTACCTCCCAAACACATTATATAGTGCACCCTAAACACATATGCCACACAGTGCCCCCCCCCCCCCACTCATTATGTGACACATAGTGCCTCTCCAAATACATTCTATACTATAAATTATACATTACTTGTTGTGGGTGCGCTCGCAGCTGAGCGCTCCTCGCCGGCTGCCACTCCATGCATAGACCACTACTGCCGTCCTTTCTCTCTCCTTCACCCCCTCCTTCCCTGCAGTCCTGTTCACATGTGGGTTCCAGTAGCTGGTACAGCTGACAAATGCACCCTCTCATGCCCCTGCAGCGGTTTGTCTCTTCCCCTATCGCCACGCCTGCTGACAGGGTGTAGCGGGCAGGAGAAGAGAGGGATGTGGCGGTTGGAGGGCTGGTGCGGGTGTAGAGAGCGGGGGTGGGCAGGCAGGTGTAGAGAGTGAGGATGGGTTGGCATAGCGGACAGGCGGACGGCCATAGAGAGCGGGCAATCTGTGCTAGCAGGCGTAGAGTGTGGGTGGGCATACACAGTCAGGAATAAAACTGCAAGCTTGGCAAAGACTCAGTTACAGGCGTGTGTAAGAGGGGTGCCGGACATTAGGGGGTGCCTGTGCGCACCAGGCACCCCCCCTGCGCACGCCTATGACGGTGGGGTGAGCGGCTTTCCATAGCGTCCTGCTATAAAAAGCCGCTCACCCCCACTGACATCGCTGCGCAGGGGGGAAAAGCACTCAGTGTGTATGCACTAAGCGCTTTTCAGCCCAGCGATGTCAGCAATTATCGCTGTGCATACACGCTGGGCAAAAATGCCCAGTGTGTATGCACCTTAAGTTTCCTATTAATATAGATATAATTTATTTCATACAAATATAAATTCATTTATTTCCTCAGCTCTGATATCACCACCCACTTTTTCAGTTTTGTGCACGAGAAACAAGGGACTAATTTGATTTATAATGAGTGATTGTAAAAGGAAAAAACTGTCTGGGGCGCAGAATAAGAAAGCCAAGAAGCTGAGAGAGGAAGAAAATAGAAAACAGTCAAATGCTTTGATATAGTTTTTAAAGTCTAAATCGACTGATGGCCACAGCAGTGCCACTGTTACTAGAGAACACAGCTGTGCCACTGTTACTAGAGACCACAGCTGTGCCACTGTTACTAAAGACCACAGCAGTGCCACTGTTACTAAAGACCACAGCAGTGCCACTGTTACTAAAGACCACAGAAGTGCCACTGTTACTAAAAACCACAGAAGTGCCACTGTTACTAAAGACCACAGCTGTGCCACTGTTACTAAAGACCACAGCAGTGCCACTGTTTCTAAAGACCACAGCTGTGCCACTGTTACTAAAGACCACAGCAGTGCCACTGTTACTAAAGACCACAGAAGTGCCACTGTTACTAAAGACCACAGCAGTGCCACTGTTACTAAAGACCACAGCAGTGCCACTGTTACTAAAGACCACAGAAGTGCCACTGTTACTAAAGACCACAGCAGTGCCACTGTTACTAAAAACCACAGAAGTGCCACTGTTACTAAAGACCACAGCTGTGCCACTGTTACTAAAGACCACAGCAGTGCCACTGTTTCTAAAGACCACAGCTGTGCCACTGTTATTGATGACCACAGCAATGCCACTGTTACTGATGACCACAGCAGTGCCACTGTTATTGATGACCACAGCAGTGCCACTGTTATTGATGACCACAGCAGTGCCACTGTTACTGATGACCACAGCAGTGCCACTGTTACTGATGACCACAGCAGTGCCACTGTTACTGATGACCACAGCAATGCCACTGTTACTGATGACCACAGCAGTGCCACTGTTATTGATGACCACAGCAATGCCACTGTTGCTGATGACCACAGCAGTGCCACTGTTACTAAAGACCACAGCAATGCCGCTGTTACTAAAGACCACAGCAGTGCCACTGTTACTAAAGACCACAGCTGTGCCACTGTTACTGATGACCACAGCAATGCCACTGTTACTGATGACCACAGCAATGCCACTGTTACTGATGACCACAGCAGTGCCACTGTTACTGATGACCACAGCAGTGCCACTGTTAATGATGACCACAGCAATTCCACTGTTACTGATGACCACAGCAGTGCCACTGTTACTGATGACCACAGCAGTGCCACTGTTATTGATGACCACAGCAGTGCCACTGTTACTGATGACAGCAGTGCCACTGTTACTGATGACCACAGCAGTGCCACTGTTACTAAAGAGCACAGCAGTGCAACTGTTACTAAAGACCACAGCAGTGCCACTGTTACTAAAGACCACAGCTGTGCCACTGTTACTAAAGACCACAGCAGTGCAACTGTTACTAAAGACCACAGCAGTGCCACTGTTACTAAAGACCACAGCAGTGCCACTGTTACTAAAGACCACAGCAGTGCCACTGTTACTAAAGACCACAGAAGTGCCACTGTTACTAAAGACCACAGCAGTGCCACTGTTACTAAAAACCACAGAAGTGCCACTGTTACTAAAGACCACAGCTGTGCCACTGTTACTAAAGACCACAGCAGTGCCACTGTTTCTAAAGACCACAGCTGTGCCACTGTTATTGATGACCACAGCAATGCCACTGTTACTGATGACCACAGCAGTGCCACTGTTATTGATGACCACAGCAGTGCCACTGTTATTGATGACCACAGCAGTGCCACTGTTACTGATGACCACAGCAGTGCCACTGTTACTGATGACCACAGCAGTGCCACTGTTACTGATGACCACAGCAATGCCACTGTTACTGATGACCACAGCAGTGCCACTGTTATTGATGACCACAGCAATGCCACTGTTGCTGATGACCACAGCAGTGCCACTGTTACTAAAGACCACAGCAATGCCGCTGTTACTAAAGACCACAGCAGTGCCACTGTTACTAAAGACCACAGCTGTGCCACTGTTACTGATGACCACAGCAATGCCACTGTTACTGATGACCACAGCAATGCCACTGTTACTGATGACCACAGCAGTGCCACTGTTACTGATGACCACAGCAGTGCCACTGTTAATGATGACCACAGCAATTCCACTGTTACTGATGACCACAGCAGTGCCACTGTTACTGATGACCACAGCAGTGCCACTGTTATTGATGACCACAGCAGTGCCACTGTTACTGATGACAGCAGTGCCACTGTTACTGATGACCACAGCAGTGCCACTGTTACTAAAGAGCACAGCAGTGCCACTGTTACTAAAGAGCACAGCAGTGCCACTGTTACTGAAAATATTCATTGTGAATATGAGAAACCAGAAAGTGTTAGCGAGATGTGCAATAACACACTTGCAGCCGATAGCCTTCATGAAGTTAATGAAATTGTGAATGCTACTAGTGAAAATGATTTCAGTGCTTCCTGTGAAGCTGAGTGTTCAGCTGAAGAAGAAGAAGAACATATCATTAGTCAGTCTAATGAACTTTTAATGTCTCACGGTAACGGTGAGCAAAGTTCTATGGTGGTAAGAGAAGACAGGCCTTTTCAGCCTGAAAAAAATGAAGTGTTTTATGATAAGCAATCAAAACATAGTTTTTGTGTTACTTGGTACAAAAACTTCCAATGGCTTCATTTTGATAAAAGGTGCAAAGGATTGAAAAGATTGAAAAGAAACTAGTGCCTGACTCCTTTAGATTAGAGTCAGATTTAGTCAATGGAAGAGGCTTTTGCAATTGGAAGAAAGGAGTGGAAAAATTTAAATCGCACAGCAATTCTCCCGTACACAAGACAAGCATGGCAAAACTAAATGCTCTTAGCGCTAAACAAATAACCTCTTTCTTTTCAGAGGGACTAAATGTTCAGCCGCAAAAGAATAGAATAGCTTTAAAAGCCCTCCTGGAATCAGTAACATTTTTGGCGAGACAAGGTCTTTCTCTAAGAGGCCACTCTACTGACCGTGGCAATTTAAGCCAACTGAACATTTTGAGGAGTAGTGATATTCCTGAACTGAAAGAGTTTCTTGAAAGGAAAAAAACATTTTACAAGCTCTGACGTCCAATGTGAGATGCTGGAAATCATGGCACATAAAATATTACGAGACATTGCCTCTGACATTAAATGTTGTGGAATTTATAGTTTAATCGTTGATGAAACATCCGACATCAATAACAAAGAGCAAGTTTCTATTTGTCTCCGAATTGTGGATGATCTTGAGCCTACAGAATTTTTTTTAGGCTTGTATGAAACTTCTGTTACCACTGGGGAGGCCATATCTAACCTAATAGTGGACAGTCTGACAAGATTCAATATACCAGTTGCGCAGCTGTGAGGTCAGTGTTACGATGGAGGTAGCAATATGAAAGGTTCCCTTAAAGGTGACCAAACTAGAATACTGGAGATGCACCCTTTAGCTCTGTATATTCACTGCAGTGCTCATTCCCTTAATCTAGCACTACAAGACACAGTTTCGGATATCCCCCTCCTGCGGAATTGTCTAAATGTTATTAATGATCTTGCCATTTTTCTAAAAGATTCCCCAAAGTGAACAGCTATGTTTGAAAACATAGCAGAGGATTTAGGAAGAGGACATAAAGATGCCTCTCTCCCAAGACCACTGGGCCCTACACGATGGACCATAAAACCTCAGCGGTAAATGCTGTGCTTGCGTCATATTCAGTCATTTTACAGCTCATGGAAGATCTAAAGGATTTTAAAGATGCTTCATCCAGCAAAGCCCATGGATTTGTCTTACAAATGGAGAAAGGAACTTTCTTTTTTTCTTTGCTTTTGTGCAAGCAGATTTTCACACTCACTGAAAAACTGAGTGTAGTGCTCCAGAAGGAAACTCAGACAATATCAGGTGCAGCAGAATCCATAGCTTTAATTTTGGAGGTACTTAAGAAACGTAGATGTGATCAGGAGTTTGATAACATTTGGAATGAGGCTAAGCAAAGATCAGTAGAGCTGCACCTACTGCCATCAGACACAGCTTGTCGCAAAAGAGTTCAAAAAGGGTTCTACAGAGCTGTCAACAGAAGATGAATATCATCGCCACCGCCGTATATATTTTCAAGCACTGGACAGTGTAACAGGGGAAATTGAAAGCAGATTCCAACAGAGAGGATTTGAAACTATATGGGTGTTAGAGACTTTCCTTCTTAAATGTCTTACTGCATGGTGTGAAAATATGAAAACTTTGGCTGAAACATATTCCATAGACCATCAAAGCTTGGAGAGCGAGGTGGAAATACTTCAAGCTTCAGGATGCACTTCATCCCCATTTTCAGTAAAAACTTACTTGAAAAATTTGAAGAGGGAAACCCACAGACTATTCCCTGAAACAGAGAAGCTACTGAATATCTTATTTGTGGTGCCGGCAACATCTTCTACTGCGGAGCGATCATTTTCTATGCTGCGTAGGGTGAAAACGTATCTGCGGTCTACCATGCTTCAAGAGCGCCTGAACCATCTCTGTGTTCTACACGCCTACCCATTGCGAGTTGATGAACTGAATATGAACTTTATTCTTAATGAATTGATATCTAAAAATACATTTAGAGTGTCAGTCTTTGACAAACCTTAATTACTTTTTTTTACAAAGCTGCATAATTACTTTTTGTTGTGCATCATTCCACTTGTGTTTTGAAGTGTTAACCCTAAATTGTGTTATTCTGTTACTAATAAAAATTAGTGATGATGGGGTTCGGTTTCCGAGAAACCGAACCCCCCCGAGCTTTACCTTTTTTACACGGGTCCGAGCAGACTCGCATCCTCCCACCTTGCTCGGTTAACCCGAGCGCACCCGAACGTCATCATCCCGCTGTCGGATTCTCGCGATATTCGGATTCTATAAGCAGCCGCGCGTCGCCGCCATTTTCACACGTGCATTGGAGATGATAGGGAGAGGACATGGCTGGCGTCCTCTCCGTTTAGTAGAAGACAGTTGATTTGATTGCTTGTGCTTGTGCCTTGTTTATTACTATAATTGTGGGGAGGATTGGGGAGCAGCTGTTAGGAGGAGTACAGTGCAGAGTTTAGTTTTTATCCGTTCTCTGCCTGAAAAAAACGCTCCATACCATATCTGTGCTCAGTGTGCTGCATGATATATCTGTGCTGAGTGCTCACACTGCTTAATTGTGGGGACTGGGGAGCAGCTATAGCAGGAGTACAATGCAGAGTTTTGCTGACAGTGACCACCAGTATACGTTTGTCTGCCTGTAAAACACTCCATATCTGTGCTCACAGTGTGCTGCTTTATTGTGGGGACTGGGGACCACCAGTATAATTAATATTATATAGGAGGAGTACAGTGCAGAGTGCACTGCTGTACCTACCTCTGTGTCGTCATCCATTAAGTATACTATCCATCTACATTCCTATACCTGTGGTGCATTTTAGTTTAGCAGTTTGCTGACAGTGTCCACCAGGTCCAGTATACTATATATAGCAGTACAGTAGGCCACTGCTGTACCTACCTCAGTGTCGTCACTCGTCATCCATTAAGTATACTATCCATCCATCTACATTGTATACCTGTGGTGCCTTTTTTTTAGACTAGTTTAGCAGTTTGCTGACAGTGTCCACCAGGTCCAGTATACTGTATATAGCAGTACGGTAGGCCACTGCTTAGTACCTACCTCTGTGTCGTCACTTGTCATCCATTAAGTATACTATCCATCCATCTACATTGTATACCTGTGGTGCCTTTTTTTTTAGACTAGTTTAGCAGTTTGCTGACAGTGTCCACCAGGTCCAGTATACTATATATAGCAGTACGGTAGGCCACTGCTGTGTACCTACCTCTGTGTCGTCACTCGTCATCCATTAAGTATACTAGTATCCATCCGTCTACATTGTATACCTGTGGTGCCTTTTTTTTAGACTAGTTTAGCAGTTTGCTGACAGTGTCCACCAGGTCCAGTATATTGTATATAGCAGTACGGTAGGCCACTGCTGTGTACCTACCTCTGTGTCGTCACTCGTCATCCATTAAGTATACTAGTATCCATCCATCTACATTGTATACCTGTGGTGCCTTTTTTTTTAGACTAGTTTAGCAGTTTGCTGACAGTGTCCACCAGGTCCAGTATACTGTATATAGCAGTACGGTAGGCCACTGCAGTGTACCCACCTCTGTGTCGTCACTCGTCATCCATTAAGTATACTAGTATCCATCCATCTACATTGTATACCTGTGGTGCCTTTTTTTTAGACTAGTTTAGCAGTTTGCTGACAGTGTCCACCAGGTCCAGTATACTGTATATAGCAGTACGGTAGGCCACTGCTGTGTACCTACCTCTGTGTCGTCACTCGTCATCCATTAAGTATGCTAGTATCCATCCATCTACATTGTATACCTGTGGTGCCTTTTTTTTAGACTAGTTTAGCAGTTTGCTGACAGTGTCCACCAGGTCCAGTATACTGTATATAGCAGTACGGTAGGCCACTGCTGTGTACCTACCTCTGTGTCGTCACTCGTCATCCATTAAGTATACTAGTATCCATCCATCTACATTGTATACCTGTGGTGCCTTTTTTTTAGACTAGTTTAGCAGTTTGCTGACAGTGTCCACCAGGTCCAGTATACTGTATATAGCAGTACGGTAGGCCACTGCTGTGTACCTACCTCTGTGTCGTCACTCGTCATCCATTGAGTATAATAGTATCCATCCATCTACATTGTATACCTTAGGTGCCTTTTTTTTAGACAAGTTTAGCAGTTTGCTGACAGTGTCCACCAGGTCCAGTATACTGTATATAGCAGTACGGTAGGCCACTGCTGTGTACCTACCTCTGTGTCGTCACTCGTCATCCATTAAGTATACTAGTATCCATCCATCTACATTGTATACCTGTGGTGCCTTTTAGTTGTGCGCAGTAAATATAGTAGTAGGCCATTGCTATTGATACTGGCATATAATTCCACACATTAAAAAATGGAGAACAAAAATGTGGAGGTTAAAGGGAAAGATCAAGATCCACTTCCACCTCGTGCTGAGGCTGCTGCCACTAGTCATGGCCGAGACGATGAAATGCCATCAACGTCGTCTGCCAAGGCCGATGCCCAATGTCATAGTAGAGAGCATGTAAAATCCAAAACACAAAAGTTCAGTAAAATGACCCAAATATCAAAATTAAAAGCGTCTGAGGAGAAGCGTAAACTTGCCAATATGCCATTTACGACACGGAGTGGCAAGGAACGGCTGAGGCCCTGGCCTATGTTCATGGCTAGTGGTTCAGCTTCAAATGAGGATGGAAGCACTCATCCTCTCGCTAGAAAAAAGAAAAGACTTAAGCTGGCAAAAGCACAGCAAAGAACTGTGCGTTCTTCAAAATCACAAATCCCCAAGGAGAGTCCAATTGTGTCGGTTGCGATGCCTGACCTTCCCAACACTGTACGGGAAGAGCTTGCGCCTTCCACCATTTGCACGCCCCCTGCAAGTGCTGGAAGGAGCACCCGCAGTCCAGTTCCTGATAGTCAAATTGAAGATGTCACTGTTGAAGTACACCAGGATGATGATATGGGTGTTGCTGGTGCTGGGGAGGAAATTGACAAGGAGGATTCTGATGGTGAGGTGGTTTGTTTAAGTCAGGCACCCGGGGAGACACCTGTTGTCCATGGGAGGAATATGGCCATTGACATGCCTGGTCAAAATACAAAAAAAATCAGCTCTTCGGTGTGGAATTATTTCAACACAAATGCGGACAACATTTGTCAAGCCGTGTGTTGCCTTTGTCAAGCTGTAATAAGTAGGGGTAAGGACGTTAACCACCTCGGAACATCCTCCCTTATACGTTACCTGCAGCGCATTCATCATAAGTCAGTGACAAGTTCAAAAACTTTGGGTGACAGCGGAAGCAGTCCACTGACCACTAAATCCCTTCCTCTTGTAACCAAGCTCCTGCAAACCACACCACCAACTCCCTCAGTGTCAATTTCCTCCTTACCCAGGAAAGCCAATAGTCCTGCAGGCCATGTCACTGGCAAGTCTGACGAGTCCTCTCCTGCCTGGGATTCCTCCGATGCATCCTTGAGTGTAACGCCTACTGCTGCTGGCGCTGCTGTTGTTGCTGCTGGGAGTCGATCGTCATCCCAGAGGGGAAGTCGGAAGACCACTTGTACTACTTCCAGTAAGCAATTGACTGTCCAACAGTCCTTTGCGAGGAAGATGAAATATCACAGCAGTCATCCTGCTGCAAAGCGGATAACTGAGGCCTTGGCAGCCTGGGCGGTGAGAAACGTGGTTCCGGTATCCATCGTTAATTCAGAGCCAACTAGAGACTTGATTGAGGTACTGTGTCCCCAGTACCAAATACCATCTAGGTTCCATTTCTCTAGGCAGGCGATACCGAAAATGTACACAGACCTCAGAAAAAGACTCACCAGTGTCCTAAAAAATGCAGTTGTACCCAATGTCCACTTAACCACGGACATGTGGACAAGTGGAGAAGGGCAGACTCAGGACTATATGACTGTGACAGCCCACTGGGTAGATGTATTGCCTCCCGCAGCAAGAACAGCAGCGGCGGCACCAGTAGCAGCATCTCGCAAACGCCAACTCGTTCCTAGGCAGGCTACGCTTTGTATCACCGCTTTCCAGAATAGCCACACAGCTGAAGACCTCTTACGGCAACTGAGGAAGATCATCGCAGAATGGCTTACCCCAATTGGACTCTCCTGGGGATTTGTGACATCGGACAACGCCAGCAATATTGTGCGTGCATTACATCTGGGCAAATTCCATCACGTCCCATGTTTTGCACATACCTTGAATTTGGTGGTGCAGAATTATTTAAAAAATGACAGGGGCGTGCAAGAGATGCTGTCGGTGGCCCGAAGAATTGCGGGCCACTTTCGGAGTTCAGGCACCGCGTGCCGAAGACTGGAGCACCACCAAACATTCCTGAACCTGCCCTGCCATCATCTGAAGCAAGAGGTGGTAACGAGGTGGAATTCAACCCTCTATATCAGGCTTTTTCAACCAGTGTGCCGTGGCACACTAGTGTGCCGCGACCAGTTGCAAGGTGTGCCGCGGAGCCAGAGCAGCTTCCTGCACCTTCAGAGTGTACTGTTGTCCTGGGCTCTTCTTAGAGGATCAGTCATGCTCTGGCCGTGACCTATGCCTCGAAGACATGGTGGTGTCAATGCTGCCGCATATCACCACCCAGCCAGCCCTTCCGCCTGCATACACATCTTCCAGTTCCTGCCTGCATACACAGCTTTCCTTGCCGACCCATATCCACACCTGCCCGACCGCCCGCTGCTCAGTATTCGCAGCACTCCACTATGAACAACCCCCGCCACTGGGGAACGGGGAGGAGGTCAGCTGACCAGTAGGGGCTAATATTTGTTATTTTATTTCTCCTGTGGGGAACAATAGGATTTCAATAGAATTTATGTGGGGAGAATAAGGATTTCTGGATTTATTGGGGGAACAATGTGAATAATTCATGTGGGGAGCAATAGGATTTATGTGGGGAGCAATGTGATTGTTTTTTCTGTGTAGGCAAATGTATGTGTGGAATTTTTTTTACTGTGAGGGCCAATGTGTGGGGTTTTTTTTCTTTGGGGAACTGATGGTGTGCCTTGAGAATTTTAAAATATTGTTCGGTGTGCCGCGAGTAAAAAAAGGTTGAAAATCACTGCTCTATATGCTTCAGAGGATGGAGGAGCAGCAAAAGGCCATTCAAGCCTATACATCTGGCCACGATATAGGCAAAGGAGGTGGGACTCAAGCGCAGTGGAGAATGATTTCAACGTTGTGCAAGGTTCTGCAACCCTTTGAACTTGCCACACGTGAAGTCAGTTCAGACACTGCCAGCCTGAGTCAGGTCATTCCCCTCATCAGGCTTTTGCAGTAGAAGCTGGAGACATTGAAGGAGGAGCTAAAACTGAGCGATTCCGTTAGGCATGTGGGACTTGTGGATGGAGCCCGTAATTCGCTTAACCAGGATTCACGGGTGGTCAATCTGTTGAAATCAGAGCACTACATTTTGGCCACCGTGCTCGATCCTAGATTTAAAACCTACGTTGTATCTCTCTTTCCGGCAGACACAAGTCTGCAGAGGTTCAAAGACCTGCTGGTGAGAAAATTGTCAAGTCAAGCGGAACGTGACCCGTCACCATCTCCTCCTTCACATTCTCCCGCAACTGGGGGTGCGAGGAAAAGGCTAAGAATTACGAGCCCACCCGCTGGCGGTGATGCAGGGCAGTCTGGAGCGAGTGCTGACATCTGGTCCGGACTGAAGGACCTGCCAACGATTACTGACATGTCGTCTACTGTCACTGCATATGATTCTCTCACCATTGAAAGAATGGTGGAGGATTATATGAGTGACCGCATCCAAGTAGGCACGTCAGACAGTCCGTACGTATACTGGCAGGAAAAAGAGGCAATTTGGAGGCCCTTGCACAAACTGGCTTTATTCTACCTAAATTGCCCTCCCTCCAGTGTGTACTCCGAAAGAGTGTTTAGTGCAGCCGCTCACCTTGTCAGCAATCGGCGTACGAGGTTACTTCCAGAAAATGTGGAGAAGATGATGTTCATTAAAATGAATTATAATCAATTCCTCCGTGGAGACATTCACCAGCAGCAATTGCCTCCAGAAAGTACACGGGGACCTGAGATGGTGGATTCCAGTGGGGACGAATTAATAATCTGTGAGGAGGGGGATGTACACAGTGAAAGGGGTGAGGAATCGGAGGATGATGATGAGGTGGACATCTTGCCTCTGTAGAGCCAGTTTGTGCAAGGAGAGATTGATTGCTTCTTTTTTGGTGGGGGCCCAAACCAACCAGTCATTTCAGTCACAGTCGTATGGCAGACCCTGTCGCTGAAATGATGGGTTCGTTAAAGTGTGCATGTCCTGTTTATACAACATAAGGGTGGGTGGGAGGGCCCAAGGACAATTCCATCTTTCACCTCTTTTTTCTTTAATTTTTCTTTGCATCATGTGCTGTTTGGGGACAATTTTTTGGAAGGGCCATCCTGTCTTGATTGACACTGCAGTGCCACTCCTAGATGGGCCAGGTGTTTGTGTCGGTCACTTGTGTCGCTTAGCTTAGTTACACAGCCACCTTGGTGCGCCTCTTTTTTTCTTTGCATCATGTGCTGTTTGGGGAGTATTTTTTTGAAGGGCCATCCTGCCTGACACTGCAGTGCCACTCCTAGATGGGCCAGGTGTTTGTGTTGGCCACTTGTGTCGCTTAGCTTAGTCACACAGCCACCTTGGTGCGCCTCTTTTTTTCTTTGCATCATGTGCTGTTTGGGGACTATTTTTTTGAAGTGCCATCCTGTCTGACACTGCAGTGCCACTCCTAGATGGGCCAGGTGTTTGTGTCGGCCACTTGGGTCGCTTAGCTTAGTCACACAGCGACCTTGGTGTGCCTCTTTTTTTCTTTGCATCATGTGCTGTTTGGGGACAATTTTTTGGAAGGGCCATCCTGTCTTGATTGACACTGCAGTGCCACTCCTAGATGGGCCAGGTGTTTGTGTCGGCCACTTGTGTCGCTTAGCTTAGTCACACAGCCACCTTGGTGCGCCTCTTTTTTTCTTTGCATCATGTGCTGTATGGGGACTATTTTTTTGAAGTGCCATCCTGTCTGACACTGCAGTGCCACTCCTAGATGGGCCAGGTATTTGTGTCGGCCACTTGGGTAGCTTAGCTTAGTCACACGGCTACCTCATTGCGCCTCTTTTTTTCTTTGCATCATGTGCTGTATGGGGACTATTTTTTTGAAGTGCCATCCTGTCTTGATTGACACTGCAGTGCCACTCCTAGATGGGCCAGGTGTTTGTGTCGGCCACTTGGGTAGCTTAGCTTAGTCACACGGCTACCTCATTGCGCCTCTTTTTTTCTTTGCATCATGTGCTGTTTGGGGAGTATTTTTTGGAAAGGCCATCCTGTCTTGATTGACACTGCAGTGCCACTCCTAGATGGGCCAGGTGTTTGTGTCGGCCACTTGGGTCGCTTAGCTTAGTCACACAGCGACCTTGGTGGTGTGCCTCTTTTTTTCTTTGCATCATGTGCTGTTTGGGGACAATTTTTTGGAAGGGCCATCCTGTCTTGATTGACACTGCAGTGCCACTCCTAGATGGGCCAGGTGTTTGTGTCGGCCACTTGTGTCGCTTAGCTTAGTCACACAGCCACCTTGGTGCGCCTCTTTTTTTCTTTGCATCATGTGCTGTATGGGGACTATTTTTTGAAGTGCCATCCTGTCTGACACTGCAGTGCCACTCCTAGATGGGCCAGGTATTTGTGTCGGCCACTTGGGTAGCTTAGCTTAGTCACACGGCTACCTCATTGCGCCTCTTTTTTTCTTTGCATCATGTGCTGTTTGGGGACTATTTTTTTGAAGTGCCATCCTGTCTGACACTGCAGTACCACTCCTAGATGGGCCAGGTGTTTGTGTCGGCCACTTGGGTCGCTTAGCTTAGTCACACAGCGACCTTGGTGCGCCTCTTTTTTTTCTTTGCATCATGTGCTGTTTGGGGAGTATTTTTTGGAAGGGCCATCCTGTCTTGATTGACACTGCAGTGCCACTCCTAGATGGGCCAGGTGTTTGTGTCGGCCACTTGGGTCGCTTAGCTTAGCCATCCAGCGACCTCGGGGCAAATTTTAGGACTAAAAATAATATTGTGAGGTGTTCAGAATATACTGAAAATGAGTGGAAATTATGGTTATTGAGGTTAATAATACTATGGGATCAAAATGACCCCCAAATTCTATGATTTAAGCTGTTTTTGAGGGTTTTTTGAAAAAAACACCCGAATCCAAAACACACCCGAATCCGACAAAAAAATTTCGGTAAGGTTTTGGCAAAATGCGTCCAAATCCAAAACACGGCCGCGGAACCGAACCCAAAACCAAAACACAAAACCCGAAAAATTTCCGGTGCACATCACTAATAAAAATACAGTTTTTTCTGTTGCTCTGTTAGTTTTGATTAAAACATATTTAATTAAATATGAGGTGGTGAAATATAGCGATTCAGCAATTTAGGGGCGCCGAAATGAGATTATATCTTCCCCCCCAATCTAAAAACGTTCTGACGCCCCTGCCGCTGGACTTATACGGCTGTACCGCTGGACTTATACGGCAGTACCGCTGGACTTATACGGCAGTACCGCTGGACTTATACGGCAGTACCGCTGGACTTATACGGCAGTACCGCTGGACTTATACGGCAGCACCACTGTACTGGACTTATATTGCAGTACCGCTGGACTTACACAGCAGCACCACTGGACTGGACTTATACGGCAGCACCACTGGACTTATGGCAGCATAGGACACCACCACTGGACTTATGGCAGCACAGGACACCACCACTGGACTGATGCAGCACAAGACAGCACCACTGAATTGGACTTATACAGCAGCACCACTGGACTTATGGCAGCACAGGACACCACCACTGTGACTGGATTGATGCAGCACAAGACACCACCATTGGACTGATGCAGCACAAGACAGCACCACTGTAATGATACAAAAGAGCAGGTCGCCACTCCACGCACCACACCACTTTCCCGCACAGACACTGAGGAGACACGTCCTCTCGCTACACTCTCCAGGACTGGAGTGACAATGGCGGCAATTCGCAGCTCCTTATATGGAATCCAAAACCTGCGACAATCCGACAGCGGGATGATTACGTTTTGCCTCGTTCTGGCTTCTGAGTCTGGTGGGAAAACCTGAGCCGGACTCAGATCTGGACTCAGAGTGGGAACTGTGGGGGTTTCAGTTCTCAGGAACCGAACCCACTCATCCCTAGTTTAGAGTTTTAAAAAGTAGAATATAAGGAGGAAAAATGACAAATAATGTAAGGGGAATAAATCAGGAATGAAAATATAGTGTTATAGATTGTTTGAGGAAGGGGGACCCCAAATTGGTGTCTTACTTAGGGCCCCATGAGATCTAAATCCGCCTCTGCATGGAGGAAATTTAACAAAGTGTGGTTGTCACGCGATGTAATGTAAAGTTTGTAATCTGCATGATTTACTAGGGACAAACCTGCGCCTCAGTCACATGCATAAAAGCCGAAAGGTCTCAAACTACAGTTTTCCTTTGTGGACCTTCCCGGGACACCGTCCCATCCTATGTATCAGGCCGCAGTGAATACAAAACCCCAACTTCACAATAAAGAAAGGACGTGGCTGACACTGGCAGGACAGATCTTGCTGTTGCAGCTCTCTTGCCTGTCAGAATGATAAAACAAACTAATACAAATACCCCCTCCCTTGCATTGTGTAACAGCCTGGCACACTGGCCATTCATACAAAGACATGGCGAGTTGCTCCAAATAATGTGGTGCTCCATTACAGGTGCCTGCAAGGGAGGGGCTAATCTAATGTAGACAAGAAAAGCCAACAGTCATTCTCCTCCTTTCAGATAAAGTGGTGCCCATAGCAACCAATCAGCTTGTAACTGTCATTTTATAGACTGTGATTTAAAAATGATAGGTAGATAGTGGCTATGGGTAATTTATTTGCTTTATTTCCTTGTAAGGATGGGTATAGCTCCCCCTAGGGGCAGATACATCTCAAACCTTTTAATAAGGACAGGTGAAGTAGTGGCCACCAATCAGCTTCTACCAACAGTATCATTTTATAGAATGCACTTGATAGCTAGTAGCTGATTGGTGGCTATTGGAAACCTTACCAATGCTCTTAAAGTATGTTTCATACATCTCAAATATTCTTTTGCAGTATTGTCGCCTAACTATCATTAATGTTGTTGTTGTTGTTGATGTGTAAGGTGCCCCAGTACCCCACAGCACCAGTGTGGGAACCAGGGCATAAGGCACAGCATACAGTGTGGGGTAGCATATTGCTGGGCACTCATATTACTGCTGCTATAGGGCCATAAAGTACACCATACAGTGTTGTAGCATATTGCTGTACACTTACGTTATTGCTGCTATAGGGCCATAAGGTACACCATACAGTGTTGTAGCATATTGCTGTACACTTACGTTACTGCTGCTATAGGGCTATAAGGTACACCATACAGTGTTGTAGCATATTGCTGTACACTTACATTATTGCTGCTATAGGGGCATAAGGTACACCATACAGTGTTATAGCATATTGCTGTACACTTACATTACTGCTACTATAGGGGCATAAGATACACCATACAGTGGGGTAGTAGATTGTTGAGCACTAACATTACTGCTGCTATAGGGACATAAGCTACGGCATACAGTGGGACAGAATATTGTTGGACACCTAGTGTACATTACTGCTGCTATAGGGGCATAAGCTATGGCATACAGTGGGACAGAATATTGCTGGACACCTACTGTACATTACTGCTGCTATAGGGGCATAAGGCACAGCATATAGTGGGGTAGAATATTGCTGGACACTTACATTACTGCTGCTATAGGGGTATAAGGCACAGCATATAGTGGGGTAGAATATTGCTGGACACCTACTGTACATTACTGCTGCTATAGGGGCATAAGGCACAGCATATAGTGGGGTAGAATATTGCTGGACACTTACATTACTGCTGCTATAGGGGGACAGCAGCATATTGTAAGATGCTGAACATCTGCTGGAAAACAGCAATATTGTATTCTGTAATCCATCAGATAACAGCATCTTGGAAATGAATTACTATTTGTCATAGTAGCATGAATTAGAGGTTGAGACTTCTTCACATAATAATTCATGACTGGGCATGATAGAGAACTACCATTGTTACAAAGAGATGGAAACCAGTTAGAGAACCATGGGGCCATTTGCAGCGAAACCAGCTGTAGACTTTCTTTGAGTACTGGATATGCAGCAGGGCAGGGACAGTGGTAGAGGATGCATCAGCCCACACAGCTATGTATCTTTAAGTTTCAGGACCAGTAGCAGGATTTTAGGGTGAACGCAATGTTATTTCTATATTACAGTGCACAGTCCCCAGCCAGGCACAAAACAAAACATTGCTGATCATTATTACTGTAGAGAGGCAGGTAAACGTATGATAGAGGAAGTGACCATGTTCTGCAGGTTGTGAAGGTGGTTGAGATAGCCCAAAGTTTCAGCACACACAACTGCTGCTGGTTGGGAATGAGTTAAATCCTTTAGCATAGACTTCTATATTCTGTGTTTCTATCCACATCACATCCAGTGGTTAGAAGGACGAACATTTTGTGGAAAAGCCAGAGAGAGCTGTTGATGTAAGGCTGCACAATAATTCCAACACACTCCTAGCCCCCACCTTGATGTCTCCCCATCTTCTCTTTTTTCAACCCCATCGTCTGGTCTCTGCATCAGTGCTGCAGTCCCAGCGCAGAGAGGTCCACATTCCCCCCAACCCTAGCCCTTCTCCAAGTCTGCTCTCTAATCACTTCCTTTTGCTGGCTCTCACTTCTCCATGCTGGATTCCATAAAGATCAGCTTTCTCCTCGGATGTTTGCTGCTTTTCCTAACCACAGATTGTGTTATTTTATTCTTTTACTTGAGGGTGGAAATATCTATAATATGGATAATGTCACATAAACACTGATTATCCCCTAGTGAGTCTTTTCACTTACAACTGTTCTGCCTGTAGCTATAAAAATGTCTAAGACACCTGACCCCTTCAGCCCTGTGAGGGGTATGTAAAATGCATCAAACTCCCAGGCTTCATATTGTAACATGTTTATCAATGCAGAACACATGCCTTGTATCTTACATGTCACCAGTGTCGGACTGGGGCACGAAGGGCCCTCCGTGGGGGGGGGGGGGGGGAGGTGCAGTGGTAGGGGTCCATGCTTAGACACTTGGCTAGCCATTAGCGAGTGCATGGTCTGGGCTCCTTGATAAATATATCAGGTTATATTGGTTATTATCAGGTTAATATGTGTCTGAAACTGCCAACTTGCCTGTGCAACAACCATTAAGAAGGGTTAATACCAATCTCTACCATTATATTGCAGTTGTGCACCAGGGATTATACCTAAAGGCAATCTTGCGCCACAGGTTTTTGATATGTAACTAATTTTATGCATTGTGACATATACAGAGTATTTAGTGTTTATAGTGAAGCTTTTAACATTGTTTCTGTTTGGCATTGTATCTCTTTAGAACTTTATATCTATGTGTTATTTGTTATTTTACACAGGTGTGCAGCTCTCTACATGACGCCGTGGCCGGCATCTAGCGATGACGTCACTTTAGACGGAGCGGGACGCGACGGGTGATGGGCGCCATGGACGGTCTGGCGGGAGGTACTTAGGTATGTGGTTTCTTGCTGTACTGTTGTCCTGATGAAAATGTTGTGAATCAACATTGAAACGTTGATGTCTTAGACTTGGTCTCTGTTTTTTTATTCAAGCTCCGAGCACCGCCGATATATATATATATATATATATATATATATATATAGCAAACACAGGTGCGGCACTCTGGCCACGGTAAGCAGCAAAAAAATAACAGGCGGAGACTGTAATTCAATCAACGTTTCAATATAAGAGAATATTGTCGACGACAATATTCTCTTATATTGAAACGTTGATTGAATTACAGTCTCCGCCTGTTATTTTTTTACTGCTTACCGTGGCCAGAGTGCCGCACCTGTGTTTGCTATACATTCTCTGATTGTGAGGGCACCGGCTCAAGTTGTCTATGCTGCGGGGAGTGCCGGACTCTGGAACTTCTATATATATATATATATATATATATATATATATATATATATATATATATATACACATACTTGTTGCAAACTCCGGCACTCCTGAACTAGCCACACATACCTTGCTCGGGTGCCCTCCACCCAGGGGGCTGCCCCAGAATATAAACGTGACACAAATGAGGCGGCACTCAGAGACTGATGAAAAGGTGATCTTTGTATTGGCAAAAGGTTGACGTTTCGGGGACGTGCTCCCCTTCCTGAAAACAATTTGAATAATGTGACAGGTGAAACGTAAATACACACAACTTACCCGAAGGGCCTCCCACCACCGGCGTCCTCCCTCGGCACGTTGCCCGCAGCTCCGATCTGGCACTTCCGGCACTTCCGGCGGCGGAGCGGTGATGACGCAACGGGACCCCGAGCGGTAGTCATGGCAACACCTAGCCTGGCCGGCGCTCAACTCCCGCGATCTCACCAGCTGCCAAACAGCCGGGCGGATGTGACGTCCCGGGACCCGGCTCCGTTGTCAAGGAGACGCTAAAAGTAAACAAACAAAAGAATTTTATAAATGAAGAAAATGCTTCATATAATACAGTGCACATAAATAGCATTATAAAACATGCACAACATTGAAAACACTATTTGCATGAATAAAAATATTGAATTTGATTAAAAAACTTGACAATGTGTGTGACATAAAAAATCTTTTTAAGACATGGTAACCATAAACACTATGCCATATTTCACCTCCGTGTGTTAAATACAGTATACATGAACAGTGCACTAAACCTGAACTCCATAGAGGGTACACTACGTCATAATAATGTTTAAAGAAAATCAGTGGTCTAAAAAAATTTTTCAAAACTTATTTAAGTTTCCTACTGCAATGCTATCAAAGACCTCTTCCAGAAGCCCGGGCACAACATTCCCTATGTCATCATACTGCATGTGGGGGTTCCACTTCAATACTGTATCCCCACTCGTATGTTGATAAATCATGTGCTTCAAAGCGGTCACCCATTCATAAAAAATGAACAAGGCCCAGCGAATCATTAAGTCCTTTAGGACGAAGCGTCTGTAGTTTAAAACTCCACTTGGATTCAAGTTGCAACAGTTTTCTCCCCCTGTCGCCTCCTCTAATAGACTCAGGGACATGGTCAATGGCCCTGTGTCTAAGCATTGCCATATTATGCTTTTGTTCTAAAATATGTCTGGCTACCGGTTGTTCTGCCACCCCTGAATTCAAGGCATTACGTATTGACTGTCTGTGTTGTGCCATCCGAGTTTTAAACTGGCATTCGGTCTTTCCAATATAGTAGGTACCACACGGGCACATGATGGCATACACCACGAACTTGGTGCTACACGTCAAAGGCCACTTGATGGGAAACTTTTTCCATGAATAGGGGTGCGTGATGGAATCCACAGGTGACATGAAAGTGCACGTAGTGCATCCAAGACATTTATAGCACCCATTTTTTCTGGTACGGAAATGTGTGGGTGCTGTTTTGAAATTTGTGATGTCATTTCTAACTACAAAATCCCGTATATTGCGCCCCCTCGTATAACTGGGCATCATTCTTTTTTTGTACAAGTTAGGAAGATCTGTGTCAGACGACACAATGGGCCACAATTTTTTGGCTACACTGGTTATCCTAGTGCTAGCAGAATTAAACTCGTTAACCCATGTGATGGCACTATTTACCTTCTGTCCTACCCGGGGATTAAGCAAATCGCATCTGTCTTTAAGAAGGGCCTTCCTTCTAGCAGTAACTAAAAGCCGCCTGGGATACCCTCTTTGTTTGAATTTTTCTTCCATGTCATCTAGCTGCCTGTCTCTTTCAGTACTCTCACTGTTAACCCTACACACCCTTAGAAACTGGGAGTAGGGTAAACCTTTTCTAGTGGGAACAGGATGAAAACTGTCATGTCGTAAGAGAGTATTACGGTCAGTTGGTTTGGAATACAGCTTAGTGATAATCTTACCTGCCTGTATTTTGATGTGGATGTCAAGGAAACAAATTTCTTCTCTATTCATAGTCATGGTTAATTTAATCGGACTAGATGATCTGTTATGAGTAAAGATTATGTCCTCTAATTGTTCCTCTGTACCCTTCCACATGACCAACAGGTCATCAATATATCTATAGTACAAGAATAGCTGGCCAGCAACTTCTGGATTTTCAAAAAACAAACTTCGTTCCACGTCCCACATAAACGTGTTGGCGAAAGACGGGGCCACTGAGGACCCCATCGCACAACCAGTCAGTTGTCTAAAAAAATCTACCGTCAAACATGAAATAATTATGTGATAACGTAAATTCAAGTAAATCCAGAAAAAAACTCGACATCAGGCCCAGCATATGTAGTATTCCCAACCAATAGCCTTTTGACAGCTTGTAGCCCTGCACCATGAGGAATACAAGTGTACAAGCTGGCCACATCCATCGTGGCCAGAACCGTACCCTCAGGGACTACGTCCACAGCAAGAAATCTTTTTAGCAACATATTAGAATCTTTCAGATGCTTAAATGTCTGCTGAATGCATGGTTGCAGATAAGTGTCCAAATAAATAGCCAAGGGTTCGCAAAGGGACCCGCGGGGAGACACAATGGGCCTCCCCGGGGGTCTCTGAGCATCCTTGTGCACCTTAGGGATAGTGTACAAAATGGGGGTAATGGGATGCTCTGTCAGCAACTTTTCATAGATCGCATTTCCAATGATACCCTTATCCCTCTCTGTTCCAAGCAGCTGGATCAGTTCTTGTTTATAAACCTCTGTAGGGTCCTTTTCAAGTGGGCAGTAAGTCTCTGAGTCCCTCAATTGCCTCATGCATTCTTCTTTGTAATCCTGCAGATCCTGCACCACAATAGCCCCACCCTTGTCCGCGCCGCGGATCACTATATCTCTTCTATTCCCCAATCCCCTTAATGCCTGATATTCTTCCTTTGATAGATTGGGATGAATAGTGTAGGTATCTACCTTATTACCTTCTACTTCTAACAACCGGTGGAAGGTTTTCAATGAGGCATTGTGTGAAATGGGGTCAAACTTGGAACTAGGTCCAAGTTTTTGTATACGGGGAGGTAAAGTCTCTTTGGCACTCTTAGATGGTGTTTTGCCAAAAAATTCCTGTATCTTGAGCTTACGATTCAATTTAAACGTTTCCACCTTCCATTTAAAAGGATCAAGTCGGTTAGTGGGAACATAGGAAAGTCCTTTACTTAAAACCCTTACCTCAATCGGTGAGAGGGGGCTGGATGACACATTAAAGATCATTGTTTCTTCCCCTTTGGGGGTTTCTTTCCCCATTTGCCTTTGATTTTGTCCCCCTCTTCGGGTGTACTTGCGCTTTTGCCCATTACTCCTGCCCGGGTCTTGATCCCTAAAGGGATGGTACGTAGAGTGGAAGTGCTAGTAGTGCTTTGATCATCAGATTCACTAGCCGAAGTGCTGAGAAAGTTAACACGTGGTTTACGTCTGGCAAATCTCGGTGTCTTGCCCCGTGTATCAGTTGAGTTGGAACCACCCAACCAGGTTTAAACTCTATGTTGTGCATAGACCATCTGCACTTTAGTTAATTTCTCCCGTTTAAATTTTAACAGTTCCACTTTATATTGTTCCAACTGAGTGGATAATTTCAGCAGCCAAGCATCGGCTTGATCAGCAGCAAGGGTCTTCAGGTTTTCTTTCTCAAAATCAGAGATTTTTTCTTTAATCACATTATACTCTCTAGTGGATTCCTCAATGACAAGAAGGATCAGGTCCATAGAACATTTGTTCAATACCGAGATCCACTTTTTACAAAAACTGGCATTATATCTCCCGATGGTACGGGTATTGTGGACCCTGAACCCTCTTGGCAATTGTTTTGCCCTGTAGTAATCTGACAGAGTGCGGCTGTGGTATAAATAGTCAAGTTCACGTTTTTTCATTTTAAATAATTCTCTGTACATATCTTCTGAATTAGCATAGATCTTTTCCGTGAATGCTGGTTCTTTATGTAACATAGATTCAGCCTCCAAGTCAGAAAAACTGAAAGTGTCCATTGTGTCACATTGCAACATGAATGACGTATGCTCACCTCCGTCAGAGGCCATGGTGGCGATATTTAAAGTACAAACACACACTAAAGTGACAGTGCAATATGTGCAATGAAGAAGTGCTAGTGCTCCAACAAAGTGCTGGTGATCAGGAAACTCCTGAGGTAATGAGGAGAAAATGCTGATGGGTGCCTGGAGAAAACCCCTATGTCTGCACGACACGCTGAGGCTTGTAATATCCTTGTTGCAAATGCCGGCACTCCTGAACTAGCCACACATACCTTGCTCCGGTGCCCTCCACCCGGGGGGCTGCCCCAGAATATAAACGTGACACAAATGAGGCGGCACTCAGAGACTGATGAAAAGGTGATCTTTGTATTGGCAAAAGGTTGACGTTTCGGGGATGTGCTCCCCTTCCTCAGAACAATTTGAATAATGTGACAGGTGAAACTTAAATACACACAACTTACCCCAAGGGCCTCCCACCACCGGCGTCCTCCCTCGGCACGTTGCCCGCATCTCTGATCTGGCACTTCCAGCTTCCGGCGGCGGAGCGGTGATGACGCAATGGGACCCCGAGCGGTAGTCATGGCAACACCTAGCCTGGCCGGCGCTCAACTCCCGCGATCTCACCAGCTGCCTAACAGCCTGGCGGATGTGACGTCCCGGGACCCAACTCCGTTGTCAAGGAAACGCTAAAAGTAAACAAACAAAAGAATTTTATAAATGAAGAAAATGCTTCATATAATACAGTGCACCTAAATAGCATTATAAAACATGCACAACATTGAAAACACTATTTGCATGAATAAAAATATTGAATTTGATTAAAAAACTTGACAATGTGTGTGACATAAAAAATTTTTTTAAGACATGGTAACCATAAACACTATGCCATATTTCACCTCCGTGTGTTAAATACAGTATACATGAACAGTGCACTAAACCTGTTAACGAGTTTAATTCTGCTAGCACTAGGATAACCAGTGTTGCCAAAAAATTGTGGCCCATTGTGTCGTCTGACACAGATCTTCCTAACTTGTACAAAAAAAGAATGATGCCCAGTTATACGAGGGGGCGCAATATACGGGATTTTGTAGTTAGAACTGACATCACAAATTTCAAAACAGCACCCACACATTTCCTTACCAGAAAAAATGGGTGCTATAAATGTCTACGTGCACTTTCATGTCACCTGGGGATTCCATCACGCACCCCTATTCAGGGAAAAAGTTTCCCATCAAGTGGCCTTTGACGTGTAGCACCAAGTTCGTGGTGTATGTCATCATGTGCCCGTGTGGTACCTACTATATTGGAAAGACCGAATGCCAATTTAAAACTCGGATGGCACAACACAGACAGGCAATACGTAATGCCTTGAATTCAGGGGTGGCAGAACAACCGGTAGCCAGACATTTTTTAGAACAAAAGCATAATATGGCAATGCTTAGACACAGGGTCATTGACCATGTCCCTGAGTCTATTAGAGGAGGCAACAGGGGGAGAAAACTGTTGCAACTTGAATCCAAGTGGATTTTTAAACTACAGACGCTTCGTCCTAAAGGACTTAATGATTCGCTGGGCCTTGTTCATTTTTTATGAATGGGTGACAGCTTTGAAGCACATGATTTATCAACATACGAGTGGGGATACAGTATTGAAGTGGAACCCCCACATGCAGTATGATGACATAGGGAATGTTGTGCCCGGGCTTCTGGAAGAGGTCTTTGATAGCATTGCAGTAGGAAACTTAAATAAGTTTTGACAAATTTTTTTAGACCACTGATTTTCTTTAAACATTATTATGACGTAGTGTACCCTCTATGGAGTTCAGGTTTAGTGCACTGTTCATGTATACTGTATTTAACACACGGAGGTTAAATATGGCATAGTGTTTATGGTTACCATATCTTAAAAAGATTTTTTATGTCACACACATTGTCAAGTTTTTTAATCAAATTCAATATTTTTATTCATGCAAATAGTGTTTTCAATGTTGTGTATGTTTTATAATGCTATTTATGTGCACTGTATTATATGAAGCATTTTCTTCATTTATAAAATTCTTTTGTTTGTTTACTTTTAGCGTCTCCTTGACAACGGAGCCGGGTCCCGGGACGTCACATCCGCCCGGCTGTTTGGCAGCTGGTGAGATCGCGGGAGTTGAGCGCCGGCCAGGCTAGGTGTTGCCATGACTACCTCTCGGGGTCCCGTTGCGTCATCACCGCTCCGCCGCCAGAAGCCGGAAGTGCCAGATCGGAGCTGTGGGCAACGTGCCGAGGCAGGACGCCGGTGGTGGGAGGCCCTTGGGGTAAGTTGTGTGTATTTAAGTTTCACCTGTCACATTATTCAAATTGTTCCGAGGAAGGGGAGCACGTCCCCGAAACGTCAACCTTTTGCCAATACAAGGATCACCTTTTCATCAGTCTCTGAGTGCCGCCTCATTTGTGTCACGTTATATATATATATATATATATATATATATATATATATATATATATATATATATATAATGCAAACAGGAGACTGGCACTCCGTTAAAAATCAATAAGTGCCCAGGTGCTGGTGAAAGAGATAACTAGATGTAGAAAGGAGGACACGGCACTCTCGGGTCTTGAGATTACACAGCAAGCTGGATTAACAAAACAGACTGTGCTGCTGAGCTTGTCGTCAATGTTTCATTTAATGCTAAATTTTGTCAGGACATAGATGAACACACAATACCATGCTTACCTTAAAAACCAAAACACCGAACAGACCGCCACCGAGCACAGCGTCCACGTCATCGGGGTTGGAGAGGGAGCGAGAAGGACAGTCTGTATCAGTAACTCTACTGATGCACTCGTTAACCAGGATGGGAAATCTTTAGGAAAACAAACAAATAAAGGAACCGATAAACTAAAATGTATGCTTGCAAATGCAAGAAGTCTATCAGGTAAATGGGGGAATTGGAATTGTTAGCATCAAAGGCCGAGTATGACATTATAGGTATTACGGAAACATGGTGGGACGACTATCACAACTGGGTTGCTAACTTGGAGGGGTATTCTCTTTTTAGGAGGGACAGGGCTAACAAAAGAGGAGGAGGTGTATGTCTTTATGTTAAACCATCACTTAAACCATACCTAAAGGAGGATATCTATGAGGAGACTGGCGATAATGTGGAGTCACTATGGCTAGAAATCTCAAGTGGGGGAATTGATGCAAAAAAACTAGTCATAGGCACGTGCTACAAACAGCCGGATATTAGCATACATGAGGAAGAACAACTATTGCAGCAAATCAAAATGGCTGCGGGATTGGGAGACATCCTTGTCATTGGGGATTTTAATTACCCGGATATAAACTGGAGTAACGATTCATGTGCTAAAGCGAGGGGCAGCAGGTTCTTAAATATGTTTAGGGATCACTACTTGTCTCAATTAGTCGAGGACCCAACTAGGGGTAAAACTACCCTGGATCTAGTAATTACCTATAATGTGGACATTATATCAAACACTAAAGTTGGGGAGACTTTGGGTAACAGTGATCACTATATGATCACATTATTCATCAGTTTCAGGAAACATAGCTATAGGGGTTCCACCAAAACTTTTAACTTTGGGAAGGCTAATTTCAGTATGCTTAGATGTGCACTTAATTAAATAGAGTGGGAGGTTCTGTTTAATAACAAGAACACTTCGGAAATGTGGGATGTTTTAAAAGGGTTGCTGGATAGCAATATTCACAAATTTATTCCCATGGGCAGTAAACGCAGGAGTATTAAACTCAGCTAAAATGGAAAATGAAAAGCAAATCGCTATAGAGAGTAAAACCAATCCTAAAAAGTTTTTTAAATACACAAACGGTAAAAGGTTAAAAAAGGAGAATATAGGTCCATTAAAAGATGAATTAGGAGAATTGATAAATGACGATGAAATAAAAGTGGAAATACTGAACAAATTCTTTTCATCAGTATTCACCAGTGAAGAACTGATGGTGGGAGTAGAGCATAACAATTGTGACAGTAATGATTCATGGTTAGATACTTGTTTAAGATAAGAAGTAGTCCGGGAGAGACTAAGCAAAATTAAGATTAATAAATCACCTGGTCCTGATGGACTTCACCCGAGGGTTCTTATGGACCTTAGTTCACAACTAGCATGACCCCTATACTTGATTTTCAATAGTTCAATTAGATCAGGCATGGTACCGAAGGATTGGCGTATAGCTGAGGTAGCGCCATTATTTAAAAAGGGATCCAAAAATCTTCCGGGAAAGTACAGATCAGTTAGTTTAACATCTATAGTGGGGAAAATATTGGAAGGAATGTTAAGGGACGTCATACAGGAGTATCTAAAGTCCGCTAGGATTATTAGCAAGAACCAGCATGGGTTTGTGAGGGACAGGTCATGTCAGACTAACTTAATTAGCTTCTACGAGGAAGTGAGCAATAATCTTGATCAAGGAAAAGCAGTGGATGTGGTCTTCCTAGATTATGCAAAAGCCTTCGATACAGTTCCTCACAGGAGACTGATGATCAAATTAAAGGAGATTGGCCTAGGAAAAACGATTTGCACATGGATAAGCAACTGGTTGGATAGCAGGGTACAGCGAGTAGTGGTCAATGGGAAGTCCTTAACCTGGTCCCCAGTAGTCAGCGGAATACCACAAGGGTCCGTACTCAGACCACTACTGTTCAACATACTTATCAATGACCTAGAAATAGGCCTGGAAAGCACAGTGTCAATCTTTGCAGATGATACTAAACTGTGTAAGGTAATTAATTGAGAATTGGATGTGGAGTCCTTGCAGAATGATCTATCTAAACTTGAACTCTGGGCGTCTAAATGGAAAATGAGGTTCAATACAGACAAATGCAAGGTTATGCATTTTGGGACTAAAAACAAACTTGCATCCTACATATTAAATGGGGAACGCCTAGGGGAAACAAGGTTGGAAAAGGATTTGGGGGTATTCATTGATAATAGGCTTAATAACCATACACAATGTCAAAACGCAGTAAAGAAGGCAAGTAAGGTGCTAGCGTGCATAAAAAGGGGAATTGAGACAAGGGACTCGGATGAAATCGTGCCGCTGTATAAGGCATTGGTACGTCCGCACCTGGAATATTGTGTTCAGTTTTGGGCACCATTGTATAAAAAAGAAATAAGTGAACTCGAAAGTGTTCAAATGCGAGCTACTAAATTGATTAAAGGCCTATAAGGACTAGACTATGAGGAAGGGCTTACTAGGCTGAATATGTATACACTAGAAAAGAGGCGCCTAAGAGGAGATATTATTAATATCTTCAAATACGTAAAGGGACATCACAAAGAGTTATCAGAGGAATTATTTATTAAAAGAAAACAGTTTAGGACACGTGGGCACTCGCTGCGACTGGAGGAGAGAAAGTTCCGAACGCAACGGAGGAAAGGGTTCTTCACTGTTAGGGCAATCAGGATGTGGAATTCCCTGCCAGGGAAGGTGGTAATGGTGGACTCTGTAATTGGATTTAAAAAAGGAATGGATAAATTTCTGAATGAAAAAGCTATCCAAGGTTATAATACTTAAAATATCAAGGTGGTTAATCTGGGGGTAACATGACTACCTAAATAGTCATAAAACATTGTTTAGCTAGTATGTAGAATCATCACAACTTAAAACAGGTTGAACACGATGGGCAATTTGCCTGTATTCAACCTCAAAGACTATGTTACTATGTTATGTCACAGCATAGCGACGTGCGCTATCCAGCACCATTACCATGACAACCCGCTAGACGTGGCAGCAGTGCTAGGGATAAGATACAGTACAATAACACCAGGAAAATACAGTGAAATAACATCCACCAAGTGAATAAAACACTAAATAGTGTTACATGCTCGAAAATACTGTTTCAACATGGCAGCCTTGTTGTTAAACACTAACAAAGATATAAAAAGATACTATAAAAAAGATACAATGACTCCTAAAACTGCAGACAGGACAAAAATAGCCATCCTATAACAGGTTAATTAATGGTCGGACCTAAAGCAATGTATAAATATCTCAAATCCAAATAATTGTAGCCCCAGAGCCCAAGATCCATCCTACAACTGGACAAATTATATTCTCTATTGTAGTTTACTGGAAAAAAAATGTAAGAAGACTCAGGACAATGGTGAAAAGACAGCTCCAACCACCATTGTATAAAGAAGACTAGAGGGACAATAAAGTGAATTAAAGTCATACTAAACCTATCCTACATAATCCTGCATACTCAGTATAGGTAATACATATTTAGAGAAAATATCCAAGGTTATTTGACTCATTTAAGCCAAAAGGTGCTACAGTACGTAGCTCAAAGATCCAGCGAGCCTCCCTTTGTAATAGACGGGCCCCTCGGTCACCTCCACGGATGTTCAGGGGAACATGATGTATGATTTTATGGCGTAAACTAGCCAGCGTGTGTTTCGCCTTACGGAAGTGCCGGGCTACAGGTTGTTCTTGGGTGGCACCCTCTACGGCTGCACGTATTGCCTGCCGATGTAGTGCCATCCTCTCCCTGAACTGGCGGATAGTCTTTCCAATATATAGCAGGCCGCAAGGGCATTTGATGTTGTAGACAACAAACGAACTCTGACAGGACAGAATATGTTTGATCCTGATCTTGACACCCGAATGTGGGTGAGTAAATGTAGGGCCACACTCCATGAAACGACAGGTTGTGCGGCCCAAACTTTTATAAAACCCAGGATGCCAGGCCAAAAAGGTCTTAGGTGTTGCAGACTCTAACGTAGAGATGTCATTTCTGACCACAATGTCCCAAAGGTTCCTGTTTTGCCTATAACTTGGCATCAACTTGGAATGTTTAAGAGACTTAAGGTCTGGATCCGCCATGATGATTGGCCAGAGTTTCTTGCCCATTTGCATGTTATTATGGCTAAAAGGGTGAAAGTTCGGGACAAAAGGAACCTTATTCGCATGTTTTGTGTCCTGCGTTTTCATACGAAGGGTATCCTGTTTTAGGATTGCCAGGACTTGTTGCTTGATAGTTTTAAGATGGGTTATGTCATAACCTCTGCTTGTAAACTGTTGCATCAATTGGTCTATCCTAAACTCTGCTTTCTCCAATGTATCACACGTCCGTACAGCTCGAAGAAATTGAAATTTAGGGAGACTGTGCGAGACAATAACCGGATGTTGGCTGTCTGCCCTTAAATAGTGTTTCTGTCTGTCGGCTTTTTGTACAGATCTGTAAGCATCTTCCCATTGAGAAGTGAAACCTCCACATCCAAATAATGGACCTGTTTATCACTAATAGTATACTAATAGTATGATCTACAGCTAGTGCAAATTCTTGTGTTGAACCGGACCAAATGATGAAGAGATCATCTATGTACCGCGTTAGGTACACTCTTTTCAATTGCATTGTGGGATTTAAAAAGGAGCAGGTCTTTGGCAATCTCAAACATAAATATGTTTGCCTGGGACGGCCCGACACAAGACCCCATGGCACATCCCCTTAGTTGGATGTACATTGTCGGTCAAATAAGAAGTAGTTTTTAGTTAATGATAGAGTTAGTAACTCACAGAAGAAGTCAATGTCAGGACAACGATAAGCCAGGTTCCCTGTCAGAAATCTACGTACTGCCTGAACCCCTCTGTCGTGTGGAAAATTAGTATATAGGGATACCACATCTAGTGTACATAAGTGACATCCTGTGGGTAATGTTGGTAAGGATGTTAATTTTCTGAGGAAGGTGGTAGAATCCTTCAGATACGTGGGTTGATCCTGAATCAATTCCTGCAGAAAACTATCTAAAAATTGAGAGATGGTATAGTATATAGAATCTCTGGTGCTGATAATAATCCGGGCGGATGAGTAGCATTCTTGTGCAATTTGGGAATAGAATATAAAACCGGGGTTAAAGGAAATTGTACTGTCAAAGCCTGACAGACCTTATCAGTGATGACTCCTTTTGTTACTGCTTCCAATAAAACTGCATCGAGTTCTTTTTTGAACATTGTGGTGGGATTCACCCTCAGCTTCCTATAGACTTGTGGATCACTCAATTGCTGATAAATCTCACTCCTATAGTATTTAAGGTCTAAGACAACCACGCCCCCGCCTTTATCGGCGGGGCGAATGACGATGTCATTGTATTCCTTCAGTTTTTCCAGGGCAGCTCTCTCACCCCTAGTGAGATTGTTCCTTGGAGGAGAGGAATTACCTGTCTCTTCCAGCACACATTGGTTGAGTGTCCTTGTGAAGACTTTTAAAGAATTATTAGAAGATATGGGATCAAAGGATGATTTGGGTCTAAATCTTCGTATCTGTGATGAAGGTAGTTGGACCGGTTGCTTGTCAAAAAATTCTTTCAACTGGATTTGTCTTGAAAATTTATGAAGATCCACTGTCCATGTGAAATTGTCAAACTTAGATGATGGTATAATGTGTACCAGAACAGTTGTTGGTATTATGATCACGTCTCTGACGCCACCTGGATAGTCTGTGGTGCTTTGAAGAAATACCTGGGTTGTTAACCCAAAGGTAAACCATTCTTTGTTGGTAATCCCTTTGAACAATATTGAGCTTATCACGTTTAAATTTGAGTAACTCCTGACGGTAGTTCTCTGTCTGTTCCTCAATCTTGGTCATCCACTTTGTGTCAGGGTCATTCCTGAAGATATCCCCATGGTTCCTTTCAAATTCTGCAATATTGCCTTTGATCCTGGTGAGTTCCCAGTTGGACTCTTCGATTACTAATAAGAGTAAATCAAAACTGCATTTATTTAAAACTGCCACCCACCTGCGGCAAAATTCAGGGTTAAATTATATATATATATATATATATATATATATATATATATATATATATATATATATATATATAGTAAATACTGCTTGCACATACATGATAATGTACCAGATTAATAACAGGAATGCACTGTAGAAAAAAATAAAGTCCTATCCAATATAATCATGTACAGATGTAGCCACCTTTATCTTGACTGGCTGAGGCATTTGTCCCGATCGAGCATACGCAGCGTACCAGGGCGTAGGGAGGCGCGCCTAGTCACAGAGAGGCGTACCTAATCGCACGGAGGCAGACAGAGCGTTTGGCGTTATCTTTACGTGTAATACCTGCGATCATCCACCAGATGTCGCCTTTTACAATCACCACTGCGCATGCGTGTGGTCTCCCGTAAAATACAATACTGAAATATATAATAAGGACTACTTTACTAAGCGTCTCATTACGCTGCATACAGTAAATACTCATTACGCTGCATTATTTAATACAGTAAATACTCATTATGCTGCATTATTTAATACAGTATATACGGTACAGACGCAAATAGTACAGCATACAGTATATGATCCATCTACAGTACTTTATGAATATGTGAGCGTCCAAGTCCCGCAGACAAAACAACATAAAACCAGTAGTGTACACTGTCGCAAATGGACGTGTTAGAAGTTCACTATTGCCTCTTGAGATTAGGAATTTTGTACAGTATGTTAGCGTCCTAATCCCATAGCCATTACAGCATAATCAAAACCAATGGATTTATTCATCTGTCTGCGGCGAAGTGGTGAAGTGTTCCGCTTCCTATACTCAGAGTCCCGAGTTCGATTTCTAAAGTACGAATGCATGTTAGTTTTTTCCAGACACTTTATTATTTTTTTATTCACATAAACCAGGGCAAAGCTGCAGGAGCGGTTCTGTTAAGGTTCTATGCACCGTACAGTACACATACAATTCTGTAGCAGGGCAGACTCAATTGAAATGGTTACCACCTATGACTCCTTGCTCCACGGAGGCCCTAGGCTATGGAGCAAGTAACAGTCCAGATTTTGCAGGCTATGGGGCAATGCTGAAGGAGCGTCACAATCCCCTAGCTAAAATACACAGGGGCGATAGGACTAAGCGAGGTATATGCACATAACGATACACTGCAAAGTTCCCCATGGTTTTAATTATGCCTTTTCTTTGAACGCAGTATTTTCGACTGCCTCGCACTACAGCCATCCCACTTTCCCCTTCCCCCCTGGGAGCCTGCAATGTACATGCAGTAGACAGGGAGGGAGTTCCGATCATGTTACAAGACGTGCAACAGTATACTACTGTATGTAGGAAAATCCCCCGCCCACTCTGATTTATGTGAAACCTGTGTGCACCCTTCCATTGAATGTATAACAAAGAAAAAAAATAATAATAAAGTGAATGTTACAGGAACACATTAAAAAAAGGTTGGCACTTCCCATTGGTGTTGATTTATGCCTTAGGGGACTCGGACGCAAATACTTGTATTTGAAAAGCACGTATTTTCCACTGCCTCTCCCTACCCCCATTGCCCTTATCCCCTGGGAGCCTGCACAGGTCATGCAGTGGACAGGGAGGGAGTTCAGGTCAGGTACAATACACAAATGCCGACAATCTACAGTACTGTGTTGCTCAGTTAGTTGCGTCGGAATACACTAATTTATACTCATTACCGCTGTGTATTTGTATATAGAGGAATGAATCGCTGCTGCAGATTTACTTTGATTTATGTGAAACCTGTGTGCACCCTTTCATTGAATGTATAACAAAGAAAAACAATAATAAAGTGAATGTCACGGGAACATATTAAAAAAAAAAGGTTGGCACTTTGGGACTCAAAGCTGGGACTCTCAGTGTGGGACGTAAGAGCCTTCATCGCTAGGTTGGTATGGAAGAGGAGACAATTAGCTACCAGAGGGTACCAACTCCAAGTTTCTGTGACCCCTACAAGGCTCATGGCAAGCGTCGGAACCCATGGTGGGTCTGAATTAACGGGCCCATTATTGTCTATGGGAAAATGAGTCCACTTTGCGTACTGATATCTCTGGTTCTGGGTGTCCCAGAGACTCGAAACTGGTACCATTTAAAAGAGGAGACTCTTGGCTTTCAGGGCAGACCAACGACTAGTTTATGTGACACTGGAAAGGGAAACAGTAAGCAACCGTGTATCGGGTCCCCTCCAGTTGTCCGCCTAGCTTGCACAGGATGCAGGGTTTCTGGCTAGATAGGAAATACTGTACAGAAATGCTAAGCATGGTAATTTGACATCCAGGAACATAGGGAGGAGTTTATCTCTCTCCATTATACTTAGAAAAATTACACTTGCCACTGTACGTTACAAGCTGTTCGTGCTAATTAGTACAATAGTAGAACATACTGTACAGAGATACTAAGTACAGTGATTTGGCATCCACAAACTTAGGGAGGAGCGTTAATCTCTCTCCATTGTAATCTTTCTAAGCATAATGGAGAGAGATAAAAGCTCCTCCCTAAATTCCTGGATGCCAAATTGCCATCCAGAGTATCGCTGTACTCTATGTTCTACTAGTGTACTAATTAGCACGAACAGCTTGTAACATACAGTGGCAAGTTTAATATTTCTATGTATAATGGAGAGAGATAAAAGCTCCTCAGTAAGTTCCTGGATGCCACATCACTGTACTTAGTATCTCTGTACAGTATTTTCTGTTAGGGTACTAATTAGCTGTTCGTGCTAATTAGTACCCTAATAGAACATACTGTACAGAGATACTAAGGACGGTGATTTGGTATCCAGGAACTTACTGAGGAGCTTTTATCTCTCTCCATTATACATAGAAAGATTAAACTTGCCGCTGTATGTTACAAGCTGTTCGTGCTAATTAGTACCCTAATAGAACATACTGTACAGAGATACTACAGACAGTGATTTGGCATCCAGGAACTTAGGGAGGAGCTTTTATCTCTCTCCAATATACTTAGAAAGATTACAGCGGAGAGAGATAAAAGCTCCTCCCTAAGGTTCCTGGATGCCAAATCACTGTCTGTAGTATCTCTGTACAGTATGTTCTACTAGTGTACTAATTAGCACGAGCAGCTTGTAACGTACAGTGGCAGTTTTGATCTTTCTATGTATAATGTAGAGAGATAAAAGCTCATCCCTCAGTTCCTGGTTGCCAAATCACCATCCTTAGTTTCTCTGTATAGTATTTTCTACTAGGGTACTAATTAGCACGAACAGCTAATTAGTACCCTAATAAAAAATACTGTACAGAGATACTAAGTACAGTGATGTGGCATCCAGGAACTTACTGAGGAGCTTTTATCTCTCTCCATTATACATAGAAAGATTAATCTTGCCACTGTACGTTACAAGCTGTTCGTGCTAATTAGTACACTAGTAGAACATACTGTACAGAGATACTACATACAGTGATTTGGCATCCAGGAACCTTAGGGAGGAGCTTTCATCTCTCTCCATTATGCTTAGAAAGATTACAATGGAGAGAGAATAAAGCTCCTCCCTAAGTTCGTGGATGCCAAATCACTGTACTTAGTATCTCTGTACAGTATGTTCTACTAGTGTACTAATTAGCACGAACAGCTTGTAACGTACAGTGGCAAGTTTAATCTTTCTATGTATAATATAGAGAGATAAAAGCTCCTCCCTAGGTTCCTGGTTGCCAAATCACCGTCCTTAGTATCTCTGTATAGTATTTTCTATTAGGGTACTAATTAGCACGAACAGCTAATTAGTACCCTAATAGAAAATACTGTACAGAGATACTAAGTATAGTGATGTGGCATCCAGTAACTTACTGAGGAGCTTTTATCTCTCTCCATTATACATAAAAGATTAATCTTGCCACTGTACGTTACAAGCTGTTCGTGCTAATTAGTACACTAGTAGAACATACTGTACAGAGATACTACATACAGTGATTTGGCATCCAGGAACCTTAGGGAGGAGCTTTTATCTCTCTCCATTATGCTTAGAAAGATTACAATTCAGAGAGAATAAAGCTCCTCCCTAAGTTCGTGGATGCCAAATCACTGTCCTTAGTATCTCTGTACAGTATGTTCTACTAGTGTACTAATTAGCACGAACAGCTTGTAACGTACAGTGGCAAGTTTTATCTTTCTTTGTATAATATAGAGAGATAAAAGCTCCTCCCTAGGTTCCTGGTTGCCAAATCACCGTCCTTAGTATCTCTGTATAGTATTTTCTATTAGGGTACTAATTAGCACGAACAACTAATTAGTACCCTAATAGAAAATACTGTACAGAGATACTAAGTATAGTGATGTGGCATCCAGGAACTTACTGAGGAGCTTTTATCTCTCTCCATTATACATAGAAAGATTAATCTTGCCACTGTACGTTACAAGCTGTTCGTGCTAATTAGTACACTAGTAGAACATACTGTACAGAGATACTACATACAGTGATTTGGCATCCAGGAACCTTAGGGAGGAGCTTTTATCTCTCTCCATTATGCTTAGAAAGATTACAATGGAGAGAGAATAAAGCTCCTCCCTAAGTTCGTGGATGCCAAATCACTGTCCTTAGTATCTCTGTACAGTATGTTCTACTAGTGTACTAATTAGCACGAACAGCTTGTAACGTACAGTGGCAATTTTAATCTTTCTATGTATAATATAGAGAGATAAAAGCTCCTCCCTAAGGGGTACATTTACTAAGCAGTGATAAGAGCGGAGAAGTGAGCCAGTGGAGATATTTCCCCATCAACCAATCAGCACCGAAGTAACATCTATAATTTGCATACTAGAAAATGATACAGAGCTGCTGATTGGTTGATGGGGAAATATGTCCACTGGCTCACTTCTCCGCTCTTATCACTGCTTAGTAAATGTACCCCTTAGTTCCTGGTTGCCAAATCACCATCCTTAGTATCTCTGTAAAGTATTTTCTATTAGGGTACTAATTAGCACGAACAGCTAATTAGTACCCTAATAGAAAATACTGTACAGAGATACTAAGTATAGTGATGTGGCATCCAGGAACTTACTGAGGAGCTTTTATCTCTCTCTGTTTTACATAGAAAGATTAAACTTGCCGCTGTACTTTACAAGCTGTCTGTGCTAATAAGTACCCTAATTGAAAATACTATACAGAGATACTAAAGACGGTTATTTGGCACCCAGGAATTTAGGGAGGAGCTTTTATCTCTCTCCATTATACTTAGAAAGATTACAATGGAGAGAGATAAAAGCTCCTCCCTAAGTTCGTGGATGCCAAATCACTGTCCTTAGTATCTCTGTACAGTATGTTCTACTAGTGTACTAATTAGCACAAACAGCTTGTAACGTACAGTGGCAAGTGTAATTTTTCTAAGTATAATGGAGTGAGATAAAAACTCCTCCCTATGCTCCTGGATGTCAAATTACCATGCTTAGCATTTCTGTACAGTATTTCCTATCTAGCCAGAAACCCTGTATCCTGTGCAAGCTAGGCGGACAACTGGAGGGGACCCGAAACACGGTTACTTCCCGTTTCCTTTTCCAGTGTCACATAAACTAGTGGTTGGTCTGCCCCGAAAGCCAAGAGTCTCCTCTTTTGTATGGTACCAGGCCTGAGTCTCTGGGACACCCAGAACCAGAGATATCAGTACGCAAAGTGGACCCATTTTCCCATAGACTATAATGGGACCGTTAATTCAGACCCACCATAGGTTCCGACGCTTGCCATAAGCCTTGTGGGGGCCACAGAAACTTGGAGTTGGTACCCTCCGGTAGCTAATTGTCTCCCCTTCCATACCAACCTAGTGATGAAGACTCCCACCTCCCATGCTGAGAGTCACAAAGTGCCAACCTTTTTTTTTCTATGTTCCCGTGACATTCACTTTATTATTTTTTTTCTTTGTTGTACATTCAATGAAAGGGTGCACACAGGTTTCACATAAATCAAAGTAAATCTGCAGCAGCGATTCATTCCGCTATATACAAATACACAGCGGTAATGAGTATAAATTAGTGTATTCCAACGCAACTAACTGAGCAACACAGTACTGTAGATCGTCAGCATTTGTGTATTGTACCTGACCTGAACTCCCTCCCTGTCCACTGCATGACCTGTGCAGGCTCCCAGGGGGTAAGGGCGATGGGGGTAGGGAGAGGCGGTGGAAAACACTGTGCTTTTGAAATACAAGTATTAATGTCCGAGTCCCCTAAGGCATAAACCAACACCAATGGGAAGGAAGTGCCAACCTTTTTTTAATGTGTTCCTGTAACATTCACTTTATTATTATTATTTTTCTTTGTTATACATTCAATGGAAGGGTGCACACAGGTTTCACATAAATCAGAGTGGGCGGTGGATTTTCCTACATACAGTAGTATACTGTTGCACATGTCTTGTAACCTGATCGGAACTCCCTCCCTGTCTACTGCATGTACTTTGCAGGCTCCCAGGGGGGGAAGGGGAAAGTGGGATGGGGGTAGGGTGAGGCAGTGGAAAATACCGTGTTCAAAGAAAAGGCATAATCAAAACCATGGGGAACTTTGCGGTGTATCGTTATGCGCAAAGACCTCACTTATCCCTATCACCCCTGTGTATTTTAGCTAGGGGATTCTGACGCTCCTTCAGCATTGCCCCGTGACCTACCAAATCTGTGCTGTTACTTGCTCCATAGCCGAGGGCCTCCATTGGGCGAGGAGACACAGGCGGTAGCCATTTCAATTGAGTCTGCCCTGCTATAGAATTGTATGTATACCATATGGTGCATAGACCCTAAACAGTACAACTGCTCCTGCAGCTTTGCCCTAGTTTACGTGAATAACTCCCTCCCTGTCTACTGCATGACCTGTGCAGGATCCCAGGGGGGAAGGGCGATGGGCAAGCGGGAGGCGGTGGAAAATACTGTGCTTTTGAAGTGCAAGTACTGTATGAGTCTGAGTCCCCAGTAGCCTCCTGCTAGCCTATTGCCCTTCCCCCCTGGGAGCCTGCACAGATCATGCAGTAGACAGGGAGGGAATTCAGGTCATGTGCAATACACAAACGCCGAATATCTACTGTATAGTACTGTTTTGCTCACAGTAGCGTCAGAATACACTCATTTCTACTCATTCCCGCTGTTTAGTTGCATTTAGCGTAAAGAATCGCTCCTGCAGATGTACTCTGATTTATATGTAACTTGTGTGCACCTTTCCATTGACTGTCTTACAATGTAGATAAAATAATACAGTGTATTATTACAATAAAAAAAAAAAAAGAAGGCACATCACGTCTCGAACCCTGGACCCCCAGCGTGGGAGGTGGGAGCCTTCACCCCTAGCCCACGACGCCTCATGAGAGACTCCCAATTTCATGTGTGAAAGTACTGCAAACAGCGCCCGGCCCCCACCCCATTGGTGTTGGTTTATGCCTTAGAGGACTCGGACGCTCGCATTTGTAAAGCACGGTATTTTCCACCTCCTCCTGCTAGCCTATTGCCCTTCCCCCCTGGGAGCCTGCACAGATCATGCAGTAGACAGGGAGGGAATTCAGGTCATGTGCAATACACAAACACCGAATATCTACTGTATAGTACTGTTTTGCTCACTTAGTAGCGTCAGAATACACTCATTTCTACTCATTGCCGTTGTGCAGTTGCATTTAGCGTAAAGAATCGCTCCTGCAGATGTACTTTGATCTATGTGAAACCTGTGTGCATCCTTCCATTGGATGTATTAGAGAGAAAACATTTTTTTTTTAAATGAATGTCACGGGAACACATAAAAAAATGGTTGGCATTTCCTTCCCATTGGTGTTGGTTTACAGTATGCCGTAGTGGACTCGGACGCTCATGTAATTGCATTTCAAAGGCACAGTACAGTATTTCCCATCGTCTCCCCCTACCCCCATCGCCCTTCCCCCCTGGGAGCCTGCACAGGGAGGGAATTCAGGTCATGTGCAATACACAAACGCTGAAGATCTACAGTACTGTTTTGCTCAGTTAGTAGCGTCAGAATACCCTCATTTCATTCCCGCTGTTTAGTTGCATTTAGCGTAAAGAATCGCTCCTGCAGATGTACTCTGATTTATATGTAACTTGTGTGCACCTTTCCATTGACTGTCTTACAATGTAGATAAAATAATATAGTGTATTATTACAATAAAAAAAAAAAAAGGCACATCACGTCTCGAACCCTGGACCCCCAGCGTGGGAGGTGGGAGCCTTCACTCCTAGCCCACGATGCCTCATGAGAGACTCCCAATTTCATGTGTGAAAGTACTGCAAACAGCGCCCGGCCCCCACCCCATTGGTGTTAGTTTATGCCTTAGAGGACTCGGACGCTCGCATTTGTAAAGCACGGTATTTTCCACCGCCTCCTGCTAGCTACTGTAGCCCTCCATTCCCAGACGCTCATGTATTTTAAAAGCACGGTGTTTATACATTGTCCTGTACATTCTTCCTTTTACACAATTACTGTAGTTGCGTCTCCATACACATACAGTACTCCATACTTTTTCCACCGCCTCCCGTTATGCCTACAGTATTGCCAGAGCTGTAGATCAATCCGCCGCTATACTGTACGATCAAAAGTACTGGATTAGTGGAGCATTAGCCACACAGTGGTGGAGATGTGTAATGCATGATGAGTATCTAGATCGCCTCAACGCGCCTACCTGTGATTAAACTAAGCTATCGCCTTAGCGTGACTAAACGCCCGTCTCGGCGGAGAAACAGTCAAGATAAAGGTGGCTACATCTGTAACATATGTATAATGCATAATTTAAGTGCACAGTCTGGAACTTGATCCCTAGGGGAGGGGTTGGGGGCACAGGTAGTAGGGCCCACCAGGGGTTTCCCCTGTACTCCGGTGGGCCAGTCCAACCCTACATGTCACTATGAAATATGGACATGCATGGATAGGGGTGACAGCAAAAGTAACTTTATAGATGGTAGTTCTTATTTAATAACTACTATATACTAATCTAAGTTATTGTTTCATGTATCAAGCAACTTCTCAAACAGTATTCAGCGTAAAACCCTTGCACGCAAAACCAGTTTCAGTGGAGTAGAATGTGGCACATGTCCATTTCCAGTATATGGCACCCTGGAGAGATAATAACCTTGATACTGTATATTATGATAATGAAACTGAGTACAGTACTATTCTGATGCACATGTAACTGTTAGAGGTCTTCTATTAGTACTCAATACGGTTCACTTATCTTGCTGGTACAGGTTAGAAAATATACAGTATGCAAAGATCTAATTACCTAAACACAGCTTTTGATTAATTGAACCCATTACGTGCAAGTTTTGGGAAACAGTTCAAGAGTTTGCATCAACAAAATAATTAAAATATATAAACAACCATAAACGACCATGCATTATTAATACTCCAATCTGTAAAACTATTGCATGTTAAAGCTGATGTATAATAATATTGTAAACCTCTTTGCACACCAGACAATACAGTTACAGCCTGGTGAAATTCAGGTGTTAAAGTGCTGCTGTAAGAATGTTTTAACATGCACTAACATTAATTTAAATGTCCTTGACAACTAGGCTTATGTCACTGCATATAAACAAGACCTATTTATATTTATAGTTTAAGTGGGAAAAATCATCCTTTAGAATGTCAAAAATATAAATTATATGTGGAAAAAAATACAACCAACACACAGCATAGGGAGACACCATTTATATACAACATTTATAACCCCTAACATAGAATAATCTCAAATAAACCACACCTATAAGGTATTAGAAGTTGTACAATAAATCTATGTTTATAAATATAAATATATTTCTGTGATATATACTGCTTGTTACATTCAGGGGATCCTTAATATTTGCTGGAGTTTTCAGGGGATATTGCGCAATTGGGGTCATTCCGAGTTGTTCGCTCGCAAGCTGCTTTTAGCAGCTTTGCACACGCTAAGCCGCCGCCTACTGGGAGTGAATCTTAGCTTATCAAAATTGCGAACGAAAGATTAGCAGAATTGCGAATAGACACTTCTTAGCAGTTTCTGAGTAGCTCCAGACTTACTCGGCATCTGCGATCAGTTCAGTGCTTGTCGTTCCTGGTTTGACGTCACAAACACACCCAGCGTTCGCCCAGACACTCCTCCGTTTCTCCAGCCACTCCCGCGTTTTTCCCAGAAACGGTAGCGTTTTTTCGCACACACCCATAAAACGGCCTGTTTCCGCCCAGAAACACCCACTTCCTGTCAATCACATTACGATCACCAGAACGAAGAAAAAACCTCGTAATGCCGTGAGTAAAATACCTAACTGCATAGCAAATTTACTTGGCGCAGTCGCACTGCAGACATTGCGCATGCGCATTAGCGACTAATCGCTCCGTTGCGAGAAAAAAATAACGAGCGATCAACTCGGAATGACCCCCAATATTATTTGAATACAGGACCAATAATTTCTGTTAAATGTTGACAATGGGCCTTATTCATGTTTGTAAGTAAATCAGAAAATGGTGTGTTCAAACTGAAATCTTAATTGCAGTGTAAAAATAAAGGTGTCCACTATTTGTGGGCTAGATGCAAAAACAGCCAGTATTCACCTGCACAGAAAAAATATAATCCACCCAAATTGAAATCTCTCTGTCCCACCTGTAGTGCAACATGGTTTTCCCAGTTGCTTGTTTTTTACTTTACTTACAAACATGAATCAGGCGCAATGTTGTATAGCAACAATACTTATATAATATGATCAAAATATGCACTATTTTCTGCTTTTTTGCAGGCCCCTCTTCATATAAACCACCACGAGGCCTCCTCTGCAGCACAACTGCTGTGCATACTCTTCTTGCTTGCTTGTCACCAATGTAGCTGGTGTGCTGGTGTGGCTTGCCTCTGTGGAAGTATTTGAGTCAGATAAATGAGACAGTAGGTGAGAGGAGGTTACACTGCTTTATTGGCTGGTGTTTGGCAACAGACAACAGACGAATGCACGCTTATGAAATGTGCGTTCCAGCCAACACAGTAACAACTGAGTCAGGCATTAATAGCATCTTCTTCTTATCCGGGTTGTTCCCCCTCCCCCTCCAATGTATTGGAGCAGGGCTGAGTGACAGTTCTCACCATACACATCATATTAGTTCAGGCATGCTTAAATACTTGGCCTGGTGTTTCACCCTTGCCATTGATAATTATTTAATCAGTCTAGTGACATATGCTCTTGAGATCTACTCATTGTTGCTGACATGGTTCTGTAAATCATTTTGCTGTACTCTTTAACCTGAACTTGGTAATATTAATGGTCATGATTTGTTTGCTGCCAGCCCTGACCCTTGAATGTTTAAAGTTAATATGTATGTCTCCAGTCTTTTGATGTATACGGATTACATATGTTATCCCAGCAGACCGGATGTCGGCTGTCAATATCCTGAACGCGGCATCCCGTCCGCCAGAATGCATTGGTATTCTGAACGCCGGGATCCCGACAACCTGCATTTTTACTGCATCTCGATGTATACAATAGGATTTTTTTTTTTATTAACAGTTTGGGCTTGGAAGTCTATTTATTTATTTATTTATTTATTATTTATTAGCAGTTTCTTATATAGCGCAGCATATTCCGTTGCGCTTTACAATTAGAACAACAGTTATAGAAAAAAAACTGGACAAAGACAGACAGACATAGAGGTAGGAAGGCCCTGCTCGCAAACTTACAATCTATAGGGAAATAGGCATTGATACACAAGGATAGATGCTACCTGTTGCATAATGGTCCACCAGATTGCTAGGTTCTTAATGGGTTGTATGATATGATCACCCAGCAATGTTGGAAGACAAAATATGTGAGGTTATGTGGAGTGTACAGAGAGGATGTAATTAGATAGGGAAGCACTGAAGGTTATGTGGGTGGGTCTGGAATTTGGTAGGCTTGTCTGAATAGGTGAGATTTCAGGGAACGTTTAAAGGTTTGGGGACTAGAGGATAGTCTTATTGTGCATGGGAGGGCATTCCACAGAGTGTGTGAAGCCCGGGTAAAGTCCTGTAATTTTGAGTGGGAACAGGTAATACATGTGGATGAGAGACGCAGATCTTGTGCAGAGCGGAGAGGTCTGGTAGGGAGATATTTTAAGATGAGTGAGGAGATGTATGATGGTGCAGTCTGGTTAATAGCCTTGTATGTAAGTAAAAGTATTTTATATTTAACAAGGTAGAATACCGGTAACCAATGAAGGGACTGACAGAGCGAATCAGCAGACGAAGAACATCTAGCGAGGAAGATTAGCCTTGCAGCTGCATTTAAAATGGATTGTAGTGGTGAGAGCCTATTTTTGGGAAGACCAGTAAGGAGACTATTACAATAATCAACGCGGGAGATGATGAGTGCATGGATTAGAGTTTTTGTAGTGTCTTGTGTAAAATAAGGGCGTATTTTGGATATGTTTTTTAGGTGCATGTAACATGATTTAGAGACAGATTGAATGTGTGGAACAAAGGACAGTTCAGAGTCAAGGATGACACATAGGCAGTGAGCTTGTGGTGTAGAGTGGATAGTCGCATTGTCAACAGTTATGGAGCTATCAGGTTGGTAACTACTCTTGGCTGGTGGGAAAATAATTAATTCTGTTTTGGAAATGTTGAGTTTGAGGTAGTGAGATGACATCCAAGATGAAATGACAGACAGGCATTCAGTGACACGAGCCAATACAGATGATGACAAATCTGGGTAGGATAGATAGATTTGAGTATCATCAGCGTACAAATGACACTGAAATCTGAAGGAGCTGATTAGTTTACCAAGAGATGAGGTATAGATTGAGAACAGCAGAGGATCCAAGACTGAGCCTTGCGGTACTCCAACTGATAGAGGTAGAGAATAAGAGGTAGAATCAGAGAAGTGAACACTGAAAGAGCGATTAGATAGGTAGGATGAGAACCAAGTAAGGGCTGTCCTAAAGACCTAGGGATTGTAGTGTTTGAAGACCTAGGGATTGTAGTGTTTGTATGAGAAGAGCGTTGTCAACAGTGTCAAAAGCAGCAGATATATCTAGAAGAATAAGTAGTGTGTAATGGCCTTTCGATCTAGCAGTGACTACATCATTCACTACTTTGGTCAGTGCCGTCTCTGTGGAGTATTGGGCGCGAAAGCCTGACTGAAGTGGGACCAATAATTTGTAGGAGTTAAGGAAGTGTGTAAGGCGAGTGTAGGCAAGTCTCTCAAGTAGCTTGGAGGGACATGATAGCTGAGAAATGGGACGGTAGTTAGAGAGTGTTTGGGTCAGAGTTGTGTTTTTTTAGAATGGGAGTAATCACTGCATTTTTAAACATAGAAGGAAAGATTCCAGTAGAGAGAAAGAGATTACAGATTTTAGTTAAGGTTGGGATAAACACAGGAGACAAAGTTTTACTGACTTGTGAGGGTATAGGATCAAGAGGAGAGGTAGGGGAGTAGGAGGATGAAAATAATGTTGATACTTCATCTTCACTTGTGGGATCAAATGAAGAGAAAGTGCCAGAGGGTTCAGGTAGGGAATTGAGCAGGTCACTGGCTAAGATAGAGCATACCATTTCATCTCAGATTTTTACCAATCTTATCCTTGAAGTAGGAAGTAAGTTCTTGTGCACTGATAGTAGCTACTGTGGGAGGTGAGGGAGGGTAAAGAAGTGGTTTAAATGTATTAAAAAGTCGCTTCGGGTTGGTGGCATGATAAGATATGAGAGATTGGAAATATGTTTGTTTGGCAGTGTCCAGGGCCTGACAATTGGAGTGGAAGGTGGTCTTATATGTGAGAAAGTCACTTGGATTCTGAGATTTACACGGGATCAGTACGAAATCCCACCAGACGGGATCCCGGCGGTCGGAATACCGACACCGGAATACCGACCGGCACAATCCCAACAGGGGGGTGAGCACAATGCAGCCCCTTGTGGGCTCACTGCGCTCGCCACGCTGCGGGCACGGTGCCTCTCTACGCTCAGCACACTAATTTATTCTCCCTCTATGGGTGTCGTGGATACCAACAGAGGGAGAATATGTCGGGATTGTGCCGGTTGGGATTCCGGTGTCGGTATTCCAACCGCCGGGATTCCGTCCTGTGGGATCTTGACCGCATCCCATTTACGCCACTGATGTTCTACTTTACGTGACAGTTTTTGTAGGTGTCTTGTTGATTTAGAGTGCCATGGTTGGCATCTAAGCCTACGTGGAGTGTGATGGGTAGCTGGAGCCACTTCATCAAGGGCACTCTCTAGGGTCTGGTGCAGGTGGGATACAGCAGTGTCAGGTGTGGTAAATGTAGAGATTGGTGAGAGGAGTTGTTGCAGAGAAGTGGAAAGTTGTTGAAAATTTATATTGTTAGTATTTCTGCGAGTTAGAGGAGGCTTGCTTGGTTTTAGTGTCGTAGAATTTAAAGTAATAGAAGAGATTGTGAAGGTGATCAGGTTGAGATCAGAGAGAGGGAAAGGAGTGTTAATGAATTCAGAAACTGAGCAGAGCCTGGTGAACACAAGATCAAGGCAGTGGCCCTCCTGGTGAGTAGAGGAGTTGGACCATTGGGTGAGGCCAAGAGAGGAGGTTAGACAGAGGAGTTTGGATGCATGAACAGATTGTGGACTGTCAAGAGCTATATTGAAATCGCTCATAATGATAGTGGAGATGTCAGGGGATAAGAATTGTGAGAGCAAGGCAGAAAAATCTTCTAGAAATTGTTGTTTGGGTTGCCCAGGAGGGCAATAGATAGCTGCAATAAGCAGAGAGAAGGGGGTGAAAATCCTGATAGAGTGAACTTCAAATGATGTGAACGTGAGTGATGGAACCTGAGGTAGAACAGTGTCTGTGAAAAACTGTGACAGTAAGATTCCAACCCTACCACCTTTAATATTATTAGGCCTGGATGTGTGTGTGAAGTGGAAACTACCGTGTGACAGTGCTACAGGGGAGGCCGTGTCTGATTGTGTGAGCCATGTTTCTGTTATAGCCAGCAGATTAAAGTTGTGAGATATGAAGAGGTCATGGATGGATGTTAATTTGTTGCAAACAGAGCGTGCATTCAATAAGGCACATTTTAGTGACTTGGAGGGGGATGGGAGACACGTGATATTTATGAGGTTAGATGGATTTCTATGTTGTTTTGAGATAGCTGAGTGTGAGAGGGAAAGGTGGTTGAGGCCTGGATTTGGTGATATGTCACCAGCTAATAAAAGCAGAAGAGTGAGATAAATATTGGTGGATGTTTGCAAGTGTTTATTATGGTGGCCAATTGTGGTTGTCAAAGTACTTGCAGAGAAGTATAAAGTTCATGAGTGGTTAGAAGAGGGGATTGGAGAATAGAAGCTGTAACGTGCACAGAGGGGTGAGTTTTAGGGTGAGTGTAGAATGTGTGAAATTTGGTGAGAATTCCATGAATTGAAATAAGAAACAGTAGTTTGATGAACATGCTGTGGTCGTTTGTGAGTTAATTTTATGTGAGTTAAGTCTATGTTATCTATGGTTATCTGCATTCAATGAATATTTTTATTGTTGTATCTTACATATATACTTTTTATGCAGCAAACCTTTACAATCTGTGGGTTTCCTAATGTAGCTGTCAGTGCTCAATTTGTGATCTTGTAGTGTATAACTGTTATCCAGCTGTTGTTTAAAACTGACTGCTGCATAACTGCTTTGTATACTAGTAGCTGTTACTATCCTGAATAAAGTTAGGTTTTATGATTATACTCTCTTTATTGGACTTATACATCTAATATCTGATATCTGTTATCCGATATTGACACAGAGAATAGCTAAACCAAAAATGATGATGGCCAATACATTTTAAGCAGACCAAAATGCAGTAGACAGTACTTAGGAACAAGTAATCAATAGGCTACTTACAAAAATCTACTAACTCTCCTCTTCAGTTCTCTCTGCAACCATTAACTCCTGCAACCGTTATTAACTAATACAAAGCAGTAGGTAACCTTATATAGTGCTGGTGAGGTAGACATTGTGGCTGTCTTCAGCAATTTCAAATCTAGCAATAAAAAAAAAGGTATTTTAAAAACTGCAACATTTCCTTACAGCTGCTAGCACTTTGGAGGGCATTTGCGGACATGAAACCGCCACATATTGCCATGCATTGCTGGCAATCTGAGTTTTAACTAGAGATGTGCGGCTGGCACTTTTCGTGTTTTGTGTTTTGGTTTTGGTTCTAATTCCATTTTCGTGTTTTGGTTTTGGCTTGGTTTTGCCAAAACCACCCTTTCGTGTTTTGGTTTTGGATCTGTATGATTTTTTTGGGGGGAAAACCATAAAAACAGCTAAAATCACAGAATTTGGGGGTAATTTTGCGCCTACAGTATTAATAACCTCAATAACAATCATTCCCACTCATTTCCAGTCTATTCTGAACACCTCACAAAATTGTTTTTAGGCCTAAAAGTTGCACCGAGGTGGCTGTATGACTAAGCTAAGCGACACAAGTGTGCGGCACAAACACCTGGCCCATCTAGGAGTGGCACTGCAGTTTCAGACAAGATGGCACTATTCAAAAACTAGTCCCCAAACAGCACATGATGCAAAGAAGAAAAAGAGGTGCAATGAGGTAGCTGGATGGCCAAGCTAAGCGACACAAGTGTGCGGCACAAACACCTGGCCCATCTAGGATTGGCACTGCAGTTACAGACAGGATGGCACACAAAAAACTAGTCTCCTAACAGCACATGATGCAAAGAAGTAAAAGAGGTGCAATGAGGTAGTTGGATGGCCAAGCTAAGTGACACAAGTGTGCATCACAAACACCTGGCCCATCTAGGAGTGGCACTGCAGTTGCAGACAGGATGGCACAAAAAAAACTAGTCCCCAAACAGCACATGATGCAAAGAAGAAAAATAGGTGCAATGAGGTAGCTGGATGGCCAAGCTAAGCGACACGAGTGTGCGGCACAAACACCTGGCCCATCTAGGAGTGGCACTGCAGTTACAGACAGGATGGCACTTAAAAAAACTAGTCCCCAAACAGCACATGATGCAAAGAAGAAAAAGAGGTGCAAGATGGAATTGTCCTTGGGCCCTCCCACCCACCCTTATGTTGTATAAACAGGACATGCACACTTTAACAAACCAATCATTTCAGCGACAGGGTCTGCCACATGACTGTGGCTGAAATGACTGGTTTGTTTGGGCCCCCACCAAAAAAGAAGCTATCAATCTCTCCTTGCACAAACTGGCTCTATAGAGGCAAGATGTCTACCTCATCATCATCCTGCAATTCCTAACCCCTTTCACCATGTACATCCTCCTCACTGAGTATTAATTCATCCCTACTGGAATCCACCATCACAGGTTCCTGTGTACTTTCTGGAGGCAATTGCTGGTAAAGGTCTTCCCGGAAAACTTTATCATTCATTTTGATGAACATCATCTTCTCCACATTTTGTGGAAGTAACCTCCTACTCCGATTGCTGACAAGGTTACCGGCTGCACTAAACGCTCTTTCCGAGTACACACTGGAGGGGGGGCTACTTAGGTAAATTAAAGCCAGTTTGTGCAAGGGCCTCCAAATTGCCTCTTTTTCCTGCCAGTATACGTACGGACTGTCTGACATGCCTACTTGGATGCTGTCACTCATATAATCCTCCACCATTCTTTCAATGGTGACAGAATCATATGCAGTGACAGTAGACATGTCAATAATTGTTGGCAGGTCCTTCAGTCTGGACCAGATGTCAGATTTCGCTCCTGACTTCCCTGCATTACCACCAGTGGGTGGGCTAGGAAATGTTATCCTTTTCCTTGCAGCCCCAGTGTTGGGAGAAATTGAAGGAGGAGCTGTTGATGGGTCATGTTCCGTTTGAGTTTATAATTTACTAACCAGCAGGTCTTTGCACCTCTGCACACTTGTGTCTGCTGGAAAGAGAGATACAACGTAGGCTTTAAACCTAGGATCGAGTACGGTGGCCAAAATGTAGTGCTCTGATTTCAACAGATTGACCACCCTTGAATCCTGGCAAAGCGAAAGAAGGGCTCCATCCACAAGTCCCACATACTTTGCGGAATCGCTCCATCTTAGCTCCTCCTTCAATTTCTCCAGCTGCTTCTGCAAAAGCCTGATGAGGGGAATGACCTGACTCAAGCTGGCAGTGTCTGAACTGACTTCACGTGTGGTAAGTTCGAAGGGTTGGAGAACCTTGCACCAGACGGAAATCATTCTCCACTGCGCTTGAGTCAGGTGCATTCCCCCTCCTTTGCCTATATCGTAGGTGGATGTATAGGCTTGAATGGCCTTTTGCTGCTCCTCCATCCTCTGAAGCATAGAGTGTTGAATTCCATCTCGTTACCACCTCTTGCTTCAGTTGAAGGTGGGGCAGGTTCAGGAGTGTTTGCTGGCGCTCCAGTCTTCGGCACGCAGTGGCAGAATGCCGAAAGTGGCCCACAATTTTTCAGGCCACCGACAGCATCTCCTGCACACCTCTCTCATTTTTCAAAAAATTCTGCACCATTAATTGTATGTGCAAAACATGGGACGTGCTGGAATTTGCCCAGTTGTAATGCATGCACAATATTGGTGGCGTTGTCCGATGTCACAAATCCCCAGGAGAGTCCAATTGGGGTAAGCCATTGTGCAATGATGTTCCTGAGTTTCCGTAAGAGGTTGTTAGCTGTATGCCTCTTATGGAAAGCAGTGATACATAGCGTAGCCTGCTTAGGAATGAGTTGGCGTTTGCAAGATGCTGCTACTGGTGCTACTGCGGGAGGCCATACATCTACCCAGTGGGCTGTTACAGTCATATGGTCCTTAGTCTGCCCTGTTCCACCTGTCCACATGTCCGTGGTTAAGTGGACACTGAATACAACCGCATTTTTTAGGACACTGGTGACTCTTTTTCTGACATCTGTGTACATTCTCGGTATCGCCTGCCTAGTGAAGTGGAACCAAGATGGTATTTGGTACCGGGGACACACTACCTCAAGCAATTCTCTAAGTCCCTGTGAACTAACGGCGGATACTGGACGCACATCTAACACCAACATAGTTGTCAAGACCTGAGTTATCCGCTTTGCAACAGGACTACTGCTGTCATATTTCATCTTCCTCACAAAGGACTGTTGAACAGTCAATTGCTTACTGGAAGTAGTACAAGTGGTCTTCTGACTTCCTCTCTGGGATGACGATCGACTCCCAGCAGCAACAACAGCAGCGGCAGCAACAACAGCAGGCGTACCACTCAAGGATCCTACGGAGGAATCCCGGTTAGGAGAGGACCCCTCAGTCTTGACAGTGACATGGCCTGCAGGACTACGGATGTTCCTGACTGAGGAGGAAGCTGACGTTGAGGGAGTTGGTGGTGTGGCTAGCAGGAGATTGGGTACAGAAGGAAGAAGGGATTTAGGTGTCAGTGGACTGCTTACGCTCTTACCCAAAGTTTCTGAACTTGACAGTGACTTCTGATGAATGCGCAGCAGGTGAGGTATAAGGGAGGATGTTCCTAAGTGGTTAACGTCCTTACCCCTACTTATTACAGATTGACAGAGGCAACAGATGGCTTGACACCTGTTGTCCGGATTTGTGGAGAAATAATTCCACACCAAAGATTTGGCTTTTTTGGTAGTTTGCCCAGGCATCACAATGGGCTTCTTCGTCCCAAGGACAACAGGTGTCTTCCCCAGTGCCTGACTTAAACAAACCACATCACCATCAGATTCCTCATCGTCAACTTCCTCCTCAGTGCCAGCAACACCCATATCCTCATCCTGGTGTACTTCAACAGTGACATCTTCAATTTGAATATCAGGAACTGGACTGTAGGTGCTCCTTCCAGCACTTGAAGGGGGCGCGCAAATGGTGGAAGGAGCCACCTCTTCCCGTCCAGTGTTGGGAAGGTCAGGCATCGCAACCGCAGACACACTGGGACTCTCCATGGGAATTTGTGATACCATCTCAGAGCGCACAGTTCTTTTCTGTTCTCTTTCCAGCTTAACTCTTTTAATTTTTCTAGCGGGAGGATGAGGGCTTCCATGTGAAGCTGAACCACTATCCGTGAACATAGGCCAGGGCCTCAGCCGTTCCTTGCCACTCCGTGTCGTAAATGGTACATTGGCAATTTTTTGTTTCTCCTCAGACAATTTAAATTTATTTTTTTTGTTCTTTTTACTGAACTTTGGCTTTTTGGATTTTACACGCCTACTATCACATTGGGCATCGGCCTTGGCAGACGACGTTGATGGCATTTCATCGTCTATGTCATGGCTAGTGGCAGCAGCTTCAGCACTAGGAGGAAGTGGTTCTTCTTGATCTTTCCCTATTTTATCCTCAAAATTTTTGTACTCCATTATTTTTCTGGAGTCATATGAGACAATATGCGTCACAGGAATGACTGGAATTACTGATGACACAGGACACTAACACTGGTCTGATGCAGCCCAACAGGTTGTTATAATTGTTATACTGCAGCAGTGGATATATATAGCAGCAGCGTATATCGTCACTGGAATTACTGATGACACAGGACACTAACACTGGTCTAATGCAGACAAACAAGTTGTTATAATTGTTATACTGCAGCAGTGGATATATAGCAGCAGCGTATATCGTCACTGGAATTACTGATGACACAGGACACTACAACTGGTCTGATGCAGCCCAACAGGTTGTTATAATTGTTATACTGCAGCAGTGGATATATATAGCAGCAGCGTATATCGTCACTGGAATTACTGATGACACAGGACACTAACACTGGTCTAATGCAGACAAACAAGTTGTTATAATTGTTATACTGCAGCAGTGGATATATAGCAGCAGCGTATATCGTCACAGGAATTACTGATGACACAGGACACTACAACTGGTCTGATGCAGCCCAACAGGTTGTTATAATTTTTTTACTGCAGCAGTGGATATATATAGCAGCAGCGTATATCGTCACTGGAATTACTGATGACACAGAACACTAACACTGGTCTGAGGCAGACAAACAGGTTGTTATAATTGTTATACTGCAGCAGTGGATATATAGCAGCAGCGTATATCGTCACTGGAATTACTGATGACAGGACACTACCACTGGTCTGATGCAGCCCAACAGGTTGTTATAATTGTTATACTGCAGCAGTGGATATATATAGCAGCAGCGTATATCGTCACTGGAATTACTGATGACACAGGACATTACCACTAGTCTGCACAACACAGCACCACTTTATACAGCTACACTGGATATATGGCAGCAGAGAACACCAACACTGTGAATGGCTGGACTGATACAGCACAATACACTGACTACACTGGACTGGTCTGCACAACACAGCACCACTTTACAGCTACACTGGATATATGGCAGCAGAGAACACCAACACTGTGACTGCCTGGACTGATGCAGCACAATACACTGAGTGACTACACTGGACTGGACTGAGCAGCACAACACTTGCCACCCCACTTTCCCGCCCCAACACACAGACACTGAACACTGAGGACATGTCCTCTATATACAATCTCTGAGACAGGAGTGAAAATGGCGGGGACACGCGGCTCCTTATATGGAATCCAAATCCCGCGAGAATCCGACAGCGGGATGATGACGTTTTGCTGCGTTCGGGTTTCCGAGTCAAGAGGGAAAATCCGAGCCTGACTCGGAGCCGGACTCAGAAGGCAAAGTTCGGTGGGGGTTCGGTTCTCTGAGAACAGTACCCTCTCATCTCTAGTTTTAACCCTCCAAACCATGAAATAATAAGGGGGGGGGGGGAGGAATAACAGTTACTTTGTGGCAGATTCAAAATGAATCCGCAATAATCTGATACATTTACACAAGGATTTCTAGAGTCTTACAAGTTTGAGCAGTGGCGTAACTAGGAATTTTTCTCCCCCAAGCCAATACATTCTCTGGCGCCCCCCCCCCCCCTCCTCCATAATTGGCACTAGTAAAGCAACGAATCTGCGCGTGCCGAAGGTGCGTGCTGCAAAAATGGGCGTGGCCTTGCTGAAATGGGCGTGGCTTTGCATAAAGGGGTGTGGTATTGCAGGAAAAGACAACCTTATACCCCAGTTTTGAAACCTGCACGCCCAGACATTGGCCACCACAGGAAAAAATAATAATCCTGATTCATGCCCCTTACATTATTTGTCATTTTTCCTCCTTATAGTAATGCCCAGTATACATTATGCCACATACTGCAATGGCCCTTAGACATTATGCCACACACAATAATGCCCATGACACAATATGCCACACACCATAATGCCCCCGACACATTATGTCACACACCGCAATGCCCGTTATACATTATGTTACACACTGCAATGCCCCTGATACATTATAGCACATACAATGCCTGTGACACATTATGACACACACCGCAATGTCCGTGATACATTATGCCACACACTGCAATGTCCGTGATACATTACGCCACAAACTGCAATGACCCTGAGATATTATACCACATATCACAATGCCTGTGATATAATATACCACACACACTGTAATGCCTGTGACACATACCACAATGCCTGTAATACCCTATGCCACACACCGCAATGCCTGTTATACATTATGCCACACACTGCAATACCCATGAGACATTATGCCACATACCACAATGCCCGTTATATAGTATACCACACACCGTAATGCCTGTGACACATTATGACACACACCGCAATGTCCGTGATACATTATGCCACACACCACAGTGCCCATTACACATTAAGTCCTACAGTAAGGCTTTTAAATTACCTGCTCGTTGCCAGGGGTTTAATGCTCTTTGTTCCATGCATGGTGCCAGGGGTTTTCATGCTCAGGGTGTCATGTTCGTTGCCAGGGGTTTCATGCGGTAGGTGTTATGCTTGTAACCAGGGGGTAATGCTTGTTGCTAGGCCTGTGATCCCAGTGCCACATATGCCCCTAGTGCCAGATATTCCCCACAGTACCAGATACACATATGCCCCCAGTGCCCCATATGCCCCCCCAGTGCCAGCTACACACATACCCCCAGTGCCAAATATGCCCCCCCAGTGCCAGGTACACATATACCCCCCAGTGTAAGATATGCCCCCCCCCCAGTGCCAGCTACACATATACCCCCAGTGCCAAATATGCCCCCCAGTGACAGGTACACATATACCCCCAGTGCCAAACATGCCCACCCAGTGCCAGGTACAGATATACCCCTAGTGCCAAACATGACCCCCCAGTGCCAGGTACACATGTACCTCCAGTGCCAAACATGCCCCCCCCAGTGACAGGTACAGATATATCCCCCCAGTGCCAGGTACACCCCCTGGGCTCCCCCGCTGCTGTGCGTTTTGGGAAGGACACGGAGGGCACAGCGCGCGCCTCTCCTGTGTGTCCCTCCTGGGTCTCCGGCGACAGCGGCGTGTCTGGCAAATGAAGTGCCGGTTCATGAGCCAATCAGAGCTCACGAACCGGCACTTCATTTAACAGACACGCCAATGCCGGCGGAGACCCAGAAGGGACACACAGGAGAGCCGCGCGCTGTGCCTTCCGTGTCCTTCCCAAAACAGCAGCAATCAGCGGCGGTGGCACCCCCACAGCCCCGTGCCTCCAAGTGACCACAGTGGTTGCGGACCCCTAGTTACGCCACTGAGTTTGATCATTGGCATAAACCATGGACAAATGTATTAATACTGTAGCCCTTTGTTGGGAACGAGGAAATCATATAACTGTGCACATTCATACTGCACACATTCATACACAAAATTCTCTGGGAGAAATATGTCCTCTGTCCTCGATCACACAATAGGAAGGTCACCGGGTTATAACTAGATATGAGCGAGTTTGGTTCTCAGAGAACCGATTCCCCCCCCCAGAACTTCACGTTCCAAGTCGGGAACCGAGTCCAGCTCGGGATTTCCTACCAGACTCAGAAACCAGAACAAGGCAAATCGTCATCATCCCACTGTCGGATTCTCGCGGGTTTTGGATTCCATATAAACAGCTGCGCGCCACCGCCATTTTCACTCTGGACTTGGAGAGTGAAGGAGACAGACCTCTGTCTCTCTCTGTGGTGGCATCGGGCGGGGTCAGTGTGTGCTCTCTAGGGGTGCTGTTCCTGTCACTGTGGTGTCCCTGTGATGTTAGGGGTGCTGTCCTGGCTCTCCCTAGTGTTTCATGTGCTGTTAGGGGTGCTGCAGCTGTACATGGGTTTGCTGTCACTGTGTTGTACAGGGGGCAGGGGCACTGTCCAGGGGCGGATCCAGGAGAAAATGACGGGGGGGGGGGGGGCACCTTGTGCACGCCGAAGGCGTGCGGTCCCATGAAGGTGCGTGTGGCCTCACAACAGGGGCATGACCTAGCAACTAGGGTCATGGCCTCAAAGGGAACGTCGTATTCGTAAGACTGGAAGAGGGTGACACTTTGGAGAGGCAGCAGGAGACAGGAGAGAGAGGGTGATGGGTTTATAGTGACACAGGGGAGTGGCAGTGGATGAAGGAGACATAGTGGGAGATGGAGAGGCAGTGGGTGACAGAGAGAGGGTGACAGTGACAGGCAGAGTGGGTAACACTGGGGAAAGGGTGAAGAGGAAAAAGTGGGTGATGCCAGGGAGAGGTGGCGGGTAACAAGGAGAGGGGGTCAGTGAGAGGCAGTGGGTACGTAAAGTCTCTGTAGGTGTAGGAGGGAGTAGTGAGATATTTGTAGTGAGGTTTACAGAGGCATGAAGGGAAAGATTCACTGGGGAAACAGACATTATACCACATGGTATGAGCCGAAATTCACATTATAGCACATAGTATGAGCTGAAATTCACATTATACCACACGGTATGAGCTGAAATTCACATTATAGCACACGGAATGAGCCAAAATTCACATTATAGCACACGGTATGAGCCGAAATTCACATTATAGCACACGGTATGAGCCAAAATTCACATTATGCCACAAGGTATGCATACACATATACTGTTTTTCCTTGGTACAAACAGTAAATGTTTCCAAGCAACATATACTGTTTATACCTAAAGACAAACTGACCTCCTCTGGGAGCTTCAGATGGCGGCAATGGGGAGGCAGGGAGCGGGCCACCCACTCAGACTCTGCTCCATGCTCCACGCGGTAGTGGCGACTGGCGAGCGTCTTACCCCAGCAGGGCCGGATTAAGGTTTGAGGGGGCCCCTGGACAACAAACTTGTAGGGTCCCCTATTAACATAATTGTGTTACAAAAAAGTGTGTGTGTGTGTGTGTGTATATATATATATATATATATACACACACACACATACAGTATATATATTTGCAGACATATGTTTCTCTAGTTAGACACACCGCTGTGACTCTACTCTGTGGAAATATATACCAGTAAAGAGAAACCAACTCCTGGTGCCCAGGTATGCCCACCTGGCATCTTACATGAATTAGGGGCAACGCCACCCGCACAGACATCAGAAGCAGGTCCCCGTCGAACTTCCAGGTGGAAATAGCGCCCCCCACCCACTGAGAGCGAGCCACAACGCGTACGCTGCAGGCAGCAGTGATACAGCGCTGCCGGCTCTATCGTGGCCAGGGCACCCTCTGCGACTCCGAGTGGAGGAGAGAAGGGGAAAGCCTATCCTCTCCTCCGAGTCTTCCGGCTGTACGCAGCGCACTGTAATGAGTCAGTATGACTCATTAGTACTGCTGCCGCCGTAACGAGACCCTTCATCGCGGCGCGCGCCGTCTGCGTCTGCGCTTCTGTTTTAAAGGCACTTCTGTGTGTTTTTTATTTTTTTAAGTACCAGACATGACAGGGGGGGGGGGCACGGGCCCGTGTGCCCCCCCCCTGGATCCGCCACTGCCACTGTCCTTCTGTATGCAGTGAAAATACAAGGGTGCTGGCCCTGTCTTGTATGCTGTAAAAATTCAGGGGTGCAGTGAAAATAAATGTAAACTGGCCCCCTCTTGTATGCAGTAAAAATTCAGGGGTGTTGTTGTTAAAATAAATGTACACTGGCCCTGTCCTGTATGCTGTAAAAATTCAGGGGTGCTGTTGTTAAAATAAATGTACACTGGCCCTGTCTTGTATGATGTAAAAATTCAGGGGTGCTGTTGTTAAAATAAAAGTATACTGGTCCTGTATTCTGTAAAAAAAACAGGGGTGCTGTTGTTAAAATAAAAGTACACAGGTCCAAATACAGGGGTGTTGTTGTTAAAATAAAAGTACACTGGCCTTGTCTTGTATGCTGTAAAAATACAGGGGTGCTGTTATTAAAATAAAAGTACACTGGCCTTTCTTGTAAAAATAGAGGGGTGCTGTTGTTAAAATAAAGGTACACTGGCCCTGTGCTGTATGCTGTAAAATGACAGGGGTGCTGTGAAAATAAAGGGGCACTGTTCTGTGTGCTGTAATAATAAAGGGGTTCTGTCCTGTGAAATGGAGAACAAACATTTGGAGGAAAAAATAGTGGAAGATCAGGAACCACTTCCAGTTCCTAGTACTGGTGCTGAAGCTGCTGCTGCCACTAGTCATGACATTGACAATGCAATTCCATCAACTTCGTCTGCTAAGGCCGATGCCCAATGTCATAGAGGGCATGTAAAATCCAAGAAGAAAAATTAATAACCAAAAAAATAAATAATTATCTAATAAGAAATTTAAAATTGACAATATGCCATTCACGACGTGAAGTGGCAAGGGAAGGCCAAGGCCTATGTCATTGACTGGTGGTTCAGCTTCTCATGAAGATGGAAGCCCTCCTCCCTCTCAAAAGATAAAAAAAAATTAAGCTTGTTAAAGCACAGGAAAAACCAACTGTGTGTTCAGAGATATCGCAAATCCCCAAGTGTGTCCATAGTTGCGATGTCTAGGTTTGACCTTCCCAAGACTGTATGGAAAGAGGAGGCTCATACCACCATTTGCACGCCCCCTGCAAGTGCTGGGAGTAGCACCGCCAGTCCACTTGCTTATATTGAGATTGAGGATGTCACTGTAGAAGTACACAAGGATGAGGAGGATATTGGTGTAGCTAGCGCTGAAGAGAAAGTTGATGATGAGGATTCTGATGGTGAAGTGGTTTGTTTGAATAAGGCACCAGTGGAGACAGTTGTTGGCCATGGGATTAAAAAGCCCATTGTCATGCATGGGCAAAAAACCAAAAAATCCATCTCTTCGGTGTGGAATTATTTCTCTGTGAGTATGAGGATGTAAACACTAAAGGAGGTAAGTACTCAGAGGATGAGGATGACATCTTGCCTCTGTAGAGCCAATTTGTACAATGAGAGATTAATTGCTTCTTTTTCGGTGGGGGCCCAAACAAACCAATAATTTCAGCCACAGTCGCTGAAATGATTGGTTTGTTAAAGTGTGCATGTCCTGTTTATACAACATAAGGGTGGGAGGGCACAAGGACAATTTAATCTTGCACGTCTTTTCTTTGTACATCATTCCAGGGGTGCTGCCCTATATGGGGTGCTGCCCCTCTGCCCTATCAGTCCAAGGGCTCTGCCCAACTGCTATTTAAGCCCAGGGGTGCTGTTGCCTGTCTGCTGTATAATTCTTTAGGGGTGCTGCTGTACTTGATCCTAGGTTTAAATGATAGCCTAGAGCAGAATAGGAAACAAGCTTCAACATCACAAACAGATTTGTGAAAGCATATAGCCGCAAAGGTGGAAATGGAAATTGCAATTTTGATGAAGTGTTTTCCAATGAGACCACATTTGTGGCCAAAGTTAGTCAGACTCAGAAGAGACAGAATCATAATCCAGCACAACTGCCAGAGAGGTAAAAGAGAGATTTTCTGCAAAGCATTAGAGAGAGGTTCTTCTCAATTATTTCATGTTAGGGACTCACTCAAATGAATGGCTCCAATTAGTCAATCTTAATTTAGATTTATTATTAATGTTCCACATTTTGGGATTATTTATTTACAAACTGCGCATTTGTTATACTGGGTTCTTTCCCTAAGGGCTGCATGGGGTTATCGCAAGACCTTGCGGTGTTAGAAGAACAGAGTTTCAGTGATCTTGCATTCCATCAGCTTTCCATTGCACTGTAGCACCAAATGGGCCAGGAGCTCCTGTGCAGGGCCGGTTCAAGGGCGCTCTGCGCCCCGGGCAGGAAAAGGGGCATGTCCTAATACAGGGGGCATGGTCAGTTACGCCCCCTGTACATTGCTAGCGCCGCTTGAATGCTGAGCGGTGCACGATGACGTCATCGCGCACCGCACAGCATAAGGTCCTCTCCACGAAGGGAAACTAGACGCTATGTGTCTAGTTCCCTTCGTGGAGAGGACCTTTGCTGTGCGGTGCGCGATGACGTCATCGCGCACCGCTCAGCAAAGTTACTCTCCACGAAGGGAAACTAGACGCATAGCGTCTAGTTCCCTTCACAGGAGGCGGACGGGGACGGCAGCGGGCAGCGGAGGCGGACGGGGGACACAGCGGGCAGCAGTGGCGGATCTTGCCACGGTGCGGCGCCCTCCGGATGGCGCCAGCGCCCTCCGGAAGGCGGCGCCCCGGGCAAAAGTCCTGCTTTCCCGTGGCAAGATCCGCTACTGCTCCTGTGAGGCACAAACAGTTACTGAATAAGGCCCAGTATGGAGTCTCATGGTTGCTTACAGCCAGGAAGTTAGTATAGGTGAAGGTAAATGTGAAAATAAGGACTAAAAAAACTCCCTATATGGTGTATGTGGCAAACCATGAAGTGTAAAATAGAAAGGAATATGAGTGCACACTCAGATTAAAATAGTATACACAGATCCAATAATGGGGGTAATTCCAAGTTGATCGCAGCAGGAAAATTTTTAGCAGTTGGGCAAAACCATGTTCACTGCAGGCGAGGCAGATGTAACATGTGCAGAGAGAGATAGATTTGGGTGTGGTGAGTTCAATCTGTATTCTAAATTGCAGTGTAAAAATAAAGCAGACAGTATTTACCCTGCACTTAAACAAAATAACCCACCCAAATCTAACTCTCTCTGCAAATGTTATATCTGCCCCCCCTGCAGTGCACATGGTTTTGCCCAACTGCTAAAAATTTTCCTGCTGCGATCAACTTGGAATTACCCCCAATATACGCAGATCCAATTACAAGTCAAGGCTGAGACCTCCTTTTGAGATAGCCACTGCTAACACACTGATTAAAAGTAATCCATATGAAGACAAAAACACCTGGAATGAAGTAACAAAAAACTACTGCAGCATTCCATTAAAATGTCTACGTATTTTGGTTATTTCAAATGACCAAAGCATATATTTAATTTCCATATTAACAAGATTTGTCCATCATGCAAAATAACAGGTGCAAATTCTGTCCTTAGTTTCTTCACACTAGATAGAACATAATTAGTGCAAACCATCTGAGAAATGTAAGTCTACCTCGAAAAAGAGATCAATGACTTCCTTTCATGAGAATATTGAAGGACAAAGTATTCCCTCTTGCAATCTCCTTGATATTCAGAGAAGCAGATTGCTCCCAACTAATTCTTTTTGAATATAAACTTAAATCTAAATATATAAAAACAAGTTAAACATTGTTCTATTTAATGTCATTAACTCTTCTCTTCTAACTAAGCCTAGTAAGTGGATTGAAAATATATATATATATATTTAAACAGAAACCAACATAATACATGGGTTTCTCCTTTAGCCTCTGAACATTGAAAATTACAAGTGGATAAACTAAAATGAGGTATGAGATCTTGTATATCATAGAATTGATTGCATATACTGATATACCAAACTTATCATATCCTAACCTTTAATAGCTCTGCCACTTTTCCTGCTGTGCAACAAAACTTGATTATTACTATTGTGGCAGGGAAAGCATAGTTCCACATAGCGTTAATGTGGGACATCAGGATTTCCCAGGTTTAGCAGAGCAGCAGCAGCAGGACTGAAGGGTCCAGTACAGGTTTTTACTCAATTAGTTTTCAGCATAAAAGCTTGGCTAATTAATTAACAGAACCTGTAATCTGCCTCTAAAGGGCCCTACACACTGGCAGATAACACTGCACGATATGAACGTTCTCGTTCATTAATGAACGGGAACTCGTTCATATCGTGCAGTGTGTAGGCACCAACGATGAACGATGTGCGGCCCCGCGCTCGTTCATCGTTGGTGCCCCGTCGCTTATGCATGCAGGCCAATATGGACGATATTGTCCATATTAGCATGCATTGCTATGGCACCGGGTGACGGGGGGAGTGAAGAGACTTCACTCACCCCTTCACCTCCCCATCGCCACCGGGTCGCTCGTCAGCCATATCCGCCGTCGGGCAGCTTGGCGGCGGATCGCCGAATGTGTAGGGCCCTTTAGTATGTGCTCAGTGAACAGACATTGCTCCTTATGGCAGTTCGTGCCCAGGCGATAGATAGGAGAATGGGGTTACGTTAGGAGCCATTTGGAATATGCACTGTGTGATTACCAGTACCTGGAATGTTATACTGCTGTTGTGAGAACTACCTGTAAACATGACCTGCAAAAACCTGCATGTAAGCTGTATCCTGCTAGAGGTGAAATAAAGAGTGTTGGATTTTACTCTGTGTATGTGATTTCTGTCACACTATATTTTTACCCATATAAAATGAAAATTATGACAGCATTCAACAAGAGACAACTCATTCAGAAACTTGGTAGCAAAATGTACAATCCCCATCAGCCATGTCACACTGTGTCCCATAATCTCACAGTGATAAGAGCTGCAATGGTAAGGAATAATGTGGCCCATGACGGGGGTAGATGAGGCAAAATGATATGCTGCAGACATGTACGATATAACATAGAGCCTGATAAGCAATGTGAGAATAGGTAGCTACAGTACTGCAAATAAAGATATGTGGTAGCATATAAAGCTACAGTATATGGATGATATGTGCTGGGGGGCCAAGAGGGGGATACTAATTACCCGGGCCTGGGCTTCTTGAAGGGGCGCGGGCAGGGGCCCAGACCAGCTGCTGAAGGGTACAAATGTGATCCTGTGCAGTGCACAGCAACGTTTTTTCCGTGTTTTTTCTCCCCCCATGCCTCCTGGATTTGTTTGTGGCAGCAGAGTTAACCCCACAATGTAGACACTGTCTGTAGACTGACACTTGCCCTTTGGCGAGCTGTCAATCAGACTCTAGCTCCCAGTAAGAAGATCTATTAATAGTATTTGAAAGTTTGGCAATGCCTGTATACTTACAATGGGCTATGGATGTGGTGCTGCGCTATGATGTCCCAGCCTAGTACCACACCCTCAAGGAGAGAAGATGCAGCCATATCCACACTTAACGTTTGTTAAGAATCAGGTTTGTGTGTGAGGTAGCACAGAGGAGAGCAGGGCGCAGAGCACCGAGAACTTGCACACTAGCCCTAACGGTGCCAGCAGCCATCGTATACCCTGCTGATGCTGGTACTGATACATGGGTATGTGCATTTATATGTACACAGCTTTAATAAAAATATTCAAGCACACAAAAATGAGACATAATAGCGGCAGTTCCAATTTCCCTTTATTCCCTTGATCAATGCAACAAAAATGAGATTATGAAGAGCAGTACTTTAGTACAAGAATCAAAGTAAACATTTAGGAAGAGGGTGGACATACAGATGCAATATCAATTAAGTTTAATTTATTATGTTTGTTTCTAAAGCATCAACCTATTACTCAGTGCTGCTTTATAGTAAGCTCCATTAAAGAAATAAACAAACTATGGTAATGGGATATTAAATCAATAAAAGATTGCTGCATTTACGCATTTAAAATCAATGTATTATGGCAGTTTTTGTAATATATTTGGTAATCAACATTAAATTATTTTTTTGAGCAGACAATAGACAATGCAGGCCTATAAGGTGTGCCCTACTAAGATTTCAAGTCTAAAACAGATATGGTTTTCTTTACCATATAAGCCCAGGGAATTAAAAGCTTAAAAGTGAGTATGTGTATCCATTCTAAAGCTTAGAGCAGTGGTAGTGGTGGTGGTGAGGTGACACAGAACCAGGCGTTTGGGTGCTACCCAGCCTGCCATAGCCCTGTACACTACAACATTCCTCCCCTGTAGAGAGACAACTAATATTTTACAATCATAACTTCAGTCTACTGTAGTTGCGTAAACACAGTAAGCTGCACAGATGGACTTTATATAAAGCTACATTTTATAAAAGGGGTTGGGGCTGCGAGACCGGCGGTCGGGATCCTGGAAGTCAGCATACTGACCCTGGGATCCCGACCACAGAATACCGGCCGGTGGGGGTGAGCGCAACAGAGCCCCTTGTGGGCTCACTGCACTTGCCACCAGTGGGCTCGTGGCTTTCTGTGCTCGCCACAGGTTCTATTCCCACTCAATGGGAATAGTCCCCGTTAGTCGGCATGCCGACAGTTGGGCATTTGATCGCTCGGGTTCCCGGCGTTGGCATGGTGACCACCGAGATCCTGAGCCAGCAGTCACATGACCGCATTCCGTCTGAAGTGAAGCAATCAGCTTTCTCTGTGGTTGGCATAACCCTGTTTAGTTGGACTTTATTATGCGGTGTTCACATTCACTAGCGGGCAGATTTATTAATTTTTGTTTACTAAATTAATGTGAAAAAGGGAGTTTTCAGACCCCTTTCACATTATTTTAGTATCACTTGAATGTATTAAAGGGCTTTTGGAGCAATTTTCGTGAAAAACTGCTCCAAACCCTTTCATTCACTTTTTAAAGGAAAATGTGATCTGGACGAATTTACTAAAAAAAATAAAAAAAAAATAAATAAACAAAACCACAGTACTCTGAGAGATAAGGATTCCCACAGAGTGACTGAAACATGGGGCCTGATGTAATGCCAGAGTTTTTATTAAAGGGGCAATCACTAACAAGGCATGGTTTTGCCTTGTAAGTGATTGTCCCTTAAAAAAAAACATCCTGCACGGCCGCCAAACTCGTGTGGCATTACATACCGCCCGTGGTTTCATATTTCCATCTTGGCTAGTGAGATCAGGACGTGGAGCTGCAAAACACACTGGTGGACGGAGCTTCTGATTGAATGCAGCCGTAAGCACACAGCGTGCGGGAAACCTAGGACAGCTGCAGCAGCTGCTGCATAGTACAGACTCTCCAGCTGTGAAAAGAGAGCTCCTTCAGGTGGACTTCAACCAATCTTCTGTCTCCCGCAGTGAAGAGTAGGTTATATGTTGATTAGTGATGTGCACCGGACATTTTTCGGGTTTTGGTTTTGGATACGGTTCCACGGCCGTGTTTTGGATTCAGACGCGTTTTGGCAAAACCTCCCTGAAAATTTTTTGTCGGATTCGGTTGTGTTTTGGATTCGGGTGTTTTTTTACAAAAAACCCTCAAAAACAGCTTAAATCATAGAATTTGGTGGTCATTTTGATCCCATAGTATTATTAACCTCAATAACCATAATTTCCACTCATTTCCAGTCTATTCTGAACACCTCACACCTCACAATATTATTTTTAGTACTAAAATTTGCACCGAGGTCGCTGGATGACTAAGCTAAGCGACCCAAGTGGTCGACACAAACATCTGGCCCATCTAGGAGTGGCACTGCAGTGTCAGACAGGATGGCAGATTAAAAAAATAGTCCCCAAACAGCATGTGATGCAAAGAAAAAAAGAGGCACAATGAGGTAGCTGTGTGACTAAGCTAAGCGACCCAAGTGGCCGACACAAACACCTGGCCCATCTAGGAGTGGCACTGCAGTGTCAGACAGGATGGCAGATTAAAAAAATAGTCTCCAAACAGCACATGATGCAAAGAAAAAAAGAGGCTCAATGAGGTAGCTGTGTGACTAAGCTAAGCGACCCAAGTGGCCGACAAAAACACCTGGCCCATCTAGGAGTGGCACTGCAGTGTCAGACAGGATGGCAGATTAAAAAAAAGTCCCCAAACAACACATGATGCAAAGAAAAAAAGAGGCGCAATGAGGTAGCTGTGTGACTAAAAAAATAGTCCCCAAACAGCACATGATGCAAAGAAAAAAAGAGGCTCAATGAGGTAGCTGTGTGACTAAGCTAAGCGACCCAAGTGGCTGACAAAAACACCTGGCCCATCTAGGAGTGGCACTGCAGTGTCAGACAGGATGGCACTTCAAAAAATAGTCCCCAAACAGCACATGATGCAAAGAAAAATGAAGAAAAGAGAGGTGCAAGATGGAATTTTCCTTGCAGAGGCGTAACTAGGGTTTTTGGAGCCCAGGGCAAGATGGAAAATGGCGCCCCCCCCCCCCCTTAAAAAAAAACTAAAAGAAGCATGTGCGCGCGCCGAAAAATGGGCGTGGCCACACAATAGAAGGGGTGTGGTTACGCTCCAGAAGGGGTGTGGCCACTGAAAATGGCCCACAGTGCCAGTTACATTGCCCCACGGTGCCGGATACATGCCCCACGGTGCCGGATACATGCCCCACGGTGCCAGATACATGCCCCACGGTGCCAGATACATGCCCCACTCAGTGCCAGTTACATTGCCCCACAGTGCCAGTTACATTGCCCCACTCAGTGCCAGTTACATTGCCCCACTCACTGCCAGTTACATTGCCCCACTCAGTGCCAGTTACATTGCCCCACTCAGTGCCGGATACAATGCCCCACTCAGTGCCGGATACAATGCCCCACTCAGTGCCGGATACAATGCCCCACTCAGTGTCGGATACAATGCCCCACTCAGTGCCGGATACAATGCCCCACTCAGTGTCGGATACAATGCCCCACTCAGTGTCGGATACAATGCCCCACTCAGTGCCGGATACAATGCCCCACTCAGTGCCGGATACATTGCCCCACAGTGCCAGATACATTGCCCCACTCAGTGCCAGTTACATTGCCCCACAGTGCCAGTTACATGCCCCACAGTGCCAGATACATGCCCCACAGTGCCAGATACATGTCCCACAGTGCCAGTTACAGTGCCCCACAGTGCCGGATACATGTCCCACAGTGCCAGTTACAGTGCCCCACAGTGCCGGATACATGCCCCACAGTGCCAGTTACATTGCCCCACGGTGCCGGATACATGCCTCACGGTGCCGGATACATGCCCCACGGTGCCAGATACATGCCCCACGGTGCCAGATACATGCCCCACTCAGTGCCAGTTACATTGCCCCACAGTGCCAGTTACATTGCCCCACTCAGTGCCAGTTACATTGCCCCACTCACTGCCAGTTACTTTGCCCCACTCAGTGCCAGTTACATTGCCCCACTCAGTGCCGGATACAATGCCCCACTCAGTGCCGGATACAATGCCCCACTCAGTGCCGGATACAATGCCCCACTCAGTGTCGGATACAATGCCCCACTCAGTGCCGGATACAATGCCCCACTCAGTGTCGGATACAATGCCCCACTCAGTGTCGGATACAATGCCCCACTCAGTGCCGGATACAATGCCCCACTCAGTGCCGGATACATTGCCCCACAGTGCCGGATACATTGCCCCACTCAGTGCCAGTTACATTGCCCCACAGTGCCAGTTACATGCCCCACAGTGCCAGATACATGCCCCACAGTGCCAGATACATGTCCCACAGTGCCAGTTACAGTGCCCCACAGTGCCGGATACATGTCCCACAGTGCCAGTTACAGTGCCCCACAGTGCCGGATACATGCCCCACAGTGCCAGATACATGTCCCACAGTGCCAGGTACATGCCCCACAGTGCCAGATACATGCCCCACAGTGCCAGATACATGTCCCACAGTGCCAGTTACATGCCCCACAGTGCCAGTTACATTGCCCCACAGTGCCGGATACAATGCCCCACAGTGCCAGTTACATGCCCCACAGTGCCGGATACAGTGCCCCACAGTGCTGGATACAATGCCCCACAGTGCCAGTTACATGCCCCACAGTGCCAGTTACATTGCCCCACAGTGCTGGATACATGCCCCACAGTGCCAGTTACAGTGCCCCACAGTGCTGGATACAATGCCCCACAGTGCCAGCCCCCTCCCCGTGCCGCCGCCGGACCCCCGTCACTCACCTGTGAGGGGAGGAGAGCGCAGCGCCTCTCCTTTCCCTCGCCGCTCCAGGTCTCCGGACGCCGGCGGCTGTCTGGAGCCAGTTCTCTAGCCAATCAGAGCTCGCGGACCGGCAGCCAATCAGGAGCCGGTCCGCAAGCCCTGATTGGCTAGCGCCGGAGACCGGACACGGCAGCTCAGCTGGCAGCGCTGCTAGTGCTCCCAGCGGCGGTGAGGGGAGGGAGAGACGCTGCGCTTTCTCCTCCCCTCACATTTAGGGTTAACGGGGCGAGTGGGGCATGATGCCCTGGACGCCGGCGGCGCCCCCCTCTCCTGGGCCTGCCAGGGCGCCCAGGGCACGTGCCCCACTCGCCCTACCATAGATACGCCTCTGTGTCCTTGGGCCCTCCCACCCACCCTTATGTTGTATAAACAGGACATGCACACTTTAACAAACCCATCATTTCAGCAACAGGGTCTGCCACACGATGGATGGATAGTATAGATGGATGAGATGGGTGTGTAGTATACTTGACGACACAGAGGTAGGTAGAGCAGTGGCCTACTGTACCGTACTGCTATATATTATATACTGGTGGTCAGCAAAATTATGCAGTGTCCTCCTACTATATATACACCGCACCACTTAAATGCACCACAGGGATGGATGGATAGTATACTGGATGACACAGAGGTAGGTAGAGCAGTGGCCTACTGTACCGTACTGCTATATATTATATACTGGTGGTCAGCAAAATTATGTACTGTCCTCCTACTATATATACACCGTACCACTTAAATGGACCACAGGGATGGATGGATAGTATACTTGACGACACAGAGGTAGGTAGAGCAGTGGACTACTGTACCGTACTGCTATATATTATATACTGGCGGTCAGCAAAATTATGCACTGCCCTCCTACTATATATACACCGCACCACTTAAATGCACCACAGGGATGGATGGATAGTATACTTGACGACACAGAGGTAGGTAGAGCAGTGGCCTACTGTACCGTACTGCTATATATTATATACTAGTGGTCAGCAAAATTATGCACTGTCCTCCTACTATATATACACCGCACCACTTAAATGCACCACAGGGATGGATGGATAGTATACTTGACGACACAGAGGTAGGTAGAGCAGTGGACTACTGTACCGTACTGCTATATATTATATACTGGTGGTCAGCAAAATTATGCACTGTCCTCCTACTATATATACACCGCACAACAACTAAAATGCACCACAGGGATGGATGGATAGTATACTTGACGACACAGAGGTAGGTAGAGCAGTGGCCTACTGTACCGTGCTGCTATATATTATATACTGGTGGTCAGCAAAATTATGCACTGTCCTCCTACTATATATACACCGCACCACTTAAATGCTCCACAGGAATGGATGGATAGTATACTTGATGACACAGAGGTAGGTAGAGCAGTGGCCTACTGTACCGTATTGCTATATATTATATACTGGCGGTCAGCAAAATTATGCACTGCCCTCCTACTATATATACACCGCACCACTTAAATGCACCACAGGGATGGATGAATAGTATACTTGACGACACAGAGGTAGGTAGAGCAGTGGACTACTGTACCGTACTGCTATATATTATATACTGGTGGTCAGCAAAATTATGCACTGTCCTCCTACTATATATACACCGCACAACAACTAAAATGCACCACAGGGATGAATGGATAGTATACTTGACGACACAGAGGTAGGTAGAGCAGTGGACTACTGTACCATACTGCTATACTGGTGGTCACTGGTCAGCAAAATTCTGCACTGTCCTGTCCTCCTATACCACAATGCAGCACAGATATGGAGCGTTTTTCAGGCAGAGAACGTAGATATTTTCAGCACACTCAGCACAGATATTTGCAGCACACTGAGCACAGATATTTGCAGCACACTGAACACAACTGAGAGGACGCTGCACGTCCTCTCCCTATCATCTCCAATGCACGAGTGAAAATGGCGGTGACGCGCGGCTCCTTATATAGGATACGAATCTCGCGAGAATCCGACAGTGGGATGATGACGTACGGGCGCGCTCGGGTTAACCAAGCAAGGTAGGAAGATTCGAGTCCGCCTCGGACCCGTGTAAAATGGGTTAAGTTTGGGGGGGTTCGGATTCCGAGGAACCGAACCTGCTCATCACTAATATTGATGCATTACTGTTGGTATTACAGGATGGACAAGTACCTGCCTGTATTTCTCAGCATTGATGACACCATTAATCCTAACCAAATCCCCAACTCCATTTGCTGAAATGCAGCCCCAAACTTGCAAGGTTGTCAGAAGGTAGTTTTTTTCACCGAAGGGTTGGAGAGCAGTACAGTAATGAGTGTTTGCAGTTACAGCCAAATATTTCAAATTTTGACTCATCAGTCCAGAGCACCTGCTGCCATTTTCTGCATACCAGTTCCTATGTTTTTGTGCATAGTTGAGTCTCTTGGCCTTGCTTCCACGTAGAAGGTATGGCTTTTTGGTCACAATTTTTCCATGAAGACCACTTCTGACCTGACTTCTCCGAACAACAGGTATACCTAGGGCCAACTGGTTTCTGCCAGTTCAGAGCTAATGGCACTGCTGGACAGCTTCTGATTTTGAAGGGAAGTAAGCACTATGGGGGTAATTCAGAGTTGATCGCAGCAGCAAATTTGTTAGCAGTTGGGCAAAACCATGTGCACTGCAGGGGGGGGGGCAGATATCACATTTGCAGAGAGAGTTACTGTAGATTTGTGTGGGTTAATTGTTTCTGTGAAGGGTAAATACTGGCTGCTTTATTTTTACACTGCTATTTAGATTTCAGTTTGAACACACCCCACCCAAATCTAACTCTCTCTGCACATGTTATAGCTGCCACACCTGCAGTGCACATGGTTTTGCCCAACTGCTAACAAATTTGCTGATGCGATCAACTCTGAATTAGGCCCTATGTGTCTTTCATCTGATGCACTAAGTTTCCTTGGTGAACCACTGTGTCTACGGTCCTCAATGTCGCCTGTTTCTTTGAGTTTCTTAAAAAGAGCTTGAACGGCGCATCTTGAAATCCTAGCCTGCTTTGAAACCTTTGCCTGGGAGAGACCTTGCTGATGCAATATAATGACCTTGTGTCTTGTTGCTGTGCTCAGTATAACCATGGTGTATGACCTATGACATGAAACTGTCTTCCACAACCTTACCTTTGCAGCAGAGTTTGGCTGTTCCCCAATTTTAAGCCTCCTACACAACTGTTTCTGTTTCAGTTAATGACTGTGAGGGTAATTCAGACCTGATTGTAGCAGCAAATTTGTTATCAGTTGGGCAAAATCATGTGCACTGCAGGGGGGGCAGATATAACATTGCAGAGAGAGGTAGATTTGGGAGAGTTATTTTGTTTCTGTGCAGGGTAAATACTGGCTGCTTTATTTTTACACTGCAATTTAGATTTCAGATTGAACACACCCCACCCAAATCTAATTCTCTCTGCACATGTTATAACTGCCCCCCCTGCAGTGCACATGGTTTTGCCCAACTGATAACAAAATTGCTGCTACGATCAGGTCTGAATTACCCCCAGTGTTTTATCCTACAGAGGAAAATGATGATCATTATCACCTGTTTGATATGATTGGTTAATCCTACACCTGGCCATAATCTGACAAAATCCCTTACTTTCTGCAAGTGTACTTAGAAGATTTGATGCTGTTTTGAAGGCAAAGGGAGGTCACACCAAACATTGATTTGCTTTGATGTCACTTCTGTTCATTCACTTTGCATTTTGTTAATTGATAATAATAAAGTAATAACACTATTTTTTAAAGCATTCCTACTTTGCAGCATTTTTTCCACACCGGCCTAAAATATTTGCATGGTACTGTATATATAACAAATCAGATGATATCAGAGTGTATACAAATTTAAGCATATAAAATCATATCAAATATAAATAGTCAGTAAAAGTGCACTGGAAAATCCACACATATGGGACGGCCAAGCTCCTCATCCAGGTATACACCAACTCCTCAATTCAGTATGTGCTGAATAGGCTATAAGTGAACCTGTACCATGTGAACAAAATGTAACAGCTTATCTGGAAGGAGCCAGGTGCTGCACGGTAACATTACAGTGCAGCATCCCGGCTCCTGTCACTGAGCAGGAGCCGGCACTGCAGCTAGAGAACTCCCCGGGGCAGCCCGCTCCTCCCAGACCCCGGCGTGATGAAAACAGGGGTTGGGATGGCTAGCCACGCCCCCATCCCATGAAGCCATACCCCATCCTGCGAAACCATGCCCCCATCCTGCAAAGTCACAACCCTTTTTGTACACGCCGCACCGGGTGTCAAGGGGCAGAGCGACGCCTCTGCTCAGGGGTACCTGAGCAAACAATAATAGTAATTGCATAGGCTTTTGACAGTCCCTTTTTTCAATGGGCGGCATCTCTCCCCTAAATAAATTAGTGATGGTAAGTCACTTTTATAAATAAATGAAATAAAGAAATAGGGAAATAGAGCGACCACTGGTCTCCACAAGACAATATAAAACTTTGTAACATTGATTTGTTAAAATATATAGCACTCTAATAAACATAAAAGAGTATATTAGCACAGATCACTTCTAACTTTTATATGGAAGTGAGAGGAGGCGTTTAGAAAGGCCAAATGCGTTTTGTCCTGCTGGACTTCATGAAGATCTTCTATAAAAGAGACAGTGGTAAATAGAGACATAAAAGTAGTACTAGCCATTATATTAGTTTAACACAATTGTTGGCAACCATGACTGTTCTTCACAATTTACATTATCTATAGATTGTAAGCTTGTGAGTAGCACCTCTTAAGCTGGGTCCACACCACAATGAGATGTTGACAGAACTGCCGTCGCGAGGACAGAGTGGACGATTGAGTGGCTATATACACTTATCCATCAGCCGCTCAATGTGGGCCATTCCAAGTCGATCACTAGCTGCCGTTGTTCGCTGCGTAGCGATCAGTGAAAAAAACGGCTAATCTACGAATGCGTATGCACCGCAATGTACACGCGTGTTGTATGGGTACGAGGTCCTTTGTGGTTTTACACTGGTTCTAGCGACGATTCCAATCGCACATCCGAACGCAAGGAGATTGACAGGAAGTGGGAGTTTCTGGGTGGCAACTGACCATTTTCTGGGAGTGTTTGGAAAAAACGCAGACGTGGCCGGGCGTTTGCTGGGTGGGTATCTGATGTCATTACCGTGTCACTCATCGCAGCAATCATCGCACAGAATAAGTAACTACAGGGCTGGTCTTGTTCTGCACAAAATGTGTTTATTGCCGCGCGGCTGCACAGGCGTTCGCACTCCTGCAAAGCAAAAATACACTTCCCCGTGGGTGGCGACTATGCGTTTGTATGGCTGCTAAAAGTAGCTAGCGAGCGATCAACTCGGAATGAGGGCCAATATGTCAGTCCCTGTCATCCAGCTGGGTAGGCAATTTGCCTGCCCAGCTGTGACGTCAGTCCCTGCAGCAAATGTACGGGTGGTCAGTGGACTACCGGTACACGAGGGTGGGACAAAAATATCTTTTTTTTTGAGGGTCAAAATCTAATAGCATGTAAATGTTGCCTCCATGGGCCAATAAAACGTGTAAAGAATTTCAGCTCGATCTGTTAATGTCTTCTGTAGGAAGCAGATGCCTGAATTTTGAAAATTACAAAGTTTTCCAAGGCGCTTGTTTTCACCATTTTTGTCTTCATTAGGGTTATTTGTGGAGAGGCGAAACCAATCTCTGCTGATTTTCTGGTGCCAGAACAGTTTGATTTAAGAGGATTGCCATGTGTGCAGCTCTTTGCCCACTTTCTGACGTAACAAATTGGCCCAGAACTCACCTGAATTACCCCCCATATGCGATGCTTGATGCATCCCCAGAAGCTTTAGGGACTTTGATATTGTAAAATACATTTTAGATTATTTTTTTAACACTATTATAACATTGTTTTTATATTTTATCACTCCGGCCAGCAGCTGATACTTTAGGCCACTTATAACATTCCCCATGTATGTCATAGTTATTAAGAACTAAAGAGCATACAAAGACAAAACAGATATTTATTTTGTAGGATGACAAAAGCTGAGGTAAAGTAGGCATCAAAAGCATCCATTGCTAGAAGGGTAAAATCTTACCTAAACTATTTTCTACTGTTACTATGATTAAGGCCATCTATGTTTCTTATAATAGCATGTTGCCACAGGAGAGAGGAGGAAAATTATAAAGTATAAGCATAAATAATTATAAACAAAAATGAATTGCAGCATGTTGGGTGGCACAGTGGTTAACATTGTTGGTTCTATACAGAGTCCTATGGGTGTAAGTGTATACTCTGTATGGCCACAGATTTATCAAACTTTGGAGAGTTATACATTGCACAGTGATAAAGTACCAACCAATCAGCTCCTAACTGCCATGTTACAGGATGTGTTTGAAAAATGATACTTAGAAGCTAATTGGTTGGTACTTTATCACCGTGCAATTTATCACTCTCCAAGCCTTGATAAATCTTAGCCTATGTGTTTGTTTTATGAAGAAACTAGCTAATGTGAATGCGTGTGTACTGTATATGTGTTAATGAATTTAGGTCGTAATCTCCACTGTGGCATAGACTGATGTGAATGACTGGGTATTCTCTGTAAACTACTGTATAATATGTTGGCGCTATAATTAAAGGTTAGTAAATAATGGATAATAATCACCGGGAAAACATCATGCTAGGTATGGCAGCTTTATAAATATGGTATTTTTATGTTGATCCACCTGTTGGCAAGATGTTACATCACAGTACACAGCAAATCTAATAAGTATTACTCTCATTGGCAAGTTCTGCTCAATAGTCTCTAAAACATTCTGCTGCTCCATTAACTCAGCAAAATAAATACACATTCCCACAGAGACCAAATGCTGCTTTAAGTATGGCTGCAGAGATGTTGTACGGTTGAATGCTTTCTACTTGGCTCTTTTACTTGTTCAAGGCTTTCCGTTGTTATCTAGATTCTTTCCCTGACAATGCAGAAGTGTAGAAATAAGGAGAAGGATCAGAAGACAAAGTAAATATGACTCTCAGTGAAAAATAAGTATCAGCAGGATGTCTATATTGTCGTTTTGTTCCCACACATGCCGCATTGTACTGTACAGAATATAACAATGACGGTCTGTACAATGGGATAAGTGAGAGATGGATTTGTTTCAGTTTACATATGCTGAGTATGCCACTAACGCAAGCATTATATTTCATGAATACCAACACAAAGATAAGACAAAGAGGCTTCATGATGGCCAAGTGCAGTACCCTCCAGGGTTAAAGTTACCTTTTGAGCCTTCCTTCAGCCATTGAGTGTAAGCACAGAGTTTAGCTGGACAGTAGACAGATTGTGCATTTGTAAGTGTACTTGCTAGACACAGTGGGCATCACGCTGAGTAGGCAGTACATCCATTTAATCATAAGAAATCCATAATACTGCACTACACATGAGCACAAAACAAGGTGTATTCCTACCATTGCCGTAACTAGACATTTTAGCGCTGTGTGCTACAAACAGCATAGGCGCCCCCCCCCAAAAAAAAAAACCACACACAACAACCTAGATGAAGGGGCGTGGCTTCACGGGGAAGGGGCGTGGTCACATAGCTTCCTTTTACACATTACGACTGGCAGAGTTCCCTTTTTACACATTACGGCAACAGAGTACCTCTTTTTACACATAATAGTAGGCAAAGTTTCCCTTTTTACACATAATGGCAGGCAGAGTCCCCCTTTTTTACACATTACAGCAGCAGAGTCCCCATTTTTACACATAACGGCAGGCAGAGTTCCCTTTTTACACATTACGGCAAAAGAGTGATAAAACTAAATATTTATCGTATATAAAACACTTCAAGAGGTCTAAGAACACTGTACGCTATCTACGTAAGAAGTACCGTAAGGGTACGCAAGTTGCGTAGCGATCGCTCAACCGTAGTCGAGACGCTCAAGCGTCACGTTCGCTTACGGCCCAGTGATCACAGGCAGGCACGCTATTGGCTGCCGACTAACGTAATGATTCGCTATAGCGTAGCGTACACTCGGGACCACGAGGAGATCACCAGCGGTGCAGACGCTTACAACGTTAAAACCTTTATATCTATACCTTTAACACTGAGATACACAGTATACCTTAGTGTAGAGACAGAGTGTAAGTGCAACCTGGTGTAACCTGATTAACTACAAAGCTGCTTGAGCGTCACCGACGCTCAGAGAATACTTAACCCTATAAAGAATACACAGATACCTGGGCTTAGGGTCCAAAACCTATTATATGTATTATAACTATTATACTTGCAAAAGGAATTACAGTACAAATGATACACTACAATATAACATAGACTAACTAACCAGATAACTACACGGGAAATACAATACAGTACAATTAAAGGAAAATACGAGAGAAAGAGTAGGGAGAGAGAGAGAGAGAGATGGCTCACAGTAAGACAATATGATTACGGAGAAAACTTACGCACAAGGGGAACGATCGCATGCGCCTCGATATCCAGCTCCCGATTATCAGCAATGAGAACCGTTGATGAGAGTGAATCTGGATATGGTCGGCCTGCCTATTTATGCCCCACACACAATACAATTCAATGGTCCCTACAATCTCATTGTCCATTGGACACAGGAATTCGGCTTCGCATTATAACAAAAGGTCATAGGTTGATTCATACAGGTGGGCTGTGACTGTTTCCAACTGTTCAGGTGGGTGGGATACTGGGTTTCCCGCCGCATGACTAAGTAAGAACAAATAATAGTAAATGGACATAAACTTCTTATGTCCATAACTATTCGCACGAGCGATTAATCCACTCCAAACCAACACCGGAATATTGCTATTTAAATACTCTTCCGATGGGTACCAAACACTACTGTATGACCCCTGTTAGACCCTTCGTACAATACAAAGAGGAATCTCTCCGTTCAGGAACATGCTATGTTAACCAAACTTTCAGAATCTATCAAAGGGACCATGATCTATAAAATACCTTATTAGTGAAAATATGTAACGATTGAGTCGCACGCTACGACTACACAAACTTTACCGAAAATGCGCATACCGAGCACCAGCGGGTGCACGCAACAGCGGGTATGTGCACTCACGGGAGAGCGCACGCATGCGCAGCGCGGACCTGAATGAGGTGCAAATATGGCAGTGTGCATAGAGATATTTTTCTGACTTTGACAGTCCACCCTTTGGCAGTCAATAATAACTGCCACTTCCTGAAAACATTTCAAAAGGAGAAAAATATATGTTAGGGGTTAATTCATTTCCATGGTTGGGTAAGGGAGGAGAGAGGAGTAGGTGTGAAGAGGGTATGACCTAGTGAGATAGCAGAAGCATGTGTGTATGAGTCCATGTTTGGGGGGTCATGTATCATCGTGCCGTACGTGTTGTAAATCAAGCTTCGAGGTATTGCGAAGTATACATTTGAATTCCTTCTTATCCCGTGGTACGGGTCTGTGGATGGGCTGTCAAACTTTACCGAGCTCTTTTCGGATTTTGAACAAAATGGGGAGCACATTTTAGTTGATGATACATGAATGGAGGAATATGTGATTGCTGATATCTGTGCCTGTATTCCCTATACTATGTGTGTCATTACCTGAGGGTTGTAGAAATGAAGAAAAGACATAATTACGGTAAATGCGGTGGTATTCTATGTCAGGTTAATGTACATCTGTCGGTTGAAGTTTTGTTCGGTATCAGTTGAAAGTCGTCTTCTTTGCGCTGTGTTGCCCATTAGGTGTGAGCAAAAAGCTTTGTCAATGCCATTAGATTTACAAAAAAATGTTGGGCTAGCGTAAGTTTAAGAATTCTAGGGAAACTGGGGATCCATGGCAAAGTTCATCAAATGTCCGTATCTACAGTGGTCAAAACTTCTTCTTTGGTCAATCCGTTGTCTGTATAGCGTCTCGTCAACTTCCTCGTCCAAGTGGGTCTTTTTATCTTGGAGAAAAACCAGAAAAACAGGTGAAAGAAACGGACCGTATAATCGCATTTTCATTACATCATTATTTCTATCATTGGGTCATAAATCAAATCCAGGTTAATTACAGTTTCCTCACTCCTCAAACTCATTACCCTGGTACGATGTTTGCACTTCATTAAAGCCTGCCCGCATCTAAATATCAAGCCAATTGATATGACAACACCTAAGATACATAGGAGAAACTTCCCAACATCCATTATGACTCCTTGAGCCCAGTCTCCCAAACCGGAGAACCAATTTCGCGGGTTCAACCATGACACCCAACCAGTCAGCTCATTACCTACAGCAGCAAGAGTGAGATTGTGTTTTCGGCGAAATTCCCACTTCAATTGGAGAATATCGTCCATCTTTTGGTCTATGACCTCGACTGGATCCTCCGTGCTATTTGTGATATACGTGCAACACTTCACGCCGTACTGTGTTGCTAATGTAACACAATATCCGCCTGTCACTGCTGTGAGGTAATTAAGAACCATTCTATGCTGCACCAGTTCTGTTTTATAAGCTTGAAGTTCCCTTTCAGTATATCTAAACATGTCATCATACATTTCAGTGATATTATCTAACAAATTTGCGAGCGCCGATATGTATTTATAATTTAGCACTCCTCTAGCGGTGCGGGTGAAATCTAACGCGATTAAGAATTGAATCCCGGTGGATTCACTTATCAGATCAGAGGCCGGATGCTCTGTCTTCTCTATCAGGTGCCTTTTAACAACGTGCTCGTAATGGGTGTGAGTATAAGGAGCTTGGGCACCACGATGTATGTCTTTCATTTTATCATGTGTTACAGTCATTACTTCAGGCAATACTTTTCCAATATAACACAATCCTTCAGAGTTTGGGGCAAGCCACTTGTACGCCTTTCTCCCGCATATGAAATATGCATCATCGGGGAGAACATATGGGACGGAGAAGGACATAACCATATTACACACCTTCCAGGTGAAATCTCCTAACCCTAATTCTTCCATCTGCTTAATACACGTATCAGGTTGTACGATATGTGCACAGTATCCTGGTGATACTTCTCCAACTCTCGTAATCCTATTTCCTAAGGTATACCTATATCGGAAAGATTTTCCTCTACTGGCTATGTGGCGTACAAGCTCTGTATCTGTAGGCATTCTATCTGCTCTATGCGAAAAGGTCATGGTGTGGTTACTCCATGACACTTCCCAATTTCCCGGCTTTCTGGGATTGGAGATGTTGAAACATAATAGGGACCTATCCACATGGTATTGGTGGAGCTTCAAACTAGGAGGGCTGGAGATATTAAACCTCCTGTCCACCGGTCTCCCACCATTTAACTCAAGTACCTCCCCTATCGTTAAAGGAAATGGTACTAGCCCTGTTTTGCTATGACCTTGAGGTACTTGAGAGCATACCCAACAATCTGTTTTGTTTAACACATTACCCACTAAGGAGTGATAGTCACTCAATGGATGCCGGTCCATATGGATATTAAAACTGGATTGGCATTTCTTAATGCACCCATCTTCAATGACATTGTTACAGAGCCTACAGATACAGTTTTCCTCAGCTAACAATCCGTCACAATTCCTTCTATGGTCAATGCTATCGGATCGTTTTCTGATACTCGCCTTTGCTTGTTGGTTAGGTTGATCTTGGAAAACTACGCCTCCATCTTTATCATCAGAACCCATTCCAGAACCTCTATCGACCTCCATGGTACTCTCGCCGGAACAGACTGCTCTGGTCAACATCATGGTTAACAGGAAAATGCGGATCACAGTCTCTTGGGGCAAGTCCATCTTATAGGAGGAAACGGAGAAGAATGAGAAGGAGGAAAAAGAAATTTGAGGGAGAGGGGATGGGAAGTGGAGAAAAACAATAAAAGGGAGTGGGGAGTCGACAACAGCTCTCGGTCTTCAAGGCTCAGGTGCCGCCTCAGTCCTCCTGGAACAGACACTCCAGTGATACAACCTCTACCGTCTGTTCCTTATCACGGGACTTCTCTGGATCAGCAACCTTCTTGCAGTGGGATGAATGGACCCAAGTCTCTCTCTCAGCAACCTTCAATGCTGTAGTGCTAGTCAATAAGACCTGGTATGGTCCTTCCCATCTGTCAATAAGGCAACCTGAGCGTAGAAAATTCCGTATCATTACGTAATCCCCAGGTTCAATGTCATGACAATTACTATCAGGTAGATCAGGAATCACCAACTTCAGATTATCATTTTGATTCCTTAACTGTTTACTCATGTTAATCAAGTACTTTACAGTTACTTCATTGTTACATTTCAAATCATCCTGAGGGTTAATCATGGCATGCGGTTGTCGACCAAACAAGATTTCAAAGGGAGACAGATTAAGAGGGGACCTGGGAGTGGTTCTGATACTGTACAATACAATGGGTAAAGCTTCTGGCCATGTCAATCCTGTCTCTGCCATCACTTTACTCAGTTTATTTGGACGGTACGGAGTGTGCAGCTTGCTATCAATTCCCATCAACTTACACATTCCTTGAAAGACATCACCTGTAAAATGGGTACCCCTATCACTTTCGATTATTCTAGGGATACCATATCTACATACAAATTCCTGCACAATTTTCTTAGCAGTAAACATAGCGGTATTTGTAGCCGCAGGAAATGCTTCGACCCAATTTGAGAAAACATCTATACAAACAAGTACATATTTCAAATTCCGACAAGGGGGTAGTTGTATAAAGTCAATTTGTATTACCTGGAAAGGGCCGCCGGCAGGTGGGATATGGGATGGTTCTGTAGGTATTGCCTTTCCAATATTCTTTCTCAAACAGGTAAGGCATGACATTGCTCTTTTACTCGCATGAGAGGAGAATCCTGGGGCGCACCATTATGCTCTCACCAATTTGCACATCCCTTCCTTGCCTAGATGAGTCAGCCCGTGAGCTGCTTCAGCCAGACATGGAAGACATGCTCTGGGGGCCACTGGTTTACCATGTCCATCCGTCCAGAGTCCTGAGGACTCCTGGCCATATCCCTTTGCCTTCCAGACTGCCTTTTCCTGTGTGGAGCACAAATTTTGCATTTCACACAACTTATGTGTGTTAATGGTATTAAATACCATCAATTGTGTGGTGTCTGTCTGTATGGGGGTAGCAGCGGCTAACTTAGCAGCTTCGTCTGCTCGGCTGTTACCAAGCGATACTGGGTCTTGGCTATATGTATGTGCTTTACATTTGATAACAGCCACTCTGTCGGGTTCCTGTATCGCTGTTAGAAGCCTTTTTATGTGAGTTGCATGCGCTACCGGTGTACCAGCTGCCGTCATGAAATTTCTGAGGCGCCATAGGGCTCCGAAATCATGGACTACCCCGAATGCGTATCTAGAATCGGTGTAGATATTGGCTGACTTACCCTTAGCCAATTCACATGCTCTGGTTAGGGCGACCAGTTCAGCAACCTGGGCTGAGTGAGGTGGGCCTAGCGGTTCCGCTTCTATGGTGTCTTGGTCATCTACGACTGCGTATCCAGTACACAAGTCTCCCGAGTCTGACTGTCTATGACAACTACCGTCCGTGTAGAATGTGAGTTCTGCATCTTCCAGTGGGTTGTCACTGATGTCAGGCCTTGCGGTAAAATTTTGGGTCAAATATTCCATACAATCATGTGTATCTTCCTTTATATTAAATCCTCCTTCCCCATCACTCTCACCTTCCACCCTTTGTGCCTGACCAGGCACACCTGGGAGATACGTTGCAGGATTTAATGCACTGCATCTCCTTATGGTGATGTTTACGGGGGCCATTAGTGCCAATTCCCATCTTGTAAACCTCGCTGATGAGACGTGTCTGGTTTGGGCAGAATTCAATAAGGCTGATACTGCATGTGGCGTATGGATTGTGAGGTTGTGGCCTAGCACGACATCTTCGCTTTTTGTCACTAGCAATGCTATCGCAGCAACGCTTCGCAAGCATGTGGGGAGGGATCGCGCTACCGTGTCTAGCTGAGCGCTGTAGTATGCAACTGGCCTACTGGCATCACCGTGTTTTTGGGTTAGTACACCTGCCGCGCAACCAGCACTTTCTGTTCCGTATAGTTCAAAGGGTTTTCCATAGTCTGGCATACCTAGTGCTGGTGCCTGTGTTAGGCACTGTTTAAGTCTCTCAAATGCTGTTTCGGACTCGTCTGTATGCGAAATCCTATCAGGTTTGTTTGAGGAGACCATTTCCTGCAAAGGTAACGCCAAAATGGAAAACCCTGGGATCCAATTACGGCAATACCCACACATTCCTAAAAACGTTCAGATCTGTTGCTGGGTTTGTGGCAGAGTCATGTCTCTAATTGTTTGGATTCTATCAGCGGTCAGGTGTCTCAGTCCTTGTGTTAGACAGTGTCCCAAATATTTTACCTTAGTTTGGCATAATTGTAACTTGTCTTTGGAAACCTTGTGTCCGGTGTCTGAAAGATGAAACAGGAGCTGTTTCGTATCCTTCAGAGATGCTTCCAGTGAATCTGAACACAGCAGTAAATCGTCCACATACTGTATCAATACTGATCCACTGTCTGGTTGGAAAGACTGTAAACAATCATGCAAAGCCTGAGAAAATATACTTGGACTATCTATGAAACCTTGGGGTAATCGAGTCCACGTGTATTGGACTCCTCTGTATGTAAATGCAAACAAATATTGGCTGTCAGGGTGCAGAGGTACCGAAAAGAAAGCGGAGCAGAGGTCAATAACAGTGAAAAATTTGGCAGTGGGAGGGATTTGCATTAGGATGACAGCTGGATTTGGCACTACGGGGAACTGACTCTCAACTATTTTGTTAATCCCCCTTAGATCCTGCACTAGTCTGTAACCCCTCCCCCCACTCTTTTTAACAGGGAAGATGGGACTATTGGCAGTGCTGGACGTTCTTACCAGAATGCCCTGTTGTAGCAAGCGCTCTATTACTGGGTAAACTTCTAACTCCACCTCTGGCTTCAGAGGGTACTGTGGGATTTTTGGAGCTATCCTACCATCTTTTACTTGTACAACTACTGGAGCTACGTTTGCCATTAATCCAGTGTCTTGTCCGTCTTTTGTCCAAAGTGACTCTGGTATCTGAGATGTCATCTCTTCTATTTGGGATGGATTCCTATTTGTCATAATGGTATGTGACATTAATTTTGATGGGGAGTCTAACATGTCTCGCACTTCCTGAACGTGTTTCTCAGGTATGTCCAAGAATACACCTTCAGGAGTACAATAAATGACGCACCCCATTTTACACAGTAAGTCTCTTCCCAGGAGATTGGTTGGTGCCGATGCAGCCAGCAAAAAGGAATGCTTGGTATGCAAAGGCCCTATTGTAATCTCGGCTGGTTTGCTAACAGGGTAGTGCTGGACTTCTCCTGTTACTCCCATGGCTGGAATTGTCCTACCAGTGGTTCTCATGCCCACTGTCGAATTTATCACTGACTTGGCCGCCCCTGTGTCTACAAGAAAGTTTAAAGTTTTACCAGCTACATTAATTGCGATCTCGGGTTCACTTCCAAGGTTGGCAATTAATTTTACTGGCTGCAGATTACAGGTATGGCCACACCCCTATTGGGTATGGTGACCTTCCTGAATCCCGCTGGCAGCAACTACTTGTGAGGGAGTTAGCTGGGAACTACCAGAGGCATGCCAGTCTCTGTTCGGGGGATATCTTTTTGTTTCCCCTGTAGGTGGCTCATAACTCCGTTTCTGTGGACCCCGATCCCAATGTCGTGTGTCGTGTCGTTGTCTAGGGGGTTGGTATGAGTTTCGTGGATTCTTTACTCTACAATCTCGTGCCATGTGTCCCTGTTTGTGACAAGAATAACAAGTAACCATACTTGACTTACCCACAGGATTTGGTGATACAAACAAAGGCTGCCTTGTGGTCAGAGCCTGTATACTTACTGACATTAATTTATCACCTTGTTGTTCCCTGTGTCTGGTGATGTTTCTATCGTGATCAATAGCAGCCTCTCTCAAAGTAGCCACAGACAGACCTCGCCAACATGGTTGTGTGGTCTGTACCCTAGTCTTCAATGACTCTTTTAAACCATCCATCAGTACCGATACTGCTACTTCCCGATGGTTTGTGTCTGTTTTAATGTCCTCTATGCCTGTGTATTTTGCCATTTCTAATAATGCTCTGTGAAAATACTCTGCAGCTGTCTCTGACTCCTTCTGTTTAATGGAGAATATCTTATTCAATTTAGCTACTGCTGGGAAATACTCTTTTAACTGCAAGTTTATTCTTTTCACATTATCTTGGTTGTACACATCTGTAAGAGGTACATCATGATCTAGTCCGCAATCAGCTAAAAATTGAGTTGCGTCGACATTTGAGGGTAAACATGCTCTCAGCAATATCTGCCAGTCTTTACTGTTGGGCTCTACAGTGTTACCTAAGTCTCTGATGTATTTTTGACTGGCAACTAAGTCTTTTCTAGGGTCAGGAAATTCAGACACTATGGTCCTTAATTCCATTCGGGAAAATGGAGTGTACATGGCAATGTTCCTAATGGGAGTGGCTCCTGATGTGTCTGTTTTCCCATTTGGCACTGCTATTACTCTAACAGGTGTAATTCTAACAACCTCATTCTGTGTAGATTCTACAGGCTGTGGTGAAATAGCCTCAGCATAATGCATGGTGCCGTACTTACCAGTTGATACGACCTCACCTATCCCTCCGCTAGGGGCCTTTACTAATCTCGTGGGTGGAGCTGTGCCTACTGTGGTCTCTGCTATGGTGGCTGCTAGAGAGAGCGCTGAAATCGTTGCCGATTCGTCCTCTTGATCACACTCCTGAGGAAAGTTCAAAACAGGGTACAACTTGCACGGGTTAATACTTGCATGGGTTAATGGGTTAACATTATCATTAACATTTACACAGTTACTAAGTGATTTTGTGTTACACCTTAGTGCGTCTTTCTCCGCAATCAACTTCTCTCCTGATATATATGGTGGCGGTGGGGCCGTGGCAATCAGTTTTCTGTTAGAGCCAGATCCCGCCGCCTGAGCCAAACCTCTCTGTATCTCACCTTCCTGTTGCCACAACTGTAAATAATCATAATGCTGGATTCGTCTCTTTGTTGATTTTATGAGACATATCCTCCTCCTTAAATTTTGTAACACTTCTGAGCTGAAGCTACCTACTCTTGGGAATTTCTCCCCGTCATGTACAGTCATTCTCTCCCATTCATCACATAAAGTTTCTGTGTGACTTCCATATTTCTCACACATTATATACCTGGCCGACCCAATTGGTCGGACCACTGAATCAACCCGAACTGAGGTTGATCGCCCCCTACCTGAACAAGTGGCCCCCATAGTTCGAAAGTGTTGCTTTATTTAGCCAACTCTTACGCAAAACCAAATGTCCAAAATAGGCTGACGGTGGCGGTTTACCGAGTACCCCACTCACTCGCCCACGCCGACCAATACGACCTGATCACACCGATATGGTGCTGGCGTACTCGACCTAGGGCCCCTGCGACCTGAACCTCTATTTACTGGAACCTGCGAGGGTTATCCGAAGAACACTTACTCTTTCCAGTAACTATTGGTTGCTGGATAGTTCCTGAGTGAGCAGCAAACTTCCCTTAAAATAAAAAAATTACACAAATCACGTTAGAGTGTACAAATAGCGTTTGTGACCCCTTTACTCTAATGGTATTAGGTCAGATTACTAACTAATGTACACAATTACGTGCGGTCCAATCGTTCAGTACACAAACAACTAAGCTTATGTACGGAAAGACCAATGGAATCGAAAATTACGGCTGCGAATTCCTTCAGCCAGAGCTTATATGGCCTATATGGGTGTTGCACCAACCCTTTTCGGTGTTGTGCCTGTGAACTGTATAGCGGACTTCCTTGTCGGCTGTACCTGGACCTCCTGGACTGCTATGACCTCCTGGTCTTGTTACAGTATGACCTCCTGGTCTTGTTACAGTATGACCTCCTGGTCTGCTATACTCTAATGCTCAAAATTGTATATTTAACCAGGGATGCCTCCCTAGCCACCGTGCACGTCACTTACACGCATGTACCTCACGAGTACTCGACTTTTCTTGTGGTTCAACCTTTAAAAATTGTAAAAACACTCACTCATCACATGTACACTTTTGTTTCTATTTCTATTTCTGCGCAGAAATTTTTCTTTAGATCAGGTGTGTTACCAATTAGGAGCAGGATCTGTTAATTAAATTTCGGACACCCAAAAATAGACTTGCGTTATTTCTCGCCTCGCGTTATTTCTCGCTTTGCGTTAAAAATCAACTTATCGTGACTTGAGCTACGTGGGCGTAACCGGACGCTCCGTTGCGTGACGTACGCTGCGTGCGTCGGCCTTTGGATTGCGTACGCAAGTCTTTGTTAGAGACACGTATACGCAAAGCAAAGATCCACCGTAACACAATTTATACTTTTATCAATGTAGATGATCCTTGATCATCTACCACACAACACACTGACTTCGCCTTATCTCCCAGGCAAAACTGTGTGTTTGTCTATCCTTTAACTATGTTATCTATTCTTAAACTATGAAATAACGGCAACTCTCTTTTAGCACTTTTATCAACTATAAAACTGGCAGACAGGAGAGTGATATACGAAAATACACAAATGAAAAAGAAATGCAGATATATATATGTGTGCGTGCGTGTGTACGCAAGACAGAAAAATAATCAGTTTTAAAAGACACTAGCGTTTTGTTCTTACCTCCGGTTCCCGGATTCCTTCAGCACTCTTTACCTAAGCGAAGCAGACGCTTATCCTGTCAGCACTACGAGGGATACAACCTCCCGCCCTTTGCTGAGGGATAATGTCTGCTGATCTACCTAGTGCAGATATGTGAAGGACGGGCGAGCCGCCAATTGATAAAACTAAATATTTATCGTATATAAAACACTTCAAGAGGTCTAAGAACACTGTACGCTATCTACGTAAGAAGTACCGTAAGGGTACGCAAGTTGCGTAGCGATCGCTCAACCGTAGTCGAGACGCTCAAGCGTCACGTTCGCTTACGGCCCAGTGATCACAGGCAGGCACGCTATTGGCTGCCGACTAACGTAATGATTCGCTATAGCGTAGCGTATTCTCGGGACCACGAGGAGATCACCAGCGGTGCAGACGCTTACAACGTTAAAACCTTTATATCTATACCTTTAACACTGAGATACACAGTATACCTTAGTGTAGAGACAGAGTGTAAGTGCAACCTGGTGTAACCTGATTAACTACAAAGCTGCTTGAGCGTCACCGACGCTCAGAGAATACTTAACCCTATAAAGAATACACAGATACCTGGGCTTAGGGTCCAAAACCTATTATATGTATTATAACTATTATACTTGCAAAAGGAATTACAGTACAAATGATACACTACAATATAACATAGACTAACTAACCAGATAACTACACGGGAAATACAATACAGTACAATTAAAGGAAAATACGAGAGAAAGAGTAGGGAGAGAGAGAGAGAGATGGCTCACAGTAAGACAATATGATTACGGAGAAAACTTATGCACAAGGGGAACGATCGCATGCGCCTCGATATCCAGCTCCCGATTATCAGCAATGAGAACCGTTGATGAGAGTGAATCTGGATATGGTCGGCCTGCCTATTTATGCACCACACACAATACAATTCAATGGTCCCTACAATCTCATTGTCCATTGGACACAGGAATTCGGCTTCGCATTATAACAAAAGGTCATAGGTTGATTCATACAGGTGGGCTGTGACTGTTTCCAACTGTTCAGGTGGGTGGGATACTGGGTTTCCCGCCGCATGACTAAGTAAGAACAAATAATAGTAAATGGACATAAACTTCTTATGTCCATAACTATTCGCACAAGCGATTAATCCGCTCCAAACCAACACCGGAATATTGCTATTTAAATACTCTTCCGATGGGTACCAAACACTACTGTATGACCCCTGTTAGACCCTTCGTACAATACAAAGAGGAATCTCTCCGTTCAGGAACATGCTATGTTAACCAAACTTTCAGAATCTATCAAAGGGACCATGATCTATAAAATACCTTATTAGTGAAAATATGTAACGATTGAGTCGCACGCTACGACTACACAAACTTTACCGTAAATGCGCATACCGAGCACCAGCGGGTGCACGCAACAGCGGGTATGCGCACTCACTGGAGAGCGCACGCATGCGCAGTGCGGACCTGAATGAGGTGCAAATATGGCAGTGTGCATAGAGATATTTTTCTGACTTTGACAAGAGTATCCCTTTTTACACATAACAGCAGGCAAAGATTCCCTTTTTACACATAACGGCAGGCAGAGTCCCCTTTTTACACATTACAGCAGCAGAGTCCCCCTCTTTACATATTACAGCCACATAGTCCCCCTTTTTACACATTACAGCAGCAAAGACCCCTTTTCTACACATTACAGCAGGCTGAGTCCCCCTTTTCTACACATTAGGCAGGCAGAGTCCCCCTTATTTACACATTACAGCAGCAGAGTACCCTTTTTTACACAATAACCCTCTTGATAGCTCAACTGCCCCCCCCCCCCTCCATCCTCCCAGCAATCGATCAATGCACTTACAGTATTGCAGGGTGTGGGACAGACCGAATGTATAGCAACGTTGTGATGCTGGTGCCTGTGCAGAGCACATGCTGCCACTGGGGACTGGACTGCCCACTTCCCCCCTTGCCCGCCCAAACGCAGCGGCAGGGTACTGTGGGAGCAGGCTAGACTGGGAGAGAAACATCACACGTCTCTCCCAGTTGGCCTGTGGGAGAAAACAGGGTAAGCTGGGAGGGGGTGGAGCATACAGGGGGAAGCTGCGCTTCTGCGGCGCTGCCCACTAAATATATGACAGCATGCAGCGCCGCAGGTAGCGGCGGTGGTGAGTGGCCCTGCTGATGTGCTGCCTGACGGTGCTCCCGCAGCGCATATGCGCTGTGGGCAAGGCACCGCAGGCACACACCTAGTTACGGCTCTCATTCTTACGCCCGTATGCTTGGTGCTTGTGCCTCCTTATGCTTGGAGAGACAGAAAGAAAACATTAAGGTTGTGTTTACATAACTGTGAACTGAGGCAGACCCAGGGCTGTAACTAGAGGTACATGAGTGGTTCTGTTGCCCAGGGCACAGGACCCTGAGATGGCACCCTACAGCCAGTAGCAATGCTTCAGCACGGGCAAACGCAGGATTTCTGGAGGGAGGTTTCCAAATGTTTGCTTTTCGAGCAATTGTCGTCACTTAGTGAAAGATGCAAAATTAGCATGTAGCACACTACTAAGTGCAGTTTATGTAATACAGTACGTTAGACATATGCATCATAATGATTACAGTAAGCCACTTACCAGATTCTCTCTCTGGTGTGATGACTGAGCACTCAGATCCACAGACACACACATATAGTAAACTTGGTAGGAAAATCTGTTGCCACTGGGCATGTGCAGCAGCTCTGCACTTTATACTGTATATAGAGGATGCTGGCCAGACTGTGGGGAAGGGGGGATGCCGGGCAACTGGAATCCCCTCCTGCATTTGACTATGTGCAGATCTATCTGGAGCATTCTTTGGATGCTCTGGACCATTAACCTGTAGCCTGTACAGCTGCCTGGAGTCTCCTAAGCATAAGCGTGCGCACGGGGGGTACCTGGTGCGCACAGGCACCCCCTAATGTCTGGCACCCCTCGCATGCAGGGCCAAACATCTGGATCATTGTCCTGGGCCCTGACAGACAAGGGGCCCAGGTGACAGCTAAGTACATGTGACCCGGCGGACAGGAGCAGCGGCAGTCAGTAATCAGACAGGGCATGGAGTGCTGCACAGTAGTGAGTGACAGGCTCGATGGTGGCATTTAAAATGCAGCACCGGTCTCCAGCCAATCGGAGCTCTCGTAGCGGCAGCGAATTGGGAGCAGCAGCACCTGATTGGCTGCCGGACCGCATTTGAATTCCCGCCAGCGAGCCTGTCGCTGTCACTTCTGTGCAGCGCTCTCTTCCCTGTCTGATTACTGACTGCCGCTGCTCCTGGCCTCATTATCCGCCGGCCCACATGCAGGTGAGAGGCTAACAGTGAACGGAGGGGGGAGAGGGGAGAATTCTGAGAGTCACAGATGGAAGTGCAAGGCGAATGGAGGCAGGCTGAGAGACAGAGTGAAAGGGGGGGGGCAGGCTGAGAGGCACAGAGGGATGGGGTAGCCGGCTGAGTGGCACAGAGTGAAGGAGGGGGGAAGGCAGGCTGAGAGGCACAGAGGGAAGTGGTAGCCGGCAGAGAGGCACAGAGTGAAGGGAGGAGGGCAGGCTGAGAGGCACAGAAGGTAGGGGTAGCTGACTGACAGGCACAGAGTAAAGGGTGGGCAGGCTGAGAGGCACAGAGTGATGGGGGCAGGCTGAGAGGCAAAGGGTGAAGGGGGATGGCAGGCTGGGAGGCACAGAGGGAAGGGGTAGCCGGCTGAGAGGCACATAGTGAAGAGGGGGAGGGGCAGGCTGAGAGGCACAGAGGGAAGGGGTAGCCGGCTGAGATGCCCAGAGTAAAGGAGGGGTGCAGGCTGAGAGACACTCAGTGAAGGTTGAGAGGCTGAAAGACACAGAGTGAAGGATGGGAAGCTTAGAGGCACATATTGAAGGGAGGGGCAGGCAGTGCTCTTTCTTATTTATAATGCGCCCAGTGCAATGGGAGGGAGGGGGGCAGGGCAAAGCAAATGGTGGGCACTCCATGCGCTTGCACAGCTTGTCCGCTCCTAAAAACGGATGTGGGGGCAGGCTGAGAAACACAGAGTGAAGGGTGGGAGGCTGAGAGGCACAAAGTGAAGAGTGGGAGGCTGAGAGGCACAGAGTGAAGGATGGAAGGCTTAGAGGCACAGAATGAAGAGGGAAGGCTGAGAGACACAAAGTGAGGGGTATGGTGAGAGTTGCAGATGGGAGATGGTGTGGCAGAGAGACACAGGCAGGAGAAGATGGTGTTGGTGAGAGACACGTGGTGGGTGATGCTGTGGCTGAGAAACACGGGGGAGGGGGAGATGATGGTGTGGCTGAGAGATGCTGGGAGGAGATGATGGTGTGGCTGAGGGATGCAGGTGGGAGATGACGGTGTGGCATCACTCATTTGGTAACGATAAATGATTTTACTGTAAAGCTGCTTAGTGATATACTGCAAATGTCACACTTACAGTAAGTTTGTACTTTATTCACAGCAAAGACTGACACAAAACATCCTAATGCGTAAGATGTGGTTGCATTCTGCTGTGTTTCCTACCTCCACTAAGATCTGGCTTTTTAAAATAAATTTTATGTTGATCTGGCTTTTTCAATGTTTTTTTTTAAATGTGGATCTGGCTTTTTCAGTGTACTGTATTTTATATGGTTCTGGCTATATGAATATATTTTTTATGTAGATCTTGCTATTTCGATGTATTTCATGTGGATCTGGCTATGTCAATGTATGTGAATTTATATATATGTTTGTATGTGGAGATTTTATATATATATATATATATATATATATATAATGTGTGTGTATCGATGTGGCTTTCCATTTATATATCCACAGCTCCAACCCTGCCCACATGCCAGGTCCGCAGTCACTAAATAAATGAGCCGCCCGCCGGCACATCTCTCACATCCAAAGATGTGTCGAGCGGGCAGTGCTAGACTTCCTCTCCTAGCCCTACCTCCCTCAGTCCCCCTCTGAACCATGTTCACATGCCAATGCCTGAATTCTGGGATTGACGTAGTAAGGGTGGATCCCACTTACCCATCCTTTTCAGCACTCCCCCCTTATTTTCGCATTCTTATGCTCTCCCACTTACACTAATTGTAAATTGGTGCTAGCCACGCCCAATAGTTTGTGCTAGACTTGCCCCTCCGGCGGTGCACACCCTAATAAAATGTTCTGCACATGCCTATGGTCCTAAGGATGCTACATGCACTGCTGTACTTCCTGGTGACTGTGCCACGTCTCTCAGTGTGACATCATGGTGTGACATGACTCAAAATCTCCCTGCTCTCACACTGGGGAGATCCACACAGAGATGCATAAACGTCTGATAGTAGCCATATTGCCTCTATCACCTCCAGGTGACTGGGGCCGGTGCAAATTTCATTGATATTTATGATGATGATGATGATGATGATAGCACTATTTCCTGAAATTCGACTGATCACAGATTCATCTGAGGTTGATAGGCGCATTCTTCATTCAATGTGCCTAATTATATGATTTTATGGACATATATTACAGTGAAATTTCTGCTACTTTCATTTGTGAATTAAACTTTTTTTGTCTTTATATCAAACCCAATAGCGAATTGACTATTTATATATAATTTTTAAGACTCTGTGATAGTGTAGGACCTGCAAGAAGATGGGGTACCTTGGCGAGCGGTTTGCAGGCTTCCGTGCATTGGTCAATTCACTAACTAAACCCCCATCATTTATTTATTGATGTTCTGAGGATAAGTGAGCTTGCTATGGTGAGTGCTGAATTTTCTGTTTGTATATGTGTGTGTGTGTGTGTGTGTGTGTGTGTGTGTGTGTGTGTGTGTGTGTGTGTGTAAAAAAAAAAAACTTATGCCCTGGGTGGGTGTCAGTATTTGGGTGTAAATATTCATGACATAAACCTGGCTCCTATGCTGATGGCATAAAGTTGGGCACTAAGGATGGTGTAATGGTTAGAATTACTGCCTCACAGCACTGAGGTCATTGTTTTAATTCCCACCATGGCTCTGACTGTGCAGAGTTTGTATATTCTCCCCATACTTGCGTGGGTTTCCTCCGGATACTCCGGTTTCCTCCCACAATCCAAAAATATACAGGTAGGTTAATTGGCTCCCAACAAAAATTAACACTAGCATGAATGTGTGTGGTGTACATGTGGTAGGGAATATAGACTGTAAACTCCACTGGGGCAGGGACTGATGTGAATGGCCAAATATTCTCTGTAAAGCGCTGCGGAATATGTGTGTGCTATATAAATAACTGATAATAATTATAATCATCATCATACAGTAAGATGTGATGAATCAGCCTATGTGTATAAATACATTATTTTGCTTGCAACTTTTTACAGCTAATTGCTTTGTTATGCTTATGTGATCAACTCAGCAGGAGCCCCGGTGTGTGCCTGAGTATAGAAGCATGTATCCCAAAGGGAAGTGACTGGAAACATATATGGATACACTGCATGGCCAAAAGTAGGTGGATACCCAAACATCACACTCATGCTGTATGTGCTTGTTGAACATCTCATTCCAAACCCATAGACATTAATATGGACTTGGACCCCATTTATAACAACAAGGTGCACCAAGAGATTGGCAGGCCTGGGTACTGTGGGCATGACAGCCAGAGTGATGCAGCTTTGACTCGTCATGGATTATTACCCTATGTAGCGGGTCCTAGTTGCAGTACCATGGGGAGCATTTTGAGGGCATAGTTGTACCTGGCCATCTCTCTTCGCAGTCTTTGCACATGATTTTAGAGTGGATTTGCATCCATTTAGCCACAAGAAATGTAGTGAGCGCACTGATGTGGTGCGATAAGGCCTGGCTCACAGCTGGCATCTCAATTCATTCCAAAGTCTATGTTGGAGTTTAGGTCAGGGCTCTGTTCAGGCTAATCAAATACTTTTGGACATGTATGGGATAATACAGAGTTGATCGCATATTCATTGTGTGCATGCGGCTAAATGCAGAATTATCACTGCGGCCGGACCACCCCTCTTCTGTCATCTGCAACAGTGTAATCTTGCATCAGCACTATCCTTAGTGCAAAAGTTACATCTGAGAGCAGGGCTATGTACACTTCTAACTGACTTAATCTGTATACTGCATATATCCCCCCCCCCCCCCCCTTCACCCCCTCTTGTCTACGTGTTCCCCCCTGGCTGCTGCACTGTAAACCGAAAACAAACTCCTAGTATATGCAAGTATACCTGGCCAATAAAGCTGATTCTGATTCTCTACATAATCTGCAATTCTGTCATCATACCCTTATTAAACATTGCCACTGCGACAACAGCCCATTACAGCCCAATTATGCCCCTCCAAGTAGAGATATGACTGCAATGTGTATGACACAAATGTGCATATGCTGGGTTCATGAACAGTGTGAAAACAGGCAAGTGACAACTCTGTCAGCCTGTATATTCCCTGGTCGTGTTAAGATGTAAAGTTGTTTGCATAAAGAAGCACTAGCATTGTTACTTTACTTGTTTGTTATGTTAAAAGATTGAAATGCACATTATAGACAAAAACATGAAACACAACTTCTTGGGCAGGACATACTAAAGACAAAATGCCGCCAAAAATCTGAAAACTGTCATTTCCAGAGTATGGCAACATTTCCCATATGTACCAAGTTCCAGAATACAATACATTCCAGAGCTTGGTCCCAGTGGTCAACGCCATCTTTATGCGGCGTTACCCAATAGACACCTATGGGCTTGTTTTCACATTGTCACTGAGAGGGATCCAATTGCAGAACCATACAAGGAAAAGGGAGAATCAGATATGCCTAAGCACCAGTATAATAATCTCAATTTGTTAGTGTAAGACCTGATTTATAACCATCAGAAAATTATAATTCATATATAAAGATTCTTGGGGGTGCTACCAGAGACAAGATTTATAGACACAAGAAAACCGAAGAGGAAAGAATGTCTCTTTGTTGGCGCACATAAAGAAATTTCATTAAAATATAACTTTTATTACATCCATAAAAAGTCGTCCAATCACGAAATAAAGACAGCACATACAATACATATAGTGAATAATTTAAAAAAAAAATGATACTAAAATCAAGGCACGCTACCCATCTGCTGTATTTTAATTTTATCTCATAATATAAATGAGGATAGAGCAAAGATATTATCCTAATAGAGGACTCCTATGGGTAAGTATTCAGGGATATAATATTTGATGGGAACGATGCAGGTGAGTATATGTGATAATGAGGTGTACAAATGTAATAAACTCGTAAGTACAGTATACTCAGTCCTCATATTCACACCATTAATCTAGATTTTTCTAACACATTATATCAACTGGGAGAAGGATGGTAAGTATTAATTATATAACCACAAAACTGTTTAAGATGGTATTAAATATATAAACATAAATTCAGGTATATATATTATTATAATAACTGTACAGTAACAAGTGCTTATCCTTCAGTTAAATGCTGTCAATTAATTTTCAACTGCGTGCAGCCATTTGTTAATATACATATAACATTGTGTTCATTAAATTGACTGTATAATATCTTCAGTTCAGTGCTATTCACTACTTTGCAGATGTATGCTATTGTTCACTGATACAAATGTAACAGTATGTTGGTAATTGTTACCTTCTATATTCAATGAGCTGGGTAGATTGCACTTTGACACAATGTATCCTTACTACTGCAGTAGTATTAATTTCACACAGAGCGCTGTACAATTCATATACAATAATAACCAGTGCATATGTATTAAATAGCACACTGTTTATCAGATAGTGTTTATTCATATGTATGTAACATTGCATATATAATTGTTACCAATTAAATCCAATTTTACTGAATAAACTTTATTATTAAACGGTGTGTTCCTGTTGCTTCGATGATTTCATTTGCACGTTCATGGTTGTGTAAATCTCAGACAATAATGCCCAATATTGGCCCTCATTCCGAATTGATCGCTCGTTAGCTGTTTTTAGTAGCCATGCAAACGCATAGTCACCGCCCATGGTGGAGTGTATTTACGCTTTGCAAGTGTGCGAACGCTTGTGCAGCCGAGCTCTACAAAAACATTTTGTGCAGTTTCAGAGTAGGTCTGAACTTACTCAGCCCTTGCAATCACTTCAGTCTTTTTGGTGCCGGAATTGACGTCACACACCCGCCCTCCAAACAGCCGGACACGCCTGCGTTTTCCCCACCACTCCCAGAAAACAGTCAGTTGACACCAATAAACGCCCTCTTCCTATCAATCTCTTTGCGATCAGCTGTACGTATGGATTCTTCATTAAACCCAACGCTCAGATACGATCCGCATTGTACCCGTACAAGGCTCGTGCGCATTGCGGTGCATACGCATGCGCAGTAGAGACCTGATCGCAGCGCAGTGAAAATAGGCAGCTTGCAATCAACTTGGAATGACCCCCCTTATACAATGTATCTTTTGCAACACTGCTATCCGTACACCTGCGTTTATGTAAAGTCACAGGCAATAGTATTTACAAGCACAGCATGTTCCATGTTAATGTACTGATTAACACTTTCCTTTGAATGTATTGTTATTCCAAAATATAGGGGCTAATTCAAACCTGATCGTTGCTGTGCTTTTTTGCCCAGCGGGCGACCAGGTCTGAACTGCGCATGCGTATGCACCGCAATGCGCAGGCACGACGGAACAGGGATTGCCAGTCAGCGATGGGATGGTGCAAAAATTCTGAACGCACCGGCGATCACAAGGAGATTGACAGGAAGAGGGTGTTTGTGGGTGGCAACTGACCATTTTCAAGGAGTGTCCAGGAAAACGCAGGAGGGACCAGACATTTGGAGGGAGGGTTTCTAAAGTCAGATCATCGCACTGGAAGAGTAAGTCCTGGGCTGCAAAGAGACTGCACAAAATTAGTTTGTGCAGCTCTGCTACACTTCCGAATGCACACTTGCACAGTGAATTACCCCTCCCCCTGTAGGCGGCGACTAACTGATCGCAGGGATGCAAAAAAAACGCATCCTAGCAATCAGTGCCGTAACTAGACATTTTAGCGCTGTGTGCAAGTAACAGCATTGGCGCCCCCCACCCCATATCCAAAATAGGGCCAGTGCGCGCCATAGGCGTGCACCAAAAATATAGAGACGTGACTTCATGGGAAGAGGGCGTGACCACAAAATAATACAAATTCATATTACGCTGCACAGTGGCCTCCATTATTCAAGTTACGCCACACAGTAGCGCCATTTACACACATTACATGAGCCAGAGCCCATTTGACACATTACGCCAGGTAGAGCCCCATTTTACACATTACTCCAAGTAGAGCTCCTGTCACAAATTACGCCAGGTAGAGCTCCATTTTACACATTATGACAGGTAGAGTCTCCTGTTACACATTATGGCAGGTAGACTCCCATTTTACATATTACGCGAGATAGAGTAACGAGTTAGGGTTGGGAGGGAGAGAGAAAAAAAGGTGGCAGGTAGAGAGACACAAAATACAGAAAGCATCACAGTAACTGCATTTTTAATACTAAGGGCTTAAAAGCAATCATACAATACAGAGTATTTCTGATACTATACAATGTAATTTCTTCATTAGCAATTAATTAACCCCTATTCAGAAAATTATTAACTACTGCAGTATTATTATAACATAATTAATTAAGTTTAATTGCTTTCTGCTTTCTCCCCATTTTTTGCATGTTGTTCCTCCCCTTTAACGTTAACAAGCAACCATTTTGTTTTTTTGGTGTGTGGATATTACATTAGTCAAGCATTAGTCCCGACCTATCGCTTCTTCTGTATCTTCTCCTCCCCATCTGTTGCTTCCCCATCTCCTCCTCTTCCTGACCTGTCGCTACCGCATCCCCTCCTCTGGACCTGTCACTACCCTATCTCCTCCTCCTCCCCCCGACCTGTCACTACCCCATTTCATCCTCTTCCCCCCGACCTGTCACTGCCACATCTCCTACTCTGGACCTGTCGCTTCTATATCTTCTCCTTCCCACCTGTCGCTTTCCCATCTTGTTCTCCTCCCCACCTGTTGCTTCCCCATCTCCTCCTCCTCCCAACCTGTTACTACCCCATTTACTCCTCCTCCTCCTCCTCCTGACCTCTCACTTCCCCATCTCCTCCTCCTCCCCACCTGTCTCTTCATCATCTCCCTCTCCTTCCAACCTGTCGCTACCTTATCTCCTCTCGCTTCCCCATAATTTCCTCCCAACTTCATTTTACCCTCATACTAATAATACTATCAAATCTAAAACACTCAGCAACCCCCTCCACCCCACACACACAACTCTCACCACACCAACACCGACAGCTCCGTCACACAAACACCTCTACTGCTCTGCTTCAAACTCACACTGACAGCACATATACAGTATATGCAAGCACCTTCCTCCCCTCCCCCTAATGCTGACAACCCCTCTACACACACACACACACACACACACACACACACACACAGCCCCCCACCCTAACAACACACTTAAAGAAATCCTCACCTCCACACTTAGGGGACTGTGGTTTCAGCAGGTGGCAAACTCTGTTTCAGCACAGTCACCCTGGGACCATCCATCACACAGCTGTTCTTTATTCAGGGGTTCAGTCAGGGAGGCCACTCCCAACGCCGAGATGCTCTGCTGCGGTGTGCTGCTGACTGCTCCTCTTCTCCATTCTCCCACTACCGCTCCCAGAATGCCATGCGCATTCCGGTTTGGGTGATGTAGGGTGGGAACCAGTGGCGGAACTGTGGGAGGCAGTGGAGTCGGCTGCCACCGCGCTCCTGACCTCAAGGGGGCACCTGTCCTCCATTGCCTCCCACTGCCTGACAATCCATCGCCGCTGCTCCGAATGTGGATGGAGAAGCGGTGTCGGTGTCATGACACGGCTGCAGCAGCTGCCTCCTCGTATCCACAGAGATGAGCTGGCAGCTGGCTGCAGCTAGGGGGAGCTCCAGCGCACAGCTGATCACAGGCACTTCCCAAAAGAGCTGGGCGTCTGAAGATTTTTTTCCCTCCGTCCTGCTGCTAGCCGAAGGTAGGCACTGGAACCACCTGCCTCAAGCTGCTGCACTGTGTATGTGTGTGTATGGGGAGTGATTACTGGGAGAATCTTTACTAAATATTGGCAACACTTACTGTGTTTATGTGTGTTGATGTTTTTAAGGGAGGTGTGTGTGTCTGTGTTTTTTAACAAAAGTTGTGTGTTTAAGTGAAAAAGACGTGTGTGTGTGTGTGTGTGTGTGTGTGTGTGTGTGTGTGTGTGCATAATTGTGTGTGTAATTTGTGTGTGTAATTAAATGAGGCGTGGTGTGTGTGTACTTGTGTGTGTAGTTGAAAGAGGCATGTGTGTGTCTGTTTAAGTGAAAGAGGCATGTGTGTGTGTAATTGTGTGCGTAATTGTGTGTGTGTAATTTGTGTGTGTAATTAAATGAGGCATGGTGTGTGTGTGTGTGTGTGTGTGTAATTGTGTGTGTAGTTGAAAGAGGCATGTGTGTGTCTGTTTAATTGAAAGAGGCATGTGTGTGTAATTGTGGGTGTGTAACTGTGTGTTTGTGTGTAATTGAAAGAGGCGTGTGTGTGTGTGTGTGTGTGTGTGTGTGTGTGTGTGTAAATTAAAGGCATGTGAGTGTGTAAGTGAAAAGCATGTGAGTGTGTGTGTGTACTGGAATGAGGCATGGTATGTGTGTGTGTGTAATTGTGTGTGTATGTAATTGAAAGAAGCATGTGTGTCTGTTTAAGTGAAAGAGGCATGTGTGTGTATATGTAATTGTGTGTGTGTAATTGAAAAAGGCGTGTGTGTGTGTGTGTGTGTGTGTGTGTGTGTGTAAGTGAAAGAGGCATGTGAGTGTGGGTTTACGTGAGAGGCATGTGAGTGTGTGTAAGTAAAAGACATGCATGTGTGTGTAAGTGAAAGAGGCAGGTGTGTGTGTGTAAGTGAAAGGCATGTGAGTGTGTAATTGAATGAGGCGTGGTGTGTGTGTGTATAACTGAAAGAGGCATGTGTGTGTCTGTTTAAGTGAAAGAGGCGTGTGTGTGTGTGTGTGTGTGTGTGTGTGTGTAATTGAAAAGGCGTGTGTGTAATTATGTGTGTATGTAATTGAAAGATGCATATGTGTGTAAGTGAAAGAGGCATGTGAGTGTGGGTTTATGTGAGAGGCATGTGAGTGTGTGTCAGTAAAAGACATGCATGTGTGTGTAAGTGAAAGAGGCAGGTGTGTGTGTGTGTGTAAGTGAAAGGCGTTTGTGTGTAAGTGAAAGATGCATGTGTGTGTGTAATTGAATGAGGCATGTGTGTGTCTGTTTAATTGAAAAAGGCATGTGTGTGTAATTGTGGGTGTGTAACTGTGTGTTTGTGTGTAATTGAAAGAGGCGTGTGTGTGTGTAAGTGAAAGGCATGTGAGTGTGTAAGTGAAAGGCATGTGAGTGTGTGTGTAATGGAATGAGGCATGGTGTGTGTGTGTAATTGAAAGATGCATATGTGTGTAAGTGAAAGAGATATGTTTGTGTGGGTTTACGTGAGAGGCATGTGAGTGTGTGTAAGTAAAAGAAATGCATGTGTGTGTAAGTGAAAGAGGCGGGTGTTTGTGTGTAAGTGAAAGGCGTGTGTGTGTAAGTGAAAGATGCATGTGTGTGTGTGTAATTGAAAGAGGCATGTGTGTGTCTGTTTAATTGAAAGAGGCGTGTGTGTGTGATTGTGGGTTTGTAACTGCGTGTTTGTGTGTAATTGAAAAAGGCGTGTGTGTGTAAGTGAAAGGCATCTGAGTGTGTAAGTGAAAGGCATGTGAGTGTGTGGGTGTAATTGAATGAGGCGTGGTGTGTATGTGTGATTGTGTGTGTGTAATTGAAAGAGGCATGTGTGTGTCTGTTTAAGTGAAAGAGGCATGTGTGTGTAATTGTGTGTGTATTTGTAATTGAAAAAGGCGTGTGTGTAATACTGTGTGTGTGTGTGTGTGTGTGTAATTGAAAGATGCATTTGTGTGTAATTGAAAGGGGCATGTGTGTGTAAGTGAAAGAGGCGGGTGTTTGTGTGTAAGTGAAAGGCGTGTGTGTGTAAGTGAAAGATGCATGTGTGTGTGTGTGTGTAATTGAAAGAGGCATGTGTGTGTCTGTTTAATTAAAAGAGGCATGTGTGTGTAATTGTGGGTGTGTAACTGCGTGTTTGTGTGTAATTGAAAGAGGCGTGTGTGTGCATGTGAGTGTGTGTGTGTACTGGAATGAGGCATGGTTTGTGTGTGTGTGTAATTGTGTGTGTATGTAATTGAAAGAAGCATGTGTGTCTGTTTAAGTGAAAGAGGCATGTGTGTGTATATGTAATTGTGTGTGTGTAATTGAAAAAGGCGTGTGTGTGTGTGTGTGTGTGTGTGTGTGTGTGTGTGTGTGTGTGTAAGTGAAAGGCATGTGAGTGTGTAAGTGAAAGGCATGTGAGTGTGAGTGTTTGTGTAATTGAATGAGGCATGGTGTATGTGTGTGTGTGTGTGTAATTGTGTGTGTAATTGAAAGAGGCATGAGTGTGTGTAATTGTGTTTGTGTAATTGAAAAAGGCATGTGTGTAATTGTGTGTGTGTGTGTAATTGAAAGATGCATATGTGTGTAAGTGAAAGAGGCATGTGAGTGTGGGTTTACGTGAGAGGCATGTGAGTGTGTGTAAGTAAAAGACATGCATGTGTGTAAAAGTGAAAGAGGTGGGGGTGTGTGTGTGCAAGTGAAAGGCGTGTGTGTGTAAGTGAAAGAGGCATGTGTGTGTGTAATTGAAAGGAGGCATGTGTGTAAGTAAAATGCATGTGTGTATGTGTGTAAGTGAAAGAGGCATATGTGTGTAAGTGAAAGAGGCACGTATGTGTGTAATTGTGTGTGTAGTTGAAAGAGGCATGTGTGTGTCTGATTAATTGAAAGAGGCATGTGTGTGTAATTGTGGGTGTGTAACTGTGTTTGTGTGTAATTGAGAGAGGCGTGTGTGTGTGTAAGTGAAAGGCATGTGAGTGTGTAAGTGAAAGGCATGTTAGTGTGTGTGTAATTGAATGAGGCATGGTGTGTGTGTGTGTGTGTGTGTAATTGTGTGAGTGTAATTGAAAGAGGCATGTGTGTCTGTTTTAGTGAAAGAGGCATGTGTGTATGTGTAATTGTGTGTGTGTGTAATTGAAAAAGGCGTGTGTGTGTGTAATTGTCTGTGTGTGTGTGTGTGTGTGTGTGTGTAATTGAAAGATGCATATGTGTGTAAGTGAAAGAGGCATGTGAGTGTGGGTTTACGTGAGAGGAATGTGAGTGTGTGTAAGTAAAAGACATGCATGTGTGTGAAAGTGAGAGAGGCGGGTGTGTGTGTGTAAGTGAAAGGCGTGTGTGTTTAATTGAAAGATGCATGTGTGTGTGTGTGTGTGTGTGTGTGTGTGTGTGTAATTGAAAGAGGCATGTTTGTGGGTGTAATTGTGCGAGTGTGTAATTGAAAGGAGGCATGTGTGTAAGTAAAAGCATGTGTGTATCTGTGTAAGTGAAAGAGGCATGTGTGTGTGTGTAAGTGAAAGAGGCACGTGTGTGTGTTTGTAAGTGAAAGAGGCATGTGTGTGTGTAAGTGAAAGAGGCATGTGTGTATGGGTTCACGTGAGAGGCATTTGAGTGTAAGTAAAAGAAACATGCATGTATGTAAGTGAAAGAGGCGTGTGTGTAAGTGAAAGGCTTGTTTGTGTAAGTGTAAGTGAAAGAAGTGTGTGTGTGTTTAATTGAAAGAGGCATGTGTATGTGTAAGTGAAAGAGGTATGTGTAGCTATACTACTATTGTGAAAGTACTATTGTGAGTATGCTGCTACTGTTCACCACAAGTACCAGATATCTACATATGGCATGGGTATATATATATATATATATATATATATATATATATATTTTATATATATATATATATATATATAAAAAAAATCTTTAAACAAATGCACACTCCCCAACAATTTACAAATGGTGCTCCTTAAGTCCGTTCCTTCCCAGGTCCAGAATATGTAACTGTTGTTGGTAAAGGGCACTCAAACATCCAGAGCAAATTTATGAAAATTTATTAATTCCAAAAAAGACACACTTTTAAAATCCATATTGATGGCAATGGTGAGGGGAGAATGCTTATATATCCATAGTCATTCCAATTTTTTTTTTAAATATATCTCTATACTCCAAGAGAATTTCAACATCAATTCAGCTTTATAAGATATAGTGTAAAAATTCAAAACTTATCCGTTGTCGACCTCGGTCATCTAGTGACCGTCAAAGACTCCTGCATCAAGCATAAACCACCTTTGTTGCCACAGCCATCCACACACACCTCAATAAACAAAGACCTTAAATACCAAGTGGGAAAGATCATTTAATTATCTCAAGTAACTCCTACCAACTTCACAGGTGCTATGACATGCCTCCCAGTATGCCGGCGTGCGTTCCAGCACACTGCACATGCACCGTTTTCGGACCAACAAGTTACTTCCTGAACTCGCGTCTCCCAGGCAACACAACTTACAACGGCCGCTCCCCCCAGCATCACTCGTGAGTCATCATTTCTCTCACATCCGGGGATAGGGCTGACCAATAGCGCTGAACACATGCATATCAGTGTTTACCATGGTAACCCGTTATCAGCGCACCGCAGGTACAATCCCAGGATACACAAAAAAAGGTAACCAAACCACAATGCCTTATCAGCCTAAAAGTGTCTGACACCCCACACTTATTATACCCCAGTGAATGAATTAAATACTTCATGATAAATATACATCTGGGATGCAGGCCATTGTTGAGTTGTTATTGTCCTCGGCTATTTTCATATGCACACACACGGCATAACCATACCATTTGCAACAAAGCAAGCCGTGACAAACTGGGTAGACTCTGGTCTTTATCCAATGTATCGACCATGTCGGCACTCCGTCAGGCTGTCAGCAACAGCCGGTTATGGGATAAAGCCTGTCATATATAGCACCCCATATATAAACTTACTAACTCCTAATGTATAACTATATGAATTATCCACTTAAACGGCAATAAGGTTCATGTCTTATGGGTGTATGTAGTTTCTTAAAAACATGACACATACCATACCTATATACATTCTGAAAAACAGTTCTACCATTAAATTCTCTAACATCAATGAATATATGACCATTCACTAATGCTCAATAAACCCTTAATCTACTTATATGTGAATATAATGCTTGTATAGTTATCTGTATCCACCATCAATGTTCACAAAAAACAGCGAAAATTAATGTTGTTATTAAGTCCTCGTGGTGTCCTTGTATCAAGTCTATATATCCATTTGGCCTCCCTTTGTAGGAGTAAATGACCACGGTCACAATCCCCCCAATCCCCCCCTCCCCGACTTGTTTTAGGGATATGATCTATAATCATACTTTTCAGGGAAGCCACTTGATGACCTTTCTCCAGAAAATGTTTTGCTACCAGCTTATCACTCTGTTTGTTTATCCAAGCTTGTCTAATGGATAAATAGTGGTTAGCCATTCTTTCACGAAAAGTGGTGGTGGTCTTCCTCACATAATAAAGCCCACATGGGCATATCAAAATGTAAACAATGTGGGTAGTCAAACATGTGACATAATGTTTAATGGAGATCTTCTTTCCATTATGGGGATGTGCAAAGGTTCTTCCTGCCAACATACCATTACACGTCGTACACCCATGGCAACGGTAACAACCTTGTTTGTTTGTATTCAACCAAGTCCGTTGTGCATTGATGTCAAAATTTTTAGTAGGTTGACAACGGATAAGTTTTGACTTTTTACACTATATCTTATAAAGCTGCATTGGTGTTGAAATTCTCTTGGAGTATAGAGATATATTTAAAAAATAATTTGGAATGACTATGGATATATAAGCATTCTCCCTTCACCATTGCCATCAATATGGATTTTAAAAGTGTGTCTTTTTTGGAATTAATAAATTTTCATAAATTTGCTCTGGATGTTTGAGTGCCCTTTACCAACAACAGTTTTATATATATATATATATATATATATAGCAGACACAGAATGGTGCGGCACTCCAATGATTCACAAAGGCAGAGGAATTTAAGATGCAACGTTTCAATGCCCGTTTATTAAATTGGCATTTTCGTCAGGTATAATACAAAAACAAGGAACAGCTTACCTTAAATACACAGTATCACCCATCGTGGCGCGAATGCCGCAGCGGGACTGCACACCCGGTGGCCGCGCAGAAAAATGACGTCATGCCGTTCTGTAACAAGAACGTGCAGCGTCATGTGACTCAACCCATCACCATAAAAACAGTGTGAAAACAAAAACAAACGCAAAACATATACGGCTGACCATGATAGCGGTCCAGGGTACGGACTAAACTGTAAGAACATGTAAAGCAGCATAGCAATAAGTACATCAAAGAAATCAAAAGACTGGAGAAAGCTGAAGGCTAAGGAATAAACATCAGTTAAGAGCTATTAGCCAATACACTAATCCCAGAGTATTCATTTAAGCCCTTAGGTGAAAGAGTCCCCAAACGAAATATCCACTTTGCCTCGCACTGTAATAACTTGAGGCCACGGTTACCACCGCGTAAAGAATGGGGAATATGGTCGATCATCCTGTACTTTAGAGAAGCGAGACTATGCGCAGCCTGAGCAAAATGCCTGGCAACTGGCTGGTCACTCTTGCCAGAAACCAAGGCAGCTTTTATTGATGAACGATGGGCTGCCATACGTTCTTTAAATGATCGCTCAGTCTTTCCTATATAGGAAAGATTGCAAGGACAAATTATCTGGTACACTGTATAAACAGAATTACAGGTAAGTCTGTGAAGAATCTTTAAGGCTTTACCAGTGAGCGGGTGATAGAATGTATCCCCAGGGATTAAGTATTTGCATGTCACACAGGTACAGCGTATACATCCTAATTTACCCCTATAAATATTGGGGGCTGGTTGCAAAATATCTGATTTAACAAGAATATCACGGATATTACGTCCGCGTTTGTAACTAGGCATCAGTTCTGTATCTGCCAGTTTACAATCTGAATCAGACTTAATAATGGGCCAAAGGTTCTTGGCTATTTTATTAATCTTAGGACTAATCGGAGTGTATTGTGTGACCCATGGTAACAACGATTTTGAATTACTAGGTTTGGGTTTTAACAATGTTGCTCGATCAATACTTAAGACCCTGGCTTTGGTTTTTTGAAGCTGAGTATAATCATAGCCACGGGATAGAAATTTTTGTAGTAGGGAATCAATCTGTACTTCTGCTAATTTACTATCAGACGTAATACGTCTGACTCTAATGAATTGAGAGTACGGCAGGCCCTGAATCAGTGATCTAGGATGACAGCTAGAGGATAACAAAAGATTATTGCGGTCCGTAGGTTTTGAATACAAATTAGTTGAGATGCAGCCATCCTTAATGGAAATAGCGACATCTAGATAATGTATCTCAGTGGAACTAAATGAAAATGTAAATTTGACAGGGCTATCACTAGAATTATGTAACTCCAGGTGATGTACTAAATCCATGTCGTCTCCCTGCCAAAAAATCAGTAAGTCGTCGATATAACGACAAAAAAATATAATCCTATTTGCAATAGTGGGATCTGAAAAAAATATTGAATGTTCCGCATCAAACATAAAGATATTCGCGTATGAGGGGGCTACCGCCGCCCCCATCGCACAACCAATCAATTGTAAATAAAAAGAACCATCATAAAGAAAAAAGTTTTTTGTCAATATGAAACGAAGCAGGTCCAACAAAAATGTAATATCAGGACCAACGTACGAGCTCTGCCCACGCAGGAAGCGACCCACAGCCGACAGCCCTAATTCATGCAGAATTACAGTGTACAGGCTAACTACGTCAATAGTGAACATGGTAATATCAGCAGTAATCCTAGGAAAAGCCATAAGTTTAACAAGCAAGGTGGTGGTATCTAAAAGATATCTGGGATGATCTCTTATATACGTTTGTAATACACTATCAACAAATACTGAGGCTGGCTGTGTCAGGCCCCCACGAGCAGCAATAATTGGTCTGCCCGGGGGGTCTGACATGGATTTGTGGATTTTCGGAATAGTGTAGAACAACGGAACCAAGGGGAAAGCTGGAAGTAAAGCTTTAGACAAAGGTTCAGAGATCAATTTATCATTGTATGCTTGTTTCAAAATCAAAGATAATTCGTTTTTAAAGACACTCGAAGGGTCATGGGGAAGTAGCCTATAAGTAGAAGAGTCATTCACATGTAGCGCAGCCTGGCGTCTATAGTCCTCCAAATTCTGGATAACCAGGGCACCCCCCTTGTCCGCAGGACGGAATATCAAATTCTTGTTATTTGCAAGATTATCCAGCGCCAGTTGTTCATTAGTGGACAAATTGCCACGTAGGGGTGGAAATGCAGAAATAGCCATATCAGTATCATTTTGCAATAGACGCATGTATGTCTTGATAGAAGGATTAGTTGATTGGGGTTCAAATGAAGAGCGTGGGATCAATTTAGATAGTTGAGGAGGAATGTCTGATGGAGGAGACTGATCCATATTTGCACTACGTTGCTTGCCATAAAATTCTTTTAATTTCAATTGGCGATTAAGTCTGTGTTGTTCGACACGCCACTCCAATGGATTGAATTTGGTAGTTGGCACAAATGAAAGACCACGGGATAACACTGCAACCTCAGATGTGGACAACTCATAAGAGGACAGGTTTACAATTAAGTTTTCTTCTTTATTTGTTTTGCACCACGTCCTCTGCCTTTGGCTTTGGCCGCCGCGTCTGGTGTATCGGCGTCTCCTCTGATAAATTGTGCCCGTGTGGTCATCCCTAAAGGGTCATTCTGGCCATGAGACGAACCCGCTCCACCTCTATCCGTATCGCTAGCAGAAGAGTTAAAATCTGTAGATGACTCAGGTTGTCTTCCTGCATGTCGACGGTTGCGTCTGAAGAACAGTCTTCTATAATCGGACCCCCTGGCAGGGTATGTCCATTGATAGACAGTATTGGACTCATAATCAGCCTCAACCTTAGCCAATTTAGCCATCTTAAATTTAATCAAGTCCCTTTTATAGGTCTGGATCTGAGAATTCAATTTGTTGTACCAATCAATGCTTTTGTCCTCAATCAAACTAGGTTTGTGTATAGATTCATAAGCATCTATTTTAGATTTGATAGAAGTAACTTCTTTGGTGGAAAACTCTATAATCAACAACATTAGATCGAAGGAGCATTTATTAACAATAGACACCCACCTCCTGCAGAAAGCGGGGTCATGTTTACCAATTGTTGGTCCATTACGGACACGTAAGCCCCTAGGGTTCTTTTTGGCTTTGTGATAATCACTTAAAGAGAGTGCATGGAATTGATAATCAACTTCTTTGCGTTTGAGTCTAAGTAACTCTCGATAAATATCATCATCATCAAACCTCGTTGTCTATATATATATATATATATATATTAAGAATGCCAAATTGATTTCTCACAAATATTTAAAATGCCCGCTCTAATATATATTGTAAATGCCTGCACCTCTTATTACCATATCCTATGAATGTGCGCTATACATCGCAAAACACTGCACCCCATAAGAGAAAACAATACACCCACACATTATCTGAGTTCCAAAGCTCATTGATGTATATATTTGTTATTAAAAGGATATGGATTCAATATATATTACAAAGTACAGTATACCTATAGTTACATGGTTACACTCACACAGTAAGCAGCTAAAACATAGTTAAAACACAGTTACATATAGTTACAGTTAAATGCCAGGGATACAATACCATATCTTTCTCATATGAATTTGTCCCTCCATATGACTCTCTCTCTCTTTCCTCTGTAAATCATGCAAGACCTCCATCTCCCCCTGAGACCAAAAAGGAACTAACTTTCCTGTGTGACCAGCAAAATGTGTTAACTAGTTTCTAGGGGAGGGGTTCATGATGAGTCACGATTCTCTTTGTATATGCTGATCAGGTTCAGCCTTGAAGACTGCCAAAGGGCAGGCCTGAGTTCCCTGTCCACTGTAACATTCATTGTTCTAACAAAGTGATTTTAGCTTTTATACATGTAATCATAACTATTTGCTGCAATGTCCTACAACTTCATAACAAGTATCAAATTAATCTACACATTAAGCTGGTTGTTTTAATAGTAAACATGACCGGTCTATCTTGTTTAGTTCAAATAATACACATTCATGACATTACTTCATTAGATAATTTTAAATCATCATGATGCCTGGCGCTTGATATTATTATAATTATGTACTGTATGAAATAAGTGTTAATTCTATCTCTGTGGATTGTCCGTGTAAATGCGTGTGTTACCATATATGGCTGTGCTCGCTGTGCGTATTTGCAAGTATAGTGACTCAAATGTGTGTAGTTTGTATGTTCTCTTTATGTAATATTTTTGACTTCGACAGTCCACCCTTTGGCAGTAAACAATAACTGCCATCAATTATTAACATAAGAAAAAAATATTTTATACCACAATCGGTGACCTAGACACAAGTATGTATGCATTTCGCAAATTAGACACTTGACTATATTTGGGGAAGACAGGGAGGAGGACGAGACATCCTCTATATGCACTCGGCGGTCATGGGAACACTGGTTGGGTGTGGGACAACATTCAACCTATAGAGTATGCTGGGACAGTGCTTTGGCCTATAATGTCTGATTTGCAACGAACATTTCACACATACATGTACCTACATCTTTGTACACTGATGTTTGGATTCGATTGAGGTTCTGCTGGGTAGATGAAGAAGACACAAACAAATCGTGACAGTGACATATAAAATTTTCATGATCTACATATTCCTATCATTTTCTGAACATTGTTTCCATTTCTGGAACGTATGCTAGGTCTGTTTAATCATTGAACAAGGGTTATAAGTAGTGTCCTTCCTAAATAACATAAACCTTCGGAGTTCGGGGAAAGCCACTCATAAACCTTTCTTCCACATATATTAATGAGCTCTTTATCTGCAATGTGTGAATAGCCATTGTCTGACTGTTCCTGATTACCTCTGAACTCCATAACTACTAGACCTTTGATTTTTCTCTGATTTTAACAAACTGATCGGCTAATCCTCGGATCCCACAAGGAGATCACTCCCTCCTCCAGAACCAGCCCCAGCCCCACACTCGACTCCTCATGAAAAAACCTCGCAAAAATAGAATATCCTGAAAGAAAATGTTTGTCAGCGGGAAAGAGAGAAAAGAGAAATAGAACAAAACAACTCTTGTTCATAACAAATCAATTACAATGACTGGTCTTTCTGCAGTCCTTTAGTATGCTCAGGTAGTGTTCAACAGTGCCGCCTCTCAGTCTTCACGGAACAGAGTCTCTGGTGATACTTTTGCAATCTCTTTGCCTTGCTCTTTGAATACACAGTTCACTTGGAACACACGGTTCACTTTGCTCTCCACCTTGCTCTTTGAGCACACAGTTCACTTGGAACACACAGTTCACTTTGCTCTCCACCTTGCTCTTTGAACACACAAACTCGATGAATGTGAGCAATAAACTACTTTGTCACGAGTTCTCTCCGGGTCAGCGACCTTCTTGCAGTGGGACGAGTGGACCCAAGTCTTTCTTTCGGCGACCTTTAGTGCTGTCAACAAATCTTGGTATGGTCCTTCCCACCTGTCTATTAGGCAACCTGAGCGTAAGGGCAATCACACAGTCTCTTGGTTCATAATCAATACAGTTAGCATTTGGCATACCAGCAATCAACAGTTTCAAGTTCTTTTGTCAAGTTCTCAAATACTGGCTCATCTCAACAAGGTACTGTACTGTCACTTCATTGGTGTATTTCTGATCACTGTGCGGATCAATCATGACATGAGGTTGCCTTCCAAAAACAACCCCAAAAAAAAAAACACAAATACCAAAACCAAAACAAATTTCGAAGAGGGTGATTCGTCGAGTGAAGATCTGGGAGTGGTTCCGAAGCTACATAATACTAGTGGCAGTATCTATGATCACAATAGTACAATTTCAAGCTTTGCTCCTACTTCTAGGGGTACCATTATCTACACACAAATTTCTGCGCAATTTTTCTTTGCGGTAAACACAGCAGCATCCGTGGTGGCAGGAAATGCCTCTACCCAGTTTGAGAAAACATCAGTGCACACCAATACATAACAATAATTCCTAAAGGGTGTTAACTGTACAAAGTCGATTTGTAGTTCCTGAAAAGATCCATCTGCAGGAGGGATATGGGATGGCTCTGTTGGTATTGCTTTACCAATATTCTTCCTCAAGCAAGTAAGACAGGTCATTGCTCTCTTACCTGCATGAGAATAGAATCCTAGCGCACACCAGTAGGCTCTCATCAGCCTGCACCTACCCTCTTGCCTAGATGAGTCAGACCGTGTGCCACCTCAGCTAGACTTGGAAGGTATGCTCTGGGGGCTACTGGCTTACCCTGTCCACCTGCCCACAGTTCTGAGGACTCCTGGCCATACCCCTCGGTCCTCCAGACTGCCTCTTCCTGCAGGGAACACACATTTTTGTATCTTAATTTAACTATCATGTGTTTGCAATGTAGAGTACCATGAGCATAGCACAAAAAAAAAGAAAAAAAAGAAACATATCTAGAGGAGAGAAGGAAGAAGAAAATGAAAAAGAAAATGTCAGGTTTGCCATTCACCTACAGACATATCAGTATCTATACAAAATTTCCCTTCACCAGTATTCCCATTCTCCACCCTTTGTGCATGACAAGGCACACTGCAGTAATACTGGTGTCATCGTGCTGTTGAGATATACTGGGTTCGGGCAGAACTCTGAAGGACCTAGGCATGTGGAGTTTGAACTGTACTTGGGTCCATGTATTGTACCACCCTGTGTGAATGCAAAAGATGAAGAGGAAACTGTAGAAAAACAGAATAGAGGTTGGTGACAGATGAGTTTGTAGAGGTGGAGAAGATTTTATAAAAATTTGACAACTGGATTGGGCACTACGGGGAAGTGATTCTCTACTTGGTCTACTCCTTAAAAAAAATTCTGTGTGTCTTATCTCTACTGGGAATATCCCAGCCATCAATCCAGTGTCCTGTCCATCCTAAGTTCATAGGGAACCCGGTATCTGTGAGTTAATTTTCTCTACCTGTGATGGACATGCATCTAGAACAGTGAAATGTAACATTAGTAAGTTGCATTTATTCTGTTCTTCCCATTAACCGAATCTGTGTTTTCTATATGGCTTATGATTCCTTACTATATGTCCCTTGGTCCCATCTATGTGTTTAATAATGTGGCTTGTGTTTTCTGTCTAGGGGATCTATATTGACTATGTGTCCTACTACTCCTACAATCTCTGGCAAAATGCCCTTCCTTCCTACAAGTGTAACATATTATTGATCATTAGGAAGCTGGGGTTTGGACTAATGGGTCTTTCCTGATACCACAACAATACATTAACGTGGATGTTATTTTCATCAGCTTCTCAATGCGTCCATTGGAGCCAGTCAATTACAGCCACGTTTGTAATGTACAGTGCATCATTAAGACCCTGATATCCCGTAAGAGCCCTCATCTAAAAATGCCAAATTGTTTTCTCACAAATATTTAAAATGCCCGCTCTAATATATATTGTAAATGCCTGCACCTCTTATTACCATATACCATGAATGTGCGCCATACATCGCAAAACACTGCACCCCATAAGAGAAAACAATACACCCACACATTATCTGAGTTCCAAAGCTCATTGATGTATATATTTGTTATTAAAAGGATATGGATTCAATATATATTACAAAGTACAGTATACCTATAGTTACATGGTTACACTCACACAGTAAGCAGTTAAAACATAGTTAAAACACAGTTACATATAGTTACAGTTAAATGCCAGGGATACAATACCATATCTTTCTCATATAAATTTGTCCCTCCATATGACTCTCTCTCTCTCTCTCTCTCTCTCTCTCTCTTTCCTCTGTAAAATCATGCAAGACCTCCATCTCCCCCTGAGACCAAAAAGGAACTAACTTTCCTGTGTGACCAGCAAAATGTGCTAACTAGTTTCTGGGGGAGGGGTTCATGATGAGTCACTATTCTCTTTGTATATGCTGATCAGGTTCAGCCTTGAAGACTGCCAAAGGGCTGGCGTGAATTCCCTGTCCACTGTAACATTCATTGTTCTAACAAAGTGATTTTAGCTTTTATACATGTAATCATAACTATTTGCTGCAATGTCCTACAACTTCATAACAAGTATCAAATTAATCTACACATTAAGCTGGTTGTTTTAATAGTAAACATGACCGGTCTATCTTGTTTAGTTCAAATAATACACATTCATGACATTACTTCATTAGATAATTTTAAATCATCATGATGCCTGGCGCTTGATATTATTATAATTATGTACTGTATGAAATAAGTGTTAATTCTATCTCTGTGGATTGTCCGTGTAAATGCGTGTGTTACCATATATGGCTGTGCTCGCTGCGCGTATTTGCAAGTATAGCGACTTAAATGTGTGTAGTTTGTATGTTCTCTTTATGTAATATTTTTGACTTCGACATATATATATGAAGTGCCGGAACTCTCTCCTCCTTCAGTTAGTGCCCAGGTGCCTCCTAACAGGTCTGTGGGACCTTGTAGATAAGTCAATGAAGTGGCGCTCATGGGACTTGATTGATAAAAATAAGACTCAGGACACGGCGGTCTCAGCTGAAAGATCTTTCATCTGAGACCGCCGTGTCCTGAGTCTTATTTTTATAAATCAAGTCCCGTGAGTGCCACTCCTTCATAAATATATATATATATATATATATATATTCCTATATGTATAGGGGGGGCACCAACATTTTATCATGCCTCCGGGTGACTGGGGCGAACTTACACCACTGGTGGGAACGGCAGCGTAGCACTGCAGGTCCCAAATCTGGCTGGCAGCGGGGGAGGGGCGGGTGACGGTGCCCACAGGGAAAATGCTATTACCCTGCTTGCCCACTTCTTGTGTGCACACCGCTAGCACACACCTAGTTATGGCCCTGCTAGCGATCAGGTCTGAATTACCTCCACAGTTTTCAGTTCACACAAATAACTTCACCTAATGGGTCCTACACACTTAGCGATTACACTGAAATATATTCAGTAATGAATGAGATATCATACCTATCTTTCACTGTGTATGCACCAATGGTTCATCGTTGGTGCCAGGTCGTTTATACATGCATACCAATATGGACAATCTCGTCCATATTAGCATGCAGTGCTATGGGGCCGGGTGACGGGGGGAGTAAAGAAACTCCCCCCCCCCCCCATGGCCCCCTCTCGCCGCCGGGTTGTCCGTCGGCCGTATTGGCCATCGGACACTTCGGCGGCAAATCCGCCAGTGTCTAGGGCCCTGAAGTTTGTGATTTTAGTACTATATTGCATCATCCGACAACCCTATTGATACAAATAATGATTTGTGATTCCCCATACACATCCTCATACGTAACACAATTGGAATGGAAATTGCTCATTTTAAGTTCCTAATTTAATGTCTGCTTAATACTCCTATACTCCTGTAGATTCACTCATGTAATATTATTAGACTGGAGTAAGCAGCTTCATAAGGAACAGCCTCAGTAAAACATATAACATATATCAATTTCAAAGCAGGGTAGCGGCCATAACGCTGCTGACATGTGTTTTGTGTAGTGATGAGCGGGTTCAGATCCTCGGGATCCGAATCCGCCCGAACTTCAACTTTTTTTGCACGGGTTCGAGCAACTCGGATCCTCCCGCCTTGCTCGCTTAACCCGAGTGCGCACGAACATCATCATCTCGCGGTCGGATTCTCGCGAGATTCGTATTCAATATAAGGAGTTGCGCGTCGCTGCCATTTTTCACTCATGCATTGGAGATGATCGTGAGAGGACGTGGCTGGTGTTCTCTCAGTTTCTATGTTCAGTGGGCTGCAAATATCTGTGCTCAGTGTGCTGCGAATATCTGTGCTCAGTGTGCTGCAAATATCTATGCTCAGTGTGCTGCAAGTGCAAATATCTACGTTCTCTGCCTGAAAAACGCTCCATATCTGTGCTCAGTGTGCTAATTGCTTTATTGTGGGGACTGGGAACCAGCAGTATTATATAGTAGGAGGACAGTGCAGAGTTTTGCTGACCAGTGACCACCAGTATTATACGTTCTCTGCCTGAAAAATGCTCCATATCTGTGCTGCATTGTAGTATATAGTAGGAGGACAGTGCAGAATTTTGCTGACCACCAGTATAACTATATATATAGCAGTACGGTACAGTAGTCCACTGCTATACCTCTGTGTCGTCAAGTATACTATCCCATCCATACCTGCGGTGCATTTCAGTTTTGCACAGTTTGCTGACCACCAGTATATAATTTATAGCAGTACGGTACAGTAGGCCACTGCTCTACCTACCTCTGTGTCGTCAAGTAAACTATCCATCCATACCTGTGGTGCATTTCAGTTTTGCACAGTTTGCTGACCACCAGTATATAATATATAGCAGTACGGTACAGTAGGCCACTGCTCTACCTACTTCTGTGTCGTCAAGTATACTATCCATCCATACCTGTGGTGCATTTCAGTTTTGCACAGTTTGCTGACCACCAGTATATAATATATAGCAGTACGGTACAGAAGGCCACTGCTCTACCTACCTCTGTGTCGTCAAGTATACTATCCATCCATACCTGTGGTGCATTTCAGTTTTGCATAGTTTGCTGACCACCAGTATATAATATATAGCAGTACAGTACAGTAGGCCACTGCTCTACCTACTTCTGTGTCATCAAGTATACTTTCCATCCATACCTGTGGTGCATTTCAGTTTTGCACAGTTTGCTGACCACCAATATATAATATATAGCAGTACGGTAAAGAAGGCCACTGCTCTACCTACCTCTGTGTCGTCAAGTATACTATTCATCCATACCTGTGGTGCATTTCAGTTTTGCACAGTTTGCTGACCACCAGTATATACTACATAGCAGTACAGTACAGTAGGCCACTGCTCTACCTACCTCTGTGTCGTCAAGTATACTATCCATCCATACCTGTGGTGCATTTCAGTTTTGCACAGTTTGCTGACCACCAGTATATAATATATAGCAGTACGGTACAGTAGGACACTGCTCTACCTACCTCTGTGTCGTCAAGTATACTATCCATCCATACCTGTGGTGCATTTCAGTTTTGCACAGGTTGCTGACCACCAGTATATAATATATAGCAGTATGGTACAGAAGGCCACTGCTCTACCAACCTCTGTGTCGTCAAGTATACTATTCATCCATAACTGTGGTGCATTTCAGTTTTGCACAGTTTGCTGACCACCAGTATATAATATATAGCAGTACGGTACAGAAGGCCACTGCTCTACCTACCTCTGTGTCGTCAAGTATACTATCCATCCATACCTATGGTGCATTTCAGTTTTGCATAGTTTGCTGACCACCAGTATATAATTTATAGCAGTACGGTACAGTAGGCCACTGCTCTACCTACCTCTGTGTCGTCAAGTATACTATCCAGTCATACCTGTGGTGCATTTCAGTTTTGCACAGTTTGCTGACCACCAGTATATAATACATAGCAGTACGGTACAGAAGGCCACTGCTCTACCTACCTCTGTGTCGTCAAGTATACTATCCATCCATACCTGTGGTGCATTTCAGTTTTGCACAGTTTGCTGACCACCAGTATATAATATATAGCAGTACGGTACAGTAGGCCACTGCTCTACCTACTTCTGTGTCATCAAGTATACTTTCCATCCATACCTGTGGTGCATTTCAGTTTTGCACAGTTTGCTGACCACCAATATATAATATATAGCAGTACGGTACAGAAGGCCACTGCTCTACCTACCTTTGTGTCGTCAAGTTTACTATCCATCCATACCTGTGGTGCATTTCAGTTTTGCACAGTTTGCTGACCACCAGTATATAATATATAGCAGTACGGTACAGTAGGCCACTGCTCTACCTACCTCTGTGTCGTCAAGTATACTATAAATCCATACCTGTGGTGCATTTCAGTTTTGCATAGTTTGCTGACCACCAGTATATAATATATAGCAGTATGGTACAGTAGGCCACTGCTCTACCTACCTCTGTGTCGTCAAGTATACTATCCATCCATACCTATGGTGCATTTCAGTTTTGCACAGTTTGCTGACCACCAGTATATAATATATAGCAGTACGGTACAGTCGGCCACTGTTCTACCTACCTCTGTGTCGTCAAGTATACTATCCATCCATACCTGTGGTGCATTTCAGTTTTGCACAGTTTGCTGACCACCAGTATATAATATATAGCAGTACGGTACAGTAGGCCACTGCTCTACCTACCTCTGTGTCGTCAAGTATACTATCCATCCATACCTGTGGTGCATTTCAGTTTTGCACAGTTTGCTGACCACCAGTATATAATATATAGCAGTACGGTACAGAAGGCCACTGCTCTACCTACCTCTGTGTCGTCAAGTATACTATCCATCCATACCTGTGGTGCATTTCAGTTTTGCACAGTTTGCTGACCACCAGTATATAATATATTGCAGTACGGTACACTAGGCTACTGCTCTACCTACCTCTGTGTCGTCAAGTATACTATCCATTTATACCTGTGGTGCATTTCAGTTTTGCACAGTTTGCTGACCACCAGTATATAATATATAGCAGTATGGTACAGAAGGCCACTGCTCTACCTACCTATGTGTCGTCAAGTATACTATCCATCCATACCTGTGGTGCATTTCAGTTTTGCACAGTTTGCTGACCACCAGTATATAATATATAGCAGTACGGTACAGTAGGCCACTGCTCTACCTACCTCTGTGTCGTCAGGTATACTATCCATCCATACCTGTGGTGCATTTCAGTTTTGCACAGTTTGCTGACCACCAGTATATAATATATACCAGTACGGTACAGTAGGCCACTGCTCTAAATACCTCTGTGTCATCAAGTATACTATTCATTCATTCCATCCATGTGGCAGACCCTGTCGCTGAAGTGATGGGTTTGTTAAAGTGTGCATGTCCTGTTTATACAACATAAGGGTGGGTGGGAGGGCCCAAGGACAATTCCATCTTGCACCTCTTTTTTCTTTCATTTTTCTTTGCATCATGTGCTGTTTGGGGACTATTTTTTGAAGTGCCATCCTGTCTGACACTGCAGTGCCACTCCTAGATGGGCCAGGTGTTTGTGTCGGCCACTTGGGTCGCTTAGCTTAGTCACACAGCTACCTCATTGCGCCTCTTTTTTTCTTTGCATCATGTGCTGTTTGGGGACTATTTTTTGAAGTGCCATCCTGTCTGACACTGCAGTGCCACTCCTAGATGGGCCTGGTGTTTGTATCAGCCACTTGGGTCGCTTAGCTTAGTCACACAGCTACCTCATTGCACCTCTTTTTTTCTTTGCATCATGTGCTGTTTGGGGACTATTTTTTTAATCTGCCATCCTGTCTGACACTGCAGTGCCACTCCAAGATGGGCCAGGTGTTTGTGTCGGCCACTTGGGTCGCTTAGCTTAGTCACACAGCTACCTCATTGCGCCTCTTTTTTTCTTTGCATCATGTGCTGTTTGCGGACTATTTTTTAATCTGCCAGCCTGTCTGCAGTGCCACTCCTAGATGGGCCAGGTGTTTGTGTCGGCCACTTGGGTCGCTTAGCTTAGTCACACAGCTACCTCATTGCGCCTCTTTTTTTCTTTGCATCATGTGCTGTTTGGGGACTATTTTTTTAATCTGCCATCCTGTCTGACACTGCAGTGCCACTCCTAGATGGGCCAGGTGTTTGTGTCGGCCACTTGGGTCGCTTAGCTTAGTCACACAGCTACCTCATTGCGCCTCTTTTTTTCTTTGCATCATGTGCTGTTTGGGGACTATTTTTTTAATCTGCCATCCTGTCTGACACTGCAGTGTCACTCCTAGATGGGCCACGTGTTTGTGTCGGCCACTTGGGTCGCTTAGCTTAATCATCCAGCGACCTCGGTGCAAATGTTAGGACTAAAAATAATATTGTGAGGTGTGAGGTGTTCAGAATAGACTGGAAATGAGTGGAAATTATGGTTATTGAGGTTAATAATACTATGGGATCAAAATGACCCCCAAATTCTATGATTTAAGCTGTTTTTGAGGGTTTTTTGTAAAAAAACACCCGAATCCAAAACACAACCGAATCCGACAAAAAAATTTCAGTGAGGTTTTGCCAAAACGCGCCCGAATCCAAAACATGGCTGTAGAACGGAATCCAAAACCAAAACACAAAACCCGAAAAATGTCCGGTGCACATCACTAGTTTTGTGATAGACTTTTTCACATGCTCTCTCCCAGAACCCCCTGCGTCAGCGTGTCAATTCTATCGCAATGGACTGCGCTCATTGGGAGGGCAGTCCTTTGCGCATTTCTGGGTACATAACGCTGGCATGTACCCAATAAGTGGCGGGATGCACAGCATCATGGACAGAGGTGCCAAAAGCTATGCCGGGGGTGTGGCCAACAGGTGAGGTGTCCAGGCCCCCTCCTTACAAAATAAGAAAAAATATTTTTTATGTGCGGGCATTAGGCCGAAGCGCTTCAAAAAGACAAAATTGAAATGACGGCGCTTCACTTCAAAGGTGCTGCAACCCACCAGACAGGGTGGTCACCTGTGTCCCTTGGTATTTCAGATAATGTTCACGTATTTGCTCTAGGGACAGTATTCTCAGTCCAATAAAGAAGGAAACAAATGTCCACAACCACTAGGTTAAATGGGTGAAGAGTCCGTAAATCGTTTCTTCTGTTCTGGATGCACGGAAAATACAGAATTCACCTTTATATTGTGCCAGCAGTAGAGTGGTCTGGGAGGTTAAATAATGGTTCAGAATACTGTCAAACTCCTTGTGAAGAACATTGGTAAAAAAGCCAAGATCCTATGAATCATCATGATTTCCATCGATGTTGATTGTTATTCTTTTTCCATACTTAGTGTAGAAAACAACCATTAATTAAATTGAAAATCAACATATGTTCCAGGCCAAATAATGGTGGTATTCCAATTCCAAGCTATTTTTGTGACAAACTGGTCACTGTGTCCTCTGATGAAAGGCTGTGCTCTCTGAATTTCTCCCACACAGTGCATGTGTTGCAGGTCTCCTCACAGAATCACAAGTGAAGCCGAAGCGCGTGCGCAAAGGGGGGGCTATGATAGATTTAGTGGGTGGCGGAGGGCAGGTGCAATCACCTCTCCTCACTGCACATCACTGCACATAAGAGAGGCAGACTGCTGCTGCCTCTCTCCCTAGCCCTGCACACAGCAGCATGTGCTGCTCTGGGTAAAAGAGGCTGCTGAAGTAGCAGCGGTCAATCCTCTCTCCCTGCCTGCACGCTGTCTGCAACGGATAAGGGGGTGGCAGCAGAACCTGGGAAGCTGCCGGGCCCTGGTAAAGAGCAGACGCCCCCCCTCCCCCTTGATGCCACTAATTGCGGATGCGATGTTAGTACATCCCATCACTTATGTTCCATTTTTCTTTCCTGAATATGCTTATATATTACTTTGCATCATTTCACACAGATAACATGGGATATGCTTGGGTTTGTCGAAATGCCACATGGCTAACAGGATTACAGGTGATAAAGGCTTTGCCATTCAGTGACTTTTTGTATTTTGTTTATGTAATAGTTATGTAATACTGTAGTTATCTGCACTTCTGCTGCGATTAGGAGAGCTTGGTCATGATGAAGGTTGGAACTTGGAAGTTCTGTACATACAGTAGCAGAAGATTAGTACAGTGCATCCGGAAAGTATTCACAGCTCTTCATTTTTTCCACATTTTGTTGTTACAGCCTTACTCCAAAATTATATAAGTACATTTTATTTTTTACCTCAAAATTCTACGCACAATATCCCATAATGACAACATGAAAAAAGTTTTTGGGAGATTTTTGCAAATGTATTAAAAATAAAAATCTAAGAAATCACATGTACATAAGTATTCACAGCCTTTGCCATGAAGCTCAAAATTGAGCTCAGCTGCATCCTGTTTCCACTGATCATCTTTGAGATGTTCCTACATCTTAATTGGAGTCCACCTGTGGTAAATTCAGTTGATTGGACATGATTTGGAAAGGCATAAACATGTCTATATAAGGTCCCACACTTGACAGTGCATGTCTGAGCACAAACCAAGCATGAAGTCAAAGGAATTGTCTGTTGACCAGGATTGTCTCGAGGGTTCAAATCTTGGGAAGGGTACAAAAAAATATCTGCTGCTTTGAAGGTCTCAATGAGCACAGTGGCTTCCATCATCCATAAATGGAAGAAGTTCGGAACCACCAGGACTCTTCCTAGAGCTGGCCGGCCATCTAAACTGAGCGATCCGGGGAGAAGAGCCCTAGTCAGGGAGGTGACCAAGAACCCAATGGTCACTGTGTCAGAGCGACAGCATTCCTCTGTGGAGAGAGGAGAACCTTCCAGAAGGACAACCATCTCTGCAGCAATCCACCAATTAGGCCTGTATGGTAGAGTGGCCAGACGGAAGCCACTCCTTAGTAAAAAGCACATGGCAGCCCGCCTGGAGTTTGCCAAAATGCACCTGAAGGACTCTCAGACCATGAGAAACAAAGTTCTCTGGTCTGATGAGACAAAGATTGAACTATTTGGCGTGAATGCTAGGCGTCATGTTTGGAGGAAACCAGGCACCGCTCATCACCAGGCCAATACCATCCCTACAGTGACGCATGGTCATGGCAGCATCATGCTGTGGGGATGTTTTGCAGTGGCAGGAACTGGGAGAGTAGTCAGGATAGAGGGAAAGATGAATTTAGCAATGTACAGAGACATCCTTGATGAAAACCTGCCCCAGAGCGCTCTTGACCTCAGACTGGGGCAACATTTCATCTTTTAGCAGGACAATGACCCTAAGCACACAGCCAAGATATCAAAGGAGTGGCTTCAGGACAACTCTGTGAATGTCTTTTAGTGGCCCAGCCAGAGCCCAGACTTGAATCCGATTGAACATCTCTGGAGAGATCTGAAAATGGCTGTGCACTAACGCTTCCCATCCAACCTGATGGAGCTTGAGAGGTGCTGCAAAGAGGAATGGGCGAAACTGCCCAAAGATAGGTTTTCCAAGCTTGTGGCATCATATTCAAATAGACTTGAGGCTGTAATTGCTGCCAAAGGTGCATCAACAATGTACTGAGCAAAGGCTGTGAATACTTATGTACATGTGATTTCTTAGTTTTTTATTTTTAATAAATTTTCAACTATCTAAAAAAAAACTTTTTTTCACATTATCATTATGGTGTACTGGGTGTAAAATTTTAAGGGGAAAAAATAATTTATTCCATTTTGGAATAAGGCTGTAACATAACAAAATGTGGAAAAAGTGAAGTGCTGTGAATACTTTCCGGATGCACTGTAGCTTTGGTGGGCAAAAAAATGTAAATAAAGACTTTACACACAGACTTTACTCACATAGGCAAAATTTTGTGCAGTGTAAAATGCAAAAGTACAAAACAGAGGGAATTGCATCTATTAATATTAAACACCCACCACCTAAAAAAAAACAAAAAAAAATTACCAGGACAGGAGGGGGGGGGGGGGGGGGAGTGTCATAGGTAAGCACACATAAGACTGTGCTAATCTTATTGGCCCAGACAAAAGGAGGTCATCCTCTAAAACAGACAAAATACTCTGCTGTATGTATAATATTCTACTGCATTCTAGTGAAAAATCATCTTAGCATCAAAATGGTAAAAGTATAAAATACATAAAAACAGTATGAGTAACTGCTGATTTTCAAAAGTCTAGGTATATCAGAAACTCTCTTTAAGTATTGTAAAGGAGGGAAATATAGTGCAGGCTCTGCCATCACCTGATCCCCATGAGGACTAGTGCAGCCCGGGATAAATATTCTCTTTCTAAACAAGAAGTTACACTCCATTATGGAAAGACCTAAAGCTGTTCTTCTCTATAGAAAATGACTGAATAGTTTATTTCTGAGAATCCAGTTTCCACGGAGTAGATTCTTCAATCATTCTCTTCAATACTGGAAAAAGAAAATCATTTTCACTTTCAACTATATTGTGGAAGTAGAAAATACAGGTTTCTGGGTGTTATAGTTGGAATGCATTTACATATTCATGAACTGCCCAGTGACAGCTTTGCGTTCTCATACTCTCAGATCATGATAACATAATCAGATGGAAGGAAGGGTTGCCAGACCCTCAATGTTTAGTCTCACAACAATTACAGTGTAAATGTCTCTTAGCAACTGCAGACGAAACAGTGCAAAAAATGTAAAATTCATAGCAAGACATGGTAAAAATATACTGTACCCTTTTATCATAAAATGAAAATGTATGCATACAGAGGAGCTCCTGTTTCCACCGGGGACAGCTGACTCATTTAGTGTTTAGTTTTAGTAATGTTTGCACGTTCCATCATTTCCGTGGAAATATAATCAGCAATGAAATTATGAGAAAGGTTGCTCAGGTTTGATCTGCTAACCTGATTTCCAAATTTTGGGAACACTAAAACCCTCACCTAATCAAGTCTCATGTGACTATGCAAGGAGAACAAGTGGCTAACTCAGATGGTTCAATAATAAGGCCCTGTAGAATATCACACTGCATCATTTTTCCTATGGAATCTATTCAAGCAGTTCATGATCCCCCTGAAGCTGTCTCATTCTTCCCAGGGGCTGACACAGGGGATATGTAGGGTCCAGCCGTGCACAGCTGCCTTCTCTCCAAGGTCAGAACACACACAGGCCCAGATCCCAAGCAAAATACACAAACATATCACACAGGCAAACACAGTGACAGGAATGTAAACTTTAACAAAACTAGGGAAATGGTCTTCACAAATAGAGGCCAATCATTAGACTTCTGTTCCTTGTCCGCAAAACTCACAACAATCCAGCGCCCCTGATGACTGCCAGCACATGTCTGGTTACTGTACCTGCAGCTGCGGCAGAGTGGGCTTTGAACTGCTGCATGCTGAGCTTCCACTTATTTAATATTATTTTCTTTTGTGCTGCCCACACTGTATTAGATTAGCAGCACTTAACAAAAAAAATTGTATATAAAAGTACCACAATATTTGTATTACATTCAAAATTATTATAATATACATAACAAAATATTGCATTGGCTTATGACTACTGATTCAACTCATATTAGCTTTATTACTATGCTAGTAAAACTAATAGGCCCTACACACTGGCCGATAATCCTCAAAGATATGAACGATCTCGTTCATTAATTAACGAGATAACGTTCATATCTTTGAGTGTGGAGTCACCAGCGATGAATGATGCACGGCCCCGCGCTCGTTCATAGCTGGTGCCCCGTCGGCTGTGCATGCAGGCCAATATGGACGATCTCGTCAGGTGACGGTGGGAGTGAAGAAACTTCACTCCCCCCGTCATTGACCCCCCCTTCCGCCGTGGGGTGGCCCGTCGGCCGTATCCGCCGTCGGGCAGCGGTGCAGCGGCAGATCTTTAAATGTGTAGGGCCCATTAGGAATGGTGATTATCAATCAATGGTTATTAACCATCAATGGTTTAGTGACAATGGTGATTAGCTTCACTGGGGGACTACACTTGATGTCCAAGAGGTACAAAATGCTCTGCTCCTGGCATCACCTGTGTTAAACTATTTAATTGATAAGAAAGGTGTTTCAACACAGGTGAGGAGGATAAACTGAGATCCCTGGGTCACTTACAGCTCTCTCCCCATCCTGTCTCTTCTCTGGTTGGGAAGCTTCATCCATAGTTCATGAAATCTGATACTCATGTGTCTCTGCCTGCACTGCATACTGTCCTGGTCGCATTCTGGCTGCCTCGTTCTGCTGCTGCACAGGAGGAGAGCTAGTGATGTCAGTGTGCTCTGGATGTGGGGCCCCCTCACAGAGGGGAACCCGGGGTAGAATGGGCCCGATACAGTATGGATCGCTATTGTGCTGATATAACTATTTGGCAATTTCAGCATATTTGCGCATGCGTGTACGCTGGTGCGCACATGCACAAGGTCTTAAACAGTGTTCTTCTCAGAACACAGTCTAAGTCCTGATGGGCGGGCAGTCACGAGGCATTGACGCACCATTAGAGGGGCGCAGTCCGGACAAGGGAGGCATGTCCGGACTGTGTGTGGGACGGGCCGTGGTGATGCGAGCCTAAACATGGTGGATAGCCATTTGCCTTCACAGGAGGCTACCCTAATCATGCGAGCACTTTGCTGCTTAGTGAAGCATTCGCATGTTAGCAGGGGTGCAGGACCCAGCATGCGGGGCGGACATGCCCTGTGCTGGGTGTCCCCCTGCATTTTAGTGTAAAGAGTTGTACTTGTGGGATTTTTCGCACAACTACAACTCATGCTGAATTAGTCCCTATATCCCCTGGCTATGCCTGCACCCATATTTAATTACTTATCGCTCCGGAGTCCCGCGTCGGTGCTGCTGTTGCAACAGAAATCATTCACAAAAAGGTGCAGTGGCAGGTGCAAACTAGTACAGAAAAAGGTGCAAACTGATGTGCTAGCAGACATCAGTTTCCCTGGTGATTTGTGCATGCGCAGTAGAAATTAGTCTCCAGGTACATGACGGGCTCCATGTTTCCGTGGACATGCACAGTAGAGATTTGTTAGCAGTAACATGGCGGACACCATGTTTCCGGAGAGATGCATACCTGCCAGAGAGTCTACTGTGCCGCAGAGAGGAAGAGGCATAAACAGAGTTTGCACACGGGCCCCCTCCTCTCTTAAATTGCCCCTGAAATACAGTAAGTACATACAATCATGTAACCTCTACACAGTATAAAATAAATCTGCGGTAGTAGTCTGTCTGTTTGTTCGGGCTAATCTTGAGAACCACCAGATTTTGATGCGATTTTCACAATTCTATAGAGCATTTGTCGAGGTAGGTTTAGGTATATGAAACATTAATCTATGACAAAAACGAGCCAAGCAGTGACAACTTTAGTGAAACAAGTCAAAGGAAAAAAAGTCTGACCATCTGAGTGTTTTCTTGACTTACACTGCCTAAACCGTTAAAGATTTTACACAACAATAGACTTAATTTCATACTATGTAAAGATTTATACGTATTATCCACTTTCTCCAGAGGAGGAAAAAAAAACCCATAATGTCATCTACAAGGAAATCTTATAAGACCTTGGTTAAAAAAGCCTATCCCAATAATTTCAAAATGGCTCCTGTGCAAAACCGGGGTGGGTCGCTAGTATTACATATATTACATCAATTTATGAATCCCTATGAGACTAAGAAGTGAGCCAGTGGAAAAGTTGCCCATGGCAAACCCATCAGCACTGAAGTAACATCTATAATTTGCATACTATAAAATGATACAGAGCTGCTGATTGGTTGATGGGGAAATTTCTCCACTGGCTCACTTCTCCGTTCTTATCACTGCTTAGTAAATGTTCCCCTAAGTGGCACATTTATCAAGCCTGTTTTTCATAAAATTATGCAGAAACTAGTTTCTGCTTAACTTTAAGTTGCTATGTAGTAATAGGCTAACGCATACCTCCCAACATTCATGTGTAGAGCATAAGGAATTTTGCACGCAGCGGAGCCATGAAGGGTACATGACTGTAAAAGGGGGTGTGGCTTTGCGGGAATGTCATGATCGGAAGCAACTCTGCACATTTTCGTCACTGATGGGGCATGCCCTTCACTCTGTGAGCTGCTGATAATGCCACCAGCCCCTCTGTCTCCCGTGAATAGACGCTGTGCACATGTGCACAGCATCTATTCACCGCTGCTCTGCATCAAGTGACAAGGTGCCTCTCAAATGCACCCCCCCCCCTCCCCCCACTGCGTGACTCTGTGGCTCTTGTGTGGGTCAGCGGGGGGCCGAGGACAGTGCCCAAAAACCGGGACTGGTCTGCGCAAATCTGCACGGTTGGGAGGTATGCTAATGCATGAGATTTCTGTGAAATCTCATGCAAAAGGCTAATTACAGTAGCAGTGCAAACTGCAGTCCCCATTATTCTCAATTGGGACTATGGTCTGAGTTTGGTCCCATTTGCTTACATCTGCTTTATGCCTATAGAGGGATTCTTACAGGAGAGGGTTCATCCGGCATCAGGGACTGACACTGCGGACATGTGCAGTATCAGTTTCTAAGGAGGAGTTTTCCAACAATTGTAAAGACTCCTCTGGTGTGCAGGCTGTAACTCGCAGGGACACCAGTTCTTGCAACCACTTTCCCTGCAAATAATTTTTAGTATAGAGGAGATTGTTTTGTTAGAAAAAAAGTAATTTGTGATATGGACTAATAATAATTGCAGCACTTCCACAATTATTAATACAAAGGCTCCTAAATATGTTTTTGGGGAGGATCACAGCTATCTTTGTGATTGAGTGATAAAAATCACCTGCTTGTCTGCCTATCTCAATACTGAGTCCGCTCTTCATGAGCGAAAGAAAAGTTCAGGGACTTCTGCAGTCGAGGAATTTTCATGCTGATTTAACTGAGTACTGGGGATGGGGAAGGGGGGGGATTAGACAGGAGCGCCGGCTGCATCAGCAAGGAGTGACTAGAAAAGATCCATCTCCCTTACAATTTGCCATGTAAACAGTACGTTTACAAGACATTCTGCACCAGTACACCATCCTGGCATAAAGTTACAACAACAAGAGCCGTAAAAAGGGTATTTTTGCTAAATTTCATATTTGCTACAGGATGCTACAATATGGGGATGGTGGTTCAGATGGGGAATGAAGGGTAAGCAGGAGATATCAGTGATTTATCCAGCATTACCAGGATAATGAATGCACCGAGTACTTCAAATTTTCAAAATTAAGTAGAAAGAACTATTTTCAGTTCTAATTACTGATGAGGTATATGCCCCCATAGGTGTGCGCAGGGGGTGGGGGCCTGGTGCGCACAGGCACTCCCTAATGTCTGGCACCCTGATCTCACATGCCTGATGCAGCGATCGCCGAGCAGGCTGATTACTGTCCCCTCTGCCCTGCACCCTGTCAGGACTGTATCACTGACCGGACGCCTGGGTTAATCAAGGGTGCCACTGCCACCGGCTTTCAAATTCCCAGCTCCACCTCCATGTACAAAAACAGTGTGATGTGACGTGATTACATCATGCTGCTCGCACGCCCACCCGTCACACGCCCACCTCTCTCCTTCTATTCCATGCCAACACCAGCCACTGATGAGGAGCAGCATGCAGCCAGCGTTCCTCTTAGGAAGACAAATTCAATACTGGCAGGCGGTCGGCAGCAGCATTGACACGTCATTCGTTTTTCCAGCAGCAGCAGCAGTACTAGTCTGCGACTGTCAGTGTCAGTGAGTGACTAACTTGTAAGTAAGCTGCTGCAGCTTGCAGGGGAAAGAGAGGGGGAACCAGACCAGGCTGAGGAGGAGCAGTGTAATTGCAGTGAGTGCCATCAGGGGTGTTTGTTTGGTGCACACCACAACATCTGACAATGTATCTGCTTTATTAGGATTGGTACAAGGGTGGATATTTTATATGCGTTGACCATCAATAGATGGTGCTAGACATGCCCAAAAGGTGGTGCTAGACACACCCCTCCAACTGTGCACCCCCTAATAAAATGTGCTGCGCACGCCAGTGTATGCCCCTAAATTTTCAATTCCAAGTCAATGTATTAGTTAGTTGTCCATCTGAAATGTTAATGGACTAAGGGGCTAATGCAGTAAGCCCCGCAGAAGTGCGGTAATCGCTATTTGACGATTTTTGCACTGCTCCACATGCACGCGCAGCGGTGCGCACATGCCTGAGGTCTTACACTGTGATCGCACCCATCGCAGTTTAAGAGCCGGCAGGGGGTGGTGACAGGTCTTCAACACCATGTTTTGTGGGCGTTGATGCTCCGTTTGGGGGGTGGGGGGGGCGCAGTCCGGATGACGCAAGGGGGCCATGGCAGCTGCATGACATCACATGCAGCCGCTGTGACCCAAAAGATGGTGGCCCCCCAACTGCCTACACAGCTAGGCAGGGGGCTACCCTTATCATGCGAGAGGTTTGCTGTTTAGCGAAGCGCTCGCATGTTAGTGGGGGAAGGATCTTGCCCTGTGCTGGGCGGCCCCCCCGCATGCTAGCGAAAGAGTTATAGTTTTGCTACTTTTATCAAAACTACAACTCATGCTGAATCGGGCCCTAAATTAATTGGTCAGTAACACATCACAGAAGGGGTTAATAACCCAAGCTTGCATTAATTTCCAAAACCCAATCAAGGACTGTAGGTATAGAGTAAACTAATAAATGATTAATAAAAATCTACCAAACTGCGTTGTATAAAAAGCCTGTACAGTGAAAGTCGATTTATTGTAGCATGCATAAAAAGTTCTTCTAAGTGGCTAATGTATTGCAGATACATTTTTATTGGTATTTTCAACACTTACGGATAATTGCGCAGTTATTTTTTTATTGCAGTATATTGCATACCTAGTCCTTGTTATTAATATGTGTTGTGCTTTTATGACTGTTTTTAACAGTGTAAATTAGACTCAATATATTAAACTAAAGTGTGTATTCTACACAAACTGAGCAGTGAAAGCAACATGATAGGTCTGTATCAGAAAGTGATGAATTAGGTGGAAATAACAATTATTTGTATTATTTTATCCATCACACCTGGGCATCAAGTCATTATATATTTTACTCTAAACACAGTTAGCAAAACAAATATTGTTGTTACATAAAAAAAATGTAAATTATAATCTTGAATTAGGCAATAAACACATAACTACTTTTTGAGTCTAATACAAATCAGACATTTTTTTCTGTTTGTTTTTATTGATAATGAATTACTTATTACATGAGATATAAACTGAAGCTTTATTGTCACCGAAATACATATAAAATGAAATCTAGGGCTCATGCAGTTTTACTACACTAATATTAGTACAGAGGGGAAGGAATGCCATGTTAACACGTATTTACTGTCAGGCAGGCAAAAATATGTTTTTAATTAAAAAAAAAGACTTTGCCCCTTTTCCTAGCGGGATTATAATTTTAATAAGCAAAAAGATTAATATGTGAATTAGTATTTTTCAGAAACCACATATTCAAATGAGGAAAATGTCAGTTTGTAGCATTCAAAGGACATGTACTCTATATACACTAATGTTCATAATAAAACGATGTATAAAGTGATATATGATAATGCTAATGATAAATCAGTTCATCACTTTATCATTAGCAATAGTGTATATAGAGTACATATCCTTTATGTAGTACAAAGTGAAATGTGCAGAAATAAAGAAAATTATATTTTTAATTCTATCATACTGGGAACACTGATTGGTAAAGTAAATATGGGATTCCAAAGAAGCCATTTCAGCAATCTCAATTTTGTTACATATAGTACCCTTGCCCTTTTTCAGTGCAGGGCTGCGGGCTTCTGTGACTCTTACCTTCAAACTGTGTTGAGAATCCAGGGCCTGTTTTTCATTCTCCTGGTATCACTGTTATATTGGATACAAGCTCAGACTGGGGGAGCTTGAAGATTGGGGGCATGAAGAGAAAGTGTGTTTGTAACTTTTCCTTTACTTTTTTTACAGTGTTTTGTATTTGAGAACTATTTTTTTTTACAGGTGGTGAGTGTGCCAGCAATGCGTTTATATACACAGCAGGGACATGCGGTGAGCTAAATGGCTCAGGAGGCACTGGTTAGCACCAGAACCAGATTTACACGCAATATATGAGCCAAAGGGTACATCTGGTCACTATACACAGGAGCAGTAATATAAACTCCTGGAAATTTGGTGAGTTTTGATCAGAGATGTGCGGAAAAGATAGGCTTTGCCTGCCATAGAACTTTTACTCCAGAGTTTTGGATATAAAAATTATTAGAATAATGCAAAGAAGACATTTCAAACATATTCTTTGTATTTTTCATATACTTTATACAGTCAAAACTCTGGTGCAAATGTCAATATGACAGGAAAGGCTCTGCCTCACCTGCCTCACCCCACCGCACGTCACTGATACAAAGTTACCATTAAAATGTTTAGACCTACAGATGAGCACAATTTTGAAAATAAATTTTCCATATCTGGCCACCAGAATGAATTGATCTGAACGTTCCAGCTCAGTTCATTCTGTAAATTGCAAATGTACAAATATACACTATGAAATGGCATTCTGGAAAGCGATAAGCAAAAATGGAACTCAAAGTTTGTATTTACATCATTAATTAATTTTCCTGGTTTCATTACATTTATTATATTATTCATTTTTTATTCTTCATTTTATCCATGTGGCACCAGCTTGTATCCGAGGAATAGGAACATTTAATTGCCAGTCAGCATGCCTTCTTGTTAACATATGGAGCTTTTGGGGAGGGGGTTTATCTACATTTTGTTGTGTCAATTTGTCTTCATTATTGTTGCTTCAATGAATACATTTTGTTTTCTTAGTTTGTACTTGTATTGTTCACATGTAGTGAGTGTTTCTCCATTCTTATGCTTGCTTTGTAGAAGACTGCATTGCTACAGCACCACACCTACCAAATGTTTAGTTGACGTCTGTTTAATACTGAACTGAACTTTTATCTTTTCATTACTTTTAAGTAGCACCTGTCCTGTAAATACAATGTGGGATGTCAGCCTATCCCTGCAAACCTTACATATTTAACATACAGTGGGCGGAGCTTGGACTGTCATCCCAGCATTTACAGCACTGAGCAGGGCAGCATCAGAGGCGAGATTGGGCAGAGAAGGAGGCGGATTATTCTCCTCAGCGCCAGCCTTTTGACAGCATCAATCCGGGGAAGGTTCGCCCAGAGCTGCGGCCTGACAAAGATTACCAGCGGTAGACGGAGCATGTCCTGATGTAAGTCTAATTGGTAATCTTCTGTGATAAACTAACCTGTTAACTTTAGATATATCCCGTTGTCCAGAAAATATGACACAGAGACTACAGATTCTTTTTGGTGTGTTTTCGGGCGGTTTCATGGAGGGGAACTTTGATGCGACCAGTTCTCAACAACATCCTACCGCAAGTGAGCCTATTTTAAAAGCAGTATTAAATTTGCTTAAATACCAGTGCTTTTCATCTCTTTGTGATTATACTTGCAATTCCGTAGTGCAGCACGGGTATTCAGCTAGTACATATATACATAGAAAGAGAGAGAGAGAGAGAGGGGGGGGGGGGAGGGGGGGAGAAAGAGAGAGAGAAAACCTCCCCTTGAAAATCCTGCATTTGCCCCTGCCCTCCAGCCCTCTGCAGTGATGCTACTGGTATCTTAAGCTCAGTTGCTGCTTGGCTGGATCTTGAAACAGTGGAGCCCCTTTTGGATGTTCACATCCTGAAGAAAAGCAGAACAATGGGGCCTGCCCCCTGACTATCCCCCCTCCCCCCCACAAACAGACCAACCTTAAATAAATAGCATTTTTGGTTTAGTAAGTAGTCGCTTTTGCAGCAGTTTAGAACAATTACATGTAATAGTTATGCCTGTATCTCCTGATCCAAAAGGAGAGCTTTCAGTATATGTACGAGACACAGGCAGCATTGCCAAACAAGAATAACAACAGGAAAACACACATCCAATTAATAGCATGGCTATGATGGATATTTATTCCAGGCTCCAGCCAATGCAGGTTATTCATTAAGATGCAAACCTGCACTAGAACCATAATAATTGTCAGACAATTGGGTTTGTTGTATGATGTATACTAGACAGAAGCATTTGCTTATTGGTTGCTATGGTTTCTGTGACGATTTTCACTTCTGAGCAAAGTCAATAACCCTCAATGTCCATTTTTAGACTAGAAGGGACTTGGGACAAAATAAAACGCAATCTGTCCTACACTGACAAAAAAAACATGTGAGACTTATACTGCATTGTACTGAAATGCTTAATTACTATGCAATTTATTTTACATTCAGGCTACTACAGTATTTACATATGCTTTCCCCCCCCCCATGTACATATAAGTAGGTCCCAAGCAAAAACTCATGAATTCATATAGAAATTGTCATTAAAAAAAGTAGCCATTACTTCAGAGCACATATTAGATTACAGATAATTAGCACATGTCACCAGAAATGCATATATATTGTACAGTAGTTAGCATCAGGGGCGTATCTACCCATTGGCCAGGATGGCACTCGCCAGGGGCACCAGGCAAGGAGGCGGCGCCGCCTGGCAGTGCCATCCACGTCCAGGGTGTAGAATCCAGCAGTACTGTCAGACTTGGTGACTGTCTGTTAGTGCCGGCGCCAGTGTCAGGTGGCAGCGCACCGCACCGCACCTCACTTGTAATCAGACTTAACATAAACTACAGCTCCCAGCATCTCTTGTTGCTGGAAGCTGCTGTTTATTTTGAGTCTGACTGATCAATAGTGCAGTGCTGTGCCGCTGGACACTGGCGCCGGCAGTAACAGACAGTCACAAGGTACAATCTGGATTAAGGGGGACATTTACTAAGCAGTGATAAGAGTCGAGAAGTGAGCCAGTGGAGAAGTGCCCATGGCAACCAATCAACACTGAAGTAACATCTATAATTTGCATACTATAAAATGATACAGAGCTGTTGTTTGGTTGATGGGGCAACTTCTCCACTGGCTTACTTCTCCGCTCTTATCACTGTTTAGTAAATGACCCCCTTAGTGAGGGGAGGGGTGGCACAAGACTGCACTGCACGGCATTGACCTTCGGGAAGTGGACAGAATGGAAGCAGGGGGGTGGGGCTACACGGCACTCTGTCAATGCCAGGCAACCCAGCAGCATGGAGGAGAGGGGGAGAGTACAAAGAGCTACTAAAGTACATGCATTGAGTGTACCCTGTCTGTGAAGTGAGGGGGGTAAACACTATATAGTCTGTCTATATGTGTATCTGTATCTGCATTTATGTATGTGACTATGTGTGTGTGTGTGTGTGTGTGTGTGTGTGTGTGTGTGTGTGTGTGTGTGTGTGTGTGTGACTATCTACTGTATTTATGTGTGTATTAGTGTGTGACTATGTATGTGAATAAGTGTGTAATTATGTATGTATGTGACTGTATATATGTGTGCATGTGTGTAACTATTTGTATATACTGCATGTGTGACTGTACTGTATATCATATGTACTGTATGTGTTGTGTGTGTGTGACAGTATGTATGTAAATGTATATGTGTGTGCCTATGGGCGGGAAAAGCAGAATCTGCAATCCTTTCTATTGCATGCTGGGGGATGCTCATCCATCGCAGGGCAAGGCCGTCCAGCATGCTGAACAGCCTGCTCAGCGACTGCGACCGCAATTTTATTGTGGTCGCAGCAACTGTGGACGACCCCCTACAGCTGCAGCTAGGCTGCGTATGCAGGTGGTCTGCCGCCATTTTTCACACAGGGGTGGCTGCGTGTGATGTCACTCAGCCGCCCCTAAAATGCAGACGGGCCAACCCCGTTTTCCCCACACCGCCCCTGCAACGGCCCATCCCCGCCCCCTGCCCTCCCCGTGAACGCCTCTGCCTGTCAATCAGGCAGAGGTGTTTACAGCCAATGTGATCCAATCGACGGAGCGCTGAGAACAGAGATATTGCAGTCGCATCCCTGAATGCGGTTTGACCGCATTCCACTTATAAAAATAGAAATATATTTCCTAGCACTGGTCCACATTTCTATTTTCTATTTGCATTCCACACATGCCTTCTATAGACAGTGTTTCCTATAGAGGTACTATTGTGTGGCATAACTTGAATAAGAGCCACTACTGCACGGTGTAATATGCTACTGTGTGGCATAATTTGAATTGGAAGTACTATTGTGTGGCCACGCCCCTTCCCTACAAGGCCACACCCTTTTTTGATACACCTTCCTTATTTCAAATATGTATGTGGGGGGGGGGGGAGAGGGGGCACCAGCCCTTACTCTGCCAGGGGCGCTCGGATCCCTAGATACACCCCTGGTTAGCATGGCACACAATTTACATCAGGAAAGAGATCAGCAACTGTGGGCAATGTACAGTATTTTAATCATACAACACAACTAGAGCTTTCCATGAGACCCCACTTTCCCTCCTTTCTGGCTTATATCCAGAAACAGTACTTCCTATTGTTCCACTGGTTAGTAGCTCATGCCTCACTCTGGCTTACGGTTGGCCGTTGACCATCAATGCCTAACAATTATTAATTGTTTCTTGGTGATGTTAGATGGTTTTACCATTGGTGAGAAACCTCCAGTGTTGTACACTGGTGGTGGAGGTCTAGTGATGGATGCGTGGCTGTGATCTGTGCACGTGTGGTCAATGTCTCATTGGGACGACTTTATAACAGTGAAATTTAACAGAAACATGGCCTGATTCTGAGTTGCAGGCAAAGCTGATGTCCACAGAGTAGATCATTTTCTACTGCACATGTGTACCAACGGGGTGCTTGCAAAGCCGCAGTAGCAATTCAGGTGCACGTATGAAGATCTGTATAGGCAATGTATGAGACATTACTGGGTGGTACTACCTGGACTGATGGCAAAAAAAGGGGATGGCAAAAAAAGCTGCATGCAGAGATAGCATAATATATGTGTTATGGGAGTGTAGTGGGTGTGACACTGCGAGATGCTCAACTGCTCACATTACCATAGGGCTGGTGCAAGTTTATACTTCTTGTGCTGCCGAGGTTGGGCCACTTCTACAAAATTTTACAGGGCCACTTTTAGTTCCCAATCCACCCCTGGTCCAGACACAACTGCAGCAAAAGACGCAAAGAAGGTCGCAATTGCGTATAATCAGGCCCTATGAGGAGGTATCCCACCCCCCTCAACAGACCCCACCCCTATTAGGGCTGCTTCCATAAAATTCCTGGGCCTAGGTTTCACTGGGTGGAATAATTGAGAGGAAAAAAAGAAAAAGGTTATTTCACAAAACTGCAAAAAAAATATCTAGACAATAAAGGATAAAAGACAAAATAGCATAAGGGAGAGAAGAGAACTAGTGATGAAATACTGAAGGCAGATAAACAGATAAGAGTAAATTTATCAGTCATATTTACAGCATAGTAACAGCTAATTTTATATTGTAGCAACACACACAGCCTCAGATCTTATTTGCTTGAAGAATGAATTTATAAGGATTGGATAAACAGAGGGTAATATTAATGGACTAAAGATATAGTGCTGTATAAGAGGACGGTGATGAAAGCAATTTTCCTTTGAATAATATTGTTGCTGAATATTCAATCATTCAAAATGTAGCATGAATGTAACAGCACTGTAGGTGTTTAACCCTTCTCCTGCCATCAATGTAAGATTTACAATAAATGCTGAGGAGGATTATGGCTCCCAGCCAGAATACTCCCTGAAGACCACATTTAGGGGGTCACTCCGACCCGGTTTATCGCTGCTGTGCAATCGGGTGCGGAATGCGCATGCGTGGCGGCCGCAGTGCGCGTGCGCGACGTTGCCCGGCGACAGGGGTCACCGGGTTACATCGCGTCTAGAGAACAAAGCGGTCGCAGAGCGGATCGCTAAGAAGATTGACAGGATGAAAGTGGACCTGGGCGTCTCCACAGCGTTGGCGGGCGTTTTTGGGGAGTGGATTGGAAAACACAGGCCAGAACAATGGAGGGCGGATATCTGACGTCAGAAGCAGCTTCAGCATCGCAGAGATAATCGCACAGGGTAAGTAGGTGTAGGGCTGGTCAAGTTCTGCTTGAAATTTTTTTCGCTTTGCAGGGCTGCACAAGCGATCGCAGCAGCAGCTAAAAGTTGCTGGCTGCGATCAACTCGGAATGACCACCTTAGGGGATTATCTAAAGGTAGCTGCCTTTGTGCTCAGACCATAGAGGGCCTGATTCTGAGCCATGTACAATGCTGAGGTTCATGGAGTTGAAGGATTTGTAGCTAATGTGCATGCATGAAACCCCTAAAAAGTGGCACTGCACATGTGTCCCAATTGTGTGCTTTCAGAGCTGCAGTAGTGCTTCAGGAACATGCACAAAGAACTGTATAGGCTATATGGGGTAATACTGGGTGTTGGCCAGGAGACAATATGGCAAGAAAAGGGCCCACTGAGGTACCGCTCACATAGGAGGCCACACCCAGGCAGAGATACCACACGTGAAATGGTGCAAGCTTCTGTGGTGAGACCACTGTTTGTGTCTTTACACACTAGATGGTAATGCAGCGTCTGTAGATGCTACCGGTGGACACCTCAGTCCTAACACATGCATGAATGTACTTAGGGGAAGGTGTTTGTAGTGGCGATAGTGTAATGCCGTAGACACAACTGCAACAAAAGACATTAAATCAGCTGCATGCAACTCAGAATCAGGTCCAGACACATCTCATGAAAGCATAGTGTAGTAATGGGCAACAGATGCCTCAGCAACAGGGCCGTCTTTTCATATGGGCTCAATGGGCTCTTGCCCAAGGGCCCCAGGAGTCTAAGGGCCCTAGACTGATAGCTGAGGGTCCCCTATTTCCAGGGGTACCAGATTTTTGAAAATCGGCCCTGGGGAACCGGAGATATCTGACTTCAAAGCAGTGGTCCCTATCCAAGACTGTTCATTGCTCTTCCCAGCCAGATATCTTGGGTTCTGTCTGTTTTTTTTAGAGTATTCCCCAAAAGATGGGACTCTCCCCTTTCAGTGGACACTAGCTGCTTGTCTCTACTATGCCCAGAACCGGAGATATAAGCCTTCAAGCAGCTGGTCCCTGCTCCAGCTCCACACATCTGGTTTACAGTTTTATATTTTTGCCAGTGGATTGCTCTGGCTCCTGAATTCTGATCCCCAAGTCCCAAGAACCTCTTGAAAGATGGGACTCTCTAGTTTTTTATCGCATTAAAAGCTAAGAAATCTATTTCCAGGAACTGGAGATATCTGCAGTCAACCAAGCTGCCATTCCCTTGAATATTAAGTCCACTCCACTATCCACCCCTCCACTGCGTATTACACACCCCCTACCACCCTAGAAGTTGTGTACTGGTGCCCCTTCATTCATCCCAATGCCTCTTCTACAGTTTAGTGTTCTCCCTCCCACCCCATCTTACACCATCTGTGCATTACAGGAGTAATTAGCAGAAATTACTGCTCCAGGTCCTACATACTGAGTGGCAGATAGAACCCCCCCTACCACCCATGGGACATCAATGCTGCTGCTGATAGCACTCCCCACCCCTACCACTGGAGGATGGGTAGGGGGCCCAGTGCATTGCTGTGCCCAGGGGCCTACACTTCTGTTAAGACGGCCCTGCTCAGTAAGCCTCCATTTGTGTTCCCCAAGCTCTGTGATCCGCTATAACTTATTGCCTGATTCAGAGGCGAATGCAGTTGCTTCTGTGTCTTCGGTAGCAGAGGATCTGAGAGTTTATGTAAATACTGCAGTAACCATTTTTTTCTATAAAGGCACCCACTGCCGGCTTCCCAGGTCCGCCACCTGCATCCAAATTACAGCATCAAATCAACATCGGAACCATCTCACCGACCGTCAGACATCTTTGAAACCCTAAGGTTGCCCATAATGAACACTGCAACTAAGCTGCCGAGGCCAGTAAATCTGTGCCCAACAACGCAGTCGCTGGCCTCGGCACATCCCAAAAATGGGGTAGACACATGCCCCCGTTTTTTACAAACATACCTCGTTACTGCGCCCAAACACCTGCAGCCTGTCAATCAGCATTATACACTGCGGCTTCTGCACATGTGCAGAAAAGAAAACATTGGTCATTTGCAACCAAATCAGGACAGCGTACAACTCTGAATGAAGCCTTATTCTTTGCTTCTCTGTGAGAAAAAAGAGGTTTCTCCTGGAATGGTCACCAACAGACACCCGGGACAACACCACAGACCAAGAAGATTTAGCCTCCTCAACCCATGCCTCTTGTGCATCTGAAAAAGAACAAAAGAGATATTTGTCCACCACCATAGCTGACAGAGAAGCTAAAGGAACAGCGTGCATAGTAGCGAAGCAGGCATCTCAGACCCTTCAAAAACTGCATGAAGCTGAAGGCACGTGGGATACATAATTGATGCGACAGGTACTAAAAGGCAAACAAACCTAAGGCTTGTAAGAAATGACTTGCAATAGAAGTTAAGGGCCTGAATCAGCTATAGAAGCTATGGCCAATGTTCCATGCAAGAAGGCATTCAATGTTCTATTTTCAACAAAGTGCGCACGGTGCCACTGCGATCTCGCTTGCATTGAGAATTAGAGGGGGGAACCACAAGGTCAATTGGGGATGAACGAGCGTCTCCATTCAATCCTTTGGGCAAACAGTGATAGGCTGATCCCGGGGAGACCAAAGCCAATCAGGAAACTGTTGCTGTGGCAGGGGCTCCTGTTTGGCTGCCGGGTTCCTCTAGTACAATTAGTCACGTGGAACAGAGTCAGATTTAGACCTCATGGGGCCCAGATAGACCATTGGTTTGGGGCCCCCAACTATCATCAACATTTACTAAATTTCCCCCTAACCTACCAGGGATTAGAATATACATATTCCTCTCTTTACACCCAAAGCTATATTAAAATAGGAAATCCTTCTCCAAAGCAAGTAGAAACAGTAGCCCAAAAGAGTCTTACCCATACTTAATAATAAGGAAAATCTAAATAAATGTAATTAAACACTAGGGGTAGTTTATATCATACTCCATTAGTATTAGGGATAACATACATAATGTAAATATATATATATACAACATTAGGTGAGCTGGCACCTGAGGGTTGAGTCAACACCCTGTGTTACAAAAGGCACTTATGGTTCACACCTTTAAGAGTCAAAACATGGTGGCAACATGTTCCATCATAAAATGTATTATATATACATAAAAACAAGTTCAAAGTCCATGGTTCATTTGTAAAAGGAGTAATAAGTCGCTCCACACTTAGTGTATTTCCGTTTAAGATGTTAAGGACAATAGTAGCTAAGTCTCTACAGTCTCCTCTTTTTCTTCAATATATATTCAGAGGTGACATCATAAAGGAAGAACAAGAATACCCAACGCGTTTCGTCTTATTATAAGAATTCATCAGGGGTACATCTACAAGCATAGGAAACCCATCTTATTAAAATATACATACAACTGTTTATAATTGAAAAAAAAAAAACATAAAGAGGAACATATTGCATACAGAGTATTGACATGCACGACAAAGCATAATTGAACAAGATAGAAGGAAAAAAGACCAAAAAAGTATATTCGGAGACATCATAATTACATGGAACATACCTTAACTGTATGGTAAGTATTATCAAAAATAAGCGGATATGGATACCCGACATAGCGATATAAAAAACCCTTAGTATCAGAGGGGCTTTCTATTTGAGTCGTCCGCCAATCCTAAGAATATATATTATATAATGTATCAGTACAGATTCTAGTTTAACAGGAAACGGACTTAATAACCAATAATTTGAAGCACATACCTCATGGGTCGACTACTTGAAAGTGAAATCTAGATACTCAGGTGTAGCAGGAATTCACTTAGGTGAGAACCTGGTAATTTATATTAAAGGATAAATAAATAAATACATATACCAATAGAGTATTCCAAAAGAGTTTTACATGGAATAAATGAGTATAGAATATGTATTATATTTAATTTTTATTATATTTAGAAGGGATTCATCAGGATATTTATAGATGTCCATTCTGAATAAGTAATTAAGCCGAATTGCAAAGTTATTGGTCTGTGTCTCCACATGGCCTCCCTAGGCACCACAGATGGATACTTAGTCCTCTATAAATTACTATCATATTATGTATTACAAATCTGAGATTTTACAGTTTATAAGAACTCCCCCCCCCCAAAAAAAAAAAAAAAAACAATAGCAACAATTAGTAAAAATTGCTTATACCCTATAGTATGTTACAATATTCATTTCTGGCTATATTCCCAACATTATTTTAACAATATTTTTAGGTTATAATCCTTGCTAACATGATATATGTATATATATATATATTTATTTGTTTCCTAATGTTTTTCTTTCATAATACCATTATTCCGACGCCGGAATCCTGAGGGATGCCAGAATCCCAGCATCTAAATCCCGACGGAGGTCGGGATCCCGGCGTCAAAATACCGACAGCCAAAAGCCTGATCATTCTTTCAGCGGGATGAGCTTGCATCCTGCCGCTCGGGAAGGGAGGGGGGAGATTAGGTTTAGGCATTAGAAAGGGGGTTAGGGTGCAGGGACGGGAAAGGTATTCTGAGGTACCGGGGAGGGAGGGTTAGGTTTAAGCACTTAGTAACGGAGGTTAGGGTCAGGCACCAAGCGGGGAGGGTTAGGTTTAGGTAGCAGGGAAGGCAGGTTTAGGGGTAGGGTTAGGCACCACCGGGAGGGTTAGGTTTAGGCACCCACAAGGGAGGATTAACGTAAGGGTAGGGGGTAGGGGTGGGTTAAGGTACTTTCAATGGAGCTGAGTACTTGGAGTTAAGGTACTTTCTGGATGACGGACCTAGCGGTGACGTCACCGGAGAAGCACAACAGGAAGCTGGCGGGTGATCTGCATCCCGGACGCTACTGTGCACTTGGGTGTAAAGGTATTTAAGGTAAGACTTTTTTAATTGTATGTTATACCTGATGAAAATGCCAGAATAAAAAAAAGGCATTGAAATGTTGTCTCACATGCCACTGTGAAGCGTATTTTCTCCAAGTTGCCAGCAGTGCAGCACCTTTGGACTTTCTATAGTATATATATATATATATATATATATATATATGTATATATATATATATATATATATAGAAAATAGTAACATGCGGCACTCACAGCTTAGTAGAAACTGGTGAATAAACGGCCAGACTCCGTGAAGATCTTCACGGAGTCTGGCCGTTTATTCACCAGTTTCTACTAAGCTGTGAGTGCCGCATGTTACTATTTTCTATTTCATCCACACATGGCCGTGAGGGCACCGGGCGTGTATTAAGTATATATTGGAGTGCCGGACATTGCTTACATATATATATATATATATATATATATATGGAAAAAATGTATGAGCGCAAAGGACAAGGAAAGGTTAAAAGTCCCATGGAACTACAAGTCCCAGGCTGAACAAGAATCAACAGTTTCTCACTGACACCCAGTCTCACTGGTCGATTAGTCTTTATCAGTGTGCACCTCTGGGATTTCCAGCTGTCGCTTCCCCACCAGAGACCCGATTCCGGACGGGTAATGATCCTGACGAGAAATTTTGAAAGAAGCAGGGAGCGCCAATAGTGCATTAAAAGTGTAACAATTTATTTATAATACATCCAAATACGATGATCAAATAAAACCCGTACCATAAAAGGCGGTTAAACCACCGCTTGTATAACCAGCGTGAAATTATCCCACAATACAACTCAGCATATGTGATTCAGTATCCATACGTCAGACCACGCCCATACGCGTTTCGTCATCAGACTTCGTCAGTGGGCTTGGCGAAGTGCAAGAAAAAAAGAGGTGCAATGAGGTAGCTATGTGACTAAGCTAAGCGACCCAAGTGGCCGACACAAACACCTGGCCCATCTAGGAGTGGCACTGCAGTGTCAGACAGGATGGCAGATTTAAAAAATAGTCCCCAAACAGCACATGATGCAAAGAAAAAAAGAGGTGCACCAAGGTCGCTGTATGGCTAAGCTAAGCGACCCGAGTGGCCAACACAAACACAAACACCTGGCCCATTTAGGAGTGGCACTGCAGTTTTCTAGCGAGAGGATGAGTGCTTCCATCCTCATGTGAATCTGAACCACTAGCCATGAACATAGGCTAGGGCCTCAGCCGTTCCTTGCCACTCCGTGTCGTAAATGGCATATTGGCAAGTTTATGCTTCTTATCAAACGCTTTTAATTTAGATTTTTGGGTCATTTTACTGAACTTATGTAGTATACTTGATGACACAGAGGTAGAGCAGTGGACTACTGTACCGTACTGCTATATATATATATATATACTGGTGGTCAGCAAAATTCTGCACTGTCTTCCTACTATATACTGCGCACAACTAAAATGCAGCACAGGTATGGATGCATAGTATACTTGACGACACAGAGGTAGAGCAGTGGACTACTGTACCGTACTGCTATATATATATACTGGTGGTCAGCAAAATTCTGCACTGTCCTCCTACTATATACTGCGCACAACTAAAATGCAGCACAGTTATGGATGCATAGTATACTTGACGATACAGAGGTAGAGCAGTGGACTACTGTACCGTACTGCTATATATATACTGGTGGTCAGCAAAATGCTGCACTGTCCTCCTAATATATACTGCGCACAACTAAAATGCAGCACAGGTATGGATGCATAGTATACTTGACGACACAGAGGTAGAGCAGTGGACTACTGTATCATACTGCTATATATATACTTGTGGTCAGCAAAATTCTGCACTGTCCTCCTATTATATACTGCGCACAACTAAAATGCAGCACAGGTATGGATGCATAGTATACTTGACGACACAGAGGTAGAGCAGTGGACTACTGTACCGTACTGCTATATATATATATACTGGTGGTCAGCAAAATTCTGCACTGTTCTCCTACTATATACTGCGCACAACTAAAATGCAGCACAGAAATGGATGCATAGTATACTTGATGACACAGAGGTAGAGCAGTGGACTACTGTATCATACTGCTATATATATATTGGTGGTCAGCAAAGTTCTGCACTGTCCTCCTATTATATACTGCGCACAACTAAAATGCAGCGCAGGTATGGATGCATAGTATACTTGACGACACAGAGGTAGAGCAGTGGATTACTGTACCGTACTGCTATATATATACTGGTGGTCAGCAAAATTCTGCACTGTCCTCCTACTATATACTGCGCACAACTACAATGCAGCACAGATATGGTTGCATAGTATACTTGACGACATAGAGGTAGAGCAGTGGACTACTGTACTGTACTGCTATATATATATATACTGGTGGTCAGCAAAATTCTGCACTGTCCTCCTACTATATACTGCGCACAACTAAAATGCAGCACAGGTATGGCTGCATAGTATACTTGACGACACAGAGGTAGAGCAGTGGACTACTGTATCATACTGCTATATATATACTGGTGGTCAGCAAAATTCTGCACTGTCCTCCTATTATATACTGCACACAACTAAAATGCAGCACAGGTATGGATGCATAGTATACTTGAAGACACAGAGGTAGAGCAGTGGACTACTGTACCGTACTGCTATATATATACTGGTGGTCAACAAAAATCTGCACTGTCCTCCTACTATATACTGCACACAACTAAAATGCAGCACAGGTATGGATGCATAGTATAATTGACGACATAGAGGTAGAGCAGTGGACTACTGACCGTACTGCTATATATATACTGGTGGTCAGCAAAATTCTGCACTGTCCTCCTACTATATACTGCGCACAACTAAAATGCAGCACAGGTATGGATGCATAGTATACTTGACGACACAGAGGTAGAGCAGTGGACTACTGTACCGTACTGCTATATATATACTGGTGGTCAGCAAAATTCTGCACTGTCCTCCTGCTAAATACTGCTAACAACTAAAATGCAGCACAGGGATGGATGCATAGTATACTTGACGACACAGAGGTAGAGTAGTGGATTACTGTACCGTACTGCTATATATATATATACTGGTGGTCAGCAAAATTCTGCACTGTCCTCTTACTATATACTGCGCACAACTAAAATGCAGCACAGGTATGGATGCATAGTATACTTGACGACACAGAGGTAGTGCAGTGGACTACTGTACCGTACTGCTATATATATACTGGTGGTCAGCAAAATTCTGCACTGTCCTCCTACTATACACTGCGCACAACTAAAATGCAGCACAGGTATGGATGCATAGTATACTTGACGACACAGAGGTAGAGCAGTGGACTACTGTACCATACTGCTATATATATACTGGTGGTCAGCAAAATTCTGCACTGTCCTCCTACTATATACTGCGCACAACTAAAATGCAGCACAGGTATGGATGCATAGTATACTTGATGACACAGAGGTAGAGCAGTGGACTACTGTACCGTACTGCTATATATATACTGGTGGTCACAGCAATATTCTGCACTGTCCTCCTACTATATACTACAATGCAGCACAGATATGGAGCATTTTTCAGGCAGAGAACGTATATATTTTCAGCACACTGAGCACAGATATTTGCAGCACACTGAGCACAGATATTTGCAGCACGCTGAACACAGAAACTGAGAGAACGCAGCCACGTCCTCTCGCTATCATCTCCAAAGCACGAGTGAAAATGGCGGCGACGCGCGTCTCCTTATATAGAATACGAATCTTGCAAGAATCCGACAGCGGGATGATGACGTTCGGCGCGCTCGGGTTAACCGAGCAAGGCGGGAAGATCCGAGTCTGCCTCAGAACGGTGTAAAATGGGTGAAGCTCGGGGGGGTTCGGATCCCAAAGAACCAAACCCGCTCATCACTAATATATATATATATATATATATATATCTCAACTCCATAAGAGCAAACTGCTGGTAGCTGCTGATACATACATAAAATCACACACCTATACATGGGGTGCAATTAATATGCTGGCTCTTGGGATCCCAGTGTTCAGGAGACCGACGCCAGAATCCCAACAGCCGGTGAAATACCGACAGATGGAATCCTGACCGCCGCCCGGTATTCCTACTCGGTTGGTGGGTCCACAACACCAACCGAATGGGAATATAACCTGTGGTGAGTGAAGCAAGCCACCAGGCCCCACAGCGTGGCAAGCGCAGTGAGCACGTAAGGGGACTCGCTGCCAGGATTCCATCAGATGGGATGCCGCTGTCGGTAAACCTACAAACGGAATCCCGTCTATCGGTTAAACATACCGAATCCCTATACACATACATACTGTCACACATAATCACACATACAGATATGTAGTCACACACCTAGCCACATACAGTCACACATATGCACACATTCATAGAGACACACATATATAGCAGTCATATACAGTGCCCCTTCCCTGTGTCACACTCACTATTTAGGCTGTGCTGCTGCTCTCCTACCCTCCTCTCTCCCATGCTGCTGGCTGGCCTGGCAGTGCTGTATAGCCCTGCCCCCTTTTTGGACCTCAGGCTGCCTCTTCTTTTCCACTTCAGCTGTGCACTGCGATTAAAGGCAATGTGGGGGGAGGGAAGGATGGGGTAACTTTTCCCTTGTGCCCCATCCTAATCCGGCTCTGCCGGGAACAAAACACTACAGAGGAAACTGAACGTAAACTACAGCTCCCGGCAGCAAGGGCTGGGAGATGTAGTTTATTTTGAGTTTCATCAAAGCAATATGGTGTGCCTGGCTCCTTGATAGGCGGCAACTAGTAGAGTCTGGAGCTTGAGTTCCGCCGGCTCTAAGCAAAAACTGCTGCATAGGGAGGGGGTGTCGGCGCCCCCTCCTATCCGGTGCCCAGGTCGATTGCCCACCTAGCCCCCCCTAGCTGCGGCCATGTACCAGCCAATCAGCTTCTTACTGACATGTTACAGACTGAGGGCGGGATGCATGACGCATTGCAATGTTAATATGATGCATGCCGACACTTATTGCATGCATATTGGTGTTTACCAATGACGTATACATGAGCATTTCAGCAAAGGCAACTCTTGTATGACACAAGCCACGGGGTTTGCTGGGAGAGATCCAATTGGCTTAATACATCTGCCACTGTGTTTGAAAAATGACAGGAGCTGATTGGTTTGTAGTTAATCTCTTTCCACCTGATCACTCTCCAAGGCTTAGTACATCTATCCCATAGTATTTGAAATTCTACCTTTTTCATACTCATACTCTATGACTGTTCTATGGCTGACGCAGATATGAATGACATTTTGTGGATGTACTTTATATTGCGTGTTCTCGCAGTGCACATACCACGGAGACTAGTGTACACAAGTACCAGCAATGCAGACTGGAATGCAACTCAGACTGGCGTAACTGGTTGGTCATAGTGCATGTGCAAAATTCCCAGAGTTATGTGAATAGAATGGCAGGCACTGCTGAGCTGTGCATATACCTGCATACACATAATTTCAGATAGGTCTTTTGGACCAGGGATAGGTCTGGTGGAAGCGCCAGTTGATGATGATAATAACAGCTATGAAATAGTGGCTTGAGTATGGCCAACCTTAGAGATACGTACAACTGTGCTTATGGGCAAATATGTGCATTTGTTTTCGTACGTGCAATTCAGGAACAAATATGTCCGACTTGCATCTACCTTGGTATCAACATCTGTATGTCTTAGAATCAGCATTAAGACTTACATTTTATTCTTAATGAAGTATATAATACTTATATTTAGAATTTGAGGTGAATAATGAAAAAAAAATCTTGATTTTGCACCTCTACAATTTCAACTATTGCATAAAAATGTCTAACACAAATTCCCAACACAAATGAAGAAACTTCTCTTCTTCACCTGGATAAAGTAAGACACCTCACAGACAGCCCGTACTGGTGGTAAAGTGTAAGGAACAGCAGTTATGTACATACAAATCGACCTAGAGCTGAAATACTTTATCTAACAAATTATATTCAGTAACAATTAGAGATGAGCGGGTTTGGGTCTCAGAGAACCGAACCGTACCGAACTTCACGCTCTGAACCCAGTTCCGGGCCCGGCTCCGGTTTTCCCGCCTGACTCGGAAACCCAAACGAGGCAAAACGTCATCATCCCGCTGTCGAATTTGGATTCCATATAAGGAGCCGCGCATCACGGGCATTTTCACTCCAGTCTCGGAGAGTGTAGTGCGAGGATGTGTCTCCGTCCTCAATGTCTGTGTGGGGGTGGGAAAGTGGGGTGGCGAGTCTTGTGCTGTGTTGTGCTGCTCAGTCCAGTCCAGTGTAGTCAGTGTATTGTGCTGCATCAGTCCAGCCAGTCACAGTGTTGGTGTCCTCTGCTGCTATATGTCCCCAGTGCTGCTGGCTGCTGTGTAAGTCCCTTGCATTTTTGCTGTGTTGTCTTGCATCAGACCAGGGGTAGTATCTTGTGCAGCATCAGTCCAGTGACCAGTCACAGTGGTGGTGTCCTCTGCTGCCATATATCCAGTGTAGCTGTATAAGTCCCTTTCAGTGGTGCTGTGTTGTCCTGCATTAGACCAGGGAAAGTGTCTTGTGCAGCATCAGTCCAGTGACCAGTCACAGTGTTGGTGTCCTCTGTTGCCATATATCCAGTGTAGCTGTATAAAGTGGTGTTGTGTTGTCCTGTATCAGACCACTGGTAGTGTCCTGACCATCAGTCATTCCAGTGACGAGGCAGTCACAGTGGTATACGCTGCTGCTATATGTCCACTGCTGACGTATAATAATAATAATAACAACAAGTCCCTCACAGTGTTGCTGTGTTGTGCTGCATCAGACCAGTGGTAGCATCCTGGCCATCAGTTATTCCAGTGACCAGGCAGTCACAGTGGTATACGCTGCTGCTATATTTCCACTGCTGACGTATAATAATAATAATAATAATAATAATAATAACAACAACAACAAGTCCCTCACAGTGTTGCTGTGTTGTCCTGCATCAGACCAGTGGTAGTGTCCTGGCCATCAGTCATTCCAGTGACCAGGCAGTCACAGTGGTATACGCTGCTGCTATATTTCCACTGCTGACGTATAATAATAATAATAATAATAACAACAACAACAAGTCCCTCACAGTGTTGCTGTGTTGTCCTGCATCAGACCAGTGGTAGTGTCTTGTGCATCAGTCATCAGTCATTCCTGTGCCGCATATTGTGTTATATAACTCCAGAAAAATAATGGAGAACAAAAATTTGGAGGATAAAATAGAGAAAGATCAAGAACCACTTCCTCCTAGTGCTGAAGCTGCTGCCACTAGTCATCACATAGACGATGAAATGCCATCAACGTCGTCTGCCAAGGCCGATGCCCAATGTGATAGTAGAGGGCATGTAAAATCCAAAAAGTCAAAGTTCAGTAAAAAGACCAAAAATTTTTTTTTAAATGGTCTGAGGAGAAACGTAAACTTGCCAATATGCCATTTACGACATGGAGTGGCAAGGAACGGCTGAGGCCCTGGCCTATGTTCATTACTAGTGGTTCAGCTTCACATGATGATGGAAACCCTCATAACTGAGGCCTTGACACTTAGACGTGCATCCGGAATCCGCCTTTAGTGCAGTGGGATTTAGACAATTGATGAAGGTATTGCGTCCCCGGTACCAAATCCCATCTAGATTCCACTTCACTAGGCAGACGATAGTGATATTTTGCAATTTAATTCCAGTGATTTGGACGTATAATTATTAATTACAGTGATCTTGTCAATTAATTCCAGTGATTTGGACGTATAATTACAGTGATCTTGCCAATTAATTCCAGTGATTTGGACGTATAATTCCAGTGAATTGGACGTATAATTATTAATTACAGTGATCTTGCCAATTAATTCCAGTGATTTGGACGTATAATTACAGTGATCTTGCCAATTAATTCCAGTGATTTGGATGTATAATTCCAGTGAATTGGACGTATAATTATTAATTACAGTGATCTTGCCAATTAATTCCAGTGATTTGGACATATAATTACAGTGATCTTGCCAATTAATTCCAGTGATTTGGACGTATAATTTCAGTGATTTGGACTTATAATTATTAATTACAGTGATCTTGCCAATTAATTCCAGTGATTTGGACGTATAATTCCAGTGATTTGGACATATAATTCCAGTGGGAATTGTTTGTGTCGCTTGGCTAAGTCATACAGCTACCTCATGGCACCTCTTCGACATCTTTGCATGAGGTGCTGTTTGGGGCCTAGTTTTTGAAAAGTGCCATTCTATGTGACACTGCCGTATGAGTCATGGGGTACTGCTGTATTAGTCCTGGGGTACTGCCATATAAATCCACCATAAGGGTACACAATTGTGCCTGAATATGTGGTGGTAATGGTTGTAATACTAAATGACAAGTATACACTGTATATATGAAGAATTAGTGTATTTATTCTAAAACAAAATGACAGAAAGAGAATAAATGGAAAAAGATGTGAAAAAATAGAAAATTAATACATTAATGAAAGAGTGTATATATATATATATATATATGTATATGAAAGAATTCTATACATATGTATACTTTGGTCCGCAGTCCAGTACAATAGAGTGTGGCGTCCCACCTCGTTTAATTGTGCTCAAACTTCTACCACAATGTGTGGAGGGGTATATACAACACAGTCCCAGAGGAGCTCGTTCAGTAATATATGGGGGTCACGGTCAAAGAGTCTGTTGCAGCAGCTTGATCCTGTCTTGAGAGGGAGGGGGGGTGAGGTGATCTTCTGACGGTGCTAGCAAATGAAGGGGTACCCCAGGTGGCTATGCGGGAGGGATGAGTTGCAGGAGATGGGTAATTATTGGCTCTGGACTCGCCGCTCTCTGACTCGGTCTGTGGCTGCGGAAGGTGCCCGTGTAGACAGGCGTCTGCCGCCGGCCAGATCCGAGGAGTGCGGTCGTGTCTCTGGGGGGGAAAGTGTCACTGACTTCGAGACCCGGAGCGGGACTGGCCGCAGTGCACCTCCCCACTTACAGAGCCCTTACCTTGTTCTTCTGTGCTCGATTCCCAACTTCCGCTGTCACCTTGCTTCCTTGTCAGTCTTGCAGCTTTTCGTCCGGTTTCACTTTCACTTTCCTGTACCTCGCGGTCACGTGACCTGTTCCTGTTCCTCAGCAGTCTTCAGCGCCGTGGGTGATGAATGTGTCCAGAAATAGAGAGCTCTGCTGTGTTGAATATGATTAAGGCAGTCTGTTTGAAACGGTGTCCTGTTAGCTCCTACGCGTGTCGACCTTTCTAGGTCTTCCTCAGGGAGTCTATGAGTGCCATATTCAGTGTGGGCTATTTATGCCCATACTTGCTTATGTCATAGAAAAGGGGGCGTGTTTCTCGAATTATAATGGGGATTTGTTATATAACGACTATACAGACAATCATACAATAAAAAGAATATACAAGGAAAGAATGGGATATAGAAAAACAATAATAATAGTAATAGTAAACAAAACAAGCAAAAATGATATATGTAAAAGGTATAACGACCATAAAGAATGATTTTTGAGACTGAATCATTAGTGAATATTGGGAAATGATGAGAGTTCGTTTCTGGTGAATTTATTAGTTGTGTGAGAATTTTCTGTTACTACATTTGGAGGTAGTGACAGTCTGTGGTTTGTGGGTTAAAAGTTGATAAATGGGGTTATGGACAATCCGAAGATTATGAATAAAACCTAATTGGGATAAAAAGTGAAAAATTTTGTTATGTAAACACAATATGTTAATATATTATTAATTATTAACCCATTAGTAAAACTTATTGTATACGGAAAAATTATCTGTGTTTTGGTATATTTCACTGCAAAATTGGTTACATGGTGTAAAATTAAATTTGCTAGGCTCTAATGACTTGACCCACCAAAATGTACGCTAATAGGGCTTGATGGCTTAGCAAATATGAAGCAAATCCATGTACGATATTAGTTCATGATTACTGATCTCACCTCATTGTCTAGATTGAGGCCCCGTGGTTTCAGCGTTTTTAGGGTGTAGATCCACCTCAACTCTTCTTTATTAATTTGTTTAATAAAATCCCCTCCCCTCCAATTGGGTGACACTAGTTTGATCCCCAAGATTTTCATCCCCGCCGGGTTCCTCTCATGTGTTTCTTTGAAGTGATTGGACAAGTTGTGTGTTTCTAGTCCCTTCCTTACATTCCTAATGTGTTCGGATATCCTAGTTTTCAGTGGTCTTACAGTTCTGCCTACATACTGTAGTCGGCATGGGCATTCAATGAGGTATATCACTCCCTTGCTTTGGCACGAGATGTGTTCTTGTATTTCAAACCTTTCTCCAGTTATGTTAGATTCAAAGCTAATGGTTTTCTTGGTGCTAACTTCGTGTGTTTTACAGTAACTGCAAGAGCCACAATGAAAAAAACCCTTGCTTAGTTTTTGTCCTGTTAAAGTAGTCTGTACCACTTCTGTCTTACTGAGATGACTATGTGAGAGTTTGGATTTTAAATCTGGTGCTCTTCTATAGACTACTTTTGGCCTAGAGGACAGGGTGTCAGCTAAAAGGTTATCTTCTAGGAGGATGTGCCAATGTTTGGACAGGATTTTTTCAAGTTGTCTATTATTGGTACTGAATTGTGTCAGGAAGACTGTCTTAAAGTCTTCACTTGATGTCTCTTTGTGTTTGTAAGTCAGGAGGGTGTCTCTTTCGACTTTTGTGGCTATTTGTAGATCTTTTTCAAGTATCTCCCTCTTGTAGCCTTTCTCTATAAACTGGTTTTTCATTTCCCCTGCTTGTCGCTCAAAATCTTCAAGTTTAGTACAGTTTCTCCTCAGTCTTTTAAATTGGCCTAGTGGGATGCTTCATAACCAATTGGGATGATGTCCACTAGTATTCAGAATATAACTGTTGACATCTACGCTCTTCTGATATGTCTTTGTGTATATTGTGGAATTCTCCACAAATACATTGATGTCCAGGAAGTTTACTGTGGATCGACTATAGTTTGTGGTAAATACTAAATTATTGTCGTTTGTATTGATGTATGTCAGGAATTCTAGTAATTTTTCTTCTGTGCCTTGCCAAATGAAAATGATGTCGTCTATATATCTTCGCCAGAGGACTAGGTTTGCTCCAAATTCATGACCACACCAGATATTGGTGTCCTCCCACCTACTCATGAACAAGTTGGCATAACTTGGAGCAAACCTAGTCCCCATAGCTGTGCCTGTAGTCTGTCTGTAATGGATGTCATTAAACCAAAAGTTATTGTGTTGTAGAATGAATTGTATGCATTCCAAGATGAAGATGGTTTGTCTTGAGACCAAAGTCGAGTCCAATGAGTTTCATTGGACTCGACTTTGGACTCAAGACAAACCATCTTCATCTTGGAATGCATACAATTCATTCTACAACACAATAACTTTTGGTTTAATGACATCCATTACAGACAGACTACAGGCACAGCTATGGGGACTAGGTTTGCTCCAAGTTATGCCAACTTGTTCATGAGTAGGTGGGAGGACACCAATATCTGGTGTGGTCATGAATTTGGAGCAAACCTAGTCCTCTGGCGAAGATATATAGACGACATCATTTTCATTTGGCAAGGCACAGAAGAAAAATTACTAGAATTCCTGACATACATCAATACAAACGACAATAATTTAGTATTTACCACAAACTATAGTCGATCCACAGTAAACTTCCTGGACATCAATGTATTTGTGGAGAATTCCACAATATACACAAAGACATATCAGAAGAGCGTAGATGTCAACAGTTATATTCTGAATACTAGTGGACATCATCCCAATTGGTTACGAAGCATCCCACTAGGCCAATTTAAAAGACTGAGGAGAAACTGTACTAAACTTGAAGATTTTGAGCGACAAGCAGGGGAAATGAAAAACCAGTTTATAGAGAAAGGCTACAAGAGGGAGATACTTGAAAAAGATCTACAAATAGCCACAAAAGTCGAAAGAGACACCCTCCTGACTTACAAACACAAAGAGACATCAAGTGAAGACTTTAAGACAGTCTTCCTGACACAATTCAGTACCAATAATAGACAACTTGAAAAAATCCTGTCCAAACATTGGCACATCCTCCTAGAAGATAACCTTTTAGCTGACACCCTGTCCTCTAGGCCAAAAGTAGTCTATAGAAGAGCACCAGATTTAAAATCCAAACTCTCACATAGTCATCTCAGTAAGACAGAAGTGGTACAGACTACTTTAACAGGACAAAAACTAAGCAAGGGTTTTTTTCATTGTGGCTCTTGCAGTTACTGTAAAACACACGAAGTTAGCACCAAGAAAACCATTAGCTTTGAATCTAACATAACTGGAGAAAGGTTTGAAATACAAGAACACATCTCGTGCCAAAGCAAGGGAGTGATATACCTCATTGAATGCCCATGCCGACTACAGTATGTAGGCAGAACTGTAAGACCACTGAAAACTAGGATATCCGAACACATTAGGAATGTAAGGAAGGGACTAGAAACACACAACTTGTCCAATCACTTCAAAGAAACACATGAGAGGAACCCGACGGGGATGAAAATCTTGGGGATCAAACTAGTGTCACCCAATTGGAGGGGAGGGGATTTTATTAAACAAATTAATAAAGAAGAGTTGAGGTGGATCTACACCCTAAAAACGCTGAAACCACGGGGCCTCAATCTAGACAATGAGGTGAGATCAGTAATCATGAACTAATATCGTACATGGATTTGCTTCATATTTGCTAAGCCATCAAGCCCTATTAGCGTACATTTTGGTGGGTCAAGTCATTAGAGCCTAGCAAATTTAATTTTACACCATGTAACCAATTTTGCAGTGAAATATACCAAAACACAGATAATTTTTCCGCATACAATAAGTTTTACTAATGGGTTAATAATTAATAATATATTAACATATTGTGTTTACATAACAAAATTTTTCACTTTTTATCCCAATTAGGTTTTATTCATAATCTTCGGATTGTCCATAACCCCATTTATCAACTTTTAACCCACAAACCACAGACTGTCACTACCTCCAAATGTAGTAACAGAAAATTCTCACACAACTAATAAATTCACCAGAAACGAACTCTCATCATTTCCCAATATTCACTAATGATTCAGTCTCAAAAATCATTCTTTATGGTCGTTATACCTTTTACATATATCATTTTTGCTTGTTTTGTTTACTATTACTATTATTATTGTTTTTCTATATCCCATTCTTTCCTTGTATATTCTTTTTATTGTATGATTGTCTGTATAGTCGTTATATAACAAATCCCCATTATAATTCGAGAAACACGCCCCCTTTTCTATGACATAAGCAAGTATGGGCATAAATAGCCCACACTGAATATGGCACTCATAGACTCCCTGAGGAAGACCTAGAAAGGTCGACACGCGTAGGAGCTAACAGGACACCGTTTCAAACAGACTGCCTTAATCATATTCAACACAGCAGAGCTCTCTATTTCTGGACACATTCATCACCCACGGCGCTGAAGACTGCTGAGGAACAGGAACAGGTCACGTGACCGCGAGGTACAGGAAAGTGAAAGTGAAACCGGACGAAAAGCTGCAAGACTGACAAGGAAGCAAGGTGACAGCGGAAGTTGGGAATCGAGCACAGAAGAACAAGGTAAGGGCTCTGTAAGTGGGGAGGTGCACTGCGGACAGTCCCGCTCCGGGTCTCGAAGTCAGTGACACTTTCCCCCCCAGAGACACGACCGCACTCCTCGGATCTGGCCGGCGGCAGACGCCTGTCTACACGGGCACCTTCCGCAGCCACAGACCGAGTCAGAGAGCGGCGAGTCCAGAGCCAATAATTACCCATCTCCTGCAACTCATCCCTCCCGCATAGCCACCTGGGGTACCCCTTCATTTGCTAGCACCGTCAGAAGATCACCTCACCCCCCCTCCCTCTCAAGACAGGATCAAGCTGCTGCAACAGACTCTTTGACCGTGACCCCCATATATTACTGAACGAGCTCCTCTGGGACTGTGTTGTATATACCCCTCCACACATTGTGGTAGAAGTTTGAGCACAATTAAACGAGGTGGGACGCCACACTCTATTGTACTGGACTGCGGACCAAAGTATACATATGTATAGAATTCTTTCATATACATATATATATATATATATATACACTCTTTCATTAATGTATTAATTTTCTATTTTTTCACATCTTTTTCCATTTATTCTCTTTCTGTCATTTTGTTTTAGAATAAATACACTAATTCTTCATATATACAGTGTATACTTGTCATTTAGTATTACAACCATTACCACCACATATTCAGGCGCAATTGTGTACCCTTATGTTATATATCTTTAAAGAGGTATTGGGTTTAACCTCCACCACAATTTTGCTGCCACAGCGTTTATCCACACAAGTAGAGCGCTGGATACAATTTGTTCATAATATAAATCCACCAACTGCAGATTTTTTTTAAAAGTGACTGTAGCGTGCTGGAGATGCTGTCAGTGGACTGAACAATTGCGGCCCACTCTCGACATTCAGCCACTGCGTGATACTACTAGATGGGCCAGGTGGTTGTGTCGCTTAGCTTAGTCATACAGCAACCTCATTGCACCTGTTTTTCTTCTTTGCATCATGTGATGTTAGGGGCCTTTTTTTTTATATCTGCCCTCCTGTCTGCCACTGCAGTGCCATGCCTAGATGGGCCAATTGTTTGTGTCGCTTGGCTTAGTGATACAACTACCTCATTGCAATTCTTTTTCTTCTTTGCATGATGTGCTGTTTGGGGCCTTTTTTTTATATCTGCCCTCCTGTCTTTCACTGCAGTGCCACGCCTAGAGGGGCCAATTGTTTGTGTCGCTTGGCTTAGTCATACAACTACCTCATTGCAATTCTTTTTCTTCTTTGCATGATGTGCTGTTTGGGGACCTTTTTTTATATCTGTCCTCCTGTCTGACACTACAGTGCCACTCCTAGATGGGCCAGGTGTTTGTGTTGTCCACTTGTGTCGCTTAGCTTAGTCATCCAGCAACCTCGGTGCAACCTTTTGGCCTAAAAACAATATTGTGAGGTGTGAGGTGTTCAGAACAGACTGGAAATTAGTGGAAATGATTGTTATTGAGGTTAATAATACTGTAGGAGCAAAATGACCCCCACATTCTGTGATTTTAGCTGTTTTTATGTTTTTTTTCAAAAATCATCCAGATCCAAAACCAAAACACGAAAGTGGAATTAGAACCAAAACCAAAACACAAAACACGAAAAGTGCCATCCGCACATCTCTAGTAACAATAAGTTTCCTTAAGGCCCGAACACACTGGTCGATATATCGGCCGTTCTCTTGAACGGCCGATATATCGCGGGACCATCGGCCAGTGTTTACGGCCGATACGTCTGTAAACTCCGTCGTTCACAGATGCATCGCGTCGGGCGCGCAGCACAGCCGAAAGGCCAATATATCTACCGATATATTGGCGCGTCGCTGTGTGTGTACGAGGCGGTCGGCTGACCGCCCGTACACATGCTGCGGCGGCCGGCGGTGATTGACAGCTGAACTGGGTGGGCGTGTGTACACGCCCGCCCAGTTCATGACGTCAGTCCCCGACAGATTGGGCAGTGTGTATGCACAGCACACTGCCCGATCCGTCCATAGATATATCTCCAGTTCAATTGATCTGCAGATATATCTACTAGTGTGTACCCACCTTTAGAGTTGATGTAAATAAAGAAAAATATTGTGTTCTACAAAGAAGAGGAACTAGTCTATTTCTTTTGTGCCAGGGGCAGAATTACAAATGTAGCAGCTGGTGCAGCTGCTATGGGTCTTGCAGATGGAGGGGCCCAGCTTCCCTGTTAAAGCCTCATGCGTGTATGTTGTTTTGGGGTTCATTAGATCAGTTATCCAACAGCAGTGGGACTGCAGACAATTTCTCACTTCCTCTAGCTTATATAGGCATTCTCTAGTGATTATTATTATAATTATTATCCTTTATTTATATGGCGCCACAAGGGTTCCTCAGCGCCCAATTACAGAGTACATATGCACTTAGTCAAAACAGGAAAACAGTGACTTACAATTGAAGACAATATAGGACAAGTACAGGGTAACTAAGCATAACTACACCAGTAAATGACAGAGATAAATTCCAGGTGGCCAAAAAACTGCGTGATTTGGGCAGTTGAGGATTATTAAAGTAAGAATAGGATAAGCACATGAGGGAAGAGGGCCCTGCTCGTGAGAGCTGATCAGGCCATGGCTGTTGCCATAGTAACTAAAAAGAAACCTGTAATTAGTTAACAATGTAGGCTACAGTATTTCCTAGTGGAAGTACATACAGTTATCATAAGAAAGGAGAATCATGTACACAGGAACCCTTACAGTGTTTTACATATTTACCTACTTTTATTTTCTCCCAACTGGGAGAGGCCCAAAAGGAGGATGCAGCTGATTTCTGTAGGAATCTCATTATATTGGTTTCACCCATTCCCAATGGACCAGTGATTCCACCATATCTGTGGCTACTGCATTAGGCATCGCCATAATCTCAGCCTTTCTCCAGTTGTAATTAGATATTTGCACGACCGTGTTTTGATTTTGGAGCTGTAATAATTTCATGTTTTGATTTTAGTTCCTATTTGATCTGGTTTGATTGGTTTTGTATCTGTAACTAATGCTAAAAACGCTAAAAACCACTAAAATCATGTAATTTGGGTCTGTTTTTGTTCCTACAGTTCTTACAGTAAATCAATAACATTAATTGCCAGTAATTTGCAGTCAATTTTGACCACCTCACAGCTCACAATATTATTAACCTATATTGGCAAGACTGTCAGGTTAAACAAAGCAATAAAGCAGCAGCACAACACACACCATGTAAATCTGTTTAAAAATGTGTTGTAAATTAGTAATGTTTTATAGCTATAAAAAAGTCTGTGCATAAAGATTGTCCCCTATGCCCCCCAAAAATACAGCCAATTATGAAAAAGTGGTGCAAGATGGAATTATCCTTGGGCCCTCCGACGCACTTTGGATATTAAAAAGGATATGCACAGTTTAACAAACCAAGCACTTCAGCAACAGGGACTGCCACTTTTGTGGCTGAAGTGCTTGGTTTGTTTGGGCCCCACAAACTAATTTTTTGGAAGGACTACCTCACTAATGAGGAGGTTGATGATGAGGGTGTAAATTACAAATTATTTTCATTTTGTAAAATCAATTCCATGAATTCACCGCAAGTGATGTAACATGGAGGAGGTGCCTAGATGGTTAACGTCCCTACCTTTATTATCTTTGACCTCACAAATGGAGCAGATGCCTTCACAATCGTTATTAGGATTTTAAAATAATCCCACACCCAAGAGGTGGCTTTTTTGGTTTTATGCCCAGGCATCACAATGACTTTCTTTTTATCATGGGCAAGAACTGCTGCCACTGGTGGCTGACTTACACAAACAGCATCCTCATCATCATCAATATTCTTACACAAATACCGTCCTAATCCTGTTACATTCCCACACTAGCATCCTAAATTGCTATTATGTCATCATCACCATCTTTACTGCTCATTCCCACATTTGCAGAGGTTGCAGAAATGGTGAGCAAAATCTTCTCTACAAGTACAGTATTAGCAACGTCAAACTTACACATACAGTGCCTTGCTAAAGTATTCACCCCCCATTGCACTTTTCATGTTTTGTTGCCTCACAACCTGGAATTAAAATGGATTGTTTGAAGGTTTGCTTCATTTCATTTACAGAACATGCCTACAACGTTGAAGATTTTTTTTTATTGTGAAGCAAACAACAAATAAGATAAAATGACAGAAAACTTCAGCGTGCATAACTATTCACCCCCCTAAAGTTAATACTTTGTAAAACCACTTTTTGTGGCAATTACAGCTGCAAGTCGCTTTGGATAAGACTCTATGAGCTTGCCACATCTTACCACTGGTATTTCTGCCCATTTCTCAAGGCAAAACTGCTCCAGCTCCTTCATGTTGGAAGGTTTCCACTTGTGAACAGCAATCTTCAAGTCTGACCACAGATTCTCAATTGGATTGATATGTGGGCTTTGACTAGGCTATTCCAACACATTTAAATGTTTCCCTTAAACCACTTGAGTGTTGCTTTAGCAGTATGCTTCGGGTCATTGTCCTGCTGGAAGATGAACCTCCGTCCCAGTCTCAACTCACAGGCAGACTGAAACAGGTTTTGCTCAAGAATATCCCTGTATTTAGCACCATCCATCTTTCCCTTGACTCAAAACAGTTTCCCATTCCCTGCTGCTGAAATAATCCCCACAGCATGATGCTGCCACCACCATGTTTCACTGTGGGGATGGTGTTCTTTGGGTGATTGGATGTGTTGGGTTTGCGCCAGACATAGCGTTTTCCTTGGTGGACGAAAAGTTCAATTTTAGTCTTATCTGACCAGAGCACCTTCCTCCATACATTTGGGGAGTCGTCCACATGCCTTTTTACAAACTCAAAACGCGCCTTCTAATTTTTAACACTAAGTAATGTCTTTTTTCTGGCCACTCTTCCATAAAGCCCAGCTCTATGGAGTGTACAGCTTATTGTGGTGAAATGCACAGATACACCAGTCTCTGCTGTGGAACTCTGCAGCTCCTTCAGGGTTACCTTTGGTCTCTGTGCTGCCTCTCTGATTAATGCCCTTCTTCCCCGGTCTGTGAGTTTTGGTGGCCGGCCCTCTTTTGGCAGGTTTGTTGTGGTACCATGTTCTTTCCATTTGAAGATGATGGATTTGATGGTGCTCCGGGGATCATCAAAGATTTGGATATTTTTTTATAACCCAACCCTGACTTGCAGGGGCAGATCCAGAAGAAAATGATAGGGGGGGCACCATGGAAGGGGCAAGTACATTTGCGTGCGGCTTCGGTGCATGTGAGGTGGTGCTTCTTATACAATGCCCACAGTTGTAGCACTCATTATGCAATGTCCACTGTACTGGTAGTGCCCCTTATATAGACCCCATAAAAGTGGTGCCCCTTATGCAATGCCCGTATTGCCCCCAGTAGTAATGTTGCCTGTAGTAATGCCCGCAGTCATTTAGCGTCCTAGTAGTTATGCCCCCAGTGGTAATGCCCCTGCAGTTATGACCCCAGTAGTTTACCTCCCCCTTTAGTTTAGCCTCCCAGTGGTAATGCCCCCAGTAGTTTGCCTGCTTGTAGTTTAGCCACCAGTAGTAATGCCCCCCTGTAGTTTGCCCCATTGTAGTTTAGCCCCTGTAGTTATGCCCCCCTTGTAGTTTAGCCTCCAGTAGTAATGCCCCCACAGTGCCAGATCCAAAAATGCCCCTACAGTGCCAGATCCAAAAATGCCCCCACAGTGTCAGGTATACAAATGCCCCCACAGTGCCAGGTAAACAATTGCCCCCACAGTGCCAGGTAAACAATTGCCCCCACAGTGCCAGGTATACAAATGTCCCACAGCACCAGGTATACAATTGCCCTCACAGTGCCAGGTATACAAATGCCCCCACAGCAGGTATACAAATGCCCCCACAGCAGGTATACAAATGCCCCCACAGCAGTGCTACAGCTGCTTACCGCTGCTGCTGCTGCTGCTGCTTTTCTGCACGGCTCTGTGGGTGTCAGGAGGAGAGCGCGGCTATGTCTGGCGCCGATGGCAGCGGCGTGTAGGACTTCAAACTAGCCGCCGGTTTGTGAGCCAATCAGAGCTCGCGGACCGGCGGCTCCTGATTGGCTTCCAGTCCGCGAGCTCTGATTGGCTCACGAACCAGCGGCTGGTTTGAAGTCCGCTACACGCTGCCAGACATAGACGCGCTCTCCTCCTGACAGCTGAGACACGCTGCCGCCAGACTGAGCGGCAGCGTGTCTCAGTGAAACAAGCGGGGGGGGGACCGCCGGCGCCGCGGGATGGGGGGACGGACGGACGGGGAGGACGGACGGGGGACGGGGCCACAAATGACAGGGGGGGCACAGGCCCGAGTGCCCTCCCCTGGATCCGCCACTGCTGACTTGTACTTCTCAACAACTTTGTCCCTGACTTGTTTGGAGAGCTCCTTGGTCTTCATGGTGTGATGCCTCTTGCTTAGTGGTGTTGCAGCCTCTGGGGCCTTTCAGAAAAGGTTATACTGACAGATCATGTGACACTTAGATTGCACACAGGTTGACTTCATTTCACTAGTTATAGCAAAGGGGGTGAAAACATGCACATGACAATTTTCTAATTTTATTTCTAAAAGTTATTTTTTTATATAATTTTTTTCTCATTTCACTTCACCAACTTAGACTATTTTGTGCATATCCATCACATAAAATTCAGATTAAAAAAATAATAATTACAGGTTGTAATGTAACAAAATAGGTAAAAAGCCAAGGGGGGTGAATACTTTAGCAAGGCACTGTAGCTAATGTGGACATCCCTAGACTCTACTTAGGGATTTGTGAACACACAGTTTGTTCTTCAGTCTTAATATTCTTTTTTGGGAGGCACTGATGATTTATTAATGTTAAGGTGACACCTCTACCTCTTTTTTAACATTGTGAAAGATTTTGAATTCAGGTGCCCTTTCCTAAACTTTCTGCCCACCCTGGACCACCTTTAGTAGATGTGGTAGTACTTTTATAATTGGCAGCAGCCACTGCACTAGTACTTGGTTGCTGCTCCTGTTCGTCTATCGACTGATCATGATCTGTATCAACTCAGTGCTTATATTTATTAACACAATGGCAGTGCACCTACTGAGCTTTGTTGAAAACACACAAATTGTACAATAAAACTTTTTTTCTGTTATTTTCACAAATGACAACTTCACCAAAAACATTTGTGGGCACCAGTGTGCATTTGGCACTAATAAAGGGTTAATGCTGCCCTTATTTTAGGAGCTCTTGCCTACAAAGTAGGCACTAGGCAGTGTCAAAAAAAATCAGTGTGCACCAAGGGTTAATGCTGCACCTATATTAGGAGCTCTGTGCTGCTCTGCAGGGAGTTACATTCTCAGCACCAGTGTGGCTGTACACCAATAAAGGGTAAATGTCTGGTGGTTGGTTAATGTGCACCAGTAGATTCAATGATTATCAATGTCATGACAATCAGACTCTCTAGTGTGCTCTCTCTCTCTCCAGCGTCCACCTGTGTAAAATGGCCCCCAAATCACCAGGGACTTATATCAAATCCAAAACACGCAAGACCCGATGCCAGGAAGAGGGTATGTTGCCTAATTTTTTAATCTAAGCCTGGTGAGAACACCTGATACACGGTTCGGATTCACTCGGAAACCTGAAGTTCGTGTGGGCTCAGTTTCCTCAAAACCAAGCCTGCACATCCCTATTTGTAACCAATGCCAGCCAACCATAATACATCTTATATGAATTTTATGCAAACAGACTATGAGCTGGCAGCTAGTGATTAGTAATCTCTCCATACACAGAATGTTTTAACAAGGAGCCATTACTAATTAGACATACTGTACATTGTTTTTAACTGAAATTATGATTAAATATTTCAGTTTTCCCACTGCTGTGGTTTTAAAATCGAATGGCCTGTTACATTGAGGCGAGTTTTAATTAAGCAACTTCAATGAACTTAATTATCCAGGCAAGTGATCAGAGATTTAAGTGCCATTTAAAATGTGCCAGTTGCCTTCATAATTGCTAAACATTACAGTCCCGATCACACAATACAGTCACTTTTGCTTTATCTAAGCCTCATTGCACCTTGCAAGCATACAGTATGCAGCATCTGTACAGTAGTTGTACAGCATTACTCGTACAATGCTAGAAAAGAAGATATGAGCCCTACTCTATTGTGCTCAGACTGCAGGGGTCTATGGGGGTCATTCCGAGTTGATCACTAGCTGCCGTTGTTCGCAGCACAGCAATCAGGCTAAAAATGGCATTTCTGCGTGACGTACGGGTACAAAGCCAGTTGTGGTTCTGCACAGGTTCTAGCAAAGTTTTCAATCGCACTGACAGCCACAAGAAGATTGACAGGAAGGGGGCATTTCTGGGTGTCAACTGACCGTTTTCAGGGAGGGTTTGCAAAAATGCAGGTGTGTCTGAAAAAGCTCAGGCGTGGCTGGGCGTTCGCTGGGCGGGTGTATGACGTCAAATCCGGACACGAATAGGCTGAAGTGATTGCAAGTGCTGAGTAGGTTCAGAGCTACTCAGAAACTGCACAAACTGTTTTTGCAGAGCTCGGCTGCACATGCGTTCGCACTTCTGCTAAGCTAAAATACACTCGCCAGTGGGCGGCAGCATAGCGTTTGCATGGCTGCAAAAACTAGCCAGCGAGCGATCAACTCGGAATGACCCCCTATATGGAAAGGATAGTGACAAATATCTATCAGTGTTTTAGAGGATTTTATACTGTATTTTACCTTCTTCATTAATAGTAGATTTTTATCTAATATCTTGTTGTAGACTTTTCATGCCAAAGTCTTATTGAGCATGACACCCAGCGGTGCAAGTGTGCGGGTACGGGTGGGTATGGCGTACCCTTAAGAATTTAGCCGTGTGTATGCCGTGCCCATGCCGACAGGCCGACGCTCCTCGCCGCTCTATCCCCCCTCCCTCCGCTGCTGACCGCCGCTGACCCACCGCTGATGTGAGGAGAGGAGAGCGCAGCCTGCGCCTCTCCTGCCCCTCAGTGTCTTCATTCAATTCAGCGCTGCTCATGAGCCAATCAGAGCTCGCGGACCGGCAGCCAAGGCTTTGATTAGCTCACGGATCGGCGCTGAATTGAACTAAGACACCCGCACCTGCCGGAGACTGAGGGGCAGGGGAGGCGCAGGCTGCACTCTCCTCCCCTCACACACACACACACACACACAGGACAGCAGCAGCGGTGAGCAGCAGGGGAAGGGGGGGGGGGCATGTATACCTGGCACTGGGAGCATATCTGGCACTGGGGGCATATCTGGCTCTGGGGGGAGATGTGTATCTGGCACTGGGGGGAGATGTGTATCTGGCACTGGGGGATATCTGGCACTGGGGGCATATCTGGCACTGGGGGGACATGTGTATCTGGCACTGGGGGCATATCTGGCACTGCGGGGGACATGTGTATCTTGCACTGGGGGCATATCTGACACTGAGGGCATATCTGGCACTGGGGGGGCATGTGTATCTGGCACTGGGGGCATATCTGGCACTGGGGGAGACATGTGTATCTGGCACTGGGGGCATATCTGACACTGGGGGGGGACATGTGTATCTGGCACTGGGGGCATATCTGACACTGAGGGCATATCTGGCACTGGGGGGACATGTGTATCTGGCACTGGGGGCATTTCTGTATCTGGCACTGGGGGCATATCTGGCACTGGGGGCATATCTGGCACTGTGGGAGCATTTCTGTTTCTGGCACTGGGGGCAATGTATAGCTGACACAGTGGCGGCATTTGTGTATCTGGTACTGTGAGGCAATGTATATCTGGCACTCTGGGGGCATTTGTGCATCTGGCACTGTGGGGCAATGTGTATCTGGCATTGTGAGGCAATGTATATCTGGAACTCTGGGGACATTTGTGTATCCGGCACAGTAAGGCAATGTGTATCTGGCACTGTGGGGCAATGTATATCTGGCACTCTGGGGGCATTTGTGTATCTGGCACTGTGGGGCAATGTGTATCTGGCACTGTGAAGAAATGTATATCTGGCATTCTGGAGGCATTTGTGTATCTGGCACTGTGGGGCAACGTGTATCTGGCATTGTGAGGCAATGTATATCTGGCACTCTGGGGACATTTGTGTATCTGGCACAGTAAGGCAATGTGTATCTGGCACTGTGTGGCAATGTTTATCTGGCACTGTGGGGCAATGTATATCTGCCACTGTGGGGCAACGTGTATCTTGTAGTATTGGAGTCATATGTGTATCTGCCCCTCCCCCATATGTGTATCACGCCCCTATTTTCATTGATCACGCCCCATGTGGCATTTGGCCACACCCATTTTTTTGGCACACACAGTACCTGTAAGACATTTTTTCTACTTGCACCACTGAACACCCTCACCACCCAGATTATTGTCAGATGCCACCTGCCAGGGTTCTTTCTACAAAGCCAGTAACTTCTAGAGGGGGCAGTAGTGCTTCATACCTCATCATCAATGGAGGGGACACAGAGCAGTGTAAGTTGCTCCACGGGGCTGCATCGCAGACCTAAAAATAGTAGAGTGGCTCCAGTTAGTGCAAAACCCTAACTAGACCTTTAATCTAATTTATAATACCTGGGAGTGTCTGCCTGTCTCAAGGGATCAGCGCCACATATGACAGCAGCTGCACCCAGAACACATCAGTCAACGTCTCCTGTCTGTGTCTGCCGGACCCCCAGACTCTAGGTCCCAGAGTACTGTTTGTTAAATGTATTCTGGGAATAGCTGTAGTAGGTTGTCAGTAGGCTATTATAGCAGGTTGTCAGTAGGTACATACATTACACACAGCCTGTATTTGTCATTGATAGGACCCTGACAAAGGGTGGTCTTCTGTTTGCCGGCGGTCGGGCTCCCGGCGCTCAGTATACCGGCGCCGGGAGCCCGACAGCCGGAATACCGACAATTATTTTCCCTCGTGGGGGTCCACGACCCCCATAGAGGGAGAATAAAATAGTGTGGCGCGCGTAGCGCGCCACCGTGACCGTAGCGTGGCGAGCGCAGCGAGCCCGCAAGGGGCTCATTTGCGCTCTCCAAGCTGTCGGTAAGCCGGCGGTCGGGCTCCCGGCGCCGGGATGCTGGTCGCCGGGAGCCCGACCGCCGGCCAGCCGTAGTGAACCCCCTGACAAATGCTGTGCTTGTTTCGCAGGTCTTGGGGTTGTACTTGTTCATCCATCATGGTAAACTCTGCAATATAACAAAGAGTTAATTTGAGGTGCTTAGCATAATTTTGGACAAATATATGGTCTCATCAAGGTTCAAAATCTGTTTCTTGCGAGTGTGACCAACGCTCCACTTATATGAATAATACGGGGGTGGCGGCAGTACGTGTGTGAGGCTAAACCCAAATACCTCCAACAAATAACGTATAGCAAGAATTTACACAACTGCGCCTGCGTGCATATAGGATGTCAGAAGTAAGTGGTTAGAGTGAAAAAAGATCACAGGATGATATTTGTTGAAAATAAAACTGACATTTATTCTTATAAATGGTGTTTGGACAAATTTGCCCAATGTGTGAAGACAGAAGAAAAGAGTGGAAGTGTACGTCGGGATCAAGCGCAGGAGAAAAGGTAATCGACCCCGTAGGAGGGAAGGTTCACGACGGACAGTCCCCCTGTGGGTCCCGAAGTCGGTGATACCTTCCCCCCAGAGGCATGACCGCGTCCCTCCGGTACTGACGGTCGGCAGACGCCTGTGTGTGCGGGCGCCTCCGGCTGTGAAAAACGGAGCAGATTAGCGGGGAGTCCGGGGCTTTTTCTATTACCTTTCCCCTGATCACCTTATCCCACCACTACCCACATTGGGGTACCCCGCAGCGACACATCCGTTTCAAACAAGAACTTGCCTCCACCAGAGACTGTAATCTTAAAACCACTGTGGTAAAATTGGAATTTGAACATTCCTGATAATCCAGAAGTATCCGCATAGTCTGCAGTATAAAATATTATCAAACCACAATAAGGTGGAAAAGAGGTGGGACGCCACACTCTGGGGCAGATTTATTAAGCTCGGTGAAGTGATAAATTGGAAGGTGATAAAGCACCAGCCAGTCAGCTACTAACTGTCATTTTTCAAACCCAGCCTGTGACATGTTAGTTAGGATCTGATTGGCTGGTTCTTTATCACCTTCCCCTTTATCACTTCACCAGGCTTAATAAATCTGCCCCTCTGTTCACACCACGTATTTGGAATCTCATTTTTTCAAACCTTTTTCAAATCTTTTTTCATAATACACAGGTGCAGTACGAACAGTCTGACCTGATATTTTTTCATACTTTTGCCTGTATCCCAATATTGTTTTTGTATTTTCATTTTTTATTTTTATTTTTCTATTTCTTCATTTTTCAATTTTTCCATTCTTCTTTTTCCATTTTTTATCAATATTTCTTTCTTTTTTCTTCCCCCCCCCTTTTTTTCATTTCCCACCTCAAACGTATTATTAAATCTATACACTTGTAAAGAGGCAAATTTGTCCAAACACCATTTATAAGAATAAATGTCAGTTTTATTTTCAACAAATATCATCCTGTGATCTTTTTTCACTCTAACCACTTACTTCTGACATCCTATATGCACGCCGGCGCAGTTGTGTAAATTCTTGCTATACGTCATCAAGGTTCAAGTCTAGGGAATGGGACCTCCCAGGCCAGCACAAGCAAACACCCCAAGGCATCACACTAGTGAGAGATTTGAAGGTGAAAGTGAGTGGAGTAAGGTAAGTGCTTTACTACACCTGCTCAGTAGAATGCGCCTCACAACCACCCCAAAAACATCACTTCAGGAGGGCATGCCTTTTTTGCCTTTCTAAGACCAACTTACAACTCAAAAGGAAGCACCAATTCATTTCTGAACCAATAAGCAAATTGCTCAGTTCTGAAAGAAAGCGAAACACTGATAAAGCACTGTGAAGGCACTGGAAGATTTGCCTGGTAAATTGCTGCAGTGGTGGGACTAGTTGGTGGTGGTGTCTGGCAGTAATCTATGTGACAAGTAAATGGTAGATGGGGCCAGCGGTCTGACAAATGGGATACATTTCAGCAGTATGTGGACTGCTGTGTATTGCTTATAATGGTTTGCACATCATTTTCTCATATGCTGTGCACAGTCTCGGGAACACCTTTGCTCCTCTCTGTGCTCAAACAGTTATTGTTAGTTATCCCCCATATTTACTTTTTATATTGTTATTATTACTTAATTGTTTAAATTATATTCTAAAATTATTTTAATATTGACTGGGCTGAAAGGATGTATCCATCTCTGGATTAGTAGCATACGTGCCATGATTACAGCTGGCATACAGTATATCAGCTATACAGTATATCAGCTATACAGTGGCGTAAGTTTGTCCCAGTTGCCCGGAGGCAAGGAAAATATTGGTGCCCCCCCTATATATTTTATATATATATATATATATATATATATATATATATATACACACACACACATTTGCTCCTGCATAGCAAGACTGCAGGTTCTAAGTATATGAAGCTACTACAAAGCCGTTGCAACTAGGCAGATCTATGTAGTGCGCAGCCACACACTACATAGATCTGCTCAGTCACTCACAATGCTGATTATTTCTCTGACAATTAATTTGCAAGTGTCATATCCAGGATTAGAACCCACAACCTATTACACTGGAAGCATGCACCTTACTGGTGGAAATATCTGCTCTTGCATAGGAAGTATGAGAATTCTATATGAAGTTACTTGTAACTGTCAGAGATATAACTTCATATAGTTAGAATTCTCATGCTTCCTTTATAGGAGCAAATAGCTTCATCAGTAAGTTGTCTGCTTCCAGTGTATCTATAATAAAGAGGGTGTGATTTGTAAGGTGCAGTGACTAGTGGGGAAGTCGGCTACGGAAGAGACACTGGCTGCTGTCAATTAACTTAATTGATTAATGTCGCTGAACACATGGAACAGGAGAAGAGGTGCCCCCCTTCAAAGCAGGAGCCCAGCGGCAGCTGACTCCGTTGCCTCCCAGAGTTCTGCCTCTGCAGCTATACATTACCTCCACCTAAATCATCCCAGAAAGTAATGTGTGTATAGCATGAAGTACATTTATTAGGCAATGGATAGTGCAGTGTGTGCCGACTTTCTGAATGAAGACTACTCATAATGAATAAAGGACCCATTACATCATATTCTACATGAACACAGAAATGAGACATTAATAATATTGCTTATATCTAGTGTACTCCCACATACCCATTAAGTATTACTTGGGTTTATTTAGAACAGATGCATTTGAATGCTTAGGAGACCTGTGAAAAACCAGTCCCCACTCAGAGCACATCACCTCAATTATGGCCCCACAGGCAAAATACATAAACGGAGCCACTGCCCATCACCCAGTAGAGTGTGTTCTGGCTGAAGGATGTCCAGAGCATGGACCACCTGCCCCATGGGCCTGCATCACACACTATATCCCATATGCTACACCAATTACAGATACGCCACTGATTTAGAATATGATTACTGTTACCTTATTATATGTATTGATTTTCTAGATATTGGCTCTTGACAATGGGCCTAATTCAGGGTTAATCGCAAAAGTAATCTGTTTCCCAAAATGAAATTGTGTCACCTCCATTTTTGCTGTGGCCAGGATCTCCATCTAATGACAAAGATTTCCTGGCATCTCGGTAGAAGCCTATAGGTCACGCAGTCGGCTGATGGTGTTCCAGGTGATCCGATGCTGCGTCCTTGGCTGCAGCACTGGATCACAAATGCATTACCATATCTGTGCATCGCTGCTGCTTCCAATTAAGCATCAGCATGGACAATGCAACCACATCTGAATCATGGCCCGTGTGCACAGAGTTGCAGTTGCGACTGAGACGCACCCTCTCAGCAATGTCTTGGAAATATAATAGGCGTTCCCGGGCAGTGATTAAGAGGTGATGTGAGCTGGCTTTGCAGATGCATAGAGATGGGCCATCTTATGTTATAAAAGTGTCAAGGGCATGTCTCTGAAGTGGTTGTGAATGCAGGCGCACAATCATTCACATTGGAGGCCATACTCTGATGGAGAAGCTGCACCTAGCATGCGACTGGTGCAAGTTTTGATGATGCGACTGAAGGTTGCATCTAAAGAAGTACCAAACAGTATTTAAGGCCCAATTGTATTAAGCGTTAACAAGAGATAAATCTGAGACGCATAAGGAGAGATAAAGTACCAGCCAATCAGCTTCCTAACTGCCATGTCACATGCTGTGTTTGAAAAATGACAGGAGCTGGTTGGCTGGTACTTTATCTCTTCTTATGCGTCTCAAGTTTCTCTTGTTAACGCTTAATACATTTGGGCCAATGTGCTCAAAGAGGGCATCCCATTCCTGGCACATTCAGATGCACGGATGTACACCAGAGGGGGGTTTGTAGCAGTACAGCACATAGGGGGTAATTCAGACTGCGCAGTCTGAATTACTATGCGCAGGGCGCACTGCACATGTGCAGCCAGTGAGATGCGTACGATTGCCTCTGCATGATTAACAGGCAGAGGCAGTCACGGGGCGGGGGCATGCCAATGCGTTAGAACGCTGTTGGCGGGGTGCGGTGCGGACAATAGAGGCGTGTCCGGACCGTTGGGGGGCAGGCTGCGGTGGCTGCGTGATGTCACACGCAGCCGCTGCGACCTGAGATGCGGCGGGTAGCTCCCTGCCAGAACACAGGAGCTGTGCTGGCAGGGAGCTACTCGCCAGGTACAAATGCATCACCACCGTGCGATGCTTTTGTACCTGTGGGGGGGGGGGGGAAGGGGGGCAGGGACTGACATGCAGGGCGGAAAAGCCCTGTGCTGGGCGTCCCCCTGCATGTTAGAGTAAATGATTGTAGATGTGCTAAAGTTAGCACATCTACAATCAACTCTGAATTACCCCCATAGTCACAGATGCAAGACCAGCAAAAGACGCATACATACATACATAAGACGCTGCAGCATACGACTCAGAATCAGGCCCAATGAAACATTAAAAAACTTTAGTAGAAATATATATATATATATATATATACAGCAGCAGCCGGCACTCCAACAGCGTAATTAAAGATGCTCAGGGGCCAGGCCCAATAGTACATACACATCCACCAATGAACGGCACTCCAAAACAGCAATGTAAAGAAAATTGTATTCCAAAAGTCAACGTTTCGGGGCTCAAAGCCCCGTCGTCAGGACAAATACACAGCAGAACAATTGTTCTGCTGTGTATTTGTCCTGACGACGGGGTTTTGAGCCCCGAAACTTTGACTTTTGGAATACAATTTTCTTTACATTGCTGTTTCGGAGTGCCGTTCATTGGTGGATGTGTATATATATATATATATATATATATATATATACACATATTTTGAGGGATACACTTATTTCTTAACATTTTTTATCAGTTCAAAATACTTCTGAAGATGGCCTAGGCCTGTATGCATCAAAGCCAGTCCATGCTGGATGCCCCCCAGCTAAGGGTAATCTTTATTTGGCTTTACTTGGAGACAGCATCATGCACAGTATCTGTGTATGAGGAAATATTAATATTGCCATAATAATTTATTTTCAAAATTTAAAAAGGTCCTATATAACATGTATGTCATTTACAAAAAAAAAAAAAAAAACACATTGATAAAATTTGGACAAAATTTGGATTTAGAAAGTGAATTCCAAACTGCGGGAACATCCGAACTGGGACTCGATTCGGAAATGGATCTCCTCAGGAGATCCAGACCCCGGGATTTTGTTTGGTTCCACAACATCCGTGTGGATTTGGATATCTGGAGAACAGAACCACACATATCTAATAATAACACAACAGCAAGTTGTTCAGCAGTAGTGCATATATACTGTAAACTAGACAGAAAGTAAATGCACGTAACATATCACCATACTGTATAAGATACTTGTACAATCAACCATATAATATAAAAAAGGAGTATAATATTAATATAAAGCCCAATAAGTAGCCAATAATGTAGATAACATTTGTGACAGAAACCACAATGTAATTGCGGTAAATCAACAGTATAAACATGTATTAAAGACAGAAAAAAAGAAAAATAATTCCAGGGCAGGAATCATTGTAGTCAAAAATGAAAATGCAAGGACAATAAATTAGCAGAATACAGAACCATCCAGAAGCACAAGTAGATACCACTGAAGCAGAAACTACCATCAGCAAGGAGACTAATATCTTCTTGTCTTCTAAACTCAATGCTGGCAGACTCTGACGTGAAAATCTGAGTCTTGAGCATGCTGGGGACTGTAGTTTTCAGAACTGGAGGCTGCATTTGATGTCTCTCTATATGGATACTTTTACTTCTATGGTGTGCAAGCAAAAACAAGGAAGGTTATCCTGTTTGGATAACTTGGTCACAGTGGTGTGGAAAGTCACAGTTAACTGAATTTGCCCCTTTAGTTGTGGTGAATGTATTTACTCATCAAGAGGAAAGTAGAGGTTGAGTATCCCTTATCCAAAATGCTTGGGACCAGAAGTATTTTGGATATCGGATTTTTCCGTATTTTGGAATAATTGCATACCATAATGAGATATCATGATGATAGGACCCAAGTCTAAGCACAGAATACATTTATGTTTCATATAAACCTTATACACACAGCATGAAGGTAATTTTAGCTAGAGATGAGCGGATTCGGTTTTACTCGGTTTTACTCGGTTCTCAAAACGGCATCTTATTGGCTATCCAAAACACGTGACATCCGTGAGCCAATAAGATGCCATTTTGAGAACCGAGTAAAACCGAGTAAAACCGAATCCGCTCATCTCTAATTTTAGCCAATATTTTTAATAACTTTGTGCCTTAAACAAAGTGTGTGTACATTCACACAATTCATTTATGTTTCATATACACCTTATACACACAGCCTGAAGGTCATTTAATACAATATTTTTAATAACTTCGTGTATTAAACAAAGTTTGTGTACAATGAGCCATCATAAAACAAAGGTTTCACTATCTCAGTCCTACTCAAAAAAGTCTGTATTTCGGAATATTCCGTATTTCGGAATATTTGGATATGGGATACTCAACCTGTAATTACGTACAAATTCAGCCATTCCTTCCTATGCTGGCCAGACCCCAGGAACACAACCATGACAGCCTATCTCTAGTCTTTGCCACAAAACGCACATTATCAAACATACTAATCAGGAAAGATTTCCAATATGTAAAATAAAAACATAGATTACTTATATTATTATTAGCAAAACTGAAGTAAATTTAGTTTTGCATGTAAAAATTTATGTTGGTTAGTATTTTCCTTAATGCTCTGTTACTTGTCCCAGGACTACAATTTAGGTAATATTTGTCTAAGCCTGTGAAGAATTGTTACAGTCCCTTTCACTTTAAATGGATGGACCACACTGTCTTGGTTTTACAGTCATGCGAACTGAGTCTCATAATTTTTCACTATTTTCAAGGGAAAAAGAGTAAGAGCATGTGGTCCATCCATTTAAATTGAAAGGGAATTCCAATTCCCAGGCAACAAATATTTCATTAAAAATATTTGAACAGGAGAAGATATGTCACTATTCACCCATCTCCCACTGGACACATCTTAATTTCACCAAGGAGAAATGTGCAGTTATTGAAACTTTATTACCAGGTCTCTTTTTTTTCTTATTAGGACATTCTGGAGAAATACGACATATCCTATTGATTGAGCCGTCTGGTTTTAACATTGATGTCAAACCTAAAGCAAATACTGGTCAATCAATGCTGCAATATTAGTATATTTCCTTGCTATTACAAGTGATGTACCTACCAGCACTACAGTAGTTTTTATTTTAAATATTTAGAAATATGCAAAGCTTGCAATGACACACGTCTCCATCTATTATAGTGACCACATCTATATACCATGTGGGTGATGATGAATACTGAGTGAAGAAGAGGCAATGACAGACCAGTGAGGTTGTGCTGAGGTAGCTGCTTCCTCCAGGCATGTAACCATAACAAAGTCAGGGTGACCAGAGAAGTGTGAGTAGATTGACAGTCCCACACAAGAACGTTCTCCTTGAGTTATATGTTATTAGTAGCCAGTAAATAAGTGAATTGTGTTGCACTATAAATTTTGAATATGAAAATAAGTTATCCTTATTTCGACAAATGGTAACCATACACATACCCTCTAACTGTACCCTTTTGGCAGGTACAGTACCTTTTTTTATGGTCTGTACCGATTTTTGGCTCTCCAAACTTCCATTGAAAGTATAGGAAAAGGGGTGTGGCCACGTCACTTTACCCACGGCCACGCCCGCTTTTCGAATTTGTATCGATTTTTAAGTGTCAATTGTTGGAGGGTATGCATACACTGTTACCCTTGCTCATCGGCATTACACAGATGTTGGTATTATCAAACCTGCAGGTACAGCAGACACTCTTCAGGAGAACTGTTAAGGTGCTTCCCTTTATCCAAATCCCCACCATAATCAAATCACAATTCTGTGGTTTAGAAGGAATAATTCAACCACATGCAGAGTTTAAGGTATATGTGACACATCACTGTATTAATAAACAGTTTAGTAATACTCCAACATCTCGAGATGTGCTCTGCATTGGCAGCACGTGCTCCACATTTGTGGCAAGTATTTACAACTTTTGAAAGGGGAGTGCACTACTGCACAGACTCCAGTCTTCTTGTCCTTCAGGGAGGCTTTATGCTGTATCCCAAGATGGCCTCCGAGATCTCCACTGAGCATGTGCAGGGGCCATCTTGTTTTGACTGTCTGAGACTGTGTACAGTAACATGGTGGGAGACTGAACTCTCCTGCTTAGCTCCTGCGAGAGACATGTTTAATACTTGCTATAAAACTGTTCCAGCATCCCTACTCTACTACCCGTTTGCAGTATGCCCTCACTAGCTAATGAGCTGTATGAAACTCTGCTATGCTCCATCACCAGTGTACATTTAACAGTGAGTAAGACTGTACCTGCTATTTTTAAATAAATCAACACCATTGGTTAAGGAACTGGGCTGCTCATAGTTTGCATAATCCGCTGGTGTGTGCCTGTATACAGATGTGTCCTCAATATGCCACGCAGCGAAAGATGGTCCCATGGAACTCCGTTAGCATCTTTTTTTGACAAAAAATACATCTGAGTCGCAACGTGATGCATCTAGACTAGGACACACCAGGAGACTGTGTGATTAATTTGATATGTGACACTTGTATATTGTGAATGAGTAAATCTGTATAGGAAGCACAACAGAACGTGATCTGAAAAAAGCAACGGACGCTGCATTGTAGCATTTAGTATGCAGATCCAGGGACTTAGCCGCACACAGATACACAACTGTTGCATATCAAATTAATCAGCACAGTCCCTTGGTGCATCCTAGTCAATTGGTGTTACGTCTAAGACGCAATTTCAGCAAAAAAAAAGACACTGAACGCTAGCAGAGTCTCACGGAACCTGCGTGCCAAAAGGGGCTGATTTGCGTGGCTGCAGCAAAGATGTATGAGGACACATCTGTAACTCTGCAATATCAACACCTGCACACACATTTCCTACAATGCAACATACTGTATGCAGAGAACTCAGCTTCTGCATTAAAAGCTTTATGTGCCATGTTTGCAGCAGTCGTATTTGCAGTAGCCAAACCAGAATGCAAATGCATTGGGATGCAGTTACATTTCCGGCATTTGGGATCCCGGCAGTCAGGAGACCAACATCGGAATCAATCCCGGATAACAGGGATATTCCCCACAACACCCATATAGTGGGAATAGAACCTGTAGCGATCAAAGCGAGCCACCGAGCCCGCAGCATGGCGAGCGCAGCGAGCCCGCAAGGGTCTTCGTTGCACTCGCCCCCCTGCCAGCATTTTGTTGGCCGGGATCTTGGCGTCGGTATGCAGACCGCCGGTATTCGGGCCACCGGCATACCATATCCAACGCATTTTGCATGAACACTACGGGGTAAATTTATTAAGATGGGAGTTCTATGTAAGATGGGATGTTGCCCATAGCAACCAAACAGATTTCAGGTATTATCTTATCGAAGGTGCTAGATAAATGAGAAGTAGAATCTGATTGGTTGCTATGGGCAACATCCCATCTTAAATAGAACTCCCATCTTAGTAAATTTACCCCTACATATTTATGATATGCTCAGGATCAAACACTAGAGATAACATAACCTAACATGAAAGGGCCTATATTTCTATTCAGGCTGCTCCCCAACCCCTTACCATCACCTTAAAAAAAACCAACAATGCTGCATGTACAGTACCACTGTTAGATGCATGCAGCTCCCCTTAATAAACAGAGCACTCTGCACCAGGACATACCTCTCAGCAGTCCTCACAATCTGTACAAAGTCCTGACCGAGTGGGTACTTGTGTTGCTTGTCTGAATATTGGAATGCTATTGTTCTTTTTGAGAAACTGATAAATAGAACAGAATAAGTACATCAAATATAGATAGTTTTGTAATAAGTTAACCATCTCTGATGCTAATCTCATTTGGGCAGGATGAACTTTTTGCTCTTCTGTTTCATATATTTGCATGTTATTTATTATAAAATAATCCCCTCTACAAACAGTGTTGTGTAGCTGTGCAATATGCTAATGCTTTATCAGTGGTGCAAGTAGAAAAAATTTCTTAGTGGTACCAAAAATGGGTGTGGCCACATGGGGCGTGGCTAATGAAAATAGGGGCGTGATACACATATGGGGGGCCAGATACCTATATGACCCCAATAGTTGAGTGTCGGATACACATATGCCCCCCCAGTGTAAGGTACACATTTGCCCTCTGTGCCACATATGCCCCCATAGTGCCAGATACACATATGCCCCCCTGTCACAGACCTGGGATGGAGAGTTGGGTACTCGGGGATTCTTCCGATGGTCGGGAAGAGGAACCGTAGCTGGGTCGAAATAAAGACGGACGGATATAGGTCTTCCTCAGGCAGAGTTATAGGTATCTAATGCTTGAGAATGATGCCAAAGTACACTAAATGAAGAAATGAAATGATGACTTGAAAACGATGCTGAAGAATACTGTATGAAGAAGTGAGTGATGACTTGAGAGCGTGCTGAAGAGCACTGAATGAATAAATGAGCAATGTCTTGTGAATGAGGCTGAAGAATACTGTATGAAGAGATGAGTGATGACTTGGGGGCGATGCTGAAGTACACTGCATGAGAAATGAGTGATGACTTGTGTACGACGCTGAAGAACACTGAATGAAGAAATGAGTGATGACTTGTGAACGATGCTGAGGAATACTGAATTGGAAATGAGCGATGACTTGTGAACGATGCTGAGGAATACTGAATTGGAAATGAGCGATGACTTGTGTACGATGCTGAAGAACACTGAATGAAGAAGTGAGTGATGACTTGTGAATGATTCTGAAGAGCACTAAATGAAGAAGTAAATGATGACTTGTGAATGATGCTGGAGAACACTGAATGAAGAAGTGAATGATGATTTGCGAATGATGCTGAAGAACACTGGAAGCACTGGAACTCTATGAGAGCTGAGAAGTACACTGTAACACTGGGAGTACTGGTACTCTGTGAGACCTGAGAAACACACTGTAACGCTGGAAGTGATGGTACTCTGTGCGACCTGAGAAACACACTGTAACGCTGGAAGTTCTGGAAATCTGTGAGAGCAGAGAAAGACTCCACGAGCAGCGAGAGCCTGTGAGCAGCTTGATAGCAACGATACTCAGGTGCTGGAGCCTTGCCCAGCACCTCCTTTTGAACTGCCCGCCCTGCTACTGATTGGAGGAAGCTCTGGGTCGCATACCGCCCACGTGGATGCCGGGCACAATGGCACCCACACTGTGATAGTACCCCTCCTCTAGGAGTGGCCCCTGGACACTTTCCTGGCTTCGTTGGATGCTTTGAATGAAAGAGCCGAACTAGACGTGGAGCAGAAACATCGGTAGCCTTTACCCAACTTCTCTCCTCAGGTCCATAACCTTTCCATTCCACCAGATACTGCAGATTCTTATGATAATATCGAGAGTCGAGAATAGACTTGATCTCAAATTCTGTTCCTGCTTTGGTCTCCATCGGGGTTATCCTAGGTGAATCCATCTGGAAATGATTTAAGATAAGAGGACGGAGGAGAGAAACATGGAAAGAGTTGGTATTCGAAAGTGAGATGGCAAAGCCACCTTGCAGACAACGGGATTAAGGACTTGCATGACCTGGTAAGGACCGATGAATCTCGGAGCAAATTTCATAGTGGGCACCTTTAGACGTAGGTTGCGAGTGGAGAGCCATACCCTGTCACCAACCTTGTATTGAGGAGCTGCCTGCCGTTTTTTGTCCGCAAAGAGTTTATATCTGATGGTACTTATGATTATTAGCAAATTCTGCCCAGGGCAATAACGCCACCCAGTTGTCCTGTGCAGGAGAGAGATAAATGCGAAGGAAAGTATCTAGGTCCTGGTTGACTCTTTCAGTTTGTCCGTTGGTTTGTGGGTGGTAGGCAGAAGAAAACTTGAGTTTAATTTGTAGAGCAGAATAGAAAGCTCTTCAGAATCTTGCGGTGAATTGTACCCCTCGGTCGGAGACCACCTCCTGTGGTAATCCATGTAACTGAAAGTGTTCTCGGATGAACAATTGAGCCAATCTGGGAGCCATAGGTAGACCTGTCAATGGAACAAAATTAACCATTTTTGAGAAGCGATCAACGATCACCCAGATGGTGTTATATCCCTTGGAAAGGGGTAATTCGGTGTTGAAGTCCATAGAGATATGGGTCCAGGGCCATCTAGGAATGGACAAAGGACAAAGCAACCCGGCAGGAGGTATACAAGGGATCTTGTGTTGAGTACATTGAGGACACAAGCTGACGTAGTTCTGTATAACTTTCCTCATGGAGGGCCACCAATAAGTCCTTTGTAAGAATTCAAACATTTTTATGTGCTCCTGGGTGCCCGGAAAACTTGGAGATATGAGCCCACTCTAACAAATTCGGGTGAAGCTCAGCTGGAGTGGACGACCTCCCAGGCGGAGGACCTAGGGAGGTGGGAGCTGTGGAGATGGAGACAGGACTGAGAATTAGACTCTTTTCAAATGCATTCTCTTTGTCAGAGGCGGTTAGTGAGCGAGACAAGGCGTCAGCTTTTGCATTGAGAGTCCCGGCCCGGTACTTAATAACAAATGAAAACTGAGTGAAAAAGAGTGCCCATCTAGCTTGGCGTGGATTCAAACATTGAGCGGTCTTAATGTAGAGCAAGTTCTCGTGATCGTTATAGATGGTAATAAGATGTTTAGCACCCTCCAATAAATATCTCCACTCCTCCAAGCAGAATTTATTGCCAAAAGCTCCTGATCTCCTATGGAGTAGTTTCATTCTGCAGGCGAAAACTTTCGGGAGTAGTAACCACATGGATGTAATTTCCCAGGAGTACTGCGAAAGGACAGCTCCAACCCCAACTGAGGATGCATCGACTTCCAGGGAAAATAGCTTCTCAAAATGTGGCTGCTGGAGCACTGGAGCAGACATAAAGGCTGATTTCAACTGAGAAAATGCTTCCACGGATTCGGGAGGCCACAGACTTGGATTGGAGCCTTTCTTGGTAAGAGCAGTAATGGGTGCTACAATGGTGGAGAACCCCTTTGTAAATTTCCTGTAATAGTTTGCAAAGCCCAGGAATCTTTGCACCGCTTTCAAGGAGGGGAGTTGAGTCCAGTCCTGGATGGCTTTAACCTTTTCTGGATCTATGTGAAGTTCTGTTCCCGAGATGATATAACCGAGGAAAGGAATTGACGGTACTTCAAAGGTGCATTTAGAGATTTTGCCATAATGATGGTTCTTACGCAGGCGGTGAAGTACTTCTTTGACCTGTATCCTATGTTCCGTGAGGTTTCTGGAGAAGACCAGAATGTTGTCCAAGTAGACCACTACGCTCTGGTATGGGTTCACTATGGTATGCTGGCGGTCGGGCCCCCGGCGACCAGCATACCGGCGCTGGGAGGCCAACCGCCAGCTTACCGACAGTGTGGCGAGCGCAAATGAGCCCCTTGCGGGCTCGCTGCGCTCGCCACGCTATTTTATTCTCCCTCCAGGGGGGTCGTGGACCCCCACGAGGGAGAATAAGTGTCGGTATGCCGGCTGTCGGGATCCCGGCGCCGGTATACTGTGCACCGGGATCCCGTCAGTCGGCATGCTGAAGACCACCCTCTGGTATAGCATGTCTCAAAAGATCTCGTTCACGAATCCCTGAAAGACGGCAGGAGCATTACTGAGGCCAAACGGCATTACCAAATACTCATAATGCCCATCTCTGGTATTAAAAGCGGTCTTCCACTCGTCCACCTGTCTGAAGCGTATCAGGTTATAAGCTCCCCTCAAGTCATGCTTTGTGAAAACGTTGGCTCCGCGAACCTTATCGAATAGCCCCGTGATCTACGGCAACGGGTATCTATACATGGTCTTAACCCCCCCCCCCCCGTCCTATTCTTTACGAAAAAAACCCAGCTCCAGCGGGGGAGGTAGAGGGACGAATGAAACCTTTTTGGAGATTTGATTTGATATAATCTGTCATAGCTTGGGTCTCTGGAAAAGACAGGGGACACGTGAGACCTCGGGGCGGCATCTTCCCAGGGATTAGATCTATTGGACAATCCCAAGGTCTATGGGGCAGTAGCTGATCGGCTGCTTGCTCGGAAAACACATCTGTGTATTCCTGATAGACTTCCAGAAGAAGTTCTTTGTCCGACTTGCGGGTAAACGGGCGTGAGGCAACTTGAACGACAGTAGGAGCTCCAGGATAAGATTTGCAAGGACTCCCAATCGATGTGGGGGTTGTGGGTCTTGAGCCAGGGTAAGCCAAGGACGATGTCATGAGGCATCTCTGGAATCACTAGAAACTCCAGATGCTCAAGATGTAGAGCTCCGAACGGCAGCTTGGTCGGCTCCGTGCGACTAGAAATGAGTCCATTGGAGATTTGGGTACCATTAATAGCAGTCAGCATAATGGGTCGGTCGATGGACTTCAGCTTCAGATCCATTTCCTGGGCGCAACAGGCGGAGATAAAATTCCCAGCGGCCCCGGAGTCCAACGAGGCGTAGAAGGGCTTAGTGACTGATTCGGAAAACAACAATACAGAGAGTAAACAGTCCTCTGCTGGAGAAGATTTGGATGTGGCACCCAACTTGACTCCTCCGGAACAAGCTAAGCATGCCCGTTTCCCAAGTCGCGCCATTGCCCCATACCGCCCACATGGATGCTGGGCACAATGGTGGCACCCGTGATCCGGAGAGATACACGCCGGGAGCCATAGTCCACCAGAGGAGAGCACCCTGGAGACCGAGTGTGTGGCTGAGAGGTAAGCTCGGAGGCCACCCACCTGCACTGTTATACCCCCGAGTGCAAGGTACACATATGCCCCAATGCCACATATTCCCCATAGTGCCAGATATGTCCCCACAGTGCAGATACACATATGCCCCCCCAGTGCAAGGTACACATATGCCCCCATAGTGCCAGATACACATATGCCCCCCAGTGCAAGGTACACATATGCCCTCAGTGCCACATATGCCCCCATAGTGCCAGATATGTCCACTCAGTGCAGATACACATATGCTCCCCCAGTACAAGGTACACATATGCCCCCAGTGCCACATATACCCCCATAGTGCCAGATATGTCCCCACAGTGCCAAATACGTCTGCCACTCCCGCCGCTCACCTCTACTGTGTGAGGGGAGGAGAGCACAGCCCGCGCCGCTCCTGCCCCTCAGTGCTCATCCGGTCTCTGTCAGTTGTGGCATGTCTCTCAAATGAGACGCCAATTCATGAGCCAATCAGAGCTCACGGACTGGCAGCTGCTGGTCCACGAGCTCTGATTGGCTCCTGAACCGGCGCCTCATTTGAGAGATACGCCACGATAGCCGGATGAGCAGTGAGGGACACAGGAGAGGTGCGCGTTAGCCGCTCTCCTTCCCTCACACACAGTACAGCAGCGGGCTGCAAGCACGGCGGTCGGCCTGGAGGTACTACGTACCGGCTGGCAATTTCTTACCGGTTACCGCCCCGTACCGCCATATGGGAGCACTACGCTTTATTAATATTTTATAATAATAACTGTTCATTTTCATAGACCTCGACAAAGCCTGTATGCGAAACGTACGTAGGACTCCAGCCTGGTGTCCTACTGATCTTTATTTAAATTGAATGTGTTACCTTTGAATCTAGTATTTACTATTAGTGCTCAGCCAGAAATACTGCATACCACAGGCAGAAAGCACGATATTAAAAACAGTAGATCACATGGTGCAATTTAGTGCAGTGAAACCAGAATGTTTATAAATGCCTAGTGGAAGTTATATTAGGGAGAAACACCACCTGCACCTGCACATATAGAATCCGTAAACAGTGGTGCCGCATATAGTATTATATCATCATATACTATATATCTATAATATCTGGGCATTAATAGAGTGAAGGCATTTTGGACATATTAATTAGTGATGCTCTCTTGACGAAATTATTAAAATTATGGAGAATGCAAACTCTGAGAGTCACTCACTATGATAATAAAATGCTTTCCCTAATTAGTGTACTCTAGAAAGAGACTAACACTGAATTACATTATTTCCACCTATCCAATATATTGATTTGCCTCAATTATAGATGCAAATAAATTCTCTATATTATAGTAAGAGAATTTAATGTGAGTACACTCTAAGATAGACCGATACGGGGGCAAGTAATGAATTATAATTACAATGTATTGAAACATTACTGGTAGCCCCACAAATCTGTCTATCCCAATACGGATTCATATTATAGCACACCTGATTACTATTACTGTATTAATGGCATATAGAAGGATCCTCTGAATTCATGCATTTACAGTTATACGCAGCATAAACCAATAACATACTGTCTATTTGATCATATACATAATTTGTACATATATTACATTAGTAGACAGGGGATTAAAAGCGCTAATATCCCCAGGTTCACTATAAGGCTATAGTAGTATAAACTGACATCTTGCGGGCCACAGGAGTGAGCTAGTGAAAACGAAGGTTATTTAATCGCAGAGACTATGGCCGATACAAGCAATTAGTCAACATTGAATTATACTCTATAACTGCTGCAGGATAACAGCACCTGTATTTAAATTGGAGGAGTTGCACACTAAAAGATCACAGTGCAGAATATATGCATGCTTTCCTTTTTAGCCAAGACGCTATCAGTAAAAATATTACTGTGCTGTAGCAAACATTGTTTCAGAATGTGATCTGGCTGACTGCCAAGAACCAGAGCTGGACTTCAACAAGAAACATTAGTTTCCAATTCCTTTGAACAAACTCAGTAACACATTCAGCATCATTATTTAATAAATTACTAATAAAAGGATACAATAAATATATAACAAATAGACACAGTAAAGACACCAAGGCTGTTTTAATTCTTTTTCATATTTATTCTTCTCTGTATCGTCTCACATTGTCGTAATCTTTTCACATATATGTTTGTAATATTTCGCATAATGTTTTTCGATCTAGTATGATAGATCAACTATGTTTTAGGACAGGAAATAAAAGTTACATTTTAAAATCCCGTGCACCACTTAACAGATCGCCTTTTCTCTTTCTGCTTGTGCTTGTACCATATACGATCTGTGGTTGCAGCCCCACTTGTGAATCAAACAATTATATTTCTATTAAAAAAAAGGGGCTCCCTTATACCACCCGCTTAGGTAAGGTATTATTTTTTCCAGTGCAACAGAAATTCCCTTCCCCCTTTACCCCCATTTTTTGAACATTTTCATAGAACACCAGGTTTTCTGTTTCACAATTATGGTATCCATATTACTTTATCAGTTGCTAATCAGTTAAACATATAGAAAAAAAAGAAAAGAAACAGGAACATTGTAACTTTCTTTTAATGTCTTTCAACCACAAATCAATATCAATAAATTACTTCTATACTGTATCATATGATGAGATAGAAGCTCCTCCTATAAAATTAATGAGCAGAAAACTGTTTTGGTTTTTTTGTGTATCTCATATACTGTATGTGCAGATTGTCCTCTAGCTTTTATGCCAATCGAAAATAGGCATTCACGTAGTTCTAATTAAGCCCAAGGTCTCTGTTGAGATGACAAAAGAGGAATCTAATTATGGTTTAATGTACTGAGCAGTATCAGAGTAATACAGTTGGCAGACAGAACCGTATGCCAGAACTAGCGCGAAGCTTGGATGATAAAATACATCATGGATGGGTGTGGTTAGTGTGAAGTGACATTCTTACCAATCTTAAAATGTTTTGACTGGAGGACTTGCAGCCCAGCGTTTTGTGTTTCTTGTATGATAAATCAGTCTTCTATAACACCCCAAAGGACAGTTGTAGGAGTTGCACAGTTACGTATTTTAAGCAGTATTTGACCCTGGTTTATCCTTACCAGATCCAGAATTGAGAAAATGGTCAGTTCACTTCTGAAGTATCAAAAACACATTCACAGATTTCCAATACTATATGCACTATATTTGCAAATTATATATTCATTTCCAGTTTAAGACCTTTTGACAGTTTTCAAATGACTCTGAATGAAACATATTGCTTTTTTATTAAGTCAAAATTTTATTGCAAAGTTAGGGATCAATCAAATTACCTGCGACTACACCACAGTACAAGTAGGTGCAGCTGCGTACAAAAATCTGAGTTTGGGGTGATATTCAGCCGCAAGTAAGGCAATCTTAATGTATAGGCACACTAGGCATCTGCCCAGGGTCCCACAATTCTAGGGTCATTCAAGCAGGGGTGGTTGCTGGTCACACAATCAGTGCAGCCAAACAGCATTATCTACCTGCATTTCAGCCCACAGCCAGACAGTTAATAGCTATCAGCATGCTGATTGATAGATGGCTGGAGGCGGCTGACCACCAATCAGAGTGCTAACAGCAAGGCCCCCCCAAATCTAGAGCTTTCAATCAGGGGTAGGTGGTGGTCACACAATCAGTGCAGCCAAGCAGCATTCTCTACCTGTATTCCAGCCTGCACCCAGACAGCGAATGTTTGTCAGCATGCTGATTTGTGGATGGCTGGAGCTATCCACCAATCAGCATGCTGACAGCCATTCACTGTATGGAAGCATGTGGAAAGATGGTGCAGAACCGCAGAAGGGGTAAGTTATGATTTTTTTCATTGTTTCATGTGAAAGGGTGTGTAGGTGCATTGCTTTGCCTAAGTGCATTGCTTTGCCCAGGGCTTACAATGCTGTTAAGACCGCCCTGGGCACAAGGGGCTGTCTAATTGTGGTGCCATTGCTGGGCTTTACATGCTGCTGCAGCGGCAACTCATTCCCTTCTTGAGTAACTAGATTGAGTCCTCAAAGTTTGAACAGAACATTTCTAAAGAAAGCTAGATTTACATTAGGAGATATCATAGCACAAAATAAACAGCTGTTGGGAGATAAGTCCTCAACTGACACTCCCCAGATGTGATATAGAGGATATCAGTTCAGCAGTAGCTAGTCTCAAGGTCATTGCTAGGCTCATGGGACTACCATAGGTACAGGGAGTACAGTTGCTATGGAGCCCAGAACTGAGAGGGGCCCAACTTCACTTTAAAAATTACATGTGTTCAGAGGCGTCACTCACCTCTGTGACACCCGGTGCGGCAGCGCGGATAAAAGGGGCGGGGCTTTGCGGGAATGGGCGGGGCTTAAATAGAGGGGCGGGGTTTCGCGGGCGGAACCCGTTTTTAAACCATTGCATGCACGCAAAGGGGGCGGGGCTTTGCGGAGGGGCGGGGCTTCGCATCCCGACACCCGTTTTTTTTTCACTGGGGGGTGTGGAAGGTGAGGGCTGACTCTCGGGAGGTGCTGTCCCTGCACTGCTGGCTCCTACAAAGTGACAGGAGCCGAGTGCTGCACATAATATAACAGTGCAGCACTCGGCTTCTGTCACTCTGCAGGAGCCGGCATTTTGGTGTCACCCTTCGGCGGGTGACACCCGGGAGCGGGCCGCACCCCCCGCACCCCCCTTGTGACGCCACTGCATGTGTTATATCCATTTTTCACCATTGGTGGTATATAGTGGTGGTACAAATATAAATATTTGGTTTGGGGCCTACAATATATCTAGTCATACCCCTGGACCTTCTTAATGTTATGTAGCATAAAATAAATGGGAGAACATTATAATGTTACATAATATGAACTGTGGCTTGTAATATGGCACAATATGAAGTGGAAGTACTATAGTGTGATATTACAAGAACTGGGGGGCACTGTAATATGGCTTAATATGAACTGGGGACACTGTATTGTATTGTCATAATGTGAAATGGGGGTACTGTGTTGCATTATGTTTACTGGTAGCAGTGCCGTAACTAGGCATTTTAGCGCTGTGTGCAAGAAATGATAGTGGCGCGCCCCCCCCCCCAATGTAAGATAGGGGCAGTGCGCGCCGCAGGCGCGCAAAAAATATATAGGGGCGTGGCTTAATGGGGAAGGGGCGTGGCCACAAAATAATAGCAATTCATACTACGGTGCACAGTAGTCTACATTATTCAAATTACGCTGCACAGTAGCGCCACTACACCAGGTAGAGACCCTTTTATACATTACAATAGACAGCGTCCCCCTTTTTACACATTACAGCAGCCAGTCCCCCTCTTTACACATTGCGGCATCCAGTCCCCCTTTTTACACATTGCGGCAGCCAGTCCCCATTTTTACACATTGCGGCAGCCAGTCCCCCTCTTTACACATTGCGGCATCCAGTCCCCCTTTTTACACATTGCGGCAGCCAGTCCCCATTTTTACACATTGCGACAGCCAGGCCCCCTTTTTACACATTGCGGCATCCAGTCCCCCTTTTTACACATTGCGGCAGCCAGTCCCCATTTTTACACATTGCGGCATCCAGGACCCCTTTTTACACATTGCGACAGCCGGGACCCCATTTTACACATAGCGGCAGACGAGACCCCATTTTACACATTGCGGCAGACGAGACCCCATTTTACACATTGCGGCAGACGAGACCCCATTTTACACATTGCGGCAGACGGTGAGAGAGGGAGAGAGAGAGAGAGAGAGGGAGGGAAGATATACTTACCTTCTCCCCGCTGACAGGCTCCTCGTGCAGCTTCCTCTCGGTGCAGGCTGTGTGAGGTGAGAAGGAGGAGGAGGGAGGGGGAGCAGCGAGCCGCAGCAGCGCTATTTGATTGGTAGTAAGCGCCGCTGCAGCATCCCCCTCTCCTCCTGTATTGGTTGCCTGGCGCTGCTGTGGATGCTGGGGAACCGCATCCCAGCATCCTTAGCAGCGCCGGGCAGCCAATACAGGAGGAGAGGGGGATGCTGCAGCGGCGCTTACTACCAATCAAATAGCGCTGCTGCGGCACCCTGATCCCCCTCCCTCCTCCTCCTTCTCTCCGCTCCCCGGAGCTGGTGGTCCTCTTCTCCCTACACAGCGGGGCGCATGGCGCAGACTTCGGCGGCATGTAATGAGTCAATTTGACTCATTACATGCCGCTGGCCGTTGCGCCCTCAGGGCAACTGCGCTGTGTGCCAAGCCCCCTTGGCACACACGTAGTTACGGCCCTGACTGGTAGCCCTACAATGTGACATAATGTGAACTAGGACACTACTATAGTTCATAAAATAAACTAGGGCACTATTTTATGGTTCAGAAAATGAACCATATCAACTGCTGCAGAGAGGTGTCTTTCTAGAAGAATTGTGACAGGGGTCCCTTCAAAATGTTGCTATGAGACCCACAAAGTTCTGGCTACAGTATACCAATGAAGATAAGAACAAATGCTGATGGAATAGGATTTACATACTGTATTAGGAGTAGAGATGTGCGGCGGGCACTTTTCGTGTTTTGTATTTTGGTTTTGGTTCTGGTTCCATGCTCGTGTTTTGGATTTGGATTGGTTTTGCCAAAACCACCCTTTTGTGTTCTGGTTTTGGTTTTGCATCTGGATGATCTTTGAAAAAAAACATAGAAACAGCTAAAATCACATCATTTGGGGGTAATTTTGATCCTACAGTATTATTAACCTCAATAACAATAATTTCCACTCATTTCCAGTCTACTCTGAACACCTCACACCTCACAATATTGTTTTTAGGCCAAAAGGTTTCACCAAGGTTGATAGATGACTAAGCTAAGTGACACAAGTGTGCGGCACAAACACCTGGCGCATCTAGGAGTGGCACTGCAGTGGCAGATAGGATGGCAGATTTAAAATATAGGCCCCAAACAGCACATGATGCAAAGAAGAAAAAGAGTTGCAATTAGGTAGCTGGATGGCTAAGCTAAGCGACACAAGTGGGCGGCACAAACACCTGGCCCATCTAGGAGTGGCACTGCTGTGGCAGACAGGATGGCACTTAAAAAAACTAGGCCCAAAACAGCACATCATGCAAAGAAGAAAAAGAGGTGCAATGAGGTAGCTGTATGACTAAGCTAAGTGACACAAGTGTGCGGCACAAATACCTGGCCTAGCTAGGAGTGGCACTACAGTTGCAGACAGGATGGCACTTAAAAAAAATAGGCCCCAAACAGCACATCATGCAAAGAATAAAAGGAGGTGCAATGAGGTAGCTGTGTGACTAAGCTAAGCGACCCAAGTGGCCAACACAAACACCTGGCCCATCTAGGAGTGGCACTGCAGTGTCAGACAGAATGGCAGTTTAAAAAAATTGTCCCCAAACAGCACATGATGCAAAGAAAAAAAGAGGCGCAATGAGGTAGCTGTGTGACTAAGCTAAGCGACCCAAGTGGCCGACACAAACACCTGGCCCATCTAGGAGTGGCACTGCAGTGTCAGACAGGATGGCAGATTAAAAAAATAGTCCCCAAACAGCACATGATGCAAAGAAAAAAAGAGGTGCAATGAGGTAGCTGTGTGACTAAGCTAAGCGACCCAAGTGGCCGACACAAACACCTGGCCCATCTAGGAGTGGCACTGCAGTGTCAGACATGATGGCACTTCAAAAAAATAGTCCCCACACAGGACATGATGCAAAGAAAAAAAGAGGCGCAATGAGGTAGCTGTGTGACTAAGCTAAGCAACTGTTATGGTCTCCTGCTCTGTGCTGCCACGTCGTCATGGCAACTGGGAGACAAGTGCTAGCGGAGTAACCTGAGCGTAGCTGATACTCCGGTTTGGGTCTTTTGCTGTGCGGTGGTTACAGGCTCTGTGCACGGCAGGGGATCCGGTGCTGGTTTTTGTGCTCACAGTCTGTGAGGTCTGAGTGGGGCGTGGACAGCACCTGCTATATAAACCCTCTTCTCAGGTTAGGCAGATGCTGCTGAATCTTTGTTGGTTAGTCAGTTCCTGAAAGCTAGCTAGTACTGTGTAAACTTTGTATTTGTTTGTTGCTTACTGCAAGTAGGCCTTGGGATTTGGTATTACACTCTGCCAATCCAGACCTAGCAGTAAGACTGGAGTCAGTCGTTTAACCTGCTGGGGTTCTTTTGCTACTCTGTGAACCTAGCAAGTTTGCGGCTGTATTCTCAGACTTGCCTGCCAAAATCCTTTCTCACTGTGCAAGGTGTTCAGGTGTCAGTTTAGTGGCAGTAAGCTGAACCAGTGCACTGCAAGTGAGAACTAGGATTGTGGAGACTCTCCTAGTGTCTATTATTCCATCTCTGACCAAGGAGTTTACTGCCACACCCGTTGGTAACCCTTTAGGGTTTTGCTGTTGCCCTTAGCAACAGCATTTCGGGTTCTCTACGTATTAAATCACTACATCTCGCTTCTTTCCATCTGAGCATTCCTAATACTAGGGAGACACCCAGTTTCTTAGCCTTTGGGCTTCTCTGTTCACTTTGTGTTTATTTTGTTACCCTATCACCTTCTGTGTATGTAATGTCATATTCCCCAGTCTGTCTGTGAGTTCATTTGTTTTGCATCCCTCACCGTTCAGACACCAGTACATTCCTGCTGGCACTGGTGTGCATAACATATTCAGCAGCCTAATACTCCTGTTGAAATTTTGTGGGAATATGGAGCATACCCCTCAAAATACTTTGCAACAGGTGGTCGATCAGGTGCAGGTCCTGACTCGACAATTTAACGATTTGTCCATTAAAATGCACACCTCGCAGGCCGCTGGCAGAGCTCCCGCAGCAGCAGTACCTTCAGGGGTTAAGGAGCCGAAAGTAAATCTCCCGGATCGTTTTTCTGGAGATCGCTCGCAGTTCTTTTGTTTCAAGGAGAGCTGCAAGCTATATTTCCAGCTTAGGCCTCAGTCTTCTGGGTCGGAGATTCAGCGGGTGGGCATAGTGATTTCCTTGCTACAAGGAGACCCACAGGTCTGGGCATATGGGTTGCAGCCTGACTGTCCGTCGCTTAAAAGTGTTGATGCTTTTTTTACGGCACTGGGCATGTTGTATGATGACCCTGACAAGACGGCCTCAGCCGAGGCTCAGATTTCGATCCTTAAGCAAGGGCGAAGGCCAGTTGAGGTTTATTGTACGGAGTTTCGGAGGTTGGCCCATGATACCCAGTGGAATGACCCAGCCCTGAGACACCAGTACCGAAGAGGTCTTTCTAACCAGTTAAAAGACCAACTGGTACAATATCCCTTGCCTGATAGCTTGGATCAGCTCATGCAGTTATCAATTCGGGTGGATAGATGGCTGAGAGAGCGCAGGCTTGAAAGGGAGACCGAGGTTTCCTTCTTTCCCAAGGGAACCTCAGACTCTGAGGAATTTTCCGAGGAGCCTATGCAGATTGGGGCTACCCGCCTCTCCTCGCGTGAGAAGACGCGGAGGAGACAGCAGGGGTTATGTTTGTACTGTGGGAATAAAGGTCATGTGGTAGTATCATGCCCAGAAAAGCCGGAAAACTTCAGGGCCTGAGGGTGATGGGAAATATCCTGTCAGGCCAGAAGTCAGAATTTCCCAAGAAGACTTTTAACATGCCGGTGACCTTGAAGATCTTCGGTCAAACTGTCAAGACTGAGGCCTTTGTGGACAGTGGGGCCGACGGGGTTTTTATAGACCGCCAATTCGCCCTGAAACACTCTGTTCCCTTAGTACCCTTGGCATCGGAAATTGAGATTTGTGGGTTAAACGGGGAACCATTATCCCAGGGTAAAATTACCTCTTGCACTAGCCAGATTTCTTTGTTTATTGGAGCCACACACTCTGAAAAATTGTCCTTTTATGTGACTGTCTGTACTTTTGCCCCATTGGTGTTGGGGTTACCCTGGTTAAGGGCCCACAATCCTCAATTTGACTGGGTCTCTGGGGAGATTCTTAGTTGGGGTACTGATTGTTTCAGGAGTTGTTTGAGCCTTCCAGTCAGGCTTTCGCAGCTAAGTTTGCCAGGATTGCCAGGATGTTATACAGATTTTGCGGACGTGTTCTCCAAAAGAGTTGCAGAGGTACTACTTCCCCATCGCCCCTATGACTGTGCCATTGATTTGTTGCCGAATGCTAAGCTTCCCAAGAGCAGGTTGTACTCTCTGTCACGTCCTGAGACTCAGGCTATGGCAGAGTACATTCAGGAGAACTTGGCTAAGGGATTTATCAGACCTTCACAGTCTCCAGTTGGGTCGGGGTTCTTCTTCGTGGGTAAAAAGGACGGTTCGTTTCGACCCTGCATCGACTTCAGGGAATTGAACCGTATCACGATTAAAAACTCATACCCACTGCCTCTCATTTCGGTCTTGTTTGACCAGCTTCGTACTGCCACCATTTTTTCTAAGATTGACCTACGCGGTGCGTACAATCTAATCCGAATATGAGAGGGGGATGAATGGAAGACTGCCTTTAATACCCACTCAGGGCATTATGAATATTTGGTGATGCCTTTTGGGCTCTGTAATGCCCCGGCAGTCTTCCAGGACTTCATGAACGATGTGCTCAGGGAATATTTGGATAGATTCTTAGTTGTATACTTAGATGACATCCTAATCTTCTCCCATTCCCTGGAGGAACATCGGAAGCATGTACGCTTAGTCCTCCAGAAACTCAGAGACCACCGGCTTGGGGCGAAGCTGGAGAAGTGCGAATTTGAAGTTCAGCAAATCGCATTTTTAGGATATATCATCTCCCCAGAAGGTTTCCAAATGGAGGGTTCCAAGGTACAGGCAGTCCTGGATTGGGTGCAGCCCACTAGTTTGAAGGCGCTTCAGCGTTTTCTGGGTTTTGCGAATTTTTATAGACGATTTATCGCAGATTTTCATCTATAGTGGCGCCCTTGGTGGCACTCACTAAGAAAGGGGCGGATGTTGCTCACTGGTCTTGTGAGGCCAAAGCGGCTTTTGCCCGTCTCAAAAGGGCATTTGTCTCGGCCAAGGTGCTGCGACACCCAGATCCAGAGCGTCCTTTTGTGGTGGAGGTGGATGCCTCTGAGATGGGTATTGGGGCAGTGCTCTCTCAGATGGGGGTGTCTGATAATCGCCTTCATCCCTGTGCTTACCTTTCCCGTAAATTTTCACCTGCCGAGATGAATTATGACGTGGGTAACCGGGAATTGTTGGCTATTAAGGATGCACTCGAGGAGTGGAGACACTGGCTTGAGGGGGCTAAGTTTGTGGTCTCAATTCTCACCGACCATAAGAATTTGGCATATTTAGAGTCAGCGAAGCGCCTCAATGCCAGGCAGGCACGATGGGCTTTGTTTTTTGCTCGCTTTAATTTTTTGATAACATATCGCCCTGGGTCAAAAAACATCAAGGCTGATGCGCTCTCGCAGAGTTTTGCTCCAATCCAGGAGACCACCGATTTTGATGGCACTTCAAAAAAATAGTCCCCAAACAGCACATGATGCAAAGAAAAAAAGAGGCACAATGAGGTAGCTATGTGACTAAGCTAAGCGACCCAAGTGGCCGACACAAACACCTGGCCCATCTAGGAGTGGCACTGCAGTGTCAGACAGGATGGCAGATTAAAAAAATAGTCCACAAACAGCACATGATGCAAAGAAAAAAAGAGGCGCAATGAGGTAGCTGTGTGACTAAGCTAAGCGACCCAAGTGGCCGACACAAACACCTGGCCCATCTAGGAGTGGCACTGCAGTGTCAGACAGGATGGCACTTCAAAAAAATAGTCCCCACACAGCACATGATGCAAAGAAAAAAAGAGGCGCAATGAGGTAGCTGTGTGACTAAGCTAAGCAACCCAAGTGGCCGACACAAACACCTGGCCCATCTAGGAGTGGCACTGCAGTGTCAGACAGGATGGCACTTCAAAAAAATAGTCCCCAAACAGCACATGATGCAAAGAAAAAAAGAGGCACAATGAGGTAGCTGTGTGACTAAGCTAAGCGACCCAAGTGGCCGACACAAACACCTGGCCCATCTAGGAGTGGCACTGCAGTGTCAGACAGGATGGCACTTCAAAAGAATAGTCCCCAAACAGCACAAGATGCAAAGAAAAAAAGAGGCGCAATGAGGTAGCTGTGTGACTAAGCAAAGCGACCCAAGTGGCCGACACAAACACCTGGCCCATCTAGGAGTGGCACTGCAGTGTCAGACGGGATGGCACTTCAAAAAAATAGTCCCCAAACAGCACATGATGCAAAGAAAAAAAGAGGCACAATGAGGTAGCTATGTGACTAAGCTAAGCGACCCAAGTGGCCGAAACAAACACCTGGCCCATCTAGGAGTTGCACTGCAGTGTCAGACAGGATGGCACTTCAAAAAAATAGTCCCCAAACAGCACATGATGCAAAGAAAAAAAGAAGCGCAATGAGGTAGCTGTGTGACTAAGCTAAGTGACCCAAGTGGCTGACACAAACACCTGGCCCATCTAGGAGTGGCACTGCAGTGTCAGACAGGATGGCACTTCAAAAAAATAGTCCCCAAACAGCACATGATGCAAAGAAAAAAAGAGGCACAATGAGGTAGCTGTGTGACTAAGCTAAGCGACCCAAGTGGCCGAAACAAACACCTGGCCCATCTAGGAGTGGCACTGCAGTGTCAGACAGGATGGCACTTCAAAAAAGTAGTCCCCAAACAGCACATGATGCAAAGAAAAAAAGAGGCGCAATGAGGTAGCTGTGTGACTAAGCTAAGCAACCCAAGTGGTCGACACAAACACCTGGCCCATCTAGGAGTGGCACTGCAGTGTCAGACAGGATGGCACTTCAAAAATATAGTCCCCAAACAGCACATGATGCAAAGAAAAAAAGAGGCGCAATGAGGTAGCTGTGTGACTAATCTAAGCGACCAAAGTGGCCGACACAAACCTGGCCCATCTAGGAGTGGCACTGCAGTGTCAGACAGAATGGCACTTCAAAAAAATAGTCCCCAAACAGCACATGATGCAAAGAAAAAAAGAGGCGCAATGAGGTAGCTGTGTGACTAAGCTAAGCGACCCAAGTGGCCGACACAAACACCTGGCCCATCTAGGAGTGGCACTGCAGTGTCAGACAGGATGGCACTCCAAAAAAATAGTCCCCAAACAGCACATGATGCAAAGAAAAAAAGAGGCACAATGAGGTAGCTGTGTGACTAAGCTAAGCGACCCAAGTGGCCGACACAAACACCTGGCCCATCTAGGAGTGGCACTGCAGTGTCAGACAGGATGGCACTTCAAAAAAATAGTCCCCAAACAGCACATGATGCAAAGAAAAAAAGAGGCGCAATGAGGTAGCTGTGTGACTAATCTAAGCGACCCAAGTGGCCGACACAAACCTGGCCCATCTAGGAGTGGCACTGCAGTGTCAGACAGGATGGCACTTCAAAAAAATAGTCCCCAAACAGCACATGATGCAAAGAAAAAAAGAGGCGCAATGAGGTAGCTGTGTGACTAAGCTAAGCGACCCAAGTGGCCGACACAAACACCTGGCCCATCTAGGAGTGGCACTGCAGTGTCAGACAGGATGGCACTCCAAAAAAATAGTCCCCAAACAGCACATGATGCAAAGAAAAAAAGAGGCACAATGAGGTAGCTGTGTGACTAAGCTAAGCAACCCAAGTGGCCGACACAAACACCTGGCCCATCTAGGAGTGGCACTGCAGTGTCAGACAGGATGGCACTTCAAAAAAATAGTCCCCAAACAGCACATGATGCAAAGAAAAAAAGAGGCGCAATGAGGTAGCTGTGTGACTAAGCTAAGCGACCCAAGTGGCCGACACAAACACCTGGCCCATCTAGGAGTGGCACTGCAGTGTCAGACAGGATGGCACTTCAAAAAAATAGTCCCCAAACAGCACATGATGCAAAGAAAAAAAGAGGCGCAATGAGGTAGCTATGTGACTAAGCTAAGCGACCCAAGTGGCCAACACATACACCTGGCCCATCTAGGAGTGGCACTGCAGTGTCAGACAGGATGGCACTTCCAAAAATAGTCCCCAAACAGCACATGATGCAAAGAAAAATTAAAGAAAAAAGAGGTGCAAGATGGAATTGCCCTTGGACCCTCCCACCCACCCTTATGTTGTATAAAACAGGACATGCACACTTTAACAAACCCATCATTTCAGCGACAGGGTCTGCCACACAACTGTGATTGAAATGACTGGTTGGTTTGGGCCCTCACCAAAAACGAAGCAATCAATCTCTCCTTGCACAAACTGGCTCTACAGAGACAAGATGTCCACCTCCTCCTAATCGTCCGATTCCTCACCCCTTTCACTGTGTACATCCCCATCCTCACAGATTATTAATTCGTCCCCACTGGAATCCACCATCTCAGGTCCCTGTGTACTTTCTGGAGGCAATTGCTGGTGAAAGTCTCCACGGAGGAATTGATTATAATTCATTTTGATGAACATCATCTTCTCCACATTTTCTGGAAGTAACCTCGTACGCCGATTGTTGACAAGGTGAGCGGCTGCACTAAACACTCTTTCGGAGTACACACTGGAGGGGGGGCAACTTAGGTAAAATAAAGCCAGTTTGTGCAAGGGCCTCCAAATTGCCTCTTTTTCCTGCTAGTATACGTACGGACTGTCTGACGTGCCTACTTGGATGCGGTCACTTGTATAATCCTCCACCATTCTTTCTATGGTGACAGAATCATATGCAGTGACAGTAGACGATATGTCAGTAATCGTTGGAAGGTCCTTCAGTCCGGACCAGATGTCAGCACTCGCTCCAAACTGCCATGCATCACTGCCAGCGGGTGGGCTCGGAATTCTTAGCCTTTTCCTCGCAGCCCCAGTTGCGGGAGAATGTGAAGGAGGAGCTGTTGACGGGTCATGTTCCGCTTGACTTGACAATTTTCTCACCAGCAGGTCTTTGAACCTCTGCAGACTTGTGTCTGCCGGAAAGAGAGATACAACGTAGGTTTTAAATCTAGGATCGAGCACGGTGGCCAAAATGTAGTGCTCTGATTTCAACAGATTGACCACCCGTGAATCCTGGTTAAGCGAATGAAGGGCTCCATCCACAAGTCCCACATGCCTAGCGGAATCGCTCTGTTATAGCTCCTCCTTCAATCTCTCCAGCTTCTTCTGCAAAAGCCTGATGAGGTGAATGACCTGACTCAGGCTGGCAGTGTCTGAACTGACTTCACGTGTGGCAAGTTCAAAGGGTTGCAGAACCTTGCACAACGTTGAAATCATTCTCCACTGCGCTTGAGTCAGGTGCATTCCCCCTCCTTTGCCTATATCGTAGGTAGCTGTATAGGCTTGAATGGCCTTTTGCTGCTTCTCCATCCTCTGAAGCATATAGAGGGTTGAATTCCACCTCGTTACCACCTCTTGCTTCAGATGATGGCAGGGCAGGTTCAGGAGTGTTTACTGGTGCTCCAGTCTTCGGCACGCGGTGGCTGAATGCCGAAAGTGGCCCGCAATTCTTCGGGCCACTGACAGCATCTCTTGCACGCCCCTGTCGTTTTTTAAATAATTCTGCACCACCAAATTCAAAGTATGTGCAAAACATGGGACGTGCTGGAATTTGCCCAGATGTAATGCACGCACAATATTGGTGGCGTTGTCCGATATCACAAATCCCCAGGAGAGTCCAATTGGGGTAAGCCATTCTGCGATGATGTTCCTTAGTTTCTGTAAGAGGTTGTCAGCTGTGTGCCTTTTATGGAAAGCGGTGATACAAAGCGTAGCCTGCCTAGGAACGAGTTGGCGAGATGCTGCTACTGGTGCCGCTGCTGTTCTTGCTGCGGGAGGCAATACATCTACCCAGTGGGCTGTCACAGTCATATAGTCCTGAGTCTGCCCTGGTCCACTTGTCCACATGTCCGTGGTTAAGTGGACATTGTGTACAACTGCAGTTTTTAGGACACTGGTGACTCTTTTTCTGACGTCTGTGTACATTTTCGGTATCGCCTGCCTAGAGAAATGGAACCTAGATGGTATTTGGTACCGGGGACACAGTACCTCAATCAATTCTCTAGTTCCCTGAGAATTAACGGTGGATACTGGAAACACGATTCTCACCACCACCCAGGCTGCCAAGGCCTCAGTTATCCGCTTTGCAGCAGGATGACTGCTGTGATATTTCATCTTCCTCGCAAAGGACTACTGGACAGTCAATTGCTTACTGGAAGTAGTACAAGTGGTCTTCCGACTTCCCCTCTGGGATGACGATCGACTCCCAGCAGCAACAACAGCAGCACCAGCAGCAGTAGGCGTTACACTCAAGGATGCATCGGAGGATTCCCAGGCAGGAGAGGACTCGTCAGACTTGACAGTGACATGGCCTGCAGGACTATTGGCTTTCCTGTCTAAGGAGGAAATTGACACTGAGGGAGTTGGTGGTGTGGTTTGCAGGAGCTTGGTTACAAGAGGAAGGGATTTAGTTGGCAGTGGACTGCTTCCGCTGTCACCCAAAGTTTTTGAACTTGTCAATGACTTCTGATGAATGCGCTCCAGGGAGGATGTTCCTAGGTGGTTAACGTCCTTACCCCTACTTAATACAGCTTGACAAAGGCAACACACGGCTTGACACCAGTTGTCCGCATTTCTGTTGAAATAATTCCACACCGAAGAGGTGATTTTTTTTGTATTTTGACCAGGCATGTCAATTGCCATATTCGTCGCACGGACAACAGGTGTCTCCCCAGGTGCCTGACATAAACAAACCACCTCACCATCAGAATCCTCCTTGTCAATTTCCTCCCCAGCGCCAGCGACACCCATATCCTCATCCTGGTGTACTTCAACAGTGACATCTTCAATTTGACTATCAGGAACTGGACTGCGGGTGCTCCTTCCAGCACTTGCAGGGGGCGTGCAAATGGTGGAAGGAGCCACCTCTTGCCGTCCAGTGTTGGGAAGGTCAGGCATCGCACCCGCCGACACATTTGGACTCTCCTTGGGGATTTGTGATTTAGAAGAATGCACAGTTCTTTGCTGTGCTTTTGTCAGCTTAAGTCTTTTCATTTTTCTAGCGAGAGGATGAGTGCTTCCATCCTCATGCGAAGCTGACCCACTAGTCATGAGGAACATAGGAGAGGGCCTCAGCCGTTCCTTGCCACTCCGTGTCGTAAATGGCATATTGGCAAGTTTACGCTTCTCCTCACACGATTTTAATTTTGATTTTTGGGTCATTTTACTGAACTTTTGTTTTTTGGATTTTACATGCTCTCTACTATGACATTGGGCATCGGCCTTGGCAGACGACGTTGATGGCATTTCATCGTCTCGGCCATGACTAGTGGCAGCAGCTTCAGCATGAGGTGGAAGTGGATCTTGATCTTCCCTATTTTACCCTCCACATTTTTGTTCTCCATTTTTTAATGTGTGGAATTATATGCCAGTAATATATTTATCAATAGCAATGGCCTACTACTATATATACTGCGCACAAAAACTTAAATGCACCACAGGTATGGATGGATAGTATACTTGACGACACAGAGGTAGGTAGAGCAGTGGACTACTGTACCGTACTGCTATATAAATATACTGGTGGTCAGCAAACTGTGCATAACTTAAATGCACCACAGGTATGGATGGATAGTATACTTGACGATACAGAGGTAGGTAGAGCAGTGGCCTACTGTACCGTACTGCTATATATTATATACTGGTGGTCAGCAAACTGTGCAAAACTGAAATGCACCACAGGTATGGATGGATAGTATACTTGACGACACAGAGGTAGGTAGAGCAGTGGCCTACTGTACCGTACTGCTATATATTATATATACTGGTGGTCAGCAAACTGTGCAAAACTGAAATGCACCACAGGTATGGATGGATAGTATACTTGACGACACAGAGGTAGGTAGAGCAGTGGCCTACTGTACCGTACTGCTATATAATATATACTGGTGGTCAGCAAACTGTGCAAAACTGAAATGCACCACAGGTATGGATGGGATAGTATACTTGACGACACAGAGGTAGAGCAGTGGACTACTGTACCGTACTGCTATATATATAGTTATACTGGTGGTCAGCAACATTCTGCACTGTCCTCCTACTATATACTACAATGCAGCACAGATATGGAGCGTTTTTCAGGCAGAGAACATATAATGCTGGTGGTCACTGGTCAGCAAAACTCTGCACTGTCCTCCTACTATATAATACTGCTGGTCCCCAGTCCCCACAATAAAGCAATTAGCACACTGAGCACAGATATTTGCAGCACACTGAACATAGAAACTGAGAGGACGCCAGCCACGTCCTCTCATGATCATCTCCAATGCACGAGTGAAAAATGGTGGCGATGCGCGGCTCCTTATATAGAATACGAATCTCGCGAGAATCCGACCGCGGGATGATGACGTTCGGGCGTGCTCGGGTTAACCGAGCAAGGCGGGAGGATCCGAGTCTGCTCGGAACCGTGTAAAAAAAGGTGAAGTTCGGGGGGGTTCGGATTCCGACGAACCGGACCCGCTCATCACTAATAAATATATATATATATATATATATATATATATATATACCATTTATTATGCGGCACTCACGGCGGAGAAACAGGACAGGAGTCTTGAAGCTTCAAGGCTCCTGTCCTGTTTCTCCGCCATGAGTGCCGCCTAATAGACGGTATTTGTTTGGGGAAGGATTCTCCCTTCTTCACTTGGAAGGCACCGGCTATTTTACTGTGTTTCTTCTATATGAAGTGGAGTGCCGCCTAACATGCTGCTGTATGTATATATATATATATTTTAAGTGAGATTTCTATACTGTAGCTGTCTAATTCTCAAACAGCAAAGTTGCTCGAACAGTCAGATCACAAAATAAAATATATATAAAAAAATCTACTGCTGTATGTCAGAAAAGAAAGCAAAGTAAACTCTTTCAGGTTCACACATCTACAACCAATGCAAACATATCCAACTTATTGCTCCCTCCGGTGTGATATGTGTTATGCTATTTATGACATTGTGCATTATCACTGCTACTGAATACAATTGAGAATAAAAGATATTGCAAGGTGTAATAGGATAACCAGTGTTATTGCTGGGGAAAATCCTTGGCAGTGTGAGCTACATTTACAGACAATGATACTGCTCACATATCTTGTTTTTTGGCCTTTTGTTATTATTCCTCAGAGGATTCTAGCGGATAAGAAGCTTTTTTTGTAAAATAGGAAACTCTTTCACTTTGTAGCTTTAAACAGAAAACTACAGCTGTTCTTGTCTATTTCTTACAAATAACCTCTCAGAAGAAAAGATGCACAGGTAACTGCAGTATAGTTACAGTCCGCCCCACTCGTATCTAGCACATCTACTACTAGAGACTAGGGGCATAATTCAGACCTGATCGTAGATGTGCTAAATTTAGCACATCTATGATCAGTCACACAGGCGTGGGGGGGGACGCCCAGCACAGAGCTAGACCGCCCCACATGTCAGGCCCGAGCCCCCCGCACAAGTACAAAAGCATCGCACAGCGGCGATGCTTTTGTACTTGAAGAGTAGCTCCCCACCAGCACGGCTCCTGCGCGCTGGCAGGGAGATACCCGTTGCTGTGAGGGTTGCAGCGGTTGCGTGTGAGGTCTAGCAGCCACCGCGGCCAGCCCCCACATGGTCCGGGCACGCCTGCGTTGCCCGGACTGCGCCCCTAAAACGGTGGCCAAATGCCGCCGGCCTGCCCCCTCCCACCCAGCGAACGCCTCTGCCTGTCAATCAGCCAGAGGCGATCGCAGGGCTGAGACGGCCGGCAGCTGTCTGGCATGCGCAGGCACCGCATGTGCAGTACAGACCTGATCAGCTGCTGTGCGAAAATGCACAGAACCGATCAGGTCTGATTTAGGCCCTAGATGTGCCCACGAATGTTCCTGCCCATTGCACAGCCAGGAGCAACAAGTAAAATGGGGGGTAATTCCAAGTTGATCGCAGCAGGATTTTTGATAGCAACTGGGCAAAACCATGTGCACTGCAGGGGAGGCAGATATAACATGTGCAGAAAGAGTTAGATTTGGGTGGGTTATTTTATTTCTGTGCAGGGTAAATACTGGCTGCTTTATTTTTACACTGCAAATTAGATTGCAGATTGAACACACCCCACCCAAATCTAACTCTCTCTGCACATATTATATCTGCCTCCCCTGCAGTGCACATGGGCCCTCATTCCGAGTTGATCGGTCGCAAGGCGAATTTAGCAGAGTTACACACGCTAAGCCTACGCCTACTGGGAGTGTATCTTAGCTTCTTAAAATTGCGACCGATGTATTCGCAATATTGCGATTACAAACTACTTTGCAGTTTCTGAGTAACTTCAACCTTACTCTGCCTGTGCGATCAGTTCAGTGCTTGTCGTTCCTGGTTTGACGTCACAAACACACCCAGCGTTCGCTCAGACACTCCCCCGTTTCTCCAGCCACTCCTGCGTTTTTTCCGGAAACGGTAGCGTTTTCATCCACACGCCCATAAAACGCCGTGTTTCCGCCCAGTAACACCCATTTCCTGTCAATCACATTACGATCGCCGGAGCGATGAAAAAGCCGTGAGTAAAAATACTATCTTCATTGTTAAATTACTTGGCGCAGTCGCAGTGCGTATATTGCGCATGCGTACTAAGCGGATTTTCATTGCGATGCGATGAAAAATACAGAGCGAACGACTCGGAATGAGGGCCATGGTTTTGCCCAGTTGCTATCAAAAATCCTGCTGCGATCAACTTGGAATTACCCCCATGGTGTTCTTTTTATGCTTTATACAAACTCCCAAAATATTTGTATTGTAGTTGTGTAGGCTTATTTCCTAAGGAAGCTGCCTCTTTATTGACACCCTGTCACACTCCTCAGTGGCAAACGCAGGATTTCTAGAGGGGGGCTTCCAAATGTAATTCACAGTCTACCACTCTGCAGAACATGGAATACAGTATTAATATGTAACACTGTAGATGGTCTATAGTATATACTGAATCAAACATTTAAATAACATAAATGAGATAAGTGGTCATGAAAAGGTTAAACATACTATAATAAATATGCAAACACAATGGAACCAGTACTGCACTTTCTAAGCACACATTCTCCCACCTCATGATAAGGCTCCTGTCTCTCCTTCCTGGTAGCTACTCTCTGGTCCAGTGCACTGATTGAGTACTCAGATCCACACACAACAAACTTGATAGAAGAAGCTGCTACAACTGGGCATATGTAGCAGCTCTGCTCTGTCTATTAACTTGCATGATGTGGCAGCAGCTCTAGTAATCATATTATATACCATTGTTATTGTCAAAATTTGAGCCACTTGCCAAGAGAAGGGGGTTTCCGGCCAACCGGAAACCCCCCTGCTTTTGCCTATGCTCCTAGTTTCTTATTACTCTGATTGTCTGACTTCTAGAATATAAGGAAATCTCCAGAAGGGTGGGCAAAGATACAGGACTTACAATTGCTCCGTCACATTGCTGGACCAGTGTGGGTGCATGCGAGAGGAGGATGTGAGCAATGATATAATGGCACTATGGTCGCCTCCCATCCAAGATAGCTCCCGAAAATCAGGACATCTGTCTGAAGTCTCCTATATCTGCTGCAGTCCCCTGTAGATACATAGAGGGATACTTATTATTTTTCAGAGCCCCCCTCCCCCCAAAACACAGGTTTCACCTAATATTAATTGTGTTTAGGAGCTTAGTGTGAGTCTGATGTATGCATCTGGTTTGTGGGAAGTCTGAAAAGGAAATGTGCTTTCATTTCATTATCTACTGTTACAGATACAGTATTTGTGTCATTATTGGATCTGTGCTAATACTTATGTATCTTGTTTTTGTCATCAATCCTGTTTCCATTAGCCATTATATTCCACCTTTCCCTGCCATTTAATAAATATGATGAGATGGCCTTTACAAAACTGATGTATGTGCTGTTTCACATGGAAGATTGCCCTATGTACTGCCACTCATTATAAGAGGAGAAAATTTGGGTGAAGGTTCTGCGTTATTGATAAAAAAGGAATTGCGTGAAGACACACACATACGGTACATAACTGCATGGTATTTTCTGGGGAGCCAACAATGGGTTGTTACCTACTGTATAAATGTGAAGGGTTCATGGCTAAGTCACCATGGAGTCATGCACTAGTGTCCCCGAAAGCTCTAGGCCAGTGATCTCCAACCCGTAGCTAGCGAGCTACCTGTAGCTCGCCGTAGTATTTTCGGTAGCTCACAGAGCGCAAGGGCTTGGGCAGTCACTGGCACTCCTCCTCCCTTCATTTTTAATATGGTGCTGGCCGTCAGCCAATCAGAGCTCGTGGACCAGCAGTGGCGGCACCTGATTGGGTGCCGGACCGCGAATTTTGATTGGCTCACTTACTGGCACCATATTTTAAATGCCCGCCGCCGCCGGAGACTGTCACCCTCACTGCAGCCACTCTCCGGACTTCACAGGTGAGGCGCGCTGCGCTCTCCTCCCCTTCCGTCCCTCATACAGGAGGAGCAGCACCGGCAGCAGTAGAAGAAGCCAGCAAGGGTTAGCATTTTATCTGGCGCTGCAGGGGGAATTGTGTCTGGCACTGGTGGGGGCATTGTATCTGGCACTGGTGGGGGGCATTATTTGTGAATCTGGCACTGCTGGGGGCATAATTTGTGTATCTGGCACTACTGGGGGCATTATTTGTGTATCTGGCACTGCTGGGGGCATTATCTGTGTATCTGGCACTGCTGAGAGGCATTATTTGTATATCTGGCACTGCTGAGTGGCATTATTTGTGTATCTGGCACTGCTGAGGGGCATTATTTGTGAATCTGGCACTGCTGGGGGCATTATTTGTGTATCTGGAACTGCTGGGAGGCATTATTTGTATATCTGGCACTGCTGAGGGGCATTATTTGTGTATCTGGCACTAAACGGGGGGGCATTACTTGTAGTTGTGAGTCCACACCCACTTTTGTGAGTCCACACCCACTTTCGCAGGAACGCACGCGCATTGTGGGGAGGGGGTAGCTCCTTCAGAGGTTTTATTTTCCGAAAGTATCTCACACCCCAATTAAGGTTGGAGACCACTGCTCTAGGCCATCCCAAACCCTCTTACTTCTCCCAACACGTGCACTGCCGTACTCACACACTCACAAAAACCGGCACTGTCTCACCTGAATTTTGACATTTGGGAGACTAAATCAAACAGTATTTTAGGAGAATAAATGTATATGTAATGAATAGAGCCATAGTAAAATGGTAAGAGGTTGACCTTTAATGTCATGCTTACAGATTTATTTATTTTGAATAATGTACCTTAATACAAAGATTTTCCTGCCCCTCCGTTTGTCAAAGCTCACTTTTATTTGTGGAGGCTTTGATGCACACTGGACGCATTGATATGCTGCAGTGCAAAACCAAAATGTTTTATAGTATCCATGCAGGGCCGAAACTAGGATTTCTGTCACCCGGGGCAAGGTAGTCATTTGACACCCCCCCCCCCCCCCCCGCAAAAAATAAATAAAATTATTTTACAATAAATAAATAAAAATAATAAAATAAAAAATAAATAAATAAATAAATGAATAAAAATATTATATATGGCACAGGTCCCCATTTTACACAGTACGCTGGCACAGGTCCCCATTTTACACATTACGCTGGCACAGGTCCCCATTTTACACAGTACGCAGGCACAGGTCCCCATTTTACACAGTACGCTGGCACAGGTCCCCATTTTACACAGTACGCTGGCACAGGTCCCCATTTTACACAGTACGCAGGCACAGGTCCCCATTTTACACAGTACGCTGGCACAGGTCCCCATTTTACACTGTACGCTGGCACAGGTCCCCATTTTACACAGTACGCTTGCACAGGTCCCCATTTTACACAGTACGCTGGCACAGGTCCCCATTTTACACAGTACGCAGGCACAGGTCCCCATTTTACACAGTACGCTGGCAAGTGTCCCCATTTTACACAGTACGCTGGCACAGGTCCCCATTTTACACAGTACGCTGGCACAGGTCCCCATTTTACACAGTACGCTGGCACAGGTCCCCATTTTACACATTACACTGGCACAGGTCCCCATTTTACACAGTACGCAGGCACAGGTCCCCATTTTACACAGTACGCTGGCACAGGTCCCCATTTTACACAGTACGCTGGCACAGGTCCCCATTTTACACAGTACGCTGGCACAGGTCCCCATTTTACACAGTACGCTGGCACAGGTCCCCATTTTACACAGTACGCTGGCACAGGTCCCCATTTTACACAGTACGCTGGCACAGGTCCCCATTTTACACAGTACGCAGGCACAGGTCCCCATTTTACACAGTACGCAGGCACAGGTCCCCATTTTACACAGTACGCTGGCACAGGTCCCCATTTTACACAGTACGCTGGCACAGGTCCCCATTTTACACAGTACGCTGGCACAGGTCCCCATTTTACACAGTATGCTGGCACAGGTCCCCATTTTACACAGTACGCTGGCACAGGTCCCCATTTTACACAGTACGCTGGCACAGGTCCCCATTTTACACAGTACGCTGGCACAGGTCCCCATTTTACACAGTACGCAGGCACAGGTCCCCATTTTAAACATTACGGCAGGTGGTGGGGAGAGGGAGGGAGAGAGAGAGAGAGAGAGAGGAAGGGAGAGGGGCTGACTTACATTTGAAGCGGTTCTCGCCGCTCTTCAGCCGCCTCTCCCTCCTCGTCTGCGCGGCTCCGGGCTCCCCCTTCAGTTCTCCCTCCTCCGGCGGGGTTTCGTTGAATGACGCGTTTGCGCCGTGACGTCACGACGCAATCGCGTCATTCCGCGAAACCCCGCCCCCCGAGCTGGGCACTCGGGAGAAGGGGGTTTAAAAGTGCCGCGGCGGTGTTTGGGGGTCTCGGCGCCCTCTCCAATCCGGCGCCCAGGTCGCCTGCCCCCCTAGTCCCCCCCTAGTTTCGGCCCTGATCCATGGAGTGTGCTTTGGAAATTACCTCCAGTGTTGCCCCTTGCAATCACTTTATGGGGGTAATTACAAGTTGATCGCAGCAGGATTTTTGTTAGCAATTGGGCAAAACCATGTGCACTGCAGGGGAGGCAGATATAACATGTGCAGAGATATAATCCTGCTGCGATCAACTTGGAATTACCCCCCATGTGCATGCAGTTGTGTCATCTGCTCCCTATCTCTCTGTAATGGCCACTAATAGAAACATATACAGTACTTGCTGAGAATTTATTTTGGCCCTGTACTACTAGGTGGATCATAAATTTGTTTATACATGTCACACGCAAAACACTCTCATACACCTACAGTACACGTGCCACTGAAACCACAGAGATATTAATTACTGGAACCCATTCCCTCTCTATTCTGCTACTGGGAACACTGAATGATATGACCATCACATAAACTGAACTAGACACAAGCACTGAAACACTCTGTCAGTGCCTGTTAAATGTTTTGTAACTGAATGGATTGTGTAGTTGTGTCACTTGAGTCTTTTCTGTCATTCTGAGCAACACCTCTGTTAGTACAACACAAACTGAAGTACAGCTACTGTTTCTGTCAGTGTTAATCTCACAGCTATCCGTTACTACATTTCATATCACAGAACCATTGGCTGTCATCACCAATCACTGAAATATGCAGGTGTGTCCCTCAGTGTCATACATCTACCTGTCACTGAGACATGCACTCATTTTCCAATCTTGCTGCAGCTGGCAGACACATTTGCCACAAACTGCTCTGTACAACCAAATATTTTTCATAACTGTTTACCACAACACTGATTTGTTTACATACTTGATATAATTCCTCTCACTAGCATTCCTTATTATCAGGTAGGAACCGCAAAAATCACACAATATAATAAGAATATATATATCTACTGTATGATGGTGATATTTCAAGGAATTCATTGATATATCATGATCAGAACTGATCTACAGTCTACAGTATGTTCAGATTTATACAAAAATTATGATATTATACAGTATACATAAATGAAGGTAATGCCATGGTCCAAGAAATAGATCTATGGTGATGTAGATGAAACGTCACTGTAGATCCAATTATTGGACAACCGTGCTATTATATTCATTTCTCTTTTTCTAGAAAAATCACAATCATAGATGTGCATTCTTATAATTTTTTTGTTTTCATTGTCTATAATCAGAATGAACAGTACTACTCTTATTTAATTAAAATGAATAAAAGTTGAATTCCGGTTACTGCATGGGAGAGTGAGCAGCTTCCCTCCTCGGCTCCGCTCCGCACGCTAGCCCTTCCAGCAAGCACGCTGTCCGCCTCAGGAAAACACTGCACCCGGTCTCCACGGAGGAAAGAGGAACTGATGAAGAAGTTTTTGGCTGCGCCCACCGCTCCTAAAATACCAGCACCGCCCCAGCCGACACGACAGGAGAAGCGCCGGGGGGAACACAATATGGCGCTGGACGCTGACAACGTCAGGGGTGTATCTAGGGGTCCGAGCACCCCTGGCAAAGTAAGGGACTGGCGCCCCCCCCATATTTAAAATACATTCTAATTAAATAATAATAATAATAATAGTGTGCCAAAAAAGGGGCATGGCCACACAACAGTAACCCCACTTCATATTACATCACACAGTAGTGTCCCTTACTCACATTACACCACACAGTATTGTCCGTTATTCACATCACGCTACACAGTAGCACCCTTTATATATATTACACCACTGAGTGGACCTCGGAGCCGGCCAAGCAGGGACCAACCCGGCATCCCGGCGTGGATGCCCGGCAACGACCACAGAAGGCAGCAGCGGCAACCACTGTTCTTGTCTCTGGGGTCCGGCACTGCTCCGCAGTCCGCACTACAATCAAGTAACTCTGCAATGGCTGCTGGGAGCTGTAGTTTTGTAGAATTACTGTACTTGATTGTAGTGTGGACTGCGGAACAGTGCCAGAGAACTTGGAGACAAGAACAGTGGTTGCCGCTGCTACCTTCTGTGGTCATTGCCGGGCATCCCTGTGAATGGGGGACACAGTGAATCTACCCACTGGCTGTGGGTGGCACCGCCGGGTGGCGCCCCTCCACAGCTGGCGCCCTTTGCGAGTGCCATCCTGGCCAATAGGTAGATACGCCCCTGATGCCGGTTAACAAAAAAACAATCGCTGACCCCTCTGTTGCTGCGGGGGAGAACCTTTCTGGTAAACCTGCTTGTTCCTCTTCATATGAGGAGATGGTGCTAGCGATTTAGGCCACCATGACACCTTTATTGCAGAAAGCGGTGTTTGACATTACTGCGCCGATACAACACCTGGCTGACAGAGTCTCTGAGGCTGAGCAACATATCAGTGATAATATGGATAACGTTGCAGGTTTACAAAAGTCTGTCTCTGCCTTAGTGATAGAAAATATATGGCTGGCTGAAAAGTTAGATAATATTGAAAACAGAACCAGAAGAAACAATTTAAGGATAATAGGCTTGCCAGAATCGCTGAAAGGGACTTCTCTGGAGCAATTTGTGCATACTACACTCCCCAAACTGCTGCATATTGAGAGAGACTGTGCTGATATTGTTATAGAGCGGGTGCATAGTTTAGGTGATAGTGCTAAAAACCCTTCACAACGTCCTAGAGTGGTTATTTTTAAGACCTTGAATTACCTTCATGCACTTGCTATTTGGAGAGCATCCCGTAAGTATAATCCTATACAATGGGAGGGACATTCTTTGCGCATTTTTCAAGACCTTTCTGCGGAACTTTCTAGACTGAGACGTGCTTTTTCTCCAATATGTTCAACTCTTATTAAAGCCAACCGTGAATTTATGATGTTGTACCCAGCTCACCTGGAATTTATAATGGATCGGAGTTTTCTGATTTCACTACTCCAGCTGATGCGGAAGCATTTCTCAGGGAGGAAGCTGCAGAAGGAGGCAATGTGGATATGTCTCAGGTTCCAGATGAGTGAGGCACCTTGGACTATTACAGTTTAAGGATAATTGTTTCCTGGGGTGTGATACACTACACTTTCATGTTGATAAAATGACAGTTTTATAAGATCTGTAAGGATAATTGTTTCCTGGGGTGTGATACACTACACTTTCATGTTGATAAAATGACAGTTTTATAAGATCTGTTACGGTTTATATGCTATACCCATTATTTTTGTGTTTGCTTGTTATACCACCCTGATTTCTCAGGGATTATTATTCTATAAGTATAATGGCTGGGCTGGAGAGCTGGAGCCAAGCCGCTCCGTCTTTTCCTGACATTATTATAACCGAGTTCAGTGTTTGTGACCCTAGTGGTGCTAATGCTGAATTCTAACTGGAAGTCCTCGAGGAGGACAATTTATCACTGCTCACGATTGTTATGTTGTTTAGTGTTTTTATTTTTTCTTTGTTTGGTTGTTTTTTACTTTATGTGTTTTCCCTACCAACCCCCTCCTAGATCTTGTTCATGAGGTACGGTGATTGGTATGGGTTTTGACCCTTACTATAAATATGTCTCTCAAGGTTGGTTCACTTAATGTTCGGGGTATACATACTGTACTCCTGCCAAACGTAGGCATTTGCTCACTTATTTAAACAAACATGCTGTGGATTTAATTTGCCTTCAGGAAACTCATTTAATGGCCGATGAGGTTAGAAAATTAAAAATGTTAGGTTGGGTGATACTAGGCTCTGCTTCACATAACACTAAATCCCGCGGAGTGGCAGTTTTGGGCAAAAAACCATTGAACATTCTGGTATCTCATATGATTTCAGATGTGTAAGGTCGTTTTATGATCATTAGTCTTGCTTTTAATGGTATGGTATTTCACCTGTTCAATGTATATGCACCAAATGTATATAACAAATCCTTTTTCACTTCATTGATGGCAAAGTTGCATAATTTTGACCAAAGTTCGTTAATAGTCTGTGGTGACTTTAATTTAATTTCCTCTACCTTCCTGGATAGATCCCCCCCCCCCCCCCCCAAAAAAAAAAAAAAACGTCAGCTTACGTTACCGACAATAGGTATCACCTTTTTCATTAAATCTCTTAATTAAGTTGATACATGGAGGGTTACACATCCTACAGAGAAAGAATACTCTTGTCTCTCCTTGACCCACAACACCTGGTCTAGAATTGACTATATATTAGTGGCGGAGCCACTATTCCCCAAAGTAGCCTCAGTTGATATGGAACCCCCAGTACTAGCAGATCATGGTCTGGTCTGGATGGTTTTAAATTTCAAGAGGTCTGAAGGCTTTGTCCTCACTGGAAATTCCCTTCACATTTACTGAAAGCAAATGGGTTTCAATCTAAACTGGAGAATTGGTGGAAGGAGTTGCCTCTAACCCGATAGTTTTTTGGCTTGCTGCAAAAGCTGTTATACGGGGAGACTTAATGGCCTATAACTTCCTACTTAAAAAACAGCGTAATGCCTCCTATCTTGAACTACAATCTAATCTCTATAATGTATTCCAAGCTTATAAACTGTCTCCGTCTCTAAAACATAAAACCACATATCAAACAGCTAAAACGCATTTCTCTGAATTACTACAATTAAGTGGTGATAATTATCTTTTTAATGTCAATTCCAAATTTTACAGATTTGGTAATAAGACCGGCAGGCTTTTGACTAATTTGTTACAGGGATCTAAGAGCCAGTCAGTAGTTCACCCCCTGTTAAAGGACGATGGGTCCCTCACTAACTCAGATTTGCAGATCACAGAGGTTATGAAATCCTTTTATGAGGATCTCTATTCTGCTCCTTTAGGGACTGCTGAACACTCTCCTTCTTCCAAGACTTCTGAACCCCTACTGTCTTCTTCCTCTTCTTCTGCCTTTTGGGATTCACTCCCACTTCCTCAACTGCCAGACTCTTTTTCGTCAACACTAGTAGCCCCAATAACTACTGCGGAAGTATTAGCAACTATTAAACAACTGAAGCTGGCCAAATCTCCGGGTCCCGACGGCTATGCAAAATAATTTTACAGATTGCTCAGTTCGCATATTGCGCAGACTTTAGCGGCCTGTTTTAATAGCATAATTGAGAAAAAGAACCTCCCCCCTCACTTCTCGGATGCCTTTATCAAAATTTTACCAAAAGTCGGTAGAAATCTTAATCTTCCGGAGGCATACAGACCTATTTCATTATTAATCTCCGACTATAAACTCTTTACTAAAATCCTAGCTGAAAGAATGAAGCCTATATTACCGCTTATAATCCATAAGGCTCAAACGGGGTTCATTACTGGAAGGCATTCGGTAGTGAATGTGAGGAGAGTCCTTGCTGCGATTCAACAGGTTACTGCTAATTCTGCCTCTCATCCCCCCTCTATTATAGTCACATTAGATGCGGAAAAGGCTTTTGACCTTGTGTTATGGCCCCACCTTTTCCGTAACTTAAAAAAATTTGGTTTCCCCAACCAATTTATTGATATTCTCCGTATATTATACTCCACCCCCAAATCTCAAGTGGTGTGTAATGGAATCTTATCTTCGGCCTTTGCTCTTAGCAGAGGTACGAGGCAAGGATGTCCATTATCGCCTCTTCTGTTTGCCATTGCTATAGAACCCCTGGCGGTTGCTATATGTTCTTCCCCCTTGATTGCAGGAATAAGAGTTGGCTCTGAGGAATTGAAAGTGAGTTTATTTGCGGATGACACTCTTATATTCCTGTCAAACCCTCATCATTATCTGCCTGCTTTAGTTCAATTGCTGCAGTCTTTTGGAGCAGTCTCGGGATATTGGATTAATATGTCCAAATATGAAATTATATCACTGGGAGTGGCTACTTCGGACTTCTTGAAATATTAACTGTACCTTTTTCAATTGCCCTCTCTCAAATTAAATATCTGGGCATACAAATTTGTTCTTGTCACGATCCGGGTAATTCATCACCATTTCTTACTTTCTGACCGTCTCCTGAGACTGGCCCAGCGCTCCAAGCCTGGATTCCACCTGCGCTGTCTGCGTGCAGCATGCTGTGTAACATGGCCTCAGTCTCTCACATGCTAAAGTTCAAACAGACTTTCCCTCCAGATTCTAACATGGGCACAGCCATGTTTGGATTCATCACATGTTGCTTTACAGCCTATCAGCTGCACTCTGGACTCTGCCTGATTACACAGCAGCTGCACTCTGGACTCTGCCTGATTACCCAGCCAATAACTGCTTCCCAGCTGGTATAAATATCCTGCATCAAGGCTGCCTAATCGTCAGTGCTTTGGTTGTCTAACCTGTACACATGTCTCTCCTGTTTGTGGATTCTACTGCTTGTATCTCCAGGTATTCCAGCTCCTGTGATCCAGCTCCACTAAGAGACCCGCACCTGTTTCCATCCTGCGGTGCAGCCTGACTGCTGCAGTGTCCCAGCATTGCTCCTGATTACTCTCCACGATCAGACACCGGCTTCCTGCTTCCAGCGTTGGTCCTGCTTCGCTTCCATCCTCCAGCGGTGTCCTGGTATCATTTACAACTTCATATTGCTGCAGCACCGCTCTCCATACTCCATAGCGTATTTACCACGGCCTACCAGCTTTTCCACAGTACTCCTGAGTCGCTGGTATTCCGCTAGCGGTGCTCCATAGTATCTTCCGTTTTCTTCAACGTCATCAGCGGTATTCCTATATCGCCTGCATCAGTGATCAACCTTCCATTGAACCACAGCATCCATCGATGCTCACCATCGAACTCTAAATCTATAGTGGTGAGTTCTGCACACCTTTTCATTCATATCGGTTCCATCCGGTATTCTCTGCAAATTACCAAGTACCATCTACGTCTGTGCATGTGTGTTGCTCCAGCCTCTGTGCACCATCTGCTGGGCAGTACCAATTTTACCTCTCTTCAGCGGTTAGCTGTGGCATATGGACTTACCATCTCCAGTTGTGGCAAGGACTCTGTGATATTCTGTTCTGCAAGCCACAGCACTAATTACCCTGCGCTTCTAGGGACTGTACTGTAACATACCATTGCACATCTCCTGTGACGCTTTACTTATCAAAGGTGTTTATAAGCTGTGTGTTCAATAAAACTGACTTTACTTTTTACAACTTCATTGTCATGGTCACGCCTTTGGGCAACTGGTACAAGAACTCCTGTATGTCAAAGAACCTGATACTACCTCCCCGGTTCACTTACACGTCAGCCCCTACATCTCAGCCCCCCAGGTCAGCCTCATCCCTCAGTTGTAACAGTTCTAACTTAAAACAGTTGTATTCGGCAAACTTTATTCCTATAATCAATAAACTAACTACAAATCTTGAGGCGTGGAAGGATTTACCTCTCTCCCTTTTGGGGCGTTTAGCTGTCATTCACTCCATTATATTCCCTAAAATATTTGACTGCATGCAGATGCTCACGGTTGCTTTATTATACTCAGATATCAAAAAGATGGATGCTTTATTTTCCAAATTTAGTTGGCAGAACAAACGACCAAGGATCTATAAAGCTAAGCTTATAACATCTAGGAATGAAGGAGGGTTAGGTTATCCCGATATGAAAGCATACTCACATGCGGTTTTCTTTAGGTACATTCAAGCATGGATATTAAACAAGTTCCACTACACAGATCTCTGGATACAGATTTTTTTTCTCCATATTCGCCTAGTACCCTCCTACAGTCTCCATATTCCCTTATACCGGTAGAGTTTCGCAATCACATTCTGTTTACAGACACATATAAATCCTGGATTGCTATTAATAAATATTGTAGCAGTAGCCCAGACAACACTCACTTTATCCCCTTATGGGGTAACCCCTCTTTTCCGCCTTCTCTAACAAATCCGTGGTTCAAGATCTGGCGATCTAAAGGGCTGGATGTATCTTGCAAGGTTTTTGACCCAGGCGGCTACGTAGCCTCCTTTGATATGATCTGCCAACACTTTCTGATACCCAAAATGCATTTGTTTATGTATTTACAAGTACGCCATTTTTTTACTTCGAAAAAAGCATCCCCTTCCTTGTTGAACGGACAAGTTATCACTCTATCGCAGGTCAATTCTTTGGAGACGTTATTTTATTTTCTTACACACAAAGATTATAGAGTGAAATATTTATATAATTTATTCATTACTTTGGCTAAACATGTTCAAAGGGATATATTGTTATCTAAATGGAAGATAGACATTCCCTCACTGACAGTTATATCAGATTTGACAGAGTCATATTCATTTTCTTTAAAAATATTAAATTCTGCTTACTTGCAAGAAGTACATGTACGTACCTTACACAGGGCATATATCACCCCACATCAGCGTAGACATATGGTCAAGGATGAACTTGGTTACTGTTATAAATGTAAGGCAGCTAAAGCGGATTTCATACATTACAAACTTAGACAGTTTTGGTGTAAAGTGGTACAATTTATTAATACTATGTTTAATCTTCGCCTATCTCCAGAATCAGCCGCATGTCTGGGGATAAGATTCTCAGCATGGTCTCTAGGCAGGGATAAGAAATGTATTCTTCCTTTGTTAATTACGATAATTACAGTAAGTGAAAAATGTATCTTACTTCATTCGACAAAGAAAACCGCTCCTAGGTTTGCGGAAGTAAAATATAAACGTATTCAATTTTTATATTACGAGAGGAAATATGCTTGCCTAGATCTTTCCCTTGGAGCTAGGAAGTTTTATCGTAAATGGGTTCCATTTATTGACACTCTTGAATTGGAGAACCAACGACATATATACAAAGCTTTTGACAATTTTACCCCTTGAACTGCTATTTTGACGATGTAATGAAATACAATACTGAAATTGTACTCGTTAATAATATGGATCGACCTTTACTATTTAGGTTTTTTCCCCTTTCCCTCTTCCCTCACCCCTCTGTCTATATTTGTTGGGTTAAGTTTGTTCTGTTTTAATTGCTATTATGTGTATGGTCAGATTTCACGATATTCCTAATATTGATCTTGAAGATTTCAAACATGGTTCACACTTCTGTTACAACGATGGGAAACTATATTCTTATGATCGATATGTTGGAATTGTTATTGGATATTTCCCATTCCCTTTCTTTCCATGTTTTACTAAGGAATGTCTTATTGTGTTATCTGATATTGTATTGTAAGCTTACTTTATTTGTATTGGAAAAATTCAAATAAAAATATATTTAAAAAAAAATGAATAAAAGTAAAATTTTAAATATTTTCTATTTTTGAAAAAGATCCCCACAAAAGTGTATTCATTGTTTTTCTTTTACTGCATTTGAAAACTTGCACTTACTCAAAGGTGCACCGCCAACGCATAACATTTTTATACATTTTAAAAGTTGGATATATATTGTTGATTTATTTTACTTTAAATTATTCTATAACACTGGTCAGAAAGTACTCCTGCCAACAGGGCCGCCATTAGGTGGGGGCTGCCAGGACTGGAGTACTGGGCCCGAACAGAGAGGGGGTCCTACTGCCGAGGATTGGCCATTGACCGCAACAGTAGTTTTCTTGGTGGAGCTCTCAGTTTTGAGTCGTCATAAGCAACTTACACAGGTCCAGACGTCTGGTTTCCACTCTTTTTAGAGGTGCGGATCGTGTTGCTAAAGATGAAGCTATCTGTAGCTTGGCCTTTAATAGGATTAACTGAGCCAGGGCAGTCAGACTTAATCCCCTGCTGTAATGACTTAGGGGGACATGTACTAAGCAGTGATAAAGGTGGAGAAGGGAGCCAGTGGAGAAGTTGCCCATGGCAACCAATCAGCTGCTCTGAAAACTTTTAAAGTATGCAAATAAGAAATGTTACATCAATGCTGATTGGTTGCCTTGGGAAACTTCTCCACTGACTCACTTCTCCACATACAGCTGCCTTATTGCACCTATTTTTTTCTTCTTTGCATGATGTGCTGTTTGGGGCCTATTTTTTAAATCTGCCATCCTGTCTGCCACTGCAGTGCCACTCCTAGATGGGTCAGGTGTTTTGTGCCGCACACTTGTGTCACTTAAAGTCATCCAGCTACCTCATTGCACCTCTTTTTCTTCTTAGCATGATATGCTGTTTGGGGCCTATATTTTAAAAGTGCCATCCTGTCTGCCACTGCAGTGCCACTCCTAGATGGGCCAGGTTTTTGAGCTGCACACATGTGTCGCTTAGCTAAGCCATCCAGCTACCTCATTGCACCTCTTTTTCTTCTTTGCATGATGTGCTGTTTGAGGCCTAGTTTTTAAAAGTGCCATCCTGTCTGTCACTGCAGTGCCAATCCTAGATGGGCCAGGTGTTTGTGCCGCACACTCGTGTCACTTAGCAAAGTCATCCAGCTACCTCATTGCACCTCTTTTTCTTCTTTGCATGATGTGCTGTTTGGGGTCTAGTTTTTAAAAGTGCCATCCTGTCTGACAATGCAGTGCTACTTCTAGATGGGCCAGGTGTTTCTGCTGCACACTTGTGTCGCTTAGCAAAGTCATCTAGCTACCTCGGTGCAACCTTTTGGCCTAAAAACAATATTGTGAGGTGTTCAGAATATACTGGAAATGAATGTTATTGAGGTTAATAATACTGTAGGATCAAAATTGCCCCCAAATTATGTTATTTTTAGCTGTGTTTGTGTTTTTTTTTAAATTATCCAGATCCAAAACCAAAACCTAAAATGGTGGTTTTGGCAAAACCATTCCAGATCCAAAACACGAGCAAGGATCAAGATCCAAAACCAAAACACAAAACATGAAAAGTGCCCGCCGCACATCTCTAAATTTAATATTCTGTGGTACAATGTATGTGTAGTTGTATATGTTGGCTTGCTCATGCCATTTTCAGTATCTGAATGTTGTAAATATTGCATATGGTAATTGCTCACAATTCTTGTTCTGCTTTTAGGACTTGCCTATCAGCTACTGCATCTCTGGTTTTCTAGCAATATAGTTGCTCTCTGACAGGGCTTTTTATATAAACGAGCAGCAATGCAGCTGCAATCACTTTAGTGATTAGGAGTTCTTCCTTCCTGGCTGCACTGATTGGTGCACTCACCTGTTAAAAGGCTGTCAGTTCTGCACTACCCTTCCGGTTATAGCTTGTGCCTTGCCAGTATAAGCTGCTGGTCCCTGCCATCAGATCCTGCGGATGCTCTACCCATTCACCTGCCTGTCTGAACCTAGCCGTTGCCCTGTCTGAACTCACGTTCTGCTCCAGAGTGTGTTAACCCTTTGTTTACCTCTTCAGTGTTCCTGGTGCTAAGCCTGCAAGTTATGCCTTCTGCTCTATTGTGTGAGCCCTACTGCTAGAGGTTTAAGTCCAGGTGGCCCCCTAAGTGTGTGTATCGTGCACTAAGGGAAAAGCGGGGGGCTGTTATTGGTATAAGCCCTTTCGTGATCTCTAGGGGTCTCACACAAATAGTGCTGGAGTTCCCTAACAATATTTCCATTAGATCTTAATTTGGTCCTCGCAGCCCTATAACATCCTCCATATGAGCATTTGGAGGCGGTAGAATTAAAATTTTTACTTAGCAGACAGTCCTCCTAGTGGTCTCTGCTGGGAGATTTCCAGAACCGAGTACACTTTTGTCTATGTCTCTATTACTTTTCATGTAGACAGGGCATGCCTCATCTGAAAGTGAGAGTCAGATTGCACCTAAATCAAGATATTATCATTTATTATTTAAAAAAGGTATCTCTAATCAGAAAATTAGGTGTTCTTTTTTTTTTTTTTTTTTTTAGTTGTGGAAGGAATTGATGGCCTGTTTGTTCTGAGAAGACTGATGGCCTGATTGTTCTGTATGATACTCAGAACAGTTGTTGCGCAGCTACTAAAAAAATAATTGCCACATGGATTGCTTCAGTTATTCATAAGATTTTAGTTCTGGAGAAATGGTTGCTGCCAACATTAAGGCTCATTCTACCAGATCAGTGAGTACCATCTGGCAGTTCCAGTGCCGAGCCTCAGCAGATCAACTGTGTCATGCTGCTACCAGGTTATTTATTCATACAGTACATTCACATATTCTAGAGTGTACCTTCTCTTAGGGACAGTATTGGACTATCCTAAGACTATCATGGTAACAGTGTCTCCTAATTTGATGAAAGAGGAAACAGAATTTTTGTATTTATGGTAAATCCATTGGGGACAATACCTCTCTTTAATCTCTTTTGTTGATTATTTTGAGTATTTTAATTTATACATTTCCATGTTGGAAAACTGTTTGTTTTTGTGTGTATCACTGCCCCCTTCTTTGGGTCTTAGGGGTCTATTTACTAATCCATGTACGGAGATAAAATGGACGGAGATAAAGTAACAGCCTATCAGATCCTAACATTTTTTAAACCCAGCCTGTGACATTGCAGTTAGACGCTGATTGGCTGGTACTTTATCTCCGTCCACTTTATCTCCATCCAAGGTTTAGTTAGTAAATAGAACCCTTAGTTAGTTATAAGTTAGTAGTTTCCATGATGGGACGGGGCATAGAGATGATGGAGCACCTATCCTTGGACAGTAAATAGAGACTGCAACTGCCACTGGTGGGTGCGGCACTGAAAAGGTGATTGTAAGGGACAGACTAATGCTTTTCAGCACTACACACACCCATACCTCCCAACTGTCCCGATTTTCGCGGGACAGTCACGGTTTTTTGGGTCTGTCCCGCTGTCCCTCCCGCGGGCCGCAGTATCCCGCGGTGAAGGGGGGGGGGGGCAGTTGCGAGCCTCCTGATCACTTGCTGCTCTGCTCAGTTCAGAGCAGAGCAGCGGCGCACAGCGTCTATTCCAGTGAAGGAGAGGGACTGGGGGCATGGCCATCGGCTCACAGAGTGCTGGCCGTGCCCCCACTGTGATGAAATTTGGAGGCGTGGCTCATGGTCGCGTCACCCACGCGAACCCATGCCCCCTTTCCATTAGGCCACACCCCCTTTTCTGCGTCCCTTCTTGCAACACCAGAATGTTGGGAGGTATGCACGCACCCTTGGGTTCATGCTTACACCCCCTCCATTATGTGACTTCCCATCTCTATGATATGACCATGCCCTTTGCCCTTATTCTGACTCGCACAAACTTAGGGAGGTATGCAGATGCCAAACTAAATGTAATAGGGCTATACAGGTTATGAAATCCCCTGGTGTTAGACCAGTAGCATTTCCCTAAGCACAAGCTGTCAAACTCATATATGTCATTAGAATACCTTGTCACACACAGCAAAGAATTTAGATTTTACATCTAGGTGCAGAATCTGCCTCGTTACTGTGATTAGTGTGCATCCAGCAAGGATTGCCCCAAACGCGCCACCAGGAGCACATATTTTCTCTCCCCACATTGCCACCATCTTGACATGCGAACCCGTGTACATACTTGAAAAGTGAAGCAACAGTAAAAACATAGCTGCAGTTTGTAAACATTATGGTTAACATGAGTTTAAGATATACAATTGTGATTATGGAGAATATTTCCCTGACAAAAGACATTGTACATGCTCTAGAGTTATAAGGAGAACGAATTGACAGAATAGGAGAGGAGTGGGTTAAACCTCAGCTAGTCTGGGGGGCAGGACGGTAAGGCATTATGGGAGTTTATTGTTAGCCAATAGGAGTGAACGTTGGGAGTAGGTGGAAAGGGTGGTTAAGCCTGGTAAAAGGGCTGGGTCAGCCTCTTCTGCTGTAATCGTGGTAGGGGTGAGTGCTCTTCACCCCTTTCTCCTGTGTTTGTGCTGCTTGCCCCTTATTGCTTTTACACACTTACCTGGCCTGGGTGCATTTTATATTGTGCCCACCTTGTGTCCCCCTTTCTGTTGCCCATTACCTCCTGGTTATTTCGTGCTGGCCGCCATGTCCCGTCCCCGCCGCTCTGCTGGTGCCCCTGCACGTTATGCTGCTGCTGCCCCCTCTCCGCCTCGGGCCCCGGGCCTGAGCGCTGCGCTCATGGCCGGGGCTCAGTCTCCTGGCGCCGCTGCGGGTGCCCATCCACGGGCACGCACAGCGGTGCGTGCGTCTGCTCCCACGCTGGCTGTGCCGCGGACGCCGGGGGATTCTACCGGCGCAGCGGCGGCCGGTGAGGGACGGGGCGCTGGGCGTCGGAGGACAAGATCGGGCGGTTGGAGGGGGGAGAAAGCGGGGGTGCCCGCTGGCGGGAATCCCTCTCCAGCTGCGGCGGCTCGGGGACGCGCGCGCGGTCCCCGCGCCTTCCACCGCTGAGAGTCGCTCCAGGGTCCCCAGATGATGAGGGGGTTTTGTTTAGGGTTGCGGCCAGTGGCTCATCCACTGGCCGCCCCTTCCAGGCGGCTCCTGTTTCACGCACGCGCGCCCGCCCACGTCCGCGGCTGGAGCTCGTGCTTCCTTGGAGCTCTCCCCGCACCAGCGGGCGGGGCTCCCCGGATTCTTCTGTCATCACAGTGCGGGGCCAGAGAGGGGAGGTGCGATCTGGGAATGGTGGCCATCCGGTTCCCCAGGTGGGCGGGGCCAGTGGGGGCCGGGGCAGTGAGGGGGCGGCTGGTGCATCGCAGGAGATTGCGGGTCTGCGGAGGCCGTCTGGCGCCGGTCCCAGTCGGGGCCGACCGTGACGGCGCGGCAGCGACTAGAGGGCTGTCCCTGCTGCGAACCCGGGAAGCGGGGGGACCGTTGGGGCTGCGGCTGTGGCTCCGGATCCCTCTGCCGTTGCGGCAGCAATGTTGGCGATGACGGCGGCGCTTGCACCGTTTTTGTCGGCTTTGTCCCCGGGTGGCGTTTCCATGGCTCCCGCTTCGGTCGACGCGGCCGTTCTCCCAGGTGCTTCTGGCCCCGCCATGGCGCAGTTTCTCCAGGCGTGTTGCGCTATGGGCTCCGCCGCTGCGTTGCTGGGTGGCGCTGCCCTGTCACCCGCAGGGGCGTCTGCTTTCATCCCCGCCGGGGGGGCTTCAGCACCCGTGGCGGCTTTCCCTTCTTTTTCAGATTCGGATGTGGGTGACGATCGGGAAGAGGAGCCGGTCGTGGCGGACGTTTCGCCTTCAGGAAGCGGGCCAACCGGTGAGTGGGACACCTATACAGTTACTGTGTCTCGTGGGTCTTCTTCTTCCTCTTCCGGCAGTAGGTCCAGTAGGTCTTCTTCCTCTTCTTCCTCGTTGCAGTCGGCAGCTAGTAGCTCCACGAAGGCTAAAAAGAGGGCTTGCAAGTACGCGCGGCGTGAGGCGCGGCACCGGTATAAGCGGTCTAGGAAGAGCGGTAGTAGTTCCCTTAGGGAAAGGAGGCGGCGTAATTTGCTGTGTGAGAGTTGCAGGAAGAAGATTAGGCGGGAGGAATACGTCGACCTTTTCACATTGACGGAGGACACCAAGAGGGAAGGTAAGCAAGCGCTTGCGAAGGGTGGTATTTGGGCGGAGACCTTTCGCTCGTACGACAATTGGTTGGCGGGTTTCTGCGTGTTCGCGGCATGCTACCTGGAGGATCGCCCTGATGAGCACATCAACGTCATCAGGTACATTCACCTCGTGCATGACATGCAGCGTCAGTCTAAGGACGATACGTGGCTGCATTATGATAAGCAGTTCCGTCAGAAGCACGATTGCCTGCACATCATTGACTTCAGGTGCAAAGATGTGGAGGTATGGCCTCGGGTCACACGGGCGCAGGATATGAAAATGGTGGCAAAGGGGGGGTCCGTGGCTCAGACCACGGTGGCAAATCAGTCCCGGCCCGCCTTTGATGCTGCGCCACGCCGCCCTTGGAGCACGGCCCATTCTGCGCAGCAGGCGCCGGCGAAGGGGAAGTGCTTCGCGTTCAACAATTCCGTGTGCCCCCTTGGTCAACGGTGTCATTTTCGACACCTTTGCTTGCGATGTAATGGATCACACTCGGCTTCCAATTGCTTTCGCGCGGGGCGGCCGGGAGCTAAGGCAGCCGGGGGCGCGGCCGGAAAACCAACTGGGGGGGTTGCCGCTACTTAGGGCGCCATCCCCGGTTCGTTTGGGGGCCATGCCCAAGTGGTTGGGATGGTACCCAAACAGAGACAATGCAAAATTTCTGCATGATGGTTTTGCGTCGGGTTTTCGTTTGCCGGTGGAGGGGGAAGTTTTAGTTCGGGCCGCCAGGAACCTGCAGTCTGCTCGGGATTTCCCCGACGTGCTTTGGGAAAAGGTCGAGCAGGAGGTTCGCCTGGGGAGAATGGCAGGCCCCTTTGCGCTGCCGCCTGTCAAGGATTTGATTATTTCCCCGGTGGGGGTCGTGCCCAAAAAGGCCCCGGGTAAGTTCCGGCTCATTCAGCATTTGTCTTATCCATCGGGGTCCTCGGTTAACGATGCAATTCCACCGGTGGTTTATCAGTCTTTCGAGGATGCCCTGGGCATGGTACGGGGCTGCGGCCCTGGGGCCCTCATGGCTAAGCTTGATGTTGAATCGGCCTTTCGCTTGCTCCCTTTGCACCCAAAGTCATTTCGATTCATGGGTTTCCGCGTCGGGGAGGAATACTTTGTAGACAGGTGTCTGCCTATGGGGTGTTCCGTTTCGTGTGCCTTGTTCGAAAAGTTCAGCACCTTTTTACATTGGTGTGTGGAGTTTTCTTGCGGAGGTAGCGGGATCGCGCATTAACTTGACGACTTTTTGTGTATGGGGCCCGCACATTCTCCTCGCTGTGGTTTCCTGTTGTTTTCGCTGCGTGCCTTGTTGGAGCATTTTGGCGTTCCTGTGGCCGAGGACAAGACGGAGGGGCCTCTCTCCTGTTTGTCCTTTTTGGGTATCGAGATCGATACTGTCGCAGGGGCTTGCCGGCTGCCTCGGGACAAGGTTGCGAGGCTTCAGGCGTCCATAGCGCGGTGCTTGGAGCGGCGTAAGGTGACATTGCGGGAGGCTCAATCCCTCCTCGGGCTGTTAAACTTTGCCTGCTGGGTGATTCCCATGGGCAGGGTTTTTGTCGGAAGTTGGAGCGGTCCACGGCTGGGGTGTCCAGGCCGCACCATTTTGTCCGTTTCTCGGCTGAGATTAGGAGAGACCTCGCTGTGTGGGTTCGTTTATGGCGGACTTCAATGGTGTGTTGATCTGGATGGCCCCGCTCGTTGACAATTTCGACCTGTTCACGGACGCGGCGGGCTCGTCGGGGTTCGGTTGTTATCTCGACGGGGCTTGGTGTGCGGCTTCGTGGCCCGAGTCTTGGTCGCGGGAGGGGCTGACCAGCGACCTGTTGTTGCTGGAGCTATTTCCCATCATGGTGGCCTTGGCGGTTTGGGGGGAGCACCTTCGCGATCGCAGTATTCTTTTTCGCTGCGATAATTTAGGGGTTGTGCACGCGGTTAACAACCAAAGGGCTAAGGCCCTGCAGGTCCTCCGGGTTTTGTCGCGACTCGTGCTGACTTGTATTGTATGCGATGTAATATTCTGTTTCGGGCTCAGTACGTCCCGGGGTTGATAATGGGATCGCCGATGCATTGTCCAGGGATCAGTGGGATAGGTTCTGTTTATTGGCCCCGGAGGCTGATTCAGCGGGTTTGCCCTGCCCTTCTTATGTTTGGCAGGTCATCATGGCGGATTGGAAGGGCTAGCCAAGCTATCTTTGGCTCCATCCACTCTCACGGGATACCGTCAGGCCTAGAAGGAATGGGAAGACTTTTCCCATGACCAAGGGCCTAGAGGTAAGAGGGGTCAGGGATTGTTTCTGGACTTCGTTTGGCAACTCTTCGTGATGGGTAGATCGAGAGCCGTGGTGTCTCGATACCTCGCTGGAATATCCTTTTATTCAAAGTTGAAGGGTGTTCCGGATTTTACGAAGAGTTTCCTGCTGATGAAGGCGCTTAAAGGTTGGGCGCGCTCTGCGCCGGTGCCTCCTGATAGTCGGCGCCCTATTGATGCGTCACTGCTTTCTTCCCTCATGGGGGCGGTGGCGGCGGTGGCAGACTCCCATTTTGAACCGCTTTTATTTCAGTTGGCTTTTTCCATGGCTTTCCATGGAGCGTTTAGGGTCTCTGAGTTGGTTGCGGCTTCTAAAAAGTCGGATGCCATTATGTGGCGCGCGGAAGTTGTCGTGGGTGTGGAGTCTGTGCTGTGTAGGCTGCGCCGCTCCAAAACTGATCAGATGGGTAGAGATCATTGGATCACTTTGGCACCTTAAGGTAATGGGGCCTGTTGTCCGGTGGCATTGGCTAATCGGTATGCGGAGGTCAGGCCCTTGTTAGAAGGGTCTTGGCTTCTGCACTATGATGGGTTGCCATTGATGAAATACCAATTTACTTGGATGATGCGGCGCTGCCTGTCCAGTTTGGGCCTCTCCCCTCGGGATTTTGGTTCGCATTCATTTAGAATTGGGGCCGCCACTTCCGCAGCAGCTACAGGGCGCGCAGTGGACGAAATTAAGGCTTTGGGCCGCTGGAAGTCGGCGGCTTATAAGTGTTACATTCGGCCTGTTGTTGCATGAGCAAGTTGTTTGTTCTAGTAACATTTTGTTCGTTTACTGTTTCTACGTTTCGGTTCAGTTTGTTCGTTTGTATTGTTTGTCTCCCCTGTCCTCCCTACTCGGATGGCTAGCTACTCACCACTGCTGGCAGTGAGGGTCTGGAGTGCTTTGCGATTTTTTGCCTGAACTGACGAACTGATTTGGCTTAATTCATTCAATTTGGCTAATTGACAGCTAATTACAAGTTCCTCAGCAGGTTTTTACGTTTCACCTCCAGCCGAGTTATTCTGTGTGACCCCCCCCCCCCCTCCACTCCCTAACAACCCCCCCCCCCCCCCAATTCCCCTTTTTCTTATTTTAAGTTTTCCTTCCGTTTCTTTTTGTTGCTTCCATTGGCCTGTAGCTTGTCCGAGAGGAAATTCATAGTCCTCTATTCAATTTTTCTTTTTGCCAGATCCTCGTTCTAGTAGTTGGTTCCTGTTCTGGTCTGGGGTTTTTGCTTTCCTTTGTATATTCACGATTGTTTGTCTGTTTTTTCCCTTATAGGTTGGCGAGAGGATGAGTTTAGTGTTTGGGTGATTGGTCACTCCTGTGTTTTTTGGGCAACCGAGTTGGTGGCTTCGGAGGGGGCTCCTGGCTTTGTTGGGTCGGATAACGTGAGGTATATAGGAGTTAGGGGGATGTTGTAGCAGGATCTGAAGGTTACCCTTTTGGAGCAGGTTAAGCGTTTTGGGCTGCCCAGATTGTTGGTGATACACTTAGGTGGCAACGACCTGGGTAGGAGGAAGACAATGAATCTTAGATTGGCCATTGTTCATGACTTACAGGTGATTGCGGGTGCTTGGCCGGGCTGTAGACTTGTCTGGTCCTATATAGTGCCGCGGTTGTGTTGGCGTGGAGTTGCGGACTGTAGGGCGATCAATGCCTCTCGGCGTAAGGTCAATTCCGCAGTTGCTAAGTTTGTGGTGGCTCTTGGCGGTGCTGTGGTGTGGCACCAGCGGATCAAGTTTCGGTTCTTCTACTTGTTTAGACCGGATGGGGTTCATTTGACTAGGCAGGGACTAGGTATTTTCCTTGAGGATCTGTTTTCGGTGGTTGGTTCTTTGGGTTAGGGGTATGGTGGCGGAGCGTAGTTGCTGTTGGGCAGAACTTCGCTGTTGGCGGGAAAGAACGGCAAGTTAACTTTGTTGTATTAAAGGAGTTGATTGGAGGTCGTTTGGTGGTTGGTTTTTAGGTGCACTCTCCTTCATTGACTGGTATTACATCTGCTGGACCACCTTCACGGGGGCAGCCTCATCACCTTCACGGGTGGGTAGTCAAGATGGAGGTTGAGCGGATACCTATTGTTTGTTGGAAGGTTTACGTCAGTTTTTTATAAGATAGGTTTTTTTTTTCATGGGATAGGGTTGTTTTAGCTGTTCTTTATGGCCACCATACTTTAGTTTAATTATTCATCAGTTAATGGTTCATTTAAATAAATAGCTAACATTTTCTGCCAAATTCAAGTCTCCGTGTCTTTATTTATTATAGTTAAGTGTTAAGATGTTATGGTTTAAGTTTACGGACAATCCTCAGACTATATGAGGTTTAGGAGAACGAATTGACAGAATAGGAGAGGAGTGGGTTAAACCTCAGCTAGTCTGGGGGGCAGGACGGTAAGGCATTATGGGAGTTTATTGTTAGCCAATAGGAGTGAACGTTGGGGGTAGGTGGAAAGGGTTTTTTCTAGCCTGGTAAAGGGGCTGGGTCAGCCTCTTCTGCTGTAATCGTCCCACCCTCCCTACCTACTGGTTGTGTTTGTTTTCTTGTGCTGTGTGCGTTGGCTATTTCCGTGGTCTGGGTTGTCACGGTTTTGTTGTCGCGGGAAAGAGCGGCAAGTTAACTTTTTTTGTATTAAAGGAGTTGATTGGAGGTCGTTTGGTGGTTGGTTTTTAGGTGCGCTCTCCTTCGTTGACTGGTATTACATCTGCTGAACCACCTTCACGGGGGCAGCCTCATCACCTTCACGGGTGGTAGTCAAGATGGAGGTTGAGCGGATACCTATTGTTTGTTGGAAGGTTTACGTCAGTTTTTTGTTCATGGGATAGGGTTGTTTTAGCCGTTCTTTATGGCCACCATACTTTAGTTTAATTATTCATCAGTTAATGGTTCATTTAAATAAATAGCTAAAATTTTCTGCCAAATTCAAGTCTCCGTGTCTTTATTTATTATAGTTAAGTGTTAAGATGTTATGGTTTAAGTTTACGGACAATCCTCAGACTATATGAGGTTTATAGTCTCACTGTGCATGTTGTTACAGGGGATGGCCCAAAGGAGAACAATCTGAAGTCTTTGTTTATTACTAAGGAAAAAGGTTTCACCTGCCACAGTCCTTGTTGTGCAATTCAGTCTTCTTTTGTTATAACCGCCCAGCAGTGCCGTTTCTTGCGGCGGGCGAGCCGTGCAACCGCACGGGGCGCCCACCGCAGCACTTCTTCAGGACATTGAATCCCCCCTCCCCTCTCCTCCGAGTGCCCAGCTCGGGGGGCGGGGTTTCGCAGAATGACGCGATTGCGTCGTGACGTCATGAGGCAATCGCGTCATTCCACGAAACCCCGCCCCCCGAGCTGGGCACTTGGGAGGAGGGAGAAGGGGGAGCCAAGCCGGCCGGCGGCAGCGCCGCGCAGACGAGGGAGAGGCAGCTGAAGAGCGGGAAGAACCGCTTCAAATGTAAGTCAGCCCCTCTCCCTCTCTCTCCCTTCCCCCCCCCCCCCCCACCACCTGCCGTACTGTGTAAAATGGGGACACCTGCCTGCCGGAATGTGTAAAATGGGGACTCTTGCCTGCCGGAATGTGTAAAATGGGGACGCAGTCTGCCGGAATGTGTAAAATGGGGGCACGTGCCTGGCTTAATGTGTAAAATAGGGACACTGCCTGCCAGAATGTGTAAAATAGGGACACTTGCCTGCCGGAATGTGTAAAATGGGGACTCTTGCCTGCCTTAATGTGTAAAATAGGGACACCTATCTGCCGGAATGTGTAAAATGGGGGCATGTGCCTGCCGGAATGTGTAAAATGGGGACTCTTGCCTGCCAGAATGTGTAAAATGGGGATGCAGTGTGCCGGAATGTGTAAAATGGGGACTCTTGCCTGTCGAAATGTGTAAAATAGGGACACCTGTCTGCCGGAATGTGTAAAATGGGGACACTTGCCTGCCGGAATGTGTAAAATGGGGACACTTGCCTGCCGGAATGTGTAAAATGGGGACACTTGCCTGTCGAAATGTGTAAAATGGGGACGCAGTCTGCCGTAATGTGTAAAATGGGGGCACGTGCCTGCCGTACTGTGTAAATTGGGGGCACGTGCCTGCCGCAATGTGTAAAATGGGGACACTTTCCTGCCGCAATGTGTAAAATGGGGGCACGTGCCTGCCGCAATGTGTAAAATGGGGACACTTTCCTGCCGTACTGTGTAAAATGGGGGCACGTGCCTGCCGCAATGTGTAAAATGGGTACACCTTCCTGCCGCAATGTGTAAAATGGGGGCACGTGCCTGCCGCAATGTGTAAAATGGGGGCACGTGCCTGCCACAATGTGTAAAATGGGGACACTTGCCTGTTGTACTGTGTAAAATGGAGGCACGTCCCTGCCGCAATGTGTAAAATGGGGACACTTTCGTGCCGCAATGTGTAAAATGGGGGCACATGCCTGCCGCAATGTGTAAAATGGGGACACTTTCCTGCCGCAATGTGTAAAATGGGGACACTTGCCTACCGTGCTGTGTAAAATGGGGTCGCATGCCTGCTGTAATGTGTAAAATGAGGACTTTTTTTTTTATCCTGTGGTGGCCGTGATGATGAGATCAGATGAGGCCACGCCCATCTTAACAAAGCCACGTCCATTTTAACGAGGGCACGCCCCCTTGCCGCATGCTTTTACTCTTTATATTTATGGGGGGGCACATTTTTTTTAATGTGAATGGGAGGGGGGGGCGCATTTTTAAATCTCGCACTGGGAGCCAAATTGGCTAGAAACGGCCCTGCCGCCCAGCATACACTCTGCTTTGATGAACATTGCTCAGTGCTCAACAAACACAAACTAAGTGACAAAATATCTGATCCATAAACAAATTGCAAGGTAAAGAAGTTGAATTTTTATGTACCTGTTTGTAGTGTTTTTACTGTAGTTAGCCTGTAATTAAGGGCCTAATTCAGACCTGATTGCAAAAGCAAAATTTTTCTCTAATGTGCAAAACCATGGCCCTCATTCCGAGTTGTTCGCTCGTTAGCTGCTTTTAGCAGCATTGCACACTCTAGGCCGCCGCCCTCTGGGAGTGTATCTTAGTTTAGCAGAATAGCGAACGAAAGATTAGCAGATTTGCTACTACATAATTCTTTGCAGTTTCTGAGTAGCTCCAGACCTACTCACAGATTGCGATCAGTTCAGTCAGTTTCGTTCCTGGTTTGACGACACAAACACGCCCTGCATTCGGCCAGCCACTCCCCCGTTTCTCCAGCCACTCCCGCGTTTTTCCCTGGCACACCTGCGTTTTTTAGCAGACGTCGTGAAAATGATGAGTTGCCGCCCAGAAACACCCACTTCCTGTCAATCACACTACGATCACTCGAGCGTTGAAAAAGCTTCGCTCGAGCTTGTGTAAATCTACTAAGTTCTTAGTTAAATAACTAAGCACATGCACTCTGCGTACCATGCACATGCGCAGTTAGCAGCAATTCGCAGCATTGTGAAAATCGGCAACGAGCGAACAACTCGGAATGACCCCCCATGTGCACTGCAGGGGGGCAGATATAACATGTGCAGAGAGAGTTAAGGGCCCTACACACTGGCAGATAATACTGCACGATATGAACATTCTCGTTCATTAATGAATGAGAACTCATTCATATCGTGCAGTGTGTAGGCACCAACGATTAACGATGCGTGGCCCTGCGCTCGTTAATCATTGGTGCGCTGTTGCTTATGCATGCAGGCCAATATGGACGAGACTGTCCATATTAGCATGCAGTGCTATGGAGCCGGGTGACGGGGGGAGTGAAAAAACTTCACTCCCCTCGTCACCTCCCCCCGCCACCGTGTCGCCCGTCGGCCGTATCCGCCATCGGGAAGCTCAGTGGCGGATCTGTCAGTGTGTAGGGCCCATTAGATTTGGGTGGGGTGTGTTCAAGCTGAAATTGCAGTGTAAAAATAAAGCAGCCAGTATTATTAACCCTGCACAGAAATAAAATAACCCACCCAAATCTACCTCTCTCTGCACGTTATATCTGCTCCACCTGCAGTGCAACATGACTTAGCCCATTAGAGAAAGATTTTGCTGCTACGACCAGGTCTGAATTAGGCCCTAAGTCATACTTGCCTACCCTCCCGGAAGCTGTGGGAGGCTCCCGTTTTTTTTGGGTAGCCCCCCGCACCCCTGGAAGAGTAGGCAAGTCTCCCACATCCTGCTTGCATCCTAGTGATGCGGGCAGGATGAATAGATACTCTCCTGAGTTTGCGGGTCCGTGGAGTGGGAAGGGGTTAAAATTATGCAAATCGCGTCATTTTAGCCCTGTCCCCTTCCCGCAGACCCGCGAATCACGGCATTTTCCGGATGTTGGGGTGGGGCTTGATGATGTCACAGCCCGCCCCGCCCCCTGAAGTCTCCTCCAGCGTCGCGAGCAGACATTAAAAGTAAGTAAGTATGCCCTAAGTCCAGTGGAAGTGCTCAGCGTGGTGCAGACTGCATTGACGCCACTTGTAGCAGCATGTGCAGTGTACATCCCAAACACACCTATTCCACACACCTGACAGTGCCTTTATCTGCACTTAGTGGTCTCCCACCATGCTTCAAAGTGCATGCGAGATGCTGCTACAAAGTAATAGTGCAGTGGCAAGTTGTGGCATGGCGTGTACAGAGGGAGAAACCTCTGTAACGTGAACGTTTGAATTTTCTCCTAGAACACTGCTTGATGTAACCTCAGGTAGCACTTCTTTTAAACATGATAGTGTGGGGGCATGGGGTATTCTTGCAGACTTCCTTGCTGCCTCCTCCAGGAGGGGGCAGACAGGCCAGCTCAGCTGGGGAGCATGTACTGTAGCAAGAAAGTGAACAGGCCAGTAGGTGTTACGAAGCGATTGCATCATCGGTGGCACCTGCTACACAATGCAGTGATTACCGACATTGTGAAGCGGGGGGATGGGCTATGATGACACGATACAGTGTGATTAGCGCAATCGACTACACATACTGGCCACTCTTGCTCGTTAAGGGAACGGCTACGGGCAGGTTTGTGGAGGACATCTTCATTAGACTTGCCCACTTTTCTGGGAGGCCGGGAGCACCACCCAGTTTTCAGGAACCTCCTAGCTGTTCCGGGAGAATAGGTTAGTATGACTTGGGGGCTTTCTTTAATACAGGTGGCAATTTTGTGTGTCCAAAGCTTTTTTTCACATTGCTCGGAGTGCGCACAGAAATGCATTTCACCAACAAAAGGGGTGATTCAGATCTGTTGGCAGAGTATTGTGGTACTTGGTGCAGTGACATTAGTCCACACACTCATGAGTTAATAGCAATTAGGTTTATTCGTAATACACAAAGGTGACTTGAGTATGCAGCAATAGTATGCAATTGGTCTGTTGTAACATACAGGGCAACACAAGTATTGGCGGTACTTATCAGGGTCTTGATTTGGCTGCGGTATAACTGCGGGGATGGCTCCGGTGATAAGGGATGGAGGACTGCACGGCTGTGCAGTCTGACTCCCACTGTGAAGGAGAAGCGATGCACCGCCTGGCTCTGTATTAGCTCCGGAGGCGCGGTACATGTGGTACGTGGAGTAACACTGCAAGTTTCTCTCAGCTCTCACATGCGCTCAGATCCAGCGCTGTACTCACACTTTCTAAGATGGAAGAGCTCTCTATACTAACTCCACCTCACAGGGACACTGGATACTGGGGGATTAACACTAGAGGATGCGCCCATGTAATCCCATGCATAAGGAGACAGGTACGGAGCGCACCATATACTAACTTACTCACTTACTCAGACATGTGGGGGACACCCAGCACAGAGCTAGTCCACAATGCATGTCAGGCCCTGCCCCCCCCCCCCTTCCCGCATGTGTGCGAAAGACTCACACAGCGGTGATGCTTTTGCACACGCCGAATAGCCCCCAGCCTGCGCAGCCTAGCGGCGCTGGCATGCGGCACCCGCCGCGTGTGGGGAGGGTATGGGGGCGGATCCATGCAAGCACTTTGCCCTCTCACAGCAATGCACTCCATTCATCCAGACTGTGGAAGACTTTACAATCAATCTAAAATCCTCACGGCAAAGCACTGCTTGACAATCAGGATTTTTGATTGATTGTATAGTCTGCCACAGTCTGAATAAATTAAGTGTTGAACAAAGCACATTATCCTGTAGGGAAGTGGATTGTTGTGTGCAGAGACCTTTTTCTGGATCCTGATTCCTGCCTGCTACTGTTGGCGTTAGCAGGGTGCTGTGTGCTGTGACTGGTGTCAGACTGCATCTTATTCACTGATTCAGTGTGTGGTAACTGGTAAGTATATGTTTAGTTTAATTACCATTCCAAGACTGGGCTTGCACGCTCTATCACCCTCCCCTCTCTCTCCCTCACCACTCTCCCATCTCTCTCTCTCCCTCACCCCTCTCTCTCCCATCTCTCTCTCCTCTCTTTCCCTCGCACCTCCCCAATCTCTCTTTCTCCCACACCCCCTCTCTTTCCGTTTCCCCTCTTTCCCTCACTCCTCTCTCTCATCTCTCTCCCTCACCCCTCTCTCTTTCTCTCTCTCTCCCTTACCCCTCCCCCCTCTCTACCACCCCTCTCTCCTATCTCTTTCCTCTCTCCCATCTCTTTCTTCTCCACACACACACACACACACACACACACACACACACACACACACACACACACACACACACACACACACACACACACACTACCCTGGTCCCTATTCTGAACTGTAGTCAAAGGGCATTACTACTATGTGGCATTATGTATATAAGGTGCATAAGTAGAATAAGGTGTATAAGGGATACTAATATGTGGAATAATGTGCTATATAAGGTATTACTATTGTGTGTCATATTGTGAATAAATGACCCTTTTGCGTGACATAACGTGTGGTATAATTTGAATTTTTTTTGTGTGTGTGTGGGGGTGCCAACTTACTGCCTTGCTCTGGGTGCTGAACATCATAGTTTCGGCCCTGAGTACCATACACTGAAAGATAACCATTCACACTACTCCTTTATTTTGCCGGTATTCATGATCATCATGTATTATATTGCCTACTTTAGGGCAGTAAATATCTGAAGACAGAGCAATACTGTCCAGCTGAATATTGCCTTGCTGAACCTCCCATAGATGTATAATGGGATTGGTTTGATATCCCGCCGCGCCGGGATGCAAAAACTCAGGGTCCCGACATCAGCATTCCGAGCGGTGAAATGCTGGCAGGGGGGCAAGTGCAAAGAAGCACCTGCGGGCTCGTTGGTGAACTATACTCACCACAGGTTCTATTCTCCCTCTATGGGTGTCGTGGACACCCATAGCAGGGGGAATCACCTACCTCGCCGGTATAACGGAGGCGGCATGTTGACCCTGTTGGGATCCCAACGTCGGTATTGTGACAGCTTGGATCCCGACTATCGGTATGCGCTGCATACCATATGAACATTCCACTAATTAGACACATGGTCACCTTGCAGAGCTGGGCTGGCCATCTCGGCCAGATCAAACCCTGACCAAGCAGCTCCTGGCATGCCAGCATGCAGAGGGACGGGGTGCGCTACAGGGCCTCCCCCTTGTGACTCATGTGGTTGTGTCCCTTTTGTATGTGCTGTAGGTGGATACTTGAGCCAATCTACAGCTCCAGTCCGTTCCTGTGACACCCGGCACCAGTATGAAAGAAAAAGCAGTAAGTGTGTCAATGACATGTACCCTTTAAGTCCTCACCAGGCAGGTCTAAGCTGTTTGAGCAACTGCCAGCAAAACATTGTGTTCCCATTTCCAATAGTTTCAGACGGAACTAGATTCTTCTTAAAAATAATTCCAAATTGAAACCCTAGAGGGCCCTACACACTGCGTGATGCGCCACCGAGCTGCCCGACGGCGGATACGGTCGACGAACGACCCGGCAGCGGGGGGCAGTGACGGGGGGAGTGAAGTTTCTTCACTCCCCCCATCACCCGGCTCCATAGCATTGCAGGCAAATATGGACAAGATCGTCCATATTGGCCTGCATGCACAAGCGACGGGGCACCAATGATGAACGAGCGCGGGGCCGTGCATCGTTCATCGCTGGTGCCTCCACACTGAAAGATAGGAATGGTATCTTGTTCATTAATGAACGAGATCGTTCATATCTTTCACTCATGTCGCCCAGTGTGTAGGGCCTATAAGAAAGAGGCTTCCTTCCTCATGGAGCAATACATTTACTTGAGACACAGAAAGAGCATTAATGGACATTCTGCAATCTGCAATGCATTAAATCATTGATCATATTCCAACCCCCTTTACCAAATATGACCTGCAAATATAGACTCAAATATTAATCCCGATTCTGAGTCGGATGCAAGTCCAAAGGCGGGCACATCCCACATTTATTTGCGGACTGTGTATACGCTGAAGAGATCTCAGACTGAACAGATACCACACTATGCATACACACCTTGATGGAGGATACTAAAACTAATGGTTGGGAGTGATGTTGGAGTGCCGTGGGTGTGTAGACTGATTTCTTTGCTTGTTTGAGGCATGCAGATGCCTGTTTCAGACAAATATTTAGTGCCCAGCAAAGGGGGGGTTAATGTGCTGTTACTAATGATGCAATAAAAATGGTGGGCGGAAGCGATACATACACCTGAAGCCACATTCATGGATACTCCCATTAGTATAACACAGTAAATCTGTCAGCCCTGGATGTTCGAATGTGTCAGCACTTTATGTCCAAATCAGAATCAGTCCCATTATCTTTAATTGGAACCATATTGTTGTACAGAAAAACACCTCTATTAGATGCTTTGAGACCAGGGGCCGATTTGCCGCTAGGCAACCAAGGCATGCGCTTAGGGCCCCTTGAGTTTCAGGGGGCCCGGCCACGGCTACGGATTGCCATAAGTAGCGGTGCAGCAGAGGAGATTTTTTTTTTACATGCATCATTCTGAGCCGGAGTGGCCCCAGCAGGCTGTCAGCGCACGCTGATTGGACAGCTGCCGCTGGGACCAGAGCCAGCTCACGCCCACAGTGTACCCCCTCCTCCTCTCCTCCATGTGACTGACCAGCAGCACTGCAGCACGGAGGCCGGAAGATAGAGCGGGCTGCGGGATGAGAGCCGCTACCTAGCCATAGGAGAGAGGAGAGCCGCTGCCCAGCCATAGGAGAGAGCCTGGTCACCGTCGGAGGATTGAAGGAGGAGAGCTGTCAGTGCTCAATGAGTATCGCGGCTGCGGCTGGGGCCCGGGCTGCCTTTATAGTGTGTGTGGCGGCGGGGGGCGATCCTCATCCTTCCTGCTTCTTGATGAGGGCCAGGGGGGTGCCTGCTAGTGGGGAGGCACAATCGGCCAGGGGGTGAGACTGACAGTGTGCCTGCCACTGCCAGTACTGCTGGAGGTGAGGGTGAGCCCGGTGAGGCCAACAATCAGCATGTGGTGGGACCGGGGGCATGGGTGCTATGGGAGGGTGGACTTTGTGGCATAATGTATATTTCAGCTCATACTGTGGTGCATAATACGCATTTTTACTCATACCATATGGTGTAATATGAATTTCGGCTCATACTGTGTGGCGTAATGTGTATTACGGCTCATAGTGTGTGGCATAATATGCATTTTGACTCATATTAGGTGGTGTATTGTGAATTTCGGCAAATACCGTGTGACGTAATGTGAATTTTCGGCTCACACTGTGTGGTACAATGTATATTTCGGTTCATACTGTGGTGCATAATACGCATTTCTACTCCATATGTCGTAATATGAATTTCAGCTCATAGTATGTGGCGTAATGTATATTTCGGCTCTTGCTGTGTGGTGATAATTAAATATTATGTTTGCACTGTGTGTTTATGTACCTTTTTAATGTTTGTGATGCCAGTAATGTTTGAAGTTTTAAAAAGTAGAATATAAGGAGGAAAAATGACAAATAATGTAAGGGAAAAAAAATCAGGAATGAAAATATAGTGTTATGGATTGTTTGAGGAAGGGGGGACCCAAATTGGTGTCTTGCATAGGGCCACATGAGATCTAAATCCGCCTCTGATTGAGATGGACGAACTATGTTTACCAAAAACACAAAACTATAATCATTCCTTAAAAGAGCAGAAGGCAAGACCTTGGAATTCACTTGTCTCCTTAATAACCATTGGCGGGATGTAATGGAGTCCGAGATCGCCGGAGGTGCGGGATGCCGGCCGATCTCGGACGTTTTTATAAAGGGGCAATCACTTACAAGGCATGGTTTTGTATTCTAAGTGTTTGCCCCTTCAAACAAACGTCCAAGATCGCAAACAAAAATTCTAGGAAAATTTGTTGGCGCTCCTATGAAGATCTCTGCTGCCTCCCACTTTTCGACCCAGATCTATCTCCAAAGATCCAAAGAAAGTACAGAAAAAGTGGTAAAAGTGGTGAAAAGCGGGGTGGCGCTGAGAATAAATAAATGGCTAATACTTATCTAGATATCGGGGTATGTTGGCCTTAAAGATTTTCTTCCTTCCCCTTTATTTTCTTAAGAGATATCCTCCCGAGGATTTTTCAGACAATACATGCGAAAAAAATTGGAATAGTTGTCGGGAGGATATCTCTTAAGAAAATAAAGGGGAAGGAAGAAGATCTTTTAGGCTAACAAACCCCGATATCTAGATAAGTATTAGCCATTTATTTATTCTCAGCGCCACCCCGCTTTTCACCACTTTTACCACTTTTTCTAAACGTCCAAGATCGGCCGGCATCCGGCACCTCCGACGATCTCGGACTCCATTACATCCTGCCGTGTGTCTTTCTTCCAACCCTTTAATACTTGTCTCACATTGAAATGGTTATTGCTATGACTGAAAAGTGAGAGCTGACAAGGGTCCATAGGAAAGCTGGGCTGATTATTAACACTGCCTGGAGATAATTACCTCTTGTAAATTTCTGATTATTTCTTACCATCCAATAGAAGTTTTAAGGCACAAAAGGGTCTCTTGAATGTAGAACAATGGACACCGTCAATGGCTTGGTGGAGGTACTAGGCGGTGATTGGAACGACTTACCTGCTTGTTTGATGACGATTCCTGGGGACGCCTGGCCATCTTCTGTTAGACTTGCCTTTGAAACATCTTTTGTATGGTAAGAGTCCATTACCAGCCCTTGTTCATGTTTTTATTTGTGTTTTAAATAAATGGTGTTACACTATTTGGAGCCCTTTTTTCCCTCATATATCTTCGGGGAACCTATTGGGGAGAACCCCGATTCTTAGGATGATGAGGATTTTAAGCCATTGACGGTGTCCATTGTTCTACATTCAAGAGACCCTTTTGTGCCTTAAAACTTCTATTGGATGGTAAGAGTCTCCATAATATCCATTCCATTTGACATATCTATGTTACGTTATCACACTATATGGAGCTTTTCTTCCCACATATACATCCATTTTGAATATACCTGGGAGGTTCCGGACCGTTTGGGTGAAGTGTGAGCAACAAACGGGGGATTGGATATTATAGTGATAGACTTCACATCAAAAGCATTATTTATCCATATTTTGGTACGAGTCCAACTTTATTGTGTCAACATCACTAGAAATCAGTAATACAGTATTATGCTATGTGTAAATTTTTATTTTTTAAGAGTCGCGTGTTCTGCTTACAGTCCAGCTAAGCACGACCAGTGAATCTAGCGCCCCAGACACCATTGGTAACCTTTTTCTGTCTTGTATGTGCAAAAGTGTGGGTGACACTCTTTTACCTTGGGGACAAGGGCAGCTATAGGCGCACGCTATTAATCACCAGCTCCTTTTCCACTGCACGGCGCATCTTATTTCCATATACGATAAAAGTGCGCTGTACGTCGCAAACACTACATCCCTTAAGCGAAAGCAAGTACACGCACACATTATTGGCTGAGGTCCAACGTCAGAGATATATATATTTGATATTAAAAGGGTATGCATACAATATAACATATGTTCAGTATATCATTCAGTTATAATATATATATATATATATATATATATATATATGGTTACAGAGTTACAATTATACAAGAAGCAGTTGTAGTTACATAAGGATCAGCTACAGTCAGCATACTTCACCCTATTTGCTCAATGCACAGTCTGCTCCATCTTTGAATCTGCACCAACAGCAACTAACAAACAGAGCTTCCTGGGTGAGGGAAAATACCTATATACTGTGTATTGGGGGAGGTACATGTCTGGGACTGAGTCTTCTGTTATTGGTCCAGGGGAGGGAGATCTCTCATTCATGATGTGTTATTGGTCAGTTCATATGCAAGCAAAGTCCAGTTTTGAAGAAGCCATTATAGGGATTAGCCATGCTGTCTTTCAGGAGATTCTTTTGTTCACTTTAGAATGTGGCTTCATATTCATACATTTAATCATAACTAATCATTGCAATGTGCTACAATCTAACCATAACTATCAAATTAACACACACATTCTCCTGATCATTTTGACACCAAGCATGACATGTTTAACTTGTTCCGTTCCAATAATACATATGTAAAATAATATTTTACTCACCGGTAAATCTATTTCTCGTAGTCCGTAGTGGATGCTGGGAACTCTGAAAGGACCATGGGGAATAGCGGCTCCGCAGGAGACTGGGCACAACTAAAGAAAGCTTTAGGTCACCTGGTGTGCACTGGCTCCTCCCACTATGACCCTCCTCCAAGCCTCAGTTAGGATACTGTGCCCGGAAGAGCTGACACAATAAGGAAGGATTTTGAATCCTGGGTAAGACTCATACCAGCCACACCAATCACACCGTATAACTCGTGATACTAAACCCAGTTAACAGTATGAAAACACTGAGCCTCTCAACAGATGGCTCAACAAGAACCCTTTTGTTAACAATAACTATGTACAAGTATTGCAGACAATCCGCACTTGGGATGGGCGCCCAGCATCCACTACGGACTACGAGAAATAGATTTACCGGTGAGTAAAATCTTATTTTCTCTAACGTCCTAGTGGATGCTGGGAACTCTGAAAGGACCATGGGGATTATACCAAAGCTCCCAAACGGGCGGGAGAGTGCGGATGACTCTGCAGCACCGAATGAGAGAACTCAAGGTCCTCCTCAGCCAGGGTATCAAATTTGTAGAATTTTGCAAACGTGTTTGCCCCTGACCAAGTAGCAGCTCGGCAAAGTTGTAAAGCCGACACCCCTCGGGCAGCCGCCCAAGATGAGCCCACCTTCCTTGTGGAATGAGCTATTACAGATTTAGGATGCGGCAGTCCAGCCGCAGAATGCGCCAGCTGAATTGTGCTACAAATCCAGCGGTCAATAGTCTGCTTAGAAGCAGGAGCACCCAGTTTGTTGGGTGCATACAGGATAAATAGCGAGTCAGTTTTCCTGACTCTAGCCGTCCTGGAAACATACATTTTCAAGGCCCTGACTACGTCCAGTAACTTGGAATCCTCCAAGTCCCTAGTAGCCGCAGGCACCACAATAGGTTGGTTCAAGTGAAAAGCTGATACCACCTTAGGGAGAAACTGGGGACGAGTCCTCAATTCCGCCCTATCCATATGGAAAATCAGATAAGGGCTTTTACATGACAAAACCGCCATTTCTGACACACGCCTGGCCGAAGCCAAGGCCAATAACATGACCACTTTCCACGTGAGATATTTTAGATCCACGGTTTTAAGTGGTTCAAACCAATGTGATTTGAAGAAACTCAACACCACGTTGAGATCCCAAGGTGCCACTGGAGGCACAAAAGGGGGCTGAATATGCAGCACTCCCTTTACAAAAGTCTGAACTTCAGGCAGTGAAGCCAGTTCTTTCTGAAAGAAAATCGACAGAGCCGAAATCTGGACCTTAATGGAACCCAATTTTAGGCCCATAGTCACTCCTGACTGTAGGAAATGCAGAAATCGACCCAGCTGAAATTCCTCCGTTGGGGCCTTCCTGGCCTCACACCACGCAACATATTTTCGCCAAATACGGTGATAATGGTTTGCGGTTACTTCTTTCCTAGCTTTAATCAGCGTAGGAATGACTTCCTCCGGAATGCCCTTTTCCTTTAGGATCCGGTGTTCAACCGCCATGCCGTCAAACGCAGTCGTGGTAAGTCTTGGAACAGACAGGGCCCCTGCTGTAGCAGATCCTGTCTGAGCGGTAGAGGCCATGGGTCCTCTGATATCATTTCTTGAAGTTCTGGGTACCAAGCTCTTCTTGGCCAATCCGGAACCACGAGTATCGTTCTTACTCCTCGCCTTCTTATTATTCTCAGTACCTTTGGTATGAGAGGCAGAGGGGGGAACACATAAACCGACTGGTACACCCACGGTGTCACTAGAGCGTCCACAGCTATTGCCTGAGGGTCTCTTGACCTGGCGCAATATTTATCTAGTTTTTTGTTTAAGCGGGACGCTATCATGTCCACCTGTGGCCTTTCCCAACGGTTTACCATCAGTTGGAAGACTTCTGGATGAAGTCCCCACTCTCCCGGGTGTAGATCGTGTCTGCTGAGGAAGTCTGCTTCCCAGTTATCCACTCCCGGAATGAACACTGCTGACAGTGCTAACACGTGATTTTCCGCCCATCGGAGAATCCTTGTGGCTTCTGCCATCGCCATCCTGCTTCTTGTGCCGCCCTGTCGGTTTACATGGGCGACTGCCGTGATGTTGTCTGATTGGATCAGTACCGGCTGGTTTTGAAGCAGAGGCCTTACCTGACTCAGGGCATTGTAAATGGCCCTCAGTTCCAGAATATTTATGTGTAGGGAAGTCTCGACTATCACCTGCTGGGAATACAGCTTGTGAATTGCCTCTAACACAGCCTCCCTGCCTGAGGGAGTTGTCGGCAAGGCAGATTTGAGGAAACGGCGGGGGGAAGACATCTCGAATTCCAGCTTGTAACCCTGAGATACTACTTGAAGGAAACAGGGATCCACCTGTGAGCGAGCCCACTGATCGCTGAAATTTTTGAGGCGGCCCCTACCGTACCTGGCTACGCCTGTGGAGCCCCCGCGTCATGCGGTGGACTCAGAGGAAGCGGTAGAAGAATTTTGATTCTGGGAACTGGCTGACTGGTGCAGCTTTTTCCCTCTTCCCTTGTCTCTATGCAGAAAGGAAGCGCCTTTGACCCGCTTGCTTTTCTGAAGCCGAAAGGACTGTACCTGATAATACAGTGCTTTCTTAGTCTGTGAGGAAACCTGAGGTAAAAAAATTTCTTCCCAGCTGTTGCTGTGGATACGAGGTCCCAGAGACCATCCCCAAATAATTCCTCACCCTTATAAGGCAGAATCTCTATGCACCTTTTAAAGTCAGGATCACCTGTCCAGTGACAGGTCTCTAACACCCTCCTGACAGAATGGACATTACATTAATTTTGGATGCCAGCCGGCAAAATATCCCTCTGTGCATCCCTCATATATAAGACGACGTCTTTTATATGTTCATATGTTAGCAAACTTGTCTCCCTGTTTGACAGGGTCACCGACCACGCTGCAGCAGCACGATCTGCAGGTCTCAGTCTAGTACCTGAGTGTGTAAATACAGACTTCAGGATAGCCTCCTGCTTTTTATCAACAGGTACCTTCGAAGTGGCCGTATCCTAAGACGGCAGTGCCACCTTTTTTGACAACCGCGTGAGCGCCTTATCCACCCTAGGGGATATCTCCCAGCGTAACTTATCCTCTGGCGGGAAAGGGTACGCCATCAGTAACTGTTTAGAAATTACCAGTTTCTTATCGGGGGAACCCACGCTTTTTCACACACTTCATTCACTCATCTGATGGGGGAACAAAACACTGCCTGCTTTTTCTCCCCAAACATAAAACCCATTTTTAGAGGTACTTGGGTTAATGTCAGAAATGTGTAACACATTTTTTATAGCCGGGATCAAGTCACGGATGTTCCTAGTGGATTGTCGACCTTGTCGACACTGGAGTCAGACTCCGTGTCGACATCTGTGTCTGCCATCTGAGGGAGCGGGCATTTTTGAGCCCTTGATGGCCTTTGAGACGCCTGGACAGGCGCGGGCTGAGAAGCCGTCTGTCCCACAGCTGTTACGTCATCCAGCCTTTTATGTAAGGAGTTGACACTGTTGGTTAATACCTTCCACCTATCTATCCACTCTGGTGTCGGCCCCACAGGGGGCGACATCACATTTATCGGCATCTACTCCGTCACCACATAAGCCTCCTCATCAAACATGTCGACACAACCGTACCGACACACCGCACACACACAGGGAATGCTCTGACTGAGGACAGGACCCCACAAAGCCCTTTGGGGAGACAGAGAGAGAGTATGCCAGCACACACCAGAGCGCTATATAATGTGGGGATTAACACTATAACTGAGTGAATTTTCCCCAATAGCTGCTTGTATATACAATATTGCGCCTAAATTTAGTGCCCCCCCCTCTCTTTTTAACCCTTTGAGCCTGAAAACTACAGGGGAGAGCCTGGGGAGCTGTCTTCCAGCTGTACTGTGAAGAGAAAATGGCGCCAGTGTGCTGAGGGAGAAGCCCCGCCCCTTTTTCAACTGACTTTCTCCCGCTTTTTCTGGAATACTGGCAGGGGTAATTTTACATCTATATAGCCTCTAGGACTATATATGATGTAGATTTGCCAGCCAAGGTGTCATATATTGCTGCTCAGGGCGCCCCCCCCCCCCCCCAGCGCCCTGCACCCTCAGTGACCGGAGTGTGAGGTGTGCATGAGGAGCAATGGCGCACAGCTGCAGTGCTGTGCGCTACCTTGGTGAAGACTGATGTCTTCTGCCGCCGATTTTCCGGACCTCTTCTTGCTTCTGGCTCTGTAAGGGGGGCGGCGGCGCGGCTCCGGGACCGAACACCAAGGACGGGCCTGCGGTCGATCCCTCTGGAGCTAATGGTGTCCAGTAGCCTAAGAAGCCCAAGCTAGCTGCAAGCAGGTAGGTTCGCTTCTTCTCCCCTTAGTCCCTCGGTGCAGTGAACCTGTTGCCAGCAGGTCTCACTGTAAAATAAAAAACTTAACATATACTTTCTTTCTAGAAGCTCAGGAGAGCCCCTAGTGTGCATCCAGCTAAGCCGGGCACAAAGATCTAACTGAGGCTTGGAGGAGGGTCATAGTGGGAGGAGCCAGTGCACACCAGGTGACCTAAAGCTTTCTTTAGTTGTGCTCAGTCTCCTGCGGAGCCGCTATTCCCCATGGTCCTTTCAGAGTTCCCAGCATCCACTAGGACGTTAGAGAAATGATGTTATAACTCTCTTATATAAATACATTATAATGTCTGGTGCTTGACATGTTTAATTTATGTGTTGTATGAAATATGTGTTGAATATATCTTTGTGGCTTGTCTGTGTGAATGCGTATGCTACCATATATCGCTGTGCACGCTGTGTGTATGCGCACGCACAGAGACCCATCTGTTTGTATGTTGTGTGTATGTAATATTTTTGACTTCGACAACCTGAAGACCTATGTCATTGACAATGGGAAAGAATATTGCCTATCCGTTGAATGTGCTGAGCCCAGAATTGGATGTTAAGCTCTGAGTAGTGTAATACTAAGTTACGCAGGTGGTGACAATGTGGTTAATAATTTGCAATAACTATGCTTAATTATTACATAAGTGGACAACCTATCCCTATGACTAATCGCTAGCACACAGCACATACAGTACTACCCAGAATGGCCCAAAACTGTGGTGTAGCATGTTACTGTAGGTCACCATTTATCATGTGGACGTGCATAAGAATGTCAACTTGATCAAAAAGTCAACATGTATCATGTCTACACTGATTATACAGTAAAAACTACTCCTTTCCATGACACTATTGCAAGTACTGGACTAATAAATGTTAAATGTTTCTTTGTCATTTCAATTGTGTACTGGCATTAGCTGTAAAACAAAAATGGGGTTCCAGACCCCCATTTCCTATTCCTTTCAAATAATGGAATTTGTAATAAAATAAACAAAATCTTTTATCCCATAAAGGTATTATTCTTTTATTCTGCTACTAACTATTGTCAATGTTTTGCTCACATGGTGAGCACTAAGAGTAGTCTTTTCTTACTGTACATACCCATATTAGTGTATGGAGTATCCCTGTCCGCTTTAGCAGCTACCAGGGACTTACAGACTAGTAATTAGCACAGCCAATTCTGTATTTTACATGGATTATATATAAACATGATAGAATGTTGACCTAATGTACCTGGTGGCCCAGCGGTCACTTACCTGGTCCCATCGGCTGCAGCACTTCCAGCAATTTCTTCTGGATCTTGGTGGTCATGTAACATGCAACAGTGCAGGCATATGAGGTCCCTATTCCCAAACCTATTCCCCCTAGTGCCTACTGTAATGCTCCCCGCACAGCCTAAAGGGCCCCATTCACTACCATGACATGTCTGTCTGACATGTCACGGGCGATCACCCCCTGCAGCCTCCCGGGGGGGCAGGATCACCCAATATACATCGTATGCTGTCCTTTTGCATACGATGTATCTTGGGCGATCCTGGACGATCCCAGCCATGCCTGCGGGGTCGGACCAGATTGAATGTGCAGCACATTCAATCTGGAAGATCCGTTCCGATGCTCACGGGAACGCGCATCAGATCAGAAACACCTCCAAAATGCCAAATTTCATCTGATATATAGGGCCAAATGACCGTAATTAGATGAAATCGGGCATTATCGTCCTAGTGTATGGGGCCCTTGACCCTCCCGGCGGCACCTAACCATAACCTGTCAGCATTCTGAGAATGCTCATATTTCATGTGGCAACATTTCAGTTGTCAACACTGTGCACATGTTGATATTCTAAGGATGACGACATGGTGCCTGTCAAATTTGTGAATCATGTTGATAATCGAATGTCGACATTGTGGTGTCAATATGGTCAGTGTCGACCATGTGGCCAGATTCCCCAAAACTGTGTACCAACGACAAACTTCCAATGCCAACTGACAAGACAAAACATTATACTGTACTCAAATACAACTGAGCAAAGGACCATTCCTTCTACCTACCTAAGCTTCCTGTATTGACTTTTCCCTGGCCACATACCTGTGATCACTGATTGATATTAAATTGCCAGAAAACAAAGGAGGTAGCTTCAAAAGTAAGGGAATAAAAAAGACAAACTATAAACCAGCTCTATGGAGGGTGGCTTTCAGTGCTCCAGGGAAGAGTTCAAGCCAAGGCCCATGTCTAGGACACTCATTGTAGTCCTACGGCTCACTTAGGCTCAAAATGCTTAGGAAACTCCTCTTTATAGGGCCATAATGCGGAACCACCATGCACCCTATAAGTGCTTTAAACTGTACATAAATATATTCCATAGACAAAAAACCTTACGGTTTCACATGTCCCATTAAGGCTTCTTAGACATGATCGAAATTTCAGAAACCTGTTGTAACTCTTCCACTCAAACTCCAAAAAGCAATGAAATTCCGATCATTAAGGCTGACGCCTTAATGGACGTGTTCCTTGCGCAATACAGATATGGTATGCCATCACAGCCTGTGGGTAAGTGCAGATTCAGCACTCTCACAGAGTGAGATTGCTGTCACTCACACAATGGTGGAGCTGCTAATTCACAGATTTGTGTGCTCATTGGAATACACACATGCAGTCTATGCAACTGAAGGTCTGAGCAGTTTTGTGGTGCTCCCATCCCACACAGTGCCCACAACCATCCCATTCGGTCACAACAATCCCACCGTGTTACAACAGCTTCTCACTCCATACATCCATCTCACTTAGTATACACATTTAGCTCCCTCAAAATATCTTGGTTAATTGCTAAAACTATAATACCACATCTACTGTCTATGCATCTACACTTGCTTCCCCTATACACCTCCATGCTGCTGTCTTCCCCTATCCCTACTGCTGTGTTCTCCCATCTGTGCTAGTCTGTACTAACTTATCTGCACCATCTGTCTTTCCGCACCTGTGCCTTGTCTGTATCACCGTTTCCTTCTCTCTGTGCTGCTCAGTGTTTCCCTCTTCAACGTCACTCTGTCTCCTCCAGTACATAGCACACTGTCTTCTCTCCCATCTGCACCAGTTTTCTACCCATCCAAGCCAGTGTTTTCAACCCATCTGCACCATTTCCCCCATCTGCACCGCTCTGTCTCCCTTCCCATACTTTGTGCTTAATCTACCCCCTATCCACACCACTCTTACCCCATTCATGTAGCCGACATCCTGAAGGTAAATTTCGTGGGTCCTGCGCTCTTGGCAGGGAAATAACCGCCACAGCCCACCCCCCAGTGGTCCGGAAACGCCTCCGTTGTGCAGACCATGCCCTGCCAATGGCATTCTAACGCTGTTTGCACACCCCCTCCTTCCCCGCAACCCACTCTGCCTATCAATCAGGCAGGGTGATCGCAGCCAGTGAGATGCTGATAGCATCTCACTGGGCTCCTGGGGTACGTACGCGCAGTGCAGCCATTGCACGTGCGCACCTCACAAACTAATTCAGACTGCGATCGCTGCTGCTGCGGTCTGAATTACCCCGTGTTTCTTTGTCCCCCCCCCCATCAGTGCTGCTTAGTGTTCCCTCTATCCACACACTTCTGTTCCCCCATCCACACCGCTCTCCTCCCTTCAATCAACAACACTCATACCTCATCTGAGCAGCTTTGTCTTCCGCTCAGACCTTCAGTTGCATAGACTGCATGTGTGTATTCCAATGAGCACACAAATCTGTGAATTAGCAGCTCCACCATTGTGTGAGTGACAGCAATCTCACTCTGTGAGAGTGCTGAATCTGCACTTACCCACAGGCTGTGATGGCATACCATATCTGTATTGCGCAAGGAACACGTCCATTAAGGCGTCAGCCTTAATGATCGGAATTTCATTGCTTTTTGGAGTTTGAGTGGAAGAGTTACAACAGGTTTCTGAAATTTCGATCATGTCTAAGAAGCCTTAATGGGACATGTGAAACCGTAAGGTTTTTTGTCTATGGAATTTCATCGCTTTTTTTAAATTTTTTTTTTTTTATTCAGAAATGTAAAATTTCACTGTAAAAATAAACATTTGATTTTTTAAATGTTTAATGAAAATTTTCGTATAACATCACTGTTCTGTGCAAAATAATTTTATTTACCAAACCGAATTGTTTAAGGTCCGTACACACTTAACGATTTGATGAGCGACGTCGCTCATTTTCCCCCTCCTTGAGCGACGTCGCTCGTTTTATCGTTAAGTGTATATGCTACCAGCGACGAACGATGCGCTGCCCCGCGGGTCGGCAACAATCGTCGCTGTCGGTAGGGCATGCATGAAGGATGTGGACTGTCGTCCACGACCTTCATGCAGGGCTGGCAGGGGCGTGACGTCACTGAGTGATATGAGCGGTCATATCGCTCAGTGTGTACAGTCGGCCGCCGGCCGGCCGGCCCGGGAGGGGGAAACATTAGACGATGTCGCTCACAGAGCGACATCGTTTAATGTGTATGGGCCTTTAGACTTTGGTCAAAATATTTTGCTGCCTTTGCAGCTGATGCAGGGAGGGGGGTAGGCGGCAGCAGCCTGTAACTGAGGCTGGAGGTAGGCGTGAAATGCATTGCTTGTACGTGTGAGTGCGTGGTGTCAGGTGCTGCGCGTGTATATGTGTGTGTGTCAGGTGCTGCCTGTGTATGTGTGTCAGGTCCTGTGTGTGTGTGTGTGTGTGTGTGTGTGTATGTGTGTGTCAGGTGCTGCGTGTATATATGAGTGTGTCTGATGGTGCGTGTGTATGCGTCAGCTGCCGCACGTGGGTGTGTGTCAGGTGTTGCGGGTGTATATGTGTGTGAGTATCAGGTACTCCGCGTGTGTACAAGTGTATGTCTGGTGCTGCTCATGAATACGTATGTCTGTGTCAGGTGCTGCGCGTGTACATGAGTGTGCGTCAGGTGCTGCGCGTGAACATGAGTGTGCATTAGGTGCTGTGCGTGTACATGAGTGTGCGTCAGGTTCTGCGTGTGTACGAGTGTGCATTAGGTGCTGCGCGTGTACATGAGTGTGCGTCAGGTGCTACGCGTGTACATGTGTGTGCGTCAGGTGCTGCGCGTGTCTGTGTGTGTGAGTAAGGTGCTGCGTGTGTATGTGTGTGTCAGGTGCTGCATGTGTATATTAGTGTGTCTGATGGTGTGCGTGTATATGTATGTGTCAGGTGCTGCGTGTATATGTATGTGTCAGGTGCTGCGTGTACATGCATGTGTCAGGTGCTGCATGTTTATTTTATTGTGTCTGATGCTACGTGTGTGTGTCAGGTGCCGCATGTGTATATGTGTGTGTGTCAGGTGTTGCGCGTGTATGTGTGTGTCAGGTGCTGCATGTTTATTTTATTGTGTCTGATGCTACGTGTGTGTGTGTGTGTGTGTGTGTGTCAGGTGACGCACGTGTATGTGTGTGTGTGTCAGGTGTTGCGCGTGTATGTGTATGTCAGGTGCCGTTCCCCTTCTTCCCATCCCAGCTCTCTCTGTAGAATACAGCTCTGCACCCAGAGAGAGGGAAAGACCAGGGGGCTGATCATTGCACTGCTCACTTTTTGGTCATGAGTTCGGCCTCCTGTTTCTTCCAGTGCTGTGTTCCTGCAGCCCAGCCCTCCCTGTTGTGCCAGAGAATCAGCCCTTCCTTCCCCTGCCAGAGAGAGAGAGCCCGAGGCAGAGACACTCTTCCCGTAGCTGGCCTACCCCCAGTACTTCAGCACTGGCCATGCGGCAGTCAACAAAGGAGACCAGCAGGGGGTCCTGGCAGCATCAGCTGTGGCCGCAGCTGGATCGGGGAGGCCTGCAGTGTCTGAGGTGGGCAGCACTTCCTCCGCCGCTGTCACCTTCCCCTGCCGGAGAGAAAGCCAGAGACATACCCTTCCTGCAGCTGGGCTACCCCTAGTACCTCAGCGCTGGCCAGGCAGAAGTCTATGGAGGGGACCGGCAGGGGTTTCGGGCCGCAGCAGCAGCGGCCGCAGCCAGATCAGGGAGGCCTGCAGGGTCAGAGCTGGGCAGCACTTCCACCAACACTGTCACCTCTGTGCTGGGCATGTACACCAGTCCGTACGGACGGAGGTGTCCACAACAGGCAGCAGTATAATGAGTCAGACAAACTCATTACACGCTGCCCACTGCTGCGCCGCATGCCCTCGATGGAGGAAGCCTAGATGCGGTCCCCAGCTGCAGCGAGGGAGAAGGGTGATCACATCACCCTTCAACCCGGCACCTCACAATCAGCTGGGGATCTGCAGTAGCTTCATCTCTCTCTTCTTCTCCCTCTCTGACAGCACAGCAGCCCCTCTGGGTCCCATGTAGCTCTGCCCCCCTGCTCACAGTTCACTCGGCCTCTCCTGATTAAAAAGAAAATAAGAGCCTGACCTGCTGCTCAGATGCGAGGAGGGGACGGGCGGTAGGTCCTCTGTGAGTGCACTACACAGCAAAATTAACTGACTCCTCACAACAGTGTGGACTGCGGGCGACGTCAGACGCCAATTTGGGTGTGCTTGCCGCACTACCTGCCCATCAAGCCCAACGTGGTGCCATGGTGCCAGCCCCGCCCACTATACGGATTCCATTTTGTATTAGGAATCCTATAACAGCATTCCGACATCCCTCCCTATGACGCTGCCATCCATAAATTGCCGCTCTCATACATCCGTACACCGCCACTCTCATACATCCGCACACTGCCGCTCTCACACAACTGTACACTGCTGCTCTCATACATCCATACACTGCCGCTCTCATACATCCGTACAACCCCGCTCTCATACATCCGTACAACCCCGCTCTCATACATCCGTACAACCCCGCTCTCATACAGCCGCACACTGCCGCTCTCATGCAGCCGCACACTGCCGCTCTCATGCAGCCGCACACTGCCGCTCTCATGCAGCCGCACACTGCCAATCTCATGCAGCCGCACACCGCCGCTCTCATGCAGCCGCACACCGCCGCTCTCATGCAGCCGCACACCGCCGCACTCATGCATCCACACACCACCGCACTCATGCATCCACACACCACCGCACTCATACATCCACACACCACCGCACTCATACATCCACACACCGACGCAGTTATACAGCCGTACACTGCCGCTCTCATACAGCCGTACACTGCCGCTCTCATACATCCGCACACTGCCGCACTCATACAGCCGCACACTGCCGCTCTCATACAGCCGCACACTGCCGCTCTCATACAGCCGCACACTGCCGCTCTCATACAGCCGCACACTGCCGCTCTCATACAGCCGCACACTGCCGCTCTCATACAGCCGTACACTGCCGCTCTCATACAGCCGTACAACCCCGCTCTCATACATCCGCACACTGCTGCTCTCATACAGCCGCACACCGACGCAGTTATACAGCCGTACACTGCCGCTTTCATACATCCGCACACTGCCGCACTTTTACAGCCGCACACTGCCGCTCTCATACATCCACACACCGCCGCACACCACCACACGCATACAGCCGCACATCATCGCACTCATACAGCCGCACACCGACACAGTTATACATCCGCACACTGCCGCTCTCATACATCCGCACACTGCCGCTCTCATACATCCGCACACTGCCGCTCTCATACATCCGCACACTGCCGCTCTCATACATCCGCACACTGCCGCTCTCATACATCCGCACACTGACGCTCTCATACATCCGCACACTATCGCTCTCATACATCCAACCACTTCCACTCACATCTATACATACATCTACACATCCAATCCCCGCGCAAGGGAACACTGAAATCACTATCACTTTTCCCCGGGGTGTGACCACAGCCAGCCACTACTCCGGCCACCTTCTTGTGACACCAAAATGCATCTTACCTATCATCAGGGTGGTGCTGCTGCTGGGGGCCGGGTTGCTGCCTCAGTCTCCTGGTTGGTGCTGCGATTGGAGGGGGTACTGCTTCCCTGTGCTGCCACTGTCTCCCGGATCATCGTGCCGCTGGCTGAATTGCAGCTTGACGCTACTGCTGCCGGGAGTAACAGCTTCCTGACTGTTGTTGCTGGTGGCTGCCTACTGCTCATTGCCGCCGGAACACTGACCAGCTCGGCAGTGATGCTGGCGGAGGAGTAGTGGCGGTGGGGTGGGGGGTGCCTGCTCCCTTCCCTCGAGCATGCCGCAGTGCAAAAAAAATAAGAATTTACTTACCGATAATTCTATTTCTCGTAGTCCGTAGTGGATGCTGGGGACTCCATAAGGACCATGGGGAATAGCGGCTCCGCAGGAGACTGGGCACAAAAGTAAAGCTTTAGGACTACCTGGTGTGCACTGGCTCCTCCCCCTATGACCCTCCTCCAAGCCTCAGTTAGGATACTGTGCCCGGACTAGCGTACACAATAAGGAAGGATTTTGAATCTCGGGTAAGACTCATACCAGCCACACCAATCACACCGTATAACTTGTGATCTAAACCCAGTTAACAGCATGATAACAGAGGAGCCTCTAGAAAAGATGGCTCACTACAGCAATAACCCGATTTTTGGTAACAATAACTATGTACAAGTATTGCAGACAATCCGCACTTGGGATGGGCGCCCAGCATCCACTACGGACTACGAGAAATAGAATTATCGGTAAGTAAATTCTTATTTTCTCTGACGTCCTAGTGGATGCTGGGGACTCCGTAAGGACCATGGGGATTATACCAAAGCTCCCAAACGGGCGGGAGAGTGCAGATGACTCTGCAGCACCAAATGAGAGAACTCCAGGTCCTCCTCAGCCAGGGTATCAAATTTGTAGAATTTTACAAACGTATTTGCTCCTGACCAAGTAGCTGCTCGGCAAAGTTGTAAAGCCGAGACCCCTCGGGCAGCCGCCCAAGATGAGACCAACTTCCTTGTGGAGTGGGCATTTACAGATTTTTGGCTGTGGTAGGCCTGCCACAGAATGTGCAAGCTGAATTGTACTACAAATCCAACGAGCAATAGTCTGCTTAGAAGCAGGAGCACCCAGCTTGTTGGGTGCATACAGGATAAACAGCGAGTCAGATTTTCTGACTCCAGCCGTCCTGGAAACATATATTTTCAGGGCCCTGACAACGTCTAGCAACTTGGAGTCCTCCAAGTCCCTAGTAGCCGCAGGCACCACAATAGGTTGGTTCAGGTGAAACGCTGAAACCACCTTAGGGAGAAACTGAGGTCGAGTCCTCAATTCCGCCCTGTCCGAATGGAAAATCAGATAAGGGCTTTTACAGGATAAAGCCGCCAATTCTGACACGCGCCTGGCCCAGGCCAGGGCCAACAGCATGACTACTTCCCATGTGAGATATTTTAACTCCACAGATTTAAGTGGTTCAAACCAATGTGACTTTTGGAACCCAAAAACTACATTGAGATCCCAAGGTGCCACTGGAGGCACAAAAGGAGGCTGTATATGCAGTACCCCTTTTACAAACGTCTGAACTTCAGGGACTGAAGCTAGTTCTTTTTGGAAGAAAATTGACAGGGCCGAAATTTGAACCTTAATGGACCCCAATTTCAGGCCCATAGACACTCCTGTTTGCAGGAAATGTAGGAATCGACCCAGTTGAATTTCCTCCGTCGGGCCTTACTGGCCTCGCACCACGCAACATATTTTCGCCAAATGCGGTGATAATGTTTTGCGGTTACATCCTTCCTGGCTTTGATCAGGATAGGGATGACTTCATCCGGAATGCCTTTTTCCTTCAGGATCCGGCGTTCAACCGCCATGCCGTCAAACGCAGCCGCGGTAAGTCTTGGAACAGACAGGGTCCTTGCTGGAGCAGGTCCCTTCTTAGAGGTAGAGGCCACGGATCCTCCGTGAGCATCTCTTGAAGTTCCGGTTACCAAGTCCTTCTTGGCCAATCCGGAGCCACGAATATAGTGCTTACTCCTCTCCATCTTATAATTCTCAGTACCCTGGGTATGAGAGGCAGAGGAGGGAACACATACACTGACTGGTACACCCACGGTGTTACCAGAGCGTCTACAGCTATTGCCTGAGGGTCCCTTGACCTGGCGCAATACCTGTCGAGTTTTTCCCAACGGTTTATAATCATGTGGAAGACTTCTGGGTGAAGTCCCCACTCTCCCGGGTGGAGGTCGTGTCTGCTGAGGAAGTCTGCTTCCCAGTTGTCCACTCCCGGAATGAATACTGCTGACAGTGCTATCACATGATTTTCCGCCCAGCGAAGAATCCTTGCAGCTTCTGCCATTGCCCTCCTGCTTCTTGTGCCACCCTGTCTGTTTACGTGGGTGACTGCCGTGATGTTGTCCGACTGGATCAACACCGGCTGACCTTGAAGCAGAGGTCTTGCTAAGCTTAGAGCATTGTAAATGGCCCTTAGCTTCAGGATATTTATGTGAAGTGATGTCTCCAGGCTTGACCATAAGCCCTGGAAATTCCTTCCCTGTGTGACTGCTCCCCAGCCTCGCAGGCTGGCATCCGTGGTCACCAGGACCCAGTCCTGAATGCCGAATCTGCGGCCCTCTAGAAGATGAGCACTCTGCAACCACCACAGGAGGGACACCCTTGTCCTTGGTGACAGGGTTATCCGCTGATGCATCTGAAGATGCGACCCGGACCATTTGTCCAGCAGGTCCCACTGGAAAATTCTTGCGTGGAATCTGCCGAATGGGATTGCTTTGTAGGAAGCCACCATTTTTCCCAGAACCCTTGTGCATTGATGCACTGAGACTTGGCTCGGTTTTAGGAGGTTCCTGACTAGCTCGGATAACTCCCTGGCTTTCTCCTCCGGGAGAAACACCTTTTTCTGGACTGTGTCCAGGATCATCCCTAGGAACAGAAGACGAGTCGTCGGAACCAGCTGCGATTTTGGAATATTGAGAATCCAACCGTGCTGCCGCAACACTACCTGAGATAGTGCTACACCGACCTCCAACTGTTCTCTGGATCTTACCCTTATCAGGAGATCGTCCAAGTAAGGGATAACTAAAACTCCCTTCCTTCGAAGGAGTATCATCATTTCGGCCATTACCTTGGTAAAGACCCGGGGTGCCGTGGACCATCCAAACGGCAGCGTCTGAAACTGATAGTGACAGTTCTGTACCACAAACCTGAGGTACCCTTGGTGAGAAGGGTAGATTGGGACATGAAGGTAAGCATCCTTGATGTCCCGAGACACCATGTAGTCCCCTTCTTCCAGGTTCGCAATCACTGCTCTGAGTGACTCCATCTTGAATTTGAACTTCTGTATGTAAGTGTTCAAAGATTTTAGATTTAAAATCGGTCTCACCGAGCCGTCCGGCTTCGGTACCACAACAGTGTGGAATAATACCCCTTTCCCTGTTGCAGGAGGGGTACCTTGATTATCACCTGCTGGGAATACAGCTTGTGAATGGCTTCCAAAACTGCCTCCCTGTCGGAGGGAGACGTCGGTAAAGCCGACTTTAGGAAACGGCGAGGGGGAGACGTCTCGAATTCCAATTTGTACCCCTGAGATACCACCTGAAGGATCCAGGGGTCTACTTGCGAGTGAGCCCACTGCGCGCTGAAATTCTTGAGACGGGCCCCCACCGTGCCTGAGTCCGCTTGTAAAGCCCCAGCGTCATGCTGAGGGCTTGGCAGAGGCGGGAGAGGGCTTCTGTTCCTGGGAACTGGCTGATTTCTGCAGCCTTTTTCCTCTCCCTCTGTCACGGGGCAGAAATGAGGAACCTTTTGCCCGCTTGTCCTTATGGGAACGAAAGGACTGCGCCTGATAATACGGCGTCTTCTTATGTTGAGAGGCGACCTGGGGTAAAAACGTGGATTTCCCAGCTGTTGCCGTGGCCACCAGGTCTGAAAGACCGACCCCAAATAACTCCTCCCCTTTATAAGGCAATACTTCCATATGCCGTTTGGAATCCACATCACCTGACCACTGTCGTGTCCATAACCCTCTTCTGGCAGAAATGGACAACGCACTTACTCTTGATGCCAGTCGGCAAATATTCCGCTGTGCATCACGCATATATAGAAATGCATCTTTTAAATGCTCTATAGGCAATAATATACTGTCCCTATCTAGGGTATCAATATTTTCAGTCAGGGAATCCGACCACGCCAACCCAGCACTGCACATCCAGGCTGAGGCGATTGCTGGTCGCAGTATAACACCAGTATGTGTGTAAATACATTTTAGGATACCCTCCTGCTTTCTTTCAGCAGGATCCTTAAGGGCGGCCATCTCAGGAGAGGGTAGAGCCCTTGTTTTGACAAGCGTGTGAGCGCTTTATCCACCCTAGGGGGTGTTTCCCAACGCACCCTAACCTCTGGCGGGAAAGGATATAATGCCAATAACTTTTTTATCGGGGGAAACCCACGCTTCATCACACACCTCATTTAATTTCTCAGATTCAGGAAAACTACAGGTAGTTTTTCCTCACCGAACATAATACCCCTTTTGGTGGTACTCGTATTATCAGAAATGTGTAAAACATTTTTCATTGCCTCAATCATGTAACGTGTGGCCCTACTGGAAGTCACATTTGTCTCTTCACCGTCGACACTGGAGTCAGTATCCGTGTCGGCGTCTGTATCTGCCATCTGAGGTAACGGGCGCTTTAGAGCCCCTGACGGCCTATGAGACGTCTGGACAGGCACAAGCTGAGTAGCCGGCTGTCTCATGTCAACCACTGTCTTTTGTAAAGAGCTGACACTGTTAATTCCTTCCAACAGTTCACCCACTCAGGTGTCGACCCCCTAGAGGGTGACATCCCTATTACAGGCAATTTGCTCCGCCTCCACATCATTTTCCTCCTCATACATGTCGACACAAACGTACCGACACACAGCACACACACAGGGAATGCTCTGATAGAGGACAGGACCCCACTAGCCCTTTGGAGAGACAGAGGGAGAGTTTGCCAGCACACACCAGAGCGCTATAAATATACAGGGATAACCTTATATAAGTGTTTTTCCCCTTATAGCTGCTGTATTGTTAATACTGCGCCTAATTAGTGCCCCCTCTCTTTTTTAACCCTTTCTGTAGTGTAGTGACTGCAGGGGAGAGCCAGGGGAGCTTCCCTCCAACGGAGCTGTGAGGGAAAATGGCGCCAGTGTGCTGAGGAGATAGGCTCCGCCCCTTTTTCGCGGACTTTTCTCCTGCTTTTTTATGGATTCTGGCAGGGGTTAAAATTCATCCATATAGCCCTGAGGGCTATATGTGATGTATTTTCGCCAGCCAAGGTGTTTTTATTGCTGCTCAGGGCGCCCCCCCCTAGCGCCCTGCACCCTCAGTGACCGAAGTGTGAAGTGTGCTGAGGAGCAATGGCGCACAGCTGCAGTGCTGTGCGCTACCTTGGTGAAGACAGGATGTCTTCTGCCGCCGATTTTCCGGACCTCTTCTTGCTTCTGGCTCTGTAAGGGGGCCGGCGGCGCGGCTCTGGGACCGGACTCCATGGCTGGGCCTGTGTTCGATCCCTCTGGAGCTAATGGTGTCCAGTAGCCTAAGAAGCCCAATCCACTCTGCACGCAGGTGAGTTCGCTTCTTCTCCCCTTAGTCCCTCGATGCAGTGAGCCTGTTGCCAGCAGGTCTCACTGAAAATAAAAAACCTAAAACTAAACTTTTCACTAAGCAGCTCAGGAGAGCCACCTAGTGTGCACCCTTCTCGTTCGGGCACAAAAATCTAACTGAGGCTTGGAGGAGGGTCATAGGGGGAGGAGCCAGTGCACACCAGGTAGTCCTAAAGCTTTACTTTTGTGCCCAGTCTCCTGCGGAGCCGCTATTCCCCATGGTCCTTACGGAGTCCCCAGCATCCACTAGGACGTCAGAGAAATAAATAATAAATAGAGCATACCAGGGTGAGAGTCTGTATGGATCATGATTACACGGGGCACAGCAAAAGGACACCTTGCTGTGAGGGGCTCTGCCCACACAGATTGCTGCACCCTCTCTGATGTCAGCCGCTGCCCTCTCGTTCTCTGGGCGGCCAGTTCCAGTGTGAGGTAGGAGAGGAAGAGAACACACAGGAGAGCAGCCCTGATATATAACAGAGGTGGAAGTTCTATAGGCAGCAGAGACGGAGACCAGCCAGCCAGTCTCCCAGTGCCCTGATCACTACACGCCGCCAGCACAGCATTACAGGAGGGTCCTATAGTGCTGCCCTGAGCTAACAGGTGTGTGTACTAAGTGTACCCCGTACAGTGTGCTGCGCCCTGGTGTCTCTGAGAGGGGTGAGGTCACCGTGCCGCTTTAGTATATGGCTTTTCCTTAGTACTGTACGTTACAGCCCTGCACTAGTAGTGGCAACTCTGCCCTATGTGAACCTGTGAGGTTATTTTTCTATTTACAGAATAACCGGGGAGAAGGCGGCCATATTGCGGCTCTCAAGTGAAGGCCCTCTAGTACACCCCCTGCTGGCGGCCACTGCGCAGGCGCAACAAATTGAAATGCCCTATCTCTATAATGGGGCATATTTCTCTTAATTAAAAAAAACCTGTAACTTTCCGAAAAACCACAACCCCAAAAGGCACTTCACTGGGACATGCTCTATCTAATAAAACAAACCCCAAGTCTTATTTTTATACATATATATATATATATATATACACACACACACTCATGTATATACATGCATATTGCATATACATGTATACACAAATACACGTATGTACATGTTTATGTATGTATAATACACTAATAGAGTACATTATATTTATGAATTAATTGCTTCCCGATTCTGCAGCATCATCATCAGCACCACCAGTGTTACTCACAGTCACTTCACACTGACTGCTGCACAACACATCACTTAATTTCCGGGCCGCCCGCCACCTGGTGAAGAGACATGGGAGATGAAGGACCAGCAGTGCCACGTTGAGCGGAAGTATTGTGAATTAGTTACCCACACACTCCTTGTGACACCTGCTCCCCGTCTGCCCTCCCACCCGCCGCCTGCCGTCCGGAACCCGCACTGACAAGTAAGTCTCAGCAGAATGTGTCTGCCAGCAGCTCCCAGTCCCTCCTAGAGGAACACTGCCAGTGGTGTGGCGGCCGCGGCACACTAGGACTGAGACCGCAGCAGGAGGAAAGCACAGGTGGGCGGGAGGAGAGCATGGGCGGACATCACCACGTCACATTGCAAGGTGACGCCAGTCCCCCCAGTGAGGCCGCCGACGAATGCACTCAGCATAGTATTAGCAGCAGGCAGAGGGGGGGCGGGTGCAGCGGTGGTGGGAGGTACGGAAATGAGCTGCAGGCTAGGCTCCACCGATCACACACTCAGCGATCACTGTGCTACAGCAAGCGTGGCGTGCAGCGGTGCTGGACATTAGGGAGTGCCTGTGCGCACCAGGCACCCCCTGTACGCACGCCTATGCGCTACCACCCCCCATATGCCACACTACATCACTATGCTACAGCCCTCCCATATGCTGCACTTCATAATTACACTATACCCCCCATACAACATACTACATCACCACACTACACTACTCACAATAAAATTAAAACATCCCAGTTCCTCATTCTTAATGAGCTCACGTGAGTTCTCTCCCCAACGGAGCTCCAGACCAAGTAACAATGAAGACACCAGCAGCGTGTAGGGGGCAGGCCTGGTCCACTTGTCAGGAGAGAGCAGTCACAGGAGGGTAAGAAGGGGGCGGGGCCTAGTCCTACAGACGGGAGAGAGCACAGACAGGAGAGAGCAAGGTACAGGGGTAGAAGGGGACGGCTGATGTGAAGAAGGGGGCGGGGCCTATTCTTACAGGCTTTCAAAATTCGACTTTAAAATTCGACATTTGACAAATTCGACTTTTCTGCAATGGTACAAATGCGGCAATTCGACAAAAGTA